>NC_080753.1:66584231-67784231 GCF_020826845.1 Diceros bicornis minor | reverse complement strand
CTTGTTCCTACATAGTAACTTGCAACTTTGAATGAGAATGTGCTTGCTTACAGCAACGTGCTATATGTTCTGAATGCCCGAATTGGGAATCTGTGTCAAAACTTTGTTAGGAATTATGTGATCCTTACTAGCTGGAAGTAAGGGAGATGGGGCATGAAGTTATTTCTAGGAGTTGGACGCATACCAAGTTTAGCTCAGTTCTGGGCATCTTTGAAATACCTATACAAACTTGTTCCTACATAGTAACTTGCAACTTTGAATGAGAATGTGCTTGCTTACAGCAACGTGCTATATGATCTGAATGCCCGATTTGGGAATCTGTGTCAAAACTTTGTTAGGAATTATGTGATCCTTACTAGCTGGAAGTAAGGGAGATGGGGCATGAAGTTATTTCTAGGAGTTGGACACATACCAAGTTTAGCTCAGTTCTGGGCATCTTTGAAATACCTATACAAACTTGTTCCTACATAGTAACTTGCATCTTTGAATGAGAATGTGCTTGCTTGCAGCAACGTGCTATATGTTCTGAATGCCCGATTTGGGAATCTGTGTCAAAACTTTGTTAGGAATTATGTGATCCTTACTAGCTGGAAGTAAGGGAGATGGGGCATGAAGTTATTTCTAGGAGTTGGACACATACAAAGGTTAGCCCAGTTCTGGGCATCTTTGAAATACCTATACAAACTTGTTCCTACATAGTAACTTGCAACTTTGAATGAGAATGTGCTTGCTTACAGCAACGTGCTATATGTTCTGAATGCCCGAATTGGGAATCTGTGTCAAAACTTTGTTAGGAATATGTGATCCGTACTAGCTGGAAGTAAGGCAGATGGGGCATGAAGTTATTTCTAGGAGTTGGACACATACCAAGTTTAGCTCAGTTCTGGGCATCTTTGAAATACCTATACAAACTTGTTCCTACATAGTAACTTGCATCTTTGAATGAGAATGTGCTTGCTTACAGCAACGTGCTATATGTTCTGATTGCCCGAATTGGGAATCTGTGTCAAAACTTTGTTAGGAATTATGTGATCCTTACTAGCTGGAAGTAAGGGAGATGGGGCATGAAGTTATTTCTAGGAGTTGGACACATACCAAGTTTAGCTCAGTTGTGGGCATCTTTGAAATACCTATACAAACTTGTTCCTACATAGTAACTTGCAACTTTGAATGAGAATGTGCTTGCTTACAGCAACGTGCTATATGTTCTGATTGCCCGAATTGGGAATCTGTGTCAAAACTTTGTTAGGAATTATGTGATCCTTACTAGCTGGAAGTAAGGGAGATGGGGCATGAAGTTATTTCTAGGAGTTGGACACATACCAAGTTTAGCTCAGTTCTGGGCATCTTTGAAATACCTATACAAACTTGTTCCTACATAGTAACTTGCATCTTTGAATGAGAATCTGGTTGCTTACAGCAACGTGCTATATGTTCTGAATCCCCGAATTGGGAATCTGTGTCAAAACTTTGTTAGGAATTATGTGATCCTTACTAGCTGGAAGTAAGGGAGATGGGGCATGAAGTTATTTCTAGGAGTTGGACACATACCAAGTTTAGCTCAGTTCTGGGCATCTTTGAAATACCTATACAAACTTGTTCCTACATAGTAACTTGCATCTTTGAATGAGAAAGTGCTTGCTTACAGCAACGTGCTATATGTTCTGAATGCCCGAATTGGGAATCTGTGTCAAAACTTTGTTAGGAATTATGTGATCCTTACTAGCTGGAAGTAAGTGAGATGGGGCATGAAGTTATTTCTAGGAGTTGGACACATACCAAGTTTAGCTAAGTTCTGGGCATCTTTGAAATTCCTATACAAACTTGTTCCTACATAGTAACTTGCAACTTTGAATGAGAATGTGCTTGCTTACAGCAACGTGCTATATGTTCTGAATGCCCGAATTGGGAATCTGTGTCAAAACTTTGTTAGGAATTATGTGATCCTTACTAGCTGGAAGTAAGGGAGATGGGGCATGAAGTTATTTCTAGGAGTTGGACGCATACCAAGTTTAGCTCAGTTCTGGGCATCTTTGAAATACCTATACAAACTTGTTCCTACATAGTAACTTGCAACTTTGAATGAGAATGTGCTTGCTTACAGCAACGTGCTATATGATCTGAATGCCCGATTTGGGAATCTGTGTCAAAACTTTGTTAGGAATTATGTGATCCTTACTAGCTGGAAGTAAGGGAGATGGGGCATGAAGTTATTTCTAGGAGTTGGACACATACCAAGTTTAGCTCAGTTCTGGGCATCTTTGAAATACCTATACAAACTTGTTCCTACATAGTAACTTGCATCTTTGAATGAGAATGTGCTTGCTTGCAGCAACGTGCTATATGTTCTGAATGCCCGATTTGGGAATCTGTGTCAAAACTTTGTTAGGAATTATGTGATCCTTACTAGCTGGAAGTAAGGGAGATGGGGCATGAAGTTATTTCTAGGAGTTGGACACATACAAAGGTTAGCCCAGTTCTGGGCATCTTTGAAATACCTATACAAACTTGTTCCTACATAGTAACTTGCAACTTTGAATGAGAATGTGCTTGCTTACAGCAACGTGCTATATGTTCTGAATGCCCGAATTGGGAATCTGTGTCAAAACTTTGTTAGGAATATGTGATCCGTACTAGCTGGAAGTAAGGCAGATGGGGCATGAAGTTATTTCTAGGAGTTGGACACATACCAAGTTTAGCTCAGTTCTGGGCATCTTTGAAATACCTATACAAACTTGTTCCTACATAGTAACTTGCATCTTTGAATGAGAATGTGCTTGCTTACAGCAACGTGCTATATGTTCTGATTGCCCGAATTGGCAATCTGTGTCAAAACTTTGTTAGGAATTATGTGATCCTTACTAGCTGGAAGTAAGGGAGATGGGGCATGAAGTTATTTCTAGGAGTTGGACACATACCAAGTTTAGCTCAGTTGTGGGCATCTTTGAAATACCTATACAAACTTGTTCCTACATAGTAACTTGCAACTTTGAATGAGAATGTGCTTGCTTACAGCAACGTGCTATATGTTCTGATTGCCCGAATTGGGAATCTGTGTCAAAACTTTGTTAGGAATTATGTGATCCTTACTAGCTGGAAGTAAGGGAGATGGGGCATGAAGTTATTTCTAGGAGTTGGACACATACCAAGTTTAGCTCAGTTCTGGGCATCTTTGAAATACCTATACAAACTTGTTCCTACATAGTAACTTGCATCTTTGAATGAGAATCTGCTTGCTTACAGCAACGTGCTATATGTTCTGAATCCCCGAATTGGGAATCTGTGTCAAAACTTTGTTAGGAATTATGTGATCCTTACTAGCTGGAAGTAAGGGAGATGGGGCATGAAGTTATTTCTAGGAGTTGGACACATACCAAGTTTAGCTCAGTTCTGGGCATCTTTGAAATACCTATACAAACTTGTTCCTACATAGTAACTTGCATCTTTGAATGAGAAAGTGCTTGCTTACAGCAACGTGCTATATGTTCTGAATGCCCGAATTGGGAATCTGTGTCAAAACTTTGTTAGGAATTATGTGATCCTTACTAGCTGGAAGTAAGTGAGATGGGGCATGAAGTTATTTCTAGGAGTTGGACACATACCAAGTTTAGCTAAGTTCTGGGCATCTTTGAAATTCCTATACAAACTTGTTCCTACATAGTAACTTGCAACTTTGAATGAGAATGTGCTTGCTTACAGCAACGTGCTATATGTTCTGAATGCCCGAATTGGGAATCTGTGTCAAAACTTTGTTAGGAATTATGTGATCCTTACTAGCTGGAAGTAAGGGAGATGGGGCATGAAGTTATTTCTAGGAGTTGGACACATACAAAGGTTAGCCCAGTTCTGGGCATCTTTGAAATACCTATACAAACTTGTTCCTACATAGTAACTTGCAACTTTGAATGAGAATGTGCTTGCTTACAGCAACGTGCTATATGTTCTGAATGCCCGAATTGGGAATCTGTGTCAAAACTTTGTTAGGAATATGTGATCCGTACTAGCTGGAAGTAAGGCAGATGGGGCATGAAGTTATTTCTAGGAGTTGGACACATACCAAGTTTAGCTCAGTTCTGGGCATCTTTGAAATACCTATACAAACTTGTTCCTACATAGTAACTTGCATCTTTGAATGAGAATGTGCTTGCTTACAGCAACGTGCTATATGTTCTGATTGCCCGAATTGGCAATCTGTGTCAAAACTTTGTTAGGAATTATGTGATCCTTACTAGCTGGAAGTAAGGGAGATGGGGCATGAAGTTATTTCTAGGAGTTGGACACATACCAAGTTTAGCTCAGTTGTGGGCATCTTTGAAATACCTATACAAACTTGTTCCTACATAGTAACTTGCATCTTTGAATGAGAATGTGCTTGCTTACAGCAACGTGCTATATGTTCTGATTGCCCGAATTGGGAATCTGTGTCAAAACTTTGTTAGGAATTATGTGATCCTTACTAGCTGGAAGTAAGGGAGATGGGGCATGAAGTTATTTCTAGGAGTTGGACACATACCAAGTTTAGCTCAGTTCTGGGCATCTTTGAAATACCTATACAAACTTGTTCCTACATAGTAACTTGCATCTTTGAATGAGAATCTGCTTGCTTACAGCAACGTGCTATATGTTCTGAATGCCCGAATTGGGAATCTGTGTCAAAACTGTTAGGAATTATGTGATCCTTACTAGCTGGAAGTAAGGGAGATGGGGCATGAAGTTATTTCTAGGAGTTGGACACATACCAAGTTTAGCTCAGTTCTGGGCATCTTTGAAATACCTATACAAACTTGTTCCTACATAGTAACTTGCATCTTTGAATGAGAATGTGCTTGCTTACAGCAACGTGCTATATGTTCTGAACGCCCGAATTGGCAATCTGTGTCAAAACTTTGTTAGGAATTATGTGATCCTTACTAGCTGGAAGTAAGGGAGATGGGGCATGAAGTTATTTCTAGGAGTTGGACACATACCAAGTTTAGCTCAGTTCTGGGCATCTTTGAAATACCTATTCAAACTTGTTCCTACATAGTAACTTGCATCTTTGAATGAGAATGTGCTTGCTTACAGCAACGTGTTATATGTTCTGAATGCCCGAATTGGGAATCTGTGTCAAATCTTTGTTAGGAATTATGTGATCCTTACTAGCTGGAAGTAAGGGAGATGGGGCATGAAGTTATTTCTAGGAGTTGGACACATACCAAGTTTAGCTCAGTTCTGGGCATCTTTGAAATACCTATACAAACTTGTTCCTACATAGTAACTTGCAACTTTGTATGAGAATGTGCCTGCTTGCAGCAACGTGCTATATGTTCTGAATGCCCGATTTGGGAATCTGTGTCAAAACTTTGTTAGGAATTATGTGATCCTTACTAGCTGGAAGTAAGGGAGGTGGAGCATGAAGTTCTTTCTAGGAGTTGGACACATACCAAGTTTAGCTGAGTTCTGGGCATCTTTGAAATACCTATACAAACTTGTTCCTACCTAGTAACTTGCATCTTTGAATGAGAATGTGCTTGCTTACAGCAACGTGCTATATGTTCTGAATGCCCGAATTGGGAATCTGTGTCAAAACTTTGTTAGGAATTATGTGATCCTTACTAGCTGGAAGTAAGGGAGATGGGGCATGAAGTTATTTCTAGGAGTTGGACACATACCAAGTTTAGCTCAGTTCTGGGCATCTTTGAAATACCTATACAAACTTGTTCCTACATAGCAACTTGCAACTTTGAATGAGAATGTGCCTGCTTGCAGCAACGTGCTATATGTTCTGAATGCCCGAATTGGGAATCTGTGTCAAAACTTTGTTAGGAATTATGTGATCCTTACTAGCTGGAAGTAAGGGAGATGGGGCATGAAGTTATTTCTAGGAGTTGGACACATACCAAGTTTAGCTCAGTTCTGGGCATCTTTGAAATACCTATACAAACTTGTTCCTACATAGTAACTTGCAACTTTGAATGAGAATGTGCTTGCTTACAGCAACGTGCTATATGTTCTGAATGCCCGAATTGGGAATCTGTGTCAAAACTTTGTTAGGAATATGTGATCCGTACTAGCTGGAAGTAAGGCAGATGGGGCATGAAGTTATTTCTAGGAGTTGGACACATACCAAGTTTAGCTCAGTTCTGGGCATCTTTGAAATTCCTATACAAACTTGTTCCTACCTAGTAACTTGCATCTTTGAATGAAAATGTGCTTGCTTACAGCAACGTGCTATATGTTCTGAATGCCCGAATTGGGAATCTGTGTCAAAACTTTGTTAGGAATTATGTGATCCTTACTAGCTGGAAGTAAGGCAGATGGGGCATGAAGTTATTTCTAGGAGTTGGACACATACCAAGTTTAGCTCAGTTCTGGGCATCTTTGAAATACCTATACAAACTTGTTGCCACATAGTAACTTGCATCTTTGAATGAGAATCTGTTTGCTTACAGCAACGTGCTATATGTTCTGAATGCCCGAATTGAGAATCTGTGTCAAAACTTTGTTAGGAATTATGTGATCCTTACTAGCTGGAAGTAAGGGAGATGGGGCATGAAGTTATTTCTAGGAGTTGGACACATACCAAGTTTAGCTCAGTTCTGGGCATCTTTGAAATACCTATAGAAACTTGTTCCTACCTAGTAACTTGCAACTTTGAATGAGAATGTGCTTGCTTACAGCAACGTGCTATATGTTCTAAATGCCCGAATTGGGAATCTGTGTCAAAACTTTGTTAGGAATTATGTGATCCTTACTAGCTGGAAGTAAGGGAGATGGGGCATGAAGTTATTTCTTGGAGGTGGAGACATACCAAGTTTAGCTCAGTTCTGGGCATCTTTGAAATACCTATACAAACTTGTTCCTACATAGTAACTTGCAACTTTGAATGAGAATGTGCTTGCTTGCAGCAACGTGCTATATGTTCTGAATGCCCGATTTGGGAATCTGTGTCAAAACTTTGTTAGGAATTATGTGATCCTTACAAGCTGGAAGTAAGGGAGATGGAGCATGAAGTTATTTCTAGGAGTTGGACACATACCAAGTTTAGCTCAGTTCTGGGCATCTTTGAAATACCTATACAAACTTGTTCCTAAATAGTAACTTGCATCTTTGAATTAGAATGTGCTTGCTTACAGTAACGTGCTATATGTTCTGAATGCCCAAATTGGCAATCTGTGTCAAAACTTTGTTAGGAATTATGTGATCCTTACTAGCTGGAAGTAAGGGAGATGGGGCATGAAGTTATTTCTAGGAGTTGGACACATACCAAGTTTAGCTCAGTTCTGGGCATCTTTGAAATACCTATACAAACTTGTTCCTACATAGTAACTTGCATCTTTGAATGAGAATGTGCTTGCTTACAGCAACGTGCTATATGTTCTGAATGCCCGAATTGGGAATCTGTGTCAAAACTTTGTTAGGAATTATGTGATCCTTACTAGCTGGAAGTAAGGGAGATGGGGCATGAAGTTATTTCTAGGAGTTGGACAGATACCAAGTTTAGCTCAGTTCTGGGCATCTTTGAAATACCTATACAAACTTGTTCCTACATAGTAACTTGCATCTTTGAATGAGAATGTGCTTGCTTACAGCAACGTGCTATATGTTCTGAATGCCCGAATTGGGAATCTGTGTCAAAACTTTGTTAGGAATTATGTGATCCTTACTAGCTGGAAGTAAGGGAGTTGGGGCATGAAGTTATTTCAAGGAGTTGGACACATACCAAGTTTAGCTCAGTTCTGGGCATCTTTGAAATACCTATACAAACTTGTTCCTACATAGTAACTTGCAACTTTGAATGAGAATGTGCTTGCTTGCAGCAACGTGCTATATGTTCTGAATGCACGAATTGGGAATCTGTGTCAAAACTTTGTTAGGAATATGTGATCCGTACTAGCTGGAAGTAAGGCAGATGGGGCATGAAGTTATTTCTAGGAGTTGGACACATACCAAGTTTAGCTCAGTTCTGGGCATCTTTGAAATACCTATACAAACTTGTTCCCACATAGTAACTTGCATCTTTGAATGAGAATCTGCTTGCTTACAGCAACGTGCTATATGTTCTGAATGCCCGAATTGAGAATCTGTGTCAAAACTTTGTTAGGAATTATGTGATCCTTACTAGCTGGAAGTAAGGGAGATGGGGCATGAAGTTATTTCTAGGAGTTGGACACATACCAAGTTTAGCTCAGTTCTGGGCATCTTTGAAATACCTATACAAATTTGTTCCTACATATTAACTTGCAACTTTGAATGAAAATGTGCTTGCTTATAGCAACGTGCTATATGTTCTGAATGCCCGAATTGGGAATCTGTGTCAAAACTTTGTTAGGAATTATGTGATCCTTACTAGCTGGAAGTAAGGGAGATGGGGCATGAAGATATTTCTTGGAGTTGGAGACATACCAAGTTTAGCTCAGTTCTGGGCATCTTTGAAATACCTATACAAACTTGTTCCTACATAGTAACTTGCAACTTTGAATGAGAATGTGATTGCTTGCAGCAACGTGCTATATGTTCTGAATGCCCGAATTGGGAATCTGTGTCAAAACTTTGTTAGGAATTATGCGATCCTTACTAGCTGGAAGTAAGGGAGATGGGGCATGAAGTTATTTCTAGGAGTTGGACACATACCAAGTTTAGCTCAGTTCTGGGCATCTTTGAAATACCTATACAAACTTGTTCGTACATAGTAACTTGCATCTTTGAATGAGAATGTGCTTGCTTACAGCAACGTGCTATATGTTCTGAATGCCCGAATTGGCAATCTGTGTCAAAACTTTGTTAGGAATTATGTGATCCTTACTAGCTGGAAGTAAGGGAGATGGGGCATGAAGTTATTTCTAGGAGTTGGACACATACCAAGTTTAGCTCAGTTCTGGGCATCTTTGAAATACCTATACAAACTTGTTCCTACATAGTAACTTGCAACTTTGAATGAGAATGTGATTGCTTGCAGCAACGTGCTATATGTTCTGAATGCCCGAATTGGGAATCTGTGTCAAAACTTTGTTAGGAATTATGCGATCCTTACTAGCTGGAAGTAAGGGAGATGGGGCATGAAGTTATTTCTAGGAGTTGGACACATACCAAGTTTAGCTCAGTTCTGGGCATCTTTGAAATACCTATACAAACTTGTTCCTACATAGTAACTTGCATCTTTGAATGAGAATGTGCTTGCTTATAGCAACGTGCTATATGTTCTGAATGCCCGAATTGGCAATCTGTGTCAAAACATTGTTAGGAATTATGCGATCCTTACTAGCTGGAAGTAAGGGAGATGGGGCATGAAGTTATTTCTAGGAGTTGGACACATACCAAGTTTAGCTCAGTTCTGGACATCTTTGAAATACCTATACAAACTTGTTCCTACATAGTAATTTGCATCTTTGAATGAGAATGTGCTTGCTTACAGCAACATGCTCTATGTTCTGATTGCCCGAATTGGGAATGTGTGTCAAAACTTTGTTAGGAATTATGTGATCCTTACTAGCTGGAAGTAAGGGAGATGGAGCATGAAGTTATTTCTAGGAGTTGGACACATACCAAGTTTAGCTCAGTTCTGGGCATCTTTGAAATACCTATACAAACTTGTTCCTACATAGTAACTTGCAACTTTGAATGAGAATGTGCTTGCTTACAGCAACGTGCTATATGTTCTGATTGCCCGAATTGGGAATCTGTGTCAAAACTTTGTTAGGAATTATGTGATCCTTACTAGCTGGAAGTAAGGGAGATGGGGCATGAAGTTATTTCTAGGAGTTGGACACATACCAAGTTTAGCTCAGTTCTGGGCATCTTTGAAATACCTATACAAACTTGTTCCTACATAGTAACTTGCATCTTTGAATGAGAATCTGCTTGCTTACAGCAACGTGCTATATGTTCTGAATGCCCGAATTGGGAATCTGTGTGAAAACTGTTAGGAATTATGTGATCCTTACAAGCTGGAAGTAAGGGAGATGGGGCATGAAGTTATTTCTAGGAGTTGGACACATACCAAGTTTAGCTCAGTTCTGGGCATCTTTGAAATACCTATACAAACTTGTTCCTACATAGTAACTTGCA
This sequence comes from Diceros bicornis minor, assembly GCF_020826845.1. NCBI lineage: Eukaryota > Metazoa > Chordata > Mammalia > Perissodactyla > Rhinocerotidae > Diceros > Diceros bicornis. Next base: position 67,774,184 of record NC_080753.1, on the reverse strand, counting down.
ACTTTGAATGAAAATGTGCTTGCTTACAGCAACGTGCTATATGTTCTGAATGCCCGAATTGGGAATCTGTGTCAAAACTTTGTTAGGAATTATGTGATCCTTACTAGCTGGAAGTAAGGGAGATGGGGCATGAAGTTATTTCTAGGAATTGGACACATACCAAGTTTAGCTCAGTTCTGGGCATCTTTGAAATACCTATACAAACTTGTTCCTACATAGTAACTTGCAACTTTGAATGAGAATGTGCTTGCTTACAGCAACGTGCTATATGTTCTGAATGCCCGAATTGGGAATCTGTGTCAAAACTTTGTTAGGAATTATGTGATCCTTACTAGCTGGAAGTAAGGGAGATGGGGCATGAAGTTATTTCTTGGAGTTGGAGACATACCAAGTTTAGCTCAATTCTGGGCATCTTTGATATACCTATACAAACTTGTTCCTACATAGTAACTTGCAACTTTGAATGAGAATGTGCTTGCTTGCAGCAACGTGCTATATGTTCTGAATGCCCGATTTGGGAATCTGTGTCAAAACTTTGTTAGGAATTATGTGATCCTTACAAGATGGAAGTAAGGGAGATGGGGCATGAAGTTATTTCTAGGAGTTGGACACATACCAAGTTTAGCTCAGTTCTGGGCATCTTTGAAATACCTATACAAACTTGTTCCTACATAGTAACTTGCATCTTTGAATGAGAATGTGCTTGCTTACAGCAACGTGCTATATGTTCTGAATGCCCGAATTGGCATTCTGTGTCAAAACTTTGTTAGGAATTATGTGATCCTTACTAGCTGGAAGTAAGGGAGATGGGGCATGAAGTTATTTCTAGGAGTTGGACACATACCAAGTTTAGCTCAGTTCTGGGCATCTTTGAAATACCTATACAAACTTGTTCCTACCTAGTAACTTGCATCTTTGAATGAGAATGTGCTTGCTTACAGCAATGTGCTATATGTTCTGAATGCCCGAATTGGGAATCTGTGTCAAAACTTTGTTAGGAATTATGTGATCCTTACTAGCTGGAAGTAAGGGAGATGGGGCATGAAGTTATTTCTAGGAGTTGGACACATACCAAGTTTAGCTCAGTTCTGGGCATCTTTGAAATACCTATACAAACTTGTTCCTACATAGTAACTTGCAACTTTGAATGAGAATCTGCTTGCTTACAGCAACGTGCTATATGTTCTGAATGCCCGAATTGGGAATCTGTGTCAAAACTTTGTTAGGAATTATGTGATCCTTACTAGCTGGAAGTAAGTGAGATGGAGCAAGAAGTTATTTCTAGGAGTGGACACATACCAAGTTTAGCTCAGTTCTGGGCATCTTTGAAATACCTATACAAACTTGTTCCTACCTAGTAACTTGCATCTTTGAATGAGAATCTGCTTGCTTACAGCAACGTGCTATATGTTCTGAATGCCCGAATTGGGAATCTGTGTCAAAACTTTGTTAGGAATTATGTGATCCTTACTAGCTGGAAGTAAGGGAGATGGGGCATGAAGTTATTTCTAGGAGTTGGACACATACCAAGTTTAGCTCAGTTCTGGGCATCTTTGAAATACCTATACAAACTTGTTGCCACATAGTAACTTGCATCTCTGAATGAGAATCTGCTTGCTTACAGCAACGTGCTATATGTTCTGAATGCCCGAATTGAGAATCTGTGTCAAAACTTTGTTAGGAATTATGTGATCCTTACTAGCTGGAAGTAAGGGAGATGGGGCATGAAGTTATTTCTGGGAGTTGGACACATACCAAGTTTAGCTCAGTTCTGGGCATCTTTGAAATACCTATACAAACTTGGTCCTACATAGTAACTTGCAACTTTGAATGAGAATCTGCTTGCTTACAGCAACGTGCTATATGTTCTGAATGCCCGAATTGGGAATCTGTGTCAAAACTTTGTTAGGAATTATGTGATCCTTACTAGCTGGAAGTAAGGGAGATGGGGCATGAAGTTATTTCTAGGAGTTGGACACATACCAAGTTTAGCTCAGTTCTGGGCATCTTTGAAATACCTATACAAACATGTTCATACATAGTAACTTGCAACTTTGAATGAGAATCTGCTTGCTTACAGCAACGTGCTATATGTTCTGAATGCCCGAATTGAGAATCTGTGTCAAAACTTTGTTAGGAATTATGTGATCCTTACTAGCTGGAAGTAAGGGAGATGGGGCATGAAGTTATTTCTGGGAGTTGGACACATACCAAGTTTAGCTCAGTTCTGGGCATCTTTGAAATACCTATACAAACTTGTTCCTACATAGTAACTTGCAACTTTGAATGAGAATGTGCTTGCTTGCAGCAACGTGCTATATGTTCTGAATGCCCGAATTGGGAATCTGTGTCAAAACTTTGTTAGGAATTATGTGATCCTTACTAGCTTGAAGTAAGGGAGATGGGGCATGAAGTTATTTCTAGGAGTTGGACACATACCAAGTTTAGCTCAGTTCTGGGCATCTTTGAAATACCTATACAAACTTGTTCCTACATAGTAACTTGCATCTTTGAATGAGAATGTGCTTGCTTGCAGCAACGTGCTATATGTTCTGAATGCCCGAATTGGGAATCTGTGTCAAAACTTTGTTAGGAATTATGTGATCCTTACTAGCTGGAAGTAAGGGAGATGAAGCATGAAGTTATTTCTAGGAGTTGGACACATACCAAGTTTAGCTCAGTTCTGGGCATCTTTGAAATACCTATACAAACTTGTTCCTACATAGTAACTTGAATCTTTGAATGAGAATCTGCTTGCTTACAGCAACGTGCTATATGTTCTGAATGCCCGAATTGGGAATCTGTGTCAAAACTTTGTTAGGAATTATGTGATCCTTACTAGCTGGAAGTAAGGGAGATGGGGCATGAAGTTATTTCTAGGAGTTGGACACATACCAAGTTTAGCTCAGTTCTGGGCATCTTTGAAATACCTATACAAACTTGTTCCTACATAGTAACTTGCAACTTTGAATGAGAATGTGCTTGCTTACAGCAACGTGCTATATGTTCTGAATGCCCGATTTGGGAATCTGTGTCAAAACTTTGTTAGGAATTATGTGATCCTTACTAGCTGGAAGTAAGGGAGATGGGGCATGAAGTTATTTCTAGGAGTTGGACACATACCAAGTTTAGCTCAGTTCTGGGCATCTTTGAAATACCTATACAAACTTGTTCCTACATAGTAACTTGCATCTTTGAATGAGAATGTGCTTGCTTGCAGCAACGTGCTATATGTTCTGAATGCCCGATTTGGGAATCTGTGTCAAAACTTTGTTAGGAATTATGTGATCCTTACTAGCTGGAAGTAAGGGAGATGGGGCATGAAGTTATTTCTAGGAGTTGGACACATACAAAGGTTAGCCCAGTTCTGGGCATCTTTGAAATACCTATACAAACTTTTTCCTACATAGTAACTTGCAACTTTGAATGAGAATGTGCTTGCTTACAGCAACGTGCTATATGTTCTGAATGCCCGAATTGGGAATCTGTGTCAAAACTTTGTTAGGAATATGTGATCCGTACTAGCTGGAAGTAAGGCAGATGGGGCATGAAGTTATTTCTAGGAGTTGGACACATACCAAGTTTAGCTCAGTTCTGGGCATCTTTGAAATACCTATACAAACTTGTTCCTACATAGTAACTTGCATCTTTGAATGAGAATGTGCTTGCTTACAGCAACGTGCTATATGTTCTGATTGCCCGAATTGGGAATCTGTGTCAAAACTTTGTTAGGAATTATGTGATCCTTACTAGCTGGAAGTAAGGGAGATGGGGCATGAAGTTATTTCTAGGAGTTGGACACATACCAAGTTTAGCTCAGTTCTGGGCATCTTTGAAATACCTATACAAACTTGTTCCTACATAGTAACTTGCATCTTTGAATGAGAATGTGCTTGCTTACAGCAACGTGCTATATGTTCTGATTGCCCGAATTGGGAATCTGTGTCAAAACTTTGTTAGGAATTATGTGATCCTTACTAGCTGGAAGTAAGGGAGATGGGGCATGAAGTTATTTCTAGGAGTTGGACACATACCAAGTTTAGCTCAGTTCTGGGCATCTTTGAAATACCTATACAAACTTGTTCCTACATAGTAACTTGCATCTTTGAATGAGAATCTGCTTGCTTACAGCAACGTGCTATATGTTCTGAATGCCCGAATTGGGAATCTGTGTCAAAACTGTTAGGAATTATGTGATCCTTACTAGCTGGAAGTAAGGGAGATGGGGCATGAAGTTATTTCTAGGAGTTGGACACATACCAAGTTTAGCTCAGTTCTGGGCATCTTTGAAATACCTATACAAACTTGTTCCTACATAGTAACTTGCATCTTTGAATGAGAATGTGCTTGCTTACAGCAACGTGCTATATGTTCTGAATGCCCGAATTGGCAATCTGTGTCAAAACTTTGTTAGGAATTATGTGATCCTTACTAGCTGGAAGTAAGGGAGATGGGGCATGAAGTTATTTCTAGGAGTTGGACACATACCAAGTTTAGCTCAGTTCTGGGCATCTTTGAAATACCTATTCAAACTTGTTCCTACATAGTAACTTGCATCTTTGAATGAGAATGTGCTTGCTTACAGCAACGTGCTATATGTTCTGAATGCCCGAATTGGGAATCTGTGTCAAAACTTTGTTAGGAATTATGTGATCCTTACTAGCTGGAAGTAAGGGAGATGGGGCATGAAGTTATTTCTAGGAGTTTGACACATACCAAGTTTAGCTCAGTTCTGGGCATCTTTGAAATACCTATACAAACTTGTTCCTACATAGTAACTTGCAACTTTGAATGAGAATGTGCTTGCTTGCAGCAACGTGCTATATGTTCTGAATGCCCGATTTGGGAATCTGTGTCAAAACTTTGTTAGGAATTATGTGATCCTTACTAGCTGGAAGTAAGGGAGGTGGAGCATGAAGTTATTTCTAGGAGTTGGACACATACCAAGTTTAGCTGAGTTCTGGGCATCTTTGAAATACCTATACAAACTTGTTCCTACCTAGTAACTTGCATCTTTGAATGAGAATGTGCTTGCTTACAGCAACGTGCTATATGTTCTGAATGCCCGAATTGGGAATCTGTGTCAAAACTTTGTTAGGAATTATGTGATCCTTACTAGCTGGAAGTAAGGGAGATGGGGCATGAAGTTATTTCTAGGAGTTGGACACATACCAAGTTTAGCTCAGTTCTGGGCATCTTTGAAATACCTATACAAACTTGTTCCTACATAGCAACTTGCAACTTTGAATGAGAATGTGCCTGCTTGCAGCAACGTGCTATATGTTCTGAATGCCCGAATTGGGAATCTGTGTCAAAACTTTGTTAGGAATTATGTGATCCTTACTAGCTGGAAGTAAGGGAGATGGGGCATGAAGTTATTTCTAGGAGTTGGACACATACCAAGTTTAGCTCAGTTCTGGGCATCTTTGAAATACCTATACAAACTTGTTCCTACATAGTAACTTGCATCTTTGAATGAGAATGTGCTTGCTTACAGCAACGTGCTATATGTTCTGAATGCCCGAATTGGGAATCTGTGTCAAAACTTTGTTAGGAATTATGTGATCCTTACTAGCTGGAAGTAAGGGAGATGGGGCATGAAGTTATTTCTAGGAGTTGGACACATACCAAGTTTAGCTCAGTTCTGGGCATCTTTGAAATACCTATACAAACTTGTTCCTACATAGTAACTTGCATCTTTGAATGAGAATCTGCTTGCTTACAGCAACGTCCTATATGTTCTGAATGCCCGAATTGGGAATCTGTGTCAAAACTTTGTTAGGAATTATGTGATCCTTACTAGCTGGAAGTAAGGGAGATGGGGCATGAAGTTATTTCTAGGAGTTGGACACATACCAAGTTTAGCTCAGTTCTGGGCATCTTTGAAATACCTATACAAACTTGTTCCTACATAGTAACTTGCATCTTTGAATGAGAATCTGCTTGCTTACAGCAACGTGCTATATGTTCTGAATGCCCGAATTGGGAATCTGTGTCAAAACTGTTAGGAATTATGTGATCCTTACTAGCTGGAAGTAAGGGAGATGGGGCATGAAGTTATTTCTAGGAGTTGGACACATACCAAGTTTAGCTCAGTTCTGGGCATCTTTGAAATACCTATACAAACTTGTTCCTACATAGTAACTTGCAACTTTGAATGAAAATGTGCTTGCTTACAGCAACGTGCTATATGTTCTGAATGCCCGAATTGGGAATCTGTGTCAAAACTTTGTTAGGAATTATGTGATCCTTACAAGCTGGAAGTAAGGGAGATGAAGCATGAAGTTATTTCTAGGAGTTGGACACATACCAAGTTTAGCTCAGTTCTGGGCATCTTTGAAATACCTATACAAACTTGTTCCTACATAGTAACTTGCATCTTTGAATGAGAATGTGCTTGCTTACAGCAACGTGCTATATGTTCTGAATGCCTGAATTGGGAATCTGTGTCAAAACTTTGTTAGGAATTATGTGATCCTTACTAGCTGGAAGTAAGGGAGATGGGGCATGAAGTTATTTCTTGGAGTTGGACACATACCAAGTTTAGCTCAGTTCTGGGCATCTTTGAAATACCTATACAAACTTGTTCCTACATAGTAACTTGCATCTTTGAATGAGAATGTGCTTGCTTACAACAACGTGCTATATGTTCTGAATGCCCGAATTGGGAATCTGTGTCAAAACTTTGTTAGGAATTATGTGATCCTTACTAGCTGGAAGTAAGGGAGTTGGGGCATGAAGTTATTTCTAGGAGTTGGACACATAGCAAGTTTAGCTCAGTTCTGGGCATCTTTGAAATACCTATACAAACTTGTTCCTACATAGTAACTTGCATCTTTGAATGAGAATGTGCTTGCTTACAGCAACGTGCTATATGTTCTGAATGCCCGAATTGGGAATCTGTGTCAAAACTTTGTTAGGAATTATGTGATCCTTACTAGCTGGAAGTAAGGGAGATGGGGCATGAAGTTATTTCTAGGAGTTGGACACATACCAAGTTTAGCTCAGTTCTGGGCATCTTTGAAATACCTATACAAACTTGTTCCTACATAGTAACTTGCATCTTTGAATGAGAATGTGCTTGCTTACAGCAACGTGCTATATGTTCTGAATGCCCGAATTGGGAATCTGTGTCAAAACTTTGTTAGGAATTATGTGATCCTTACTAGCTGGAAGTAAGGGAGATGGGGCATGAAGTTATTTCTAGGAGTTGGACACATACCAAGTTTAGCTCAGTTCTGGGCATCTTTGAAATACCTATACAAACTTGTTCCTACATAATAACTTGCAACTTTGATTGAGAATGTGCTTGCTTGCAGCAACGTGCTATATGTTCTGAATGCCCGATTTGGGAATCTGTGTCAAAACTTTGTTAGGAATTATGTGATCCTTACTAGCTGGAAGTAAGGGAGGTGGAGCATGAAGTTATTTCTAGGAGTTGGACACATACCAAGTTTAGCTGAGTTCTGGGCATCTTTGAAATACCTATACAAACTTGTTCCTACCTAGTAACTTGCATCTTTGAATGAGAATGTGCTTGCTTACAGCAACGTGCTATATGTTCTGAATGCCCGAATTGGGAATCTGTGTCAAAACTTTGTTAGGAATTATGTGATCCTTACTAGCTGGAAGTAAGGGAGATGGGGCATGAAGTTATTTCTAGGAGTTGGACACATACCAAGTTTAGCTCAGTTCTGGGCATCTTTGAAATACCTATACAAACTTGTTCCTACATAGTAACTTGCAACTTTGAATGAGAATGTGCTTGCTTGCAGCAACGTGCTATATGTTCTGAATGCCCGAATTGGGAATCTGTGTCAAAACTTTGTTAGGAATTATGTGATCCTTACTAGCTGGAAGTAAGGGAGATGGGGCATGAAGTTATTTCTAGGAGTTGGACACATACCAAGTTTAGCTCAGTTCTGGGCATCTTTGAAATACCCATACAAACTTGTTCCTACATAGTAACTTGCAACTTTGAATGAGAATGTGCTTGCTTACAGCAACGTGCTATATGTTCTGAATGCCCGAATTGGGAATCTGTGTCAAAACTTTGTTAGGAATTATGTGATCCTTACTAGCTGGAAGTAAGGGAGATGGGGCATGAAGTTATTTCTAGGAGTTGGACACATACCAAGTTTAGCTCAGTTCTGGGCATCTTTGAAATACCTATACAAACTTGTTCCTACATAGTAACTTGCAACTTTGAATGAGAATGTGCTTGCTTACAGCAACGTGCTATATGTTCTGAATGCCCGAATTGGGAATCTGTGTCAAAACTTTGTTAGGAATTATGTGATCCTTACTAGCTTGAAGTAAGGGAGATGGGGCATGAAGTTATTTCTAGGAGTTGGACACATACCAAGTTTAGCTCAGTTCTGGGCATCTTTGAAATACCTATACAAACTTGTTCCTACATAGTAACTTGCAACTTTGAATGAGAATGTGCTTGCTTACAGCAACGTGCTATATGTTCTGAATGCCCGATTTGGGAATCTGTGTCAAAACTTTGTTAGGAATTATGTGATCCTTACTAGCTGGAAGTAAGGGAGATGGGGCATGAAGTTATTTCTAGGAGTTGGACACATACCAAGTTTAGCTCAGTTCTGGGCATCTTTGAAATACCTATACAAACTTGTTCCTACATAGTAACTTGCATCTTTGAATGAGAATGTGCTTGCTTGCAGCAACGTGCTATATGTTCTGAATGCCCGAATTGGGAATCTGTGTCAAAACTTTGTTAGGAATTATGTGATCCTTACTAGCTGGAAGTAAGGGAGATGGGGCATGAAGTTATTTCTAGGAGTTGGACACATACAAAGTTTAGCCCAGTTCTGGGCATCTTTGAAATACCTATACAAACTTGTTCCTACATAGTAACTTGCAACTTTGAATGAGAATGGGCTTGCTTACAGCAACGTGCTATATGTTCTGAATGCCCGAATTGGGAATCTGTGTCAAAACTTTGTTAGGAATATGAGATCCGTACTAGCTGGAAGTAAGGGTGATGGGGCAAGAAGTTATTTCTAGGAGTTGGACACATACCAAGTTTAGCTCAGTTCTGGGCATCTTTGAAATACCTATACAAACTTGTTCCTACATAGTAACTTGCATCTTTGAATGAAAATGTGCTTGCTTACAGCAACGTGCTATATGTTCTGAATGCCCGAATTGAGAATCTGTGTCAAAACTTTGTTAGGAATTATGTGATCCTTACTAGCTGGAAGTAAGGGAGATGGGGCATGAAGTTATTTCTTGGAGTTGGACACATACCAAGTTTAGCTCAGTTCTGGGCATCTTTGAAATACCTATACAAACTTGTTCCTACATAGTAACTTGCATCTTTGAATGAGAATGTGCTTGCTTGCAGCAACGTGCTATATGTTCTGAATGCCCGAATTGGGAATCTGTGTCAAAACTTTGTTAGGAATTATGCGATCCTTACTAGCTGGAAGTAAGGGAGATGGGGCATGAAGTTATTTCTAGGAGTTGGACACATACCAAGTTTAGCTCAGTTCTGGGCATCTTTGAAATACCTATACAAACTTGTTCCTACATAGTAACTTGCATCTTTGAATGAGAATGTGCTTGCTTACAGCAACGTGCTATATGTTCTGAATGCCCGAATTGGCAATCTGTGTCAAAACTTTGTTAGGAATTATGCGATCCTTACTAGCTGGAAGTAAGGGAGATGGGGCATGAAGTTATTTCTAGGAGTTGGACACATACCAAGTTTAGCTCAGTTCTGGGCATCTTTGAAATACCTATACAAACTTGTTCCTACATAGTAACTTGCATCTTTGAATGAGAATGTGCTTGCTTACAGCAACGTGCTCTATGTTCTGATTGCCCGAATTGGGAATCTGTGTCAAAACTTTGTTAGGAATTATGTGATCCTTACTAGCTGGAAGTAAGGGAGATGGAGCATGAAGTTATTTCTAGGAGTTGGACACATACCAAGTTTAGCTCAGTTCTGGGCATCTTTGAAATACCTATACAAACTTGTTCCTACATAGTAACTTGCATCTTTGAATGAGAATGTGCTTGCTTACAGCAACGTGCTATATGTTCTGATTGCCCGAATTGGGAATCTGTGTCAAAACTTTGTTAGGAATTATGTGATCCTTACTAGCTGGAAGTAAGGGAGATGGGGCATGAAGTTATTTCTAGGAGTTGGACACATACCAAGTTTAGCTCAGTTCTGGGCATCTTTGAAATACCTATACAAACTTGTTCCTACATAGTAACTTGCATCTTTGAATGAGAATCTGCTTGCTTACAGCAACGTGCTATATGTTCTGAATGCCCGAATTGGGAATCTGTGTCAAAACTGTTAGGAATTATGTGATCCTTACTAGCTGGAAGTAAGGGAGATGGGGCATGAAGTTATTTCTAGGAGTTGGACACATACCAAGTTTAGCTCAGTTCTGGGCATCTTTGAAATACCTATACAAACTTGTTCCTACATAGTAACTTGCAACTTTGAATGAAAATGTGCTTGCTTACAGCAACGTGCTATATGTTCTGAATGCCCGAATTGGGAATCTGTGTCAAAACTTTATTAGGAATTATGTGATCCTTACTAGCTGGAAGTAAGGGAGATGGGGCATGAAGTTATTTCTAGGAGTTGGACACATACCAAGTTTAGCTCAGTTCTGGGCATCTTTGAAATACCTATACAAACTTGTTCCTACATAGTAACTTGCATCTTTGAATGAGAATGTGCTTGCTTGCAGCAACGTGCTATATGTTCTGAATGCCCGATTTGGGAATCTGTGTCAAAACTTTGTTAGGAATTATGTGATCCTTACTAGCTGGAAGTAAGGGAGATGGGGCATGAAGTTATTTCTTGGAGTTGGAGACATACCAAGTTTGGCTCAGTTCTGGGCATCTTTGAAATACCTATACAAACTTGTTCCTACATAGTAACTTGCAACTTTGAATGAGAATGTGCTTGCTTACAGCAACGTGCTATATGTTCTGAATGCCCGAATTGGGAATCTGTGTCAAAACTTTGTTAGGAATTATGTGATCCTTACTAGCTGGAAGTAAGGGAGATGGGGCATGAAGTTATTTCTAGGAGTTGGACACATACCAAGTTTAGCTCAGTTCTGGGCATCTTTGAAATACCTATACAAACTTGTTCCTACATAGTAACTTGCAACTTTGAATGAGAATGTGCTTGCTTACAGCAACGTGCTATATGTTCTGAATGCCCGAATTGGGAATCTGTGTCAAATCTTTGTTAGGAATTATGTGATCCTTACTAGCTTGAAGTAAGGGAGATGGGGCATGAAGTTATTTCTAGGAGTTGGACACATACCAAGTTTAGCTCAGTTCTGGGCATCTTTGAAATACCTATACAAACTTGTTCCTACATAGTAACTTGCAACTTTGAATGAGAATGTGCTTGCTTACAGCAACGTGCTATATGTTCTGAATGCCCGATTTGGGAATCTGTGTCAAAACTTTGTTAGGAATTATGTGATCCTTACTAGCTGGAAGTAAGGGAGATGGGGCATGAAGTTATTTCTAGGAGTTGGACACATACCAAGTTTAGCTCACTTCTGGGCATCTTTGAAATACCTATACAAACTTGTTCCTACATAGTAACTTGCATCTTTGAATGAGAATGTGCTTGCTTGCAGCAACGTGCTATATGTTCTGAATGCCCGAATTGGGAATCTGTGTCAAAACTTTGTTAGGAATTATGTGATCCTTACTAGCTGGAAGTAAGGGAGATGGGGCATGAAGTTATTTCTAGGAGTTGGACACATACAAAGTTTAGCCCAGTTCTGGGCATCTTTGAAATACCTATACAAACTTGTTCCTACATAGTAACTTGCAACTTTGAATGAGAATGGGCTTGCTTACAGCAACGTGCTATATGTTCTGAATGCCCGAATTGGGAATCTGTGTCAAAACTTTGTTAGGAATATGAGATCCGTACTAGCTGGAAGTAAGGGTGATGGGGCAAGAAGTTATTTCTAGGAGTTGGACACATACCAAGTTTAGCTCAGTTCTGGGCATCTTTGAAATACCTATACAAACTTGTTCCTACATAGTAACTTGCATCTTTGAATGAAAATGTGCTTGCTTACAGCAACGTGCTATATGTTCTGAATGCCCGAATTGAGAATCTGTGTCAAAACTTTGTTAGGAATTATGTGATCCTTACTAGCTGGAAGTAAGGGAGATGGGGCATGAAGTTATTTCTTGGAGTTGGACACATACCAAGTTTAGCTCAGTTCTGGGCATCTTTGAAATACCTATACAAACTTGTTCCTACATAGTAACTTGCATCTTTGAATGAGAATGTGCTTGCTTGCAGCAACGTGCTATATGTTCTGAATGCCCGAATTGGGAATCTGTGTCAAAACTTTGTTAGGAATTATGCGATCCTTACTAGCTGGAAGTAAGGGAGATGGGGCATGAAGTTATTTCTAGGAGTTGGACACATACCAAGTTTAGCTCAGTTCTGGGCATCTTTGAAATACCTATACAAACTTGTTCCTACATAGTAACTTGCATCTTTGAATGAGAATGTGCTTGCTTACAGCAACGTGCTATATGTTCTGAATGCCCGAATTGGCAATCTGTGTCAAATCTTTGTTAGGAATTATGCGATCCTTACTAGCTGGAAGTAAGGGAGATGGGGCATGAAGTTATTTCTAGGAGTTGGACACATACCAAGTTTAGCTCAGTTCTGGGCATCTTTGAAATACCTATACAAACTTGTTCCTACATAGTAACTTGCATCTTTGAATGAGAATGTGCTTGCTTACAGCAACGTGCTCTATGTTCTGATTGCCCGAATTGGGAATCTGTGTCAAAACTTTGTTAGGAATTATGTGATCCTTACTAGCTGGAAGTAAGGGAGATGGAGCATGAAGTTATTTCTAGGAGTTGGACACATACCAAGTTTAGCTCAGTTCTGGGCATCTTTGAAATACCTATACAAACTTGTTCCTACATAGTAACTTGCATCTTTGAATGAGAATGTGCTTGCTTACAGCAACGTGCTATATGTTCTGATTGCCCGAATTGGGAATCTGTGTCAAAACTTTGTTAGGAATTATGTGATCCTTACTAGCTGGAAGTAAGGGAGATGGGGCATGAAGTTATTTCTAGGAGTTGGACACATACCAAGTTTAGCTCAGTTCTGGGCATCTTTGAAATACCTATACAAACTTGTTCCTACATAGTAACTTGCATCTTTGAATGAGAATCTGCTTGCTTACAGCAACGTGCTATATGTTCTGAATGCCCGAATTGGGAATCTGTGTCAAAACTGTTAGGAATTATGTGATCCTTACTAGCTGGAAGTAAGGGAGATGGGGCATGAAGTTATTTCTAGGAGTTGGACACATACCAAGTTTAGCTCAGTTCTGGGCATCTTTGAAATACCTATACAAACTTGTTCCTACATAGTAACTTGCAACTTTGAATGAAAATGTGCTTGCTTACAGCAACGTGCTATATGTTCTGAATGCCCGAATTGGGAATCTGTGTCAAAACTTTATTAGGAATTATGTGATCCTTACTAGCTGGAAGTAAGGGAGATGGGGCATGAAGTTATTTCTAGGAGTTGGACACATACCAAGTTTAGCTCAGTTCTGGGCATCTTTGAAATACCTATACAAACTTGTTCCTACATAGTAACTTGCATCTTTGAATGAGAATGTGCTTGCTTGCAGCAACGTGCTATATGTTCTGAATGCCCGATTTGGGAATCTGTGTCAAAACTTTGTTAGGAATTATGTGATCCTTACTAGCTGGAAGTAAGGGAGATGGGGCATGAAGTTATTTCTTGGAGTTGGAGACATACCAAGTTTGGCTCAGTTCTGGGCATCTTTGAAATACCTATACAAACTTGTTCCTACATAGTAACTTGCAACTTTGAATGAGAATGTGCTTGCTTGCAGCAACGTGCTATATGTTCTGAATGCCCGATTTGGGAATCTGTGTCAAAACTTTGTTAGGAATTATGTGATCCTTACAAGCTGGAAGTAAGGGAGATGGAGCATGAAGTTATTTCTAGGAGTTGGACACATACCAAGTTTAGCTCAGTTCTGGGCATCTTTGAAATACCTATACAAACTTGATCCTACATAGTAACTTGCATCTTTGAATGAGAATGTGCTTGCTTACAGCAACGTGCTATATGTTCTGAATGCCCTAATTGGCAATCTGTGTCAAAACTTTGTTAGGAATTATGTGATCCTTACTAGCTGGAAGTAAGGGAGATGGGGCATGAAGTTATTTCTAGGAGTTGGACACATACCAAGTTTAGCTCAGTTCTGGGCATCTTTGAAATACCTATACAAACTTGTTCCTACATAGTAACTTGCATCTTTGAATGAGAATGTGCTTGCTTGCAGCAACGTGCTATATGTTCTGAATGCCCGAATTGGGAATCTGTGTCAAAACTTTGTTAGGAATTATGCGATCCTTACTAGCTGGAAGTAAGGGAGATGGGGCATGAAGTTATTTCTAGGAGTTGGACACATACCAAGTTTAGCTCAGTTCTGGGCATCTTTGAAATACCTATACAAACTTGTTCCTACATAGTAACTTGCATCTTTGAATGAGAATGTGCTTGCTTACAGCAACGTGCTATATGTTCTGAATGCCCGAATTGGCAATCTGTGTCAAAACTTTGTTAGGAATTATGCGATCCTTACTAGCTGGAAGTAAGGGAGATGGGGCATGAAGTTATTTCTAGGAGTTGGACACATACCAAGTTTAGCTCAGTTCTGGGCATCTTTGAAATACCTATACAAACTTGTTCCTACATAGTAACTTGCATCTTTGAATGAGAATGTGCTTGCTTACAGCAACGTGCTCTATGTTCTGATTGCCCGAATTGGGAATCTGTGTCAAAACTTTGTTAGGAATTATGTGATCCTTACTAGCTGGAAGTAAGGGAGATGGAGCATGAAGTTATTTCTAGGAGTTGGACACATACCAAGTTTAGCTCAGTTCTGGGCATCTTTGAAATACCTATACAAACTTGTTCCTACATAGTAACTTGCATCTTTGAATGAGAATGTGCTTGCTTACAGCAACGTGCTATATGTTCTGATTGCCCGAATTGGGAATCTGTGTCAAAACTTTGTTAGGAATTATGTGATCCTTACTAGCTGGAAGTAAGGGAGATGGGGCATGAAGTTATTTCTAGGAGTTGGACACATACCAAGTTTAGCTCAGTTCTGGGCATCTTTGAAATACCTATACAAACTTGTTCCTACATAGTAACTTGCATCTTTGAATGAGAATCTGCTTGCTTACAGCAACGTGCTATATGTTCTGAATGCCCGAATTGGGAATCTGTGTCAAAACTGTTAGGAATTATGTGATCCTTACTAGCTGGAAGTAAGGGAGATGGGGCATGAAGTTATTTCTAGGAGTTGGACACATACCAAGTTTAGCTCAGTTCTGGGCATCTTTGAAATACCTATACAAACTTGTTCCTACATAGTAACTTGCAACTTTGAATGAAAATGTGCTTGCTTACAGCAACGTGCTATATGTTCTGAATGCCCGAATTGGGAATCTGTGTCAAAACTTTATTAGGAATTATGTGATCCTTACTAGCTGGAAGTAAGGGAGATGGGGCATGAAGTTATTTCTAGGAGTTGGACACATACCAAGTTTAGCTCAGTTCTGGGCATCTTTGAAATACCTATACAAACTTGTTCCTACATAGTAACTTGCATCTTTGAATGAGAATGTGCTTGCTTGCAGCAACGTGCTATATGTTCTGAATGCCCGATTTGGGAATCTGTGTCAAAACTTTGTTAGGAATTATGTGATCCTTACTAGCTGGAAGTAAGGGAGATGGGGCATGAAGTTATTTCTTGGAGTTGGAGACATACCAAGTTTGGCTCAGTTCTGGGCATCTTTGAAATACCTATACAAACTTGTTCCTACATAGTAACTTGCAACTTTGAATGAGAATGTGCTTGCTTGCAGCAACGTGCTATATGTTCTGAATGCCCGATTTGGGAATCTGTGTCAAAACTTTGTTAGGAATTATGTGATCCTTACAAGCTGGAAGTAAGGGAGATGGAGCATGAAGTTATTTCTAGGAGTTGGACACATACCAAGTTTAGCTCAGTTCTGGGCATCTTTGAAATACCTATACAAACTTGATCCTACATAGTAACTTGCATCTTTGAATGAGAATGTGCTTGCTTACAGCAACGTGCTATATGTTCTGAATGCCCTAATTGGCAATCTGTGTCAAAACTTTGTTAGGAATTATGTGATCCTTACTAGCTGGAAGTAAGGGAGATGGGGCATGAAGTTATTTCTAGGAGTTGGACACATACCAAGTTTAGCTCAGTTCTGGGCATCTTTGAAATACCTATACAAACTTGTTCCTACATAGTAACTTGCATCTTTGAATGAGAATCTGCTTGCTTACAGCAACGTGCTATATGTTCTGAATGCCCGAATTGGGAATCTGTGTCAAAACTTTGTTAGGAATTATGTGATCCTTACTAGCTGGAAGTAAGGGAGATGGGGCATGAAGTTATTTCTAGGAGTTGGACACATACCAAGTTTAGCTCAGTTCTGGGCATCTTTGAAATACCTATACAAACTTGTTCCTACATAGTAACTTGCATCTTTGAATGAGAATGTGCTTGCTTACAACAACGTGCTATATGTTCTGAATGCCCGAATTGGGAATCTGTGTCAAAACTTTGTTAGGAATTATGTGATCCTTACTAGCTGGAAGTAAGGGAGTTGGGGCATGAAGTTATTTCTAGGAGTTGGACACATAGCAAGTTTAGCTCAGTTCTGGGCATCTTTGAAATACCTATACAAACTTGTTCCTACATAGTAACTTGCATCTTTGAATGAGAATGTGCTTGCTTACAGCAACGTGCTATATGTTCTGAATGCCCGAATTGGGAATCTGTGTCAAAACTTTGTTAGGAATTATGTGATCCTTACTAGCTGGAAGTAATGGAGATGGGGCATGAAGTTATTTCTAGGAGTTGGACACATACCAAGTTTAGCTCACTTCTGGGCATCTTTGAAATACCTATACAAACTTGTTCCTACATAGTAACTTGCATCTTTGAATGAGAATGTGCTTGCTTACAGCAACGTGCTATATGTTCTGAATGCCCGAATTGGGAATCTGTGTCAAAACTTTGTTAGGAATTATGTGATCCTTACTAGCTGGAAGTAAGGGAGATGGGGCATGAAGTTATTTCTAGGAGTTGGACACATACCAAGTTTAGCTCAGTTCTGGGCATCTTTGAAATACCTATACAAACTTGTTCCTACATAATAACTTGCAACTTTGATTGAGAATGTGCTTGCTTGCAGCAAGGTGCTATATGTTCTGAATGCCCGATTTGGGAATCTGTGTCAAAACTTTGTTAGGAATTATGTGATCCTTACTAGCTGGAAGTAAGGGAGGTGGAGCATGAAGTTATTTCTAGGAGTTGGACACATACCAAGTTTAGCTGAGTTCTGGGCATCTTTGAAATACCTATACAAACTTGTTCCTACCTAGTAACTTGCATCTTTGAATGAGAATGTGCTTGCTTACAGCAACGTGCTATATGTTCTGAATGCCCGAATTGGGAATCTGTGTCAAAACTTTGTTAGGAATTATGTGATCCTTACTAGCTGGAAGTAAGGGAGATGGGGCATGAAGTTATTTCTAGGAGTTGGACACATACCAAGTTTAGCTCAGTTCTGGGCATCTTTGAAATACCTATACAAACTTGTTCCTACATAGTAACTTGCAACTTTGAATGAGAATGTGCTTGCTTGCAGCAACGTGCTATATGTTCTGAATGCCCGAATTGGGAATCTGTGTCAAAACTTTGTTAGGAATTATGTGATCCTTACTAGCTGGAAGTAAGGGAGATGGGGCATGAAGTTATTTCTAGGAGTTGGACACATACCAAGTTTAGCTCAGTTCTGGGCATCTTTGAAATACCTATACAAACTTGTTCCTACATAGTAACTTGCAACTTTGAATGAGAATGTGCTTGCTTACAGCAACGTGCTATATGTTCTGAATGCCCGAATTGGGAATCTGTGTCAAAACTTTGTTAGGAATTATGTGATCCTTACTAGCTGGAAGTAAGGGAGATGGGGCATGAAGTTATTTCTAGGAGTTGGACACATACCAAGTTTAGCTCAGTTCTGGGCATCTTTGAAATACCTATACAAACTTGTTCCTACATAGTAACTTGCAACTTTGAATGAGAATGTGCTTGCTTACAGCAACGTGCTATATGTTCTGAATGCCCGAATTGGGAATCTGTGTCAAAACTTTGTTAGGAATTATGTGATCCTTACTAGCTTGAAGTAAGGGAGATGGGGCATGAAGTTATTTCTAGGAGTTGGACACATACCAAGTTTAGCTCAGTTCTGGGCATCTTTGAAATACCTATACAAACTTGTTCCTACATAGTAACTTGCAACTTTGAATGAGAATGTGCTTGCTTACAGCAACGTGCTATATGTTCTGAATGCCCGATTTGGGAATCTGTGTCAAAACTTTGTTAGGAATTATGTGATCCTTACTAGCTGGAAGTAAGGGAGATGGGGCATGAAGTTATTTCTAGGAGTTGGACACATACCAAGTTTAGCTCAGTTCTGGGCATCTTTGAAATACCTATACAAACTTGTTCCTACATAGTAACTTGCATCTTTGAATGAGAATGTGCTTGCTTGCAGCAACGTGCTATATGTTCTGAATGCCCGAATTGGGAATCTGTGTCAAAACTTTGTTAGGAATTATGTGATCCTTACTAGCTGGAAGTAAGGGAGATGGGGCATGAAGTTATTTCTAGGAGTTGGACACATACAAAGTTTAGCCCAGTTCTGGGCATCTTTGAAATACCTATACAAACTTGTTCCTACATAGTAACTTGCAACTTTGAGTGAGAATGGGCTTGCTTACAGCAACGTGCTATATGTTCTGAATGCCCGAATTGGGAATCTGTGTCAAAACTTTGTTAGGAATATGAGATCCGTACTAGCTGGAAGTAAGGGTGATGGGGCAAGAAGTTATTTCTAGGAGTTGGACACATACCAAGTTTAGCTCAGTTCTGGGCATCTTTGAAATACCTATACAAACTTGTTCCTACATAGTAACTTGCATCTTTGAATGAAAATGTGCTTGCTTACAGCAACGTGCTATATGTTCTGAATGCCCGAATTGAGAATCTGTGTCAAAACTTTGTTAGGAATTATGTGATCCTTACTAGCTGGAAGTAAGGGAGATGGGGCATGAAGTTATTTCTTGGAGTTGGACACATACCAAGTTTAGCTCAGTTCTGGGCATCTTTGAAATACCTATACAAACTTGTTCCTACATAGTAACTTGCATCTTTGAATGAGAATGTGCTTGCTTGCAGCAACGTGCTATATGTTCTGAATGCCCGAATTGGGAATCTGTGTCAAAACTTTGTTAGGAATTATGCGATCCTTACTAGCTGGAAGTAAGGGAGATGGGGCATGAAGTTATTTCTAGGAGTTGGACACATACCAAGTTTAGCTCAGTTCTGGGCATCTTTGAAATACCTATACAAACTTGTTCCTACATAGTAACTTGCATGTTTGAATGAGAATGTGCTTGCTTACAGCAACGTGCTATATGTTCTGAATGCCCGAATTGGCAATCTGTGTCAAAACTTTGTTAGGAATTATGCGATCCTTACTAGCTGGAAGTAAGGGAGATGGGGCATGAAGTTATTTCTAGGAGTTGGACACATACCAAGTTTAGCTCAGTTCTGG
Organism: Diceros bicornis minor; assembly: GCF_020826845.1. Classification (NCBI taxonomy): domain Eukaryota; kingdom Metazoa; phylum Chordata; class Mammalia; order Perissodactyla; family Rhinocerotidae; genus Diceros; species Diceros bicornis. Next base: position 67,754,411 of record NC_080753.1, on the reverse strand, counting down.
GCATCTTTGAAATACCTATACAAACTTGTTCCTACATAGTAACTTGCATCTTTGAATGAGAATGTGCTTGCTTACAGCAACGTGCTCTATGTTCTGATTGCCCGAATTGGGAATCTGTGTCAAAACTTTGTTAGGAATTATGTGATCCTTACTAGCTGGAAGTAAGGGAGATGGAGCATGAAGTTATTTCTAGGAGTTGGACACATACCAAGTTTAGCTCAGTTCTGGGCATCTTTGAAATACCTATACAAACTTGTTCCTACATAGTAACTTGCATCTTTGAATGAAAATGTGCTTGCTTACAGCAACGTGCTATATGTTCTGAATGCCCGAATTGAGAATCTGTGTCAAAACTTTGTTAGGAATTATGTGATCCGTACTAGCTGGAAGTAAGGGAGATGGGGCATGAAGTTATTTCTTGGAGTTGGAGACATACAAAGTTTAGCTCAGTTCTGGGCATCTTTGAAATACCTATACAAACTTGTTCCTACATAGTAACTTGCATCTTTGAATGAGAATGTGCTTGCTTACAGCAACGTGCTATATGTTCTGAATGCCCGAATTGGGAATCTGTGTCAAAACTTTGTTAGGAATTATGTGATCCTTACTAGCTGGAAGTAAGGGAGATGGGGCATGAAGTTATTTCTAGGAGTTGGACACATACCAAGTTTAGCTCAGTTCTGGGCATCTTTGAAATACCTATACAAACTTGTTCCTACATAGTAACTTGCATCTTTGAATGAGAATCTGCTTGCTTACAGCAACGTGCTATATGTTCTGAATGCCCGAATTGGGAATCTGTGTCAAAACTGTTAGGAATTATGTGATCCTTACTAGCTGGAAGTAAGGGAGATGGGGCATGAAGTTATTTCTAGGAGTTGGACACATACCAAGTTTAGCTCAGTTCTGGGCATCTTTGAAATACCTATACAAACTTGTTCCTACATAGTAACTTGCAACTTTGAATGAGAATGTGCTTGCTTACAGCAACGTGCTATATGTTCTGAATGCCCGAATTGGGAATCTGTGTCAAAACTTTATTAGGAATTATGTGATCCTTACTAGCTGGAAGTAAGGGAGATGGGGCATGAAGTTATTTCTAGGAGTTGGACACATACCAAGTTTGGCTCAGTTCTGGGCATCTTTGAAATACCTATACAAACTTGTTCCTACATAGTAACTTGCATCTTTGAATGAGAATGTGCTTGCTTGCAGCAACGTGCTATATGTTCTGAATGCCCGATTTGGGAATCTGTGTCAAAACTTTGTTAGGAATTATGTGATCCTTACTAGCTGGAAGTAAGGGAGATGGGGCATGAAGTTATTTCTTGGAGTTGGAGACATACCAAGTTTGGCTCAGTTCTGGGCATCTTTGAAATACCTATACAAACTTGTTCCTACATAGTAACTTGCAACTTTGAATGAGAATGTGCTTGCTTGCAGCAACGTGCTATATGTTCTGAATGCCCGATTTGGGAATCTGTGTCAAAACTTTGTTAGGAATTATGTGATCCTTACAAGCTGGAAGTAAGGGAGATGGAGCATGAAGTTATTTCTAGGAGTTGGACACATACCAAGTTTAGCTCAGTTCTGGGCATCTTTGAAATACCTATACAAACTTGATCCTACATAGTAACTTGCATCTTTGAATGAGAATGTGCTTGCTTACAGCAACGTGCTATATGTTCTGAATGCCCTAATTGGCAATCTGTGTCAAAACTTTGTTAGGAATTATGTGATCATTACTAGCTGGAAGTAAGGGAGATGGGGCATGAAGTTATTTCTAGGAGTTGGACACATACCAAGTTTAGCTCAGTTCTGGGCATCTTTGAAATACCTATACAAACTTGTTCCTACATAGTAACTTGCATCTTTGAATGAGAATGTGCTTGCTTACAGCAACGTGCTATATGTTCTGAATGCCCGAATTGGGAATCTGTGTCAAAACTTTGTTAGGAATTATGTGATCCTTACTAGCTGGAAGTAAGGGAGATGGGGCATGAAGTTATTTCTAGGAGTTGGACACATACCAAGTTTAGCTCAGTTCTGGGCATCTTTGAAATACCTATGCAAACTTGTTCCTACATAGTAACTTGCATCTTTGAATGAGAATGTGCTTGCTTGCAGCAACGTGCTATATGTTCTGAATGCCCGAATTGGGAATCTGTGTCAAAACTTTGTTAGGAATTATGTGATCCTTACTAGCTGGAAGTAAGGGAGTTGGGGCATGAAGTTATTTCTAGGAGTTGGACACATACCAAGTTTAGCTCAGTTCTGGGCATCTTTGAAATACCTATACAAACTTGTTCCTACATAGTAACTTGCAACTTTGAATGAGAATGTGCTTGCTTGCAGCAACGTGCTATATGTTCTGAATGCCCGAATTGGGAATCTGTGTCAAAACTTTGTTAGGAATTATGTGATCCTTACTAGCTGGAAGTAAGGGAGATGGGGCATGAAGTTATTTCTAGGAGTTGGACACATACCAAGTTTAGCTCAGTTCTGGGCATCTTTGAAATACCTATACAAACTTGTTCCTACATAGTAACTTGCATCTTTGAATGAGAATGTGCTTGCTTGCAGCAACGTGCTATATGTTCTGAATGCCCGATTTGGGAATCTGTGTCAAAACTTTGTTAGGAATTATGTGATCCTTACTAGCTGGAAGTAAGGGAGATGGGGCATGAAGTTATTTCTTGGAGTTGGAGACATACCAAGTTTGGCTCAGTTCTGGGCATCTTTGAAATACCTATACAAACTTGTTCCTACATAGTAACTTGCAACTTTGAATGAGAATGTGCTTGCTTGCAGCAACGTGCTATATGTTCTGAATGCCCGATTTGGGAATCTGTGTCAAAACTTTGTTAGGAATTATGTGATCCTTACAAGCTGGAAGTAAGGGAGATGGAGCATGAAGTTATTTCTAGGAGTTGGACACATACCAAGTTTAGCTCAGTTCTGGGCATCTTTGAAATACCTATACAAACTTGATCCTACATAGTAACTTGCATCTTTGAATGAGAATGTGCTTGCTTACAGCAACGTGCTATATGTTCTGAATGCCCTAATTGGCAATCTGTGTCAAAACTTTGTTAGGAATTATGTGATCCTTACTAGCTGGAAGTAAGGGAGATGGGGCATGAAGTTATTTCTAGGAGTTGGACACATACCAAGTTTAGCTCAGTTCTGGGCATCTTTGAAATACCTATACAAACTTGTTCCTACATAGTAACTTGCATCTTTGAATGAGAATGTGCTTGCTTACAGCAACGTGCTATATGTTCTGAATGCCCGAATTGGGAATCTGTGTCAAAACTTTGTTAGGAATTATGTGATCCTTACTAGCTGGAAGTAAGGGAGATGGGGCATGAAGTTATTTCTAGGAGTTGGACACATACCAAGTTTAGCTCAGTTCTGGGCATCTTTGAAATACCTATGCAAACTTGTTCCTACATAGTAACTTGCATCTTTGAATGAGAATGTGCTTGCTTACAGCAACGTGCTATATGTTCTGAATGCCCGAATTGGGAATCTGTGTCAAAACTTTGTTAGGAATTATGTGATCCTTACTAGCTGGAAGTAAGGGAGTTGGGGCATGAAGTTATTTCTAGGAGTTGGACACATACCAAGTTTAGCTCAGTTCTGGGCATCTTTGAAATACCTATACAAACTTGTTCCTACATAGTAACTTGCAACTTTGAATGAGAATGTGCTTGCTTGCAGCAACGTGCTATATGTTCTGAATGCCCGAATTGGGAATCTGTGTCAAAACTTTGTTAGGAATTATGTGATCCTTACTAGCTGGAAGTAAGGGAGATGGGGCATGAAGTTATTTCTAGGAGTTGGACACATACCAAGTTTAGCTCAGTTCTGGGCATCTTTGAAATACCTATACAAACTTGTTCCTACATAGTAACTTGCAACTTTGAATGAGAATGTGCTTGCTTACAGCAACGTGCTATATGTTCTGAATGCCCGAATTGGGAATCTGTGTCAAAACTTTGTTAGGAATTATGTGATCCTTACTAGCTGGAAGTAAGGGAGATGGGGCATGAAGTTATTTATTGGAGTTGGAGACATACCAAGTTTAGCTCAGTTCTGGGCATCTTTGAAATACCTATACAAACTTGTTCCTACATAGTAACTTGCAATTTTGAATGAGAATGTGCTTGCTTGCAGCAACGTGCTATATGTTCTGAATGCCCGATTTGGGAATCTGTGTCAAAACTTTGTTAGGAATTATGTGATCCTTACTAGCTGGAAGTAAGGGAGGTGGAGCATGAAGTTATTTCTAGGAGTTGGACACATACCAAGTTTAGCTGAGTTCTGGGCATCTATGAAATACCTATACAAACTTGTTCCTACCTAGTAACTTGCATCTTTGAATGAGAATGTGCTTGCTTACAGCAACGTGCTATATGTTCTGAATGCCCGAATAGGGAATCTGTGTCAAAACTGTGTTAGGAATTATGTGATCCTTACTAGCTGGAAGTAAGGGAGATGGGGCATGAAGTTATTTCTAGGAGTTGGACACATACCAAGTTTAGCTCAGTTCTGGGCATCTTTGAAATACCTATACAAACTTGTTCCTACCTAGTAACTTGCATCTTTGCATGAGAATCTGCTTGCTTACAGCAACGTGCTATATGTTCTGAATGCCCGAATTGGGAATCTGTGTCAAAACTTTGTTAGGAATTATGTGATCCTTACTAGCTGGAAGTAAGGGAGATGGGGCATGAAGTTATTTCTAGGAGTTGGACACATACCAAGTTTAGCTCAGTTCTGGGCATCTTTGAAATACCTATACAAACTTGTTCCTACCTAGTAACTTGCATCTTTGAATGAGAATGTGCTTGCTTACAGCAACGTGCTATATGTTCTGAATGCCCGAATTGGGAATCTGTGTCAAAACTTTGTTAGGAATTATGTGATCCTTACTAGCTGGAAGTAAGGGAGTTGGGGCATGAAGTTATTTCTAGGAGTTGGACACATACCAAGTTTAGCTCAGTTCTGGGCATCTTTGAAATACCTATACAAACTTGTTCCTACATAGTAACTTGCAACTTTGAATGAGAATGTGCTTGCTTGCAGCAACGTGCTATATGTTCTGAATGCCCGAATTGGGAATCTGTGTCAAAACTTTGTTAGGAATTATGTGATCCTTACTAGCTGGAAGTAAGGGAGATGGGGCATGAAGTTATTTCTAGGAGTTGGACACATACCAAGTTTAGCTCAGTTCTGGGCATCTTTGAAATACCTATACAAACTTGTTCCTACATAGTAACTTGCAACTTTGAATGAGAATGTGCTTGCTTACAGCAACGTGCTATATGTTCTGAATGCCCGAATTGGGAATCTGTGTCAAAACTTTGTTAGGAATTATGTGATCCTTACTAGCTGGAAGTAAGGGAGATGGGGCATGAAGTTATTTATTGGAGTTGGAGACATACCAAGTTTAGCTCAGTTCTGGGCATCTTTGAAATACCTATACAAACTTGTTCCTACATAGTAACTTGCAATTTTGAATGAGAATGTGCTTGCTTGCAGCAACGTGCTATATGTTCTGAATGCCCGATTTGGGAATCTGTGTCAAAACTTTGTTAGGAATTATGTGATCCTTACTAGCTGGAAGTAAGGGAGGTGGAGCATGAAGTTATTTCTAGGAGTTGGACACATACCAAGTTTAGCTGAGTTCTGGGCATCTATGAAATACCTATACAAACTTGTTCCTACCTAGTAACTTGCATCTTTGAATGAGAATGTGCTTGCTTACAGCAACGTGCTATATGTTCTGAATGCCCGAATAGGGAATCTGTGTCAAAACTGTGTTAGGAATTATGTGATCCTTACTAGCTGGAAGTAAGGGAGATGGGGCATGAAGTTATTTCTAGGAGTTGGACACATACCAAGTTTAGCTCAGTTCTGGGCATCTTTGAAATACCTATACAAACTTGTTCCTACCTAGTAACTTGCATCTTTGCATGAGAATCTGCTTGCTTACAGCAACGTGCTATATGTTCTGAATGCCCGAATTGGGAATCTGTGTCAAAACTTTGTTAGGAATTATGTGATCCTTACTAGCTGGAAGTAAGGGAGATGGGGCATGAAGTTATTTCTAGGAGTTGGACACATACCAAGTTTAGCTCAGTTCTGGGCATCTTTGAAATACCTATACAAACTTGTTCCTACCTAGTAACTTGCATCTTTGAATGAGAATGTGCTTGCTTACAGCAACGTGCTATATGTTCTGAATGCCCGAATTGGGAATCTGTGTCAAAACTTTGTTAGGAATTATGTGATCCTTACTAGCTGGAAGTAAGGGAGATGGGGCATGAAGTTATTTCTAGGAGTTGGACACATACCAAGTTTAGCTCAGTTCTGGGCATCTTTGAAATACCTATACAAACTTGTTCCTACCTAGTAACTTGCAACTTTGAATGAGAATGTGCTTGCTTACAGCAACGTGCTATATGTTCTAAAGGCCCGAATTGGGAATCTGTGTCAAAACTTTGTTAGGAATTATGTGATCCTTACTAGCTGGAAGTAAGGGAGATGGGGCATGAAGTTATTTCTTGGAGTTGGAGACATACCAAGTTTAGCTCAGTTCTGGGCATCTTTGAAATACCTATACAAACTTGTTCCTACATAGTAACTTGCAACTTTGAATGAGAATGTGCTTGCTTGCAGCAACGTGCTATATGTTCTGAATGCCCGAATTGGGAATCTGTGTCAAAACTTTGTTAGGAATTATGTGATCCTTACTAGCTGGAAGTAAGGGAGATGGGGCATGAAGTTATTTCTAGGAGTTGGACACATACCAAGTTCAGCTCAGTTCTGGGCATCTTTGAAATACCTATACAAACTTGTTCCTACATAGTAACTTGCAACTTTGAATGAGAATGTGCTTGCTTACAGCAACGTGCTATATGTTCTGAATGCCCGAATTGGGAATCTGTGTCAAAACTTTGTTAGGAATTATGTGATCCTTACTAGCTGGAAGTAAGGGAGATGGGGCATGAAGTTATTTCTAGGAGTTGGACACATACCAAGTTTAGCTCAGTTCTGGGCATCTTTGAAATACCTATACAAACTTGTTCCTACATAGTAACTTGCATCTTTGAATGAGAATGTGCTTGCTTGCAGCAACGTGCTATATGTTCTGAATGCCCGATTTGGGAATCTGTGTCAAAACTTTGTTAGGAATTATGTGATCCTTACAAGCTGGAAGTAAGGGAGATGGAGCATTAAGTTATTTCTAGGAGTTGGACACATACCAAGTTTAGCTCAGTTCTGGGCATCTTTGAAATACCTATACAAACTTGTTCCTACATAGTAACTTGCATCTTTGAATGAGAATGTGCTTGCTTACAGCAACGTGCTATATGTTCTGAATGCCCGAATTGGGAATCTGAGTCAAAACTTTGTTAGGAATTATGTGATCCTTACTAGCTGGAAGTAAGGGAGTTGGGGCATGAAGTTATTTCTTGGAGTTGGACACATACCAAGTTTAGCTCAGTTCTGGGCATCTTTGAAATACCTATACAAACTTGTTCCTACCTAGTAACTTGCATCTTTGAATGAGAATGTGCTTGCTTACAGCAACGTGCTATATGTTCTGAATGCCCGAATTGGGAATCTGTGTCAAAACTTTGTTAGGAATTATGTGATCCTTACTAGCTGGAAGTAAGGGAGATGGGGCATGAAGTTATTTCTAGGAGTTGGACACATACCAAGTTTAGCTCAGTTCTGGGCATCTTTGAAATACCTATACAAACTTGTTCCTACATAGTAACTTGCATCTTTGAATGAGAATGTGCTTGCTTACAGCAACGTGCTATATGTTCTGAATGCCCGATTGGGAATCTGTGTCAAAACTTTGTTAGGAATTATGTGATCCTTACTAGCTGGAAGTAAGGGTGTTGGGGCATGAAGTTATTTCTAGGAGTTGGACACATACCAAGTTTAGCTCAGTTCTGGGCATCTTTGAAATACCTATACAAACTTGTTGCTACATAGTAACTTGCATCATTAATGAGAATGTGCTTGCTTACAGCAACGTGCTATATGTTCTGAATGCCCGAATTGGGAATCTGTGTCAAAACTTTGTTAGGAATTATGTGATCCTTACTAGCTGGAAGTAAGGGAGATGGGGCATGAAGTTATTTCTAGGAGTTGGACACATACCAAGTTTAGCTCAGTTCTGGGCATCTTTGAAATACCTATACAAACTTGTTCCTACATAGTAACTTGCAACTTTGAATGAGAATGTGCTTGCTTACAGCAACGTGCTATATGTTCTGAATGCCCGAATTGGGAATCTGTGTCAAAACTTTGTTAGGAATTATGTGATCCTTACTAGCTGGAAGTAAGGGAGATGGGGCATGAAGTTATTTCTAGGAGTTGGACACATACCAAGTTTAGCTCAGTTCTGGGCATCTTTGAAATACCTATACAAACTTGTTCCTACATAGTAACTTGCATCTTTGAATGAGAATCTGCTTGCTTACAGCAACGTGCTATATGTTCTGAATGCCCGAATTGAGAATCTGTGTCAAAACTTTGTTAGGAATTATGTGATCCTTACTAGCTGGAAGTAAGGGAGATGGGGCATGAAGTTATTTCTAGGAGTTGGACACATACCAAGTTTAGCTCAGTTCTGGGCATCTTTGAAATACCTATACAAACTTGTTCCTACATAGTAACTTGCATCTTTGAATGAGAATCTGCTTGCTTACAGCAACGTGCTATATGTTCTGAATGCCCGAATTGGGAATCTGTGTCAAAACTTTGTTAGGAATTATGTGATCCTTACTAGCTGGAAGTAAGGGAGATGGGGCATGAAGTTATTTCTAGGAGTTGGACACATACCAAGTTTAGCTCAGTTCTGGGCATCTTTGAAATACCTATACAAACTTGTTCCTACATAGTAACTTGCAACTTTGAATGAGAATGTGCTTGCTTACAGCAACGTGCTATATGTTCTGAATGCCCGAATTGGGAATCTGTGTCAAAACTTTGTTAGGAATTATGTGATCCTTACTAGCTGGAAGTAAGGGAGATGGGGCATGAAGTTATTTCTAGGAGTTGGACACATACCAAGTTTAGCTCAGTTCTGGGCATCTTTGAAATACCTATACAAACTTGTTCCTACATAGTAACTTGCATCTTTGAATGAGAATGTGCTTGCTTGCAGCAACGTGCTATATGTTCTGAATGCCCGATTTGGGAATCTGTGTCAAAACTTTGTTAGGAATTATGTGATCCTTACAAGCTGGAAGTAAGGGAGATGGAGCATTAAGTTATTTCTAGGAGTTGGACACATACCAAGTTTAGCTCAGTTCTGGGCATCTTTGAAATACCTATACAAACTTGTTCCTACATAGTAACTTGCATCTTTGAATGAGAATGTGCTTGCTTACAGCAACGTGCTATATGTTCTGAATGCCCGATTTGGGAATCTGTGTCAAAACTTTGTTAGGAATTATGTGATCCTTACTAGCTGGAAGTAAGGGAGATGGGGCATGAAGTTATTTCTAGGAGTTGGACACATACCAAGTTTAGCTCAGTTCTGGGCATCTTTGAAATACCTATACAAACTTGTTCCTACATAGTAACTTGCATCTTTGAATGAGAATGTGCTTGCTTACAGCAACGTGCTATATGTTCTGAATGCCCGAATTGGGAATCTGTGTCAAAACTTTGTTAGGAATTATGTGATCCTTACTAGCTGGAAGTAAGGGAGTTGGGGCATGAAGTTATTTCTTGGAGTTGGACACATACCAAGTTTAGCTCACTTCTGGGCATCTTTGAAATACCTATACAAACTTTTTCCTACATAGTAACTTGCATCTTTGAATGAGAATGTGCTTGCTTACAGCAACGTGCTATATGTTCTGAATGCCCGAATTGGGAATCTGTGTCAAAACTTTGTTAGGAATTATGTGATCCTTACTAGCTGGAAGTAAGGGAGATGGGGCATGATGTTATTTCTAGGAGTTGGACACATACCAAGTTTAGCTCAGTTCTGGGCATCTTTGAAATACCTATACAAACTTGTTCCTACATAGTAACTTGCAACTTTGAATGAGAATGTGCTTGCTTACAGCAACGTGCTATATGTTCTGAATGCCCGAATTGGGAATCTGTGTCAAAACTTTGTTAGGAATTATGTGATCCTTACTAGCTGGAAGTAAGGGAGATGGGGCATGAAGTTATTTCTAGGAGTTGGACACATACCAAGTTTAGCTCAGTTCTGGGCATCTTTGAAATACCTATACAAACTTGTTCCTACATAGTAACTTGCATCTTTGAATGAGAATGTGCTTGCTTACAGCAACGTGCTATATGTTCTGAATGTCCGAATTGTCAATCTGTGTCAAAACTTTGTTAGGAATTATGTCATCCTTACTAGCTGGAAGTAAGGGAGATGGGGCATGAAGTTATTTCTAGGAGTTGGACACATACCAAATTTAGCTCAGTTCTGGGCATCTTTGAAATACCTATACAAACTTGTTCCTACATAGTAACTGGCATCTTTAATGAGAATGTGCTTGCTTACAGCAACGTGCTATATGTTCTGAATGCCCGAATTGGGAATCTGTGTCAAAACTTTGTTAGGAATTATGTGATCCTTACTAGCTGGAAGTAAGGGAGATGGGGCATGAAGTTATTTCTAGGAGTTGGACACATACCAAGTTTAGCTCAGTTCTGGGCATCTTTGAAATACCTATACAAACTTGTTGCTACATAGTAACTTGCATCATTAATGAGAATGTGCTTGCTTACAGCAACGTGCTATATGTTCTGAATGCCCGAATTGGGAATCTGTGTCAAAACTTTGTTAGGAATTATGTGATCCTTACTAGCTGGAAGTAAGGGAGATGGGGCATGAAGTTATTTCTAGGAGTTGGACACATACCAAGTTTAGCTCAGTTCTGGGCATCTTTGAAATACCTATACAAACTTGTTCCTACATAGTAACTTGCAACTTTGAATGAGAATGTGCTTGCTTACAGCAACGTGCTATATGTTCTGAATGCCCGAATTGGGAATCTGTGTCAAAACTTTGTTAGGAATTATGTGATCCTTACTAGCTGGAAGTAAGGGAGATGGGGCATGAAGTTATTTCTAGGAGTTGGACACATACCAAGTTTAGCTCAGTTCTGGGCATCTTTGAAATACCTATACAAACTTGTTCCTACATAGTAACTTGCATCTTTGAATGAGAATCTGCTTGCTTACAGCAACGTGCTATATGTTCTGAATGCCCGAATTGAGAATCTGTGTCAAAACTTTGTTAGGAATTATGTGATCCTTACTAGCTGGAAGTAAGGGAGATGGGGCATGAAGTTATTTCTAGGAGTTGGACACATACCAAGTTTAGCTCAGTTCTGGGCATCTTTGAAATACCTATACAAACTTGTTCCTACATAGTAACTTGCATCTTTGAATGAGAATCTGCTTGCTTACAGCAACGTGCTATATGTTCTGAAAGCCCGAATTGGGAATCTGTGTCAAAACTTTGTTAGGAATTATGTGATCCTTACTAGCTGGAAGTAAGGGAGATGGGGCATGAAGTTATTTCTAGGAGTTGGACACATACCAAGTTTAGCTCAGTTCTGGGCATCTTTGAAATACCTATACAAACTTGTTCCTACATAGTAACTTGCATCCTTGAATGAGAATCTGCTTGCTTACAGCAACGTGCTATATGTTCTGATTCCCCGAATTGGCAATCTGTGTCAAAACTTTGTTAGGAATTATGTGATCCTTACTAGCTGGAAGTAAGGGAGATGGGGCATGAAGTTATTTCTAGGAGTTGGACACATACCAAGTTTAGCTCAATTCTGGGCATCTTTGAAATACCTATACAAACTTGTTCCTACATAGTAACTTGCATCCTTGAATGAGAATCTGCTTGCTTACAGCAACGTGCTATATGTTCTGAATGCCCGAATTGGGAATCTGTGTCAAAACTTTGTTAGGAATTATGTGATCCTTACTAGCTGGAAGTAAGGGAGATGGGGCATGAAGTTATTTCTAGGAGTTGGACACATACCAAGTTTAGCTCAGTTCTGGGCATCTTTGAAATACCTATACAAACTTGTTCCTACATAGTAACTTGCAACTTTAAATGAAAATGTGCTTGCTTACAGCAACGTGCTATATGTTCTGAATGCCCGAATTGGCAATCTGTGTCAAAACTTTGTTAGGAATTATGTGATCCTTACTAGCTGGAAGTAAGGGAGATGGGGCATGAAGTTATTTCTAGGAGTTGGACACATACCAAGTTTAGCTCAGTTCTGGGCATCTTTGAAATACCTATACAAACTTGTTCCTACATAGTAACTTGCATCTTTGAATGAGAATGTGCTTGCTTACAGCAACGTGCTATATGTTCTGAATGCCCGAATTGGGAATCTGTGTCAAAACTTTGTTAGGAATTATGTGATCCTTACTAGCTGGAAGTAAGGGAGATGGGGCATGAAGTTATTTCTAGGAGTTGGACACATACCAAGTTTAGCTCAGTTCTGGGCATCTTTGAAATACCTATACAAACTTGTTCCTACATAGTAACTTGCATCTTTGAATGAGAATCTGCTTGCTTACAGCAACGTGCTATATGTTCTGAATGCCCGAATTGGCAATCTGTGTCAAAACTTTGTTAGGAATTATGTGATCCTTACTAGCTGGAAGTAAGGGAGATGGGGCATGAAGTTATTTCTAGGAGTTGGACACATACCAAGTTTAGCTCAGTTCTGGGCATCTTTGAAATACCTATACAAACTTGTTCCTACATAGTAACTTGCAACTTTGAAAGAGAATGTGCTTGCTTACAGCAACGTGCTATATGTTCTGAATGCCCGAATTGGGAATCTGTGTCAAAACTTTGTTAGGAATTATGTGATCCTTACTAGCTGGAAGTAAGGGAGATGGGGCATGAAGTTATTTCTAGGAGTTGGACACATACCAAGTTTAGCTCAGTTCTGGGCATCTTTGAAAAACCTATACAAACTTGTTCCTACATAGTAACTTGCAACTTTGAATGAGAATGTGCTTGCTTGCAGCAACGTGCTATATGTTCTGAATGCCCGAATTGAGAATCTGTGTCAAAACTTTGTTAGGAATTATGCGATCCTTACTAGCTGGAAGTAAGGGAGATGGGGCATGAAGTTATTTCTAGGAGTTGGACACATACCAAGTTTAGCTCAGTTCTGGGCATCTTTGAAATACCTATACAAACTTGTTCCTACATAGTAACTTGCATCTTTGAATGAGAATGTGCTTGCTTAAGCAACGTGCTATATGTTCTGAATGCCCGAATTGGGAATCTGTGTCAAAACTTTGTTAGGAATTATGTGATCCTTACTAGCTGGAAGTAAGGGAGATGGGGCATGAAGTTATTTCTAGGAGTTGGACACATACCAAGTTTAGCTCAGTTCTGGGCATCTTTGAAATACCTATACAAACTTGTTCCTACATAGTAACTTGCATCTTTGAATGAGAATGTGCTTGCTTACAGCAACGTGCTATATGTTCTGAATGCCCGAATTGGGAATCTGTGTCAAAACTTTGTTAGGAATTATGTGATCCTTACTAGCTGGAAGTAAGGGAGATGGGGCATGAAGTTATTTCTAGGAGTTGGACACATACCAAGTTTAGCTCAGTTCTGGGCATCTTTGAAATACCTATACAAACTTGTTCCTACATAGTAACTTGCATCTTTGAATGAGAATGTGCTTGCTTACAGCAACGTGCTATATGTTCTGAATGCCCGAATTGGGAATCTGTGTCAAAACTTTGTTAGGAATTATGTGATCCTTACTAGCTGGAAGTAAGGGAGATGGGGCATGAAGTTATTTCTAGGAGTTGGACACATACCAAGTTTAGCTCAGTTCTGGGCATCTTTGAAATACCTATACAAACTTGTTCCTACCTAGTAACTTGCATCTTTGAATGAGAATGTGCTTGCTTACAGCAACGTGCTATATGTTCTGAATGCCCGATTTGGGAATCTGTGTCAAAACTTTGTTAGGAATTATGTGATCCTTACTAGCTGGAAGTAAGGGAGATGGGGCATGAAGTTATTTCTAGGAGTTGGACACATACCAAGTTTAGCTCAGTTCTGGGCATCTTTGAAATACCTATACAAACTTGTTCCTACATAGTAACTTGCAACTTTGAATGAGAATGTGCTTGCCTACAGCAACGTGCTATATGTTCTGAATGCCCGAATTGGGAATCTGTGTCAAAACTTTGTTAGGAATTATGTGATCCTTACTAGCTGGAAGTAAGGGAGATGGGGCATGAAGTTATTTCTTGGAGTTGGACACATACCAAGTTTAGCTCAGTTCTGGGCATCTTTGAAATACCTATACAAACTTGTTCCTACATAGTAACTTGCAACTTTGAATGAGAATGTGATTGCCTACAGCAACGTGCTATATGTTCTGAATGCCCGAATTGGGAATCTGTGTCAAAACTTTGTTAGGAATTATGTGATCCTTACTAGCTGGAAGTAAGGGAGATGGGGCATGAAGTTATTTCTAGGAGTTGGACACATACCAAGTTTAGCTCAGTTCTGGGCATCTTTGAAATACCTATACAAACTTGTTCCTACATAGTAACTTGCATCTTTGAATGAGAATCTGCTTGCTTACAGCAACGTGCTATATGTTCTGAATGCCCGAATTGGGAATCTGTGTCAAAACTTTGTTAGGAATTATGTGATCCTTACTAGCTGGAAGTAAGGGAGATGGGGCATGAAGTTATTTCTAGGAGTTGGACACATACCAAGTTTAGCTCAGTTCTGGGCATCTTTGAAATACCTATACAAACTTGTTCCTACATAGTAACTTGCATCTTTGAATGAGAATCTGCTTGCTTACAGCAACGTGCTATATGTTCTGAATGCCCGAATTGGCAATCTGTGTCAAAACTTTGTTAGGAATTATGTGATCCTTACTAGCTGGAAGTAAGGGAGATGGGGCATGAAGTTATTTCTAGGAGTTGGACACATACCAAGTTTAGCTCAGTTCTGGGCATCTTTGAAATACCTATACAAACTTGTTCCTACACAGTAACTTGCAACTTTGAAAGAGAATGTGCTTGCTTACAGCAACGTGCTATATGTTCTGAATGCCCGAATTGGGAATCTGTGTCAAAACTTTGTTAGGAATTATGTGATCCTTACTAGCTGGAAGTAAGGGAGATGGGGCATGAAGTTATTTCTAGGAGTTGGACACATACCAAGTTTAGCTCAGTTCTGGGCATCTTTGAAATACCTATACAAACTTGTTCCTACATAGTAACTTGCAACTTTGAATGAGAATGTGCTTGCTTGCAGCAACGTGCTATATGTTCTGAATGCCCGAATTGAGAATCTGTGTCAAAACTTTGTTAGGAATTATGTGATCCTTACTAGCTGGAAGTAAGGGAGATGGGGCATGAAGTTATTTCTAGGAGTTGGACACATACCAAGTTTAGCTCAGTTCTGGGCATCTTTGAAATACCTATACAAACTTGTTCCTACATAGTAACTTGCATCTTTGAATGAGAATGTGCTTGCTTACAGCAACGTGCTATATGTTCTGAATGCCCGAATTGGGAATCTGTGTCAAAACTTTGTTAGGAATTATGTGATCCTTACTAGCTGGAAGTAAGGGAGATGGGGCATGAAGTTATTTCTAGGAGTTGGACACATACCAAGTTTAGCTCAGTTCTGGGCATCTTTGAAATACCTATACAAACTTGTTCCTACATAGTAACTTGCATCTTTGAATGAGAATGTGCTTGCTTACAGCAACGTCTATATGTTCTGAATGCCCGAATTGGGAATCTGTGTCAAAACTTTGTTAGGAATTATGTGATCCTTACTAGCTGGAAGTAAGGGAGATGGGGCATGAAGTTATTTCTAGGAGTTGGACACATACCAAGTTTAGCTCAGTTCTGGGCATCTTTGAAATACCTATACAAACTTGTTCCTACATAGTAACTTGCATCTTTGAATGAGAATGTGCTTGCTTACAGCAACGTGCTATATGTTCTGAATGCCCGAATTGGGAATCTGTGTCAAAACTTTGTTAGGAATTATGTGATCCTTACTAGCTGGAAGTAAGGGAGATGGGGCATGAAGTTATTTCTAGGAGTTGGACACATACCAAGTTTAGCTCAGTTCTGGGCATCTTTGAAATACCTATACAAACTTGTTCCTACCTAGTAACTTGCATCTTTGAATGAGAATGTGCTTGCTTACAGCAACGTGCTATATGTTCTGAATGCCCGAATTGGGAATCTGTGTCAAAACTTTGTTAGGAATTATGTGATCCTTACTAGCTGGAAGTAAGGGAGATGGGGCATGAAGTTATTTCTAGGAGTTGGACACATACCAAGTTTAGCTCAGTTCTGGGCATCTTTGAAATACCTATACAAACTTGTTCCTACATAGTAACTTGCAACTTTGAATGAGAATGTGCTTGCCTACAGCAACGTGCTATATGTTCTGAATGCCCGAATTGGGAATCTGTGTCAAAACTTTGTTAGGAATTATGTGATCCTTACTAGCTGGAAGTAAGGGAGATGGGGCATGAAGTTATTTCTTGGAGTTGGACACATACCAAGTTTAGCTCAGTTCTGGGCATCTTTGAAATACCTATACAAACTTGTTCCTACATAGTAACTTGCAACTTTGAATGAGAATGTGATTGCTTACAGCAACGTGCTATATGTTCTGAATGCCCGAATTGGGAATCTGTGTCAAAACTTTGTTAGGAATTATGTGATCCTTACTAGCTGGAAGTAAGGGAGATGGGGCATGAAGTTATTTCTAGGAGTTGGACACATACCAAGTTTAGCTCAGTTCTGGGCATCTTTGAAATACCTATACAAACTTGTTCCTACATAGTAACTTGCAACTTTGAATGAGAATGTGCTTGCTTACAGCAACGTGCTATATGTTCTGAATGCCCGAATTGGGAATCTGTGTCAAAACTTTGTTAGGAATTATGTGATCCTTACTAGCTGGAAGTAAGGGAGATGGGGCATGAAGTTATTTCTTGGAGTTGGACACATACCAAGTTTAGCTCAGTTCTGGGCATCTTTGAAATACCTATACAAACTTGTTCCTACATAGTAACTTGCAACTTTGAATGAGAATGTGATTGCCTACAGCAACGTGCTATATGTTCTGAATGCCCGAATTGGGAATCTGTGTCAAAACTTTGTTAGGAATTATGTGATCCTTACTAGCTGGAAGTAAGGGAGATGGGGCATGAAGTTATTTCTAGGAGTTGGACACATACCAAGTTTAGCTCAGTTCTGGGCATCTTTGAAATACCTATACACACTTGTTCCTACATAGTAACTTGCATCCTTGAATGAGAATCTGCTTGCTTACAGCAACGTGCTATATGTTCTGAATGCCCGAATTGGGAATCTGTGTCAAAACTTTGTTAGGAATTATGTGATCCTTACTAGCTGGAAGTAAGGGAGATGGGGCATGAAGTTATTTCTAGGAGTTGGACACATACCAAGTTTAGCTCAGTTCTGGGCATCTTTGAAATACCTATACAAACTTGTTCCTACATAGTAACTTGCATCCTTGAATGAGAATCTGCTTGCTTACAGCAACGTGCTATATGTTCTGAATGCCCGAATTGGGAATCTGTGTCAAAACTTTGTTAGGAATTATGTGATCCTTACTAGCTGGAAGTAAGGGAGATGGGGCATGAAGTTATTTCTAGGAGTTGGACACATACCAAGTTTAGCTCAGTTCTGGGCATCTTTGAAATACCTATACAAACTTGTTCCTACATAGTAACTTGCATCTTTGAATGAGAATCTGCTTGGTTACAGCAACGTGCTATATGTTCTGAATGCCCGAATTGGGAATCTGTGTCAAAACTTTGTTAGGAATTATGTGATCCTTACTAGCTGGAAGTAAGGGAGATGGGGCATGAAGTTATTTCTAGGAGTTGGACACATACCAAGTTTAGCTCAGTTCTGGGCATCTTTGAAATACCTATACAAACTTGTTCCTACATAGTAACTTGCATCTTTGAATGAGAATCTGCTTGCTTACAGCAACGTGCTATATGTTCTGAATGCCCGAATTGGCAATCTGTGTCAAAACTTTGTTAGGAATTATGTGATCCTTACTAGCTGGAAGTAAGGGAGATGGGGCATGAAGTTATTTCTAGGAGTTGGACACATACCAAGTTTAGCTCAGTTCTGGGCATCTTTGAAATACCTATACAAACTTGTTCCTACATAGTAACTTGCAACTTTGAAAGAGAATGTGCTTGCTTACAGCAACGTGCTATATGTTCTGAATGCCCGAATTGGGAATCTGTGTCAAAACTTTGTTAGGAATTATGTGATCCTTACTAGCTGGAAGTAAGGGAGATGGGGCATGAAGTTATTTCTAGGAGTTGGACACATACCAAGTTTAGCTCAGTTCTGGGCATCTTTGAAAAACCTATACAAACTTGTTCCTACATAGTAACTTGCAACTTTGAATGAGAATGTGCTTGCTTGCAGCAACGTGCTATATGTTCTGAATGCCCGAATTGAGAATCTGTGTCAAAACTTTGTTAGGAATTATGCGATCCTTACTAGCTGGAAGTAAGGGAGATGGGGCATGAAGTTATTTCTAGGAGTTGGACACATACCAAGTTTAGCTCAGTTCTGGGCATCTTTGAAATACCTATACAAACTTGTTCCTACATAGTAACTTGCATCTTTGAATGAGAATGTGCTTGCTTAAGCAACGTGCTATATGTTCTGAATGCCCGAATTGGGAATCTGTGTCAAAACTTTGTTAGGAATTATGTGATCCTTACTAGCTGGAAGTAAGGGAGATGGGGCATGAAGTTATTTCTAGGAGTTGGACACATACCAAGTTTAGCTCAGTTCTGGGCATCTTTGAAATACCTATACAAACTTGTTCCTACATAGTAACTTGCATCTTTGAATGAGAATGTGCTTGCTTACAGCAACGTGCTATATGTTCTGAATGCCCGAATTGGGAATCTGTGTCAAAACTTTGTTAGGAATTATGTGATCCTTACTAGCTGGAAGTAAGGGAGATGGGGCATGAAGTTATTTCTAGGAGTTGGACACATACCAAGTTTAGCTCAGTTCTGGGCATCTTTGAAATACCTATACAAACTTGTTCCTACATAGTAACTTGCATCTTTGAATGAGAATGTGCTTGCTTACAGCAACGTGCTATATGTTCTGAATGCCCGAATTGGGAATCTGTGTCAAAACTTTGTTAGGAATTATGTGATCCTTACTAGCTGGAAGTAAGGGAGATGGGGCATGAAGTTATTTCTAGGAGTTGGACACATACCAAGTTTAGCTCAGTTCTGGGCATCTTTGAAATACCTATACAAACTTGTTCCTACCTAGTAACTTGCATCTTTGAATGAGAATGTGCTTGCTTACAGCAACGTGCTATATGTTCTGAATGCCCGATTTGGGAATCTGTGTCAAAACTTTGTTAGGAATTATGTGATCCTTACTAGCTGGAAGTAAGGGAGATGGGGCATGAAGTTATTTCTAGGAGTTGGACACATACCAAGTTTAGCTCAGTTCTGGGCATCTTTGAAATACCTATACAAACTTGTTCCTACATAGTAACTTGCAACTTTGAATGAGAATGTGCTTGCCTACAGCAACGTGCTATATGTTCTGAATGCCCGAATTGGGAATCTGTGTCAAAACTTTGTTAGGAATTATGTGATCCTTACTAGCTGGAAGTAAGGGAGATGGGGCATGAAGTTATTTCTTGGAGTTGGACACATACCAAGTTTAGCTCAGTTCTGGGCATCTTTGAAATACCTATACAAACTTGTTCCTACATAGTAACTTGCAACTTTGAATGAGAATGTGATTGCCTACAGCAACGTGCTATATGTTCTGAATGCCCGAATTGGGAATCTGTGTCAAAACTTTGTTAGGAATTATGTGATCCTTACTAGCTGGAAGTAAGGGAGATGGGGCATGAAGTTATTTCTAGGAGTTGGACACATACCAAGTTTAGCTCAGTTCTGGGCATCTTTGAAATACCTATACAAACTTGTTCCTACATAGTAACTTGCATCTTTGAATGAGAATCTGCTTGCTTACAGCAACGTGCTATATGTTCTGAATGCCCGAATTGGGAATCTGTGTCAAAACTTTGTTAGGAATTATGTGATCCTTACTAGCTGGAAGTAAGGGAGATGGGGCATGAAGTTATTTCTAGGAGTTGGACACATACCAAGTTTAGCTCAGTTCTGGGCATCTTTGAAATACCTATACAAACTTGTTCCTACATAGTAACTTGCATCTTTGAATGAGAATCTGCTTGCTTACAGCAACGTGCTATATGTTCTGAATGCCCGAATTGGCAATCTGTGTCAAAACTTTGTTAGGAATTATGTGATCCTTACTAGCTGGAAGTAAGGGAGATGGGGCATGAAGTTATTTCTAGGAGTTGGACACATACCAAGTTTAGCTCAGTTCTGGGCATCTTTGAAATACCTATACAAACTTGTTCCTACACAGTAACTTGCAACTTTGAAAGAGAATGTGCTTGCTTACAGCAACGTGCTATATGTTCTGAATGCCCGAATTGGGAATCTGTGTCAAAACTTTGTTAGGAATTATGTGATCCTTACTAGCTGGAAGTAAGGGAGATGGGGCATGAAGTTATTTCTAGGAGTTGGACACATACCAAGTTTAGCTCAGTTCTGGGCATCTTTGAAAAACCTATACAAACTTGTTCCTACATAGTAACTTGCAACTTTGAATGAGAATGTGCTTGCTTGCAGCAACGTGCTATATGTTCTGAATGCCCGAATTGAGAATCTGTGTCAAAACTTTGTTAGGAATTATGTGATCCTTACTAGCTGGAAGTAAGGGAGATGGGGCATGAAGTTATTTCTAGGAGTTGGACACATACCAAGTTTAGCTCAGTTCTGGGCATCTTTGAAATACCTATACAAACTTGTTCCTACATAGTAACTTGCATCTTTGAATGAGAATGTGCTTGCTTACAGCAACGTGCTATATGTTCTGAATGCCCGAATTGGGAATCTGTGTCAAAACTTTGTTAGGAATTATGTGATCCTTACTAGCTGGAAGTAAGGGAGATGGGGCATGAAGTTATTTCTAGGAGTTGGACACATACCAAGTTTAGCTCAGTTCTGGGCATCTTTGAAATACCTATACAAACTTGTTCCTACATAGTAACTTGCATCTTTGAATGAGAATGTGCTTGCTTACAGCAACGTCTATATGTTCTGAATGCCCGAATTGGGAATCTGTGTCAAAACTTTGTTAGGAATTATGTGATCCTTACTAGCTGGAAGTAAGGGAGATGGGGCATGAAGTTATTTCTAGGAGTTGGACACATACCAAGTTTAGCTCAGTTCTGGGCATCTTTGAAATACCTATACAAACTTGTTCCTACATAGTAACTTGCATCTTTGAATGAGAATGTGCTTGCTTACAGCAACGTGCTATATGTTCTGAATGCCCGAATTGGGAATCTGTGTCAAAACTTTGTTAGGAATTATGTGATCCTTACTAGCTGGAAGTAAGGGAGATGGGGCATGAAGTTATTTCTAGGAGTTGGACACATACCAAGTTTAGCTCAGTTCTGGGCATCTTTGAAATACCTATACAAACTTGTTCCTACCTAGTAACTTGCATCTTTGAATGAGAATGTGCTTGCTTACAGCAACGTGCTATATGTTCTGAATGCCCGAATTGGGAATCTGTGTCAAAACTTTGTTAGGAATTATGTGATCCTTACTAGCTGGAAGTAAGGGAGATGGGGCATGAAGTTATTTCTAGGAGTTGGACACATACCAAGTTTAGCTCAGTTCTGGGCATCTTTGAAATACCTATACAAACTTGTTCCTACATAGTAACTTGCAACTTTGAATGAGAATGTGCTTGCCTACAGCAACGTGCTATATGTTCTGAATGCCCGAATTGGGAATCTGTGTCAAAACTTTGTTAGGAATTATGTGATCCTTACTAGCTGGAAGTAAGGGAGATGGGGCATGAAGTTATTTCTTGGAGTTGGACACATACCAAGTTTAGCTCAGTTCTGGGCATCTTTGAAATACCTATACAAACTTGTTCCTACATAGTAACTTGCAACTTTGAATGAGAATGTGATTGCTTACAGCAACGTGCTATATGTTCTGAATGCCCGAATTGGGAATCTGTGTCAAAACTTTGTTAGGAATTATGTGATCCTTACTAGCTGGAAGTAAGGGAGATGGGGCATGAAGTTATTTCTAGGAGTTGGACACATACCAAGTTTAGCTCAGTTCTGGGCATCTTTGAAATACCTATACAAACTTGTTCCTACATAGTAACTTGCAACTTTGAATGAGAATGTGCTTGCTTACAGCAACGTGCTATATGTTCTGAATGCCCGAATTGGGAATCTGTGTCAAAACTTTGTTAGGAATTATGTGATCCTTACTAGCTGGAAGTAAGGGAGATGGGGCATGAAGTTATTTCTTGGAGTTGGACACATACCAAGTTTAGCTCAGTTCTGGGCATCTTTGAAATACCTATACAAACTTGTTCCTACATAGTAACTTGCAACTTTGAATGAGAATGTGATTGCCTACAGCAACGTGCTATATGTTCTGAATGCCCGAATTGGGAATCTGTGTCAAAACTTTGTTAGGAATTATGTGATCCTTACTAGCTGGAAGTAAGGGAGATGGGGCATGAAGTTATTTCTAGGAGTTGGACACATACCAAGTTTAGCTCAGTTCTGGGCATCTTTGAAATACCTATACACACTTGTTCCTACATAGTAACTTGCATCCTTGAATGAGAATCTGCTTGCTTACAGCAACGTGCTATATGTTCTGAATGCCCGAATTGGGAATCTGTGTCAAAACTTTGTTAGGAATTATGTGATCCTTACTAGCTGGAAGTAAGGGAGATGGGGCATGAAGTTATTTCTAGGAGTTGGACACATACCAAGTTTAGCTCAGTTCTGGGCATCTTTGAAATACCTATACAAACTTGTTCCTACATAGTAACTTGCAACTTTGAAAGAGAATGTGCTTGCTTACAGCAACGTGCTATATGTTCTGAATGCCCGAATTGGGAATCTGTGTCAAAACTTTGTTAGGAATTATGTGATCCTTACTAGCTGGAAGTAAGGGAGATGGGGCATGAAGTTATTTCTAGGAGTTGGACACATACCAAGTTTAGCTCAGTTCTGGGCATCTTTGAAAAACCTATACAAACTTGTTCCTACATAGTAACTTGCAACTTTGAATGAGAATGTGCTTGCTTGCAGCAACGTGCTATATGTTCTGAATGCCCGAATTGAGAATCTGTGTCAAGACTTTGTTAGGAATTATGTGATCCTTACTAGCTGGAAGTAAGGGAGATGGGGCATGAAGTTATTTCTAGGAGTTGGACACATACCAAGTTTAGCTCAGTTCTGGGCATCTTTTAAATACCTATACAAACTTGTTCCTACATAGTAACTTGCATCTTTGAATGAGAATGTGCTTGCTTACAGCAACGTGCTATATGTTCTGAATGCCCGAATTGGGAATCTGTGTCAAAACTTTGTTAGGAATTATGTGATCCTTACTAGCTGGAAGTAAGGGAGATGGGGCATGAAGTTATTTCTAGGAGTTGGACACATACCAAGTTTAGCTCAGTTCTGGGCATCTTTGAAATACCTATACAAACTTGTTCCTACATAGTAACTTGCATCTTTGAATGAGAATGTGCTTGCTTACAGCAACGTGCTATATGTTCTGAATGCCCGAATTTGGAATCTGTGTCAAAACTTTGTTAGGAATTATGTGATCCTTACTAGCTGGAAGTAAGGGAGATGGGGCATGAAGTTATTTCTAGGAGCTGGACACATACCAAGTTTAGCTCAGTTCTGGGCATCTTTGAAATACCTATACAAACTTGTTCCTACCTAGTAACTTGCATCTTTGAATGAGAATGTGCTTGCTTACAGCAACGTGCTATATGTTCTGAATGCCCGAATTGGGAATCTGTGTCAAAACTTTGTTAGGAATTATGTGATCCTTACTAGCTGGAAGTAAGGGAGATGGGGCATGAAGTTATTTCTAGGAGTTGGACACATACCAAGTTTAGCTCAGTTCTGGGCATCTTTGAAATACCTATACAAACTTGTTCCTACATAGTAACTTGCATCTTTGAATGAGAATGTGCTTGCTTACAGCAACGTGCTATATGTTCTGAATGCCCGAATTGGGAATCTGTGTCAAAACTTTGTTAGGAATTATGTGATCCTTACTAGCTGGAAGTAAGGGAGATGGGGCATGAAGTTATTTCTAGGAGTTGGACACATACCAAGTTTAGCTCAGTTCTGGGCATCTTTGAAATACCTATACAAACTTGTTCCTACCTAGTAACTTGCATCTTTGAATGAGAATGTGCTTGCTTACAGCAACGTGCTATATGTTCTGAATGCCCGAATTGGGAATCTGTGTCAAAACTTTGTTAGGAATTATGTGATCCTTACTAGCTGGAAGTAAGGGAGATGGGGCATGAAGTTATTTCTAGGAGTTGGACACATACCAAGTTTAGCTCAGTTCTGGGCATCTTTGAAATACCTATACAAACTTGTTCCTACATAGTAACTTGCAACTTTGAATGAGAATGTGCTTGCCTACAGCAACGTGCTATATGTTCTGAATGCCCGAATTGGGAATCTGTGTCAAAACTTTGTTAGGAATTATGTGATCCTTACTAGCTGGAAGTAAGGGAGATGGGGCATGAAGTTATTTCTTGGAGTTGGACACATACCAAGTTTAGCTCAGTTCTGGGCATCTTTGAAATACCTATACAAACTTGTTCCTACATAGTAACTTGCAACTTTGAATGAGAATGTGATTGCCTACAGCAACGTGCTATATGTTCTGAATGCCCGAATTGGGAATCTGTGTCAAAACTTTCTTAGGAATTATGTGATCCTTACTAGCTGGAAGTAAGGGAGATGGGGCATGAAGTTATTTCTAGGAGTTGGACACATACCAAGTTTAGCTCAGTTCTGGGCATCTTTGAAATACCTATACAAACTTGTTCCTACATA
Organism: Diceros bicornis minor; assembly: GCF_020826845.1. Taxonomy (NCBI): domain Eukaryota; kingdom Metazoa; phylum Chordata; class Mammalia; order Perissodactyla; family Rhinocerotidae; genus Diceros; species Diceros bicornis. The sequence continues at coordinate 67,729,303 of NC_080753.1, read as the reverse complement.
GTAACTTGCAACTTTGAATGAGAATGTGCTTGCTTACAGCAACGTGCTATATGTTCTGAATGCCCGAATTGGGAATCTGTGTCAAAACTTTGTTAGGAATTATGTGATCCTTACTAGCTGGAAGTAAGGGAGATGGGGCATGAAGTTATTTCTTGGAGTTGGACACATACCAAGTTTAGCTCAGTTCTGGGCATCTTTGAAATACCTATACAAACTTGTTCCTACATAGTAACTTGCAACTTTGAATGAGAATGTGCTTGCTGACAGCAACGTGCTATATGTTCTGAATGCCCGAATTGGGAATCTGTGTCAAAACTTTGTTAGGAATTATGTGATCCTTACTAGCTGGAAGTAAGGGAGATGGGGCATGAAGTTATTTCTAGGAGTTGGACACATACCAAGTTTAGCTCAGTTCTGGGCATCTTTGAAATACCTATATAAACTTGTTCCTACATAGTAACTTGCATCTTTGAATGAGAATGTGCTTGCTTACAGCAACGTGCTATATGTTCTGAATGCCCGAATTGGGAATCTGTGTCAAAACTTTGTTAGGAATTATGTGATCCTTACTAGCTGGAAGTAAGGGAGATGGGGCATGAAGTTATTTCTAGGAGTTGGACACATACCAAGTTTAGCTCAGTTCTGGGCATCTTTGAAATACCTATACAAACTTGTTCCTACATAGTAACTTGCAACTTTGAATGAAAATATGCTTGCTTACAGCAACGTGCTATATGTTCTGAATGCCCGAATTGGGAATCTGTGTCAAAACTTTGTTAGGAATTATGTGATCCTTACTAGCTGGAAGTAAGGGAGATGGGGCATGAAGTTATTTCTAGGAGTTGGACACATACCAAGTTTAGCTCAGTTCTGGGCATCTTTGAAATACCTATACAAACTTGTTCCTACATAGTAACTTGCTACTTTGAATGAGAATGTGCTTGCTTACAGCAACGTGCTATATGTTCTGAATGCCCGAATTGGGAATCTGTGTCAAAACTTTGTTAGGAATTATGTGATCCTTACTAGCTGGTAGTAAGGGAGATGGGGCATGAAGTTATTTCTAGGAGTTGGACACATACCAAGTTTAGCTCAGTTCTGGGCATCTTTGAAATACCTATACAAACTTGTTCCTACCTAGTAACTTGCAACTTTGAATGAGAATGTGCTTGCTTACAGCAACGTGCTATATGTTCTAAATGCCCGAATTGGGAATCTGTGTCAAAACTTTGTTAGGAATTATGTGATCCTTACTAGCTGGAAGTAAGGGAGATGGGGCATGAAGTTATTTCTTGGAGTTGGAGACATACCAAGTTTAGCTCAGTTCTGGGCATCTTTGAAATACCTATACAAACTTGTTCCTACATAGTAACTTGCATCTTTGAATGAGAATGTGCTTGCTTACAGCAACGTGCTATATGTTCTGAATGCCCGAATTGGCAATCTGTGTCAAAACTTTGTTAGGAATTATGCGATCCTTACTAGCTGGAAGTAAGGGAGATGGGGCATGAAGTTATTTCTAGGAGTTGGACACATACCAAGTTTAGCTCAGTTCTGGGCATCTTTGAAATACCTATACAAACTTGTTCCTACATAGTAACTTGCATCTTTGAATGAGAATGTGCTTGCTTACAGCAACGTGCTCTATGTTCTGATTGCCCGAATTGGGAATCTGTGTCAAAACTTTGTTAGGAATTATGTGATCCTTACTAGCTGGAAGTAAGGGAGATGGAGCATGAAGTTATTTCTAGGAGTTGGACACATACCAAGTTTAGCTCAGTTCTGGGCATCTTTGAAATACCTATACAAACTTGTTCCTACATAGTAACTTGCATCTTTGAATGAGAATGTGCTTGCTTACAGCAACGTGCTCTATGTTCTGATTGCCCGAATTGGGAATCTGTGTCAAAACTTTGTTAGGAATTATGTGATCCTTACTAGCTGGAAGTAAGGGAGATGGGGCATGAAGTTATTTCTAGGAGTTGGACACATACCAAGTTTAGCTCAGTTCTGGGCATCTTTGAAATACCTATACAAACTTGTTCCTACATAGTAACTTGCAACTTTGAATAAAAATGTGCTTGCTTACAGCAACGTGCTATATGTTCTGAATGCCCGAATTGGGAATCTGTGTCAAAACTTTGTTAGGAATTATGTGATCCTTACTAGCTGGAAGTAAGGGAGATGGGGCATGAAGTTATTTCTAGGAGTTGGACACATACCAAGTTTAGCTCAGTTCTGGGCATCTTTGAAATACCTATACAAACTTGTTTCTACATAGTAACTTGCAACTTTGAATGAGAATGTGCTTGCTTACAGCAACGTGCTATATGTTCTGAATGCCCGAATTGGGAATCTGTGTCAAAACTTTGTTAGGAATTATGTGATCCTTACTAGCTGGAAGTAAGGGAGATGGGGCATGAAGTTATTTCTTGGAGTTGGAGACATACCAAGTTTAGCTCAGTTCTGGGCATCTTTGAAATACCTATACAAACTTGTTCCTACATAGTAACTTGCATCTTTGAATGAGAATGTGCTTGCTTGCAGCAACGTGCTATATGATCTGAATGCCCGATTTGGGAATCTGTGTCAAAACTTTGTTAGGAATTATGTGATCCTTACAAGCTGGAAGTAAGGGAAATGGAGCATGAAGTTATTTCTAGGAGTTGGACACATACCAAGTTTACCTCAGTTCTGGGCATCTTTGAAATACCTATACAAACTTGTTCCTACATAGTAACTTGCATCTTTGAATGAGAATGTGCTTGCTTACAGCAACGTGCTATATGTTCTGAATGCCCGAATTGGCAATCTGTGTCAAAACTTTGTTAGGAATTATGTGATCCTTACTAGCTGGAAGTAAGGGAGATGGGGCATGAAGTTATTTCTAGGAGTTGGACACATACCAAGTTTAGCTCAGTTCTGGGCATCTTTGAAATACCTATACAAACTTGTTCCTACATAGTAACTTGCATATTTGAATGAGAATGTGCTTGCTTACAGCAACGTGCTATATGTTCTGAATGCCCGAATTGGGAATCTGTGTCAAAACTTTGTTAGGAATTATGTGATCCTTACTAGCTGGAAGTAAGGGAGATGGGGCATGAAGTTATTTCTAGGAGTTGGACACATACCAAGTTTAGCTCAGTTCTGGGCATCTTTGAAATACCTATACAAACTTGTTCCTACATAGTAACTTGCAACTTTGAATGAGAATGTGCTTGCTTACAGCAACGTGCTATACGTTGTGAATGCCCGAATTGGGAATCTGTGTCAAAACTTTGTTAGAAATTATGTGATCCTTACTAGCTGGAAGTAAGGGAGTTGGGGCATGAAGTTATTTCTAGGAGTTGGACACATACCAAGTTTAGCTCAGTTCTGGGCATCTTTGAAATACCTATACAAACTTGTTCCTACATAGTATCTTGCAACTTTGAATGAGAATGTGCTTGCTTGCAGCAACGTGCTATATGTTCTGAATGCCCGAATTGGGAATCTGTGTCAAAACTTTGTTAGGAATTATGTGATCCTTACTAGCTGGAAGTAAGGGAGATGGGGCATGAAGTTATTTCTAGGAGTTGGACACATACCAAGTTTAGCTCAGTTCTGGGCATCTTTGAAATACCTATACAAACTTGTTCCTACATAGTAACTTGCAACTTTGAATGAGAATGTGCTTGCTTACAGCAACGTGCTATATGTTCTGAATGCCCGAATTGGGAATCTGTGTCAAAACTTTGTTAGGAATTATGTGATCCTTACTAGCTGGAAGTAAGGGAGATGGGGCATGAAGTTATTTCTAGGAGTTGGACACATACCAAGTTTAGCTCAGTTCTGGGCATCTTTGAAATACCTATACAAACTTGTTCCTACCTAGTAACTTGCATCTTTGAATGAGAATGTGCTTGCTTACAGCAACGTGCTATATGTTCTGAATGCCCGATTTGGGAATCTGTGTCAAAACTTTGTTAGGAATTATGTGATCCTTACTAGCTGGAAGTAAGGGAGATGGGGCATGAAGTTATTTCTAGGAGTTGGACACATACCAAGTTTAGCTCAGTTCTGGGCATCTTTGAAATACCTATACAAACTTGTTCCTACATAGTAACTTGCAACTTTGAATGAAAATGTGCTTGCTTACAGCAACGTGCTATATGTTCGGAATGCCCGAATTGGGAATCTGTGTCAAAACTTTGTTAGGAATTATGTGATCCTTACTAGCTGGAAGTAAGGGAGATGGGGCATGAAGTTATTTCTAGGAGTTGGACACATACCAAGTTTAGCTCAGTTCTGGGCATCTTTGAAATACCTATACAAACTTGTTCCTACATAGTAACTTGCAACTTTGAATGAGAATGTGCTTGCTTACAGCAACGTGCTATATGTTCTGAATGCCCGAATTGGGAATCTGTGTCAAAACTTTGTTAGGAATTATGTGATCCTTACTAGCTGGAATTAAGGGAGATGGGGCATGAAGTTATTTCTAGGAGTTGGACACATACCAAGTTTAGCTCAGTTCTGGGCATCTTTGAAATACCTATACAAACTTGTTCCTACATAGTAACTTGCAACTTTGAATGAGAATTTGCTTGCTTGCAGCAACGTGCTATATGTTCTGAATGCCCGATTTGGGAATCTGTGTCAAAACTTTGTTAGGAATTATGTGATCCTTACTAGCTGGAAGTAAGGGAGATGGGGCATGAAGTTATTTCTAGGAGTTGGACACATACCAAGTTTAGCTCAGTTCTGGGCATCTTTGAAATACCTATACAAACTTGTTGCTACATAGTAACTTGCATCATTAATGAGAATGTGCTTGCTTACAGCAACGTGTTATATGTTCTGAATGCCCGAATTGGGAATCTGTGTCAAAACTTTGTTAGGAATTATGTGATCCTTACTAGCTGGAAGTAAGGGAGATGGGGCATGAAGTTATTTCTTGGAGTTGGAGACATACCAAGTTTAGCTCAGTTCTGGGCATCTTTGAAATACCTATACAAACTTGTTCCTACATAGTAACTTGCATCTTTGAATGAGAATGTGCTTGCTTACAGCAACGTGCTATATGTTCTGAATGCCCGAATTGGGAATCTGTGTCAAAACTTTGTTAGGAATTATGTGATCCTTACTAGCTGGAAGTAAGGGAGATGGGGCATGAAGTTATTTCTAGGAGTTGGACACATACCAAGTTTAGCTCAGTTCTGGGCATCTTTGAAATACCTATACAAACTTGTTCCTACATAGTAACTTGCATCTTTGAATGAGAATGTGCTTGCTTACAGCAACGTGCTATATGTTCTGAATGCCCGAATTGGGAATCTGTGTCAAAACTTTGTTAGGAATTATGTGATCCTTACTAGCTGGAAGTAAGGGAGATGGGGCATGAAGTTATTTCTAGGAGTTGGACACATACCAAGTTTAGCTCAGTTCTGGGCATCTTTGAAATACCTATACAAACTTGTTCCTACCTAGTAACTTGCATCTTTGAATGAGAATGTGCTTGCTTACAGCAACGTGCTATATGTTCTGAATGCCCGAATTGGCAATCTGTGTCAAAACTTTGTTAGGAATTATGTGATCCTTACTAGCTGGAAGTAAGGGAGATGGGGCATGAAGTTATTTCTAGGAGTTGGACACATACCAAGTTTAGCTCAGTTCTGGGCATCTTTGAAATACCTATACAAACTTGTTCCTACATAGTAACTTGCAACTTTGAATGAGAATGTGCTTGCTTACAGCAACGTGCTATATGTTCTGAATGCCCGAATTGGGAATCTGTGTCAAAACTTTGTTAGGAATTATGTGATCCTTACTAGCTGGAAGTAAGGGAGATGGGGCATGAAGTTATTTCTAGGAGTTGGACACATACCAAGTTTAGCTCAGTTCTGGGCATCTTCGAAATACCTATACAAACTTGTTCCTACCTAGTAACTTGCAACTTTGAATGAAAATGTGCTTGCTTACAGCAACGTGCTACAAGTTCTGAATGCCCGAATTGGGAATCTGTGTCAAAACTTTGTTAGGAATTATGTGATCCTTACTAGCTGGAAGTAAGGGAGATGGGGCATGAAGTTATTTCTAGGAGTTGGACACATACCAAGTTTAGCTCAGTTCTGGGCATCTTTGAAATACCTATACAAACTTGTTCCTACATAGTAACTTGCAACTTTGAATCAGAATGTGCTTGCTTACAGCAACGTGCTATATGTTCTGAATGCCCGAATTGGGAATCTGTGTCAAAACTTTGTTAGGAATTATGTGATCCTTACTAGCTGGAAGTAAGGGAGATGGGGCATGAAGTTATTTCTTGGAGTTGGAGACATACCAAGTTTAGCTCAGTTCTGGGCATCTTTGGAATACCTATACAAACTTGTTCCTACATAGTAACTTGCATCTTTGAATGAGAATGTGCTTGCTGACAGCAACGTGCTATATGTTCTGAATGCCCGAATTGGCAATCTGTGTCAAAACTTTGTTAGGAATTATGTGATCCTTACTAGCTGGAAGTAAGGGAGATGGGGCATGAAGTTATTTCTAGGAGTTGGACACATACCAAGTTTAGCTCAGTTCTGGGCATCTTTGAAATACCTATACAAACTTGTTCCTACATAGTAACTTGCATCTTTGAATGAGAATCTGCTTGCTTACAGCAACGTGCTATATGTTCTGAATGCCCGAAATGGGAATCTGTGTCAAAACTTTGTTAGGAATTATGTGATCCTTACTAGCTGGAAGTAAGGGAGATGGGGCATGAAGTTATTTCTAGGAGTTGGACACATACCAAGTTTAGCTCAGTTCTGGGCATCTTTGAAATACCTATACAAACTTGTTCCTACATAGTAACTTGCAACTTTGAATGAAAATGTGCTTGCTTACAGCAACGTGCTATATGTTCTGAATGCCCGAATTGGCAATCTGTGTCAAAACTTTGTTAGGAATTATGTGATCCTTACTAGCTGGAAGTAAGGGAGATGGGGCATGAAGTTATTTCTAGGAGTTGGACACATACCAAGTTTAGCTCAGTTCTGGGCATCTTTGAAATACCTATACAAACTTGTTCCTACATAGTAACTTGCATCTTTAATGAGAATCTGCTTGCTTACAGCAACGTGCTATGTGTTCTGAATGCCCGAATTGGCAATCAGTGTCAAAACTTTGTTAGGAATTATGTGATCCTTACTAGCTGGAAGTAAGGGAGATGGGGCATGAAGTTATTTCTAGGAGTTGGACACATACCAAGTTTACCTCAGTTCTGGGCATCTTTGAAATACCTATACAAACTTGTTCCTACATAGTAACTTGCATCTTTGAATGAGAATGTGCTTGCTTACAGCAACGTGCTATATGTTCTGAATGCCCGAATTGGCAATCTGTGTCAAAACTTTGTTAGGAATTATGTGATCCTTACTAGCTGGAAGTAAGGGAGATGGGGCATGAAGTTATTTCTAGGAGTTGGACACATACCAAGTTTAGCTCAGTTCTGGGCATCTTTGAAATACCTATACAAACTTGTTCCTACATAGTAACTTGCATATTTGAATGAGAATGTGCTTGCTTACAGCAACGTGCTATATGTTCTGAATGCCCGAATTGGGAATCTGTGTCAAAACTTTGTTAGGAATTATGTGATCCTTACTAGCTGGAAGTAAGGGAGATGGGGCATGAAGTTATTTCTAGGAGTTGGACACATACCAAGTTTAGCTCAGTTCTGGGCATCTTTGAAATACCTATACAAACTTGTTCCTACATAGTAACTTGCAACTTTGAATGAGAATGTGCTTGCTTACAGCAACGTGCTATACGTTGTGAATGCCCGAATTGGGAATCTGTGTCAAAACTTTGTTAGAAATTATGTGATCCTTACTAGCTGGAAGTAAGGGAGTTGGGGCATGAAGTTATTTCTAGGAGTTGGACACATACCAAGTTTAGCTCAGTTCTGGGCATCTTTGAAATACCTATACAAACTTGTTCCTACATAGTATCTTGCAACTTTGAATGAGAATGTGCTTGCTTGCAGCAACGTGCTATATGTTCTGAATGCCCGAATTGGGAATCTGTGTCAAAACTTTGTTAGGAATTATGTGATCCTTACTAGCTGGAAGTAAGGGAGATGGGGCATGAAGTTATTTCTAGGAGTTGGACACATACCAAGTTTAGCTCAGTTCTGGGCATCTTTGAAATACCTATACAAACTTGTTCCTACATAGTAACTTGCAACTTTGAATGAGAATGTGCTTGCTTACAGCAACGTGCTATATGTTCTGAATGCCCGAATTGGGAATCTGTGTCAAAACTTTGTTAGGAATTATGTGATCCTTACTAGCTGGAAGTAAGGGAGATGGGGCATGAAGTTATTTCTAGGAGTTGGACACATACCAAGTTTAGCTCAGTTCTGGGCATCTTTGAAATACCTATACAAACTTGTTCCTACCTAGTAACTTGCATCTTTGAATGAGAATGTGCTTGCTTACAGCAACGTGCTATATGTTCTGAATGCCCGATTTGGGAATCTGTGTCAAAACTTTGTTAGGAATTATGTGATCCTTACTAGCTGGAAGTAAGGGAGATGGGGCATGAAGTTATTTCTAGGAGTTGGACACATACCAAGTTTAGCTCAGTTCTGGGCATCTTTGAAATACCTATACAAACTTGTTCCTACATAGTAACTTGCAACTTTGAATGAAAATGTGCTTGCTTACAGCAACGTGCTATATGTTCGGAATGCCCGAATTGGGAATCTGTGTCAAAACTTTGTTAGGAATTATGTGATCCTTACTAGCTGGAAGTAAGGGAGATGGGGCATGAAGTTATTTCTAGGAGTTGGACACATACCAAGTTTAGCTCAGTTCTGGGCATCTTTGAAATACCTATACAAACTTGTTCCTACATAGTAACTTGCAACTTTGAATGAGAATGTGCTTGCTTACAGCAACGTGCTATATGTTCTGAATGCCCGAATTGGGAATCTGTGTCAAAACTTTGTTAGGAATTATGTGATCCTTACTAGCTGGAATTAAGGGAGATGGGGCATGAAGTTATTTCTAGGAGTTGGACACATACCAAGTTTAGCTCAGTTCTGGGCATCTTTGAAATACCTATACAAACTTGTTCCTACATAGTAACTTGCAACTTTGAATGAGAATTTGCTTGCTTGCAGCAACGTGCTATATGTTCTGAATGCCCGATTTGGGAATCTGTGTCAAAACTTTGTTAGGAATTATGTGATCCTTACTAGCTGGAAGTAAGGGAGATGGGGCATGAAGTTATTTCTAGGAGTTGGACACATACCAAGTTTAGCTCAGTTCTGGGCATCTTTGAAATACCTATACAAACTTGTTGCTACATAGTAACTTGCATCATTAATGAGAATGTGCTTGCTTACAGCAACGTGCTATATGTTCTGAATGCCCGAATTGGGAATCTGTGTCAAAACTTTGTTAGGAATTATGTGATCCTTACTAGCTGGAAGTAAGGGAGATGGGGCATGAAGTTATTTCTAGGAGTTGGACACATACCAAGTTTAGCTCAGTTCTGGGCATCTTTGAAATACCTATACAAACTTGTTCCTACATAGTAACTTGCATCTTTGAATGAGAATCTGCTTGCTTACAGCAACGTGCTATATGTTCTGAATGCCCGAAATGGGAATCTGTGTCAAAACTTTGTTAGGAATTATGTGATCCTTACTAGCTGGAAGTAAGGGAGATGGGGCATGAAGTTATTTCTAGGAGTTGGACACATACCAAGTTTAGCTCAGTTCTGGGCATCTTTGAAATACCTATACAAACTTGTTCCTACATAGTAACTTGCAACTTTGAATGAAAATGTGCTTGCTTACAGCAACGTGCTATATGTTCTGAATGCCCGAATTGGCAATCTGTGTCAAAACTTTGTTAGGAATTATGTGATCCTTACTAGCTGGAAGTAAGGGAGATGGGGCATGAAGTTATTTCTAGGAGTTGGACACATACCAAGTTTAGCTCAGTTCTGGGCATCTTTGAAATACCTATACAAACTTGTTCCTACATAGTAACTTGCATCTTTGAATGAGAATGTGCTTGCTTACAGCAACGTGCTATATGTTCTGAATGCCCGAATTGGGAATCTGTGTCAAAACTTTGTTAGGAATTATATGATCCTTACTAGCTGGAAGTAAGGGAGATGGGGCATGAAGTTATTTCTAGGAGTTGGACACATACCAAGTTTAGCTCAGTTCTGGGCATCTTTGAAATACCTATACAAACTTGTTCCTACATAGTAACTTGCATCTTTGAATGAGAATCTGCTTGCTTACAGCAACGTGCTATATGTTCTGAAGGCCCGAATTGGGAATCTGTGTCAAAACTTTGTTAGGAATTATGTGATCCTTACTAGCTGGAAGTAAGGGAGATGGGGCATGAAGTTATTTCTAGAAGTTGGACACATACCAAGTTTAGCTCAGTTCTGGGCATCTTTGAAATACCTATACAAACTTGTTCCTACATAGTAACTTGCAACTTTGAATGAGAATGTGCTTGCTTGCAGCAACGTGCTATATGTTCTGAATGCCCGAATTGGGAATCTGTGTCAAAACTTTGTTAGGAATTATGTGATCCTTACTAGCTGGAAGTAAGGGAGATGGGGCATGAAGTTATTTCTAGGAGTTGGACACATACCAAGTTTAGCTCAGTTCTGGGCATCTTTGAAATACCTATACAAACTTGTTCCTACATAGTAACTTGCATCTTTAATGAGAATCTGCTTGCTTACAGCAACGTGCTATGTGTTCTGAATGCCCGAATTGGCAATCTGTGTCAAAACTTTGTTAGGAATTATGTGATCCTTACTAGCTGGAAGTAAGGGAGATGGGGCATGAAGTTATTTCTAGGAGTTGGACACATACCAAGTTTAGCTCAGTTCTGGGCATCTTTGAAATACCTATACAAACTTGTTCCTACATAGTAACTTGCATCTTTAATGAGAATGTGCTTGCTTAGAGCAACGTGCTATATGTTCTGAATGCCCGAATTGGGAATCTGTGTCAAAACTTTGTTAGGAATTATGTGATCCTTACTAGCTGGAAGTAAGGGAGATGGGGCATGAAGTTATTTCTAGGAGTTGGACACATACCAAGTTTAGCTCAGTTCTGGGCATCTTTGAAATACCTATACAAACTTGTTCCTACATAGTAACTTGCATCTTTAATGAGAATGTGCTTGCTTACAGCAACGTGCTATATGTTCTGAATGCCCGAATTGGGAATCTGTGTCAAAACTTTGTTAGGAATTATGTGATCCTTACTAGCTGGAAGTAAGGGAGATGGGGCATGAAGTTATTTCTAGGAGTTGGACACATACCAAGTTTAGCTCAGTTCTGGGCATCTTTGAAATACCTACACAAACTTGTTCCTACCTAGTAACTTGCATCTTTGAATGAGAATCTGCTTGCTTACAGCAACGTGCTATATGTTCTGAATGCCCGAATTGGGAATCTGTGTCAAAACTTTGTTAGGAATTATGTGATCCTTACTAGCTGGAAGTAAGGGAGATGGGGCATGAAGTTATTTCTAGGAGTTGGACACATACCAAGTTTAGCTCAGTTCTGGGCATCTTTGAAATACCTATACAAACTTGTTCCTACATAGTAAATTGCAACTTTGAATGAGAATGTGCTTGCTTACAGCAACGTGCTATATGTTCTGAGTGCCCGAATTGGGAATCTGTGTCAAAACTTTGTTAGGAATTATGTGATGCTTACTAGCTGGAAGTAAGGGAGATGGGGCATGAAGTTATTTCTAGGAGTTGGACACATACCAAGTTTAGCTCAGTTCTGGGCATCTTTGAAATACCTATACAAACTTGTTCCTACATAGTAACTTGCAACTTTGAATGAGAATGTGCTTGCTTACAGCAACGTGCTATATGTTCTGAATGCCCGAATTGGGAATCTGTGTCAAAACTTTGTTAGGAATTATGTGATCCTTACTAGCTGAAAGTAAGGGAGATGGGGCATGAAGTTATTTCTAGGAGTTGGACACATACCAAGTTTAGCTCAGTTCTGGGCATCTTTGAAATACCTATACAAACTTGTTCCTACATAGTAACTTGCATCTTTGAATGAGAATGTGCTTGCTTACAGCAACGTGCTATATGTTCTGAATGCCCGAATTGGGAATCTGTGTCAAAACTTTGTTAGGAATTATGTGATCCTTACTAGCTGGAAGTAAGGGAGATGGGGCATGAAGTTATTTCTAGGAGTTGGACACATACCAAGTTTAGCTCAGTTCTGGGCATCTTTGAAATACCTATACAAACTTGTTCCTACATAGTAACTTGCAACTTTGAATGAGAATGTGCTTGCTTACAGCAACGTGCTATATGTTCTGAATGCCCGAATTGGGAATCTGTGTCAAAACTTTGTTAGGAATTATGTGATCCTTACTAGCTGGAAGTAAGGCACATGGGGCATGAAGTTATTTCTAGGAGTTGGACACATACCAAGTTTAGCTCAGTTCTGGGCATCTTTGAAATACCTATACAAACTTGTTCCTACATAGTAACTTGCAACTTTGAATGAGAATGTGCTTGCTTGCAGCAACGTGCTATATGTTCTGAATGCCCGAATTGGGAATCTGTGTCAAAACTTTGTTAGGAATTATGTGATCCTTACTAGCTGGAAGCAAGGCAAATGGGGCATGAAGTTATTTCTAGGAGTTGGACACATACCAAGTTTAGCTCAGTTCTGGGCATCTTTGAAATACCTATACAAACTTGTTCCTACATAGTAACTTGCAACTTTGAATGAGAATGTGCTTGCTTACAGCAACGTGCTATATGTTCTGAATGCCCGAATTGGGAATCTGTGTCAAAACTTTGTTAGGAATTATGTGATCCTTACTAGCTAGAAGTAAGGGAGATGGGGCATGAAGTTATTTCTAGGAGTTGGACACATACCAAGTTTAGCTCAGTTCTGGGCATCTTTGAAATACCTATACAAACATGTTCCTACATAGTAACTTGCATCTTTAATGAGAATGTGCTTGCTTACAGCAACGTGCTATATGTTCTGAATGCCCGAATTGGCAATCTGTGTCAAAACTTTGTTAGGAATTATGTGATCCTTACTAGCTGGAAGTAAGGGAGACGGGGCATGAAGTTATTTCTAGGAGTTGGACACATACCAAGTTTAGCTCAGTTCTGGGCATCTTTGAAATACCTATACAAACTTGTTCCTACATAGTAACTTGCATCTTTGAATGAGAATCTGCTTGCTTACAGCAACGTGCTATATGTTCTGAAGGCCCGATTTGGGAATCTGTGTCAAAACTTTGTTAGGAATTATGTGATCCTTACTAGCTGGAGGTAAGGGAGATGGGGCATGAAGTTATTTCTAGGAGTTGGACACATACCAAGTTTAGCTCAGTTCTGGGCATCTTTGAAATACCTATACAAACTTGTTCCTACATAGTAACTTGCAACTTTGAATGAGAATGTGCTTGCTTGCAGCAACGTGCTATATGTTCTGAATGCCCGAATTGGGAATCTGTGTCAAAACTTTGTTAGGAATTATGTGATCCTTACTAGCTGGAAGTAAGGGAGATGGGGCATGAAGTTATTTCTAGGAGTTGGACACATTCCAAGTTTAGCTCAGTTCTGGGCATCTTTTAAATACCTATACAAACTTGTTCCTACATAGTAACTTGCAACTTTGAATGAGAATGTGCTTGCTTACAGCAACGTGCTATATGTTCTGAATGCCCGAATTGGGAATCTGTGTCAAAACTTTGTTAGGAATTATGTGATCCTTACTAACTGGAAGTAAGGGAGATGGGGCATGAAGTTATTTCTAGGAGTTGGACACATACCAAGTTTAGCTCAGTTCTGGGCATCTTTGAAATACCTATACAAACTTGTTCCTACATAGTAACTTGCATCTTTGAATGAGAATCTGCTTGCTTACAGCAACGTGCTATATGTTCTGAATGCCCGAATTGGGAATCTGTGTCAAAACTTTGTTAGGAATTATGTGATCCTTACTAGCTGAAAGTAAGGGAGATGGGGCATGAAGTTATTTCTAGGAGTTGGACACATACCAAGTTTAGCTCAGTTCTGGGCATCTTTGAAATACCTATACAAACTTGTTCCTACATAGTAACTTGCATCTTTGAATGAGAATCTGCTTGCTTACAGCAACGTGCTATATGTTCTGAATGCCCGAATTGGGAATCTGTGTCAAAACTTTGTTAGGAATTATGTGATCCTTACTAGCTGGAAGTAAGGGAGATGGGGCATGAAGTTATTTCTAGGAGTTGGACACATACCAAGTTTAGCTCAGTTCTGGGCATCTTTGAAATACCTATACAAACTTGTTCCTACATAGTAACTTGCAACTTTGAATGAGAATGTGCTTGCTTACAGCAACGTGCTATATGTTCTGAATGCCCGAATTGGCAATCTGTGTCAAAACTTTGTTAGGAATTATGTGATCCTTACTAGCTGGAAGTAAGGGAGATGGGGCATGAAGTTATTTCTAGGAGTTGGACATATACCAAGTTTAGCTCAGTTCTGGGCATCTTTGAAATACCTATACAAACTTGTTCCTACATAGTAACTTGCATCTTTGAATGAGAATGTGCTTGCTTACAGCAACGTGCTATATGTTCTGAATGCCCGAATTGGCAATCTGTGTCAAAACTTTGTTAGGAATTATATGATCCTTACTAGCTGGAAGTAAGGGAGATGGGGCATGAAGTTATTTCAAGGAGTTGGACACATACCAAGTTTAGCTCAGTTCTGGGCATCTTTGAAATACCTATACAAACTTGTTCCTACATAGTAACTTGCATCTTTGAATGAGAATCTGCTTGCTTACAGCAACGTGCTATATGTTCTGAATGCCCGAATTGGGAATCTGTGTCAAAACTTTGTTAGGAATTATGTGATCCTTACTAGCTGAAAGTAAGGGAGATGGGGCATGAAGTTATTTCTAGGAGTTGGACACATACCAAGTTTAGCTCAGTTCTGGGCATCTTTGAAATACCTATACAAACTTGTTCCTACATAGTAACTTGCATCTTTGAATGAGAATCTGCTTGCTTACAGCAACGTGCTATATGTTCTGAATGCCCGAATTGGGAATCTGTGTCAAAACTTTGTTAGGAATTATGTGATCCTTACTAGCTGGAAGTAAGGGAGATGGGGCATGAAGTTATTTCTAGGAGTTGGACACATACCAAGTTTAGCTCAGTTCTGGGCATCTTTGAAATACCTATACAAACTTGTTCCTACATAGTAACTTGCAACTTTGAATGAGAATGTGCTTGCTTACAGCAACGTGCTATATGTTCTGAATGCCCGAATTGGCAATCTGTGTCAAAACTTTGTTAGGAATTATGTGATCCTTACTAGCTGGAAGTAAGGGAGATGGGGCATGAAGTTATTTCTAGGAGTTGGACATATACCAAGTTTAGCTCAGTTCTGGGCATCTTTGAAATACCTATACAAACTTGTTCCTACATAGTAACTTGCATCTTTGAATGAGAATGTGCTTGCTTACAGCAACGTGCTATATGTTCTGAATGCCCGAATTGGCAATCTGTGTCAAAACTTTGTTAGGAATTATATGATCCTTACTAGCTGGAAGTAAGGGAGATGGGGCATGAAGTTATTTCAAGGAGTTGGACACATACCAAGTTTAGCTCAGTTCTGGGCATCTTTGAAATACCTATACAAACTTGTTCCTACATAGTAACTTGCATCTTTGAATGAGAATCTGCTTGCTTACAGCAACGTGCTATATGTTCTGAAGGCCCGAATTGGGAATCTGTGTCAAAACTTTGTTAGGAATTATGTGATCCTTACTAGCTGGAAGTAAGGCAGATGGGGCATGAAGTTATTTCTAGAAGTTGGACACATACCAAGTTTAGCTCAGTTCTGGGCATCTTTGAAATACCTATACAAACTTGTTCCTACATAGTAACTTGCAACTTTGAATGAGAATGTGCTTGCTTGCAGCAACGTGCTATATGTTCTGAATGCCCGAATTGGGAATCTGTGTCAAAACTTTGTTAGGAATTATGTGATCCTTACTAGCTGGAAGTAAGGGAGATGGGGCATGAAGTTATTTCTAGGAGTTGGACACATACCAAGTTTAGCTCAGTTCTGGGCATCTTTCAAATACCTATACAAACTTGTTCCTACATAGTAACTTGCATCTTTAATGAGAATGTGCTTGCTTACAGCAACGTGCTATATGTTCTGAATGCCCGAATTGGCAATCTGTGTCAAAACTTTGTTAGGAATTATGTGATCCTTACTAGCTGGAAGTAAGGGAGATGGGGCATGAAGTTATTTCTAGGAGTTGGACACATACCAAGTTTAGCTCAGTTCTGGGCATCTTTTAAATACCTATACAAACTTGTTCCTACATAGTAACTTGCAACTTTGAATGAGAATGTGCTTGCTTACAGCAACGTGCTATATGTTCTGAATGCCCGAATTGGGAATCTGTGTCAAAACTTTGTTAGGAATTATGTGATCCTTACTAGCTGGAAGTAAGGGAGATGGGGCATGAAGTTATTTCTAGGAGTTGGACACATAGCAAGTTTAGCTCAGTTCTGGGCATCTTTGAAATACCTAAACAACCATGTTCCTACATAGTAACTTGCATCTTTAATGAGAATGTGCTTGCTTACAGCAACGTGCTATATGTTCTGAATGCCCGAATTGGCAATCTGTGTCAAAACTTTGTTAGGAATTATGTGATCCTTACTAGCTGGAAGTAAGGGAGACGGGGCATGAAGTTATTTCTAGGAGTTGGACACATACCAAGTTTAGCTCAGTTCTGGGCATCTTTGAAATACCTATACAAACTTGTTCCTACATAGTAACTTGCAACTTTGAATGAGAATGTGCTTGCTTACAGCAACGTGCTATATGTTCTGAATGCCCGAATTGGCAATCTGTGTCAAAACTTTGTTAGGAATTTTGTGATCCTTACTAGCTGGAAGTAAGGGAGATGGGGCATGAAGTTATTTCTAGGAGTTGGACACATACCAAGTTTAGCTCAGTTCTGGGCATCTTTGAAATACCTATACAAACTTGTTCCTACATAGTAACTTGCATCTTTGAATGAGAATGTGCTTGCTTACAGCAACGTGCTATATGTTCTGAATGCCCGAATTGGGAATCTGTGTCAAAACTTTGTTAGGAATTATGTGATCCTTACTAGCTGGAAGTAAGGGAGATGGGGCATGAAGTTATTTCTAGGAGTTGGACACATACCAAGTTTAGCTCAGTTCTGGGCATCTTTGAAATACCTATACAAACTTGTTCCTACATAGTAACTTGCATCTTTGAATGAGAATCTGCTTGCTTACAGCAACGTGCTATATGTTCTGAATGCCCGAATTGGCAATCGGTGTCAAAACTTTGTTAGGAATTATGTGATCCTTACAAGCTGGAAGTAAGGGAGATGGGGCATGAAGTTATTTCTAGGAGTTGGACACATACCAAGTTTAGCTCAGTTCTGGGCATCTTTGAAATACCTATACAAACTTGTTCCTACATAGTAACTTGCATCTTTGAATGAGAATGTGCTTGCTTACAGCAACGTGCTATATGTTCTGAATGCCCGAATTGGGAATCTGTGTCAAAACTTTGTTAGGAATTATGTGATCCTTACTAGCTGGAAGTAAGGGAGATGGGGCATGAAGTTATTTCTAGGAGTTGGACACATACCAAGTTTAGCTCAGTTCTGGGCATCTTTGAAATACCTATACAAACTTGTTCCTACATAGTAACTTGCAACTTTGAATGAGAATGTGCTTGCTTGCAGCAACGTGCTATATGTTCTGAATGCCCGAATTGGCAATCGGTGTCAAAACTTTGTTAGGAATTATGTGATCCTTACTAGCTGGAAGTAAGGGAGATGGGGCATGAAGTTATTTCTAGGAGTTGGACACATACCAAGTTTAGCTCAGTTCTGGGCATCTTTGAAATACCTATACAAACTTGTTCCTACATAGTAACTTGCAACTTTGAATGAGAATGTGCTTGCTTACAGCAACGTGCTATATGTTCTGAATGCCCGAATTGGCAATCTGTGTCAAAACTTTGTTAGGAATTATGTGATCCTTACTAGCTGGAAGTAAGGGAGATGGGGCATGAAGTTATTTCTAGGAGTTGGACACATATCAAGTTTAGCTCAGTTCTGGGCATCTTTGAAATACCTATACAAACTTGTTCCTACATAGTAACTTGCATCTTTGAATGAGAATGTGCTTGCTTACAGCAACGTGCTATATGTTCTGAATGCCCGAATTGGCAATCTGTGTCAAAACTTTGTTAGGAATTATATGATGATTACTAGCTGGAAGTAAGGGAGATGGGGCATGAAGTTATTTCAAGGAGTTGGACACATACCAAGTTTAGCTCAGTTCTGGGCATCTTTGAAATACCTATACAAACTTGTTCCTACATAGTAACTTGCATCTTTGAATGAGAATCTGCTTGCTTACAGCAACGTGCTATATGTTCTGAAGGCCCGAATTGGGAATCTGTGTCAAAACTTTGTTAGGAATTATGTGATCCTTACTAGCTGGAAGTAAGGCAGATGGGGCATGAAGTTATTTCTAGAAGTTGGACACATACCAAGTTTAGCTCAGTTCTGGGCATCTTTGAAATACCTATACAAACTTGTTCCTACATAGTAACTTGCAACTTTGAATGAGAATGTGCTTGCTTGCAGCAACGTGCTATATGTTCTGAATGCCCGAATTGGGAATCTGTGTCAAAACTTTGTTAGGAATTATGTGATCCTTACTAGCTGGAAGTAAGGGAGATGGGGCATGAAGTTATTTCTAGGAGTTGGACACATACCAAGTTTAGCTCAGTTCTGGGCATCTTTCAAATACCTATACAAACTTGTTCCTACATAGTAACTTGCAACTTTGAATGAGAATGTGCTTGCTTACAGCAACGTGCTATATGTTCTGAATGCCCGAATTGGCAATCTGTGTCAAAACTTTGTTAGGAATTATGTGATCCTTACTAGCTGGAAGTAAGGGAGATGGGGCATGAAGTTATTTCTAGGAGTTGGACACATAGCAAGTTTAGCTCAGTTCTGGGCATCTTTGAAATACCTATACAAACATGTTCCTACATAGTAACTTGCATCTTTAATGAGAATGTGCTTGCTTACAGCAACGTGCTATATGTTCTGAATGCCCGAATTGGCAATCTGTGTCAAAACTTTGTTAGGAATTATGTGATCCTTACTAGCTGGAAGTAAGGGAGACGGGGCATGAAGTTATTTCTAGGAGTTGGACACATACCAAGTTTAGCTCAGTTCTGGGCATCTTTGAAATACCTATACAAACTTGTTCCTACATAGTAACTTGCATCTTTGAATGAGAATCTGCTTGCTTACAGCAACGTGCTATATGTTCTGAATGCCCGAATTGGGAATCTGTGTCAAAACTTTGTTAGGAATTATGTGATCCTTACTAGCTGGAAGTAAGGGAGATGGGGCATGAAGTTATTTCTAGGAGTTGGACACATACCAAGTTTAGCTCAGTTCTGGGCATCTTTGAAATACCTATACAAACTTGTTCCTACATAGTAACTTGCATCTTTGAATGAGAATGTGCTTGCTTACAGCAACGTGCTATATGTTCTGAATGCCCGAATTGGGAATCTGTGTCAAAACTTTGTTAGGAATTATGTGATCCTTACTAGCTGGAAGTAAGGGAGATGGGGCATGAAGTTATTTCTAGGAGTTGGACACATACCAAGTTTAGCTCAGTTCTGGGCATCTTTGAAATACCTATACAAACTTGTTCCTACATAGTAACTTGCATCTTTGAATGAGAATCTGCTTGCTTACAGCAACGTGCTATATGTTCTGAATGCCCGAATTGGCAATCGGTGTCAAAACTTTGTTAGGAATTATGTGATCCTTACTAGATGGAAGTAAGGGAGATGGGGCATGAAGTTATTTCTAGGAGTTGGACACATACCAAGTTTAGCTCAGTTCTGGGCATCTTTGAAATACCTATACAAACTTGTTCCTACATAGTAACTTGCATCTTTGAATGAGAATCTGCTTGCTTACAGCAACGTGCTATATGTTCTGAATGCCCGAATTGGGAATGTGTGTCAAAACTTTGTTAGGAATTATGTGATCCTTACTAGCTGGAAGTAAGGGAGATGGGGCATGAAGTTATTTCTAGGAGTTGGACACATACCAAGTTTAGCTCAGTTCTGGGCATCTTTGAAATACCTATACAAACTTGTTCCTACATAGTAACTTGCAACTTTGAATGAAAATGTGCTTGCTTACAGCAACGTGCTATATGTTCTGAATGCCCGAATTGGCAATCTGTGTCAAAACTTTGTTAGGAATTATGTGATCCTTACTAACTGGAAGTAAGGGAGATGGGGCATGAAGTTATTTCTAGGAGTTGGACACATACCAAGTTTAGCTCAGTTCTGGGCATCTTTGAAATACCTACACAAACTTGTTCCTACATAGTAACTTGCATCTTTGAATGAGAATCTGCTTGCTTACAGCAACGTGCTGTATGTTCTGAATGCCCGAATTGGGAATCTGTGTCAAAACTTTGTTAGGAATTATGTGATCCTTACTAGCTGGAAGTAAGGGAGATGGGGCATGAAGTTATTTCTAGGAGTTGGACACATACCAAGTTTAGCTCAGTTCTGGGCATCTTTGAAATACCTATACAAACTTGTTCCTACATAGTAACTTGCAACTTTGAATGAGAATGTGCTTGCTTACAGCAACGTGCTATATGTTCTGAATGCCCGAATTAGGAATCTGTGTCAAATCTTTGTTAGGAATTATGTGATCCTTACTAGCTGGAAGTAAGGGAGATGGGGCATGAAGTTATTTCTAGGAGTTGGACACATACCAAGTTTAGCTCAGTTCTGGGCATCTTTGAAATACCTATACAAACTTGTTCCTACATAGTAACTTGCAACTTTGAATGAGAATGTGCTTGCTTGCAGCAACGTGCTTTATGTTCTGAATGCCCGAATTGGCAATCGGTGTCAAAACTTTGTTAGGAATTATGTGATCCTTACTAGCTGGAAGTAAGGGAGATGGGGCATGAAGTTATTTCTAGGAGTTGGACACATACCAAGTTTAGCTCAGTTCTGGGCATCTTTGAAATACCTATACAAACTTGTTCCTACATAGTAACTTGCAACTTTGAATGAGAATGTGCTTGCTTACAGCAACGTGCTATATGTTCTGAATGCCCGAATTGGCAATCTGTGTCAAAACTTTGTTAGGAATTATGTGATCCTTACTAGCTGGAAGTAAGGGAGATGGGGCATGAAGTTATTTCTAGGAGTTGGACACATACCAAGTTTAGCTCAGTTCTGGGCATCTTTGAAATACCTATACAAACTTGTTCCTACATAGTAACTTGCATCTTTAATGAGAATCTGCTTGCTTACAGCAACGTGCTATATGTTCTGAATGCCCGAATTGGGAATCTGTGTCAAAACTTTGTTAGGAATTTTGTGATCCTTACTAGCTGGAAGTAAGGGAGATGGGGCATGAAGTTATTTCTTGGAGTTGGAGACATACCAAGTTTAGCTCAGTTCTGGGCATCTTTGAAATACCTATACAAACTTGTTCCTACATAGTAACTTGCAACTTTTAATGAGAATGTGCTTGCTTGCAGCAACGTGCTATATGTTCTGAATGCCCGATTTGGGAATCTGTGTCAAAACTTTGTTAGGAATTATGTGATCCTTACTAGCTGGAAGTAAGGGTGGTGGAGCATGAAGTTATTTCTAGGAGTTGGACACATACCAAGTTTAGCTCAGTTCTGGGCATCTTTGAAATACCTATACAAACTTGTTCCTACATAGTAACTTGCATCTTTGAATGAGAATGTGCTTGCTTACAGCAACGTGCTATATGTTCTGAATGCCCGAATTGGGAATCTGTGTCAAAACTTTGTTAGGAATTATGTCATCCTTACTAGCTGGAAGTAAGGGAGATGGGGCATGAAGTTATTTCTAGGAGTTGGACACATACCAAGTTTAGCTCAGTTCTGGGCATCTTTGAAATACCTATACAAACTTGTTCCTACATAGTAACTTGCATCTTTGAATGAGAATCTGCTTGCTTACAGCAACGTGCTATATGTTCTGAATGCCCGAATTGGGAATGTGTGTCAAAACTTTGTTAGGAATTATGTGATCCTTACTAGCTGGAAGTAAGGGAGATGGGGCATGAAGTTATTTCTAGGAGTTGGACACATACCAAGTTTAGCTCAGTTCTGGGCATCTTTGAAATACCTATACAAACTTGTTCCTACATAGTAACTTGCAACTTTGAATGAAAATGTGCTTTCTTACAGCAACGTGCTATATGTTCTGAATGCCCGAATTGGCAATCTGTGTCAAAACTTTGTTAGGAATTATGTGATCCTTACTAACTGGAAGTAAGGGAGATGGGGCATGAAGTTATTTCTAGGAGTTGGACACATACCAAGTTTAGCTCAGTTCTGGGCATCTTTGAAATACCTACACAAACTTGTTCCTACATAGTAACTTGCATCTTTGAATGAGAATCTGCTTGCTTTCAGCAACGTGCTGTATGTTCTGAATGCCCGAATTGGGAATCTGTGTCAAAACTTTGTTAGGAATTATGTGATCCTTACTAGCTGGAAGTAAGGGAGATGGGGCATGAAGTTATTTCTAGGAGTTGGACACATACCAAGTTTAGCTCAGTTCTGGGCATCTTTGAAATACCTATACAAACTTGTTCCTACATAGTAACTTGCAACTTTGAATGAGAATGTGCTTGCTTACAGCAACGTGCTATATGTTCTGAATGCCCGAATTAGGAATCTGTGTCAAAACTTTGTTAGGAATTATGTGATCCTTACTAGCTGGAAGTAAGGGAGATGGGGCATGAAGTTATTTCTAGGAGTTGGACACATACCAAGTTTAGCTCAGTTCTGGGCATCTTTGAAATACCTATACAAACTTGTTCCTACATAGTAACTTGCAACTTTGAATGAGAATGTGCTTGCTTGCAGCAACGTGCTATATGTTCTGAATGCCCGAATTGGCAATCGGTGTCAAAACTTTGTTAGGAATTATGTGATCCTTACTAGCTGGAAGTAAGGGAGATGGGGCATGAAGTTATTTCTAGGAGTTGGACACATACCAAGTTTAGCTCAGTTCTGGGCATCTTTGAAATACCTATACAAACTTGTTCCTACATAGTAACTTGCAACTTTGAATGAGAATGTGCTTGCTTACAGCAACGTGCTATATGTTCTGAATGCCCGAATTGGCAATCTGTGTCAAAACTTTGTTAGGAATTATGTGATCCTTACTAGCTGAAAGTAAGGGAGATGGGGCATGAAGTTATTTCTAGGAGTTGGACACATACCAAGTTTAGCTCAGTTCTGGGCATCTTTGAAATACCTATACAAACTTGTTCCTACATAGTAACTTGCATCTTTAATGAGAATCTGCTTGCTTACAGCAACGTGCTATATGTTCTGAATGCCCGAATTGGGAATCTGTGTCAAAACTTTGTTAGGAATTATGTGATCCTTACTAGCTGGAAGTAAGGGAGATGGGGCATGAAGTTATTTCTTGGAGTTGGAGACATACCAAGTTTAGCTCAGTTCTGGGCATCTTTGAAATACCTATACAAACTTGTTCCTACATAGTAACTTGCAACTTTGAATGAGAATGTGCTTGCTTGCAGCAACGTGCTATATGTTCTGAATGCCCGATTTGGGAATCTGTGTCAAAACTTTGTTAGGAATTATGTGATCCTTACTAGCTGGAAGTAAGGGTGGTGGAGCATGAAGTTATTTCTAGGAGTTGGACACATACCAAGTTTAGCTCAGTTCTGGGCATCTTTGAAATACCTATACAAACTTGTTCCTACATAGTAACTTGCATCTTTGAATGAGAATGTGCTTGCTTACAGCAACGTGCTATATGTTCTGAATGCCCGAATTGGGAATCTGTGTCAAAACTTTGTTAGGAATTATGTCATCCTTACTAGCTGGAAGTAAGGGAGATGGGGCATGAAGTTATTTCTAGGAGTTGGACACATACCAAGTTTAGCTCAGTTCTGGGCATCTTTGAAATACCTATACAAACTTGTTCCTACATAGTAACTTGCATCTTTGAATGAGAATCTGCTTGCTTACAGCAACGTGCTATATGTTCTGAATGCCCGAATTGGCAATCTGTGTCAAAACTTTGTTAGGAATTATGTGATCCTTACTAGCTGGAAGTAAGGGAGATGGGGCATGAAGTTATTTCTAGGAGTTGGACACATACCAAGTTTAGCTCAGTTCTGGGCATCTTTGAAATACCTATACAAACTTGTTCCTACATAGTAACTTGCAACTTTGAATGAGAATGTGCTTGCATACAGCAACGTGCTATATGTTCTGAATGCCCGAATTGGGAATCTGTGTCAAAACTTTGTTAGGAATTATGTGATCCTTACTAGCTGGAAGTAAGGGAGATGGGGCATGAAGTTATTTCTAGGAGTTGGACACATACCAAGTTTAGCTCAGTTCTGGGCATCTTTGAAATACCTATACAAACTTGTTCCTACATAGTAACTTGCAATCTTGAATGAGAATGTGCTTGCTTACAGCAACGTGCTATATGTTCTGAATGCCCGAATTGGGAATCTGTGTCAAAACTTTGTTAGGAATTATGTGATCCTTACTAGCTGGAAGTAAGGGAGATGGGGCATGAAGTTATTTCTAGGAGTTGGACACATACCAAGTTTAGCTCAGTTCTGGGCATCTTTGAAATACCTATACAAACTTGTTCCTACATAGTAACTTGCATCTTTAATGAGAATGTGCTTGCTTACAGCAACGTGCTATATGTTCTGAATGCCCGAATTGGGAATCTGTGTCAAAACTTTGTTAGGAATTATGTGATCCTTACTAGCTGGAAGTAAGGGAGATGGGGCATGAAGTTATTTCTAGGAGTTGGACACATACCAAGTTTAGCTCAGTTCTGGGCATCTTTGAAATACCTATACAAACTTGTTCCTACATAGTAACTTGCATCTTTAATGAGAATGTGCTTGCTTACAGCAACGTGCTATATGTTCTGAATGCCCGAATTGGGAATCTGTGTCAAAACTTTGTTAGGAATTATGTGATCCTTACTAGCTGGAAGTAAGGGAGATGGGGCATGAAGTTCTTTCTAGGAGTTGGACACATACCAAGTTTAGCTCAGTTCTGGGCATCTTTGAAATACCTATACAAACTTGTTGCTACATAGTAACTTGCATCATTAATGAGAATGTGCTTGCTTACAGCAACGTGCTATACGTTCTGAATGCCCGAATTGGGAATCTGTGTCAAAACTTTGTTAGGAATTATGTGATCCTTACTAGCTGGAAGTAAGGGAGATGGGGCATGAAGTTATTTCTAGGAGTTGGACACATACCAAGTTTAGCTCAGTTCTGGGCATCTTTGAAATACCTATACAAACTTGTTCCTACATAGTATCTTGCCTCTTTTAATGAGAATGTACTTGCTTACAGCAACGTGCTATATGTTCTGAATGCCCGAATTGGGAATCTGTGTCAAAACTTTGTTAGGAATTATGTGATCCTTACTAGCTGGAAGTAAGGGAGATGGGGCATGAAGTTATTTCTAGGAGTTGGACACATACCAAGTTTAGCTCAGTTCTGGGCATCTTTGAAATACCTATACAAACTTGTTCCTACCTAGTAACTTGCAACTTTGAATGAGAATGTGCTTGCTTACAGCAACGTGCTATGTGTTCTGAATGCCCGAATTGGGAATCTGTGTCAAAACTTTGTTAGGAATTATGTGATCCTTACTAGCTGGAAGTAAGGGAGATGGGGCATGAAGTTATTTCTAGGAGTTGGACACATACCAAGTTTAGCTCAGTTCTGGGCATCTTTGAAATACCTATACAAACTTGTTCCTACATAGTAACTTGCAACTTTGAATGAGAATGTGCTTGCTTACAGCAACGTGCTATATGTTCTGAGTGCCCGAATTGGGAATCTGTGTCAAAACTTTGTTAGGAATTATGTGATGCTTACTAGCTGGAAGTAAGGGAGATGGGGCATGAAGTTATTTCTAGGAGTTGGACACATACCAAGTTTAGCTCAGTTCTGGGCATCTTTGAAATACCTATACAAACTTGTTGCTACATAGTAACTTGCATCTTTAATGAGAACGTGCTTGCTTACAGCAACGTGCTATATGTTCTGAATGCCCGAATTGGGAATCTGTGTCAAAACTTTGTTAGGAATTATGTGATCCTTACTAGCTGGAAGTAAGGGAGATGGGGCATGAAGTTATTTCTAGGAGTTGGACACATACCAAGTTTAGCTCAGTTCTGGGCATCTTTGAAATACCTATACAAACTTGTTCCTACATAGTAACTTGCATCTTTGAATGAGAATGTGCTTGCTTACAGCAACGTGCTATATGTTCTGAATGCCCGAATTGGGAATCTGTGTCAAAACTTTGTTAGGAATTATGTGATCCTTACTAGCTGGAAGTAAGGGAGATGGGGCATGAAGTTATTTCTAGGAGTTGGACACATACCAAGTTTAGCTCAGTTCTGGGCATCTTTGAAATACCTATACAAACTTGTTCCTACCTAGTAACTTGCATCTTTGAATGAGAATGTGCTTGCTTACAGCAACGTGCTATATGTTCTGAATGCCCGAATTGGGAATCTGTGTCAAAACTTTGTTAGGAATTATGTGATCCTTACTAGCTGGAAGTAAGGGAGATGGGGCATGAAGTTATTTCTAGGAGTTGGACACATACCAAGTTTAGCTCAGTTCTGGGCATCTTTGAAATACCTATACAAACTTGTTCCTACATAGTAACTTGCAACTTTGAATGAGAATGTGCTTGCTTACAGCAACGTGCTATATGTTCTGAGTGCCCGAATTGGGAATCTGTGTCAAAACTTTGTTAGGAATTATGTGATGCTTACTAGCTGGAAGTAAGGGAGATGGGGCATGAAGTTATTTCTAGGACTTGGACACATACCAAGTTTAGCTCAGTTCTGGGCATCTTTGAAATACCTATACAAACTTGTTCCTACATAGTAACTTGCAACTTTGAATGAGAATGTGCTTGCTTGCAGCAACGTGCTATATGTTCTGAATGCCCGAATTGGGAATCTGTGTCAAAACTTTGTTAGGAATTATGTGATCCTTACTAGCTGGAAGTAAGGGAGATGGGGCATGAAGTTATTTCTAGGAGTTGGACACATACCAAGTTTAGCTCAGTTCTGGGCATCTTTGAAATACCTATACAAACTTGTTCCTACATAGTAACTTGCAACTTTGAATGAGAATGTGCTTGCTTACAGCAACGTGCTATATGTTCTGAATGCCCGAATTGGGAATCTGTGTCAAAACTTTGTTAGGAATTATGTGATCCTTACTAGCTAGAAGTAAGGGAGATGGGGCATGAAGTTATTTCTAGGAGTTGGACACATACCAAGTTTAGCTCAGTTCTGGGCATCTTTGAAATACCTATACAAACATGTTCCTACATAGTAACTTGCATCTTTAATGAGAATGTGCTTGCTTACAGCAACGTGCTATATGTTCTGAATGCCCGAATTGGCAATCTGTGTCAAAACTTTGTTAGGAATTATGTGATCCTTACTAGCTGGAAGTAAGGGAGACGGGGCATGAAGTTATTTCTAGGAGTTGGACACACACCAAGTTTAGCTCAGTTCTGGGCATCTTTGAAATACCTATACAAACTTGTTCCTACAAAGTAACTTGCATCTTTGAATGAGAATCTGCTTGCTTACAGCAACGTGCTCTATGTTCTGAATGCCCGATTTGGGAATCTGTGTCAAAACTTTGTTAGGAATTATGTGATCCTTACTAGCTGGAAGTAAGGGAGATGGGGCATGAAGTTATTTCTAGGAGTTGGACACATACCAAGTTTAGCTCAGTTCTGGGCATCTTTGAAATACCTATACAAACTTGTTCCTACATTGTAACTTGCAACTTTGAATGAGAATGTGCTTGCTTACAGCAACGTGCTATATGTTCTGAATGCCCGAATTGGGAATCTGTGTCAAAACTTTGTTAGGAATTATGTGATCCTTACTAGCTGGAAGTAAGGGAGATGGGGCATGAAGTTATTTCTAGGAGTTGGACACATACCAAGTTTAGCTCAGTTCTGGGCATCTTTGAAATACCTATACAAACTTGTTCCTACATAGTAACTTGCAACTTTGAATGAGAATGTGCTTGCTTGCAGCAACGTGCTATATGTTCTGAATGCCCGAATTGGGAATCTGTGTCAAAACTTTGTTAGGAATTATGTGATCCTTACTAGCTGGAAGTAAGGGAGATGGGGCATGAAGTTATTTCTAGGAGTTGGACACATACCAAGATTAGCTCAGTTCTGGGCATCTTTGAAATACCTATACAAACTTGTTCCTACATAGTAACTTGCAACTTTGAATGAGAATGTGCTTGCTTACAGCAACGTGCTATATGTTCTGAATGCCCGAATTGGGAATCTGTGTCAAAACTTTGTTAGGAATTATGTGATCCTTACTAGCTGGAAGTAAGGGAGATGGGGCATGAAGTTATTTCTAGGAGTTGGACACATACCAAGTTTAGCTCAGTTCTGGGCATCTTTGAAATACCTATACAAACATGTTCCTACATAGTAACTTGCATCTTTAATGAGAATGTGCTTGCTTACAGCAACGTGCTATATGTTCTGAATGCCCGAATTGGCAATCTGTGTCAAAACTTTGTTAGGAATTATGTGATCCTTACTAGCTGGAAGTAAGGGAGACGGGGCATGAAGTTATTTCTAGGAGTTGGACACATACCAAGTTTAGCTCAGTTCTGGACATCTTTGAAATACCTATACAAACTTGTTCCTACATAGTAACTTGCATCTTTGAATGAGAATCTGCTTGCTTACAGCAACGTGCTATATGTTCTGAATGCCCGAATTGGCAATCTGTGTCAAAACTTTGTTAGGAATTATGTGATCCTTACTAGCTGGAAGTAAGGGAGATGGGGCATGAAGTTATTTCTAGGAGTTGGACATATACCAAGTTTAGCTCAGTTCTGGGCATCTTTGAAATACCTATACAAACTTGTTCCTACATAGTAACTTGCATCTTTGAATGAGAATGTGCTTGCTTACAGCAACGTGCTATATGTTCTGAATGCCCGAATTGGGAATCTGTGTCAAAACTTTGTTAGGAATTATGTGATGCTTACTAGCTGGAAGTAAGGGAGATGGGGCATGAAGTTATTTCTAGGAGTTGGACACATACCAAGTTTAGCTCAGTTCTGGGCATCTTTGAAATACCTATACAAACTTGTTGCTACATAGTAACTTGCATCATTAATGAGAATGTGCTTGCTTACAGCAACGTGCTATATGTTCTGAATGCCCGAATTGGGAATCTGTGTCAAAACTTTGTTAGGAATTATGTGATCCTTACTAGCTGGAAGTAAGGGAGATGGGGCATGAAGTTATTTCTAGGAGTTGGACACATACCAAGTTTAGCTCAGTTCTGGGCATCTTTGAAATACCTATACAAACTTGTTCCTACATAGTAACTTGCATCTTTGAATGAGAATGTGCTTGCTTACAGCAACGTGCTATATGTTCTGAATGCCCGAATTGGGAATCTGTGTCAAAACTTTGTTAGGAATTATGTGATCCTTACTAGCTGGAAGTAAGGGAGATGGGGCATGAAGTTATTTCTAGGAGTTGGACACATACCAAGTTTAGCTCAGTTCTGGGCATCTTTGAAATACCTATACAAACTTGTTCCTACCTAGTAACTTGCATCTTTGAATGAGAATGTGCTTGCTTACAGCAACGTGCTATATGTTCTGAATGCCCGAATTGGGAATCTGTGTCAAAACTTTGTTAGGAATTATGTGATCCTTACTAGCTGGAAGTAAGGGAGATGGGGCATGAAGTTATTTCTAGGAGTTGGACACATACCAAGTTTAGCTCAGTTCTGGGCATCTTTGAAATACCTATACAAACTTGTTCCTACATAGTAACTTGCAACTTTGAATGAGAATGTGCTTGCTTACAGCAACGTGCTATATGTTCTGAGTGCCCGAATTGGGAATCTGTGTCAAAACTTTGTTAGGAATTATGTGATGCTTACTAGCTGGAAGTAAGGGAGATGGGGCATGAAGTTATTTCTAGGAGTTGGACACATACCAAGTTTAGCTCAGTTCTGGGCATCTTTGAAATACCTATACAAACTTGTTCCTATATAGTAACTTGCAACTTTGAATGAGAATGTGCTTGCTTACAGCAACGTGCTATATGTTCTGAATGCCCGAATTGGGAATCTGTGTCAAAACTTTGTTAGGAATTATGTGATCCTTACTAGCTGGAAGTAAGGGAGATGGGGCATGAAGTTATTTCTAGGAGTTGGACACATACCAAGTTTAGCTCAGTTCTGGGCATCTTTGAAATACCTATACAAACTTGTTCCTACATAGTAACTTGCATCTTTGAATGAGAATGTGCTTGCTTACAGCAACGTGCTATATGTTCTGAATGCCCGAATTGGGAATCTGTGTCAAAACTTTGTTAGGAATTATGTGATCCTTACTAGCTGGAAGTAAGGGAGATGGGGCATGAAGTTATTTCTAGGAGTTGGACACATACCAAGTTTAGCTCAGTTCTGGGCATCTTTGAAATACCTATACAAACTTGTTCCTACATAGTAACTTGCAACTTTGAATGAGAATGTGCTTGCTTACAGCAACGTGCTATATGTTCTGAATGCCAGAATTGGGAATCTGTGTCAAAACTTTGTTAGGAATTATGTGATCCTTACTAGCTGGAAGTAAGGGAGATGGGGCATGAAGTTATTTCTAGGAGTTGGACACATACCAAGTTTAGCTCAGTTCTGGGCATCTTTGAAATACCTATACAAACTTGTTCCTACATAGTAACTTGCAACTTTGAATGAGAATGTGCTTGCTTGCAGCAACGTGCTATATGTTCTGAATGCCCGAATTGGGAATCTGTGTCAAAACTTTGTTAGGAATTATGTGATCCTTACTAGCTGGAAGTAAGGGAGATGGGGCATGAAGTTATTTCTAGGAGTTGGACACATACCAAGTTTAGCTCAGTTCTGGGCATCTTTGAAATACCTATACAAACTTGTTCCTACATAGTAACTTGCAACTTTGAATGAGAATGTGCTTGCTTACAGCAACGTGCTATATGTTCTGAATGCCCGAATTGGGAATCTGTGTCAAAACTTTGTTAGGAATTATGTGATCCTTACTAGCTAGAAGTAAGGGAGATGGGGCATGAAGTTATTTCTAGGAGTTGGACACATACCAAGTTTAGCTCAGTTCTGGGCATCATTGAAATACCTATACAAACATGTTCCTACATAGTAACTTGCATCTTTAATGAGAATGTGCTTGCTTACAGCAACGTGCTATATGTTCTGAATGCCCGAATTGGCAATCTGTGTCAAAACTTTGTTAGGAATTATGTGATCCTTACTAGCTGGAAGTAAGGGAGACGGGGCATGAAGTTATTTCTAGGAGTTGGACACATACCAAGTTTAGCTCAGTTCTGGGCATCTTTGAAATACCTATACAAACTTGTTCCTACATAGCAACTTGCATCTTTGAATGAGAATCTGCTTGCTTACAGCAACGTGCTATATGTTCTGAATGCCCGATTTGGGAATCTGTGTCAAAACTTTGTTAGGAATTATGTGATCCTTACTAGCTGGAGGTAAATGAGATGGGGCATGAAGTTATTTCTAGGAGTTGGACACATACCAAGTTTAGCTCAGTTCTGGGCATCTTTGAAATACCTATACAAACTTGTTCCTACATAGTAACTTGCAACTTTGAATGAGAATGTGCTTGCTTACAGCAACGTGCTATATGTTCTGAATGCCCGAATTGGGAATCTGTGTCAAAACTTTGTTAGGAATTATGTGATCCTTACTAGCTGGAAGTAAGGGAGATGGGGCATGAAGTTATTTCTAGGAGTTGGACACATACCAAGTTTAGCTCAGTTCTGGGCATCTTTGAAATACCTATACAAACTTGTTCCTACATAGTAACTTGCAACTTTGAATGAGAATGTGCTTGCTTGCAGCAACGTGCTATATGTTCTGAATGCCCGAATTGGGAATCTGTGTCAAAACTTTGTTAGGAATTATGTGATCCTTACTAGCTGGAAGTAAGGGTGATGGGGCATGAAGTTATTTCTAGGAGTTGGACACATACCAAGTTTAGCTCAGTTCTGGGCATCTTTGAAATACCTATACAAACTTGTTCCTACATAGTAACTTGCAACTTTGAATGAGAATGTGCTTGCTTACAGCAACGTGCTATATGTTCTGAATGCCCGAATTGGGAATCTGTGTCAAAACTTTGTTAGGAATTATGTGATCCTTACTAGCTGGAAGTAAGGGAGATGGGGCATGAAGTTATTTCTAGGAGTTGGACACATACCAAGTTTAGCTCAGTTCTGGGCATCTTTGAAATACCTATACAAACTTGTTCCTACATAGTAACTTGCATCTTTGAATGAGAATCTGCTTGCTTACAGCAACGTGCTATATGTTCTGAATGCCCGAATTGGGAATCTGTGTCAAAACTTTGTTAGGAATTATGTGATCCTTACTAGCTGGAAGTAAGGGAGATGGGGCATGAAGTTATTTCTAGGAGTTGGACACATACCAAGTTTAGCTCAGTTCTGGGCATCTTTGAAATACCTATACAAACTTGTTCCTACATAGTAACTTGCATCTTTGAATGAGAATCTGCTTGCTTACAGCAACGTGCTATATGTTCTGAATGCCCGAATTGGGAATCTGTGTCAAAACTTTGTTAGGAATTATGTGATCCTTACCAGCTGGAAGTAAGGGAGATGGGGCATGAAGTTATTTCTAGGAGTTCGACACATACCAAGTTTAGCTCAGTTCTGGGCATCTTTGAAATACCTATACAAACTTGTTCCTACATAGTAACTTGCATCTTTGAATGAGAATGTGCTTGCTTACAGCAACGTGCTATATGTTCTGAATGCCCGAATTGGCAATCTGTGTCAAAACTTTGTTAGGAATTATGTGATCCTTACTAGCTGGAAGTAAGGGAGATGGGGCATGAAGTTATTTCTAGGAGTTGGACACATACCAAGTTTAGCTCAGTTCTGGGCATCTTTGAAATACCTATACAAACTTGTTCCTACATAGTAACTTGCATCTTTGAATGAGAATCTGCTTACTTACAGCAACGTGCTATATGTTCTGAATGCCCGAATTGGGAATCTGTGTCAAAACTTTGTTAGGAATTATGTGATCCTTACTAGCTGGAAGTAAGGGAGATGGGGCATGAAGTTATTTCTAGGAGTTGGACACATACCAAGTTTAGCTCAGTTCTGGGCATCTTTGAAATACCTATACAAACTTGTTCCTACATAGTAACTTGCAACTTTGAATGAAAATGTGCTTGCTTACAGCAACGTGCTATATGTTCTGAATGCCCGAATTGGGAATCTGTGTCAAAACTTTGTTAGGAATTATGTGATCCTTACTAACTGGAAGTAAGGGAGATGGGGCATGAAGTTATTTCTAGGAGTTGGACACATACCAAGTTTAGCTCAGTTCTGGGCATCTTTGAAATACCTATACAAACTTGTTCCTACATAGTAACTTGCAACTTTGAATGAGAATGTGCTTGCTTACAGCAACGTGCTATATGTTCTGAATGCCCGAATTAGGAATCTGTGTCAAAACTTTGTTAGGAATTATGTGATCCTTACTAGCTGGAAGTAAGGGAGATGGGGCATGAAGTTATTTCTAGGAGTTGGACACATACCAAGTTTAGCTCAGTTCTGGGCATCTTTGAAATACCTATACAAACTTGTTCCTACATAGTAACTTGCAACTTTGAATGAGAATGTGCTTGCTTACAGCAACGTGCTATATGTTCTGAATGCCCGAATTGGGAATCTGTGTCAAAACTTTGTTAGGAATTATGTGATCCTTACTAGCTGGAAGTAAGGGAGATGGGGCATGAAGTTATTTCTAGGAGTTGGACACATACCAAGTTTAGCTCAGTTCTGGGCATCTTTGAAATACCTATACAAACTTGTTCCTACATAGTAACTTGCATCTTTGAATGAGAATGTGCTTGCTCACAGCAACGTGCTATATGTTCTGAATGCCCGAATTGGCAATCTGTGTCAAAACTTTGTTAGGAATTATGTGATCCTTACTAGCTGAAAGTAAGGGAGATGGGGCATGAAGTTATTTCTAGGAGTTGGACACATACCAAGTTTAGCTGAGTTCTGGGCATCTTTGAAATACCTATACAAACTTGTTCCTACATAGTAACTTGCATCTTTAATGAGAATCTGCTTGCTTACAGCAACGTGCTATATGTTCTGAATGCCCGATTTGGGAATCTGTGTCAAAACTTTGTTAGGAATTATGTGATCCTTACTAGCTGGAAGTAAGGGAGATGGGGCATGAAGTTATTTCTAGGAGTTGGACACATACCAAGTTTAGCTCAGTTCTGGGCATCTTTGAGATACCTATACAAACTTGTTCCTACATAGTAACTTGCATCTTTGTATGAGAATCTGCCTGCTTACAGCAACGTGCTATATGTTCTGAATGCCCGAATTGGGAATCTGTGTCAAAACTTTGTTAGGAATTATGTGATCCTTACTTCCTGGAAGGGGGATGGGGCATGAAGTTATTTCTAGGAGTTGGACACATACCAAGTTTAGCTCAGTTCTGGGCATCTTTGAAATACCTATACAAACTTGTTCCTACATAGTAACTTGCATCTTTGAATGAGAATGTGCTTGCTTACAGCAACGTGCTATATGTTCTGAATGCCCGAATTGGGAATCTGTGTCAAAACTTTGTTAGGAATTATGTGATCCTTACTAGCTGGAAGTAAGGGAGATGGGGCATGAAGTTATTTCTAGGAGTTGGACACATACCAAGTTTAGCTCAGTTCTGGGCATCTTTGAAATACCTATACAAACTTGTTCCTACATAGTAACTTGCCACTTTGAATGAGAATGTGCTTGCTTACAGCAACGTGCTATATGTTCTGAATGCCCGAATTGGGAATCTGTGTCAAAACTTTGTTAGGAATTATGTGATCCTTACTAGCTGGAAGTAAGGGAGATGGGGCATGAAGTTATTTCTTGGAGTTGGAGACATACCAAGTTTAGCTCAGTTCTGGGCATCTTTGAAATACCTATACAAACTTGTTCCTACATAGTAACTTGCAACTTTGAATGAGAATGTGCTTGCTTGCAGCAACGTGCTATATGTTCTGAATGCCCGATTTGGGAATCTGTGTCAAAAGTTTGTTAGGAATTATGTGATCCTTACTAGCTGGAAGTAAGGGTGGTGGAGCATGAAGTTATTTCTAGGAGTTGGACACAAACCAAGTTTAGCTCAGTTCTGGTCATCTTTCAAATACCTATACAAACTTGTTCCTACATAGTAACTTGCATCTTTGAATGAGAATGTGCTTGCTTACAGCAACGTGCTATATGTTCTGAATGCCCGAATTGGCAATCTGTGTCAAAACTTTGTTAGAAATTATGTGATCCTTACTAGCTGGAAGTAAGGGAGATGGGGCATGAAGTTATTTCTAGGAGTTGGACACATACTAAGTTTAGCTCAGTTCTGGGCATCTTTGAAATACCTATACAAACTTGTTCCTACATAGTAACTTGCATCTTTGAATGAGAATCTGCTTGCTTACAGCAACGTGCTATATGTTCTGAATGCCGGAATTGGCAATCTGTGTCAAAACTTTGTTAGGAATTATGTGATCCTTACTAGCTGGAAGTAAGGGAGATGGGGCATGAAGTTATTTCTAGGAGTTGGACACATACCAAGTTTAGCTCAGTTCTGGGCATCTTTGAAATACCTATACAAACTTGTTCCTACATAGTAACTTGCAACTTTGAATGAGAATGTGCTTGCATACAGCAACGTGCTATATGTTCTGAATGCCCGAATTGGGAATCTGTGTCAAAACTTTGTTAGGAATTATGTGATCCTTACTAGCTGGAAGCAAGGGAGATGGGGCATGAAGTTATTTCTAGGAGTTGGACACATACCAAGTTTAGCTCAGTTCTGGGCATCTTTGAAATACCTATACAAACTTGTTCCTACATAGTAACTTGCAACTTTGAATCAGAATGTGCTTGCTTACAGCAACGTGCTATATGTTCTGAATGCCCGAATTGGGAATCTGTGTCAAAACTTTGTTAGGAATTATGTGATCCTTACTAGCTGGAAGTAAGGGAGATGGGGCATGAAGTTATTTCTAGGAGTTGGACACATACCAAGTTTAGCTCAGTTCTGGGCATCTTTGAAATACCTATACAAACTTGTTCCTACATAGTAACTTGCATCTTTAATGAGAATGTGCTTGCTTACAGCAACGTGCTATATGTTCTGAATGCCGAATTGGGAATCTGTGTCAAAACTTTGTTAGGAATTATGTGATCCTTACTAGCTGGAAGTAAGGGAGATGGGGCATGAAGTTATTTCTAGGAGTTGGACACATACCAAGTTTAGCTCAGTTCTGGGCATCTTTGAAATACCTATACAAACTTGTTCCTACATAGTAACTTGCATCTTTAATGAGAATGTGCTTGCTTACAGCAACGTGCTATATGTTCTGAATGCCCGAATTGGGAATCTGTGTCAAAACTTTGTTAGGAATTATGTGATCCGTACTAGCTGGAAGTAAGGGAGATGGGGCATGAAGTTATTTCTAGGAGTTGGACACATACCAAGTTTAGCTCAGTTCTGGGCATCTTTGAAATACCTATACAAACTTGTTCCTACATAGTAACTTGCATCATTAATGAGAATGTGCTTGCTTACAGCAACGTGCTATATGTTCTGAATGCCCGAATTGGGAATCTGTGTCAAAACTTTGTTAGGAATTATGTGATCCTTACTAGCTGGAAGTAAGGGAGATGGGGCATGAAGTTATTTCTAGGAGTTGGACACATACCAAGTTTAGCTCAGTTCTGGGCATCTTTGAAATACCTATACAAACTTGTTCCTACATAGTAACTTGCATCTTTGAATGAGAATGTGCTTGCTTACAGCAACGTGCTATATGTTCTGAATGCCCGAATTGGGAATCTGTGTCAAAACTTTGTTAGGAATTATGTGATCCTTACTAGCTGGAAGTAAGGGAGATGGGGCATGAAGTTATTTCTAGGAGTTGGACACATACCAAGTTTAGCTCAGTTCTGGGCATCTTTGAAATACCTATACAAACTTGTTCCTACATAGTAACTTGCATCTTTGAATGAGAATGTGCTTGCTTACAGCAACGTGCTATATGTTCTGAATGCCGGAATTGGCAATCTGTGTCAAAACTTTGTTAGGAATTATGTGATCCTTACTAGCTGGAAGTAAGGGAGATGGGGCATGAAGTTATTTCTAGGAGTTGGACACATACCAAGTTTAGCTCAGTTCTGGGAATCTTTGAAATACCTATACAAACTTGTTCCTACATAGTAACTTGCAACTTTGAATGAGAATGTGCTTGCATACAGCAACGTGCTATATGTTCTGAATGCCCGAATTGGGAATCTGTGTCAAAACTTTGTTAGGAATTATGTGATCCTTACTAGCTGGAAGCAAGGGAGATGGGGCATGAAGTTATTTCTAGGAGTTGGACACATACCAAGTTTAGCTCAGTTCTGGGCATCTTTGAAATACCTATACAAACTTGTTCCTACATAGTAACTTGCAACTTTGAATGAGAATGTGCTTGCTTAGAGCAACGTGCTATATGTTCTGAATGCCCGAATTGGGAATCTGTGTCAAAACTTTGTTAGGAATTATGTGATCCTTACTAGCTGGAAGTAAGGGAGATGGGGCATGAAGTTATTTCTAGGAGTTGGACACATACCAAGTTTAGCTCAGTTCTGGGCATCTTTGAAATACCTATACAAACTTGTTCCTACATAGTAACTTGCATCTTTAATGAGAATGTGCTTGCTTACAGCAACGTGCTATATGTTCTGAATGCCGAATTGGGAATCTGTGTCAAAACTTTGTTAGGAATTATGTGATCCTTACTAGCTGGAAGTAAGGGAGATGGGGCATGAAGTTATTTCTAGGAGTTGGACACATACCAAGTTTAGCTCAGTTCTGGGCATCTTTGAAATACCTATACAAACTTGTTCCTACATAGTAACTTGCATCTTTAATGAGAATGTGCTTGCTTACAGCAACGTGCTATATGTTCTGAATGCCCGAATTGGGAATCTGTGTCAAAACTTTGTTAGGAATTATGTGATCCTTACTAGCTGGAAGTAAGGGAGATGGGGCATGAAGTTATTTCTAGGAGTTGGACACATACCAAGTTTAGCTCAGTTCTGGGCATCTTTGAAATACCTATACAAACTTGTTCCTACATAGTAACTTGCATCATTAATGAGACTGTGCTTGCTTACAGCAACGTGCTATATGTTCTGAATGCCCGAATTGGGAATCTGTGTCAAAACTTTGTTAGGAATTATGTGATCCTTACTAGCTGGAAGTAAGGGAGATGGGGCATGAAGTTATTTCTAGGAGTTGGACACATACCAAGTTTAGCTCAGTTCTGGGCATCTTTGAAATACCTATACAAACTTGTTCCTACATAGTAACTTGCATCTTTGAATGAGAATGTGCTTGCTTACAGCAACGTGCTATATGTTCTGAATGCCCGAATTGGGAATCTGTGTCAAAACTTTGTTAGGAATTATGTGATCCTTACTAGCTGGAAGTAAGGGAGATGGGGCATGAAGTTATTTCTAGGAGTTGGACACATACCAAGTTTAGCTCAGTTCTGGGCATCTTTGAAATACCTATACAAACTTGTTCCTACATAGTAACTTGCATCTTTGAATGAGAATGTGCTTGCTTACAGCAACGTGCTATATGTTCTGAATGCCCGAATTGGGAATCTGTGTCAAAACTTTGTTAGGAATTATGTGATCCTTACTAGCTGGAAGTAAGGGAGATGGGGCATGAAGTTATTTCTAGGAGTTGGACACATACCAAGTTTAGCTCAGTTCTGGGCATCTTTGAAATACCTATACAAACTTGTTCCTACATAGTAACTTGCAACTTTGAA
Source organism: Diceros bicornis minor (assembly GCF_020826845.1). NCBI lineage: Eukaryota > Metazoa > Chordata > Mammalia > Perissodactyla > Rhinocerotidae > Diceros > Diceros bicornis. The sequence continues at coordinate 67,690,102 of NC_080753.1, read as the reverse complement.
TGAGAATGTGCTTGCTTACAGCAACGTGCTATATGTTCTGAGTGCCCGAATTGGGAATCTGTGTCAAAACTTTGTTAGAAATTATGTAATGCTTACTAGCTGGAAGTAAGGGAGATGGGGCATGAAGATATTTCTAGGAGTTGGACACATACCAAGTTTAGCTCAGTTCTGGGCATCTTTGAAATACCTATACAAACTTGTTCCTACATAGTAACTTGCAACTTTGAATGAGAATGTGCTTGCTTACAGCAACGTGCTATATGTTCTGAATGCCCGAATTGCGAATCTGTGTCAAAACTTTGTTAGGTATTATGTGATCCTTACTAGCTGGAAGTAAGGGAGATGGGGCATGAAGTTATTTCTAGGAGTTGGACACATACCAAGTTTAGCTCAGTTCTGGGCATCTTTGAAATACCTATACAAACATGTTCCTACATAGTAACTTGCATCTTTAATGAGAATGTGCTTGCTTACAGCAACGTGCTATATGTTCTGAATGCCCGAATTGGCAATCTGTGTCAAAACTTTGTTAGGAATTATGTGATCCTTACTAGCTGGAAGTAAGGGAGACGGGGCATGAAGTTATTTCTAGGAGTTGGACACATACCAAGTTTAGCTCAGTTCTGGGCATCTTTGAAATACCTATACAAACTTGTTCCTACATAGTAACTTACATCTTTGAATGAGAATCTGCTTGCTTACAGCAACGTGCTATATGTTCTGAATGCCCGATTTGGGAATCTGTGTCAAAACTTAGTTAGGAATTATGTGATCCTTACTAGCTGGAAGTAAGGGAGATGGGGCATGAAGTTATTTCTAGGAGTTGGACACATACCAAGTTTAGCTCAGTTCTGGGCATCTTTGAAATACCTATACAAACTTGTTCCTACATAGTAACTTGCATCTTTGAATGAGAATCTGCTTGCTTACAGCAACGTGCTATATGTTCTGAATGCCCGAATTGGGAATCTGTGTCAAAACTTTGTTAGGAATTATGTGATCCTTACTAGCTGGAAGTAAGGGAGATGGGGCATGAAGTTATTTCTAGGAGTTGGACACATACCAAGTTTAGCTCAGTTCTGGGCATCTTTGAAATACCTATACAAACTTGTTCCTACATAGTAACTTGCATCTTTAATGAGAATGTGCTTGCTTACAGCAACGTGCTATATGTTCTGAATGCCCGAATTGGGAATCTGTGTCAAAACTTTGTTAGGAATTATGTGATCCTTACTAGCTGGAAGTAAGGGAGATGGGGCATGAAGTTATTTCTAGGAGTTGGACACATACCAAGTTTAGCTCAGTTCTGGGCATCTTTGAAATACCTATACAAACTTGTTCCTACATAGTAACTTGCATCTTTAATGAGAATGTGCTTGCTTACAGCAACGTGCTATATGTTCTGAATGCCCGAATTGGGAATCTGTGTCAAAACTTTGTTAGGAATTATGTGATCCTTACTAGCTGGAAGTAAGGGAGATGGGGCATGAAGTTATTTCTAGGAGTTGGACACATACCAAGTTTAGCTCAGTTCTGGGCATCTTTGAAATACCTATACAAACTTGTTGCTACATAGTAACTTGCATCATTAATGAGAATGTGCTTGCTTACAGCAACGTGCTATATGTTCTGAATGCCCGAATTGGGAATCTGTATCAAAACTTTGTTAGGAATTATGTGATCCTTACTAGCTGGAAGTAAGGGAGATGGGGCATGAAGTTATTTCTAGGAGTTGGACACATACCAAGTTTAGCTCAGTTCTGGGCATCTTTGAAATACCTATACAAACTTGTTCCTACATAGTAACTTGCATCTTTGAATGAGAATGTGCTTGCTTACAGCAACGTGCTATATGTTCTGAATGCCCGAATTCTGGATCTGTGTCAAAACTTTGTTAGGAATTATGTGATCCTTACTAGCTGGAAGTAAGGGAGATGGGGCATGAAGTTATTTCTAGGAGTTGGACACATACCAAGTTTAGCTCAGTTCTGGGCATCTTTGAAATACCTATACAAACTTGTTCCTACATAGTAACTTGCATCTTTGAATGAGAATGTGCTTGCTTACAGCAACGTGCTATATGTTCTGAATGCCCGAATTGGGAATCAGTGTCAAAACTTTGTTAGGAATTATGTGATCCTTACTAGCTGGAAGTAAGGGAGATGGGGCATGAAGTTATTTCTCGGAGTTGGACACATACCAAGTTTAGCTCAGTTCTGGGCATCTTTGAAATACCTATACAAACTTGTTCCTACATAGTAACTTGCAACTTTGAATGAGAATGTGCTTGCTTACAGCAACGTGCTATATGTTCTGAATGCCCGAATTGGCAATCTGTGTCAAAACTTTGTTAGGAATTATGTGATCCTTACTAGCTGGAAGTAAGGGAGATGGGGCATGAAGTTATTTCTAGGAGTTGGACACATACCAAGTTTATCTCAGTTCTGGGCATCTTTGAAATATCTATACAAACTTGTTCCTACATAGTAACTTGCATCTTTGAATGAGAATGTGCTTGCTTACAGCAACGTGCTATATGTTCTGAATGCCCGAATTGGCAATCTGTGTCAAAACTTTGTTAGGAATTATGTGATCCTTACTAGCTGGAAGTAAGGGATATGGGGCATGAAGATATTTCTAGGAGTTGGACAATACCAAGTTTAGCTCAGTTCTGGGCATCTTTGAAATACCTATACAAACTTGTTGCTACATAGTAACTTGCATCATTAATGAGAATGTGCTTGCTTACAGCAACGTGCTATATGTTCTGAATGCCCGAATTGGGAATCTGTGTCAAAACTTTGTTAGGAATTATGTGATCCTTACTAGCTGGAAGTAAGGGAGATGGGGCATGAAGTTATTTCTAGTAGTTGGACACATACCAAGTTTAGCTCAGTTCTGGGCATCTTTGAAATACCTATACAAACTTGTTCCTACATAGTAACTTGCAACTTTGAATGAGAATGTGCTTGCTTACAGCAACGTGCTATATGTTCTGAATGCCCGAATTGGGAATCTGTGTCAAAACTTTGTTAGGAATTATGTGATCCTTACTAGCTGGAAGTAAGGGAGATGGGGCATGAAGTTATTTCTAGGAGTTGGACACATACCAAGTTTAGCTCAGTTCTGGGCATCTTTGAAATACCTATACAAACTTGTTCCTACATAGTAACTTGCATCTTTGAATGAGAATGTGCTTGCTTACAGCAACGTGCTATATGTTCTGATGGCCCGAATTGGCAATCTGTGTCAAAACTTTGTTAGGAATTATGTGATCCTTACTAGCTGGAAGTAAGGGAGATGGGGCATGAAGTTATTTCTAGGAGTTGGACACATACCAAGTTTAGCTCAGTTCTGGGCATCTTTGAAATACCTATACAAACTTGTTCCTACATAGTAACTTGCATCTTTAATGAGAATCTGCTTGCTTACAGCAACGTGCTATATGTTCTGAATGCCCGAATTGGCAATCTGTGTCAAAACTTTGTTAGGAATTATGTGATCCTTACTAGCTGGAAGTAAGGGAGATGGGGCATGAAGTTATTTCTAGGAGTTGGACACATACCAAGTTTAGCTCAGTTCTGGGCATCTTTGAAATACCTATACAAACTTGTTCCTACATAGTAACTTGCAACTTTGAATGAGAATGTGCTTGCTTACAGCAACGTGCTATATGTTCTGAATGCCCGAATTGGGAATCTGTGTCAAAACTTTGTTAGGAATTATGTGATCCTTACTAGCTGGAAGTAAGGGAGATGGGGCATGAAGTTATTTCTAGGAGTTGGACACATACCAAGTTTAGTTCAGTTCTGGGCATCTTTGAAATACCTATACAAACTTGTTCCTACATAGTAACTTGCAACTTTGAATGAGAATCTGCTTGCTTACAGCAACGTGCTATATGTTCTGAATGCCCGAATTGGGAATCTGTGTCAAAACTTTGTTAGGAATTATGTGATCCTTACTAGCTGGAAGTAAGGGAGATGGGGCATGAAGTTATTTCTAGGAGTTGGACACATACCAAGTTTAGCTCAGTTCTGGGCATCTTTGAAATACCTATACAAACTTGTTCCTACATAGTAACTTGCATCTTTGAATGAGAATGTGCTTGCTTACAGCAACGTGCTATATGTTCTGAATGCCCGAATTGGGAATCTGTGTCAAAACTTTGTTAGGTATTATGTGATCCTTACTAGCTGGAAGTAAGGGAGATGGGGCATGAAGTTATTTCTAGGAGTTGGACACATACCAAGTTTAGCTCAGTTCTGGGCATCTTTGAAATACCTATACAAACTTGTTCCTACATAGTAACTTGCATCTTTGAATGAGAATGTGCTTGCTTACAGCAACGTGCTATATGTTCTGATTGCCCGAATTGGCAATCTGTGTCAAAACTTTGTTAGGAATTATGTGATCCTTACTAGCTGGAAGTAAGGGAGATGGGGCATGAAGTTATTTCTAGGAGTTGGACACATACCAAGTTTAGCTCAGTTCTGGGCATCTTTGAAATACCTATACAAACTTGTTCCTACATAGTAACTTGCATCTTTAATGAGAATCTGCTTGCTTACAGCAACGTGCTATATGTTCTGAATGCCCGAATTGGCAATCTGTGTCAAAACTTTGTTAGGAATTATGTGATCCTTACTAGCTGGAAGTAAGGGAGATGGGGCATGAAGTTATTTCTAGGAGTTGGACACATACCAAGTTTAGCTCAGTTCTGGGCATCTTTGAAATACCTATACAAACTTGTTCCTACATAGTAACTTGCAACTTTGAATGAGAATGTGCTTGCTTACAGCAACGTGCTATATGTTCTGAATGCCCGAATTGGGAATCTGTGTCAAAACTTTGTTAGGAATTATGTGATCCTTACTAGCTGGAAGTAAGGGAGATGGGGCATGAAGTTATTTCTAGGAGTTGGACACATACCAAGTTTAGCTCAGTTCTGGGCATCTTTGAAATACCTATACAAACTTGTTCCTACATAGTAACTTGCAACTTTGAATGAGAATCTGCTTGCTTGCAGCAACGTGCTATATGTTCTGAATGCCCGAATTGGGAATCTGTGTCAAAACTTTGTTAGGAATTATGTGATCCTTACTAGCTGGAAGTAAGGGAGATGGGGCATGAAGTTATTTCTAGGAGTTGGACACATACCAAGTTTAGCTCAGTTCTGGGCATCTTTGAAATACCTATACAAACTTGTTCCTACATAGTAACTTGCAACTTTGAATGAGAATGTGCTTGCTTACAGCAACGTGCTATATGTTCTGAATGCCCGAATTGGGAATCTGTGTCAAAACTTTGTTAGGAATTATGTGATCCTTACTAGCTGGAAGTAAGGGAGATGGGGCATGAAGTTATTTCTAGGAGTTGGACACATACCAAGTTTAGCTCAGTTCTGGGCATCTTTGAAATACCTATACAAACTTGTTCCTACATAGTAACTTGCAACTTTGAATGAGAATCTGCTTGCTTACAGCAACGTGCTATATGTTCTGAATGCCCGAATTGGGAATCTGTGTCAAAACTTTGTTAGGAATTATGTGATCCTTACTAGCTGGAAGTAAGGGAGATGGGGCATGAAGTTATTTCTAGGAGTTGGACACATACCAAGTTTAGCTCAGTTCTGGGCATCTTTGAAATACCTATACAAACTTGTTCCTACATAGTAACTTGCAACTTTGAATGAGAATGTGCTTGCTTACAGCAACGTGCTATATGTTCTGAATGCCCGAATTGGGAATCTGTGTCAAAACTTTGTTAGGAATTATGTGATCCTTACTAGCTGGAAGTAAGTGAGATGGGGCATGAAGTTATTTCTAGGAGTTGGACACATACCAAGTTTAGCTCAGTTCTGGGCATCTTTGAAATACCTATACAAACTTGTTCCTACATAGTAACTTGCATCTTTGAATGAGAATCTGCTTGCTTACAGCAACGTGCTATATGTTCTGAATGCCCGAATTGGGAATCTGTGTCAAAACTTTGTTAGGAATTATGTGATCCTTACTAGCTGGAGGTAAGGGAGATGGGGCATGAAGTTATTTCTAGGAGTTGGACACATACCAAGTTTAGCTCAGTTCTGGGCATCTTTTAAATACCTATACAAACTTGTTCCTACATAGTAACTTGCAACTTTGAATGAGAATGTGCTTGCTTACAGCAACGTGCTATATGTTCTGAATGCCCGAATTGGGAATCTGTGTCAAAACTTTGTTAGGAATTATGTGATCCTTACTAGCTGGAAGTAAGGGAGATGGGGCATGAAGTTATTTCTAGGAGTTGGACACATACCAAGTTTAGCTCAGTTCTGGGCATCTTTGAAATACCTATACAAACTTGTTCCTACATAGTAACTTGCAACTTTGAATGAGAATGTGCTTGCTTGCAGCAACGTGCTATATGTTCTGAATGCCCGAATTGGGAATCTGTGTCAAAACTTTGTTAGGAATTATGTGATCCTTACTAGCTGGAAGTAAGGGAGATGGGGCATGAAGTTATTTCTAGGAGTTGGACACATACCAAGTTTAGCTCAGTTCTGGGCATCTTTGAAATACCTATACAAACTTGTTCCTACATAGTAACTTGCATCTTTTAATGAGAATGTGCTTGCTTACAGCAACGAGCTATATGTTCTGAATGCCCGAATTGGCAATCTGTGTCAAAACTTTGTTAGGAATTATGTGATCCTTACTAGCTGGAAGTAAGGGAGATGGCGCATGAAGTTATTTCTAGGAGTTGGACACATACCAAGTTTAGCTCAGTTCTGGGCATCTTTGAAATACCTATACAAACTTGTTCCTACATAGTAACTTGCATCTTTAATGAGAATCTGCTTGCTTACAGCAACGTGCTATATGTTCTGAATGCCCGAATTGGGAATCTGTGTCAAAACTTTGTTAGGAATGATGTGATCCTTACTAGCTGGAAGTAAGGCAGATGGGGCATGAAGTTATTTCTAGGAGTTGGACACATACCAAGTTTAGCTCAGTTCTGGGCATCTTTGAAATACCTATACAAACTTGTTCCTACATAGTAACTTGCATCTTTGAATGAGAATGTGCTTGCTTACAGCAACGTGCTATATGTTCTGAATGCCCGAATTGGGAATCTGTGTCAAAACTTTGTTAGGAATTATGTGATCCTTACTAGCTGGAAGTAAGGGAGATGGGGCATGAAGTTATTTCTAGGAGTTGGACACATACCAAGTTTAGCTCAGTTCTGGGCATCTTTGAAATACCTATACAAACTTGTTCCTACATAGTAACTTGCATCTTTGAATGAGAATGTGCTTGCTTACAGCAACGTGCTATATGTTCTGATTGCCCGAATTGGCAATCTGTGTCAAAACTTTGTTAGGAATTATGTGATCCTTACTAGCTGGAAGTAAGGGAGATGGGGCATGAAGTTATTTCTAGGAGTTGGACACATACCAAGTTTAGCTCAGTTCTGGGCATCTTTGAAATACCTATACAAACTTGCTCCTACATAGTAACTTGCATCTTTAATGAGAATCTGCTTGCTTACAGCAGCGTGCTATATGTTCTGAATGCCCGAATTGGGAATCTGTGTCAAAACTTTGTTAGGAATTATGTGATCCTTACTAGCTGGAAGTAAGGGAGATGGGGCATGAAGTTATTTCTAGGAGTTGGACACATACCAAGTTTAGCTCAGTTCTGGGCATCTTTGAAATACCTATACAAACTTGTTCCTACATAGTAACTTGCAACTTTGAATGAGAATGTGCTTGCTTACAGCAACGTGCTATATGTTCTGAATGCCCGAATTGGGAATCTGTGTCAAAACTTTGTTAGGAATTATGTGATCCTTACTAGCTGGAAGTAAGTGAGATGGGGCATGAGTTATTTCTAGGAGTTGGACACATACCAAGTTTAGCTCAGTTCTGGGCATCTTTGAAATACCTATACAAACTTGTTCCTACATAGTAACTTGCAACTTTGAATGAGAATGTGCTTGCTTACAGCAACGTGCTATATGTTCTGAATGCCCGAATTGGGAATCTGTGTCAAAACTTTGTTAGGAATTATGTGATCCTTACTAGCTGGAAGTAAGGGAGATGGGGCATGAAGTTATTTCTAGGAGTTGGACACATACCAAGTTTAGCTCAGTTCTGGGCATCTTTGAAATACCTATACAAACTTGTTCCTACATAGTAACTTGCAACTTTGAATGAGAATGTGCTTGCTTACAGCAACGTGCTATATGTTCTGAATGCCCGAATTGGGAATCTGTGTCAAAACTTTGTTAGGAATTATGTGATCCTTACTAGCTGGAAGTAAGGGAGATGGGGCATGAAGTTATTTCTAGGAGTTGGACACATACTAAGTTTAGCTCAGTTCTGGGCATCTTTGAAATACCTATACAAACTTGTTCCTACATAGTAACTTGCATCTTTGAATGAGAATCTGCTTGCTTACAGCAACGTGCTATATGTTCTGAATGCCCGAATTGGGAATCTGTGTCAAAACTTTGTTAGGAATTATGTGATCCTTACTAGCTGGAAGTAAGGGAGATGGGGCATGAAGTTATTTCTAGGAGTTGGACACATACCAAGTTTAGCTCAGTTCTGGGCATCTTTGAAATACCTATACAAACTTGTTCCTACATAGTAACTTGCAACTTTGAATGAGAATGTGCTTGCTTACAGCAACGTGCTATATGTTCTGAATGCCCGAATTGGGAATCTGTGTCAAAACTTTGTTAGGAATTATGTGATCCTTACTAGCTGGAAGTAAGGGAGATGGGGCATGAAGTTATTTCTAGGAGTTGGACACATACCAAGTTTAGCTCAGTTCTGGGCATCTTTGAAATACCTATACAAACTTGTTCCTACATAGTAACTTGCAACTTTGAATGAGAATGCGCTTGCTTACAGCAACGTGCTATATGTTCTGAATGCCCGAATTGGGAATCTGTGTCAAAACTTTGTTAGGAATTATGTGATCCTTACTAGCTGGAAGTAAGAGAGATGGGGCATGAAGTTTTTTCTAGGAGTTGGACACATACCAAGTTTAGCTCAGTTCTGGGCATCTTTGAAATACCTATACAAACTTGTTCCTACATAGTAACTTGCAACTTTGAATGAGAATCTGCTTGCTTACAGCAACGTGCTATATGTTCTGAATGGCCGAATTGGGAATCTGTGTCAAAACTTTGTTAGGAATTATGTGATCCTTACTAGCTGGAAGTAAGGGAGATGGGGCATGAAGTTATTTCTAGGAGTTGGACACATACCAAGTTTAGCTCAGTTCTGGGCATCTTTGAAATACCTATACAAACTTGTTCCTACATAGTAACTTGCAACTTTGAATGAGAATGTGCTTGCTTACAGCAACGTGCTATATGTTCTGAATGCCCGAATTGGGAATCTGTGTCAAAACTTTGTTAGGAATTATGTGATCCTTACTAGCTGGAAGTAAGGGAGATGGGGCATGAAGTTATTTCTAGGAGTTGGACACATACCAAGTTTAGCTCAGTTCTGGGCATCTTTGAAATACCTATACAAACTTGTTCCTACATAGTAACTTGCAACTTTGAATGAGAATCTGCTTGCTTGCAGCAACGTGCTATATGTTCTGAATTCCCGAATTGGGAATCTGTGTCAAAACTTTGTTAGGAATTATGTGATCCTTACTAGCTGGAAGTAAGGGAGATGGGGCATGAAGTTATTTCTAGGAGTTGGACACATACCAAGTTTAGCTCAGTTCTGGGCATCTTTGAAATACCTATACAAACTTGTTCCTACATAGTAACTTGCAACTTTGAATGAGAATGTGCTTGCTTACAGCAACGAGGTATATGTTCTGAATGCCCGAATTGGCAATCTGTGTCAAAACTTTGTTAGGAATTATGTGATCCTTACTAGCTGGAAGTAAGGGAGATGGGGCATGAAGTTATTTCTAGGAGTTGGACACATACCAAGTTTAGCTCAGTTCTGGGCATCTTTGAAATACCTATACAAACTTGTTCCTACATAGTAACTTGCATCTTTAATGAGAATGTGCTTGCTTACAGCAACGAGCTATATGTTCTGAATGCCCGAATTGGCAATCTGTGTCAAAACTTTGTTAGGAATTATGTGATCCTTACTAGCTTGAAGTAAGGGATATGGGGCATGAAGTTATTTCTAGGAGTTGGACACATACCAAGTTTAGCTCAGTTCTGGGCATCTTTGAAATACCTATACAAACTTGTTCCTACATAGTAACTTGCATCTTTGAATGAGAATGTGCTTGCTTACAGCAACGTGCTATATGTTCTGAATGCCCGAATTGGGAATCTGTGTCAAAACTTTGTTAGGAATTATGTGATCCTTACTAGCTGGAAGTAAGGGAGATGGGGCATGAAGTTATTTCTAGGAGTTGGACACATACCAAGTTTAGCTCAGTTCTGGGCATCTTTGAAATACCTATACAAACTTGTTCCTACATAGTAACTTGCATCTTTGAATGAGAATCTGCTTGCTTACAGCAACGTGCTATATGTTCTGAATGCCCGATTTGGGAATCTGTGTCAAAACTTTGTTAGGAATTATGTGATCCTTACTAGCTGGAAGTAAGGGAGATGGGGCATGAAGTTATTTCTAGGAGTTGGACACATACCAAGTTTAGCTCAGTTCTGGGCATCTTTGAAATACCTATACAAACTTGTTCCTACATAGTAACTTGCATCTTTGAATGAGAATGTGCTTGCTTACAGCAACGTGCTATATGTTCTGAATGCCCGAATTGGGAATCTGTGTCAAAACTTTGTTAGGAATTATGTGATCCTTACTAGCTGGAAGTAAGGGAGATGGGGCATGAAGTTATTTCTAGGAGTTGGACACATACCAAGTTTAGCTCAGTTCTGGGCATCTTTGAAATACCTATACAAACTTGTTCCTACATAGTAACTTGCAACTTTGAATGAGAATGTGCTTGCTTACAGCAACGTGCTATATGTTCTGAATGCCCGAATTGGGAATCTGTGTCAAAACTTTGTTAGGAATTATGTGATCCTTACTAGCTGGAAGTAAGGGAGATGGGGCATGAAGTTATTTCTAGGAGTTGGACACATACCAAGTTTAGCTCAGTTCTGGGCATCTTTGAAATACCTATACAAACTTGTTATTACATAGTAACTTGCAACTTTGAATGAGAATGTGCTTGCTTACAGCAACGTGCTATATGTTCTGAATGCCCGAATTGGGAATCTGTGTCAAAACATTGTTAGGAATTATGTGATCCTTACTAGCTGGAAGTAAGGGAGATGGGGCATGAAGTTATTTCTTCGAGTTGGAGACATACCAAGTTTAGCTCAGTTCTGGGCATCTTTGAAATACCTATACAAACTTGTTCCTACATAGTAACTTGCATCTTTGAATGAGAATGTGCTTGCTTGCAGCAACGTGCTATATGTTCTGAATGCCCGAATTGGGAATCTGTGTCAAAACTTTGTTAGGAATTATGTGATCCTTACTAGCTGGAAGTAAGGGAGATGGGGCATGAAGTTATTTCTAGGAGTTGGACACATACCAAGTTTAGCTCAGTTCTGGACATCTTTGAAATACCTATACAAACTTGTTCCTACATAGTAACTTGCAACTTTCAATGAGAATGTGCTTGCTTACAGCAACGTGCTATATGTTCTGAATGCCCGAATTGGGAATCTGTGTCAAAACTTTGTTAGGAATTATGTGATCCTTACTAGCTGGAAGTAAGGGAGATGGGGCATGAAGTTATTTCTAGGAGTTGGACACATACCAAGTTTAGCTCAGTTCTGGGCATCTTTGAAATACCTATACAAACTTGTTCCTACATAGTAACTTGCAACTTTGAATGAGAATGTGCTTGCTTGCAGCAACGAGCTATATGTTCTGAATGCCCGAATTGGGAATCTGTGTCAAAACTTTGTTAGGAATTATGTGATCCTTACTAGCTGGAAGTAAGGGAGATGGGGCATGAAGTTATTTCTAGGAATTGGACACATACCAAGTTTAGCTCAGTTCTGGGCATCTTTGAAATACCTATACAAACTTGTTCCTACATAGTAACTTGCAACTTTGAATGAGAATGTGCTTGCTTACAGCAACGAGCTATATGTTCTGAATGCCCGAATTGGGAATCTGTGTCAAAACTTTGTTAGGAATTATGTGATCCTTACTAGCTGGAAGTAAGGGAGATGGGGCATGAAGTTATTTCTAGGAGTTGGACACATACCAAGTTTAGCTCAGTTCTGGGCATCTTTGAAATACCTATATAAACTTGTTCCTACATAGTAACTTGCATCTTTAATGAGAATCTGCTTGCTTACAGCAACGTGCTATATGTTCTGAATGCCCGAATTGGGAATCTGTGTCAAAACTTTGTTAGGAATTATGTGATCCTTACTAGCTGGAAGTAAGGGAGATGGGGCATGAAGTTATTTCTAGGAGTTGGACACGTACCAAGTTTAGCTCAGTTCTGGGCATCTTTGAAATACCTATACAAACTTGTTCCTACATAGTAACTTGCATCTTTGAATGAGAAGGTGCTTGCTTACAGCAACGTGCTATATGTTCTGAATGCCCGAATTGGCAATCTGTGTCAAAACTTTGTTAGGAATTATGTGATCCTTACTAGCTGGAAGTAAGGGAGATGGGGCATGAAGTTATTTCTAGGAGTTGGACACATACCAAGTTTAGCTCAGTTCTGGGCATCTTTGAAATACCTATACAAACTTGTTCCTACATAGTAACTTGCAACTTTGAATGAGAATGTGCTTGCTTACAGCAACGTGCTATATGTTCTGAATGCCCGAATTGGGAATCTGTGTCAAAACTTTGTTAGGAATTATGTGATCCTTACTAGCTGGAAGTAAGGGAGATGGGGCATGAGTTATTTCTAGGAGTTGGACACATACCAAGTTTAGCTCAGTTCTGGGCATCTTTGAAATACCTATACAAACTTGTTCCTACATAGTAACTTGCAACTTTGAATGAGAATGTGCTTGCTTACAGCAACGTGCTATATGTTCTGAATGCCCGAATTGGGAATCTGTGTCAAAACTTTGTTAGGAATTATGTGATCCTTACTAGCTGGAAGTAAGGGAGATGGGGCATGAAGTTATTTCTAGGAGTTGGACACATACCAAGTTTAGCTCAGTTCTGGGCATCTTTGAAATACCTATACAAACTTGTTCCTACATAGTAACTTGCAACTTTGAATGAGAATGTGCTTGCTTACAGCAACGTGCTATATGTTCTGAATGCCCGAATTGGGAATCTGTGTCAAAACTTTGTTAGGAATTATGTGATCCTTACTAGCTGGAAGTAAGGGAGATGGGGCATGAAGTTATTTCTAGGAGTTGGACACATACTAAGTTTAGCTCAGTTCTGGGCATCTTTGAAATACCTATACAAACTTGTTCCTACATAGTAACTTGCATCTTTGAATGAGAATCTGCTTGCTTACAGCAACGTGCTATATGTTCTGAATGCCCGAATTGGGAATCTGTGTCAAAACTTTGTTAGGAATTATGTGATCCTTACTAGCTGGAAGTAAGGGAGATGGGGCATGAAGTTATTTCTAGGAGTTGGACACATACCAAGTTTAGCTCAGTTCTGGGCATCTTTGAAATACCTATACAAACTTGTTCCTACATAGTAACTTGCAACTTTGAATGAGAATGTGCTTGCTTACAGCAACGTGCTATATGTTCTGAATGCCCGAATTGGGAATCTGTGTCAAAACTTTGTTAGGAATTATGTGATCCTTACTAGCTGGAAGTAAGGGAGATGGGGCATGAAGTTATTTCTAGGAGTTGGACACATACCAAGTTTAGCTCAGTTCTGGGCATCTTTGAAATACCTATACAAACTTGTTCCTACATAGTAACTTGCAACTTTGAATGAGAATGCGCTTGCTTACAGCAACGTGCTATATGTTCTGAATGCCCGAATTGGGAATCTGTGTCAAAACTTTGTTAGGAATTATGTGATCCTTACTAGCTGGAAGTAAGAGAGATGGGGCATGAAGTTTTTTCTAGGAGTTGGACACATACCAAGTTTAGCTCAGTTCTGGGCATCTTTGAAATACCTATACAAACTTGTTCCTACATAGTAACTTGCAACTTTGAATGAGAATCTGCTTGCTTACAGCAACGTGCTATATGTTCTGAATGGCCGAATTGGGAATCTGTGTCAAAACTTTGTTAGGAATTATGTGATCCTTACTAGCTGGAAGTAAGGGAGATGGGGCATGAAGTTATTTCTAGGAGTTGGACACATACCAAGTTTAGCTCAGTTCTGGGCATCTTTGAAATACCTATACAAACTTGTTCCTACATAGTAACTTGCAACTTTGAATGAGAATGTGCTTGCTTACAGCAACGTGCTATATGTTCTGAATGCCCGAATTGGGAATCTGTGTCAAAACTTTGTTAGGAATTATGTGATCCTTACTAGCTGGAAGTAAGGGAGATGGGGCATGAAGTTATTTCTAGGAGTTGGACACATACCAAGTTTAGCTCAGTTCTGGGCATCTTTGAAATACCTATACAAACTTGTTCCTACATAGTAACTTGCAACTTTGAATGAGAATCTGCTTGCTTGCAGCAACGTGCTATATGTTCTGAATTCCCGAATTGGGAATCTGTGTCAAAACTTTGTTAGGAATTATGTGATCCTTACTAGCTGGAAGTAAGGGAGATGGGGCATGAAGTTATTTCTAGGAGTTGGACACATACCAAGTTTAGCTCAGTTCTGGGCATCTTTGAAATACCTATACAAACTTGTTCCTACATAGTAACTTGCAACTTTGAATGAGAATGTGCTTGCTTACAGCAACGAGGTATATGTTCTGAATGCCCGAATTGGCAATCTGTGTCAAAACTTTGTTAGGAATTATGTGATCCTTACTAGCTGGAAGTAAGGGAGATGGGGCATGAAGTTATTTCTAGGAGTTGGACACATACCAAGTTTAGCTCAGTTCTGGGCATCTTTGAAATACCTATACAAACTTGTTCCTACATAGTAACTTGCATCTTTAATGAGAATGTGCTTGCTTACAGCAACGAGCTATATGTTCTGAATTCCCGAATTGGCAATCTGTGTCAAAACTTTGTTAGGAATTATGTGATCCTTACTAGCTTGAAGTAAGGGATATGGGGCATGAAGTTATTTCTAGGAGTTGGACACATACCAAGTTTAGCTCAGTTCTGGGCATCTTTGAAATACCTATACAAACTTGTTCCTACATAGTAACTTGCATCTTTGAATGAGAATGTGCTTGCTTACAGCAACGTGCTATATGTTCTGAATGCCCGAATTGGGAATCTGTGTCAAAACTTTGTTAGGAATTATGTGATCCTTACTAGCTGGAAGTAAGGGAGATGGGGCATGAAGTTATTTCTAGGAGTTGGACACATACCAAGTTTAGCTCAGTTCTGGGCATCTTTGAAATACCTATACAAACTTGTTCCTACATAGTAACTTGCATCTTTGAATGAGAATCTGCTTGCTTACAGCAACGTGCTATATGTTCTGAATGCCCGATTTGGGAATCTGTGTCAAAACTTTGTTAGGAATTATGTGATCCTTACTAGCTGGAAGTAAGGGAGATGGGGCATGAAGTTATTTCTAGGAGTTGGACACATACCAAGTTTAGCTCAGTTCTGGGCATCTTTGAAATACCTATACAAACTTGTTCCTACATAGTAACTTGCATCTTTGAATGAGAATGTGCTTGCTTACAGCAACGTGCTATATGTTCTGAATGCCCGAATTGGGAATCTGTGTCAAAACTTTGTTAGGAATTATGTGATCCTTACTAGCTGGAAGTAAGGGAGATGGGGCATGAAGTTATTTCTAGGAGTTGGACACATACCAAGTTTAGCTCAGTTCTGGGCATCTTTGAAATACCTATACAAACTTGTTCCTACATAGTAACTTGCAACTTTGAATGAGAATGTGCTTGCTTACAGCAACGTGCTATATGTTCTGAATGCCCGAATTGGGAATCTGTGTCAAAACTTTGTTAGGAATTATGTGATCCTTACTAGCTGGAAGTAAGGGAGATGGGGCATGAAGTTATTTCTAGGAGTTGGACACATACCAAGTTTAGCTCAGTTCTGGGCATCTTTGAAATACCTATACAAACTTGTTATTACATAGTAACTTGCAACTTTGAATGAGAATGTGCTTGCTTACAGCAACGTGCTATATGTTCTGAATGCCCGAATTGGGAATCTGTGTCAAAACATTGTTAGGAATTATGTGATCCTTACTAGCTGGAAGTAAGGGAGATGGGGCATGAAGTTATTTCTTCGAGTTGGAGACATACCAAGTTTAGCTCAGTTCTGGGCATCTTTGAAATACCTATACAAACTTGTTCCTACATAGTAACTTGCATCTTTGAATGAGAATGTGCTTGCTTACAGCAACGTGCTATATGGTCTGAATGCCCGAATAAGGAATCTGTGTCAAAACTTTGTTAGGAATTATGTGATCCTTACTAGCTGGAAGTAAGGGAGATGGGGCATGAAGTTATTTCTAGGAGTTGGACACATACCTAGTTTAGCTCAGTTCTGGGCATCTTTGAAAAACCTATACAAACTTGTTCCTACATAGTAACTTGCAACTTTGAATGAGAATGTGCTTGCTTGCAGCAACGTGCTATATGTTCTGAATGCCCGAATTGGGAATCTGTGTCAAAACTTTGTTAGGAATTATGTGATCCTTACTAGCTGGAAGTAAGGGAGATGGGGCATGAAGTTATTTCTAGGAGTTGGACACATACCAAGTTTAGCTCAGTTCTGGGCATCTTTGAAATACCTATACAAACTTGTTCCTACATAGTAACTTGCATCTTTGAATGAGAATGTGCTTGCTTACAGCAACGAGCTATATGTTCTGAATGCCCGAATTGGCAATCTGTGTCAAAACTTTGTTAGGAATTATGTGATCCTTACTAGCTGGAAGTAAGGGAGATGGGGCATGAAGTTATTTCTAGGAGTTGGACACATACCAAGTTTAGCTCAGTTCTGGGCATCTTTGAAATACCTATACAAACTTGTTCCTACATAGTAACTTGCAACTTTGAATGAGAATGTGCTTGCTTACAGCAACGTGCTATATGTTCTGAATACCCGAATTGGGAATCTGTGTCAAAACTTTGTTAGGAATTATGTGATCCTTACTAGCTGGAAGTAAGGGAGATGGGGCATGAAGTTATTTCTAGGAGTTGGACACATACCAAGTTTAGCTCAGTTCTGGGCATCTTTGAAATACCTATACAAACTTGTTCCTACATAGTAACTTGCAACTTTGAATGAGAATGTGCTTGCTTACAGCAACGTGCTATATGTTCTGAATGCCCGAATTGGCAATCTGTGTCAAAACTTTGTTAGGAATTATGTGATCCTTACTAGCTGGAAGTAAGGGAGATGGGGCATGAAGTTATTTCTAGGAGTTGGACACATACCAAGTTTAGCTCAGTTCTGGACATCTTTGAAATACCTATACAAACTTGTTCCTACATAGTAACTTGCAACTTTGAATGAGAATGTGCTTGCTTACAGCAACGTGCTATATGTTCTGAATGCCCGAATTGGGAATCTGTGTCAAAACTTTGTTAGGAATTATGTGATCCTTACTAGCTGGAAGTAAGGGAGATGGGGCATGAAGTTATTTCTAGGAGTTGGACACATACCAAGTTTAGCTCAGTTCTGGGCATCTTTGAAATACCTATACAAACTTGTTCCTACATAGTAACTTGCAACTTTGAATGAGAATCTGCTTGTTTGCAGCAACGTGCTATATGTTCTGAATGCCCGAATTGGGAATCTGTGTCATAACTTTGTTAAGAATTATGTGATCCTTACTAGCTGGAAGTAAGGGAAATGGGGCATGAAGTTATTTCTAGGAGTTGGACACATACCAAGTTTAGCTCAGTTCTGGGCATCTTTGAAATACCTATACAAACTTGTTCCTACATAGTAACTTGCATCTTTGAATGAGAATGTGCTTCTTTACAGCAACGAGCTATATGTTCTGAATGCCCGAATTGGCAATCTGTGTCAAAACTTTGTTAGGAATTATGTGATCCTTACTAGCTGGAAGTAAGGGAGATGGGGCATGAAGTTATTTCTAGGAGTTGGACACATACCAAGTTTAGCTCAGTTCTGGGCATCTTTGAAATACCTATACAAACTTGTTCCTACATAGTAACTTGCATCTTTAATGAGAATCTGCTTGCTTACAGCAACGTGCTATATGTTCTGAATGGCCGAATTGGGAATCTGTGTCAAAACTTTGTTAGGAATTATGTCATCCTTACTAGCTGGAAGTAAGGGAGATGGGGCATGAAGTTATTTCTAGGAGTTGGACACATACCAAGTTTAGCTCAGTTCTGGGCATCTTTGAAATACCTATACAAACTTGTTCCTACATAGTAACTTGCAACTTTGAATGAGAATCTGCTTGCTTACAGCAACGTGCTATATGTTCTGAATGCCCGAATTGGGAATCTGTGTCAAAACTTTGTTAGGAATTATGTGATCCTTACTAGCTGGAAGTAAGGGAGATGGGGCATGAAGTTACTTCTTGGAGTTGGAGACATACCAAGTTTAGCTCAGTTCTGGGCATCTTTGAAATACCTATACAAACTTGTTCCTACATAGTAACTTGCATCTTTGAATGAGAATGTGCTTGCTTACAGCAACGTGCTATATGTTCTGAATGCCCGAATTGGCAATCTGTGTCAAAACTTTGTTAGGAATTATGTGATGCTTACTAGCTGGAAGTAAGGGAGATGGGGCATGAAGTTATTTCTAGGAGTTGGACACATACCAAGTTTAGCTCAGTTCTGGGCATCTTTGAAATACCTATACAAACTTGTTCCTACATAGTAACTTGCATCTTTGAATGAGAATCTGCTTGCTTACAGCAACGTGCTATATGTTCTGAATGCCCGAATTGGGAATCTGTGTCAAAACTTTGTTAGGAATTATGTGATCCTTACTAGCTGGAAGTAAGGGAGATGGGGCATGAAGTTATTTCTAGGAGTTGGACACATACCAAGTTTAGCTCAGTTCTGGGCATCTTTGAAATACCTATACAAACTTGTTCCTACATAGTAACTTGCATCTTTGAATGAGAATCTGCTTGCTTACAGCAACGTGCTATATGTTCTGAATGCCCGAATTGGGAATCTGTGTCAAAACTTTGTTAGGAATTATGTGATCCTTACTAGCTGCAAGTAAGGGAGATGGGGCATGAAGTTATTTCTAGGAGTTGGAGACATACAACGTTTAGCTCAGTTCTGGGCATCTTTGAAATACCTATACAAACTTGTTCCTACATAGTAACTTGCAACTTTGAATGAGAATGTGCTTGCCTACAGCAACGTGCTATATGTTCTGAATGCCCGAATTGGGAATCTGTGTCAAAACTTTGTTAGGAATTATGTGATCCTTACTAGCTGGAAGTAAGGGAGATGGGGCATGAAGTTATTTCTAGGAGTTGGACACATACCAAGTTTAGCTCAGTTCTGGGCATCTTTGAAATACCTATACAAACTTGTTCCTACATAGTAACTTGCAACTTTGAATGAAAATGTGCTTGCTTACAGCAACGTGCTATATGTTCTGAATGTCCGAATTGGGAATCTGTGTCAAAACTTTGTTAGGAATTATATGATCCTTACTAGCTGGAAGTAAGGGAGATGGGGCATGAAGTTATTTCTAGGAGTTGGACACATACCAAGTTTAGCTCAGTTCTGGGCATCTTTGAAATACCTATACAAACTTGTTCCTACATAGTAACTTGCAACTTTGAATGAAAATGTGCTTGCTTACAGCAACGTCCTATATGTTCTGAATGCCCGAATTGGGAATCTGTGTCAAAACTTTGTTAGGAATTATGTGATCCTTACTAGCTGGAAGTAAGGGAGATGGGGCATGAAGTTATTTCTAGGAGTTGGACACATACCAAGTTTAGCTCAGTTCTGGGCATCTTTGAAATACCTATACAAACTTGTTTCTACATAGTAACTTGCAACTTTGAATGAGAATGTGCTTGCTTACAGCAACGTGCTATATGTTCTGAATGCCCGAATTGGGAATCTGTGTCAAAACTTTGTTAGGAATTATGTGATCCTTACTAGCTGGAAGTAAGGGAGATGGGGCATGAAGTTATTTCTAGGAGTTGGACACATACCAAGTTTAGCTCAGTTCTGGGCATCTTTGAAATACCTATACAAACTTGTTCCTACATAGTAACTTGCAACTTAGAATGAGAATGTGCTTGCTTACAGCAACGTGCTATATGTTCTGAATGCCCGAATTGGGAATCTGTGTCAAAACTTTGTTAGGAATTATGTGATCCGTACTAGCTGGAAGTAAGGGAGATGGGGCATGAAGTTATTTCTAGGAGTTGGAGACATACCAAGTTTAGCTCAGTTCTGGGCATCTTTGAAATACCTATACAAACTTGTTCCTACATAGTAACTTGCATCTTTGAATGAGAATGTGCTTGCTTACAGCAACGTGCTATATGTTCTGAATGCCCGAATTGGCAATCTGTGTCAAAACTTTGTTAGGAATTATGTGATCCTTACTAGCTGGAAGTAAGGGAGATGGGGCATGAAGTTATTTCTAGGAGTTGGACACATACCAAGTTTAGCTCAGTTCTGGGCATCTTTGAAATACCTATACAAACTTGTTCCTACATAGTAACTTGCATCTTTGAATGAGAATCTGCTTGCTTACAGCAACGTGCTATATGTTCTGAATGGCCGAATTGGGAATCTGTGTCAAAACTTTGTTAGGAATTATGTGATCCTTACTAGCTGGAGTAAGGCAGATGGGGCATGAAGTTATTTCTAGGAGTTGGACACATACCAAGTTTAGCTCAGTTCTGGGCATCTTTGAAATACCTATACAAACTTGTTCCTACATAGTAACTTGCAACTTTGAATGAGAATGTGCTTGCTTGCAGCAACGTGCTATATGTTCTGAATGCCCGAATTGGGAATCTGTGTCAAAACTTTGTTAGGAATTATGTGATCCTTACTAGCTGGAAGTAAGGGAGATGGGGCAGAAAGTTATTTCTAGGAGTTGGACACATACCAAGTTTAGCTCAGTTCTGGGCATCTTTGAAATACCTATACAAACTTGTTCCTACATAGTAACTTGCAACTTTGAATGAGAATGTGCTTGCTTACAGCAACGTGCTATATGTTCTGAATGCCCGAATTGGGAATCTGTGTCAAAACTTTGTTAGGAATTATGTGATCCTTACTAGCTGGAAGTAAGGGAGCTGGGGCATGAAGTTATTTCTAGGAGTTGGACACATACCAAGTTTAGCTCAGTTCTGGGCATCTTTGAAATACCTATACAAACTTGTTCCTATATAGTAACTTGCATCTTTGAATGAGAATCTGCTTGCTTACAGCAACGTGCTATATGTTCTGAATGCCCGAATTGGCAATCTGTGTCAAAATTTTGTTAGGAATTATGTGATCCTTACTAGCTGGAAGTAAGGGAGATGGGCCATGAAGTTATTTCTAGGAGTTGGACACATACCAAGTTTAGCTCAGTTCTGGGCATCTTTGAAATACCTATACAAACTTGTTCCTACATAGTAACTTGCAACTTTGAATGAGAATGTGCTTGCTTACAGCAACGTGCTATATGTTCTGAATGCCCGAATTGGGAATCTGTGTCAAAACTTTGTTAGGAATTATGTGATCCTTACTAGCTGGAAGTAAGGGAGATGGGGCATGAAGTTATTTCTAGGAGTTGGACACATACCAAGTTTAGCTCAGTTCTGGGCATCTTTGAAATACCTATACAAACTTGTTCCTACATAGTAACTTGCATCTTTGAATGAGAATGTGCTTGCTTACAGCAACGTGCTATATGTTCTGAATGCCCGAATTGGGAATCTGTGTCAAAACTTTGTTAGGAATTATGTGATCCTTACTAGCTGGAAGTAAGGGAGATGGGGCATGAAGTTATTTCTAGGAGTTGGACACATACCAAGTTTAGCTCAGTTCTGGGCATCTTTGAAATACCTATACAAACTTGTTCCTACATAGTAACTTGCAACTTTGAATGAGAATGTGCTTGCTTGCAGCAACGTGCTATATGTTCTGAATGCCCGAATTGGGAATCTGTGTCAAAACTTTGTTAGGAATTATGTCATCCTTACTAGCTGGAAGTAAGGGAGATGGGGCATGAAGTTATTTCTAGGAGTTGGACACATACCAAGTTTAGCTCAGTTCTGGGCATCTTTGAAATACCTATACAAACTTGTTCCTACATAGTAACTTGCAACTTTGAATGAGAATGTGCTTGCTTGCAGCAACGTGCTATATGTTCTGAATGCCCGAATTGGGAATCTGTGTCAAAACTTTGTTAGGAATTATGTGATCCTTACTAGCTGGAAGTAAGGGAGATGGGGCTTGAAGTTATTTCTAGGAGTTGGACACATACCAAGTTTAGCTCAGTTCTGGGCATCTTTGAAATACCAATACAAACTTGTTCCTACATAGTAACTTGCAACTTTGAATGAGAATGTGCTTGCTTACAGCAACGTGCTATATGTTCTGAATGCCCGAATTGGGAATCTGTGTCAAAACTTTGTTAGGAATTATGTGATCCTTACTAGCTGGAAGTAAGGGAGATGGGGCATGAAGTTATTTCTAGGAGTTGGACACATACCAAGTTTAGCTCAGTTCTGGGCATCTTTGAAATACCTATACAAACTTGTTCCTATATAGTAACTTGCATCTTTGAATGAGAATGTGCTTGCTTACAGCAACGTGCTATATGTTCTGAATGCCCGAATTGGGAATCTGTGTCAAAACTTTGTTAGGAATTATGTGATCCTTACTAGCTGGAAGTAAGAGAGATGGGGCATGAAGTTATTTCTAGGAGTTGGACACATACCAAGTTTAGCTCAGTTCTGGGCATCTTTGAAATACCTATACAAACTTGTTCCTACATAGTAACTTGCAACTTTGAATGAGAATCTGCTTGCTTACAGCAACGTGCTATATGTTCTGAATGCCCGAATTGGGAATCTGTGTCAAAACTTTGTTAGGAATTATGTGATCCTTACTAGCTGGAAGTAAGGGAGATGGGGCATGAAGTTATTTCTAGGAGTTGGACACATACCAAGTTTAGCTCAGTTCTGGGCATCTTTGAAATACCTATACAAACTTGTTCCTACATAGTAACTTGCATCTTTGAATGAGAATGTGCTTGCTTACAGCAACGTGCTATATGTTCTGAATGCCCGAATTGGGAATCTGTGTCAAAACTTTGTTAGGAATTATGTGATCCGTACTAGCTGGAAGTAAGGGAGATGGGGCATGAAGTTATTTCTTGGAGTTGGAGACATACAAAGTTTAGCTCAGTTCTGGGCATCTTTGAAATACCTATACAAACTTGTTCCTACATAGTAACTTGCATCTTTGAATGAGAATGTGCTTGCTTACAGAAACGTGCTATATGTTCTGAATGCCCGAATTGGGAATATGTGTCAAAACTTTGTTAGGAATTATGTGATCCTTACTAGCTGGAAGTAAGGGAGATGGGGCATGAAGTTATTTCTAGGAGTTGGACACATACCAAGTTTAGCTCAGTTCTGGGCATCTTTGAAATACCTATACAAACTTGTTCCTACATAGTAACTTGCAACTTTGAATGAAAATGTGCTTGCTTACAGCAACGTGCTATATGTTCTGAATGCCCGAATTGGCAATCTGTGTCAAAACTTTGTTAGGAATTATGTGATCCTTACTAGCTGGAAGTAAGGGAGATGGGGCATGAAGTTATTTCTAGGAGTTGGACACATACCAAGTTTAGCTCAGTTCTGGGCATCTTTGAAATACCTATACAAACTTGTTCCTACATAGTAACTTGCAACTTTGAATGAGAATGTGCTTGCCTACAGCAACGTGCTATATGTTCTGAATGCCCGAATTGGGAATCTGTGTCAAAACTTTGTTAGGAATTATGTGATCCTTACTAGCTGGAAGTAAGGGAGATGGGGCATGAAGTTATTTCTAGGAGTTGGACACATACCAAGTGTAACTCAGTTCTGGGCATCTTTGAAATACCTATACAAACTTGTTCCTACATAGTAACTTGCAACTTTGAATGAAAATGTGCTTGCTTACAGCAACGTGCTATATGTTCTGAATGCCCGAATTGGGAATCTGTGTCAAAACTTTGTTAGGAATTATATGATCCTTACTAGCTGGAAGTAAGGGAGATGGGGCATGGAGTTATTTCTAGGAGTTGGACACAAACCAAGTTTAGCTCATTTCTGGGCATCTTTGAAATACCTATACAAACTTGTTCCTACATAGTAACTTGCAACTTTGAATGAGAATGTGCTTGCTTACAGCAACGTGCTATATGTTCTGAATGCCCGAATTGGGAATCTGTGTCAAAACTTTGTTAGGAATTATGTGATCCTTACTAGCTGGAAGTAAGGGAGATGGGGCATGGAGTTATTTCTAGGTGTTGGACACATACCAAGTTTAGCTCAGTTCTGGGCATCTTTGAAATACCTATAGGAACTTGTTCCTACATAGTAACTTGCAACTTTGAATGAAAATGTGCTTGCTTACAGCAACGTGCTATATGTTCTGAATGCCCGAATTGGGAATCTGTGTCAAAACTTTGTTAGGAATTATGTGATCCTTACTAGCTGGAAGTAAGGGAGATGGGGCATGAAGTTATTTCTAGGAGTTGGACACATACCAAGTTTAGCTCAGTTCTGGGCATCTTTGAAATACCTATACAAACTTGTTCCTACATAGTAACTTGCAACTTTGAATGAGAATGTGCTTGCTTACAGCAACGTGCTATATGTTCTGAATGCCCGAATTGGCAATCTGTGTCAAAACTTTGTTAGGAATTATGTGATCCTTACTAGCTGGAAGTAAGGGAGATGGGGCATGAAGTTATTTCTTGGAGTTGGAGACATACCAAGTTTAGCTCAGTTCTGGGCATCTTTGAAATACCTATACAAACTTGTTCCTACATAGTAACTTGCATCTTCGAATGAGAATGTGCTTGCTTACAGCAACGTGCTATATGTTCTGAATGCCCGAATTGGCAATCTGTGTCAAAACTTTGTTAGGAATTATGTGATCCTTACTAGCTGGAAGTAAGGGAGATGGGGCATGAAGTTATTTCTAGGAGTTGGACACATACCAAGTTTAGCTCAGTTCTGGGCATCTTTGAAATACCTATACAAACTTGTTCATACATAGTAACTTGCATCTTTGAATGAGAATCTGCTTGCTTACAGCAACGTGCTATATGTTCTGAATGCCCGAATTGGGAATCTGTGTCAAAACTTTGTTAGGAATTATGTGATCCTTACTAGCTGGAAGTAAGGGAGATGGGGCATGAAGTTATTTCTAGGAGTTGGACACATACCAAGTTTAGCTCAGTTCTGGGCATCTTTGAAATACCTATACAAACTTGTTCCTACATAGTAACTTGCAACTTTGAATGAGAATGTGCTTGCTTGCAGCAACGTGCTATATGTTCTGAATGCCCGATTTGGGAATCTGTGTCAAAACTTTGTTAGGAATTATGTGATCCTTAATAGCTGGAAGTAAGGGAGATGGGGCATGAAGTTATTTCTAGGAGTTGGACACATACCAAGTTTAGCTCAGTTCTGGGCATCTTTGAAATACCTATACAAACTTGTTCCTACATAGTAACTTGCAACTTTGAATGAGAATGTGCTTGCCTACAGCAACGTGCTATATGTTCTGAATGCCCGAATTGGGAATCTGTGTCAAAACTTTGTTAGGAATTATGTGATCCTTACTAGCTGGAAGTAAGGGAGATGGGGCATGAAGTTATTTCTAGGAGTTGGACACATACCAAGTGTAACTCAGTTCTGGGCATCTTTGAAATACCTATACAAACTTGTTCCTACATAGTAACTTGCAACTTTGAATGAAAATGTGCTTGCTTACAGCAACGTGCTATATGTTCTGAATGCCCGAATTGGGAATCTGTGTCAAAACTTTGTTAGGAATTATATGATCCTTACTAGCTGGAAGTAAGGGAGATGGGGCATGGAGTTATTTGTAGGAGTTGGACACATACCAAGTTTAGCTCAGTTCTGGGCATCTTTGAAATACCTATACAAACTTGTTCCTACATAGTAACTTGCAACTTTGAATGAGAATGTGCTTGCTTACAGCAACGTGCTATATGTTCTGAATGCCCGAATTGGGAATCTGTGTCAAAACTTTGTTAGGAATTATGTGATCCTTACTAGCTGGAAGTAAGGGAGATGGGGCTTGAAGTTATTTCTAGGAGTTGGACACATACCAAGTTTAGCTCAGTTCTGGGCATCTTTGAAATACCTATACAAACTTGTTCCTACATAGTAACTTGCAACTTTGAATGAGAATGTGCTTGCTTACAGCAACGTGCTATATGTTCTGAATGCCCGAATTGGGAATCTGTGTCAAAACTTTGTTAGGAATTATGTGATCCTTACTAGCTGGAAGTAAGGGAGATGGGGCATGAAGTTATTTCTAGGAGTTGGACACATACCAAGTTTAGCTCAGTTCTGGGCGTCTTTGAAATACCTATACAAACTTGTTCCTATATAGTAACTTGCATCTCTGAATGAGAATCTGCTTGCCCACAGCAACGTGCTATATGTTCTGAATGCCCGAATTGGGAATCTGTGTCAAAACTTTGTTAGGAATTATGTGATCCTTACTAGCTGGAAGTAAGGGAGATGGGGCATGAAGTTATTTCTAGGAGTTGGACACATACCAAGTTTAGCTCAGTTCTGGGCATCTTTGAAATACCTATACAAACTTGTTCCTACATAGTAACTTGCAACTTTGAATGAGAATGTGCATGCTTACAGCAACGTGCTATATGTTCTGAATGCCCGAATTGGGAATCTGTGTCAAAACTTTGTTAGGAATTATGTGATCCTTACTAGCTGGAAGTAAGGGAGATGGGGCATGAAGTTATTTCTAGGAGTTGGACACATACCAAGTTTAGCTCAGTTCTGGGCATCTTTGAAATACCTATACAAACTTGTTCCTACATAGTAACTTGCATCTTTGAATGAGAATCTGCTTGCTTACAGCAACGTGCTATATGTTCTGAATGGCCGAATTGGGAATCTGTGTCAAAACTTTGTTAGGAATTATGTCATCCTTACTAGCTGGAAGTAAGGGAGATGGGGCTTGAAGTTATTTCTAGGAGTTGGACACATACCAAGTTTAGCTCAGTTCTGGGCATCTTTGAAATACCTATACAAACTTGTTCCTACATAGTAACTTGCAACTTTGAATGAGAATGTGCTTGCTTACAGCAACGTGCTATATGTTCTGAATGCCCGAATTGGGAATCTGTGTCAAAACTTTGTTAGGAATTATGTGATCCTTACTAGCTGGAAGTAAGGGAGATGGGGCATGAAGTTATTTCTAGGAGTTGGACACATACCAAGTTTAGCTCAGTTCTGGGCATCTTTGAAATACCTATACAAACTTGTCCCTCATAGTAACTTGCAACTTTGAATGAGAATGTGCTTGCTTGCAGCAACGTGCTATATGTTCTGAATGCCCGAATTGGGAATCTGTGTCAAAACTTTGTTAGGAATTATGTGATCCTTACTAGCTGGAAGTAAGGGAGATGGGGCATGAAGTTATTTCTAGGAGTTGGACACATACCAAGTTTAGCTCAGTTCTGGGCATCTTTGAAATACCTATACAAACTTGTTCCTACATAGTAACTTGCATCTTTGAATGAGAATGTGCTTGCTTACAGCAACGTGCTATATGTTCTGAATGCCCGAATTGGCAATCTGTGTCAAAACTTTGTTAGGAATTATGTGATCCTTACTAGCTGGAAGTAAGGGAGATGGGGCATGAAGTTATTTCTAGGAGTTGGACACATACCAAGTTTAGCTCAGTTCTGGGCATCTTTGAAATACCTATACAAACTTGTTCCTACATAGTAACTTGCAACTTTGAATGAGAATGTGCTTGCTTACAGCAACGTGCTATATGTTCTGAATGCCCGAATTGGGAATCTGTGTCAAAACTTTGTTAGGAATTATGTGATCCTTACTAGCTGGAAGTAAGGGAGATGGGGCATGAAGTTATTTCTAGGAGTTGGACACATACCAAGTTTAGCTCAGTTCTGGGCATCTTTGAAATACCTATACAAACTTGTTCCTACATAGTAACTTGCAACTTTTAATGAGAATGTGCTTGCTTGCAGCAACGTGCTATATGTTCTGAATGCCCGATTTGGGAATCTGTGTCAAAACCTTGTTAGGAATTATGTGATCCTTACTAGCTGGAAGTAAGGGAGATGGGGCATGAAGTTATTTCTAGGAGTTGGACACATACCAAGTTTAGCTCAGTTCTGGGCATCTTTGAAATACCTATACAAACTTGGTCCTACATAGTAACTTGCATCTTTGAATGAGAATGTGCTTCCTTACAGCAACGTGCTATATGTTCTGAATGCCCGAATTGGCAATCTGTGTCAAAACTTTGTTAGGAATTATGTGATCCTTACTAGCTGGAAGTAAGGGAGATGGGGCATGAAGTTATTTCTAGGAGTTGGACACATACCAAGTTTAGCTCAGTTCTGGGCATCTTTGAAATACCTATACAAACTTGTTCCTACATAGTAACTTGCATCTTTGAATGAGAATGTGCTTGCTTACAGCAACGTGCTATATATTCTGAATGCCCGAATTGGCAATCTGTGTCAAAACTTTGTTAGGAATTATGTGATCCGTACTAGCTGGAAGTAAGGGAGATGGGGCATGAAGATATTTCTAGGAGTTGGACACATACCAAGTTTAGCTCAGTTCTGGGCATCTTTGAAATACCTATAAAAACTTGTTCCTACATAGTAACTTGCATCTTTAATGAGAATCTGCTTGCTTACAGCAACGTGCTATATGTTCTGAATGCCCGATTTGGGAATCTGTGTCAAAACTTTGTTAGGAATTATGTGATCCTTACTAGCTGGAAGTAAGGGAGATGGTACATGAAGTTATTTCTAGGAGTTGGACACATACCAAGTTTAGCTCAGTTCTGGGCATCTTTGAAATACCTATACAAACTTGTTCCTACATAGTAACTTCCATCTTTGAATGAGAATCTGCTTGCTTACAGCAACGTGCTATATGTTCTGAATGGCCGAATTGGGAATCTGTGTCAAAACGTTGTTAGGAATTATGTCATCCTTACTAGCTGGAAGTAAGGGAGATGGGGCATGAAGTTATTTCTAGGAGTTGGACACATACCAAGTTTAGCTCAGTTCTGGGCATCTTTGAAATACCTATACAAACTTGTTCCTACATAGTAACTTGCAACTTTGAATGAGAATGTGCTTGCTTACAGCAACGTGCTATATGTTCTGAATGCCCGAATTGGCAATCTGTGTCAAAACCTTGTTAGGAATTATGTGATCCTTACTAGCTGGAGTAAGGGAGATGGGGCATGAAGTTATTTCTAGGAGTTGGACACATACCAAGTTTAGCTCAGTTCTGGGCATCTTTGAAATACCTATACAAACTTGTTCCTACATAGTAACTTGCATCTTTGAATGAGAATGTGCTTGCTTACAGCAACGTGCTATATATTCTGAATGCCCGAATTGGCAATCTGTGTCAAAACTTTGTTAGGAATTATGTGATCCTTACTAGCTGGAAGTAAGGGAGATGGGGCATGAAGATATTTCTAGGAGTTGGACACATACCAAGTTTAGCTCAGTTCTGGGCATCTTTGAAATACCTATAAAAACATGTTCCTACATAGTAACTTGCATCTTTAATGAGAATCTGCTTGCTTACAGCAACGTGCTATATGTTCTGAATGCCCGATTTGGGAATCTGTGTCAAAACTTTGTTAGGAATTATGTGATCCTTACTAGCTGGAAGTAAGGGAGATGGGGCATGAAGTTATTTCTAGGAGTTGGACACATACCAAGTTTAGCTCAGTTCTGGGCATCTTTGAAATACCTATACAAACTTGTTCCTACATAGTAACTTCCATCTTTGAATGAGAATCTGCTTGCTTACAGCAACGTGCTATATGTTCTGAATGGCCGAATTGGGAATCTGTGTCAAAACGTTGTTAGGAATTATGTCATCCTTACTAGCTGGAAGTAAGGGAGATGGGGCATGAAGTTATTTCTAGGAGTTGGACACATACCAGGTTTAGCTCAGTTCTGGGCATCTTTGAAATACCTATACAAACTTGTTCCTACATAGTAACTTGCAACTTTGAATGAGAATGTGCTTGCTTACAGCAACGTGCTATATGTTCTGAATGCCCGAATTGGGAATCTGTGTCAAAACTTTGTTAGGAATTATGTGATCCTTACTAGCTGGAAGTAAGGGAGATGGGGCATGAAGTTATTTCTAGGAGTTGGACACATACCAAGTTTAGCTCAGTTCTGGGCATCTTTGAAATACCTATACAAACTTGTTCCTACATAGTAACTTGCAATTTGAATGAGAATGTGCTTGCTTACAGCAACGTGCTATATGTTCTGAATGCCCGAATTGGCAATCTGTGTCAAAACCTTGTTAGGAATTATGTGATCCTTACTAGCTGGAGTAAGGGAGATGGGGCATGAAGTTATTTCTAGGAGTTGGACACATACCAAGTTTAGCTCAGTTCTGGGCATCTTTGAAATACCTATACAAACTTGTTCCTACATAGTAACTTGCATCTTTAATGAGAATCTGCTTGCTTACAGCAACGTGCTATATGTTCTGAATGCCCGATTTGGGAATCTGTGTCAAAACTTTGTTAGGAATTATGTGATCCCTACTAGCTGGAAGTAAGGGAGATGGGGCATGAAGTTATTTCTAGGAGTTGGACACATACCAAGTTTAGCTCAGTTCTGGGCATCTTTGAAATACCTATACAAACTTGTTCCTACATTGTAACTTGCAACTTTTAATGAGAATGTGCTTGCTTGCAGCAACGTGCTATATGTTCTGAATGCCCGAATTGGGAATCTGTGTCAAAACCTTGTTAGGAATTATGTGATCCTTACTAGCTGGAAGTAAGGGAGATGGGGCATGAAGTTATTTCTAGGAGTTGGACACATACCAAGTTTAGCTCAGTTCTGGGCATCTTTGAAATACCTATACAAACTTGTTCCTACATAGTAACTTGCAACTTTTAATGAGAATGTGCTTGCTTGCAGCAACGTGCTATATGTTCTGAATGCCCGATTTGGGAATCTGTGTCAAAACCTTGTTAGGAATTATGTGATCCTTACTAGCTGGAAGTAAGGGAGATGGGGCATGAAGTTATTTCTAGGAGTTGGACACATACCAAGTTTAGCTCAGTTCTGGGCATCTTTGAAATACCTATACAAACTTGTTCCTACATAGTAACTTGCATCTTTGAATGAGAATGTGCTTGCTTACAGCAACGTGCTATATGTTCTGAATGCCCGAATTGGGAATCTGTGTCAAAACTTTGTTAGGAATTATGTGATCCTTACTAGCTGGAAGTAAGGGAGATGGGGCATGAAGTTATTTCTAGGAGTTGGACACATACCAAGTTTAGCTCAGTTCTGGGCATCTTTGAAATACCTATACAAACTTGTTCCTACATAGTAACTTGCAACTTTTAATGAGAATGTGCTTGCTTGCAGCAACGTGCTATATGTTCTGAATGACCGATTTGGGAATCTGTGTCAAAACCTTGTTAGGAATTATGTGATCCTTACTAGCTGGAAGTAAGGGAGATGGGGCATGAAGTTATTTCTAGGAGTTGGACACATACCAAGTTTAGCTCAGTTCTGGGCATCTTTGAAATACCTATACAAACTTGTTCCTACATAGTAACTTGCAACTTTTAATGAGAATGTGCTTGCTTGCAGCAACGTGCTATATGTTCTGAATGCCCGATTTGGGAATCTGTGTCAAAACCTTGTTAGGAATTATGTGATCCTTACTAGCTGGAAGTAAGGGAGATGGGGCATGAAGTTATTTCTAGGAGTTGGACACATACCAAGTTTAGCTCAGTTCTGGGCATCTTTGAAATACCTATACAAACTTGTTCCTACATAGTAACTTGCATCTTTGAATTAGAATGTGCTTGCTTACAGCAACGTGCTATATGTTCTGAATGCCCGAATTGGGAATCTGTGTCAAAACTTTGTTAGGAATTATGTGATCCTTACTAGCTGGAAGTAAGGGAGATGGGGCATGAAGTTATTTCTAGGAGTTGGACACATACCAAGTTTAGCTCAGTTCTGGGCATCTTTGAAATACCTATACAAACTTGTTCCTACATAGTAACTAGCAACTTTGAATGAAAATGTGCTTGCTTACAGCAACGTGCTATATGTTCTGAATGCCCGAATTGGCAATCTGTGTCAAAACTTTGTTAGGAATTATGTGATCCTTACTAGCTGGAAGTAAGGGAGATGGGGCATGAAGTTATTTCTAGGAGTTGGACACATACCAAGTTTAGCTCAGTTCTGGGCATCTTTGAAATACCTATACAAACTTGTTCCTACATAGTAACTTCCGTCTTTGAATGAGAATCTGCTTGCTTACAGCAACGTGCTATATGTTCTGAATGGCCGAATTGGGAATCTGTGTCAAAACGTTGTTAGGAATTATGTCATCCTTACTAGCTGGAAGTAAGGGAGATGGGGCATGAAGTTATTTCTAGGAGTTGGACACATACCAAGTTTAGCTCAGTTCTGGGCATCTTTGAAATACCTATACAAACTTGTTCCTACATAGTAACTTGCAACTTTGAATGAGAATGTGCTTGCTTACAGCAACGTGCTATATGTTCTGAATGCCCGAATTGGGAATCTGTGTCAAAACTTTGTTAGGAATTATGTGATCCTTACTAGCTGGAAGTAAGGGAGATGGGGCATGAAGTTATTTCTAGGAGTTGGACACATACCAAGTTTAGCTCAGTTCTGGGCATCTTTGAAATACCTATACAAACTTGTTGCTACATAGTATCTTGCAACTTTGAATGAGAATGTGCTTGCTTGCAGCAACGTGCTATATGTTCTGAATGGCCGAATTGGGAATCTGTGTCAAAACTTTGTTAGGAATTATGTGATCCTTACTAGCTGGAAGTAAGGGAGATGGGGCATGAAGTTATTTCTAGGAGTTGGACACATACCAAGTTTAGCTCAGTTCTGGGCATCTTTGAAATACCTATACAAACTTGTTCCTACATAGTAACTTGCATCTTTGAATGAGAATGTTCTTGCTTACAGCAACGTGCTATATGTTCTGAATGCCCGAATTGGGAATCTGTGTCAAAACCTTGTTAGGAATTATGTGATCCTTACTAGCTGGAAGTAAGGGAGATGGGGCATGAAGTTATTTCTAGGAGTTGGACACATACCAAGTTTAGCTCAGTTCTGGGCATCTTTGAAATACCTATACAAACTTGATCCTACATAGTAACTTGCATCTTTAATGAGAATCTGCTTGCTTACAGCAACGTGCTATATGTTCTGAATGCCCGATTTGGGAATCTGTGTCAAAACCTTGTTAGGAATTATGTGATCCTTACTAGCTGGAAGTAAGGGAGATGGGGCATGAAGTTATTTCTAGGAGTTGGACACATACCAAGTTTAGCTCAGTTCTGGGCATCTTTGAAATACCTATACAAACTTGTTCCTACATAGTAACTTGCAACTTTTAATGAGAATGTGCTTGCTTACAGCAACGTGCTATATGTTCTGAATGCCCGAATTGGCAATCTGTGTCAAAACCTTGTTAGGAATTATGTGATCCTTACTAGCTGGAAGTAAGGGAGATGGGGCATGAAGTTATTTCTAGGAGTTGGACACATACCAAGTTTAGCTCAGTTCTGGGCATCTTTGAAATACCTATACAAACTTGTTCCTACATAGTAACTTGCATCTTTGAATGAGAATCTGCTTGCTTACAGCAACGTGCTATATATTATGAATGCCCGAATTGGCAATCTCTGTCAAAACTTTGTTAGGAATTATGTGATCCTTACTAGCTGGAAGTAAGGGAGATGGGGCATGAAGATATTTCTAGGAGTTGGACACATACGAAGTTTAGCTCAGTTCTGGGCATCTTTGAAATACCTATACAAACTTGTTCCTACATAGTAACTTGCATCTTTAATGAGAATGTGCTTGCTTGCAGCAACGTGCTATATGTTCTGAATGCCCGATTTGGGAATCTGTGTCAAAACTTTGTTAGGAATTATGTGATCCTTACTAGCTGGAAGTAAGGGAGATGGGGCATGAAGTTATTTCTAGGAGTTGGACACATACCAAGTTTAGCTCAGTTCTGGGCATCTTTGAAATACCTATACAAACTTGTTCCTACATAGTAACTTGCAACTTTTAATGAGAATGTTCTTGCTTACAGCAACGTGCTATATGTTCTGAATGCCCGAATTGGCAATCTGTGTCAAAACCTTGTTAGGAATTATGTGATCCTTACTAGCTGGAAGTAAGGGAGATGGGGCATGAAGTTATTTCTAGGAGTTGGACACATACCAAGTTTAGCTCAGTTCTGGGCATCTTTGAAATACCTATACAAACTTGTTCCTACATAGTAACTTGCATCTTTGAATGAGAATGTGCTTGCTTACAGCAACGTGCTATATGTTCTGAATGCCCGAATTGGGAATCTGTGTCAAAACTTTGTTAGGAATTATGTGATCCTTACTAGCTGGAAGTAAGGGAGATGGGGCATGAAGTTATTTCTAGGAGTTGGACACATACCAAGTTTAGCTCAGTTCTGGGCATCTTTGAAATACCTATACAAACTTGTTCCTACGTAGTAACTTGCAACTTTTAATGAGAATGTGCTTGCTTGCAGCAACGTGCTATATGTTCTGAATGCCCGATTTGGGAATCTGTGTCAAAACCTTGTTAGGAATTATGTGATCCTTACTAGCTGGAAGTAAGGGAGATGGGGCATGAAGTTATTTCTAGGAGTTGGACACACACCAAGTTTAGCTCAGTTCTGGGCATCTTTGAAATACCTATACAAACTTGTTCCTACGTAGTAACTTGCAACTTTGAATGAGAATGTGCTTGCTTGCAGCAACGTGATATATGTTCTGAATGCCCGATTTGGGAATCTGTGTCAAAACCTTGTTAGGAATTATGTGATCCTTACTAGCTGGAAGTAAGGGAGATGGGGCATGAAGTTATTTCTAGGAGTTGGACACATACCAAGTTTAGCTCAGTTCTGGGCATCTTTGAAATACCTATACAAACTTGTTCCTACATAGTAACTTGCAACTTTGAATGAAAATGTGCTTGCTTACAGCAACGTGCTATATGTTCTGAATGCCCGAATTGGGAATCTGTGTCAAAACTTTGTTAGGAATTATGTGATCCTTACTAGCTGGAAGTAAGGGAGATGGGGCATGAAGTTATTTCTAGGAGTTGGACACATACCAAGTTTAGCTCAGTTCTGGGCATCTTTGAAATACCTATACAAACTTGTTCCTACATAGTAACTTGCATCTTTAATGAGAATCTGCTTGCTTACAGCAACGTGCTATATGTTCTGAATGCCCGAATTGGGAATCTGTGTCAAAACTTTGTTAGGAATTATGTGATCCTTACTAGCTGGAAGTAAGGGAGATGGGGCATGAAGTTATTTCTAGGAGTTGGACACATACCAAGTTTAGCTCAGTTCTGGGCATCTTTGAAATACCTATACAAACTTGTTCCTACATAGTAACTTGCAAATTTGAATGAAAATGTGCTTGCTTACAGCAACGTGCTATATGTTCTGAATGCCCGAATTGGGAATCTGTGTCAAAACTTTGTTAGGAATTATGTCATCCTTACTAGCTGGAAGTAAGGGAGATGGGGCATGAAGTTATTTCTAGGAGTTGGACACATACCAAGTTTAGCTCAGTTCTGGGCATCTTTGAAATACCTATACAAACTTGTTCCTACATAGTAACTTGCAACTTTGAATGAGAATGTGCTTGCTTACAGCAACGTGCTATATGTTCTGAATGCCCGAATTGGGAATCTGTGTCAAAACTTTGTTAGGAATTATGTGATCCTTACTAGCTGGAAGTAAGGGAGATGGGGCATGAAGTTATTTCTAGGAGTTGGACACATACCAAGTTTAGCTCAGTTCTGGGCATCTTTGAAATACCTATACAAACTTGTTGCTACATAGTAACTTGCAACTTTGAATGAGAATGTGCTTGCTTGCAGCAACGTGCTATATGTTCTGAATGGCCGAATTGGGAATCTGTGTCAAAACTTTGTTAGGAATTATGTGATCCTTACTAGCTGGAAGTAAGGGAGATGGGGCATGAAGTTATTTCTAGGAGTTGGACACATACCAAGTTTAGCTCAGTTCTGGGCATCTTTGAAATACCTATACAAACTTGTTCCTACATAGTAACTTGCATCTTTGAATGAGAATGTGCTTGCTTACAGCAACGTGCTATATGTTCTGAATGCCCGAATTGGGAATCTGTGTCAAAACCTTGTTAGGAATTATGTGATCCTTACTAGCTGGAAGTAAGGGAGATGGGGCATGAAGTTATTTCTAGGAGTTGGACACATACCAAGTTTAGCTCAGTTCTGGGCATCTTTGAAATACCTATACAAACTTGTTCCTACATAGTAACTTGCAACTTTGAATGAGAATGTGCTTGCTTACAGCAACGTGCTATATGTTCTGAATGCCCGAATTGGCAATCTGTGTCAAAACCTTGTTAGGAATTATGTGATCCTTACTAGCTGGAAGTAAGGGAGATGGGGCATGAAGTTATTTCTAGGAGTTGGACACATACCAAGTTTAGCTCAGTTCTGGGCATCTTTGAAATACCTATACAAACTTGTTCCTACATAGTAACTTGCATCTTTGAATGAGAATCTGCTTGCTTACAGCAACGTGCTATATATTATGAATGCCCGAATTGGCAATCTCTGTCAAAACTTTGTTAGGAATTATGTGATCCTTACTAGCTGGAAGTAAGGGAGATGGGGCATGAAGATATTTCTAGGAGTTGGACACATACCAAGTTTAGCTCAGTTCTGGGCATCTTTGAAATACCTATACAAACTTGTTCCTACATAGTAACTTGCATCTTTAATGAGAATGTGCTTGCTTGCAGCAACGTGCTATATGTTCTGAATGCCCGATTTGGGAATCTGTGTCAAAACTTTGTTAGGAATTATGTGATCCTTACTAGCTGGAAGTAAGGGAGATGGGGCATGAAGTTATTTCTAGGAGTTGGACACATACCAAGTTTAGCTCAGTTCTGGGCATCTTTGAAATACCTATACAAACTTGTTCCTACATAGTAACTTGCAACTTTTAATGAGAATGTTCTTGCTTACAGCAACGTGCTATATGTTCTGAATGCCCGAATTGGCAATCTGTGTCAAAACCTTGTTAGGAATTATGTGATCCTTACTAGCTGGAAGTAAGGGAGATGGGGCATGAAGTTATTTCTAGGAGTTGGACACATACCAAGTTTAGCTCAGTTCTGGGCATCTTTGAAATACCTATACAAACTTGTTCCTACATAGTAACTTGCATCTTTGAATGAGAATGTGCTTGCTTACAGCAACGTGCTATATGTTCTGAATGCCCGAATTGGGAATCTGTGTCAAAACTTTGTTAGGAATTATGTGATCCTTACTAGCTGGAAGTAAGGGAGATGGGGCATGAAGTTATTTCTAGGAGTTGGACACATACCAAGTTTAGCTCAGTTCTGGGCATCTTTGAAATACCTATACAAACTTGTTCCTACGTAGTAACTTGCAACTTTTAATGAGAATGTGCTTGCTTGCAGCAACGTGCTATATGTTCTGAATGCCCGATTTGGGAATCTGTGTCAAAACCTTGTTAGGAATTATGTGATCCTTACTAGCTGGAAGTAAGGGAGATGGGGCATGAAGTTATTTCTAGGAGTTGGACACACACCAAGTTTAGCTCAGTTCTGGGCATCTTTGAAATACCTATACAAACTTGTTCCTACGTAGTAACTTGCAACTTTGAATGAGAATGTGCTCTCTTGCAGCAACGTGATATATGTTCTGAATGCCCGATTTGGGAATCTGTGTCAAAACCTTGTTAGGAATTATGTGATCCTTACTAGCTGGAAGTAAGGGAGATGGGGCATGAAGTTATTTCTAGGAGTTGGACACATACCAAGTTTAGCTCAGTTCTGGGCATCTTTGAAATACCTATACAAACTTGTTCCTACATAGTAACTTGCAACTTTGAATGAAAATGTGCTTGCTTACAGCAACGTGCTATATGTTCTGAATGCCCGAATTGGGAATCTGTGTCAAAACTTTGTTAGGAATTATGTGATCCTTACTAGCTGGAAGTAAGGGAGATGGGGCATGAAGTTATTTCTAGGAGTTGGACACATACCAAGTTTAGCTCAGTTCTGGGCATCTTTGAAATACCTATACAAACTTGTTCCTACATAGTAACTTGCATCTTTAATGAGAATCTGCTTGCTTACAGCAACGTGCTATATGGTCTGAATGCCCGAATTGGGAATCTGTGTCAAAACTTTGTTAGGAATTATGTGATCCTTACTAGCTGGAAGTAAGGGAGATGGGGCATGAAGTTATTTCTAGGAGTTGGACACATACCAAGTTTAGCTCAGTTCTGGGCATCTTTGAAATACCTATACAAACTTGTTCCTACATAGTAACTTGCAAATTTGAATGAAAATGTGCTTGCTTACAGCAACGTGCTATATGTTCTGAATGCCCGAATTGGGAATCTGTGTCAAAACTTTGTTAGGAATTATGTCATCCTTACTAGCTGGAAGTAAGGGAGATGGGGCATGAAGTTATTTCTAGGAGTTGGACACATACCAAGTTTAGCTCAGTTCTGGGCATCTTTGAAATACCTATACAAACTTGTTCCTACATAGTAACTTGCAACTTTGAATGAGAATGTGCTTGCTTACAGCAACGTGGTATATGTTCTGAATGCCCGAATTGGGAATCTGTGTCAAAACTTTGTTAGGAATTATGTGATCCTTACTAGCTGGAAGTAAGGGAGATGGGGCATGAAGTTATTTCTAGGAGTTGGACACATACCAAGTTTAGCTCAGTTCTGGGCATCTTTGAAATACCTATACAAACTTGTTCCTACATAGTAACTTGCAACTTTTAATGAGAATGTGCTTGCTTGCAGCAACGTGCTATATGTTCTGAATGCCCGATTTGGGAATCTGTGTCAAAACCTTGTTAGGAATTATGTGATCCTTACTAGCTGGAAGTAAGGGAGATGGGGCATGAAGTTATTTCTAGGAGTTGGACACATACCAAGTTTAGCTCAGTTCTGGGCATCTTTGAAATACCTATACAAACTTGTTCCTACATAGTAACTTGCATCTTTGAATGAGAATGTGCTTGCTTACAGCAACGTGCTATATGTTCTGAATGCCCGAATTGGCAATCTGTGTGAAAACTTTGTTAGGAATTATGTGATCCTTACTAGCTGGAAGTAAGGGAGATGGGGCATGAAGTTTTTTCTAGGAGTTGGACACATACCAAGTTTAGCTCAGTTCTGGGCATCTTTGAAATACCTATACAAACTTGTTCCTACATAGTAACTTGCATCTTTGAATGAGAATGTGCTTGCTTACAGCAACGTGCTATATATTCTGAATGCCCGAATTGGCAATCTCTGTCAAAACTTTGTTAGGAATTATGTGATCCTTAATAGCTGGAAGTAAGGGAGATGGGGCATGAAGATATTTCTAGGAGTTGGACACATACGAAGTTTAGCTCAGTTCTGGGCATCTTTGAAATACCTATACAAACTTGTTCCTACATAGTAACTTGCATCTTTAAATGAGAATGTGCTTGCTTACAGCAACGTGCTATATGTTCTGAATGCCCGAATTGGCAATCTGTGTCAAAACTTTGTTAGGAATTATGTGATCCTTACTAGCTGGAAGTAAGGGAGATGGGGCATGAAGTTATTTCTAGGAGTTGGACACATACCAAGTTTAGCTCAGTTCTGGGCATCTTTGAAATACCTATACAAACTTGTTCTTACATAGTAACTTGCATCTTTAATGAGAATCTGCTTGCTTACAGCAACGTG
This sequence comes from Diceros bicornis minor, assembly GCF_020826845.1. NCBI lineage: Eukaryota > Metazoa > Chordata > Mammalia > Perissodactyla > Rhinocerotidae > Diceros > Diceros bicornis. Next base: position 67,649,976 of record NC_080753.1, on the reverse strand, counting down.
CTATATGTTCTGAATGCCCGAATTGGGAATCTGTGTCAAAACTTTGTTAGGAATTATGTGATCCTTACTAGCTGGAAGTAAGGGAGATGGGGCATGAAGTTATTTCTAGGAGTTGGACACATACCAAGTTTAGCTCAGTTCTGGGCATCTTTGAAATACCTATACAAACTTGTTCCTACGTAGTAACTTGCAACTTTGAATGAGAATGTGCTTGCTTGCAGCAACGTGCTATATGTTCTGAATGCCCGATTTGGGAATCTGTGTCAAAACCTTGTTAGGAATTATGTGATCCTTACTAGCTGGAAGTAAGGGAGATGGGGCATGAAGTTATTTCTAGGAGTTGGACACATACCAAGTTTAGCTCAGTTCTGGGCATCGTTGAAATACCTATACAAACTTGTTCCTACATAGTAACTTGCATCTTTGAATGAGAATGTGCTTGCTTACAGCAACGTGCTATATGTTCTGAATGCCCGAATTGGGAATCTGTGTCAAAACTTTGTTAGGAATTATGTGATCCTTACTAGCTGGAAGTAAGTGAGATGGGGCATGAAGTTATTTCTAGGAGTTGGACACATACCAAGTTTAGCTCAGTTCTGGGCATCTTTGAAATACCTATACAAACTTGTTCCTACATAGTAACTTGCAACTTTGAATGAGAATGTGCTTGCTTACAGCAACGTGCTATATGTTCTGAATGCCCGAATTGGGAATCTGTGTCAAAACTTTGTTAGGAATTATGTGATCCTTACTAGCTGGAAGTAAGGGAGATGGGGCATGAAGTTATTTCTAGGAGTTGGACACATACCAAGTTTAGCTCAGTTCTGGGCATCTTTGAAATACCTATACAAACTTGTTCCTACATAGTAACTTGCATCTTTGAATGAGAATGTGCTTGCTTACAGCAACGTGCTATATGTTCTGAATGCCCGAATTGGGAATCTGTGTCAAAACTTTGTTAGGAATTATGTGATCCTTACTAGCTGGAAGTAAGGGAGATGGGGCATGAAGTTATTTCTAGGAGTTGGACACATACCAAGTTTAGCTCAGTTCTGGGCATCTTTGAAATACCTATACAAACTTGTTCCCACATAGTAACTTGCATCTTTGAATGAGAATCTGCTTGCTTACAGCAACGTGCTATATGTTCTGAATGCCCGAATTGGGAATCTGTGTCAAAACTTTGTTAGGAATTATGTGATCCTTACTAGCTGGAAGTAAGGCAGATGGGGCATGAAGTTATTTATGGGAGTTGGACACATACCAAGTTTAGCTCAGTTCTGGGCATCTTTGAAATACCTATACAAACTTGTTCCTACATAGTAACTTGCAACTTTGAATGAGAATGTGCTTGCTTCCAGCAACGTGCTATATGTTCTGAATGCCCGAATTGGGAATCTGTGTCAAAACTTTGTTAGGAATTATGTGATCCTTACTAGATGGAAGTAAGGGAGATGGGGCATGAAGTTATTTCTAGGAGTTGGACACATACCAAGTTTAGCTCAGTTCTGGGCATCTTTGAAATACCTATACAAACTTGTTCCTACATAGTAACTTGCAACTTTGAATGAGAATGTGCTTGCTTACAGCAACGTGCTATATGTTCTGAATGCCCGAATTGGGAATCTGTGTCAAAACTTTGTTAGGAATTATGTCATCCTTACTAGCTGGAAGTAAGGGAGATGGGGCATGAAGTTATTTCTAGGAGTTGGACACATACCAAGTTTAGCTCAGTTCTGGGCATCTTTGAAATACCTATACAAACTTGTTGCTACATAGTAACTTGCAACTTTGAATGAGAATGTGCTTGCTTGCAGCAACGTGGTATATGTTCTGAATGCCCGAATTGGCAATCTGTGTCAAAACCTTGTTAGGAATTATGTGATCCTTACTAGCTGGAAGTAAGGGAGATGGGGCATGAAGTTATTTCTAGGAGTTGGACACATACCAAGTTTAGCTCAGTTCTGGGCATCTTTGAAATACCTATACAAACTTGTTCCTACATAGTAACTTGCATCTTTAATGAGAATCTGCTTGCTTACAGCAACGTGCTATATGTTCTGAATGCCCGATTTGGGAATCTGTGTCAAAACTTTGTTAGGAATTATGTGATCCTTACTAGCTGGAAGTAAGGGAGATGGGGCATGAAGTTATTTCTAGGAGTTGGACACATACCAAGTTTAGCTCAGTTCTGGGCATCTTTGAAATACCTATACAAACTTGTTCCTACATAGTAACTTGCAACTTTTAATGAGAATGTGCTTGCTTGCAGCAACGTGCTATATGTTCTGAATGCCCGATTTGGGAATCTGTGTCAAAACCTTGTTAAGAATTATGTGATCCTTACTAGCTGGAAGTAAGGGAGATGGGGCATGAAGTTATTTCTAGGAGTTGGACACATACCAAGTTTAGCTCAGTTCTGGGCATCTTTGAAATACCTATACAAACTTGTTCCTACATAGTAACTTGCATCTTTGAATGAGAATGTGCTTGCTTACAGCAACGTGCTATATGTTCTGAATGCCCGAATTGGCAATCTGTGTCAAAACTTTGTTAGGAATTATGTGATCCTTACTAGCTGGAAGTAAGGGAGATGGGGCATGAAGTTTTTTCTAGGAGTTGGACACATACCAAGTTTAGCTCAGTTCTGGGCATCTTTGAAATACCTATACAAACTTGTTCCTACATAGTAACTTGCATCTTTGAATGAGAATCTGCTTGCTTACAGCAACGTGCTATATGTTCTGAATGCCCGAATTGGGAATCTGTGTCAAAACTTTGTTAGGAATTATGTGATCCTTACTAGCTGGAAGTAAGGGAGATGGGGCATGAAGTTATTTCTAGGAGTTGGACACATACCAAGTTTAGCTCAGTTCTGGGCATCTTTGAAATACCTATACAAACTTGTTCCTACATAGTAACTTGCAAATTTGAATGAAAATGTGCTTGCTTACAGCAACGTGCTATATGTTCTGAATGCCCGAATTGGGAATCTGTGTCAAAACTTTGTTAGGAATTATGTCATCCTTACTAGCTGGAAGTAAGGGAGATGGGGCATGAAGTTATTTCTAGGAGTTGGACACATACCAAGTTTAGCTCAGTTCTGGGCATCTTTGAAATACCTATACAAACTTGTTCCTACATAGTAACTTGCAACTTTGAATGAGAATGTGCTTGCTTACAGCAACGTGGTATATGTTCTGAATGCCCGAATTGGGAATCTGTGTCAAAACTTTGTTAGGAATTATGTGATCCTTACTAGCTGGAAGTAAGGGAGATGGGGCATGAAGTTATTTCTAGGAGTTGGACACATACCAAGTTTAGCTCAGTTCTGGGCATCGTTGAAATACCTATACAAACTTGTTCCTACATAGTAACTTGCATCTTTGAATGAGAATGTGCTTGCTTACAGCAACGTGCTATATGTTCTGAATGCCCGAATTGGGAATCTGTGTCAAAACTTTGTTAGGAATTATGTGATCCTTACTAGCTGGAAGTAAGTAAGATGGGGCATGAAGTTATTTCTAGGAGTTGGACACATACCAAGTTTAGCTCAGTTCTGGGCATCTTTGAAATACCTATACAAACTTGTTCCTACATAGTAACTTGCAACTTTGAATGAGAATGTGCTTGCTTACAGCAACGTGCTATATGTTCTGAATGCCCGAATTGGGAATCTGTGTCAAAACTTTGTTAGGAATTATGTGATCCTTACTAGCTGGAAGTAAGGGAGATGGGGCATGAAGTTATTTCTAGGAGTTGGACACATACCAAGTTTAGCTCAGTTCTGGGCATCTTTGAAATACCTATACAAACTTGTTCCTACATAGTAACTTGCATCTTTGAATGAGAATCTGCTTGCTTACAGCAACGTGCTATATGTTCTGAATGCCCGAATTGGGAATCTGTGTCAAAACTTTGTTAGGAATTATGTGATCCTTACTAGCTGGAAGTAAGGCAGATGGGGCATGAAGTTATTTCTGGGAGTTGGACACATACCAAGTTTAGCTCAGTACTGGGCATCTTTGAAATACCTATACAAACTTGTTCCTACATAGTAACTTGCAACTTTGAATGAGAATGTGCTTGCTTACAGCAACGTGCTATATGTTCTGAATGCCCGAATTGGGAATCTGTGTCAAAACTTTGTTAGGAATTATGTGATCCTTACTAGCTGGAAGTAAGGCAGATGGGGCATGAAGTTATTTCTAGGAGTTGGACACATACCAAGTTTAGCTCAGTTCTGGGCATCTTTGAAATACCTATACAAACTTGTTCCTACATAGTAACTTGCATCTTTGAATGAGAATGTGCTTGCTTACAGCAACGTGCTATATGTTCTGAATGCCCGAATTGGCAATCTGTGTCAAAACTTTGTTAGGAATTATGTGATCCTTACTAGCTGGAAGTAAGGGAGATGGGGCATGAAGTTATTTCTAGGAGTTGGACACATACCAAGTTTAGCTCAGTTCTGGGCATCTTTGAAATACCTATACAAACTTGTTCCTACATAGTAACTTGCATCTTTAATGAGAATCTGCTTGCTTACAGCAACGTGCTATATGTTCTGAATGCCCGATTTGGGAATCTGTGTCAAAACTTTGTTAGGAATTATGTGATCCTTACTAGCTGGAAGTAAGGGAGATGGGGCATGAAGTTATTTCTAGGAGTTGGACACATACCAAGTTTAGCTCAGTTCTGGGCATCTTTGAAATACCTATACAAACTTGTTCCTACATAGTAACTTGCAACTTTTAATGAGAATGTGCTTGCTTGCAGCAACGTGCTATATGTTCTGAATGCCCGATTTGGGAATCTGTGTCAAAACCTTGTTAGGAATTATGTGATCCTTACTAGCTGGAAGTAAGGGAGATGGGGCATGAAGTTATTTCTAGGAGTTGGACACATACCAAGTTTAGCTCAGTTCTGGGCATCTTTGAAATACCTATACAAACTTGTTCCTACATAGTAACTTGCAACTTTTAATGAGAATATGCTTGCTTGCAGCAACGTGCTATATGTTCTGAATGCCCGATTTGGGAATCTGTGTCAAAACCTTGTTTGGAATTATGTGATCCTTACTAGCTGGAAGTAAGGGAGATGGGGCATGAAGTTATTTCTAGGAGTTGGACACATACCAAGTTTAGCTCAGTTCTGGGCATCTTTGAAATACCTATACAAACTTGTTCCTACATAGTAACTTGCATCTTTGAATGAGAATGTGCTTGCTTACAGCAACGTGCTATATGTTCTGAATGCCCGAATTGGCAATCTGTGTCAAAACTTTGTTAGGAATTATGTGATCCTTACTAGCTGGAAGTAAGGGAGATGGGGCATGAAGTTTTTTCTAGGAGTTGGACACATACCAAGTTTAGCTCAGTTCTGGGCATCTTTGAAATACCTATACAAACTTGTTCCTACATAGTAACTTGCATCTTTGAATGAGAATCTGCTTGCTTACAGCAACGTGCTATATGTTCTGAATGCCCGAATTGGGAATCTGTGTCAAAACTTTGTTAGGAATTATGTGATCCTTACTAGCTGGAAGTAAGGGAGATGGGGCATGAAGTTATTTCTAGGAGTTGGACACATACCAAGTTTAGCTCAGTTCTGGGCATCTTTGAAATACCTATACAAACTTGTTCCTACATAGTAACTTGCAAATTTGAATGAAAATGTGCTTGCTTACAGCAACGTGCTATATGTTCTGAATGCCCGAATTGGGAATCTGTGTCAAAACTTTGTTAGGAATTATGTCATCCTTACTAGCTGGAAGTAAGGGAGATGGGGCATGAAGTTATTTCTAGGAGTTGGACACATACCAAGTTTAGCTCAGTTCTGGGCATCTTTGAAATACCTATACAAACTTGTTCCTACATAGTAACTTGCAACTTTGAATGAGAATGTGCTTGCTTACAGCAACGTGGTATATGTTCTGAATGCCCGAATTGGGAATCTGTGTCAAAACTTTGTTAGGAATTATGTGATCCTTACTAGCTGGAAGTAAGGGAGATGGGGCATGAAGTTATTTCTAGGAGTTGGACACATACCAAGTTTAGCTCAGTTCTGGGCATCGTTGAAATACCTATACAAACTTGTTCCTACATAGTAACTTGCATCTTTGAATGAGAATGTGCTTGCTTACAGCAACGTGCTATATGTTCTGAATGCCCGAATTGGGAATCTGTGTCAAAACTTTGTTAGGAATTATGTGATCCTTACTAGCTGGAAGTAAGTAAGATGGGGCATGAAGTTATTTCTAGGAGTTGGACACATACCAAGTTTAGCTCAGTTCTGGGCATCTTTGAAATACCTATACAAACTTGTTCCTACATAGTAACTTGCAACTTTGAATGAGAATGTGCTTGCTTACATCAACGTGCTATATGTTCTGAATGCCCGAATTGGGAATCTGTGTCAAAACTTTGTTAGGAATTATGTGATCCTTACTAGCTGGAAGTAAGGGAGATGGGGCATGAAGTTATTTCTAGGAGTTGGACACATACCAAGTTTAGCTCAGTTCTGGGCATCTTTGAAATACCTATACAAACTTGTTCCTACATAGTAACTTGCATCTTTGAATGAGAATCTGCTTGCTTACAGCAACGTGCTATATGTTCTGAATGCCCGAATTGGGAATCTGTGTCAAAACTTTGTTAGGAATTATGTGATCCTTACTAGCTGGAAGTAAGGCAGATGGGGCATGAAGTTATTTCTGGGAGTTGGACACATACCAAGTTTAGCTCAGTACTGGGCATCTTTGAAATACCTATACAAACTTGTTCCTACATAGTAACTTGCAACTTTGAATGAGAATGTGCTTGCTTACAGCAACGTGCTATATGTTCTGAATGCCCGAATTGGGAATCTGTGTCAAAACCTTGTTTGGAATTATGTGATCCTTACTAGCTGGAAGTAAGGCAGATGGGGCATGAAGTTATTTCTAGGAGTTGGACACATACCAAGTTTAGCTCAGTTCTGGGCATCTTTGAAATACCTATACAAACTTGTTCCTACATAGTAACTTGCATCTTTGAATGAGAATGTGCTTGCTTACAGCAACGTGCTATATGTTCTGAATGCCCGAATTGGCAATCTGTGTCAAAACTTTGTTAGGAATTATGTGATCCTTACTAGCTGGAAGTAAGGGAGATGGGGCATGAAGTTTTTTCTAGGAGTCGGACACATACCAAGTTTAGCTCAGTTCTGGGCATCTTTGAAATACCTATACAAACTTGTTCCTACATAGTAACTTGCATCTTTGAATGAGAATGTGCTTGCTTACAGCAACGTGCTATATATTCTGAATGCCCGAATTGGCAATCTCTGTCAAAACTTTGTTAGGAATTATGTGATCCTTACTAGCTGGAAGTAAGGGAGATGGGGCATGAAGATATTTCTAGGAGTTGGACACATACCAAGTTTAGCTCAGTTCTGGGCATCTTTGAAATACCTATACAAACTTGTTCCTACATAGTAACTTGCAACTTTTAATGAGAATGTGCTTGCTTGCAGCAACGTGCTATATGTTCTGAATGCCCGATTTGGGAATCTGTGTCAAAACCTTGTTAGGAATTATGTGATCCTTACTAGCTGGAAGTAAGGGAGATGGGGCATGAAGTTATTTCTAGGAGTTGGACACATACCAAGTTTAGCTCAGTTCTGGGCATCTTTGAAATACCTATACAAACTTGTTCCTACATAGTAACTTGCATCTTTAATGAGAATCTGCTTGCTTACAGCAACGTGCTATATGTTCTGAATGCCCGATTTGGGAATCTGTGTCAAAACTTTGTTAGGAATTATGTGATCCTTACTAGCTGGAAGTAAGGGAGATGGGGCATGAAGTTATTTCTAGGAGTTGGAAACATACCAAGTTTAGCTCAGTTCTGGGCATCTTTGAAATACCTATACAAACTTGTTCCTACATAGTAACTTGCAACTTTTAATGAGAATGTGCTTGCTTGCAGCAACGTGCTATATGTTCTGAATGCCCGATTTGGGAATCTGTGTCAAAACCTTGTTAGGAATTATGTGATCCTTACTAGCTGGAAGTAAGGGAGATGGGGCATGAAGTTATTTCTAGGAGTTGGACACATACCAAGTTTAGCTCAGTTCTGGGCATCTTTGAAATACCTATACAAACTTGTTCCTACATAGTAACTTGCATCTTTGAATGAGAATGTGCTTGCTTACAGCAACGTGCTATATGTTCTGAATGCCCGAATTGGCAATCTGTGTCAAAACTTTGTTAGGAATTATGTGATCCTTACTAGCTGGAAGTAAGGGAGATGGGGCATGAAGTTTTTTCTAGGAGTCGGACACATACCAAGTTTAGCTCAGTTCTGGGCATCTTTGAAATACCTATACAAACTTGTTCCTACATAGTAACTTGCATCTTTGAATGAGAATGTGCTTGCTTACAGCAACGTGCTATATATTCTGAATGCCCGAATTGGCAATCTCTGTCAAAACTTTGTTAGGAATTATGTGATCCTTACTAGCTGGAAGTAAGGGAGATGGGGCATGAAATATTTCTAGGAGTTGGACACATACCAAGTTTAGCTCAGTTCTGGGCATCTTTGAAATACCTATACAAACTTGTTCCTACATAGTAACTTGCAACTTTTAATGAGAATGTGCTTGCTTGCAGCAACGTGCTATATGTTCTGAATGCCCGATTTGGGAATCTGTGTCAAAACCTTGTTAGGAATTATGTGATCCTTACTAGCTGGAAGTAAGGGAGATGGGGCATGAAGTTATTTCTAGGAGTTGGACACATACCAAGTTTAGCTCAGTTCTGGGCATCTTTGAAATACCTATACAAACTTGTTCCTACATAGTAACTTGCATCTTTGAATGAGAATGTGCTTGCTTACAGCAACGTGCTATATGTTCTGAATGCCCGAATTGGCAATCTGTGTCAAAACTTTGTTAGGAATTATGTGATCCTTACTAGCTGGAAGTAAGGGAGATGGGGCATGAAGTTTTTTCTAGGAGTTGGACACATACCAAGTTTAGCTCAGTTCTGGGCATCTTTGAAATACCTATACAAACTTGTTCCTACATAGTAACTTGCATCTTTGAATGAGAATGTGCTTGCTTACAGCAACGTGCTATATGTTCTGAATGCCCGAATTGGCAATCTGTGTCAAAATTTTGTTAGGAATTATGTGATCCTTACTAGCTGGAAGTAAGGGAGATGGGGCATGAAGTTTTTTCTAGGAGTTGGACACATACCAAGTTTAGCTCAGTTCTGGGCATCTTTGAAATACCTATACAAACTTGTTCCTACATAGTAACTTGCATCTTTGAATGAGAATGTGCTTGCTTACAGCAACGTGCTATATGTTCTGAATGCCCGAATTGGCAATCTGTGTCAAAACTTTGTTAGGAATTATGTGATCCTTACTAGCTGGAAGTAAGGGAGATGGGGCATGAAGTTATTTCTAGGAGTTGGACACATACCAAGTTTAGCTCAGTTCTGGGCATCTTTGAAATACCTATACAAACTTGTTCCTACATAGTAACTTGCATCTTTAATGAGAATCTGCTTGCTTACAGCAACGTGCTATATGTTCTGAATGCCCGAATTGGGAATCTGTGTCAAAACTTTGTTAGGAATTATGTGATCCTTACTAGCTGGAAGTAAGGGAGATGGGGCATGAAGTTATTTCTAGGAGTTGGACACATACCAAGTTTAGCTCAGTTCTGGGCATCTTTGAAATACCTATACAAACTTGTTCCTACATAGTAACTTGCAAATTTGAATGAAAATGTGCTTGCTTACAGCAACGTGCTATATGTTCTGAATGCCCGAATTGGGAATCTGTGTCAAAACTTTGTTAGGAATTATGTGATCCTTACTAGCTGGAAGTAAGGGAGATGGGGCATGAAGTTATTTCTAGGAGTTGGACACATACCAAGTTTAGCTCAGTTCTGGGCATCTTTGAAATACCTATACAAACTTGTTCCTACATAGTAACTTGCAACTTTGAATGAGAATGTGCTTGCTTACAGCAACGTGGTATATGTTCTGAATGCCCGAATTGGGAATCTGTGTCAAAACTTTGTTAGGAATTATGTGATCCTTACTAGCTGGAAGTAAGGGAGATGGGGCATGAAGTTATTTCTAGGAGTTGGACACATACCAAGTTTAGCTCAGTTCTGGGCATCGTTGAAATACCTATACAAACTTGTTCCTACATAGTAACTTGCATCTTTGAATGAGAATGTGCTTGCTTACAGCAACGTGCTATATGTTCTGAATGCCCGAATTGGGAATCTGTGTCAAAACTTTGTTAGGAATTATGTGATCCTTACTAGCTGGAAGTAAGTGAGATGGGGCATGAAGTTATTTCTAGGAGTTGGACACATACCAAGTTTAGCTCAGTTCTGGGCATCTTTGAAATACCTATACAAACTTGTTCCTACATAGTAACTTGCAACTTTTAATGAGAATGTGCTTGCTTACAGCAACGTGCTATATGTTCTGAATGCCCGAATTGGCAATCTGTGTCAAAACTTTGTTAGGAATTATGTGATCCTTACTAGCTGGAAGTAAGGGAGATGGGGCATGAAGTTATTTCTAGGAGTTGGACACATACCAAGTTTAGCTCAGTTCTGGGCATCTTTGAAATACCTATACAAACTTGTTCCTACATAGTAACTTCCATCTTTGAATGAGAATGTGCTTGCTTACAGCAACGTGCTATATGTTCTGAATGCCCGAATTGGGAATCTGTGTCAAAACTTTGTTAGGAATTATGTGATCCTTACTAGCTGGAAGTAAGGGAGATGGGGCATGAAGTTATTTCTAGGAGTTGGACACATACCAAGTTTAGCTCAGTTCTGGGCATCTTTGAAATACCTATACAAACTTGTTCCTACATAGTAACTTGCATCTTTGAATGAGAATCTGCTTGCTTACAGCAACGTGCTATATGTTCTGATTGCCCGAATTGGGAATCTGTGTCAAAACTTTGTTAGGAATTATGTGATCCTTACTAGCTGGAAGTAAGGCAGATGGGGCATGAAGTTATTTCTGGGAGTTGGACACATACCAAGTTTAGCTCAGTACTGGGCATCTTTGAAATACCTATACAAACTTGTTCCTACATAGTAACTTGCAACTTTGAATGAGAATGTGCTTGCTTCCAGCAACGTGCTATATGTTCTGAATGCCCGAATTGGGAATCTGTGTCAAAACTTTGTTAGGAATTATGTGATCCTTACTAGCTGGAAGTAAGGGAGATTGGGCATGAAGTTATTTCTAGGAGTTGGACACATACCAAGTTTAGCTCAGTTCTGGGCATCTTTGAAATACCTATACAAACTTGTTCCTACATAGTAACTTGCATCTTTGAATGAGAATCTGCTTGCTTACAGCAACGTGCTATATGTTCTGAATGCCCGAATTGGCAATCTGTGTCAAAACTTTGTTAGGAATTATGTGATCCTTACTAGCTGGAAGTAAGGGAGATGGGGCATGAAGTTATTTCTAGGAGTTGGACACATACCAAGATTAGCTCAGTTCTGGGCATCTTTGAAATACCTATACAAACTTGTTCTTACATAGTAACTTGCATCTTTAATGAGAATCTGCTTGCTTACAGCAACGTGCTATATGTTCTGAATGCCCGATTTGGGAATCTGTGTCAAAACTTTGTTAGGAATTATGTGATCCTTACTAGCTGGAAGTAAGGGAGATGGGGCATGAAGTTATTTCTAGGAGTTGGACACATACCAAGTTTAGCTCAGTTCTGGGCATCTTTGAAATACCTATACAAACTTGTTCCTACGTAGTAACTTGCAACTTTTAATGAGAATGTGCTTGCTTGCAGCAACGTGCTATATGTTCTGAATGCCCGATTTGGGAATCTGTGTCAAAACCTTGTTAGGAATTATGTGATCCTTACTAGCTGGAAGTAAGGGAGATGGGGCATAAAGTTATTTCTAGGAGTTGGACACATACCAAGTTTAGCTCAGTTCTGGGCATCTTTGAAATACCTATACAAACTTGTTCCTACGTAGTAACTTGCAACTTTGAATGAGAATGTGCTTGCTTGCAGCAACGTGCTATATGTTCTGAATGCCCGATTTGGGAATCTGTGTCAAAACCTTGTTAGGAATTATGTGATCCTTACTAGCTGGAAGTAAGGGAGATGGGGCATGAAGTTATTTCTAGGAGTTGGACACATACCAAGTTTAGCTCAGTTCTGGGCATCTTTCAAATACCTATACAAACTTGTTTCTACATAGTAACTTGCAACTTTGAATGAAAATGTGCTTGCTTACAGCAACGTGCTATATGTTCTGAATGCCCGAATTGGGAATCTGTGTCAAAACTTTGTTAGGAATTATGTGATCCTTACTAGCTGGAAGTAAGGGAGATGGGGCATGAAGTTATTTCTAGGAGTTGGACACATACCAAGTTTAGCTCAGTTCTGGGCATCTTTGAAATACCTATACAAACTTGTTCCTACATAGTAACTTGCATCTTTAATGAGAATGTGCTTGCTTACAGCAACGTGCTATATGTTCTGAATGCCCGAATTGGGAATCTGTGTCAAAACTTTGTTAGGAATTATGTGATCCTTACTAGCTGGAAGTAAGGGAGATGGGGCATGAAGTTATTTCTAGGAGTTGGACACATACCAAGTTTAGCTCAGTTCTGGGCATCTTTGAAATACCTATACAAACTTGTTCCTACATAGTAACTTGCAAATTTGAATGAAAATGTGCTTGCTTACAGCAACGTGCTATATGTTCTGAATGCCCGAATTGGGAATCTGTGTCAAAACTTTGTTAGGAATTATGTCATCCTTACTAGCTGGAAGTAAGGGAGATGGGGCATGAAGTTATTTCTAGGAGTTGGACACATACCAAGTTTAGCTCAGTTCTGGGCATCTTTGAAATACCTATACAAACTTGTTCCTACATAGTAACTTGCAACTTTGAATGGGAATGTGCTTGCTTACAGCAACGTGGTATATGTTCTGAATGCCCGAATTGGGAATCTGTGTCAAAACTTTGTTAGGAATTATGTGATCCTTACTAGCTGGAAGTAAGGGAGATGGGGCATGAAGTTATTTCTAGGAGTTGGACACATACCAAGTTTAGCTCAGTTCTGGGCATCGTTGAAATACCTATACAAACTTGTTCCTACATAGTAACTTGCATCTTTGAATGAGAATGTGCTTGCTTACAGCAACGTGCTATATGTTCTGAATGCCCGAATTGGGAATCTGTGTCAAAACTTTGTTAGGAATTATGTGATCCTTACTAGCTGGAAGTAAGTGAGATGGGGCATGAAGTTATTTCTAGGAGTTGGACACATACCAAGTTTAGCTCAGTTCTGGGCATCTTTGAAATACCTATACAAACTTGTTCCTACATAGTAACTTGCAACTTTTAATGAGAATGTGCTTGCTTACAGCAACGTGCTATATGTTCTGAATGCCCGAATTGGGAATCTGTGTCAAAACTTTGTTAGGAATTATGTGATCCTTACTAGCTGGAAGTAAGGGAGATGGGGCATGAAGTTATTTCTAGGAGTTGGACACATACCAAGTTTAGCTCAGTTCTGGGCATCTTTGAAATACGTATACAAACTTGTTCCTACATAGTAACTTGCATCTTTGAATGAGAATCTGCTTGCTTACAGCAACGTGCTATATTTTCTGATTGCCCGAATTGGGAATCTGTGTCAAAACTTTGTTAGGAATTATGTGATCCTTACTAGCTGGAAGTAAGGCAGATGGGGCATGAAGTTATTTCTGGGAGTTGGACACATACCAAGTTTAGCTCAGTACTGGGCATCTTTGAAATACCTATACAAACTTGTTCCTACATAGTAACTTGCAACTTTGAATGAGAATGTGCTTGCTTCCAGCAACGTGCTATATGTTCTGAATGCCCGAATTGGGAATCTGTGTCAAAACTTTGTTAGGAATTATGTGATCCTTACTAGCTGGAAGTAAGGGAGATGGGGCATGAAGTTATTTCTAGGAGTTGGACACATACCAAGTTTAGCTCAGTTCTGGGCATCTTTGAAATACCTATACAAACTTGTTCCTACATAGTAACTTGCATCTTTGAATGAGAATCTGCTTGCTTACAGCAACGTGCTATATGTTCTGAATGCCCGAATTGGCAATCTGTGTCAAAACTTTGTTAGGAATTATGTGATCCTTACTAGCTGGAAGTAAGGGAGATGGGGCATGAAGTTATTTCTAGGAGTTGGACACATACCAAGATTAGCTCAGTTCTGGGCATCTTAGAAATACCTATACAAACTTGTTCCTACATAGTAACTTGCAACTTTGAATGAGAATGTGCTTGCTTACAGCAACGTGCTATATGTTCTGAATGCCCGAATTGGGAATCTGTGTCAAAACTTTGTTAGGAATTATGTGATCCTTACTAGCTGGAAGTAAGGGAGATGGGGCATGAAGTTATTTCTAGGAGTTGGACACATACCAAGTTTAGCTCAGTTCTGGGCATCTTTGAAATACCTATACAAACTTGTTCCTACATAGTAACTTGCAACTTTGAATGAGAATGTGCTTGCTTACAGCAACGTGCTATATGTTCTGAATGCCCGAATTGGGAATCTGTGTCAAAACTTTGTTAGGAATTATGTGATCCTTACTAGCTGGAAGTAAGGGAGATGGGGCATGAAGTTATTTCTAGGAGTTGGACACATACCAAGTTTAGCTCAGTTCTGGGCATCTTTGAAATACCTATACAAACTTGTCCTACATAGTAACTTGCAACTTTGAATGAGAATGTGCTTGCTTACAGCAACGTGCTATATGTTCTGAATGCCCGAATTGGGAATCTGTGTCAAAACTTTGTTAGGAATTATGTGATCCTTACTAGCTGGAAGTAAGGGAGATGGGGCATGAAGTTATTTCTAGGAGTTGGACACATACCAAGTTTAGCTCAGTTCTGGGCATCTTTGAAATACGTATACAAACTTGTTCCTACATAGTAACTTGCATCTTTGAATGAGAATCTGCTTGCTTACAGCAACGTGCTATATTTTCTGATTGCCCGAATTGGGAATCTGTGTCAAAACTTTGTTAGGAATTATGTGATCCTTACTAGCTGGAAGTAAGGCAGATGGGGCATGAAGTTATTTCTGGGAGTTGGACACATACCAAGTTTAGCTCAGTACTGGGCATCTTTGAAATACCTATACAAACTTGTTCCTACATAGTAACTTGCAACTTTGAATGAGAATGTGCTTGCTTCCAGCAACGTGCTATATGTTCTGAATGCCCGAATTGGGAATCTGTGTCAAAACTTTGTTAGGAATTATGTGATCCTTACTAGCTGGAAGTAAGGGAGATGGGGCATGAAGTTATTTCTAGGAGTTGGACACATACCAAGTTTAGCTCAGTTCTGGGCATCTTTGAAATACCTATACAAACTTGTTCCTACATAGTAACTTGCATCTTTGAATGAGAATCTGCTTGCTTACAGCAACGTGCTATATGTTCTGAATGCCCGAATTGGCAATCTGTGTCAAAACTTTGTTAGGAATTATGTGATCCTTACTAGCTGGAAGTAAGGGAGATGGGGCATGAAGTTATTTCTAGGAGTTGGACACATACCAAGATTAGCTCAGTTCTGGGCATCTTAGAAATACCTATACAAACTTGTTCCTACATAGTAACTTGCAACTTTGAATGAGAATGTGCTTGCTTACAGCAACGTGCTATATGTTCTGAATGCCCGAATTGGGAATCTGTGTCAAAACTTTGTTAGGAATTATGTGATCCTTACTAGCTGGAAGTAAGGGAGATGGGGCATGAAGTTATTTCTAGGAGTTGGACACATACCAAGTTTAGCTCAGTTCTGGGCATCTTTGAAATACCTATACAAACTTGTTCCTACATAGTAACTTGCAACTTTGAATGAGAATGTGCTTGCTTACAGCAACGTGCTATATGTTCTGAATGCCCGAATTGGGAATCTGTGTCAAAACTTTGTTAGGAATTATGTGATCCTTACTAGCTGGAAGTAAGGGAGATGGGGCATGAAGTTATTTCTAGGAGTTGGACACATACCAAGTTTAGCTCAGTTCTGGGCATCTTTGAAATACCTATACAAACTTGTTCCTACATAGTAACTTGCAACTTTGAATGAGAATGTGCTTGCTTACAGCAACGTGCTATATGTTCTGAATGCCCGAATTGGGAATCTGTGTCAAAACTTTGTTAGGAATTATGTGATCCTTACTAGCTGGAAGTAAGGGAGATGGGGCATGAAGTTATTTCTTGGAGTTGGAGACATACCAAGTTTAGCTCAGTTCTGGGCATCTTTGAAATACCTATACAAACTTGTTCCTACATAGTAACTTGCAACTTTGAATGAGAATGTGCTTGCTTGCAGCAACGTGCTATATGTTCTGAATGCCCGAATTGGCAATCTGGGTCAAAACTTTGTTAGGAATTATGTGATCCTTACTAGCTGGAAGTAAGGGAGATGGGGCATGAAGTTATTTCTAGGAGTTGGACACATACCAAGTTTAGCTCAGTTCTGGGCATCTATGAAATACCTATACAAACTTGTTCCTACATAGTAACTTGCATCTTTGAATGAGAATGTGCTTGCTTACAGCAACGTGCTATATGTTCTGAATGCCCGAATTGGGAATCTGTGTCAAAACTTTGTTAGGAATTATGTGATCCTTACTAGCTGGAAGTAAGGGAGATGGGGCATGAAGTTATTTCTAGGAGTTGGACACATACCAAGTTTAGCTCAGTTCTGGGCATCTTTGAAATACCTATACAAACTTGTTCCTACATAGTAACTTGCAACTTTGAATGACAATGTGCTTGCCTACAGCAACGTGCTATATGTTCTGAATGCCCGAATTGGGAATCTGTGTCAAAACTTTGTTAGGAATTATGTGATCCTTACTAGCTGGAAGTAAGGCAGATGGGGCATGAAGTTATTTCTAGGAGTTGGACTCATACCAAGTTTAGCTCAGTTCTGGGCATCTTTGAAATACCTATACAAACTTGTTCCTACATAGTAACTTGCATCTTTGAATGAGAATGTGCTTGCTTACAGCAACGTGCTATATGTTCTGAATGCCCGAATTGTGAATCTGTGTCAAAACTTTGTTAGGAATTATGTGATCCTTACTAGCTGGAAGTAAGGGAGATGGGGCATGAAGTTATTTCTAGGAGTTGGACACATACCAAGTTTAGCTCAGTTCTGGGCATCTTTGAAATACCTATACAAACTTGTTCCTACATAGTAACTTGCATCTTTGAATGAGAATGTGCTTGCTTCCTGCAACGTGCTATATGTTCTGAATGCCCGAATTGGCAATCTGTGTCAAAACTTTGTTAGGAATTATGTGATCCTTACTAGCTGGAAGTAAGGGAGATGGGGCATGAAGTTATTTCTAGGAGTTGGACACATACCAAGTTTAGCTCAGTTCTGGGCATCTTTGAAATACCTATACAAACTTGTTCCTACATAGTAACTTGCAACTTTGAATGAGAATGTGCTTGCTTACAGCAACGTGCTATATGTTCTGAATGCCCGAATTGGGAATCTGTGTCAAAACTTTGTTAGGAATTATGTGATCCTTACTAGCTGGAAGTAAGGGAGATGGGGCATGAAGTTATTTCTAGGAGTTGGAGACATACCAAGTTTAGCTCAGTTCTGGGCATCTTTGAAATACCTATACAAACTTGTTCCTACATAGTATCTTGCAACTTTGAAGGAGAATGTGCTTGCTTACAGCAACGTGCTATATGTTCTGAATGCCCGAATTGGGAATCTGTGTCAAAACTTTGTTAGGAATTATGTGATCCTTACTAGCTGGAAGTAAGGGAGATGGGGCATGAAGTTATTTCTTGGAGTTGGAGACATACCAAGTTTAGCTCAGTTCTGGGCATCTTTGAAATACCTATACAAACTTTTTCCTACATAGTAACTTGCAACTTTGAATGAGAATGTGCTTGCTTGCAGCAACGTGCTATATGTTCTGAATGCCCGATTTGGGAATCTGTGTCAAAACTTTGTTAGGAATTATGTGATCCTTACTAGCTGGAAGTAAGGGAGATGGGGCATGAAGTTATTTCTAGGAGTTGGACACATACCAAGTTTAGCTCAGTTCTGGGCATCTTTGAAATACCTATACAAACTTGTTCCTACATAGTAACTTGCATCTTTGAATGAGAATGTGCTTGCTTACAGCAACGTGCTATATGTTCTGAATGCCCGAATTGGGAATCTGTGTCAAATCTTTGTTAGGAATTATGTGATCCTTACTAGCTGGAAGTAAGGGAGATGGGGCATGAAGTTATTTCTAGGAGTTGGACACAAACCAAGTTTAGCTCAGTTCTGGGCATCTTTGAAATACCTATACAAACTTGTTCCTACATAGTAACTTGCATCTTTGAATGAGAATCTGCTTGCTTACAGCAACGTGCTATATGTTCTGAATGCCCGAATTGGGAACCTGTGTCAAAACTTTGTTAGGAATTATGTGTTCCTTACTAGCTGGAAGTAAGGGAGATGGGGCATGAAGTTATTTCTAGGAGTTGGACACATACCAAGTTTAGCTCAGTTCTGGGCATCTTTGAAATACCTATACAAACTTGTTCCTACATCGTAACTTGCAACTTTGAATGAAAATGTGCTTGCTTACAGCAACGTGCTATATGTTCTGAATGCCCGAATTGGGAATCTGTGTCAAAACTTTGTTAGGAATTATGTCATCCTTACTAGCTGGAAGTAAGGGAGATGGGGCATGAAGTTATTTCTAGGAGTTGGACACATACCAAGTTTAGCTCAGTTCTGGGCATGTTTGAAATACCTATACAAACTTGTTCCTACATAGTAACTTGCAACTTTGAATGAGAATCTGCTTGCTTACAGCAACGTGCTATATGTTCTGAATGCCCGAATTGGGAATCTGTGTCAAAACTTTGTTAGGAATTATGTGATCCTTACTAGCTGGAAGTAAGGGAGATGGGGCATGAAGTTATTTCTAGGAGTTGGACACATACCAAGTTTAGCTCCGTTCTGGGCATCTTTGAAATACCTATACAAACTTGTTCCTACATAGTAACTTGCATCTTTGAATGAGAATGTGCTTGCTTACAGCAACGTGCTATATGTTCTGAATGCCCGAATTGGGAATCTGTGTCAAAACTTTGTTAGGAATTATGTGATCCTTACTAGCTGGAAGTAAGGGAGATGGGGCATGAAGTTATTTCTAGGAGTTGGACACATACCAAGTTTAGCTCAGTTCTGGGCATCTTTGAAATACCTATACAAACTTGTTCCTACATAGTAACTTGCACCTTTGAATGAGAATGTGCTTGCTTACAACAACGTGCTATATGTTCTGAATGTTCGAATTGGGAATCTGTTTCAAAACATCGTTAGGAATTATGTGATCCTTACTAGCTGGAAGTAAGGGAGATGGGGCATGAAGTTATTTCTAGGAGTTGGACACATACCAAGTTTAGCTCAGTTCTGGGCATCTTTGAAATACCTATACAAACTTGTTCCTACATAGTAACTTGCATCTTTGAATGAGAATCTGCTTGCTTACAGCAACGTGCTATATGTTCTGAATGCCCGAATTGGGAATCTGTGTCAAAACTTTGTTAGGAATTATGTGATCCTTACTAGCTGGAAGTAAGGGAGATGGGGCATGAAGTTATTTCTTGGAGTTGGACACATACCAAGTTTAGCTCAGTTCTGGGCATCTTTGAAATACCTATACAAACTTGTTCCTACATAGTAACTTGCAACTTTGAATGAGAATGTGCTTGCTTACAGCAACGTGCTATATGTTCTGAATGCCCGAATTGGGAATCTGTGTCAAAACTTTGTTAGGAATTATGTGATCCTTACTAGCTGGAAGTAAGGGAGATGGGGCATGAAGTTATTTCTAGGAGTTGGACACATACCAAGTTTAGCTCAGTTCTGGGCATCTTTGAAATACCTATACAAACTTGTTCCTACATAGTAACTTGCAACTTTGAATGAGAATGTGCTTGCTTACAGCAACGTGCTATATGTTCTGAATGCCCGAATTGGGAATCTGTGTAAAAATTTGTTAGGAATTATGTGATCCTTACTAGCTGGAAGTAAGGGAGATGGGGCATGAAGTTATTTCTAGGAGTTGGACACATACCAAGTTTAGCTCAGTTCTGGGCATCTTTGAAATACCTATACAAACTTGTTCCTACATAGTAACTTGCAACTTTGAATGAGAATGTGCTTGCTTACAGCAACGTGCTATATGTTCTGAATGCCCGAATTGGGAATCTGTGTCAAAACTTTGTTAGGAATTATGTGATCCTTACTAGCTGGAAGTAAGGGAGATGGGGCATGAAGTTATTTCTAGGAGTTGGACACATACCAAGTTTAGCTCAGTTCTGGGCATCTTTGAAATACCTATACAAACTTGTTCCTACATAGTAACTTGCATCATTAATGAGAATGTGCTTGCTTACAGCAACGTGCTATATGTTCTGAATGCCCGAATTGGGAATCTGTGTCAAAACTTTGTTAGGAATTATGTGATCCTTACTAGCTGGAAGTAAGGGAGATGGGGCATGAAGTTATTTCTAGGAGTTGGACACATACCAAGTTTAGCTCAGTTCTGGGCATCTTTGAAATACCTATACAAACTTGTTCCTACATAGTAACTTGCAACTTTGAATGAGAATGTGCTTGCTTACAGCAACGTGCTATATGTTCTGAATGCCCGAATTGGCAATCTGTGTCAAAACTTTGTTAGGAATTATGTGATCCTTACTAGCTGGAAGTAAGGGAGATGGGGCATGAAGTTATTTCTAGGAGTTGGACACATACCAAGTTTAGCTCAGTTCTGGGCATCTTTGAAATACCTATACAAACTTGTTCCTACATAGTAACTTGCAACTTTGAATGAGAATCTGCTTGCTTACAGCAACGTGCTATATGTTCTGAATGCCCGAATTGGGAATCTGTGTCAAAACTTTGTTAGGAATTATGTGATCCTTACTAGCTGGAAGTAAGGGAGATGGGGCATGAAGTTATTTCTAGGAGTTGGACACATACCAAGTTTAGCTCAGTTCTGGGCATCTTTGAAATACCTATACAAACTTGTTCCTACATAGTAACTTGCATCTTTGAATGAGAATGTGCTTGCTTACAGCCACGTGCTATATGTTCTGAATGCCCGAATTGGCAATCTGTGTCAAAACTTTGTTAGGAATTATGTGATCCTTACTAGCTGGAAGTAAGGGAGATGGGGCATGAAGTTATTTCTAGGAGTTGGACACATACCAAGTTTAGCTCAGTTCTGGGCATCTTTGAAATACCTATACAAACTTGTTCCTACGTAGTAACTTGCAACTTTGAATGAAAATGTGCTTGCTTACAGCAACGTGCTATATGTTCTGAATGCCCGAATTGGGAATCTGTGTCAAAACTTTGTTAGGAATTATGTGATCCTTACTAGCTGGAAGTAAGGGAGATGGGTCATGATGTTATTTCTAGAGGTTGGACACATACCAAGTTTAGCTCAGTTCTGGGCATCTTTGAAATACCTATACAAACTTGTTCCTACATAGTAACTTGCAACTTTGAATGAGAATCTGCTTGCTTACAGCAACGTGCTATATGTTCTGAATGCCCGAATTGGGAATCTGTGTCAAAACTTTGTTAGGAATTATGTGATCCTTACTAGCTGGAAGTAAGGGAGATGGGGCATGAAGTTATTTCTAGGAGTTGGACACATACCAAGTTTAGCTCAATTCTGGGCATCTTTGAAATACCTATACAAACTTGTTCCTACATAGTAACTTGCAACTTTGAATGAGAATGTGCTTGCTTACAGCAACGTGCTATATGTTCTGAATGCCCGAATTGGGAATCTGTGTCAAAACTTTGTTAGGAATTATGTGATCCTTACTAGCTGGAAGTAAGGGAGATGGGGCATGAAGTTATTTCTAGGAGTTGGACACATACCAAGTTTAGCTCAGTTCTGGGCATCTTTGAAATACCTATACAAACTTGTTCCTACATAGTAACTTGCATCTTTGAATGAGAATGTGCTTGCTTACAGCAACGTGCTATATGTTCTGAATGCCCGAGTTGGGAATCTGTGTCAAAACTTTGTTAGGAATTATGTCATCCTTACTAGCTGGAAGTAAGGGAGATGGGGCATGAAGTTATTTCTAGGAGTTGGACACATACCAAGTTTAGCTCAGTTCTGGGCATCTTTGAAATACCTATACAAACTTGTTCCTACATAGTAACTTGCAACTTTGAATGAGAATGTGCTTGCTTACAGCAACGTGCTATATGTTCTGAATGCCCGAATTGGGAATCTGTGTCAAAACTTTGTTAGGAATTATGTGATCCTTACTAGCTGGAAGTAAGGGAGATGGGGCATGAAGTTATTTCTAGGAGTTGGACACATAACAAGTTTAGCTCAGTTCTGGGCATCTTTGAAATACCTATACAAACTTGTTCCTACATAGTAACTTGCATCTTTGAATGAGAATCTGCTTGCTTACAGCAACGTGCTATATGTTCTGAATGCCCGAATTGGGAATCTGTGTCAAAACTTTGTTAGGAATTATGTGATCCTTACTAGCTGGAAGTAAGGGAGATGGGGCATGAAGTTATTTCTAGGAGTTGGACACATACCAAGTTTAGCTCAGTTCTGGGCATCTTTGAAATACCTATACAAACTTGTTCCTACATAGTAACTTGCATCTTTGAATGAGAATGTGCTTGCTTGCAGCAACGTGCTATATGTTCTGAATGCCCGAGTTGGGAATCTGTGTCAAAACTTTGTTAGGAATTATGTCATCCTTACTAGCTGGAAGTAAGGGAGATGGGGCATGAAGTTATTTCTAGGAGTTGGACACATACCAAGTTTAGCTCAGTTCTGGGCATCTTTGAAATACCTATACAAACTTGTTCCTACATAGTAACTTGCAACTTTGAATGAGAATGTGCTTGCTTACAGCAACGTGCTATATGTTCTGAATGCCCGAATTGGGAATCTGTGTCAAAACTTTGTTAGGAATTATGTGATCCTTACTAGCTGGAAGTAAGGGAGATGGGGCATGAAGTTATTTCTAGGAGTTGGACACATAACAAGTTTAGCTCAGTTCTGGGCATCTTTGAAATACCTATACAAACTTGTTCCTACATAGTAACTTGCATCTTTGAATGAGAATCTGCTTGCTTACAGCAACGTGCTATATGTTCTGAATGCCCGAATTGGGAATCTGTGTCAAAACTTTGTTAGGAATTATGTGATCCTTACTAGCTGGAAGTAAGGGAGATGGGGCATGAAGTTATTTCTAGGAGTTGGACACATACCAAGTTTAGCTCAGTTCTGGGCATCTTTGAAATACCTATACAAACTTGTTCCTACATAGTAACTTGCAACTTTGAATGCGAATGTGCTTGCTTACAGCAACGTGCTATATGTTCTGAATGCCCGAATTGGGAATCTGTGTCAAAACTTTGTTAGGAATTATGTGATCCTTACTAGCTCGAAGCAAGGGAGATGGGGCATGAAGTTATTTCTAGGAGTTGGACACATACCAAGTTTAGCTCAGTTCTGGGCATCTTTGAAATACCTATACAAACTTGTTCCTACATAGTAACTTGCAACTTTGAATGAGAATGTGCTTGCTTACAGCAACGTGCTATGTGTTCTGAATGCCCGAATTGGCAATCTGTGTCAAAACTTTGTTAGGAATTATGTGATCCTTACCAGCTGGAAGGAAGGGAGATGGGGCATGAAGTTATTTCTAGGAGTTGGACACATACCAAGTTTAGCTCCGTTCTGGGCATCTTTGAAATACCTATACAAACTTGTTCCTACATAGTAACTTGCAACTTTGAATGAGAATGTGCTTGCTTACAGCAACGTGCTATATGTTCTGAATGCCCGAATTGGGAATCTGTGTCAAAACTTTGTTAGGAATTATGTGATCCTTACTAGCTGGAAGTAAGGGAGATGGGGCATGAAGTTATTTCTAGGAGTTGGACACATACCAAGTTTAGCTCAGTTCTGGGCATCTTTGAAATACCTATACAAACTTGTTCCTACATAGTAACTTGCATCTTTGAATGAGAATCTGCTTGCTTACAGCAACGTGCTATATGTTCTGAATGCCCGAATTGGCAATCTGTGTCAAAACTTTGTTAGGAATTATGTGATCCTTACTAGCTGGAAGTAAGGGAGATGGGGCATGAAGTTATTTCTAGGAGTTGGACACATACCAAGTTTAGCTCAATTCTGGGCATCTTTGAAATACCTATACAAACTTGTTCCTACATAGTAACTTGCAACTTTGAATGAGAATGTGCTTGCTTACAGCAACGTGCTATATGTTCTGAATGCCCGAATTGGGAATCTGTGTCAAAACTTTGTTAGGAATTATGTGATCCTTACTAGCTGGAAGTAAGGGAGATGGGGCATGAAGTTATTTCTAGGAGTTGGACACATACCAAGTTTAGCTCAGTTCTGGGCATCTTTGAAATACCTATACAAACTTGTTCCTACATAGTAACTTGCATCTTTGAATGAGAATGTGCTTGCTTACAGCAACGTGCTATATGTTCTGAATGCCCGAATTGGGAATCTGTGTCAAAACTTTGTTAGGAATTATGTGATCCTTACTAGCTGGAAGTAAGGGAGATGGGGCATGAAGTTATTTATAGGAGTTGGACACATACCAAGTTTAGCTCAGTTCTGGGCATCTTTGAAATACCTATACAAACTTGTTCCTACATAGTAACTTGCAACTTTGAATGAGAATGTGCTTGCTTACAGCAACGTGCTATATGTTCTGAATGCCCGAATTGGGAATCTGTGTCAAAACTTTGTTAGGAATTATGTGATCCTTACTAGCTGGAAGTAAGGGAGATGGGGCATGAAGTTATTTCTAGGAGTTGGACACATACCAAGTTTAGCTCAGTTCTGGGCATCTTTGAAATACCTATACAAACTTGTTCCTACATAGTAACTTGCATCTTTGAATGAGAATCTGCTTGCTTACAGCAACGTGCTATATGTTCTGAATGCCCGAATTGGGAATCTGTGTCAAAACTTTGTTAGGAATTATGTGATCCTTACTAGCTGGAAGTAACGGAGATGGGGCATGAAGTTATTTCTAGGAGTTGGATACATACCAAGTTTAGCTCAGTTCTGGGCATCTTTGAAATACCTATACAAACTTGTTCCTACATAGTAACTTGCAACTTTGAATGAGAATGTGCTTGCTTACAGCAACGTGCTATATGTTCTGAATGCCCGATTTGGGAATCTGTGTCAAAACTTTGTTAGGAATTATGTGATCCTTACTAGCTGGAAGTAAGGGAGATGGGGCATGAAGTTATTTCTAGGAGTTGGACACATACCAAGTTTAGCTCAGTTCTGGGCATCTTTGAAATACCTATACAAACTTGTTCCTACATAGTAACTTGCATCTTTGAATGAGAATCTGCTTGCTTACAGCAACGTGCTATATGTTCTGAATGCCCGAATTGGGAATCTGTGTCAAAACTTTGTTAGGAATTATGTGATCCTTACTAGCTGGAAGTAA
Organism: Diceros bicornis minor; assembly: GCF_020826845.1. Taxonomy (NCBI): domain Eukaryota; kingdom Metazoa; phylum Chordata; class Mammalia; order Perissodactyla; family Rhinocerotidae; genus Diceros; species Diceros bicornis. The sequence goes on along the minus strand of NC_080753.1, from coordinate 67,624,369 downwards.
GGGAGATGGGGCATGAAGTTATTTCTAGGAGTTGGACACATACCAAGTTTAGCTCAGTTCTGGGCATCTTTGAAATACCTATACAAACTTGTTCCTACATAGTAACTTGCAACTTTGAATGAAAATGTGCTTGCTTACAGCAACGTGCTGTATGTTCTGAATGCCCGAATTGGGAATCTGTGTCAAAACTTTGTTAGGAATTATGTGATCCTTACTAGCTGGAAGTAAGGGAGATGGGGCATGAAGTTATTTCTAGGAGTTGGACACATACCAAGTTTAGCTCAGTTCTGGGCATCTTTGAAATACCTATACAAACTTGTTCCTACATAGTAACTTGCAACTTTGAATGAAAATGTGCTTGCTTACAGCAACGTGCTATATGTTCTGAATGCCCGAATTGGGAATCTGTGTCAAAACTTTGTTAGGAATTATGTGATCCTTACTAGCTGGAAGTAAGGGAGATGGGGCATGAAGTTATTTCTAGGAGTTGGACACATACCAAGTTTAGCTCAGTTCTGGGCATCTTTGCAATACCTATACAAACTTGTTCCTACATAGTAACTTGCAACTTTGAATGAGAATGTGCTTGCTTACAGCAACGTGCTATATGTTCTGAATGCCCGAATTGGGAATCTGTGTCAAAACTTTGTTAGGAATTATGTGATCCTTACTAGCTGGAAGTAAGGTAGATGGGGCATGAAGTTATTTCTAGGAGTTGGACACATACCAAGTTTAGCTCAGTTCTGGGCATCTTTGAAATACCTATACAAACTTGTTCCTACATAGTAATTTGCAACTTTGAATGAGAATGTGCTTGCTTACAGCAACGTGCTATATGTTCTGAATGCCCGAATTGGGAATCTGTGTCAAAACTTTGTTAGGAATTATGTGATCCGTACTAGCTGGAAGTAAGGGAAATGGGGCATGAAGTTATTTCTTGGAGTTGGAGACATACCAAGTTTAGCTCAGTTCTGGGCATCTTTGAAATACCTATACAAACTTGTTCCTACATAGTAACTTGCATCTTTGAATGAGAATGTGCTTGCTTACAGCAACGTGCTATATGTTCTGAATGCCCGAATTGGCAATCTGTGTCAAAACTTTGTTAGGAATTATGTGATCCTTACTAGCTGGAAGTAAGGGAGATGGGGCATGAAGTTATTTCTAGGAGTTGGACACATACCAAGTTTAGCTCAGTTCTGGGCATCTTTGAAATACCTATACAAACTTGTTCCTACATAGTAACTTGCATCTTTGAATGAGAATCTGCTTGCTTACAGCAACGTGCTATATGTTCTGAATGCCCGAATTGGGAATCTGTGTCAAAACTTTGTTAGGAATTATGTGATCCGTACTACCTGGAAGTAAGGCAGATGGGCATGAAGATATTTCTAGGAGTTGGACACATACCAAGTTTAGCTCAGTTCTGGGCATCTTTGAAATACCTATACAAACTTGTTCCTACATAGTAACTTGCATCTTTGAATGAGAATGTGCTTGCTTACAGCAACGTGCTATATGTTCTGAATGCCCGAATTGGGAATCTGTGTCAAATCTTTGTTAGGAATTATGTGATCCTTACTAGCTGGAAGTAAGGGAGATGGGGCATGAAGTTATTTCTAGGAGTTGGACACAAACCAAGTTTAGCTCAGTTCTGGGCATCTTTGAAATACCTATACAAACTTGTTCCTACATAGTAACTTGCATCTTTGAATGAGAATCTGCTTGCTTACAGCAACGTGCTATATGTTCTGAATGCCCGAATTGGGAACCTGTGTCAAAACTTTGTTAGGAATTATGTGATCCTTACTAGCTGGAAGTAAGGGAGATGGGGCATGAAGTTATTTCTAGGAGTTGGACACATACCAAGTTTAGCTCAGTTCTGGGCATCTTTGAAATACCTATACAAACTTGTTCCTACATAGTAACTTGCAACTTTGAATGAAAATGTGCTTGCTTACAGCAACGTGCTATATGTTCTGAATGCCCGAATTGGGAATCTGTGTCAAAACTTTGTTAGGAATTATGTCATCCTTACTAGCTGGAAGTAAGGGAGATGGGGCATGAAGTTATTTCTAGGAGTTGGACACATACCAAGTTTAGCTCAGTTCTGGGCATGTTTGAAATACCTATACAAACTTGTTCCTACATAGTAACTTGCAACTTTGAATGAGAATCTGCTTGCTTACAGCAACGTGCTATATGTTCTGAATGCCCGAATTGGGAATCTGTGTCAAAACTTTCTTAGGAATTATGTGATCCTTACTAGCTGGAAGTAAGGGAGATGGGGCATGAAGTTATTTCTAGGAGTTGGACACATACCAAGTTTAGCTCAGTTCTGGGCATCTTTGAAATACCTATACAAACTTGTTCCTACATAGTAACTTGCATCTTTGAATGAGAATGTGCTTCCTTACAGCAACGTGCTATATGTTCTGAATGCCCGAATTGGGAATCTGTGTCAAAACTTTGTTAGGAATTATGTGATCCTTACTAGCTGGAAGTAAGGGAGATGGGGCATGAAGTTATTTCTAGGAGTTGGACACATACCAAGTTTAGCTCAGTTCTGGGCATCTTTGAAATACCTATACAAACTTGTTCCTACATAGTAACTTGCACCTTTGAATGAGAATGTGCTTGCTTACAACAACGTGCTATATGTTCTGAATGCCCGAATTGGGAATCTGTGTCAAAACATTGTTAGGAATTATGTGATCCTTACTAGCTGGAAGTAAGGGAGATGGGGCATGAAGTTATTTCTAGGAGTTGGACACATACCAAGTTTAGCTCAGTTCTGGGCATCTTTGAAATACCTATACAAACTTGTTCCTACATAGTAACTTGCATCTTTGAATGAGAATCTGCTTGCTTACAGCAACGTGCTATATGTTCTGAATGCCCGAATTGGGAATCTGTGTCAAAACTTTGTTAGGAATTATGTGATCCTTACTAGCTGGAAGTAAGGGAGATGGGGCATGAAGTTATTTCTTGGAGTTGGACACATACCAAGTTTAGCTCAGTTCTGGGCATCTTTGAAATACCTATACAAACTTGTTCCTACATAGTAACTTGCAACTTTGAATGAGAATGTGCTTGCTTACAGCAACGTGCTATATGTTCTGAATGCCCGAATTGGGAATCTGTGTAAAAATTTGTTAGGAATTATGTGATCCTTACTAGCTGGAAGTAAGGGAGATGGGGCATGAAGTTATTTCTAGGAGTTGGACACATACCAAGTTTAGCTCAGTTCTGGGCATCTTTGAAATACCTATGCAAACTTGTTCCTACATAGTAATCTTGCAACTTTGAATGAGAATGTGCTTGCTTACAGCAACGTGCTATATGTTCTGAATGCCCGAATTGGGAATCTGTGTCAAAACTTTGTTAGGGAATTATGTGATCCTTACTAGCTGGAAGTAAGGGAGCTGGGGCAGGAAGTTATTTCTAGGAGTTGGACACATACCAAGTTTAGCTCAGTTCTGGGCATCTTTGAAATACCTATACAAACTTGTTCCTACATAGTAACTTGCATCATTAATGAGAATGTGCTTGCTTACAGCAACGTGCTATATGTTCTGAATGCCCGAATTGGGAATCTGTGTCAAAACTTTGTTAGGATTAGTGATCCTTACTAGCTGGAAGTAAGGGAGATGGGGCATGAAGTTATTTCTAGGAGTTGGACACATACCAAGTTTAGCTCAGTTCTGGGCATCTTTGAAATACCTATACAAACTTGTTCCTACATAGTAACTTGCAACTTTGAATGAGAATCTGCTTGCTTACAGCAACGTGCTATATGTTCTGAATGCCCGAATTGGGAATCTGTGTCAAAACTTTGTTAGGAATTATGTGATCCTTACTAGCTGGAAGTAAGGGAGATGGGGGCATGAAGTTATTTCTAGGAGTTGGACACATACCAAGTTTAGCTCAGTTCTGGGCATCTTTGAAATACCTATACAAACTTGTTCCTACATAGTAACTTCCATCTTTGAATGAGAATGTGCTTGCTTACAGCAACGTGCTATATGTTCTGAATGCCCGAATTGGCAATCTGTGTCAAAACTTTGTTAGGAATTATGTGATCTTACTAGCTGGAAGTAAGGGAGATGGGGCATGAAGTTATTTCTAGGAGTTGGACACATACCAAGTTTAGCTCAGTTCTGGGCATCTTTGAAATACCTATACAAACTTGTTCCTACATAGTAACTTGCATCTTTGAATGAGAATGTGCTTGCTTACAGCAACGTGCTATATGTTCTGAATGCCCGAATTGGGAATCTGTGTCAAAACTTTGTTAGGAATTATGTGATCCTTACTAGCTGGAAGTAAGGGAGATGGGGCATGAAGTTATTTCTAGGAGTTGGACACATACCAAGTTTAGCTCAGTTCTGGGCATCTTTGAAATACCTATACAAACTTGTTCCTACGTAGTAACTTGCAACTTTGAATGAAAATGTGCTTGCTTACAGCAACGTGCTATATGTTCTGAATGCCCGAATTGGGAATCTGTGTCAAAACTTTGTTAGGAATTATGTGATCCTTACTAGCTGGAATTAAGGGAGATGGGCATGATGTTATTTCTAGGAGTTGGACACATACCAAGTTTAGCTCAGTTCTGGGCATCTTTGAAATACCTATACAAACTTGTTCCTACATAGTAACTTGCAACTTTGAATGAGAATCTGCTTGCTTACAGCAACGTGCTATATGTTCTGAATGCCCGAATTGGGAATCTGTGTCAAAACTTTGTTAGGAATTATGTGATCCTTACTAGCTGGAAGTAAGGGAGATGGTGCATGAAGTTATTTCTAGGATTTGGACACATACCAAGTTTAGCTCAGTTCTGGGCATCTTTGAAATACCTTTACAAACTTGTTCCTACATAGTAACTTGCATCTTTGAATGAGAATCTGCTTGCTTACAGCAACGTGCTATATGTTCTGAATGCCCGAATTGGGAATCTGTGTCAAAACTTTGTTAGGAATTATGTGATCCTTACTAGCTGGAAGTAAGGGAGATGGGGCATGAAGTTATTTCTAGGAGTTGGACACATACCAAGTTTAGCTCAGTTCTGGGCATCTTTGAAATACCTATACAAACTTGTTCCTACGTAGTAACTTGCAACATTGAATGAAAATGTGCTTGCTTACAGCAACGTGCTATATGTTCTGAATGCCCGAATTGGCAATCTGTGTCAAAACTTTGTTAGGAATTATGTGATCCTTACTAGCTGGAAGTAAGGGAGATGGGGCATGAAGTTATTTCTAGGAGTTGGACACATACCAAGTTTAGCTCAGTTCTGGGCATCTTTGAAATACCTATACAAACTTGTTCCTACATAGTAACTTGCAACTTTGAATGAGAATGTGCTTGCTTACAGCAACGTGCTATATGTTCTGAGTGCCCGAATTGGGAATCTGTGTCAAAACTTTGTTAGGAATTATGTGATCCTTACTAGCTGGAAGTAAGGGAGATGGGGCATGAAGTTATTTCTAGGAGTTGGACACATACCAAGTTTAGCTCAATTCTGGGCATCTTTGAAATACCTATACAAACTTGTTCCTACATAGTAACTTGCAACTTTGAATGAGAATGTGCTTGCTTACAGCAACGTGCTATATGTTCTGAATGCCCGAATTCGGAATCTGTGTCAAAACTTTGTTAGGAATTATGTGATCCTTACTAGCTGGAAGTAAGGGAGATGGGGCATGAAGTTATTTCTAGGAGTTGGACACATACCAAGTTTAGCTCAGTTCTGGGCATCTTTGAAATACCTATACAAACTTGTTCCTACATAGTAACTTGCATCTTTGAATGAGAATGTGCTTGCTTACAGCAACGTGCTATATGTTCTGAATGCCCGAATTGGGAATCTGTGTCAAAACTTTGTTAGGAATTATGTCATCCTTACTAGCTGGAAGTAAGGGAGATGGGGCATGAAGTTATTTCTAGGAGTTGGACACATACCAAGTTTAGCTCAGTTCTGGGCATCTTTGAAATACCTATACAAACTTGTTCCTACATAGTAACTTGCAACTTTGAATGAGAATGTGCTTGCTTACAGCAACGTGCTATATGTTCTGAATGCCCGAATTGGGAATCTGTGTCAAAACTTTGTTAGGAATTATGTGATCCTTACTAGCTGGAAGTAAGGGAGATGGGGCATGAAGTTATTTCTAGGAGTTGGACACATAACAAGTTTAGCTCAGTTCTGGGCATCTTTGAAATACCTATACAAACTTGTTCCTACATAGTAACTTGCATCTTTGAATGAGAATCTGCTTGCTTACAGCAACGTGCTATATGTTCTGAATGCCCGAATTGGGAATCTGTGTCAAAACTTTGTTAGGAATTATGTGATCCTTACTAGCTGGAAGTAAGGGAGATGGGGCATGAAGTTATTTCTAGGAGTTGGACACATACCAAGTTTAGCTCAGTTCTGGGCATCTTTGAAATACCTATACAAACTTGTTCCTACATAGTAACTTGCAACTTTGAATGAGAATGTGCTTGCTTACAGCAACGTGCTATATGTTCTGAATGCCCGAATTGGGAATCTGTGTCAAAACTTTGTTAGGAATTATGTGATCCTTACTAGCTGGAAGTAAGGGAGATGGGGCATGAAGTTATTTCTAGGAGTTGGACACATACCAAGTTTAGCTCAGTTCTGGGCATCTTTGAAATACCTATACAAACTTGTTCCTACATAGTAACTTGCAACTTTGAATGAGAATGTGCTTGCTTGCAGCAACGTGCTATATGTTCTGAATGCCCGAATTGGGAATCTGTGTCAAAACTTTGTTAGGAATTATGTGATCCTTACTAGCTGGAAGTAAGGGAGATGGGGCATGAAGTTATTTCTAGGAGTTGGACACATACCAAGTTTAGCTCAGTTCTGGGCATCTTTGAAATACCTATACACACTTGTTCCTACATAGTAACTTGCAACTTTGAATGAGAATGTGCTTGCTTACAGCAACGAGCTATATGTTCTGAATGCCCGAATTGGCAATCTGTGTCAAAACTTTGTTAGGAATTATGTGATCCTTACTAGCTGGAAGTAAGGGAGATGGGGCATGAAGTTATTTCTAGGAGTTGGACACATACCAAGTTTAGCTCAGTTCTGGGCATCTTTGAAATACCTATACAAACTTGTTCCTACATAGTAACTTGCATCTTTAATGAGAATCTGCTTGCTTACAGCAACGTGCTATATGTTCTGAATGCCCGAATTGGGAATCTGTGTCAAAACTTTGTTAGGAATTATGTGATCCTTACTAGCTGGAAGTAAGGGAGATGGGGCATGAAGTTATTTCTAGGAGTTAGACACATACCAAGTTTAGCTCAGTTCTGGGCATCTTTGAAATACCTATACAAACTTGTTCCTACATAGTAACTTGCAACTTTGAATGCGAATGTGCTTGCTTACAGCAACGTGCTATATGTTCTGAATGCCCGAATTGGGAATCTGTGTCAAAACTTTGTTAGGAATTATGTGATCCTTACTAGCTGGAAGCAAGGGAGATGGGGCATGAAGTTATTTCTAGGAGTTGGACACATACCAAGTTTAGCTCAGTTCTGGGCATCTTTGAAATACCTATACAAACTTGTTCCTACATAGTAACTTGCAACTTTGAATGAGAATGTGCTTGCTTACAGCAACGTGCTATGTGTTCTGAATGCCCGAATTGGCAATCTGTGTCAAAACTTTGTTAGGAATTATGTGATCCTTACCAGCTGGAAGGAAGGGAGATGGGGCATGAAGTTATTTCTAGGAGTTGGACACATACCAAGTTTAGCTCCGTTCTGGGCATCTTTGAAATACCTATACAAACTTGTTCCTACATAGTAACTGGCAACTTTGAATGAGAATGTGCTTGCTTACAGCAACGTGCTATATGTTCTGAATGCCCGAATTGGGAATCTGTGTCAAAACTTTGTTAGGAATTATGTGATCCTTACTAGCTGGAAGTAAGGGAGATGGGGCATGAAGTTATTTCTAGGAGTTGGACACATACCAAGTTTAGCTCAGTTCTGGGCATCTTTGAAATACCTATACAAACTTGTTCCTACATAGTAACTTGCATCTTTGAATGAGAATCTGCTTGCTTACAGCAACGTGCTATATGTTCTGAATGCCCGCATTGGGAATCTGTGTCAAATCTTTGTTAGGAATTATGTGATCCTTACTAGCTGGAAGTAAGGGAGATGGGGCATGAAGTTATTTCTAGGAGTTGGACACATACCAAGTTTAGCTCAATTCTGGGCATCTTTGAAATACCTATACAAACTTGTTCCTACATAGTAACTTGCAACTTTGAATGAGAATGTGCTTGCTTACAGCAACGTGCTATATGTTCTGAATGCCCGAATTGGGAATCTGTGTCAAAACTTTGTTAGGAATTATGTGATCCTTACTAGCTGGAAGTAAGGGAGATGGGGCATGAAGTTATTTCTAGGAGTTGGACACATACCAAGTTTAGCTCAGTTCTGGGCATCTTTGAAATACCTATACAAACTTGTTCCTACATAGTAACTTGCATCTTTGAATGAGAATGTGCTTGCTTACAGCAACGTGCTATATGTTCTGAATGCCCGAATTGGGAATCTGTGTCAAAACTTTGTTAGGAATTATGTGATCCTTACTAGCTGGAAGTAAGGGAGATGGGGCATGAAGTTATTTCTAGGAGTTGGACACATACCAAGTTTAGCTCAGTTCTGGGCATCTTTGAAATACCTATACAAACTTTTTCCTACATAGTAACTTGCAACTTTGAATGAGAATGTGCTTGCTTACAGCAACGTGCTATATGTTCTGAATGCCCGAATTGGGAATCTGTGTCAAAACTTTGTTAGGAATTATGTGATCCTTACTAGCTGGAAGTAAGGGAGATGGGGCATGAAGTTATTTCTAGGAGTTGGACACATACCAAGTTTAGCTCAGTTCTGGGCATCTTTGAAATACCTATACAAACTTGTTCCTACATAGTAACTTGCATCTTTGAATGAGAATCTGCTTGCTTACAGCAACGTGCTATATGTTCTGAATGCCCGAATTGGGAATCTGTGTCAAAACTTTGTTAGGAATTATGTGATCCTTACTAGCTGGAAGTAAGGGAGATGGGGCATGAAGTTATTTCTAGGAGTTGGACACATACCAAGTTTAGCTCAGTTCTGGGCATCTTTGAAATACCTATACAAACTTGTTCCTACATAGTAACTTGCAACTTTGAATGAGAATGTGCTTGCTTACAGCAACGTGCTATATGTTCTGAATGCCCGAATTGGGAATCTGTGTCAAAACTTTGTTAGGAATTATGTGATCCTTACAAGCTGGAAGTAAGGGAGATGGGGCATGAAGTTATTTCTAGGAGTTGGACAATACCAAGTTTAGCTCAGTTCTGGGCATCTTTGAAATACCTATACAAACTTGTTGCTACATAGTAACTTGCATCATTAATGAGAATGTGCTTGCTTACAGCAACGTGCTATATGTTCTGAATGCCCGAATTGAGAATCTGTGTCAAAACTTTGTTAGGAATTATGTGATCCTTACTAGCTGGAAGTAAGGGAGATGGGGCATGAAGTTATTTCTAGGAGTTGGACACATACCAAGTTTAGCTCAGTTCTGGGCATCTTTGAAATACCTATACAAACTTGTTCCTACATAGTAACTTGCATCTTTGAATGAGAATCTGCTTGCTTACAGCAACGTGCTATATGTTCTGAATGCCCGCATTGGGAATCTGTGTCAAAACTTTGTTAGGAATTATGTGATCCTTACTAGCTGGAAGTAAGCGAGATGGGGCATGAAGTTATTTCTAGGAGTTGGACACATACCAAGTTTAGCTCAATTCTGGGCATCTTTGAAATACCTATACAAACTTGTTCCTACATAGTAACTTGCAACTTTGAATGAGAATGTGCTTGCTTACAGCAACGTGCTATATGTTCTGAATGCCCGAATTGGGAATCTGTGTCAAAACTTTGTTAGGAATTATGTGATCCTTACTAGCTGGAAGTAAGGGAGATGGGGCATGAAGTTATTTCTAGGAGTTGGACACATACCAAGTTTAGCTCAGTTCTGGGCATCTTTGAAATACCTATACAAACTTGTTCCTACATAGTAACTTGCATCTTTGAATGAGAAAGTGCGTGCTTACAGCAACGTGCTATATGTTCTGAATGCCCGAATTGGGAATCTGTGTCAAAACTTTGTTAGGAATTATGTGATCCTTACTAGCTGGAAGTAAGGGAGATGGGGCATGAAGTTATTTCTAGGAGTTGGACACATACCAAGTTTAGCTCAGTTCTGGGCATCTTTGAAATACCTATACAAACTTTTTCCTACATAGTAACTTGCAACTTTGAATGAGAATGTGCTTGCTTACAGCAACGTGCTATATGTTCTGAATGCCCGAATTGGGAATCTGTGTCAAAACTTTGTTAGGAATTATGTGATCCTTACTAGCTGGAAGTAAGGGAGATGGGGCATGAAGTTATTTCTAGGAGTTGGACACATACCAAGTTTAGCTCAGTTCTGGGCATCTTTGAAATACCTATACAAACTTGTTCCTACATAGTAACTTGCATCTTTGAATGAGAATCTGCTTGCTTACAGCAACGTGCTATATGTTCTGAATGCCCGAATTGGGAATCTGTGTCAAAACTTTGTTAGGAATTATGTGATCCTTACTAGCTGGAAGTAAGGGAGATGGGGCATGAAGTTATTTCTAGGAGTTGGACACATACCAAGTTTAGCTCAGTTCTGGGCATCTTTGAAATACCTATACAAACTTGTTCCTACATAGTAACTTGCAACTTTGAATGAGAATGTGCTTGCTTACAGCAACGTGCTATATGTTCTGAATGCCCGAATTGTGAATCTGTGTCAAAACTTTGTTAGGAATTATGTGATCCTTACTAGCTGGAAGTAAGGGAGATGGGGCATGAAGTTATTTCTAGGAGTTGGACACATACCAAGTTTAGCTCAGTTCTGGGCATCTTTGAAATACCTATACAAACTTGTTCCTACATAGTAACTTGCATCTTTGAATGAGAATGTGCTTGCTTACAGCAACGTGCTATATGTTCTGAATGCCCGAATTGGGAATCTGTGTCAAAACTTTGTTAGGAATTATGTGATCCTTACTAGCTGGAAGTAAGGGAGATGGGGCATGAAGATATTTCTAGGAGTTGGACAATACCAAGTTTAGCTCAGTTCTGGGCATCTTTGAAATACCTATACAAACTTGTTGCTACATAGTAACTTGCATCATTAATGAGAATGTGCTTGCTTACAGCAACGTGCTATATGTTCTGAATGCCCGAATTGAGAATCTGTGTCAAAACTTTGTTAGGAATTATGTGATCCTTACTAGCTGGAAGTAAGGGAGATGGGGCATGAAGTTATTTCTAGGAGTTGGACACATACCAAGTTTAGCTCAGTTCTGGGCATCTTTGAAATACCTATACAAACTTGTTCCTACATAGTAACTTGCAACTTTGAATGAGAATGTGCTTGCTTACAGCAACGTGCTATATGTTCTGAATGCCCGAATTGGGAATCTGTGTCAAAACTTTGTTAGGAATTATGTGATCCTTACTAGCTGGAAGTAAGGGAGATGGGGCATGAAGTTATTTCTAGGAGTTGGACACATACCAAGTTTAGCTCAGTTCTGGGCATCTTTGAAATACCTATACAAACTTGTTCCTACATAGTAACTTGCAACTTTGAATGAGAATCTGCTTGCTTTCAGCAACGTGCTATATGTTCTGAATGCCCGAATTGGGAATCTGTGTCATAACTTTGTTAAGAATTATGTGATCCTTACTAGCTGGAAGTAAGGGAAATGGGGCATGAAGTTATTTCTAGGAGTTGGACACATACCAAGTTTAGCTCAGTTCTGGGCATCTTTGAAATACCTATACAAACTTGTTCCTACATAGTAACTTGCATCTTTGAATGAGAATGTGCTTGCTTACAGCAACGAGCTATATGTTCTGAACGCCCGAATTGGCAATCTGTGTCAAAACTTTGTTAGGAATTATGTGATCCTTACTAGCTGGAAGTAAGGGAGATGGGGCATGAAGTTATTTCTAGGAGTTGGACACATACCAAGTTTAGCTCAGTTCTGGGCATCTTTGAAATACCTATACAAACTTGTTCCTACATAGTAACTTGCATCTTTAATGAGAATCTGCTTGCTTACAGCAACGTGCTATATGTTCTGAATGCCCGAATTGGGAATCTGTGTCAAAACTTTGTTAGGAATTATGTGATCCTTACTAGCTTGAAGTAAGGGATATGGGGCATGAAGTTATTTCTAGGAGTTGGACACATACCAAGTTTAGCTCAGTTCTGGGCATCTTTGAAATACCTATACAAACTTGTTCCTACATAGTAACTTGCATCTTTGAATGAGAATGTGCTTGCTTACAGCAACGTGCTATATGTTCTGAATTCCCGAATTGGGAATCTGTGTCAAATCTTTGTTAGGAATTATGTGATCCTTACTAGCTGGAAGTAAGGGAGATGGGGCATGAAGTTATTTCTAGGAGTTGGACACATACCAAGTTTAGCTCAGTTCTGGGCATCTTTGAAATACCTATACAAACTTGTTCCTACATAGTAACTTGCATCTTTAATGAGAATCTGCTTGCTTACAGCAACGTGCTATATGTTCTGAATGCCCGATTTGGGAATCTGTGTCAAAACTTTGTTAGGAATTATGTGATCCTTACTAGCTGGAAGTAAGGGAGATGGGGCATGAAGTTATTTCTAGGAGTTGGACACATACCAAGTTTAGCTCAGTTCTGGGCATCTTTGAAATACCTATACAAACTTGTTCCTACATAGTAACTTGCATCTTTGAATGAGAATGTGCTTGCTTACAGCAACGTGCTATATGTTCTGAATGCCCGAATTGGGAATCTGTGTCAAAACTTTGTTAGGAATTATGTGATCCTTACTAGCTGGAAGTAAGGGAGATGGGGCATGAAGTTATTTCTAGGAGTTGGACACATACCAAGTTTAGCTCAGTTCTGGGCATCTTTGAAATACCTATACAAACTTGTTCCTACATAGTAACTTGCAACTTTGAATGAGAATGTGCTTGCTTACAGCAACGTGCTATATGTTCTGAATGCCCGAATTGGGAATCTGTGTCAAAACTTTGTTAGGAATTATGTGATCCTTACTAGCTGGAAGTAAGGGAGATGGGGCATGAAGTTATTTCTAGGAGTTGGACACATACCAAGTTTAGCTCAGTTCTGGGCATCTTTGAAATACCTATACAAACTTGTTATTACATAGTAACTTGCAACTTTGAATGAGAATGTGCTTGCTTACAGCAACGTGCTATATGTTCTGAATGCCCGAATTGGGAATCTGTGTCAAAACTTTGTTAGGAATTATGTGATCCTTACTAGCTGGAAGTAAGGGAGATGGGGCATGAAGTTATTTCTTCGAGTTGGACACATACCAAGTTTAGCTCAGTTCTGGGCATCTTTGAAATACCTATACAAACTTGTTCCTACATAGTAACTTGCAACTTTGAATGAGAATGTGCTTGCTTGCAGCAACGTGCTATATGTTCTGAATGCCCGAATTGGGAATCTGTGTCAAAACTTTGTTAGGAATTATGTGATCCTTACTAGCTGGAAGTAAGGGAGATGGGGCATGAAGTTATTTCTAGGAGTTGGACACATACCAAGTTTAGCTCAGTTCTGGGCATCTTTGAAATACCTATACAAACTTGTTCCTACATAGTAACTTGCATCTTTGAATGAGAATGTGCTTGCTTACAGCAACGAGCTATATGTTCTGAATGCCCGAATTGGCAATCTGTGTCAAAACTTTGTTAGGAATTATGTGATCCTTACTAGCTGGACGTAAGGGAGATGGGGCATGAAGTTATTTCTAGGAGTTGGACACATACCAAGTTTAGCTCAGTTCTGGGCATCTTTGAAATACCTATACAAACTTGTTCCTACATAGTAACTTGCAAGTTTGAATGAGAATGTGCTTGCTTACAGCAACGTGCTATATGTTCTGAATACCCGAATTGGGAATCTGTGTCAAAACTTTGTTAGGAATTATGTGATCCTTACTAGCTGGAAGTAAGGGAGATGGGGCATGAAGTTATTTCTAGGAGTTGGACACATACCAAGTTTAGCTCAGTTCTGGGCATCTTTGAAATACCTATACAAACTTGTTCCTACATAGTAACTTGCAACTTTGAATGAGAATGTGCTTGCTTACAGCAACGTGCTATATGTTCTGAATGCCCGAATTGGGAATCTGTGTCAAAACTTTGTTAGGAATTATGTGATCCTTACTAGCTGGAAGTAAGGGAGATGGGGCATGAAGTTATTTCTAGGAGTTGGACACATACCAAGTTTAGCTCAGTTCTGGGCATCTTTGAAATACCTATACAAACTTGTTGCTACATAGTAACTTGCAACTTTGAATGAGAATGTGCTTGCTTACAGCAACGTGCTATATGTTCTGAATGCCCGAATTGGCAATCTGTGTCAAAACTTTGTTAGGAATTATGTGATCCTTACTAGCTGGAAGTAAGGGAGATGAGGCATGAAGTTATTTCTAGGAGTTGGACACATACCAAGTTTAGCTCAGTTCTGGGCATCTTTGAAATACCTATACAAACTTGTTGCTACATAGTAACTTGCATCATTAATGAGAATGTGCTTGCTTACAGCAACGTGCTATATGTTCTGAACGCCCGAATTGGGAATCTGTGTCAAAACTTTGTTAGGAATTATGTGATCCTTACTAGCTGGAAGTAAGGGAGATGGGGCATGAAGTTATTTCTAGGAGTTGGACACATACCAAGTTTAGCTCAGTTCTGGGCATCTTTGAAATACCTATACAAACTTGTTGCTACATAGTAACTTGCAACTTTGAATGAGAATGTGCTTGCTTACAGCAACGTGCTATATGTTCTGAATGCCCGAATTGGGAATCTGTGTCAAAACTTTGTTAGGAATTATGTGATCCTTACTAGCTGGAAGTAAGGGAGATGGGGCATGAAGTTATTTCTAGGAGTTGGACACATACCAAGTTTAGCTCAGTTCTGGGCATCTTTGAAATACCTATACAAACTTGTTATTACATAGTAACTTGCAACTTTGAATGAGAATGTGCTTGCTTACAGCAACGTGCTATATGTTCTGAATGCCCGAATTGGGAATCTGTGTCAAAACTTTGTTAGGAATTATGTGATCCTTACTAGCTGGAAGTAAGGGAGATGGGGCATGAAGTTATTTCTTCGAGTTGGACACATACCAAGTTTAGCTCAGTTCTGGGCATCTTTGAAATACCTATACAAACTTGTTCCTACATAGTAACTTGCAACTTTGAATGAGAATGTGCTTGCTTGCAGCAACGTGCTATATGTTCTGAATGCCCGAATTGGGAATCTGTGTCAAAACTTTGTTAGGAATTATGTGATCCTTACTAGCTGGAAGTAAGGGAGATGGGGCATGAAGTTATTTCTAGGAGTTGGACACATACCAAGTTTAGCTCAGTTCTGGGCATCTTTGAAATACCTATACAAACTTGTTCCTACATAGTAACTTGCATCTTTGAATGAGAATGTGCTTGCTTACAGCAACGAGCTATATGTTCTGAATGCCCGAATTGGCAATCTGTGTCAAAACTTTGTTAGGAATTATGTGATCCTTACTAGCTGGACGTAAGGGAGATGGGGCATGAAGTTATTTCTAGGAGTTGGACACATACCAAGTTTAGCTCAGTTCTGGGCATCTTTGAAATACCTATACAAACTTGTTCCTACATAGTAACTTGCAAGTTTGAATGAGAATGTGCTTGCTTACAGCAACGTGCTATATGTTCTGAATACCCGAATTGGGAATCTGTGTCAAAACTTTGTTAGGAATTATGTGATCCTTACTAGCTGGAAGTAAGGGAGATGGGGCATGAAGTTATTTCTAGGAGTTGGACACATACCAAGTTTAGCTCAGTTCTGGGCATCTTTGAAATACCTATACAAACTTGTTCCTACATAGTAACTTGCAACTTTGAATGAGAATGTGCTTGCTTACAGCAACGTGCTATATGTTCTGAATGCCCGAATTGGGAATCTGTGTCAAAACTTTGTTAGGAATTATGTGATCCTTACTAGCTGGAAGTAAGGGAGATGGGGCATGAAGTTATTTCTAGGAGTTGGACACATACCAAGTTTAGCTCAGTTCTGGGCATCTTTGAAATACCTATACAAACTTGTTGCTACATAGTAACTTGCAACTTTGAATGAGAATGTGCTTGCTTACAGCAACGTGCTATATGTTCTGAATGCCCGAATTGGCAATCTGTGTCAAAACTTTGTTAGGAATTATGTGATCCTTACTAGCTGGAAGTAAGGGAGATGAGGCATGAAGTTATTTCTAGGAGTTGGACACATACCAAGTTTAGCTCAGTTCTGGGCATCTTTGAAATACCTATACAAACTTGTTGCTACATAGTAACTTGCATCATTAATGAGAATGTGCTTGCTTACAGCAACGTGCTATATGTTCTGAACGCCCGAATTGGGAATCTGTGTCAAAACTTTGTTAGGAATTATGTGATCCTTACTAGCTGGAAGTAAGGGAGATGGGGCATGAAGTTATTTCTAGGAGTTGGACACATACCAAGTTTAGCTCAGTTCTGGGCATCTTTGAAATACCTATACAAACTTGTTGCTACATAGTAACTTGCAACTTTGAATGAGAATGTGCTTGCTTACAGCAACGTGCTATATGTTCTGAATGCCCGAATTGGGAATCTGTGTCAAAACTTTGTTAGGAATTATGTGATCCTTACTAGCTGGAAGTAAGGGAGATGGGGCATGAAGTTATTTCTAGGAGTTGGACACATACCAAGTTTAGCTCAGTTCTGGGCATCTTTGAAATACCTATACAAACTTGTTCCTACATAGTAACTTGCATCTTTGAATGAGAATGTGCTTGCTTACAGCAACGTGCTATATGTTCTGAATGCCCGAATTGGGAATCTGTGTCAAAACTTTGTTAGGAATTATGTCATCCTTACTAGCTGGAAGTAAGGCAGATGGGGCATGAAGTTATTTCTAGGAGTTGGACACATACCAAGTTTAGCTCAGTTCTGGGCATCTTTGAAATACCTATACAAACTTGTTCCTACATAGTAACTTGCAACTTTGAATGAGAATGTGCTTGCTTACAGCAACGTGCTATATGTTCTGAATGCCCGAATTGGGAATCTGTGTCAAAACTTTGTTAGGAATTATGTCATCCTTACTAGCTGGAAGTAAGGGAGATGGGGCATGAAGTTATTTCTAGGAGTTGGACACATACCAAGTTTAGCTCAGTTCTGGGCATCTTTGAAATACCTATACAAACTTGTTCCTACATAGTAACTTGCAACTTTGAATGAGAATGTGCTTGCTTACAGCAACGTGCTATATGTTCTGAATGCCCGAATTGGGAATCTGTGTCAAAACTTTGTTAGGAATTATGTGATCCTTACTAGCTGGAAGTAAGGGAGATGGGGCATGAAGTTATTTCTAGGAGTTGGACACATACCAAGTTTAGCTCAGTTCTGGGCATCTTTGAAATACCTATACAAACTTGTTCCTACATAGTAACTTGCATCTTTGAATGAGAATGTGCTTGCTTACAGCAACGTGCTATATGTTCTGAATGCCCGAATTGGGAATCTGTGTCAAAACTTTGTTAGGAATTATGTGATCCTTACTAGCTGGAAGTAAGGGAGATGGGGCATGAAGATATTTCTAGGAGTTGGACAATACCAAGTTTAGCTCAGTTCTGGTCATCTTTGAAATACCTATACAAACTTGTTGCTACATAGTAACTTGCATCATTAATGAGAATGTGCTTGCTTACAGCAACGTGCTATATGTTCTGAATGCCCGAATTGAGAATCTGTGTCAAAACTTTGTTAGGAATTATGTGATCCTTACTAGCTGGAAGTAAGGGAGATGGGGCATGAAGTTATTTGTAGGAGTTGGACACATACCAACTTTAGCTCAGTTCTGGGCATCTTTGAAATACCTATACAAACTTGTTCCTACATAGTAACTTGCAACTTTGAATGAGAATGTGCTTGCTTACAGCAACGTGCTATATGTTCTGAATGCCCGAATTGGGAATCTGTGTCAAAACTTTGTTAGGAATTATGTGATCCTTACTAGCTGGAAGTAAGGGAGATGGGGCATGAAGTTATTTCTAGGAGTTGGACACATACCAAGTTTAGCTCAGTTCTGGGCATCTTTGAAATACCTATACAAACTTGTTCCTACATAGTAACTTGCAACTTTGAATGAGAATCTGCTTGCTTTCAGCAACGTGCTATATGTTCTGAATGCCCGAATTGGGAATCTGTGTCATAACTTTGTTAAGAATTATGTGATCCTTACTAGCTGGAAGTAAGGGAGATGGGGCATGAAGTTATTTCTAGGAGTTGGACACATACCAAGTTTAGCTCAGTTCTGGGCATCTTTGAAATACCTATACAAACTTGTTCCTACATAGTAACTTGCATCTTTGAATGAGAATGTGCTTGCTTACAGCAACGAGCTATATGTTCTGAACGCCCGAATTGGCAATCTGTGTCAAAACTTTGTTAGGAATTATGTGATCCTTACTAGCTGGAAGTAAGGGAGATGGGGTATGAAGTTATTTCTAGGAGTTGGACACATACCAAGTTTAGCTCAGTTCTGTGCATCTTTGAAATACCTATACAAACTTGTTCCTACATAGTAACTTGCATCTTTAATGAGAATCTGCTTGCTTACAGCAACGTGCTATATGTTCTGAATGCCCGAATTGGGAATCTGTGTCAAAACTTTGTTAGGAATTATGTGATCCTTACTAGCTTGAAGTAAGGGATATGGGGCATGAAGTTATTTCTAGGAGTTGGACACATACCAAGTTTAGCTCAGTTCTGGGCATCTTTGAAATACCTATACAAACTTGTTCCTACATAGTAACTTGCATCTTTGAATGAGAATGTGCTTGCTTACAGCAACGTGCTATATGTTCTGAATGCCCGAATTGGGAATCTGTGTCAAAACTTTGTTAGGAATTATGTGATCCTTACTAGCTGGAAGTAAGGGAGATGGGGCATGAAGTTATTTCTAGGAGTTGGACACATACCAAGTTTAGCTCAGTTCTGGGCATCTTTGAAATACCTATACAAACTTGTTCCTACATAGTAACTTGCATCTTTAATGAGAATCTGCTTGCTTACAGCAACGTGCTATATGTTCTGAATGCCCGATTTGGGAATCTGTGTCAAAACTTTGTTAGGAATTATGTGATCCTTACTAGCTGGAAGTAAGGGAGATGGGGCATGAAGTTATTTCTAGGAGTTGGACACATACCAAGTTTAGCTCAGTTCTGGGCATCTTTGAAATACCTATACAACTTGTTCCTACATAGTAACTTGCATCTTTGAATGAGAATGTGCTTGCTTACAGCAACGTGCTATATGTTCTGAATGCCCGAATTGGGAATCTGTGTCAAAACTTTGTTAGGAATTATGTGATCCTTACTAGCTGGAAGTAAGGTAGATGGGGCATGAAGTTATTTCTAGGAGTTGGACACATACCAAGTTTAGCTCAGTTCTGGGCATCTTTGAAATACCTATACAAACTTGTTCCTACATAGTAACTTGCAACTTTGAATGAGAATCTGCTTGCTTACAGCAACGTGCTATATGTTCTGAATGCCCGAATTGGGAATCTGTGTCAAAACTTTGTTAGGAATTATGTGATCCTTACTAGCTGGAAGTAAGGGAGATGGGGCATGAAGTTATTTCTAGGAGTTGGACACATACCAAGTTTAGCTCAGTTCTGGGCATCTTTGAAATACCTATACAAACTTGTTATTACATAGTAACTTGCAACTTTGAATGAGAATGTGCTTGCTTACAGCAACGTGCTATATGTTCTGAATGCCCGAATTGGGAATCTGTGTCAAAACTTTGTTAGGAATTATGTGATCCTTACTAGCTGGAAGTAAGGGAGATGGGGCATGAAGTTATTTCTTCGAGTTGGACACATACCAAGTTTAGCTCAGTTCTGGGCATCTTTGAAATACCTATACAAACTTGTTCCTACATAGTAACTTGCAACTTTGAATGAGAATGTGCTTGCTTGCAGCAACGTGCTATATGTTCTGAATGCCCGAATTGGGAATCTGTGTCAAAACTTTGTTAGGAATTATGTGATCCTTACTAGCTGGAAGTAAGGGAGATGGGGCATGAAGTTATTTCTAGGAGTTGGACACATACCAAGTTTATCTCAGTTCTGGGCATCTTTGAAATACCTATACAAACTTGTTCCTACATAGTAACTTGCATCTTTGAATGAGAATGTGCTTGCTTACAGCAACGAGCTATATGTTCTGAATGCCCGAATTGGCAATCTGTGTCAAAACTTTGTTAGGAATTATGTGATCCTTACTAGCTGGACGTAAGGGAGATGGGGCATGAAGTTATTTCTAGGAGTTGGACACATACCAAGTTTAGCTCAGTTCTGGGCATCTTTGAAATACCTATACAAACTTGTTCCTACATAGTAACTTGCAACTTTGAATGAGAATGTGCTTGCTTACAGCAACGTGCTATATGTTCTGAATACCCGAATTGGGAATCTGTGTCAAAACTTTGTTAGGAATTATGTGATCCTTACTAGCTGGAAGTAAGGGAGATGGGGCATGAAGTTATTTCTAGGAGTTGGACACATACCAAGTTTAGCTCAGTTCTGGGCATCTTTGAAATACCTATACAAACTTGTTCCTACATAGTAACTTGCAACTTTGAATGAGAATGTGCTTGCTTACAGCAACGTGCTATATGTTCTGAATGCCCGAATTGGGAATCTGTGTCAAAACTTTGTTAGGAATTATGTGATCCTTACTAGCTGGAAGTAAGGGAGATGGGGCATGAAGTTATTTCTAGGAGTTGGACACATACCAAGTTTAGCTCAGTTCTGGGCATCTTTGAAATACCTATACAAACTTGTTGCTACATAGTAACTTGCAACTTTGAATGAGAATGTGCTTGCTTACAGCAACGTGCTATATGTTCTGAATGCCCGAATTGGCAATCTGTGTCAAAACTTTGTTAGGAATTATGTGATCCTTACTAGCTGGAAGTAAGGGAGATGAGGCATGAAGTTATTTCTAGGAGTTGGACACATACCAAGTTTAGCTCAGTTCTGGGCATCTTTGAAATACCTATACAAACTTGTTGCTACATAGTAACTTGCATCATTAATGAGAATGTGCTTGCTTACAGCAACGTGCTATATGTTCTGAACGCCCGAATTGGGAATCTGTGTCAAAACTTTGTTAGGAATTATGTGATCCTTACTAGCTGGAAGTAAGGGAGATGGGGCATGAAGTTATTTCTAGGAGTTGGACACATACCAAGTTTAGCTCAGTTCTGGGCATCTTTGAAATACCTATACAAACTTGTTGCTACATAGTAACTTGCAACTTTGAATGAGAATGTGCTTGCTTACAGCAACGTGCTATATGTTCTGAATGCCCGAATTGGGAATCTGTGTCAAAACTTTGTTAGGAATTATGTGATCCTTACTAGCTGGAAGTAAGGGAGATGGGGCATGAAGTTATTTCTAGGAGTTGGACACATACCAAGTTTAGCTCAGTTCTGGGCATCTTTGAAATACCTATACAAACTTGTTCCTACATAGTAACTTGCATCTTTGAATGAGAATGTGCTTGCTTACAGCAACGTGCTATATGTTCTGAATGCCCGAATTGGGAATCTGTGTCAAAACTTTGTTAGGAATTATGTCATCCTTACTAGCTGGAAGTAAGGCAGATGGGGCATGAAGTTATTTCTAGGAGGTGGACACATACCAAGTTTAGCTCAGTTCTGGGCATCTTTGAAATACCTATACAAACTTGTTCCTACATAGTAACTTGCAACTTTGAATGAGAATGTGCTTGCTTACAGCAACGTGCTATATGTTCTGAATGCCCGAATTGGGAATCTGTGTCAAAACTTTGTTAGGAATTATGTCATCCTTACTAGCTGGAAGTAAGGGAGATGGGGCATGAAGTTATTTCTAGGAGTTGGACACATACCAAGTTTAGCTCAGTTCTGGGCATCTTCGAAATACCTATACAAACTTGTTCCTACATAGTAACTTGCATCTTTGAATGAGAATCTGCTTGCTTACAGCAACGTGCTATATGTTCTGAATGCCCGAATTGGGAATCTGTGTCAAAACTTTGTTAGGAATTATGTGATCCTTACTAGCTGGAAGTAAGGGAGATGGGGCATGAAGTTATTTCTAGGAGTTGGACACATACCAAGTTTAGCTCAGTTCTGGGCATCTTTGAAATACCTATACAAACTTGTTCCTACATAGTAACTTGCAACTTTGAATGAGAATGTGCTTGCTTGCAGCAACGTGCTATATGTTCTGAATGCCCGAATTGGGAATCTGTGTCAAAACTTTGTTAGGAATTATGTGATCCTTACTAGCTGTAAGTAAGGGAGATGGGGCATGAAGTTATTTCTAGGAATTGGACACATACCAAGTTTAGCTCAGTTCTGGGCATCTTTGAAACACCTATACAAACTTGTTCCTACATAGTAACTTGCTACTTTGAATAAGAATGTGCTTGCTTACAGCAACGAGCTATATGTTCTGAATGCACGAATTGGGAATCTGTGTCAAAACTTTGTTAGGAATTATGTGATCCTTACTAGCTGGAAGTAAGGGAGATGGGGCATGAAGTTATTTCTAGGAGTTGGACACATACCAAGTTTAGCTCAGTTCTGGGCATCTTTGAAATACCTATACAAACTTGTTCCTACATAGTAACTTGCATCTTTAATGAGAATCTGCTTGCTTACAGCAACGTGCTATATGTTCTGAATGCCCGAATTGGGAATCTGTGTCAAAACTTTGTTAGGAATTATGTGATCCTTACTAGCTGGAAGTAAGGGAGATGGGGCATGAAGTTATTTCTAGGAGTTGGACACATACCAAGTTTAGCTCAGTTCTGGGCATCTTTGAAATACCTATACAAACTTGTTCCTACATAGTAACTTGCATCTTTGAATGAGAAGGTGCTTGCTTACAGCAACGTGCTATATGTTCTGAATGCCCGAATTGGGAATCTGTGTCAAAACTTTGTTAGGAATTATGTGATCCTTACTAGCTGGAAGTAAGGGAGATGGGGCATGAAGTTATTTCTAGGAGTTGGACACATACCAAGTTTAGCTCAATTCTGGGCATCTTTGAAATACCTATACAAACTTGTTCCTACATAGTAACTTGCAACTTTGAATGAGAATGTGCTTGCTTACAGCAACGTGCTATATGTTCTGAATGCCCGAATTGGGAATCTGTGTCAAAACTTTGTTAGGAATTATGTGATCCTTACTAGCTGGAAGTAAGGGAGATGGGGCATGAAGTTATTTCTAGGAGTTGGACACATACCAAGTTTAGCTCAGTTCTGGGCATCTTTGAAATACCTATACAAACTTGTTCCTACATAGTAACTTGCATATTTGAATGAGAATCTGCTTGCTTACAGCAACGTGCTATATGTTCTGAATGCCCGAATTGGGAATCTGTGTCAAAACTTTGTTAGGAATTATGTGATCCTTACTAGCTGGAAGTAAGGGAGATGGGGCATGAAGTTATTTCTAGGAGTTGGACACATACCAAGTTTAGCTCAGTTCTGGGCATCTTTGAAATACCTATACAAACTTGTTCCTACATAGTAACTTGCAACTTTGAATGAGAATGTGCTTGCTTACAGCAACGTGCTATATGTTCTGAATGCCCGAATTGGGAATCTGTGTCAAAACTTTGTTAGGAATTATGTGATCCTTACTAGCTGGAAGTAAGGGAGATGGGGCATGAAGTTATTTCTAGGAGTTGGACACATACCAAGTTTAGCTCAGTTCTGGGCATCTTTGAAATACCTATACAAACTTGTTCCTACATAGTAACTTGCAACTTTGAATGAGAATGTGCTTGCTTGCAGCAACGTGCTATATGTTCTGAATGCCCGAATTGGGAATCTGTGTCAAAACTTTGTTAGGAATTATGTGATCCTTACTAGCTGGAAGTAAGGGAGATGGGGCATGAAGTTATTTCTAGGAATTGGACACATACCAAGTTTAGCTCAGTTCTGGGCATCTTTGAAATACCTATACAAACTTGTTCCTACATAGTAACTTGCATCTTTGAATGAGAAGGTGCTTGCTTACAGCAACGTGCTATATGTTCTGAATGCCCGAATTGGGAATCTGTGTCAAAACTTTGTTAGGAATTATGTGATCCTTACTAGCTGGAAGTAAGGGAGATGGGGCATGAAGTTATTTCTAGGAGTTGGACACATACCAAGTTTAGCTCAATTCTGGGCATCTTTGAAATACCTATACAAACTTGTTCCTACATAGTAACTTGCAACTTTGAATGAGAATGTGCTTGCTTACAGCAACGTGCTATATGTTCTGAATGCCCGAATTGGGAATCTGTGTCAAAACTTTGTTAGGAATTATGTGATCCTTACTAGCTGGAAGTAAGGGAGATGGGGCATGAAGTTATTTCTAGGAGTTGGACACATACCAAGTTTAGCTCAGTTCTGGGCATCTTAGAAATACCTATACAAACTTGTTCCTACATAGTAACTTGCATCTTTGAATGAGAATGTGCTTGCTTACAGCAACGTGCTATATGTTCTGAATGCCCGAATTGGGAATCTGTGTCAAAACTTTGTTAGGAATTATGTCATCCTTACTAGCTGGAAGTAAGGGAGATGGGGCATGAAGTTATTTATAGGAGTTGGACACATACCAAGTTTAGCTCAGTTCTGGGCATCTTTGAAATACCTATACAAACTTGTTCCTACATAGTAACTTGCAACTTTGAATGAGAATGTGCTTGCTTACAGCAACGTGCTATATGTTCTGAATGCCCGAATTGGGAATCTGTGTCAAAACTTTGTTAGGAATTATGTGATCCTTACTAGCTGGAAGTAAGGGAGATGGGGCATGAAGTTATTTCTAGGAGTTGGACACATACCAAGTTTAGCTCAGTTCTGGGCATCTTTGAAATACCTATACAAACTTGTTCCTACATAGTAACTTGCATCTTTGAATGAGAATCTGCTTGCTTACAGCAACGTGCTATATGTTCTGAATGCCCGAATTGGGAATCTGTGTCAAAACTTTGTTAGGAATTATGTGATCCTTACTAGCTGGAAGTAAGGGAGATGGGGCATGAAGTTATTTCTAGGAGTTGGACACATACCAAGTTTAGCTCAGTTCTGGGCATCTTTGAAATACCTATACAAACTTGTTCCTACATAGTAACTTGCAACTTTGAATGAGAATGTGCTTGCTTACAGCAACGTGCTATATGTTCTGAATGCCCGAATTGGGAATCTGTGTCAAAACTTTGTTAGGAATTATGTGATCCTTACTAGCTGGAAGTAAGGGAGATGGGGCATGAAGTTATTTCTAGGAGTTGGACACATACCAAGTTTAGCTCAGTTCTGGGCATCTTTGAAATACCTATACAAACTTGTTCCTACATAGTAACTTGCAACTTTGAATGAGAATGTGCTTGCTTGCAGCAACGTGCTATATGTTCTGAATGCCCGAATTGGGAATCTGTGTCAAAACTTTGTTAGGAATTATGTGATCCTTACTAGCTGGAAGTAAGGGAGATGGGGCATGAAGTTATTTCTAGGAGTTGGACACATACCAAGTTTAGCTCAGTTCTGGGCATCTTTGAAATACCTATACAAACTTGTTCCTACATAGTAACTTGCATCTTTGAATGAGAAGGTGCTTGCTTACAGCAACGTGCTATATGTTCTGAATGCCCGAATTGGGAATCTGTGTCAAAACTTTGTTAGGAATTATGTGATCCTTACTAGCTGGAAGTAAGGGAGATGGGGCATGAAGTTATTTCTAGGAGTTGGACACATACCAAGTTTAGCTCAATTCTGGGCATCTTTGAAATACCTATACAAACTTGTTCCTACATAGTAACTTGCAACTTTGAATGAGAATGTGCTTGCTTACAGCAACGTGCTATATGTTCTGAATGCCCGAATTGGGAATCTGTGTCAAAACTTTGTTAGGAATTATGTGATCCTTACTAGCTGGAAGTAAGGGAGATGGGGCATGAAGTTATTTCTAGGAGTTGGACACATACCAAGTTTAGCTCAGTTCTGGGCATCTTAGAAATACCTATACAAACTTGTTCCTACATAGTAACTTGCATCTTTGAATGAGAATGTGCTTGCTTACAGCAACGTGCTATATGTTCTGAATGCCCGAATTGGGAATCTGTGTCAAAACTTTGTTAGGAATTATGTCATCCTTACTAGCTGGAAGTAAGGGAGATGGGGCATGAAGTTATTTATAGGAGTTGGACACATACCAAGTTTAGCTCAGTTCTGGGCATCTTTGAAATACCTATACAAACTTGTTCCTACATAGTAACTTGCAACTTTGAATGAGAATGTGCTTGCTTACAGCAAAGTGCTATGTGTTCTGAATGCCCGAATTGGCAATCTGTGTCAAAACTTTGTTAGGAATTATGTGATCCTTACCAGCTGGAAGTAAGGGAGATGGGGCATGAAGTTATTTCTAGGAGTTGGACACATACCAAGTTTAGCTCAGTTCTGGGCATCTTTGAAATACCTATACAAACTTGTTCCTACATAGTAACTTGCAACTTTGAATGAGAATGTGCTTGCTTACAGCAACGTGCTATATGTTCTGAATGCCCGAATTGGGAATCTGTGTCAAAACTTTGTTAGAAATTATGTGATCCTTACTAGCTGGAAGTAAGGGAGATGGGGCATGAAGTTATTTATAGGAGTTGGACACATACCAAGTTTAGCTCAGTTCTGGGCATCTTTGAAATACCTATACAAACTTGTTCCTACATAGTAACTTGCATCTTTGAATGAGAATCTGCTTGCTTACAGCAACGTGCTATATGTTCTGAATGCCCGCATTGGGAATCTGTGTCAAAACTTTGTTAGGAATTATGTGATCCTTACTAGCTGGAAGTAAGGGAGATGGGGCATGAAGTTATTTCTAGGAGTTGGACACATACCAAGTTTAGCTCAATTCTGGGCATCTTTGAAATACCTATACAAACTTGTTCCTACATAGTAACTTGCAACTTTGAATGAGAATGTGCTTGCTTACAGCAACGTGCTATATGTTCTGAATGCCCGAATTGGGAATCTGTGTCAAAACTTTGTTAGGAATTATGTGATCCTTACTAGCTGGAAGTAAGGGAGATGGGGCATGAAGTTATTTCTAGGAGTTGGACACATACCAAGTTTAGCTCAGTTCTGGGCATCTTTGAAATACCTATACAAACTTGTTCCTACATAGTAACTTGCATCTTTGAATGAGAATGTGCTTGCTTACAGCAACGTGCTATATGTTCTGAATGCCCGAATTGGGAATCTGTGTCAAAACTTTGTTAGGAATTATGTGATCCTTACTAGCTGGAAGTAAGGGAGATGGGGCATGAAGTTATTTCTAGGAGTTGGACACATACCAAGTTTAGCTCAGTTCTGGGCATCTTTGAAATACCTATACAAACTTGTTCCTACATAGTAACTTGCAACTTTGAATGAGAATGTGCTTGCTTACTGCAACGTGCTATATGTTCTGAATGCCCGAATTGGGAATCTGTGTCAAAACTTTGTTAGGAATTATGTGATCCTTACTAGCTGGAAGTAAGGGAGATGGGGCATGAAGTTATTTCTAGGAGTTGGACACATACCAAGTTTAGCTCAGTTCTGGGCATCTTTGAAATACCTATACAAACTTGTTATTACATAGTAACTTGCAACTTTGAATGAGAATGTGCTTGCTTACAGCAACGTGCTATATGTTCTGAATGCCCGAATTGGGAATCTGTGTCAAAACTTTGTTAGGAATTATGTGATCCTTACTAGCTGGAAGTAAGGGAGATGGGGCATGAAGTTATTTCTTCGAGTTGGAGACATACCAAGTTTAGCTCAGTTCTGGGCATCTTTGAAATACCTATACAAACTTGTTCCTACATAGTAACTTGCATCTTTGAATGAGAATGTGCTTGCTTACAGCAACGTGCTATATGGTCTGAATGCCCGAATAAGGAATCTGTGTCAAAACTTTGTTAGGAATTATGTGATCCTTACTAGCTGGAAGTAAGGGAGATGGGGCATGAAGTTATTTCTAGGAGTTGGACACATACCAAGTTTAGCTCAGTTCTGGGCATCTTTGAAATACCTATACAAACTTGTTCCTACATAGTAACTTGCAACTTTGAATGAGAATGTGCTTGCTTGCAGCAACGTGCTATATGTTCTGAATGCCCGAATTGGGAATCTGTGTCAAAACTTTGTTAGGAATTATGTGATCCTTACTAGCTGGAAGTAAGGGAGATGGGGCATGAAGTTATTTCTAGGAGTTGGACACATACCAAGTTTAGCTCAGTTCTGGGCATCTTTGAAATACCTATAAAAACTTGTTCCTACATAGTAACTTGCATCTTTGAATGAGAATGTGCTTGCTTACAGCAACGAGCTATATGTTCTGAATGCCCGAATTGGCAATCTGTGTCAAAACTTTGTTAGGAATTATGTGATCCTTACTAGCTGGAAGTAAGGGAGATGGGGCATGAAGTTATTTCTAGGAGTTGGACACATACCAAGTTTAGCTCAGTTCTGGGCATCTTTGAAATACCTATACAAACTTGTTCCTACATAGTAACTTGCAACTTTGAATGAGAATGTGCTTGCTTACAGCAACGTGCTATATGTTCTGAATACCCGAATTGGGAATCTGTGTCAAAACTTTGTTAGGAATTATGTGATCCTTACTAGCTGGAAGTAAGGGAGATGGGGCATGAAGTTATTTCTAAGAGTTGGACACATACCAAGTTTAGCTCAGTTCTGGGCATCTTTGAAATACCTATACAAACTTGTTCCTACATAGTAACTTGCAACTTTGAATGAGAATGTGCTTGCTTACAGCAACGTGCTATATGTTCTGAATGCCCGAATTGGGAATCTGTGTCAAAACTTTGTTAGGAATTATGTGATCCTTACTAGCTGGAAGTAAGGGAGATGGGGCATGAAGTTATTTCTAGGAGTTGGACACATACCAAGTTTAGCTCAGTTCTGGGCATCTTTGAAATACCTATACAAACTTGTTGCTACATAGTAACTTGCAACTTTGAATGAGAATGTGCTTGCTTACAGCAACGTGCTATATGTTCTGAATGCCCGAATTGGCAATCTGTGTCAAAACTTTGTTAGGAATTATGTGATCCTTACTAGCTGGAAGTAAGGGAGATGAGGCATGAAGTTATTTCTAGGAGTTGGACACATACCAAGTTTAGCTCAGTTCTGGGCATCTTTGAAATACCTATACAAACTTGTTGCTACATAGTAACTTGCATCATTAATGAGAATGTGCTTCCTTACAGCAACGTGCTATATGTTCTGAACGCCCGAATTGGGAATCTGTGTCAAAACTTTGTTAGGAATTATGTGATCCTTACTAGCTGGAAGTAAGGGAGATGGGGCATGAAGTTATTTCTAGGAGTTGGACACATACCAAGTTTAGCTCAGTTCTGGGCATCTTTGAAATACCTATACAAACTTGTTGCTACATAGTAACTTGCAACTTTGAATGAGAATGTGCTTGCTTACAGCAACGTGCTATATGTTCTGAATGCCCGAATTGGGAATCTGTGTCAAAACTTTGTTAGGAATTATGTGATCCTTACTAGCTGGAAGTAAGGGAGATGGGGCATGAAGTTATTTCTAGGAGTTGGACACATACCAAGTTTAGCTCAGTTCTGGGCATCTTTGAAATACCTATACAAACTTGTTCCTACATAGTAACTTGCATCTTTGAATGAGAATGTGCTTGCTTACAGCAACGTGCTATATGTTCTGAATGCCCGAATTGGGAATCTGTGTCAAAACTTTGTTAGGAATTATGTGATCCTTACTAGCTGGAAGTAAGGGAGATGGGGCATGAAGTTATTTCTAGGAGTTGGACACATACCAAGTTTAGCTCAGTTCTGGGCATCTTTGAAATACCTATACAAACTTGTTCCTACATAGTAACTTGCATCTTTGAATGAGAATGTGCTTGCTTACAGCAACGTGCTATATGTTCTGATTGCCCGAATTGGCAATCTGTGTCAAATCTTTGTTAGGAATTATGTGATCCTTACTAGCTGGAAGTAAGGGAGATGGGGCATGAAGTTATTTCTAGGAGTTGGACACATACCAAGTTTAGCTCAGTTCTGGGCATCTTTGAAATACCTATACAAACTTGTTCCTACATAGTAACTTGCAACTTTGAATGAGAATGTGCTTGCTTACAGCAACGTGCTATATGTTCTGAATGCCCGAATTGGGAATCTGTGTCAAAACTTTGTTAGGAATTATGTGATCCTTACTAGCTAGAAGTAAGGGAGATGGGGCATGAAGTTATTTCTAGGAGTTGGACACATACCAAGTTTAGCTCAGTTCTGGGCATCTTTGAAATACCTATACAAACTTGTTCCTACATAGTAACTTGCATCTTTGAATGAGAATGTGCTTGCTTACAGCAACGTGCTATATGTTCTGAATGCCCGAATTGGCAATCTGTGTCAAAACTTTGTTAGGAATTATGTGATCCTTACTAGCTGGAAGTAAGGGAGATGGGGCATGAAGTTATTTCTAGGAGTTGGACACATACCAAGTTTAGCTCAGTTCTGGGCATCTTTGAAATACCTATACAAACTTGTTCCTACATAGTAACTTGCATCTTTAATGAGAATGTGCTTGCTTACAGCAACGTGCTATATGTTCTGAATGCCCGATTTGGGAATCTGTGTCAAAACTTTGTTAGGAATTATGTGATCCTTACTAGCTGGAAGTAAGGGAGATGGGGCATGAAGTTATTTCTAGGAGTTGGACACATACCAAGTTTAGCTCAGTTCTGGGCATCTTTGAAATACCTATACAAACTTGTTCCTACATAGTAACTTGCAACTTTGAATGAGAATGTGCTTGCTTGCAGCAACGTGCTATATGTTCTGAATGCACGAATTGGCAATCTGTGTCAAAACCTTGTTAGGAATTATGTGATCCTTACTAGCTGGAAGTAAGGGAGATAGAGCATGAAGTTATTTCTAGGAGTTGGACACATACCAAGTTTAGCTCAGTTCTGGGCATCTTTGAAATACCTATACAAACTTGTTCCTACATAGTATCTTGCATCTCTGAATGAGAATGTGCTTGCTTACAGCAACGTGCTATATGTTCTGAATGCCCGAATTGGCAATCTGTGTCAAAACTTTGTTAGGAATTATGTGATCCTTACTAGCTGGAAGTAAGGGAGATGGGGCATGAAGTTATTTCTAGGAGTTGGACACATACCAAGTTTAGCTCAGTTCTGGGCATCTTTGAAATACCTATACAAACTTGTTCCTACATAGTAACTTGCAACTTTGAATGAGAATCTGCTTGCTTACAGCAACGTGCTATATGTTCTGAATGCCCGAATTGGCAATCTGTGTCAAAACTTTGTTAGGAATTATGTGATCCTTACTAGCTGGAAGTAAGGGAGATGGGGCATGAAGTTATTTCTAGGAGTTGGACACATACCAAGTTTAGCTCAGTTCTGGGCATCTTTGAAATACCTATACCAACTTGTTCCTACATAGTAACTTGCATCTTTGAATGAGAATGTGCTTGCTTACAGCAATGTGCTATATGTTCTGAATGCCCGAATTGGGAATCTGTTTCAAAACTTTGTTAGGAATTATGTGATCCTTACTAGCTGGAAATAAGGGAGATGGGGCATGAAGTTATTTCTAGGAGTTCGACACATACCAAGTTTAGCTCAGTTCTGGGCATCTTTGAAATACCTATACCAACTTGTTCCTACATAGTAACTTGCATCTTTGAATGAGAATGTGCTTGCTTACAGCAACGTGCTATATGTTCTGAATGCCCGAATTGGGAATCTGTGTCAAAACTTTGTTAGGAATTATGTGATCCTTACTAGCTGGAAGTAAGGGAGATGGGGCATGAAGTTATTTCTAGGAGTTGGACACATACCAAGTTTAGCTCAGTTCTGGGCATCTTTGAAATACCTATACAAACTTGTTGCTACATAGTAACTTGCAACTTTGAATGAGAATGTGCTTGCTTACAGCAACGTGCTATATGTTCTGAATGCCCGAATTGGCAATCTGTGTCAAAACTTTGTTAGGAATTATGTGATCCTTACTAGCTGGAAGTAAGGGAGATGAGGCATGAAGTTATTTCTAGGAGTTGCACACATACCAAGTTTAGCTCAGTTCTGGGCATCTTTGAAATACCTATACAAACTTGTTGCTACATAGTAACTTGCATCATTAATGAGAATGTGCTTGCTTACAGCAACGTGCTATATGTTCTGAACGCCCGAATTGGGAATCTGTGTCAAAACTTTGTTAGGAATTATGTGATCCTTACTAGCTGGAAGTAAGGGAGATGGGGCATGAAGTTATTTCTAGGAGTTGGACACATACCAAGTTTAGCTCAGTTCTGGGCATCTTTGAAATACCTATACAAACTTGTTGCTACATAGTAACTTGCAACTTTGAATGAGAATGTGCTTGCTTACAGCAACGTGCTATATGTTCTGAATGCCCGAATTGGGAATCTGTGTCAAAACTTTGTTAGGAATTATGTGATCCTTACTAGCTGGAAGTAATGGAGATGGGGCATGAAGTTATTTCTAGGAGTTGGACACATACCAAGTTTAGCTCAGTTCTGGGCATCTTTGAAATACCTATACAAACTTGTTCCTACATAGTAACTTGCATCTTTGAATGAGAATGTGCTTGCTTACAGCAACGTGCTATATGTTCTGAATGCCCGAATTGGGAATCTGTGTCAAAACTTTGTTAGGAATTATGTGATCCTTACTAGCTGGAAGTAAGG
Source organism: Diceros bicornis minor (assembly GCF_020826845.1). NCBI lineage: Eukaryota > Metazoa > Chordata > Mammalia > Perissodactyla > Rhinocerotidae > Diceros > Diceros bicornis. Next base: position 67,591,330 of record NC_080753.1, on the reverse strand, counting down.
GAGATGGGGCATGAAGTTATTTCTAGGAGTTGGACACATACCAAGTTTAGCTCAGTTCTGGGCATCTTTGAAATACCTATACAAACTTGTTCCTACATAGTAACTTGCATCTTTGAATGAGAATGTGCTTGCTTACAGCAACGTGCTATATGTTCTGATTGCCCGAATTGGCAATCTGTGTCATATCTTTGTTAGGAATTATGTGATCCTTACTAGCTGGAAGTAAGGGAGATGGGGCATGAAGTTATTTCTTGGAGTTGGAGACATACCAAGTTTAGCTCAGTTCTGGGCATCTCTGAAATACCTATACAAACTTGTTCCTACATAGTAACTTGCATCTTTGAATGAGAATGTGCTTGCTTACAGCAACGTGCTATATGTTCTGAATGCCCGAATTGGCAATCTGTGTCAAAACTTTGTTAGGAATTATGTGATCCTTACTAGCTGGAAGTAAGGGAGATGGGGCATGAAGTTATTTCTAGGAGTTGGACACATACCAAGTTTAGCTCAGTTCTGGGCATCTTTGAAATACCTATACAAACTTGTTCCTACATAGTAACTTGCATCTTTGAATGAGAATGTGCTTGCTTACAGCAACGTGCTATATGTTCTGAATGCCCGAATTGGCAATCTGTGTCAAAACTTTGTTAGGAATTATGTGATCCTTACTAGCTGGAAGTAAGGGAGATGGGGCATGAAGTTATTTCTAGGAGTTGGACACATACCAAGTTTAGCTCAGTTCTGGGCATCTTTGAAATACCTATACAAACTTGTTCCTACATAGTAACTTGCAACTTTGAATGAGAATGTGCTTGCTTACAGCAACGTGCTATATGTTCTGAATGCCCGAATTGGCAATCTGTGTCAAAACTTTGTTAGGAATTATGTGATCCTTACTAGCTGGAAGTAAGGGAGATGAGGCATGAAGTTATTTCTAGGAGTTGGACACATACCAAGTTTAGCTCAGTTCTGGGCATCTTTGAAATACCTATACAAACTTGTTGCTACATAGTAACTTGCATCATTAATGAGAATGTGCTTGCTTACAGCAACGTGCTATATGTTCTGAACGCCCGAATTGGGAATCTGTGTCAAAACTTTGTTAGGAATTATGTGATCCTTACTAGCTGGAAGTAAGGGAGATGGGGCATGAAGTTATTTCTAGGAGTTGGACACATACCAAGTTTAGCTCAGTTCTGGGCATCTTTGAAATACCTATACAAACTTGTTGCTACATAGTAACTTGCAACTTTGAATGAGAATGTGCTTGCTTACAGCAACGTGCTATATGTTCTGAATGCCCGAATTGGGAATCTGTGTCAAAACTTTGTTAGGAATTATGTGATCCTTACTAGCTGGAAGTAATGGAGATGGGGCATGAAGTTATTTCTAGGAGTTGGACACATACCAAGTTTAGCTCAGTTCTGGGCATCTTTGAAATACCTATACAAACTTGTTCCTACATAGTAACTTGCATCTTTGAATGAGAATGTGCTTGCTTACAGCAACGTGCTATATGTTCTGAATGCCCGAATTGGGAATCTGTGTCAAAACTTTGTTAGGAATTATGTGATCCTTACTAGCTGGAAGTAAGGGAGATGGGGCATGAAGTTATTTCTAGGAGTTGGACACATACCAAGTTTAGCTCAGTTCTGGGCATCTTTGAAATACCTATACAAACTTGTTCCTACATAGTAACTTGCATCTTTGAATGAGAATGTGCTTGCTTACAGCAACGTGCTATATGTTCTGATTGCCCGAATTGGCAATCTGTGTCATATCTTTGTTAGGAATTATGTGATCCTTACTAGCTGGAAGTAAGGGAGATGGGGCATGAAGTTATTTCTTGGAGTTGGAGACATACCAAGTTTAGCTCAGTTCTGGGCATCTCTGAAATACCTATACAAACTTGTTCCTACATAGTAACTTGCATCTTTGAATGAGAATGTGCTTGCTTACAGCAACGTGCTATATGTTCTGAATGCCCGAATTGGCAATCTGTGTCAAAACTTTGTTAGGAATTATGTGATCCTTACTAGCTGGAAGTAAGGGAGATGGGGCATGAAGTTATTTCTAGGAGTTGGACACATACCAAGTTTAGCTCAGTTCTGGGCATCTTTGAAATACCTATACAAACTTGTTCCTACATAGTAACTTGCATCTTTGAATGAGAATGTGCTTGCTTACAGCAACGTGCTATATGTTCTGAATGCCCGAATTGGCAATCTGTGTCAAAACTTTGTTAGGAATTATGTGATCCTTACTAGCTGGAAGTAAGGGAGATGGGGCATGAAGTTATTTCTAGGAGTTGGACACATACCAAGTTTAGCTCAGTTCTGGGCATCTTTGAAATACCTATACAAACTTGTTCCTACATAGTAACTTGCAACTTTGAATGAGAATGTGCTTGCTTACAGCAACGTGGTATATGTTCTGAATGCCCGAATTGGGAATCTGTGTCAAAACTTTGTTAGGAATTATGTGATCCTTACTAGCTGGAAGTAAGGGAGATGGGGCATGAAGTTATTTCTTGGAGTTGGAGACATACCAAGTTTAGCTCAGTTCTGGGCATCTTTGAAATACCTATACAAACTTGTTCCTACATAGTAACTTGCATCTTTGAATGAGAATGTGCTTGCTTACAGCAACGTGCTATATGTTCTGAATGCCCGAATTGGCAATCTGTGTCAAAACTTTGTTAGGAATTATGTGATCCTTACTAGCTGGAAGTAAGGGAGATGGGGCATGAAGTTATTTCTAGGAGTTGGACACATACCAAGTTTAGCTCAGTTCTGGGCATCTTTGAAATACCTATACAAACTTGTTCCTACATAGTAACTTGCATCTTTGAATGAGAATCTGCTTGCTTACAGCAACGTGCTATGTGTTCTGAATGCCCGAATTGGCAATCTGTGTCAAAACTTTGTTAGGAATTATGTGATCCTTACTAGCTGGAAGTAAGGGAGATGGGGCATGAAGTTATTTCTAGGAGTTGGACACATACCAAGTTTAGCTCAGTTCTGGGCATCTTTGAAATACCTATACAAACTTGTTCCTACATAGTAACTTGCAACTTTGAATGAGAATGTGCTTGCTTACAGCAACGTGCTATATGTTCTGAATGCCCGAATTGGCAATCTGTGTCAAAACTTTGTTAGGAATTATGTGATCCTTACTAGCTGGAAGTAAGGGAGATGGGGCATGAAGTTATTTCTAGGAGTTGGACACATACCAAGTTTAGCTCAGTTCTGGGCATCTTTGAAATACCTATACAAACTTGTTCCTACATAGTAACTTGCAACATTGAATGAGAATGTGCTTGCTTACAGCAACGTGCTATATGTTCTGAATGCCCGAATTGGCAATCTGTGTCAAAACTTTGTTAGGAATTATGTGATCCTTACTAGCTGGAAGTAAGGGAGATGGGGCATGAAGTTATTTCTAGGAGTTGGACACATACCAAGTTTAGCTCAGTTCTGGGCATCTTTGAAATACCTATACAAACTTGTTCCTACATAGTAACTTGCATCTTTGAATGAGAATCTGCTTGCTTACAGCAACGTGCTATATGTTCTGAATGCCCGAATTGGCAATCTCTGTCAAAACTTTGTTAGGAATTATGTGATCCTTACTAGCTGGAAGTAAGGGAGATGGGGCATGAAGTTATTTCTAGGAGTTGGACACATACCAAGTTTAGCTCAGTTCTGGGCATCTTTGAAATACCTATACAAACTTGTTCCTACATAGTAACTTGCAACTTTGAATGAGAATGTGCTTGCTTGCAGCAACGTGCTATATGTTCTGAATGCCCGATTTGGGAATCTGTGTCAAAACTTTGTTAGGAATTATGTGATCCTTACTAGCTGGAAGTAAGGGAGATGGGGCATGAAGTTATTTCTAGGAGTTGGACACATACCAAGTTTAGCTCAGTTCTGGGCATCTTTGAAATACCTATACAAACTTGTTCCTACATAGTAACTTGCATCTTTGAATGAGAATGTGCTTGCTTGCAGCAACGTGCTATATGTTCTGAATGCCCGAATTGGGAATCTGTGTCAAAACTTTGTTAGGAATTATGTGATCCTTACTAGCTGGAAGTAAGGGAGATGGGGCATGAAGTTTTTTCTAGGAGTTGGACACATACCAAGTTTAGCTCAGTTCTGGGCATCTTTGAAATACCTATACAAACTTGTTCCTACATAGTAACTTGCATCTTTGAATGAGAATGTGCTTGCTTACAGCAACGTGCTATATGTTCTGAATGCCCGAATTGGCAATCTGTGTCAAAACTTTGTTAGGAATTATGTGATCCTTACTAGCTGGAAGTAAGGGAGATGGGGCATGAAGTTTTTTCTAGGAGTTGGACACATACCAAGTTTAGCTCAGTTCTGGGCATCTTTGAAATACCTATACAAACTTGTTCCTACATAGTAACTTGCATCTTTAATGAGAATGTGCTTGCTTACAGCAACGTGCTATATGTTCTGAATGCCCGATTTGGGAATCTGTGTCAAAACTTTGTTAGGAATTATGTGATCCTTACTAGCTGGAAGTAAGGGAGATGGGGCATGAAGTTATTTCTAGGAGTTGGACACATACCAAGTTTAGCTCAGTTCTGGGCATCTTTGAAATACCTATACAAACTTGTTCCTACATAGTAACTTGCAACTTTGAATGAGAATCTGCTTGCTTGCAGCAACGTGCTATATGTTCTGAATGCCCGATTTGGGAATCTGTGTCAAAACCTTGTTAGGAATTATGTGATCCTTACTAGCTGGAAGTAAGGGAGATGGAGCATGAAGTTATTTCTAGGAGTTGGACACATACCAAGTTTAGCTCAGTTCTGGGCATCTTTGAAATACCTATACAAACTTGTCCTACATAGTAACTTGCAACTTTGAATGAAAATGTGCTTGCTTACAGCAACGTGCTATATGTTCTGAATGCCCGAATTGGCAATCTGTGTCAAAACTTTGTTAGGAATTATGTGATCCTTACTAGCTGGAAGTAAGGGAGATGGGGCATGAAGTTATTTCTAGGAGTTGGACACATACCAAGTTTAGCTCAGTTCTGGGCATCTTTGAAATACCTATACAAACTTGTTCCTACATAGTAACTTGCAACTTTGAATGAGAATCTGCTTGCTTACAGCAACGTGCTATATGCTCTGAATGCCCGAATTGGGAATCTGTGTCAAAACTTTGTTAGGAATTATGTGATCCTTACTAGCTGGAAGTAAGGCAGATGGGGCAAGAAGTTATTTCTAGGAGTTGGACACATACCAAGTTTAGCTCAGTTCTGGGCATCTTTGAAATACCTATACAAACTTGTTCCTACATAGTAACTTGGAAGTTTGAATGAGAATGTGCTTGCTTGCAGCAACGTGCTATATGTTCTGAATGCCCGAATTGGGAATCTGTGTCAAAACTTTGTTAGGAATTATGTGATCCTTACTAGCTGGAAGTAAGGGAGATGGGGCATGAAGTTATTTCTAGGAGTTGGACACATACCAAGTTTAGCTCAGTTCTGGGCATCTTTGAAATACCTATACAAACTTGTTCCTACATAGTAACTTGCATCTTTAATGAGAATCTGCTTGCTTACAGCAACGTGCTATATGTTCTGAATGCCCGAATTGGCAATCTGTGTCAAAACTTTGTTAGGAATTATGTGATCCTTACTATCTGGAAGTAAGGGAGATGGGGCATGAAGTTATTTCTAGGAGTTGGACACATACCAAGTTTAGCTCAGTTCTGGGCATCTTTGAAATACCTATACAAACTTGTTCCTACATAGTAACTTGCAACTTTGAATGAGAATGTGCTTGCTTACAGCAACGTGCTATATGTTCTGAAGGCCCGAATTGGGAATCTGTGTCAAAACTTTGTTAGGAATTATGTGATCCTTACTAGCTGGAAGTAAGGGAGATGGGGCATGAAGTTATTTCTAGGAGTTGGACACATACCAAGTTTAGCTCAGTTCTGGGCATCTTTGAAATACCTATACAAACTTGTTCCTACATAGTAACTTGCAACTTTGAATGAGAATGTGCTTGCTTACAGCAACGTGCTATATGTTCTGAATGCCCGAATTGGGAATCTGTGTCAAAACTTTGTTAGGAATTATGTGATCCTTACTAGCTGGAAGTAAGGGAGATGGGGCATGAAGTTATTTCTAGGAGTTGGACACATACCAAGTTTAGCTCACTTCTGGGCATCTTTGAAATACCTATACAAACTTGTTCCTACATAGTAACTTGCAACTTTGAATGAGAATGTGCTTGCTTCCAGCAACGTGCTATATGTTCTGAATGCCCGAAATGGGAATCTGTGTCAAAACTTTGTTAGGAATTATGTGATCCTTACTAGCTGGAAGTAAGGGAGATGGGGCATGAAGTTATTTCTAGGAGTTAGACACATACCAAGTTTAGCTCAGTTCTTGGCATCTTTGAAATACCTATACAAACTTGTTCCTACATAGTAACTTGCATCTTTGAATGAGAATGTGCTTGCTTACAGCAACGTGCTATATGTTCTGAATGCCCGAATTGGGAATCTGTGTCAAAACTTTGTTAGGAATTATGTGATCCTTACTAGCTGAAAGTAAGGGAGATGGGGCATGAAGTTATTTCTAGGAGTTGGACACATACCAAGTTTAGCTCAGTTCTGGGCATCTTTGAAATACCTATACAAACTTGTTCCTACATAGTAACTTGCAACTTTGAATGAAAATGTGCTTGCTTACAGCAACGTGCTATATGTTCTGAATGCCCGAATTGGCAATCTGTGTCAAAACTTTGTTAGGAATTATGTGATCCGTACTACCTGGAAGTAAGGGAGATGGGGCATGAAGTTATTTCTAGGAGTTGGACACATACCAAGTTTAGCTCAGTTCTGGGCATCTTTGAAATACCTATATAAACTTGTTCCTACATAGTAACTTGCATCTTTGAATGAGAATCTGCTTGCTTACAGCAACGTGCTATATGTTCTGAATGGCCGAATTGGGAATCTGTGTCAAAACTTTGTTAGGAATTATGTGATCCTTACTAGCTGGAAGTAAGGGAGATGGGGCATGAAGTTATTTCTAGGAGTTGGACACATACCAAGTTTAGCTCAGTTCTGGGCATCTTTGAAATACCTATACAAACTTGTTCCTACATAGTAACTTGCAACTTTGAATGAGAATGTGCTTGCTTGCAGCAACGTGCTATATGTTCTGAATGCCCGATTTGGGAATCTGTGTCAAAACCTTGTTAGGAATTATGTGATCCTTACTAGCTGGAAGTAAGGGAGATGGAGCATGAAGTTATTTCTAGGAGTTGGACAGAAACCAAGTTTAGCTCAGTTCTGGGCATCTTTGAAATACCTATACAAACTTGTTCCTACATAGTAACTTGCAACTTTGAATGAAAATGTGCTTGCTTACAGCAACGTGCTATATGTTCTGAATGCCCGAATTGGCAATCTGTGTCAAAACTTTGTTAGGAATTATGTGATCCTTACTAGCTGGAAGTAAGGGAGATGGGGCATGAAGTTATTTCTAGGAGTTGGACACATACCAAGTTTAGCTCAGTTCTGGGCATCTTTGAAATACCTATACAAACTTGTTCCTACATAGTAACTTGCATCTTTGAATGAGAATCTGCTTGCTTACAGCAACGTGCTATATGTTCTGAATGCCCGAATTGGGAATCTGTGTCAAAACTTTGTTAGGAATTATGTGATCCTTACTAGCTGGAAGTAAGGCAGATGGGGCAAGAAGTTATTTCTAGGAGTTGGACACATACCAAGTTTAGCTCAGTTCTGGGCATCTTTGAAATACCTATACAAACTTGTTCCTACATAGTAACTTGCAAGTTTGAATGAGAATGTGCTTGCTTGCAGCAACGTGCTATATGTTCTGAATGCCCGAATTGGGAATCTGTGTCAAAACTTTGTTAGGAATTATGTGATCCTTACTAGCTGGAAGTAAGGGAGATGGGGCATGAAGTTATTTCTAGGAGTTGGACACATACCAAGTTTAGCTCAGTTCTGGGCATCTTTGAAATACCTATACAAACTTGTTCCTACATAGTAACTTGCAACTTTGAATGAGAATGTGCTTGCTTACAGCAACGTGGTATATGTTCTGAATGCCCGAATTGGGAATCTGTGTCAAAACTTTGTTAGGAATTATGTGATCCTTACTAGCTGGAAGTAAGGGAGATGGGGCTTGAAGTTATTTCTAGGAGTTGGACACATACCAAGTTTAGCTCAGTTCTGGGCATCTTTGAAATACCTATACAAACTTGTTCCTACATAGTAACTTGCAACTTTGAATGAGAATGTGCTTGCTTACAGCAACGTGCTATATGTTCTGAATGCCCGAATTGGGAATCTGTGTCAAAACTTTGTTAGGAATTATGTGATCCTTACTAGCTGGAGTAAGGGAGATGGGGCATGAAGTTATTTCTAGGAGTTGGACACATACCAAGTTTAGCTCACTTCTGGGCATCTTTGAAATACCTATACAAACATGTTCCTACATAGTAACTTGCAACTTTGAATGAGAATGTGCTTGCTTACAGCAACGTGCTATATGTTCTGAATGCCCGAAATGGGAATCTGTGTCAAAACTTTGTTAGGAATTATGTGATCCTTACTAGCTGGAAGTAAGGGAGATGGGGCATGAAGTTATTTCTAGGAGTTAGACACATACCAAGTTTAGCTCAGTTCTGGGCATCTTTGAAATACGTATACAAACTTGTTCCTACATAGTAACTTGCATCTTTGAATGAGAATGTGCTTGCTTACAGCAACGTGCTATATGTTCTGAATGCCCGAATTGGGAATCTGTGTCAAAACTTTGTTAGGAATTATGTGATCCTTACTAGCTGAAAGTAAGGGAGATGGGGCATGAAGTTATTTCTAGGAGTTGGACACATACCAAGTTTAGCTCAGTTCTGGGCATCTTTGAAATACCTATACAAACTTGTTCCTACATAGTAACTTGCAACTTTGAATGAAAATGTGCTTGCTTACAGCAACGTGCTATATGTTCTGAATGCCCTAATTGGCAATCTGTGTCAAAACTTTGTTAGGAATTATGTGATCCGTACTACCTGGAAGTAAGGGAGATGGGGCATGAAGTTATTTCTAGGAGTTGGACACATACCAAGTTTAGCTCAGTTCTGGGCATCTTTGAAATACCTATACAAACTTGTTCCTACATAGTAACTTGCATCTTTGAATGAGAATCTGCTTGCTTACAGCAACGTGCTATATGTTCTGAATGGCCGAATTGGGAATCTGTGTCAAAACTTTGTTAGGAATTATGTCATCCTTACTAGCTGGAAGTAAGGGAGATGGGGCATGAAGTTATTTCTAGGAGTTGGACACATACCAAGTTTAGCTCAGTTCTGGGCATCTTTGAAATACCTATACAAACTTGTTCCTACATAGTAACTTGCAACTTTGAATGAGAATGTGCTTGCTTACAGCAACGTGCTATATGTTCTGAATGCCCGAATTGGGAATCTGTGTCAAAACTTTGTTAGGAATTATGTGATCCTTACTAGCTGGAAGTAAGGGAGATGGGGCATGAAGTTATTTCTAGGAGTTGGACACATACCAAGTTTAGCTCAGTTCTGGGCATCTTTGAAATACCTATACAAACTTGTTCCTACATAGTAACTTGCAACTTTGAATGAGAATGTGCTTGCCTACAGCAACGTGCTATATGTTCTGAATGCCCGAATTGGGAATCTGTGTCAAAACTTTGTTAGGAATTATGTGATCCTTACTAGCTGGAAGTAAGGGAGATGGGGCATGAAGTTATTTCTAGGAGTTGGACACATACCAAGTTTAGCTCAGTTCTGGGCATCTTTGAAATACCTATACAAACTTGTTCCTACATAGTAACTTGCAACTTTGAATGAGAATGTGCTTGCCTACAGCAACGTGCTATATGTTCTGAATGCCCGAATTGGGAATCTGTGTCAAAACTTTGTTAGGAATTATGTGATCCTTACTAGCTGGAAGTAAGGGAGATGGGGCATGAAGTTATTTCTAGGAGTTGGACACATACCAAGTTTAGCTCAGTTCTGGGCATCTTTGCAATACCTATACAAACTTGTTCCTACATAGTGACTTGCAACTTTGAATGAGAATGTGCTTGCTTACAGCAACGTGCTATATGTTCTGAATGCCCGAATTGGGAATCTGTGTCAAAACTTTGTTAGGAATTATGTGATCCTTACTAGCTGGAAGTAAGGGAGATGGGGCATGAAGTTATTTCTTGGAGTTGGAGACATACCAAGTTTAGCTCAGTTCTGGGCATCTTTGAAATACCTATACAAACTTGTTCCTACATAGTAACTTGCATCTTTGAATGAGAATGTGCTTGCTTACAGCAACGTGCTATATGTTCTGAATGCCCGAATTGGCAATCTGTGTCAAAACTTTGTTAGGAATTATGTGATCCTTATTAGCTGGAAGTAAGGGAGATGGGGCATGAAGTTATTTCTAGGAGTTGGACACATACCAAGTTTAGCTCAGTTCTGGGCATCTTTGAAATACCTATACAAACTTGTTCCTACATAGTAACTTGCATCTTTGAATGAGAATCTGCTTGCTTACAGCAACGTGCTATATGTTCTGAATGGCCGAATTGGGAATCTGTGTCAAAACTTTGTTAGGAATTATGTCATCCTTACTAGCTGGAAGTAAGGGAGATGGCGCATGAAGTTATTTCTAGGAGTTGGACACATACCAAGTTTAGCTCAGTTCTGGGCATCTTTGAAATACCTATACAAACTTGTTCCTACATAGTAACTTGCAACTTTGAATGAGAATGTGCTTGCTTACAGCAACGTGCTATATGTTCTGAATGCCCGAATTGGGAATCTGTGTCAAAACTTTGTTAGGAATTATGTGATCCTTACTAGCTGGAAGTAAGGGAGATGGGGCATGAAGTTATTTCTAGAGGTTGGACACATACCAAGTGTAGCTCAGTTCTGGGCATCTTTGAAATACCTATACAAACTTGTTCCTACATAGTAACTTGCAACTTTGAATGAGAATGTGCTTGCCTACAGCAACGTGCTATATGTTCTGCATGCCCGAATTGGGAATCTGTGTCAAAACTTTGTTAGGAATTATGTGATCCTTACTAGCTGGAAGTAAGGGAGATGGGGCATGAAGTTATTTCTAGGAGTTGGACACATACCAAGTTTAGCTCAGTTCTGGGCATCTTTGAAATACCTATACAAACTTGTTCCTACATAGTAACTTGCAACTTTGAATGAGAATGTGCTTGCTTACAGCAACGTGCTATATGTTCTGAATGCCCGAATTGGGAATCTGTGTCAAAACTTTGTTAGGAATTATGTGATCCCTACTACCTGGAAGTAAGGGAGATGGGGCATGAAGTTATTTCTAGGAGTTGGACACATACCAAGTTTAGCTCAGTTCTGGGCATCTTTGAAATACCTATACAAACTTGTCCTACATAGTAACTTGCAACTTTGAATGAGAATGTGCTTGCTTACAGCAACGTGCTATATGTTCTGAATGCCCGAATTGGGAATCTGTGTCAAAACTTTGTTAGGAATTATGTGATCCTTACTAGCTGGAAGTAAGGGAGATGGGGCATGAAGTTATTTCTTGGAGTTGGAGACATACCAAGTTTAGCTCAGTTCTGGGCATCTTTGAAATACCTATACAAACTTGTTCCTACATATTAACTTGCATCTTTGAATGAGAATGTGCTTGCTTACAGCAACGTGCTATATGTTCTGAATGCCCGAATTGGCAATCTGTGTCAAAACCTTGTTAGGAATTATGTGATCCTTACTAGCTGGAAGTAAGGGAGATGGGGCATGAAGTTATTTCTAGGAGTTGGACACATACCAAGTTTAGCTCAGTTCTGGGCATCTTTGAAATACCTATACAAACTTGTTCCTACATAGTAACTTGCATCTTTGAATGAGAATCTGCTTGCTTACAGCAACGTGCTATATGTTCTGATTGCCCGAATTGGGAATCTGTGTCAAAACTTTGTTAGCAATTATGTGATCCTTACTAGCTGGAAGTAAGGGAGATGGGGCATGAAGTTATTTCTAGGAGTTGGACACATACCAAGTTTAGCTCAGTTCTGGGCATCTTTGAAATACCTATACAAACTTGTTCCTACATAGTAACTTGCATCTTTAATGAGAATCTGCTTGCTTACAGCAACGTGCTATATGTTCTGAATGCCCGAATTGGGAATCTGTGTCAAAACTTTGTTAGGAATTATGTGATCCGTACTAGCTGGAAGTAAGGGAGATGGGGCATGAAGTTATTTCTTGGAGTTGGAGACATACCAAGTTTAGCTCAGTTCTGGGCATCTTTGAAATACCTATACAAACTTGTTCCTACATAGTAACTTGCATCTTTGAATGAGAATGTGCTTGCTTACAGCAACGTGCTATATGTTCTGAATGCCCGAATTGGGAATCTGTGTCAAAACTTTGTTAGGAATTATGTGATCCTTACTAGCTGGAAGTAAGGGAGATGGGGCATGAAGTTATTTCTAGGAGTTGGACACATACCAAGTTTAGCTCAGTTCTGGGCATCTTTGAAATACCTATACAAACTTGTTCCTACATAGTAACTTGCAACTTTGAATGAGAATGTGCTTGCTTGCAGCAACGTGCTATATGTTCTGAATGCCCGATTTGGGAATCTGTGTCAAAACTTTGTTAGGAATTATGTGATCCTTACTAGCTGGAAGTAAGGGAGATGGGGCATGAAGTTATTTCTAGGAGTTGGACACATACCAAGTTTAGCTCAGTTCTGGGCATCTTTGAAATACCTATACAAACTTGTTCCTACATAGTAACTTGCATCTTTGAATGAGAATGTGCTTGCTTACAGCAACGTGCTATATGTTCTGAATGCCCGAATTGGGAATCTGTGTCAAAACTTTGTTAGGAATTATGTGATCCTTACTAGCTGGAAGTAAGGGAGATGGGGCATGAAGTTATTTCTAGGAGTTGGACACATACCAAGTTTAGCTCAGTTCTGGGCATCTTTGAAATACCTATACAAACTTGATCCTACATAGTAACTAGCAACTTTGAATGAAAATGTGCTTGCTTACAGCAACGTGCTATATGTTCTGAATGCCCGAATTGGCAATCTGTGTCAAAACTTTGTTAGGAATTATGTGATCCTTACTAGCTGGAAGTAAGGGAGATGGGGCATGAAGTTATTTCTAGGAGTTGGACACATACCAAGTTTAGCTCAGTTCTGGGCATCTTTGAAATACCTATACAAACTTGTTCCTACATAGTAACTTCCATCTTTGAATGAGAATCTGCTTGCTTACAGCAACGTGCTATATGTTCTGAATGGCCGAATTGGGAATCTGTGTCAAAACTTTGTTAGGAATTATGTCATCCTTACTAGCTGGAAGTAAGGGAGATGGGGCATGAAGTTATTTCTAGGAGTTGGACACATACCAAGTTTAGCTCAGTTCTGGGCATCTTTGAAATACCTATACAAACTTGTTCCTACATAGTAACTTGCAACTTTTAATGAGAATGTGCTTGCTTACAGCAACGTGCTATATGTTCTGAATGCCCGAATTGGGAATCTGTGTCAAAACTTTGTTAGGAATTATGTGATCCTTACTAGCTGGAAGTAAGGGAGATGGGGCATGAAGTTATTTCTAGGAGTTGGACACATACCAAGTTTAGCTCAGTTCTGGGCATCTTTGAAATACCTATACAAACTTGTTGCTACATAGTAACTTGCAACTTTGAATGAGAATGTGCTTGCTTGCAGCAACGTGCTATATGTTCTGAATGCCCGAATTGGGAATCTGTGTCAAAACTTTGTTAGGAATTATGTGATCCTTACTAGCTGGAAGTAAGGGAGATGGGGCATGAAGTTATTTCTAGGAGTTGGACACATACCAAGTTTAGCTCAGTTCTGGGCATCTTTGAAATACCTAAACAAACTTGTTCCTACATAGTAACTTGCATCTTTGAATGAGAATGTGCTTGCTTACAGCAACGTGCTATATGTTCTGAATGCCCGAATTGGCAATCTGTGTCAAAACCTTGTTAGGAATTATGTGATCCTTACTAGCTGGAAGTAAGGGAGATGGGGCATGAAGTTATTTCTAGGAGTTGGACACATACCAAGTTTAGCTCAGTTCTGGGCATCTTTGAAATACCTATACAAACTTGTTCCTACATAGTAACTTGCAACTTTGAATGAGAATGTGCTTGCTTACAGCAACGTGCTATATGTTCTGAATGCCCGAATTGGGAATCTGTGTCAAAACTTTGTTAGGAATTATGTGATCCTTACTAGCTGGAAGTAAGGGAGATGGGGCATGAAGTTATTTCTAGGAGTTGGACACATACCAAGTTTAGCTCAGTTCTGGGCATCTTTGAAATACCTATACAAACTTGTTCCTACATAGTAACTTGCATCTTTGAATGAGAATGTGCTTGCTTACAGCAACGTGCTATATGTTCTGATTGCCCGAATTGGGAATCTGTGTCAAAACTTTGTTAGGAATTATGTGATCCTTACTAGCTGGAAGTAAGGGAGATGGGGCATGAAGTTATTTCTAGGAGTTGGACACATACCAAGTTTAGCTCAGTTCTGGGCATCTTTGAAATACCTATACAAACTTGTTCCTACATAGTAACTTGCATCTTTAATGAGAATCTGCTTGCTTACAGCAACGTGCTATATGTTCTGAATGCCCGATTTGGGAATCTGTGTCAAAACTTTGTTAGGAATTATGTGATCCTTACTAGCTGGAAGTAAGGGAGATGGGGCATGAAGTTATTTCTAGGAGTTGGACACATACCAAGTTTAGCTCAGTTCTGGGCATCTTTGAAATACCTATACAAACTTGTTCCTACATAGTAACTAGCAACTTTGAATGAAAATGTGCTTGCTTACAGCAACGTGCTATATGTTCTGAATGCCCGAATTGGCAATCTGTGTCAAAACTTTGTTAGGAATTATGTGATCCTTACTAGCTGGAAGAAAGGGAGATGGGGCATGAAGTTATTTCTAGGAGTTGGACACATACCAAGTTTAGCTCAGTTCTGGGCATCTTTGAAATACCTATACAAACTTGTTCCTACATAGTAACTAGCAACTTTGAATGAAAATGTGCTTGCTTACAGCAACGTGCTATATGTTCTGAATGCCCGAATTGGGAATCTGTGTCAAAACTTTGTTAGGAATTATGTGATCCTTACTAGCTGGAAGTAAGGGAGATGGGGCATGAAGTTATTTCTAGGAGTTGGACACATACCAAGTTTAGCTCAGTTCTGGGCATCTTTGAAATACCTATACAAACTTGTTCCTACATAGTAACTAGCAACTTTGAATGAAAATGTGCTTGCTTACAGCAACGTGCTATATATTCTGAATGCCCGAATTGGCAATCTGTGTCAAAACTTTGTTAGGAATTATGTGATCCTTACTAGCTGGAAGTAAGGGAGATGGGGCATGAAGTTATTTCTAGGAGTTGGACACATACCAAGTTTAGCTCAGTTCTGGGCATCTTTGAAATACCTATACAAACTTGTTCCTACATAGTAATTTCCATCTTTGAATGAGAATCTGCTTGCTTACAGCAACGTGCTATATGTTCTGAATGGCCGAATTGGGAATCTGTGTCAAAACTTTGTTAGGAATTATGTCATCCTTACTAGCTGGAAGTAAGGGAGATGGGGCATGAAGTTATTTCTAGGAGTTGGACACATACCAAGTTTAGCTCAGTTCTGGGCATCTTTGAAATACCTATACAAACTTGTTCCTACATAGTAACTTGCAACTTTGAATGAGAATGTGCTTGCTTGCAGCAACGTGCTATATGTTCTGAATGCCCGAATTGGGAATCTGTGTCAAAACTTTGTTAGGAATTATGTGATCCTTACTAGCTGGAAGTAAGGGAGATGGGGCATGAAGTTATTTCTAGGAGTTGGACACATACCAAGTTTAGCTCAGTTCTGGGCATCTTTGAAATACCTATACAAACTTGTTCCTACATAGTAACTTGCAACTTTGAATGAGAATGTGCTTGCTTGCAGCAACGTGCTATATGTTCTGAATGCCCGAATTGGGAATCTGTGTCAAAACTTTGTTAGGAATTATGTGATCCTTACTAGCTGGAAGTAAGGGAGATGTGGCATGAAGTTATTTCTAGGAGTTGGACACATACCAAGTTTAGCTCAGTTCTGGGCATCTTTGAAATACCTATACAAACTTGTTCCTACATAGTAACTTGCAACTTTGAATGAGAATGTGCTTGCTTGCAGCAACGTGCTATATGTTCTGAATGCCCGATTTGGGAATCTGTGTCAAAACTTTGTTAGGAAATATGTGATCCTTACTAGCTGGAAGTAAGGGAGATGGGGCATGAAGTTATTTCTAGGAGTTGGACACATACCAAGTTTAGCTCAGTTCTGGGCATCTTTGAAATACCTATACAAACTTGTTCCTACATAGTAACTTGCAACTTTGAATGAGAATGTGCTTGCTTACAGCAACGTGCTATATGTTCTGAATGCCCGATTTGGGAATCTGTGTCAAAACTTTGTTAGGAATTATGTGATCCTTACTAGCTGGAAGTAAGGGAGATTGGGCATGAAGTTATTTCTAGGAGTTGGACACATACCAAGTTTAGCTCAGTTCTGGGCATCTTTGAAATACCTATACAAACTTGTTCCTACATAGTAACTTGCAACTTTTAATGAGAATGTGCTTGCTTGCAGCAACGTGCTATATGTTCTGAATGCCCGATTTGGGAATCTGTGTCAAAACCTTGTTAGGAATTATGTGATCCTTACTAGCTGGAAGTAAGGGAGATGGGGCATGAAGTTATTTCTAGGAGTTGGACACATACCAAGTTTAGCTCAGTTCTGGGCATCTTTGAAATACCTATACAAACTTGTTCCTACATAGTAACTTCCATCTTTGAATGAGAATCTGCTTGCTTACAGCAACGTGCTATATGTTCTGATTGCCCGAATTGGGAATCTGTGTCAAAACTTTGTTAGGAATTATGTGATCCTTACTAGCTGGAAGTAAGGGAGATGGGGCATGAAGTTATTTCTAGGAGTTGGACACATACCAAGTTTAGCTCAGTTCTGGGCATCTTTGAAATACCTATACAAACTTGTTCCTACATAGTAACTTGCATCTTTAATGAGAATCTGCTTGCTTACAGCAACGTGCTATATGTTCTGAATGCCCGATTTGGGAATCTGTGTCAAAACTTTGTTAGGAATTATGTGATCCTTACTAGCTGGAAGTAAGGGAGATGGGGCATGAAGTTATTTCTAGGAGTTGGACACATACCAAGTTTAGCTCAGTTCTGGGCATCTTTGAAATACCTATACAAACTTGTTCCTACCTAGTAACTTGCATCTTTGAATGAGAATCTGCTTGCTTACAGCAACGTGCTATATGTTCTGAATGCCCGAATTGGGAATCTGTGTCAAAACTTTGTTAGGAATTATGTGATCCTTACTAGCTGGAAGTAAGGGAGATGGGGCATGAAGTTATTTCTAGGAGTTGGACACATACCAAGTTTAGCTCAGTTCTGGGCATCTTTGAAATACCTATACAAACTTGTTCCTACATAGTAACTAGCAACTTTGAATGAAAATGTGCTTGCTTACAGCAACGTGCTATATGTTCTGAATGCCCGAATTGGCAATCTGTGTCAAAACTTTGTTAGGAATTATGTGATCCTTACTAGCTGGAAGTAAGGGAGATGGGGCATGAAGTTATTTCTAGGAGTTGGACACATACCAAGTTTAGCTCAGTTCTGGGCATCTTTGAAATACCTATACAAACTTGTTCCTACATAGTAACTAGCAACTTTGAATGAAAATGTGCTTGCTTACAGCAACGTGCTATATGTTCTGAATGCCCGAATTGGGAATCTGTGTCAAAACTTTGTTAGGAATTATGTGATCCTTACTAGCTGGAAGTAAGGGAGATGGGGCATGAAGTTATTTCTAGGAGTTGGACACATACCAAGTTTAGCTCAGTTCTGGGCATCTTTGAAATACCTATACAAACTTGTTCCTACATAGTAACTAGCAACTTTGAATGAAAATGTGCTTGCTTACAGCAACGTGCTATATGTTCTGAATGCCCGAATTGGGAATCTGTGTCAAAACTTTGTTAGGAATTATGTGATCCTTACTAGCTGGAAGTAAGGGAGATGGGGCATGAAGTTATTTCTAGGAGTTGGACACATACCAAGTTTAGCTCAGTTCTGGGCATCTTTGAAATACCTATACAAACTTGTTCCTACATAGTAACTTGCATCTTTGAATGAGAATGTGCTTGCTTACAGCAACGTGCTATATGTTCTGAATGCCCGAATTGGCAATCTGTGTCAAAACCTTGTTAGGAATTATGTGATCCTTACTAGCTGGAAGTAAGGGAGATGGGGCATGAAGTTATTTCTAGGAGTTGGACACATACCAAGTTTAGCTCAGTTCTGGGCATCTTTGAAATACCTATACAAACTTGTTCCTACATAGTAACTTGCAACTTTGAATGAGAATGTGCTTGCTTACAGCAACGTGCTATATGTTCTGAATGCCCGAATTGGGAATCTGTGTCAAAACTTTGTTAGGAATTATGTGATCCTTACTAGCTGGAAGTAAGGGAGATGGGGCATGAAGTTATTTCTAGGAGTTGGACACATACCAAGTTTAGCTCAGTTCTGGGCATCTTTGAAATACCTATACAAACTTGTTCCTACATAGTAACTTGCATCTTTGAATGAGAATGTGCTTGCTTACAGCAACGTGCTATATGTTCTGATTGCCCGAATTGGGAATCTGTGTCAAAACTTTGTTAGGAATTATGTGATCCTTACTAGCTGGAAGTAAGTGAGATGGGGCATGAAGTTATTTCTAGGAGTTGGACACATACCAAGTTTAGCTCAGTTCTGGGCATCTTTGAAATACCTATACAAACTTGTTCCTACACAGTAACTTGCATCTTTAATGAGAATCTGCTTGCTTACAGCAACGTGCTATATGTTCTGAATGCCCGATTTGGGAATCTGTGTCAAAACTTTGTTAGGAATTATGTGATCCTTACTAGCTGGAAGTAAGGGAGATGGGGCATGAAGTTATTTCTAGGAGTTGGACACATACCAAGTTTAGCTCAGTTCTGGGCATCTTTGAAATACCTATACAAACTTGTTCCTACATAGTAACTTGCATCTTTGAATGAGAATCTGCTTGCTTACAGCAACGTGCTATATGTTCTGAATGCCCGAATTGGGAATCTGTGTCAAAACTTTGTTAGGAATTATGTGATCCTTACTAGCTGGAAGTAAGGGAGATGGGGCATGAAGTTATTTCTAGGAGTTGGACACATACCAAGTTTAGCTCAGTTCTGGGCATCTTTGAAATACCTATACAAACTTGTTCCTACATAGTAACTAGCAACTTTGAATGAAAATGTGCTTGCTTACAGCAACGTGCTATATGTTCTGAATGCCCGAATTGGCAATCTGTGTCAAAACTTTGTTAGGAATTATGTGATCCTTACTAGCTGGAAGTAAGGGAGATGGGGCATGAAGTTATTTCTAGGAGTTGGACACATACCAAGTTTAGCTCAGTTCTGGGCATCTTTGAAATACCTATACAAACTTGTTCCTACATAGTAACTAGCAACTTTGAATGAAAATGTGCTTGCTTACAGCAACGTGCTATATGTTCTGAATGCCCGAATTGGGAATCTGTGTCAAAACTTTGTTAGGAATTATGTGATCCTTACTAGCTGGAAGTAAGGGAGATGGGGCATGAAGTTATTTCTAGGAGTTGGACACATACCAAGTTTAGCTCAGTTCTGGGCATCTTTGAAATACCTATACAAACTTGTTCCTACATAGTAACTAGCAACTTTGAATGAAAATGTGCTTGCTTACAGCAACGTGCTATATGTTCTGAATGCCCGAATTGGCAATCTGTGTCAAAACTTTGTTAGGAATTATGTGATCCTTACTAGCTGGAAGTAAGGGAGATGGGGCATGAAGTTATTTCTAGGAGTTGGACACATACCAAGTTTAGCTCAGTTCTGGGCATCTTTGAAATACCTATACAAACTTGTTCCTACATAGTAATTTCCATCTTTGAATGAGAATCTGCTTGCTTACAGCAACGTGCTATATGTTCTGAATGGCCGAATTGGGAATCTGTGTCAAAACTTTGTTAGGAATTATGTCATCCTTACTAGCTGGAAGTAAGGGAGATGGGGCATGAAGTTATTTCTAGGAGTTGGACACATACCAAGTTTAGCTCAGTTCTGGGCATCTTTGAAATACCTATACAAACTTGTTCCTACATAGTAACTTGCAACTTTGCATGAGAATGTGCTTGCTTGCAGCAACGTGCTATATGTTCTGAATGCCCGAATTGGGAATCTGTGTCAAAACTTTGTTAGGAATTATGTGATCCTTACTAGCTGGAAGTAAGGGAGATGGGGCATGAAGTTATTTCTAGGAGTTGGACACATACCAAGTTTAGCTCAGTTCTGGGCATCTTTGAAATACCTATACAAACTTGTTCCTACATAGTAACTTGCATCTTTGAATGAGAATCTGCTTGCTTACAGCAACGTGCTATATGTTCTGAATGCCCGAATTGGGAATCTGTGTCAAAACTTTGTTAGGAATTATGTGATCCTTACTAGCTGGAAGTAAGGGAGATGGGGCATGAAGTTATTTCTAAGAGTTGGACACATACCAAGTTTAGCTCAGTTCTGGGCATCTTTGAAATACCTATACAAACTTGTTCCTACATAGTAACTTGCATCTTTGAATGAGAATCTGCTTGCTTACAGCAACGTGCTATATGTTCTGAATGCCCGAATTGGGAATCTGTGTCAAAACTTTGTTAGGAAATATGTGATCCTTACTAGCTGGAAGTAAGGGAGATGGGGCATGAAGTTATTTCTAGGAGTTGGACACATACCAAGTTTAGCTCAGTTCTGGGCATCTTTGAAATACCTATACAAACTTGTTCCTACATAGTAACTTGCAACTTTGAATGAGAATATGCTTGCTTGCAGCAACGTGCTATATGTTCTGAATGCCCGAATTGGCAATCTGTGTCAAAACTTTGTTAGGAATTATGTGATCCTTACTAGCTGGAAGTAAGGCAGATGGGGCATGAAGTTATTTCTAGGAGTTGGACACATACCAAGTTTAGCTCAGTTCTGGGCATCTTTGAAATACCTATACAAACTTGTTCCTACATAGTAACTTGAAACTTTGAATGAGAATGTGCTTGCTTGCAGCAACGTGCTATATGTTCTGAATGCCCGAATTGGGAATCTGTGTCAAAACTTTGTTAGGAATTATGTGATCCTTACTAGCTGGAAGTAAGGGAGATGGGGCATGAAGTTATTTCTAGGAGTTGGACACATACCAAGTTTAGCTCAGTTCTGGGCATCTTTGAAATACCTATACAAACTTGTTCCTACATAGTAACTTGCAACTTTGAATGAGAATGTGCTTGCTTACAGCAACGTGCTATATGTTCTGAATCCCCGAATTGGGAATCTGTGTCAAAACTTTGTTAGGAATTATGTGATCCTTACTAGCTGGAAGTAAGGGAGATGGGGCATGAAGTTATTTCTAGGAGTTGGACACATACCAAGTTTAGCTCAGTTCTGGGCATCTTTGAAATACCTATACAAACTTGTTCCTACATAGTAACTTGCAACTTTGAATGAGAATGTGCTTGCTTGCAGCAACGTGCTATATGTTCTGAATGCCCTAATTGGGAATCTGTGTCAAAACTTTGTTAGGAATTATGTGATCCTTACTAGCTGGAAGTAAGGGAGATGGGGCATGAAGTTATTTCTAGGAGTTGGACACATACCAAGTTTAGCTCAGTTCTGGGCATCTTTGAAATACCTATACAAACTTGTTCCTACATAGTAACTTGCATCTTTAATGAGAATCTGCTTGCTTACAGCAACGTGCTATATGTTCTGAATGCCCGATTTGGGAATCTGTGTCAAAACTTTGTTAGGAATTATGTGATCCTTACTAGCTGGAAGTGAGGGAGATGGGGCATGAAGTTATTTCTAGGAGTTGGACACATAACAAGTTTAGCTCAGTTCTGGGCATCTTTGAAATACCTATACAAACTTGTTCCAACATAGTAACTTGCATCTTTGAATGAGAATCTGCTTGCTTACAGCAACGTGCTATATGTTCTGAATGCCCGAATTTGGAATCTGTGTCAAAACTTTGTTAGGAATTATGTGATCCTTACTAGCTGGAAGTAAGGCAGATGGGGCATGAAGTTATTTCTGGGAGTTGGACACATACCAAGTTTAGCTCAGTACTGGGCATCTTTGAAATACCTAAACAAACTTGTTCCTACATAGTAACTTGCAACTTTGAATGAGAATGTGCTTGCTTACAGCAACGTGCTATATGTTCTGAATGCCCGAATTGGGAATCTGTGTCAAAACTTTGTTAGGAATTATGTGATCCTTACTAGCTGGAAGTAAGGGAGATGGGGCAAGAAGTTATTTCTTGGAGTTGGAGACATACCAAGTTTAGCTCAGTTCTGGGCATCTTTGAAATACCTATACAAACTTGTTCCTACATAGTAACTTGCATCTTTGAATGAGAATCTGCTTGCTTACAGCAACGTGCTATATGTTCTGAATGCCCGAATTGGGAATCTGTGTCAAAACTTTGATAGGAATTATGTGATCCTTACTAGCTGGAAGTAAGGGAGATGGGGCATGAAGTTATTTCTAGGAGTTGGACACATACCAAGTTTAGCTCAGTTCTGGGCATCTTAGAAATACCTATACAAACTTGTTCCTACATAGTAACTTGCAACTTTGAATGAGAATGTGCTTGCTTACAGCAACGTGCTATATGTTCTGAATGCCCGAATTGTGAATCTGTGTCAAAACTTTGTTAGGAATTATGTGATCCTTACTAGCTGGAAGTAAGGGAGATGGGGCATGAAGTTATTTCTAGGAGTTGGACACATACCAAGTTTAGCTCAGTTCTGGGCATCTTTGAAATACCTATACAAACTTGTTCCTACATAGTAACTTGCAACTTTGAATGAGAATGTGCTTGCTTACAGCAACGTGCTATATGTTCTGAATGCCCGAATTGGGAATCTGTGTCAAAACTTTGTTAGGAATTATGTGATCCTTACTAGCTGGAAGTAAGGGAGATGGGGCATGAAGTTATTTCTAGGAGTTGGACACATACCAAGTTTAGCTCAGTTCTGGGCATCTTTGAAATACCTATACAAACTTGTTCCTACATAGTAACTTGCATCTTTGAATGAGAATCTGCTTGCTTACAGCAACGTGCTATATGTTCTGAATGCCCGAATTGGGAATCTGTGTCAAAACTTTGTTAGGAATTATGTGATAGTTACTAGCTGGAAGTAAGGGAGATGGGGCATGAAGTTATTTCTAGGAGTTGGACACATACCAAGTTTAGCTCAGTTCTGGGCATCTTTGAAATACCTATACAAACTTGTTCCTACATAGTAACTTGCATCTTTGAATGAGAATCTGCTTGCTTACAGCAACGTGCTATATGTTCTGAATGCCCGAATTGGGAATCTGTGTCAAAACTTTGTTAGGAAATATGTGATCCTTACTAGCTGGAAGTAAGGGAGATGGGGCATGAAGTTATTTCTAGGAGTTGGACACAAACCAAGTTTAGCTCAGTTCTGGGCATCTTTGAAATACCTATACAAACTTGTTCCTACATAGTAACTTGCAACTATGAATGAGAATGTGCTTGCTTACAGCAACGTGCTATATGTTCTGAATGCCCCAATTGGCAATCTGTGTCAAAACTTTGTTAGGAATTATGTGATCCTTACTAGCTGGAAGTAAGGGAGATGGGGCATGAAGTTATTTCTAGGAGTTGGACACATACCAAGTTTAGCTCAGTTCTGGGCATCTTTGAAATACCTATACAAACTTGTTCCTACATAGTAACTTGCAACTTTGAATGAGAATGTGCTTGCTTACAGCAACGTGCTATATGTTCTGAATGCCCGAATTGGGAATCTGTGTCAAAACTTTGTTAGGAATTATGTGATCTTACTAGCTGGAAGTAAGGGAGATGGGGCATGAAGTTATTTCTAGGAGTTGGACACATACCAAGTTTAGCTCAGTTCTGGGCATCTTTGAAATACCTATACAAACTTGTTCCTACATAGTAACTTGCAACTTTGAATGAGAATGTGCTTGCTTACAGCAACGTGCTATATGTTCTGAATGCCCGAATTGGGAATCTGTGTCAAAACTTTGTTAGGAATTATGTGATCCTTACTAGCTGGAAGTAAGGGAGATGGGGCATGAAGTTATTTCTAGGAGTTGGACACATACCAAGTTTAGCTCAGTTCTGGGCATCTTTGAAATACCTATACAAACTTGTTCCTACATAGTAACTTGCATCTTTGAATGAGAATCTGCTTGCTTACAGCAACGTGCTATATGTTCTGAATGCCCGAATTGGGAATCTGTGTCAAAACTTTGTTAGGAATTATGTGATCCTTACTAGCTGGAAGTAAGGGAGATGGGGCATGAAGTTATTTCTAAGAGTTGGACACATACCAAGTTTAGCTCAGTTCTGGGCATCTTTGAAATACCTATACAAACTTGTTCCTACATAGTAACTTGCAACTTTGAATGAGAATGTGCTTGCTTACAGCAACGTGCTATATGTTCTGAATGCCCGAATTGGGAATCTGTGTCAAAACTTTGTTAGGAAATATGTGATCCTTACTAGCTGGAAGTAAGGGAGATGGGGCATGAAGTTATTTCTAGGAGTTGGACACATACCAAGTTTAGCTCAGTTTTGGGCATCTTTGAAATACCTATACAAACTTGTTCCTACATAGTAACTTGCAACTTTGAATGAGAATGTGCTTGCTTGCAGCAACGTGCTATATGTTCTGAATGCCCGAATTGGCAATCTGTGTCAAAACTTTGTTAGGAATTATGTGATCCTTACTAGCTGGAAGTAAGGGAGATGGGGCATGAAGTTATTTCTAGGAGTTGGACACATACCAAGTTTAGCTCAGTTCTGGGCATCTTTGAAATACCTATACAAACTTGTTCCTACATAGTAACTTGCAACTTTGAATGAAAATGTGCTTGCTTACAGCAACGTGCTATATGTTCTGAATGCCCGAATTGGGAATCTGTGTCAAAACTTTGTTAGGAATTATGTGATCCTTACTAGCTGGAAGTAAGGGAGATGGGGCATGAAGTTATTTCTAGGAGTTGGACACATACCAAGTTTAGCTCAGTTCTGGGCATCTTTGAAATACCTATACAAACTTGTTCCTACATAGTAACTTGCATCTTTGAATGAGAATCTGCTTGCTTACAGCAACGTGCTATATGTTCTGAATGCCCGAATTGGGAATCTGTGTGAAAACTTTGTTAGGAATTATGTGATCCGTACTAGCTGGAAGTAAGGCAGATGGGGCATGAAGTTATTTCTAGGAGTTGGACACATACCAAGTTTAGCTCAGTTCTGGGCATCTTTGAAATACCTATACAAACTTGATCCTACATAGTAACTTGCATCTTTGAATGAGAATGTGCTTGCTTACAGCAACGTGCTATATGTTCTGAATGCCCGAATTGGGAATCTGTGTCAAATCTTTGTTAGGAATTATGTGATCCTTACTAGCTGGAAGTAAGGGAGATGGGGCATGTAGTTATTTCTAGGAGTTGGACACAAACCAAGTTTAGCTCAGTTCTGGGCATCTTTGAAATACCTATACAAACTTGTTCCTACATAGTAACTTGCATCTTTGAATGAGAATCTGCTTGCTTACAGCAACGTGCTATATGTTCTGAATGCCCGAATTGGGAACCTGTGTCAAAACTTTGTTAGGAATTATGTGATCCTTACTAGCTGGAAGTAAGGGAGATGGGGCATGAAGTTATTTCTAGGAGTTGGACACATACCAAGTTTAGCTCAGTTCTGGGCATCTTTGAAATACCTATACAAACTTGTTCCTACATAGTAACTTGCAACTTTGAATGAAAATGTGCTTGCTTACAGCAACGTGCTATATGTTCTGAATGCCCGAATTGGGAATCTGTGTCAAAACTTTGTTAGGAATTATGTGATCCTTACTAGCTGGAAGTAAGGGAGATGGGGCATGAAGTTATTTCTAGGAGTTGGACACATACCAAGTTTAGCTCAGTTCTGGGCATCTTTGAAATACCTATACAAACTTGTTCCTACATAGTAACTTGCAACTTTGAATGAGAATCTGCTTGCTTACAGCAACGTGCTATATGTTCTGAATGCCCGAATTGGGAATCTGTGTCAAAACTTTGTTAGGAATTATGTGATCCTTACTAGCTGGAAGTAAGGGAGATGGGGCATGAAGTTATTTCTAGGAGTTGGACACATACCAAGTTTAGCTCAGTTCTGGGCATCTTTGAAATACCTATACAAACTTGTTCCTACATAGTAACTTGCATCTTTGAATGAGAATGTGCTTGCTTACAGCAACGTGCTATATGTTCTGAATGCCCGAATTGGGAATCTGTGTCAAAACTTTGTTAGGAATTATGTGATCCGTACTAGCTGGAAGTAAGGCAGATGGGGCATGAAGTTATTTCTAGGAGTTGGACACATACCAAGTTTAGCTCAGTTCTGGGCATCTTTGAAATACCTATACAAACTTGTTCCTACATAGTAACTTGCATCTTTGAATGAGAATGTGCTTGCTTACAGCAACGTGCTATATGTTCTGAATGCCCGAATTGGGAATCTGTGTCAAATCTTTGTTAGGAATTATGTGATCCTTACTAGCTGGAAGTAAGGGAGATGGGGCATGAAGTTATTTCTAGGAGTTGGACACAAACCAAGTTTAGCTCAGTTCTGGGCATCTTTGAAATACCTATACAAACTTGTTCCTACATAGTAACTTGCATCTTTAAATGAGAATCTGCTTGCTTACAGCAACGTGCTATATGTTCTGAATGCCCGAATTGGGAACCTGTGTCAAAACTTTGTTAGGAATTATGTGATCCTTACTAGCTGGAAGTAAGGGAGATGGGGCATGAAGTTATTTCTAGGAGTTGGACACATACCAAGTTTAGCTCAGTTCTGGGCATCTTTGAAATACCTATACAAACTTGTTCCTACATAGTAACTTGCAACTTTGAAAGAAAATGTGCTTGCTTACAGCAACGTGCTATATGTTCTGAATGCCCGAATTGGGAATCTGTGTCAAAACTTTGTTAGGAATTATGTCATCTTACTAGCTGGAAGTAAGGGAGATGGGGCATGAAGTTATTTCTAGGAGTTGGACACATACCAAGTTTAGCTCAGTTCTGGGCATCTTTGAAATACCTATACAAACTTGTTCCTACATAGTAACTTGCAACTTTGAATGAGAATCTGCTTGCTTACAGCAACGTGCTATATGTTCTGAATGCCCGAATTGGGAATCTGTGTCAAAACTTTGTTAGGAATTATGTGATCCTTACTAGCTGGAAGTAAGGGAGAGGGGGCATGAAGTTATTTCTAGGAGTTGGACACATACCAAGTTTAGCTCAGTTCTGGGCATCTTTGAAATACCTATACAAACTTGTTCCTACATAGTAACTTGCACCTTTGAATGAGAATGTGCTTGCTTACAACAACGTGCTATATGTTCTGAATGCCCGAATTGGGAATCTGTGTCAAAACATTGTTAGGAATTATGTGATCCTTACTAGCTGGAAGTAAGGGAGATGGGGCATGAAGTTATTTCTAGGAGTTGGACACATACCAAGTTTAGCTCAGTTCTGGGCATCTTTGAAATACCTATACAAACTTGTTCCTACATAGTAACTTGCATCTTTGAATGAGAATCTGCTTGCTTACAGCAACGTGCTATATGTTCTGAATGCCCGAATTGGGAATCTGTGTCAAAACTTTGTTAGGAATTATGTGATCCTTACTAGCTGGAAGTAAGGGAGATGGGGCATGAAGTTATTTCTTGGAGTTGGACACATACCAAGTTTAGCTCAGTTCTGGGCATCTTTGAAATACCTATACAAACTTGTTCCTACATAGTAACTTGCAACTTTGAATGAGAATGTGCTTGCTTACAGCAACGTGCTATATGTTCTGAATGCCCGAATTGGGAATCTGTGTCAAAACTTTGTTAGGAATTATGTGATCCTTACTAGCTGGAAGTAAGGGAGATGGGGCATGAAGTTATTTCTAGGAGTTGGACACATACCAAGTTTAGCTCAGTTCTGGGCATCTTTGAAATACCTATACAAACTTGTTCCTACATAGTAACTTGCAACTTTGAATGAGAATGTGCTTGCTTACAGCAACGTGCTATATGTTCTGAATGCCCGAATTGGGAATCTGTGTCAAAACTTTGTTAGGAATTATGTGATCCTTACTAGCTGGAAGTAAGGGAGATGGGGCATGAAGTTATTTCTTGGAGTTGGACACATACCAAGTTTAGCTCAGTTCTGGGCATCTTTGAAATACCTATACAAACTTGTTCCTACATAGTATCTTGCAACTTTGAATGAGAATGTGCTTGCTTGCAGCAACGTGCTATATGTTCTGAATGCCCGATTTGGGAATCTGTGTCAAAACTTTGGTAGGAATTATGTGATCCTTCCTAGCTGGAAGTAAGGGAGGTGGAGCATGAAGTTATTTCTAGGAGTTGGACACATACCAAGTTTAGCTCAGTTCTTGGCATCTTTGAAATACCTATACAAACTTGTTCCTACATAGTAACTTGCATCTTTGAATGAGAATGTGCTTGCTTACAGCAACGTGCTATATGTTCTGAATGCCCGAATTGGCAATCTGTGTCAAAACTTTGTTAGGAATTATGTGATCCTTACTAGCTGGAAGTAAGGGAGATGGGGCATGAAGTTATTTCTAGGAGTTGGACACATACCAAGTTTAGCTCAGTTCTGGGCATCTTTGAAATACCTATACAAACTTGTTCCTACATAGTAACTTGCATCTTTGAATGAGAATCTGCTTGCTTACAGCAACGTGCTATATGTTCTGAATGCCCGAATTGGGAATCTGTGTCAAAACTTTGTTAGGAATTATGTGATCCTTACTAGCTGGAAGTAAGGGAGATGGGGCATGAAGTTATTTCTAGGAGTTGGACACATACCAAGTTTAGCTCAGTTCTGGGCATCTTTGAAATACCTATACAAACTTGTTCCTACATAGTAACTTGCAACTTTGAATGAGAATGTGCTTGCTTACAGCAACGTGCTATATGTTCTGAATGCCCGAATTGGGAATCTGTGTAAAAATTTGTTAGGAATTATGTGATCCTTACTAGCTGGAAGTAAGGGAGATGGGGCATGAAGTTATTTCTAGGAGTTGGACACATACCAAGTTTAGCTCAGTTCTGGGCATCTTTATAATACCTATACAAACTTGTTCCTACATAGTAACTTGCAACTTTGATGAAAATGTGCTTGCTTACAGCAACGTGCTATATGTTCTGAATGCCCGAATTGGGAATCTGTGTCAAAACTTTGTTAGGAATTATGTGATCCTTACTAGCTGGAAGTAAGGGAGATGGGGCATGAAGTTATTTCTAGGAGTTGGACACATACCAAGTTTAGCTCAGTTCTGGGCATCTTTGAAATACCTATACAAACTTGTTCCTACATAGTAACTTGCATCATTAATGAGAATGTGCTTGCTTACAGCAACGTGCTATATGTTCTGAATGCCCGAATTGGGAATCTGTGTCAAAACTTTGTTAGGAATTATGTGATCCTTACTAGCTGGAAGTAAGGGAGATGGGGCATGAAGTTATTTCTAGGAGTTGGACACATACCAAGTTTAGCTCAGTTCTGGGCATCTTTGAAATACCTATACAAACTTGTTCCTACATAGTAACTTGCAACTTTGAATGAGAATGTGCTTGCTTACAGCAACGTGCTATATGTTCTGAATGCCCGAATTGGGAATCTGTGTCAAAACTTTGTTAGGAATTATGTGATCCTTACTAGCTGGAAGTAAGGGAGATGGGGCATGAAGTTATTTCTAGGAGTTGGACACATACCAAGTTTAGCTCAGTTCTGGGCATCTTTGAAATACCTATACAAACTTGTTCCTACATAGTAACTTGCAACTTTGAATGAGAATCTGCTTGCTTACAGCAACGTGCTATATGTTCTGAATGCCCGAATTGGGAATCTGTGTCAAAACTTTGTTAGGAATTATGTGATCCTTACTAGCTGGAAGTAAGGGAGATGGGGCATGAAGTTATTTCTAGGAGTTGGACACATACCAAGTTTAGCTCAGTTCTGGGCATCTTTGAAATACCTATACAAACTTGTTCCTACATAGTAACTTGCATCTTTGAATGAGAATGTGCTTGCTTACAGCAACGTGCTATATGTTCTGAATGCCCGAATTGGCAATCTGTGTCAAAACTTTGTTAGGAATTATGTGATCCTTACTAGCTGGAAGTAAGGGAGATGGGGCATGAAGTTATTTCTAGGAGTTGGACACATACCAAGTTTAGCTCAGTTCTGGGCATCTTTGAAATACCTATACAAACTTGTTCCTACATAGTAACTTGCATCTTTGAATGATAATCTGCTTGCTTACAGCAACGTGCTATATGTTCTGAATGCCCGAATTGGGAATCTGTGTCAAAACTTTGTTAGGAATTATGTGATCCTTACTAGCTGGAAGTAAGGGAGATGGGGCATGAAGTTATTTCTAGGAGTTGGACACATACCAAGTTTAGCTCAGTTCTGGGCATCTTTGAAATACCTATACAAACTTGTTCCTACGTAGTAACTTGCAACTTTGAATGAAAATGTGCTTGCTTACAGCAACGTGCTATATGTTCTGAATGCCCGAATTGGGAATCTGTGTCAAAACTTTGTTAGGAATTATGTGATGCTTACTAGCTGGAAGTAAGGGAGATGGGGCATGAAGTTATTTCTAGGAGTTGGACACATACCAAGTTTAGCTCAGTTCTGGGAATCTTTGAAATACCTATACAAACTTGTTCCTACATAGTAACTTGCAACTTTGAATGAGAATCTGCTTGCTTACAGCAACGTGCTATATGTTCTGAATGCCCGAATTGGGAATCTGTGTCAAAACTTTGTTAGGAATTATGTGATCCTTACTAGCTGGAAGTAAGGGAGATGGGGCATGAAGTTATTTCTAGGAGTTGGACACATACCAAGTTTAGCTCAGTTCTGGGCATCTTTGAAATACCTATACAAACTTGTTCCTACATAGTAACTTGCATCTCTGAATGAGAATGTGCTTGCTTACAGCAACGTGCTATATGTTCTGAATGCCCGAATTGGCAATCTGTGTCAAAACTTTGTTAGGAATTATGTGATCCTTACTAGCTGGAAGTAAGGGAGATGGGGCAAGAAGTTATTTCTAGGAGTTGGACACATACCAAGTTTAGCTCAGTTCTGGGCATCTTTGAAATACCTATACAAACTTGTTCCTACATAGTAACTTGCAACTTTGAATGAGAATGTGCTTGCTTGCAGCAACGTGCTATATGTTCTGAATGCCCGATTTGGGAATCTGTGTCAAAACTTTGTTAGGAATTATGTGATCCTTACTAGCTGGAAGTAAGGGAGATGGAGCATGAAGTTATTTCTAGGAGTTGGACACATACCAAGTTTAGCTCAGTTCTGGGCATCTTTGAAATACCTATACAAACTTGTTCCTACATAGTAACTTGCCTCTTTGAATGAGAATGTGCTTGCTTACAGCAACGTGCTATATGTTCTGAATGCCCGAATTGGGAATCTGTGTCAAAACTTTGTTAGGAATTATGTGATCCTTACTAGCTGGAAGTAAGGGAGATGGGGCATGAAGTTATTTCTAGGAGTTGGACACATACCAAGTTTAGCTCAGTTCTGGGCATCTTTGAAATACCTATACAAACTTGTTCCTACATAGTAACTTGCATCTTTGTATGAGAATCTGCTTGCTTACAGCAACGTGCTATATGTTCTGAATGCCCGAATTGGGAATCTGTGTCAAAACTTTGTTAGGAATTATGTGATCCTTACTAGCTGGAAGTAAGGGAGATGGGGCATGAAGTTATTTCTAGGAGTTGGACACATACCAAGTTTAGCTCAGTTCTGGGCATCTTTGAAATACCTATACAAACTTGTTCCTACATAGTAACTTGCAACTTTGAATGAGAATGTGCTTGCTTACAGCAACGTGCTATATGTTCTGAATGCCCGAATTGGGAATCTGTGTCAAAACTTTGTTAGGAATTATGTGATCCTTACTAGCTGGAAGTAAGGGAGATGGGGCATGAAGTTATTTCTAGGAGCTGGACACATACCAAGTTTAGCTCAGTTCTGGGCATCTTTGAAATACCTATACAAACTTGTTCCTACATAGTAACTTGCAACTTTGAATGAGAATCTGCTTGCTTACAGCAACGTGCTATATGTTCTGAATGCCCGAATTGGGAATCTGTGTCAAAACTTTGTTAGGAATTATGTGATCCTTACTAGCTGGAAGTAAGGGAGATGGGGCATGAAGTTATTTCTAGGAGTTGGACACATACCAAGTTTAGCTCATTTCTGGGCATCTTTGAAATACCTATACAAACTTGTTCCTACATAGTAACTTGCATCTTTGAATGAGAATCTGCTTGCTTACAGCAACGTGCTATATGTTCTGAATGCCCGAATTGGGAATCTGTGTCAAAACTTTGTTAGGAATTATGTGATCCTTACTAGCTGGAAGTAAGGGAGATGGGGCATGAAGTTATTTCTAGGAGTTGGACACATACCAAGTTTAGCTCAGTTCTGGGCATCTTTGAAATACCTATACAAACTTGTTCCTACGTAGTAACTTGCAACTTTGAATGAAAATGTGCTTGCTTACAGCAACGTGCTATATGTTCTGAATGCCCGAATTGGGAATCTGTGTCAAAACTTTGTTAGGAATTATGTGATGCTTACTAGCTGGAAGTAAGGGAGATGGGGCATGAAGTTATTTCTAGGAGTTGGACACATACCAAGTTTAGCTCAGTTCTGGGAATCTTTGAAATACCTATACAAACTTGTTCCTACATAGTAACTTGCAACTTTGAATGAGAATCTGCTTGCTTACAGCAACGTGCTATATGTTCTGAATGCCCGAATTGGGAATCTGTGTCAAAACTTTGTTAGGAATTATGTGATCCTTACTAGCTGGAAGTAAGGGAGATGGGGCATGAAGTTATTTCTAGGAGTTGGACACATACCAAGTTTAGCTCAGTTCTGGGCATCTTTGAAATACCTATACAAACTTGTTCCTACATAGTAACTTGCATCTCTGAATGAGAATGTGCTTGCTTACAGCAACGTGCTATATGTTCTGAATGCCCGAATTGGCAATCTGTGTCAAAACTTTGTTAGGAATTATGTGATCCTTACTAGCTGGAAGTAAGGGAGATGGGGCAAGAAGTTATTTCTAGGAGTTGGACACATACCAAGTTTAGCTCAGTTCTGGGCATCTTTGAAATACCTATACAAACTTGTTCCTACATAGTAACTTGCAACTTTGAATGAGAATGTGCTTGCTTGCAGCAACGTGCTATATGTTCTGAATGCCCGATTTGGGAATCTGTGTCAAAACTTTGTTAGGAATTATGTGATCCTTACTAGCTGGAAGTAAGGGAGATGGAGCATGAAGTTATTTCTAGGAGTTGGACACATACCAAGTTTAGCTCAGTTCTGGGCATCTTTGAAATACCTATACAAACTTGTTCCTACATAGTAACTTGCCTCTTTGAATGAGAATGTGCTTGCTTACAGCAACGTGCTATATGTTCTGAATGCCCGAATTGGGAATCTGTGTCAAAACTTTGTTAGGAATTATGTGATCCTTACTAGCTGGAAGTAAGGGAGATGGGGCATGAAGTTATTTCTAGGAGTTGGACACATACCAAGTTTAGCTCAGTTCTGGGCATCTTTGAAATACCTATACAAACTTGTTCCTACATAGTAACTTGCATCTTTGTATGAGAATCTGCTTGCTTACAGCAACGTGCTATATGTTCTGAATGCCCGAATTGGGAATCTGTGTCAAAACTTTGTTAGGAATTATGTGATCCTTACTAGCTGGAAGTAAGGGAGATGGGGCATGAAGTTATTTCTAGGAGTTGGACACATACCAAGTTTAGCTCAGTTCTGGGCATCTTTGAAATACCTATACAAACTTGTTCCTACATAGTAACTTGCAACTTTGAATGAGAATGTGCTTGCTTACAGCAACGTGCTATATGTTCTGAATGCCCGAATTGGGAATCTGTGTCAAAACTTTGTTAGGAATTATGTGATCCTTACTAGCTGGAAGTAAGGGAGATGGGGCATGAAGTTATTTCTAGGAGCTGGACACATACCAAGTTTAGCTCAGTTCTGGGCATCTTTGAAATACCTATACAAACTTGTTCCTACATAGTAACTTGCAACTTTGAATGAGAATCTGCTTGCTTACAGCAACGTGCTATATGTTCTGAATGCCCGAATTGGGAATCTGTGTCAAAACTTTGTTAGGAATTATGTGATCCTTACTAGCTGGAAGTAAGGGAGATGGGGCATGAAGTTATTTCTAGGAGTTGGACACATACCAAGTTTAGCTCATTTCTGGGCATCTTTGAAATACCTATACAAACTTGTTCCTACATAGTAACTTGCATCTTTGAATGAGAATGTGCTTGCTTACAGCAACGTGCTATATGTTCTGAATGCCCGAATTGGCAATCTGTGTCAAAACTTTGTTAGGAATTATGTGATCCTTACTAGCTGGAAGTAAGGGAGATGGGGCATGAAGTTATTTCTAGGAGTTGGACACATACCAAGTTTAGCTCAGTTCTGGGCATCTTTGAAATACCTATACAAACTTGTTCCTACATAGTAACTTGCATCTTTGAATGATAATCTGCTTGCTTACAGCAACGTGCTATATGTTCTGAATGCCCGAATTGGGAATCTGTGTCAAAACTTTGTTAGGAATTATGTGATCCTTACTAGCTGGAAGTAAGGGAGATGGGGCATGAAGTTATTTCTAGGAGTTGGACACATACCAAGTTTAGCTCAGTTCTGGGCATCTTTGAAATACCTATACAAACTTGTTCCTACGTAGTAACTTGCAACTTTGAATGAAAATGTGCTTGCTTACAGCAACGTGCTATATGTTCTGAATGCCCGAATTGGGAATCTGTGTCAAAACTTTGTTAGGAATTATGTGATCCTTACTAGCTGGAAGTAAGGGAGATGGGGCATGAAGTTATTTCTAGGAGTTGGACACATACCAAGTTTAGCTCAGTTCTGGGAATCTTTGAAATACCTATACAAACTTGTTCCTACATAGTAACTTGCAACTTTGAATGAGAATCTGCTTGCTTACAGCAACGTGCTATATGTTCTGAATGCCCGAATTGGGAATCTGTGTCAAAACTTTGTTAGGAATTATGTGATCCTTACTAGCTGGAAGTAAGGGAGATGGGGCATGAAGTTATTTCTAGGAGTTGGACACATACCAAGTTTAGCTCAGTTCTGGGCATCTTTGAAATACCTATACAAACTTGTTCCTACATAGTAACTTGCATCTTTGAATGAGAATGTGCTTGCTTACAGCAACGTGCTATATGTTCTGAATGCCCGAATTGGCAATCTGTGTCAAAACTTTGTTAGGAATTATGTGATCCTTACTAGCTGGAAGTAAGGGAGATGGGGCAAGAAGTTATTTCTAGGAGTTGGACACATACCAAGTTTAGCTCAGTTCTGGGCATCTTTGAAATACCTATACAAACTTGTTCCTACATAGTAACTTGCAACTTTGAATGAGAATGTGCTTGCTTGCAGCAACGTGCTATATGTTCTGAATGCCCGAATTGGGAATCTGTGTAAAAATTTGTTAGGAATTATGTGATCCTTACGAGCTGGAAGTAAGGGAGATGGGGCATGAAGTTATTTCTAGGAGTTGGACACATACCAAGTTTAGCTCAGTTCTGGGCATCTTTATAATACCTATACAAACTTGTTCCTACATAGTAACTTGCAACTTTGATGAAAATGTGCTTGCTTACAGCAACGTGCTATATGTTCTGAATGCCCGAATTGGGAATCTGTGTCAAAACTTTGTTAGGAATTATGTGATCCTTACTAGCTGGAAGTAAGGGAGATGGGGCATGAAGTTATTTCTAGGAGCTGGACACATACCAAGTTTAGCTCAGTTCTGGGCATCTTTGAAATACCTATACAAACTTGTTCCTACATAGTAACTTGCAACTTTGAATGCGAATGTGCTTGCTTACAGCAACGTGCTATATGTTCTGAATGCCCGAATTGGGAATCTGTGTCAAATCTTTGTTAGGAATTATGTGATCCTTACTAGCTGGAAGTAAGGGAGATGGGGCATGAAATTATTTCTAGGAGTTGGACACATACCAAGTTTAGCTCAGTTCTGGGCATCTTTGAAATACCTATACAAACTTGTTCCTACATAGTAACTTGCAACTTTGAATGCGAATGTGCTTGCTTACAGCAACGTGCTATATGTTCTGAATGCCCGAATTGGGAATCTGTGTCAAAACTTTGTTAGGAATTATGTGATCCTTACTAGCTGGAAGTAAGGGAGATGGGGCATGAAGTTATTTCTTGGAGTTGGAGACATACCAAGTTTAGCTCAGTTCTGGGCATCTTTGAAATACCTATACCAACTTGTTCCTACATAGTAACTTGCAACTTTGAATGAGAATGTGCTTGCTTGCAGCAACGTGCTATATGTTCTGAATGCCCGATTTGGGAATCTGTGTCAAAACTTTGTTAGGAATTATGTGATCCTTACTAGCTGGAAGTAAGGGAGATGGGGCATGAAGTTATTTCTAGGAGTTGGACACATACCAAGTTTAGCTCAGTTCTGGGCATCTTTGAAATACCTATACAAACTTGTTGCTACATAGTAACTTGCATCATTAATGAGAATGTGCTTGCTTGCAGCAACGTGCTATATGTTCTGAATGCCCGAATTGGGAATCTGTGTCAAAACTTTGTTAGGAATTATGTCATCCTTACTAGCTGGAAGTAAGGGAGATGGGGCATGAAGTTATTTCTAGGAGTTGGACACATACCAAGTTTAGCTCAGTTCTGGGCATCTTTGAAATACCTATACAAACTTGTTGCTACATAGTAACTTGCAACTTTGAATGAGAATGTGCTTGCTTACAGCAACGTGCTATATGTTCTGAATGCCCGAATTGGGAATCTGTGTCAAAACTTTGTTAGGAATTATGTGATCCTTACTAGCTGGAAGTAAGGGAGATGG
This sequence comes from Diceros bicornis minor, assembly GCF_020826845.1. Lineage (NCBI taxonomy): Eukaryota > Metazoa > Chordata > Mammalia > Perissodactyla > Rhinocerotidae > Diceros > Diceros bicornis. Next base: position 67,553,950 of record NC_080753.1, on the reverse strand, counting down.
GGCATGAAGTTATTTCTAGGAGTTGGACACATACCAAGTTTAGCTCAGTTCTGGGCATCTTTGAAATACCTATACAAACTTGTTCCTACATAGTAACTTACATCTTTGAATGAGAATGTGCTTGCTTACAGCAACGTGCTATATGTTCTGAATGCCCGAATAGGGAATCTGTGTCAAAACTTTGTTAGGAATTATGTGATCCTTACTAGCTGGAAGTAAGGGAGATGGGGCATGAAGTTATTTCTAGGAGTTGGACACATACCAAGTTTAGCTCAGTTCTGGGCATCTTTGAAATACCTATACAAACTTGTTCCTAAATAGTAACTTGCATCTTTGAACGAGAATGTGCTTGCTTACAGCAACGTGCTATATGTTCTGAATGCCCGATTTGGGAATCTGTGTCAAAACTTTGTTAGGAATTATGTGATCCTTACTAGCTGGAAGTAAGGGAGATGGGGCATGAAGTTATTTCTAGGAGTTGGACACATACCTAGTTTAGCTCAGTTCTGGGCATCTTTGAAATACCTATACAAACTTGTTCCTACATAGTAACTTGCATCTTTGAATGAGAATGTGCTTGCTTACAGCAACGTGCTATATGTTCTGAATGCCCGAATTGGGAATCTGTGTCAAAACTTTGTTAGGAATTATGTGATCCTTACTAGCTGGAAGTAAGGGAGATGGGGCATGAAGTTATTTCTAGGAGTTGGACACATACCAAGTTTAGCTCAGTTCTGGGCATCTTTGAAATACCTATACAAACTTGTTCCTACATAGTAACTTGCATCTTTGAATGAGAATGTGCTTGCTTACAGCAACGTGCTATATGTTCTGATTGCCCGAATTGGGAATCTGTGTCAAAACTTTGTTAGGAATTATGTGATCCTTACTAGCAAGAAGTAAGGGAGATGGGGCATGAAGTTATTTCTAGGAGTTGGACACATACCAAGTTTAGCTCAGTTGTGGGCATCTTTGAAATACCTATACAAACTTGTTCCTACATAGTAACTTGCATCTTTAATGAGAATCTGCTTGCTTACAGCAACGTGCTATATGTTCTGAATGCCCGAATTGGCAATCTGTGTCAAAACTTTGTTAGGAATTATGTGATCCTTACTAGCTGGAAGTAAGGGAGATGGGGCATGAAGTTATTTCTAGGAGTTGGACACATACCAAGTTTAGCTCAGTTCTGGGCATCTTTGAAATACGTATACAAACTTGTTCCTACATAGTAACTTGCAACTTTGAATGAGAATCTGCTTGCTTACAGCAACGTGCTATATGTTCTGAATGCCCGAATTGGCAATCTGTGTCAAAACTTTGTTAGGAATTATGTGATCCTTACTAGCTGGAAGTAAGGCAGATGGAGCATGAAGTTATTTCTAGGAGTTGGACACATACCAAGTTTAGCTCAGTTCTGGGCATCTTTGAAATACCTATACAAACTTGTTCCTACATAGTAACTGGCATCTTTCAATGAGAATGTGCTTGCTTACAGCAACGTGCTATATGTTCTGAATGCCCGAATTGGGAATCTGTGTCAAAACTTTGTTAGGAATTATGTGATCCTTACTAGCTGGAAGTAAGGGAGATGGGGCATGAAGTTATTTCTAGGAGTTGGACACATACCAAGTTTAGCTCTGTTCTGGGCGTCTTTGAAATACCTATACAAACTTGTTCCTACATAGTAACTTGCAACTTTGAATGAGAATGTGCTTGCTTACAGCAACGTGCTATATGTTCTGAATGCCCGAATTGGGAATCTGTGTCAAAACTTTGTTAGGAATTATGTGATCCTTACTAGCTGGAAGTAAGGGAGATGGGGCATGAAGTTATTTCTAGGAGTTGGACACATACCAAGTTTAGCTCAGTTCTGGGCATCTTTGAAATACCTATACAAACTTGTTCCTACATAGTAACTTGCAACTTTGAATGAGAATGTGCTTGCTTACAGCAACGTGCTATATGTTCTGAATGCCCGAATTGGGAATCTGTGTCAAAACTTTGTTAGGAATTATGTGATCCTTACTAGCTGGAATTAAGGGAGATGGGGCATGAAGTTATTTCTAGGAGTTGGACACATACCAAGTTTAGCTCAGTTCTGGGCATCTTTGAAATACCTATACAAACTTGTTCCTACATAGTAACTTGCAACTTTGAATGAGAATGTGCTTGCTTGCAGCAACGTGCTATATGTTCTGAATGCCCGAATTGGGAATCTGTGTCAAAACTTTGTTAGGAATTATGTGATCCTTACTAGCTGGAAGTAAGGGAGATGGGGCATGAAGTTATTTCTAGGAGTTGGACACATACCAAGTTTAGCTCAGTTCTGGGCATCTTTGAAATACCTATACAAACTTGTTCCTACATAGTAACTTGCATCTTTGAATGAGAATGTGCTTGCTTACAGCAACGTGCTATATGTTCTGAATGCCCGAATTGGGAATCTGTGTCAAAACTTTGTTAGGAATTATGTGATCCTTACTAGCTAGAAGTAAGGGAGATGGGGCATGAAGTTATTTCTAGGAGTTGGACACATACCAAGTTTAGCTCAGTTCTGGGCATCTTTGAAATACCTATACAAACTTGTTCCTACATAGTAACTTGCATCTTTGAATGAGAATGTGCTTGCTTACAGCAACGTGCTATATGTTCTGAATGCCCGAATTGGCAATCTGTGTCAAAACTTTGTTAGGAATTATGTGATCCTTACTAGCTGGAAGTAAGGGAGATGGGGCATGAAGTTATTTCTAGGAGTTGGACACATACCAAGTTTAGCTCAGTTCTGGGCATCTTTGAAATACCTATACAAACTTGTTCCTACATAGTAACTTGCATCTTTGAATGAGAATGTGCTTGCTTACAGCAACGTGCTATATGTTCTGAATGCCCGAATTGGCAATCTGTGTCAAAACTTTGTTAGGAATTATGTGATCCTTACTAGCTGGAAGTAAGGGAGATGGGGCATGAAGTTATTTCTAGGAGTTGGACACATACCAAGTTTAGCTCAGTTCTGGGCATCTTTGAAATACCTATACAAACTTGTTCCTACATAGTAACTTGCATCTTTGAATGATAATCTGCTTGCTTACAGCAACGTGCTATATGTTCTGAATGCCCGAATTGGGAATCTGTGTCAAAACTTTGTTAGGAATTATGTGATCCTTACTAGCTGGAAGTAAGGGAGATGGGGCATGAAGTTATTTCTAGGAGTTGGACACATACCAAGTTTAGCTCAGTTCTGGGCATCTTTGAAATACCTATACAAACTTGTTCCTACGTAGTAACTTGCAACTTTGAATGAAAATGTGCTTGCTTACAGCAACGTGCTATATGTTCTGAATGCCCGAATTGGGAATCTGTGTCAAAACTTTGTTAGGAATTATGTGATCCTTACTAGCTGGAAGTAAGGGAGATGGGGCATGAAGTTATTTCTAGGAGTTGGACACATACCAAGTTTAGCTCAGTTCTGGGAATCTTTGAAATACCTATACAAACTTGTTCCTACATAGTAACTTGCAACTTTGAATGAGAATCTGCTTGCTTACAGCAACGTGCTATATGTTCTGAATGCCCGAATTGGGAATCTGTGTCAAAACTTTGTTAGGAATTATGTGATCCTTACTAGCTGGAAGTAAGGGAGATGGGGCATGAAGTTATTTCTAGGAGTTGGACACATACCAAGTTTAGCTCAGTTCTGGGCATCTTTGAAATACCTATACAAACTTGTTCCTACATAGTAACTTGCATCTCTGAATGAGAATGTGCTTGCTTACAGCAACGTGCTATATGTTCTGAATGCCCGAATTGGCAATCTGTGTCAAAACTTTGTTAGGAATTATGTGATCCTTACTAGCTGGAAGTAAGGGAGATGGGGCAAGAAGTTATTTCTAGGAGTTGGACACATACCAAGTTTAGCTCAGTTCTGGGCATCTTTGAAATACCTATACAAACTTGTTCCTACATAGTAACTTGCAACTTTGAATGAGAATGTGCTTGCTTGCAGCAACGTGCTATATGTTCTGAATGCCCGATTTGGGAATCTGTGTCAAAACTTTGTTAGGAATTATGTGATCCTTACTAGCTGGAAGTAAGGGAGATGGAGCATGAAGTTATTTCTAGGAGTTGGACACATACCAAGTTTAGCTCAGTTCTGGGCATCTTTGAAATACCTATACAAACTTGTTCCTACATAGTAACTTGCCTCTTTGAATGAGAATGTGCTTGCTTACAGCAACGTGCTATATGTTCTGAATGCCCGAATTGGGAATCTGTGTCAAAACTTTGTTAGGAATTATGTGATCCTTACTAGCTGGAAGTAAGGGAGATGGGGCATGAAGTTATTTCTAGGAGTTGGACACATACCAAGTTTAGCTCAGTTCTGGGCATCTTTGAAATACCTATACAAACTTGTTCCTACATAGTAACTTGCATCTTTGTATGAGAATCTGCTTGCTTACAGCAACGTGCTATATGTTCTGAATGCCCGAATTGGGAATCTGTGTCAAAACTTTGTTAGGAATTATGTGATCCTTACTAGCTGGAAGTAAGGGAGATGGGGCATGAAGTTATTTCTAGGAGTTGGACACATACCAAGTTTAGCTCAGTTCTGGGCATCTTTGAAATACCTATACAAACTTGTTCCTACATAGTAACTTGCAACTTTGAATGAGAATGTGCTTGCTTACAGCAACGTGCTATATGTTCTGAATGCCCGAATTGGGAATCTGTGTCAAAACTTTGTTAGGAATTATGTGATCCTTACTAGCTGGAAGTAAGGGAGATGGGGCATGAAGTTATTTCTAGGAGCTGGACACATACCAAGTTTAGCTCAGTTCTGGGCATCTTTGAAATACCTATACAAACTTGTTCCTACATAGTAACTTGCAACTTTGAATGAGAATGTGCTTGCTTACAGCAACGTGCTATATGTTCTGAATGCCCGAATTGGGAATCTGTGTCAAAACTTTGTTAGGAATTATGTGATCCTTACTAGCTGGAAGTAAGGGAGATGGGGCATGAAGTTATTTCTAGGAGTTGGACACATACCAAGTTTAGCTCATTTCTGGGCATCTTTGAAATACCTATACAAACTTGTTCCTACATAGTAACTTGCAACTTTGAATGAGAATGTGCTTGCTTGCAGCAACGTGCTATATGTTCTGAATGCCCGAATTGGGAATCTGTGTCAAAACTTTGTTAGGAATTATGTGATCCTTACTAGCTGGAAGTAAGGGAGATGGGGCATGAAGTTATTTCTAGGAGTTGGACACATACCAAGTTTAGCTCAGTTCTGGGCATCTTTGAAATACCTATACAAACTTGTTCCTACATAGTAACTTGCATCTTTGAATGAGAATGTGCTTGCTTACAGCAACGTGCTATATGTTCTGAATGCCCGAATTGGGAATCTGTGTCAAAACTTTGTTAGGAATTATGTGATCCTTACTAGCTAGAAGTAAGGGAGATGGGGCATGAAGTTATTTCTAGGAGTTGGACACATACCAAGTTTAGCTCAGTTCTGGGCATCTTTGAAATACCTATACAAACTTGTTCCTACATAGTAACTTGCATCTTTGAATGAGAATGTGCTTGCTTACAGCAACGTGCTATATGTTCTGAATGCCCGAATTGGCAATCTGTGTCAAAACTTTGTTAGGAATTATGTGATCCTTACTAGCTGGAAGTAAGGGAGATGGGGCATGAAGTTATTTCTAGGAGTTGGACACATACCAAGTTTAGCTCAGTTCTGGGCATCTTTGAAATACCTATACAAACTTGTTCCTACATAGTAACTTGCATCTTTGAATGAGAATGTGCTTGCTTACAGCAACGTGCTATATGTTCTGAATGCCCGAATTGGCAATCTGTGTCAAAACTTTGTTAGGAATTATGTGATCCTTACTAGCTGGAAGTAAGGGAGATGGGGCATGAAGTTATTTCTAGGAGTTGGACACATACCAAGTTTAGCTCAGTTCTGGGCATCTTTGAAATACCTATACAAACTTGTTCCTACATAGTAACTTGCATCTTTGAATGATAATCTGCTTGCTTACAGCAACGTGCTATATGTTCTGAATGCCCGAATTGGGAATCTGTGTCAAAACTTTGTTAGGAATTATGTGATCCTTACTAGCTGGAAGTAAGGGAGATGGGGCATGAAGTTATTTCTAGGAGTTGGACACATACCAAGTTTAGCTCAGTTCTGGGCATCTTTGAAATACCTATACAAACTTGTTCCTACGTAGTAACTTGCAACTTTGAATGAAAATGTGCTTGCTTACAGCAACGTGCTATATGTTCTGAATGCCCGAATTGGGAATCTGTGTCAAAACTTTGTTAGGAATTATGTGATCCTTACTAGCTGGAAGTAAGGGAGATGGGGCATGAAGTTATTTCTAGGAGTTGGACACATACCAAGTTTAGCTCAGTTCTGGGAATCTTTGAAATACCTATACAAACTTGTTCCTACATAGTAACTTGCAACTTTGAATGAGAATCTGCTTGCTTACAGCAACGTGCTATATGTTCTGAATGCCCGAATTGGGAATCTGTGTCAAAACTTTGTTAGGAATTATGTGATCCTTACTAGCTGGAAGTAAGGGAGATGGGGCATGAAGTTATTTCTAGGAGTTGGACACATACCAAGTTTAGCTCAGTTCTGGGCATCTTTGAAATACCTATACAAACTTGTTCCTACATAGTAACTTGCATCTCTGAATGAGAATGTGCTTGCTTACAGCAACGTGCTATATGTTCTGAATGCCCGAATTGGCAATCTGTGTCAAAACTTTGTTAGGAATTATGTGATCCTTACTAGCTGGAAGTAAGGGAGATGGGGCAAGAAGTTATTTCTAGGAGTTGGACACATACCAAGTTTAGCTCAGTTCTGGGCATCTTTGAAATACCTATACAAACTTGTTCCTACATAGTAACTTGCAACTTTGAATGAGAATGTGCTTGCTTGCAGCAACGTGCTATATGTTCTGAATGCCCGATTTGGGAATCTGTGTCAAAACTTTGTTAGGAATTATGTGATCCTTACTAGCTGGAAGTAAGGGAGATGGAGCATGAAGTTATTTCTAGGAGTTGGACACATACCAAGTTTAGCTCAGTTCTGGGCATCTTTGAAATACCTATACAAACTTGTTCCTACATAGTAACTTGCCTCTTTGAATGAGAATGTGCTTGCTTACAGCAACGTGCTATATGTTCTGAATGCCCGAATTGGGAATCTGTGTCAAAACTTTGTTAGGAATTATGTGATCCTTACTAGCTGGAAGTAAGGGAGATGGGGCATGAAGTTATTTCTAGGAGTTGGACACATACCAAGTTTAGCTCAGTTCTGGGCATCTTTGAAATACCTATACAAACTTGTTCCTACATAGTAACTTGCATCTTTGTATGAGAATCTGCTTGCTTACAGCAACGTGCTATATGTTCTGAATGCCCGAATTGGGAATCTGTGTCAAAACTTTGTTAGGAATTATGTGATCCTTACTAGCTGGAAGTAAGGGAGATGGGGCATGAAGTTATTTCTAGGAGTTGGACACATACCAAGTTTAGCTCAGTTCTGGGCATCTTTGAAATACCTATACAAACTTGTTCCTACATAGTAACTTGCAACTTTGAATGAGAATGTGCTTGCTTACAGCAACGTGCTATATGTTCTGAATGCCCGAATTGGGAATCTGTGTCAAAACTTTGTTAGGAATTATGTGATCCTTACTAGCTGGAAGTAAGGGAGATGGGGCATGAAGTTATTTCTAGGAGCTGGACACATACCAAGTTTAGCTCAGTTCTGGGCATCTTTGAAATACCTATACAAACTTGTTCCTACATAGTAACTTGCAACTTTGAATGAGAATCTGCTTGCTTACAGCAACGTGCTATATGTTCTGAATGCCCGAATTGGGAATCTGTGTCAAAACTTTGTTAGGAATTATGTGATCCTTACTAGCTGGAAGTAAGGGAGATGGGGCATGAAGTTATTTCTAGGAGTTGGACACATACCAAGTTTAGCTCATTTCTGGGCATCTTTGAAATACCTATACAAACTTGTTCCTACATAGTAACTTGCATCTTTGAATGAGAATGTGCTTGCTTACAGCAACGTGCTATATGTTCTGAATGCCCGAATTGGCAATCTGTGTCAAAACTTTGTTAGGAATTATGTGATCCTTACTAGCTGGAAGTAAGGGAGATGGGGCATGAAGTTATTTCTAGGAGTTGGACACATACCAAGTTTAGCTCAGTTCTGGGCATCTTTGAAATACCTATACAAACTTGTTCCTACATAGTAACTTGCATCTTTGAATGATAATCTGCTTGCTTACAGCAACGTGCTATATGTTCTGAATGCCCGAATTGGGAATCTGTGTCAAAACTTTGTTAGGAATTATGTGATCCTTACTAGCTGGAAGTAAGGGAGATGGGGCATGAAGTTATTTCTAGGAGTTGGACACATACCAAGTTTAGCTCAGTTCTGGGCATCTTTGAAATACCTATACAAACTTGTTCCTACGTAGTAACTTGCAACTTTGAATGAAAATGTGCTTGCTTACAGCAACGTGCTATATGTTCTGAATGCCCGAATTGGGAATCTGTGTCAAAACTTTGTTAGGAATTATGTGATCCTTACTAGCTGGAAGTAAGGGAGATGGGGCATGAAGTTATTTCTAGGAGTTGGACACATACCAAGTTTAGCTCAGTTCTGGGAATCTTTGAAATACCTATACAAACTTGTTCCTACATAGTAACTTGCAACTTTGAATGAGAATCTGCTTGCTTACAGCAACGTGCTATATGTTCTGAATGCCCGAATTGGGAATCTGTGTCAAAACTTTGTTAGGAATTATGTGATCCTTACTAGCTGGAAGTAAGGGAGATGGGGCATGAAGTTATTTCTAGGAGTTGGACACATACCAAGTTTAGCTCAGTTCTGGGCATCTTTGAAATACCTATACAAACTTGTTCCTACATAGTAACTTGCATCTTTGAATGAGAATGTGCTTGCTTACAGCAACGTGCTATATGTTCTGAATGCCCGAATTGGCAATCTGTGTCAAAACTTTGTTAGGAATTATGTGATCCTTACTAGCTGGAAGTAAGGGAGATGGGGCAAGAAGTTATTTCTAGGAGTTGGACACATACCAAGTTTAGCTCAGTTCTGGGCATCTTTGAAATACCTATACAAACTTGTTCCTACATAGTAACTTGCAACTTTGAATGAGAATGTGCTTGCTTGCAGCAACGTGCTATATGTTCTGAATGCCCGAATTGGGAATCTGTGTAAAAATTTGTTAGGAATTATGTGATCCTTACGAGCTGGAAGTAAGGGAGATGGGGCATGAAGTTATTTCTAGGAGTTGGACACATACCAAGTTTAGCTCAGTTCTGGGCATCTTTATAATACCTATACAAACTTGTTCCTACATAGTAACTTGCAACTTTGATGAAAATGTGCTTGCTTACAGCAACGTGCTATATGTTCTGAATGCCCGAATTGGGAATCTGTGTCAAAACTTTGTTAGGAATTATGTGATCCTTACTAGCTGGAAGTAAGGGAGATGGGGCATGAAGTTATTTCTAGGAGCTGGACACATACCAAGTTTAGCTCAGTTCTGGGCATCTTTGAAATACCTATACAAACTTGTTCCTACATAGTAACTTGCAACTTTGAATGCGAATGTGCTTGCTTACAGCAACGTGCTATATGTTCTGAATGCCCGAATTGGGAATCTGTGTCAAATCTTTGTTAGGAATTATGTGATCCTTACTAGCTGGAAGTAAGGGAGATGGGGCATGAAATTATTTCTAGGAGTTGGACACATACCAAGTTTAGCTCAGTTCTGGGCATCTTTGAAATACCTATACAAACTTGTTCCTACATAGTAACTTGCAACTTTGAATGCGAATGTGCTTGCTTACAGCAACGTGCTATATGTTCTGAATGCCCGAATTGGGAATCTGTGTCAAAACTTTGTTAGGAATTATGTGATCCTTACTAGCTGGAAGTAAGGGAGATGGGGCATGAAGTTATTTCTTGGAGTTGGAGACATACCAAGTTTAGCTCAGTTCTGGGCATCTTTGAAATACCTATACCAACTTGTTCCTACATAGTAACTTGCAACTTTGAATGAGAATGTGCTTGCTTGCAGCAACGTGCTATATGTTCTGAATGCCCGATTTGGGAATCTGTGTCAAAACTTTGTTAGGAATTATGTGATCCTTACTAGCTGGAAGTAAGGGAGATGGGGCATGAAGTTATTTCTAGGAGTTGGACACATACCAAGTTTAGCTCAGTTCTGGGCATCTTTGAAATACCTATACAAACTTGTTGCTACATAGTAACTTGCATCATTAATGAGAATGTGCTTGCTTGCAGCAACGTGCTATATGTTCTGAATGCCCGAATTGGGAATCTGTGTCAAAACTTTGTTAGGAATTATGTCATCCTTACTAGCTGGAAGTAAGGGAGATGGGGCATGAAGTTATTTCTAGGAGTTGGACACATACCAAGTTTAGCTCAGTTCTGGGCATCTTTGAAATACCTATACAAACTTGTTGCTACATAGTAACTTGCAACTTTGAATGAGAATGTGCTTGCTTACAGCAACGTGCTATATGTTCTGAATGCACGATTTGGGAATCTGTGTCAAAACTTTGTTAGGAATTATGTGATCCTTACTAGCTGGAAGTAAGGGAGATGGGGCATGAAGTTATTTCTAGGAGTTGGACACATACCAAGTTTAGCTCAGTTCTGGGCATCTTTGAAATACCTATACAAACTTGTTCCTACATAGTAACTTACATCTTTGAATGAGAATGTGCTTGCTTACAGCAACGTGCTATATGTTCTGAATGCCCGAATAGGGAATCTGTGTCAAAACTTTGTTAGGAATTATGTGATCCTTACTAGCTGGAAGTAAGGGAGATGGGGCATGAAGTTATTTCTAGGAGTTGGACACATACCAAGTTTAGCTCAGTTCTGGGCATCTTTGAAATACCTATACAAACTTGTTCCTAAATAGTAACTTGCATCTTTGAACGAGAATGTGCTTGCTTACAGCAACGTGCTATATGTTCTGAATGCCCGATTTGGGAATCTGTGTCAAAACTTTGTTAGGAATTATGTGATCCTTACTAGCTGGAAGTAAGGGAGATGGGGCATGAAGTTATTTCTAGGAGTTGGACACATACCAAGTTTAGCTCAGTTCTGGGCATCTTTGAAATACCTATACAAACTTGTTCCTACATAGTAACTTGCATCTTTGAATGAGAATGTGCTTGCTTACAGCAACGTGCTATATGTTCTGAATGCCCGAATTGGGAATCTGTGTCAAAACTTTGTTAGGAATTATGTGATCCTTACTAGCTGGAAGTAAGGGAGATGGGGCATGAAGTTATTTCTAGGAGTTGGACACATACCAAGTTTAGCTCAGTTCTGGGCATCTTTGAAATACCTATACAAACTTGTTCCTACATAGTAACTTGCATCTTTGAATGAGAATGTGCTTGCTTACAGCAACGTGCTATATGTTCTGATTGCCCGAATTGGGAATCTGTGTCAAAACTTTGTTAGGAATTATGTGATCCTTACTAGCAAGAAGTAAGGGAGATGGGGCATGAAGTTATTTCTAGGAGTTGGACACATACCAAGTTTAGCTCAGTTGTGGGCATCTTTGAAATACCTATACAAACTTGTTCCTACATAGTAACTTGCATCTTTAATGAGAATCTGCTTGCTTACAGCAACGTGCTATATGTTCTGAATGCCCGAATTGGCAATCTGTGTCAAAACTTTGTTAGGAATTATGTGATCCTTACTAGCTGGAAGTAAGGGAGATGGGGCATGAAGTTATTTCTAGGAGTTGGACACATACCAAGTTTAGCTCAGTTCTGGGCATCTTTGAAATACGTATACAAACTTGTTCCTACATAGTAACTTGCAACTTTGAATGAGAATCTGCTTGCTTACAGCAACGTGCTATATGTTCTGAATGCCCGAATTGGCAATCTGTGTCAAAACTTTGTTAGGAATTATGTGATCCTTACTAGCTGGAAGTAAGGCAGATGGAGCATGAAGTTATTTCTAGGAGTTGGACACATACCAAGTTTAGCTCAGTTCTGGGCATCTTTGAAATACCTATACAAACTTGTTCCTACATAGTAACTGGCATCTTTCAATGAGAATGTGCTTGCTTACAGCAACGTGCTATATGTTCTGAATGCCCGAATTGGGAATCTGTGTCAAAACTTTGTTAGGAATTATGTGATCCTTACTAGCTGGAAGTAAGGGAGATGGGGCATGAAGTTATTTCTAGGAGTTGGACACATACCAAGTTTAGCTCTGTTCTGGGCGTCTTTGAAATACCTATACAAACTTGTTCCTACATAGTAACTTGCAACTTTGAATGAGAATGTGCTTGCTTACAGCAACGTGCTATATGTTCTGAATGCCCGAATTGGGAATCTGTGTCAAAACTTTGTTAGGAATTATGTGATCCTTACTAGCTGGAAGTAAGGGAGATGGGGCATGAAGTTATTTCTAGGAGTTGGACACATACCAAGTTTAGCTCAGTTCTGGGCATCTTTGAAATACCTATACAAACTTGTTCCTACATAGTAACTTGCAACTTTGAATGAGAATGTGCTTGCTTACAGCAACGTGCTATATGTTCTGAATGCCCGAATTGGGAATCTGTGTCAAAACTTTGTTAGGAATTATGTGATCCTTACTAGCTGGAATTAAGGGAGATGGGGCATGAAGTTATTTCTAGGAGTTGGACACATACCAAGTTTAGCTCAGTTCTGGGCATCTTTGAAATACCTATACAAACTTGTTCCTACATAGTAACTTGCAACTTTGAATGAGAATGTGCTTGCTTGCAGCAACGTGCTATATGTTCTGAATGCCCGAATTGGGAATCTGTGTCAAAACTTTGTTAGGAATTATGTGATCCTTACTAGCTGGAAGTAAGGGAGATGGGGCATGAAGTTATTTCTAGGAGTTGGACACATACCAAGTTTAGCTCAGTTCTGGGCATCTTTGAAATACCTATACAAACTTGTTCCTACATAGTAACTTGCATCTTTGAATGAGAATGTGCTTGCTTACAGCAACGTGCTATATGTTCTGAATGCCCGAATTGGCAATCTGTGTCAAAACTTTGTTAGGAATTATGTGATCCTTACTAGCTGAAAGTAAGGGAGATGGGGCATGAAGTTATTTCTAGGAGTTGGACACATACCAAGTTTAGCTCAGTTCTGGGCATCTTTGAAATACCTATACAAACTTGTTCCTACATAGTAACTTGCATCTTTAATGAGAATCTGCTTGCTTACAGCAACGTGCTATATGTTCTGAATGCCCGATTTGGGAATCTGTGTCAAAACTTTGTTAGGAATTATGTGATCCTTACTAGCTGGAAGTAAGGGAGATGGGGCATGAAGTTATTTCTAGGAGTTGGACACATACCAAGTTTAGCTCAGTTCTGGGCATCTTTGAAATACCTATACAAAATTGTTCCTACATAGTAACTTGCAACTTTGAATGAGAATGTGCTTGCTTACAGCAACGTGCTATAGGTTCTGAATGCCCGATTTGGGAATCTGTGTCAAAACTTTGTTAGGAATTATGTGATCCTTACTAGCTGGAAGTAAGGGAGATGGAGCATGAAGTTATTTCTAGGAGTTGGACACATACCAAGTTTAGCTCAGTTCTGGGCATCTTTGAAATACCTATACAAACTTGTTCCTACATAGTAACTTGCATCTTTGAATGAGAATGTGCTTGCTTACAGCAACGTGCTATATGTTCTGAATGCCCGAATTGGGAATCTGTGTCAAAACTTTGTTAGGAATTATGTGATCCTTACTAGCTGGAAGTAAGGGAGATGGGGCATGAAGTTATTTCTAGGACTTGGACACATACCAAGTTTAGCTCAGTTCTGGGCATCTTTGAAATACCTATACAAACTTGTTCCTACATAGTAACTTGCATCTTTGAATGAGAATGTGCTTGCCTACAGCAACGTGCTATATGTTCTGAATGCCCGAATTGGGAATCTGTGTCAAAACTTTGTTAGGAATTATGTGATCCTTACTAGCTGGAAGTAAGGGAGATGGGGCATGAAGTTATTTCTAGGAGTTGGACACATACCAAGTTTAGCTCAGTTCTGGGCATCTTTGAAATACCTATACAAACTTGTTCCTACATAGTAACTTGCAACTTTGAATGAGAATGTGCTTGCTTACAGCAACGTGCTATATGTTCTGAATGCCCGAATTGGGAATCTGTGTCAAAACTTTGTTAGGAATTATGTGATCCTTACTAGCTGGAAGTAAGGGAGATGGGGCATGAAGTTATTTCTAGGAGTTGGACACATACCAAGTTTAGCTCAGTTCTGGGCATCTTTGAAATACCTATACAAACTTGTTCCTACATAGTAACTTGCAACTTTGAATGAGAATGTGCTTGCTTGCAGCAACGTGCTATATGTTCTGAATGCCCGAATTGGGAATCTGTGTCAAAACTTTGTTAGGAATTATGTGATCCTTACTAGCTGGAAGTAAGGGAGATGGGGCCTGAAGTTATTTCTAGGAGTTGGACACATACCAAGTTTAGCTCAGTTCTGGGCATCTTTGAAATACCTATACAAACTTGTTCCTACATAGTAACTTGCAACTTTGAATGAGAATGTGCTTGCTTACAGCAACGTGCTATATGTTCTGAATGCCCGAATTGGGAATCTGTGTCAAAACTTTGTTAGGAATTATGTGATCCTTACTAGCTGGACGTAAGGGAGATGGGGCATGAAGTTATTTCTAGGAGTTGGACACATACCAAGTTTAGCTCAGTTCTGGGCATCTTTGAAATACCTATACAAACTTGTTCCTACATAGTAACTTGCATCTTTGAATGAGAATGTGCTTGCTTACAGCAACGTGCTATATGTTCTGAATGCCTGAATTGGCAATCTGTGTCAAAACTTTGTTAGGAATTATGTGATCCTTACTAGCTGGAAGTAAGGCAGATGGGGCATGAAGTTATTTCTAGGAGTTGGACACATACCAAGTTTAGCTCAGTTCTGGGCATCTTTGAAATACCTATACAAACTTGTTCCTACATAGTAACTTGCATCTTTGAATGAGAATCTGCTTGCTTACAGCAACGTGCTATATGTTCTGAATGCCCGAATTGGGAATCTGTGTCAAAACTTTGTTAGGAATTATGTGATCCTTACTAGCTGGAAGTAAGGGAGATGGGGCATGAAGTTATTTCTAGGAGTTGGACACATACCAAGTTTAGCTCAGTTCTGGGCATCTTTGAAATACCTATACAAACTTGTTCCTACATAGTAACTTGCAACTTTGAATGAGAATGTGCTTGCCTACAGCAACGTGCTATATGTTCTGAATGCCCGAATTGGAAATCTGTGTCAAAACTTTGTTAGGAATTATGTGATCCTTACTAGCTGGAAGTAAGGGAGATGGGGCATGAAGTTATTTCTAGGAGTTGGACACATACCAAGTTTAGCTCAGTTCTGGGCATCTTTGAAATACCTATACAAACTTGTTCCTACATAGTAACTTGCAACTTTGAATGAGAATGTGCTTGCTTACAGCAACGTGCTATATGTTCTGAATGCCCGAATTGGGAATGTGTGTCAAAACTTTGTTAGGAATTATGTGATCCTTACTAGCTGGAAGTAAGGGAGATGGGGCATGAAGTTATTTCTAGGAGTTGGACACATACCAAGTTTAGCTCAGTTCTGGGCATCTTTGAAATACCTATACAAACTTGTTCCTACATAGTAACTTGCAACTTTGAATGAGAATGTGCTTGCTTACAGCAACGTGCTATATGTTCTGAATGCCCGAATTGGGAATCTGTGTCAAAACTTTGTTAGGAATTATGTGATCCTTACTAGCTGGAAGTAAGGGAGATGGGGCATGAAGTTATTTCTAGGAGTTGGACACATACCAAGTTTAGCTCAGTTCTGGGCATCTTTGAAATACCTATACAAACTTGTTCCTACATAGTAACTTGCATCTTTGAGTGAGAATGTGCTTGCTTACAGCAACGTGCTATAAGTTCTGAATGTCCGAATTGGCAATTTGTGTCAAAACTTTGTTAGGAATTATGTGATCCTTACTAGCTGGAAGTAAGGGAGATGGGGCATGAAGTTATTTCTAGGAGTTGGACACATACCAAGTTTAGCTCAGTTCTGGGCATCTTTGAAATACCTATACAAACTTGTTCCTACAAAGTAACTTGCAACTTTGAATGAGAATGTGCTTGCTTGCAGCAACGTGCTATATGTTCTGAATGCCCGAATTGGCAATCTGTGTCAAAACTTTGTTAGGAATTATGTGATCCTTACTAGCTGGAAGTAAGGGAGATGGGGCATGAAGTTATTTCTAGGAGTTGGACACATACCAAGTTTAGCTCAGTTCTGGGCATCTTTTAAATACCTATACAAACTTGTTCCTACATAGTAACTTGCAACTTTGAATGAGAATGTGCTTGCCTACAGCAACGTGCTATATGTTCTGAATGCCCGAATTGGGAATCTGTGTCAAAACTTTGTTAGGAATTATGTGATCCTTACTAGCTGGAAGTAAGGGAGATGGGGCACGAAGTTATTTCTAGGAGTTGGACACATACCAAGTTTAGCTCAGTTCTGGGCATCTTTGAAATACCTATACAAACTTGTTCCTACATAGTAACTTGCAACTTTGAATGAGAATGTGCTTGCTTACAGCAACGTGCTATATGTTCTGAATGCCCGAATTGGCAATCTGTGTCAAAACTTTGTTAGGAATTATGTAATCCTTACTAGCTGGAAGTAAGGGAGATGGGGCATGAAGTTATTTCTAGAAGTGGGACACATACCAAGTTTAGCTCAGTTCTGGGCATCTTTAAAATACCTATACAAACTTGTTCCTACATAGTAACTTGCATCTTTAATGAGAATGTGCTTGCTTACAGCAACGTGCTATATGTTCTGAATGCCCGAATTGGGAATCTGTGTCAAAACTTTGTTAGGAATTATGTGATCCTTACTAGCTGGAAGTAAGGGAGATGGGGCATCAAGTTATTTCTAGGAGTTGGACACATACCAAGTTTAGCTCAGTTCTGGGCATCTTTGAAATACCTATACAAACTTGTTGCTACATAGTAACTTGCATCTTTGAATGAGAATCTGCTTGCTTACAGCAACGTGCTATATGTTCTGAATGCCCGAATTGGGAATCTGTGTCAAAATTTTGTTAGGAATTATGTGATCCTTACTAGCTGGAAGTAAGGGAGATGGGGCATGAAGTTATTTCTAGGAGTTGGACACATACCAAGTTTAGCTCAGTTCTGGGCATCTTTGAAATACCTATACAAACTTGTTCCTACATAGTAACTTGCATCTTTGAATGAGAATCTGCTTGCTTACAGCAACGTGCTATATGTTCTGAATGCCCGAATTGGGAATCTGTGTCAAAACTTTGTTAGGAATTATGTGATCCTTACTAGCTGGAAGTAAGGGAGATGGGGCATGAATTTATTTCTAGGAGTTGGACACATACCAAGTTTAGCTCAGTTCTGGGCATCTTTGAAATACCTATACAAACTTGTTGCTACATAGTAACTTGCATCTTTAATGAGAATGTGCTTGCTTACAGCAACGTGCTATATGTTCTGAATGCCCGAATTGGGAATCTGTGTCAAAACTTTGTTAGGAATTATGTGATCCTTACTAGCTGGAAGTAAGGGAGATGGAGCATGAAGTTATTTCTAGGAGTTGGACACATACCAAGTTTAGCTCAGTTCTGGGCATCTTTGAAATACCTATACAAACTTGTTCCTACATAGTAACTTGCATCTTTGAATGAGAATGTGCGTGCTTACAGCAACGTGCTATATGTTCTGAATGCCCGAATTTGCAAACTGTGTCAAAACTTTGTTAGGAATTATGTGATCCTCACTAGCTGGAAGTAAGGGAGACGGGGCATGAAGTTATTTCTAGGAGTTGGACACATACCAAGTTTAGCTCAGTTCTGGGCATCTTTGAAATACCTATACAAACTTGTTCCTACATAGTAACTTGCATCTTTGAATGAGAATGTGCTTGCTTACAGCAACGTGCTATATGTTCTCAATGCCCGAATTGGGAATCTGTGTCAAAACTTTGTTCGGAATTATGTGATCCTTACTAGCTGGAAGTAAGGGAGATGGGGCATGAAGTTATTTCTAGGAGTTGGACACATACCAAGTTTAGCTCAGTTCTGGGCATCTTTGAAATACCTATACAAACTTGTTCCTACATAGTAACTTGCATCTTTGAATGAGAATGTGCTTGCTTACAGCAACGTGCTATATGTTCTGAATGCCCGAATTGGGAATCTGTGTCAAAACTTTGTTAGGAATTATGTGATCCTTACTAGCTGGAAGTAAGGGAGATGGGGCATGAAGTTATTTCTAGGAGTTGGACACATACCAAGTTTAGCTCAGTTCTGGGCATCTTTGAAATACCTATACAAACTTGTTCCTACATAGTAACTTGCATCTTTGAATGAGATTCTGCTTGCTTACAGCAACGTGCTATATGTTCTGATTGCCCGAATTGGCAATCTGTGTCAAAACTTTGTTAGGAATTATGTGATCCTTACTAGCTGGAAGTAAGGGAGATGGGGCATGAAGTTATTTCTAGGAGTTGGACACATACCAAGTTTAGCTCAGTTCTGGGCATCTTTGAAATACCTATACAAACTTGTTCCTACATAGTAACTTGCATCTTTAATGAGAATCTGCTTGCTTACAGCAACGTGCTATATGTTCTGAATGCCCGAATTGGGAATCTGTGTCAAAACTTTGTTAGGAATTATGTGATCCTTACTAGCTGGAAGTAAGGGAGATGGGGCATGAAGTTATTTCTAGGAGTTGGACACATACCAAGTTTAGCTCAGTTCTGGGCATCTTTGAAATACCTATACAAACTTGTTCCTACATAGTAACTTGCAACTTTGAATGAGAATGTGCTTGCTTACAGCAACGTGCTATATGTTCTGAATGCCCGAATTGGGAATGTGTGTCAAAACTTTGTTAGGAATTATGTGATCCTTACTAGCTGGAAGTAAGGGAGATGGGGCATGAAGTTATTTCTAGGAGTTGGACACATACCAAGTTTAGCTCAGTTCTGGGCATCTTTGAAATACCTATACAAACTTGTTCCTACATAGTAACTTGCAACTTTGAATGAGAATGTGCTTGCTTACAGCAACGTGCTATATGTTCTGAATGCCCGAATTGGGAATCTGTGTCAAAACTTTGTTAGGAATTATGTGATCCTTACTAGCTGGAAGTAAGGGAGATGGGGCATGAAGTTATTTCTAGGAGTTGGACACATACCAAGTTTAGCTCAGTTCTGGGCATCTTTGAAATACCTATACAAACTTGTTCCTACATAGTAACTTGCATCTTTGAGTGAGAATGTGCTTGCTTACAGCAACGTGCTATAAGTTCTGAATGTCCGAATTGGCAATTTGTGTCAAAACTTTGTTAGGAATTATGTGATCCTTACTAGCTGGAAGTAAGGGAGATGGGGCATGAAGTTATTTCTAGGAGTTGGACACATACCAAGTTTAGCTCAGTTCTGGGCATCTTTGAAATACCTATACAAACTTGTTCCTACAAAGTAACTTGCAACTTTGAATGAGAATGTGCTTGCTTGCAGCAACGTGCTATATGTTCTGAATGCCCGAATTGGCAATCTGTGTCAAAACTTTGTTAGGAATTATGTGATCCTTACTAGCTGGAAGTAAGGGAGATGGGGCATGAAGTTATTTCTAGGAGTTGGACACATACCAAGTTTAGCTCAGTTCTGGGCATCTTTTAAATACCTATACAAACTTGTTCCTACATAGTAACTTGCAACTTTGAATGAGAATGTGCTTGCCTACAGCAACGTGCTATATGTTCTGAATGCCCGAATTGGGAATCTGTGTCAAAACTTTGTTAGGAATTATGTGATCCTTACTAGCTGGAAGTAAGGGAGATGGGGCACGAAGTTATTTCTAGGAGTTGGACACATACCAAGTTTAGCTCAGTTCTGGGCATCTTTGAAATACCTATACAAACTTGTTCCTACATAGTAACTTGCAACTTTGAATGAGAATGTGCTTGCTTACAGCAACGTGCTATATGTTCTGAATGCCCGAATTGGCAATCTGTGTCAAAACTTTGTTAGGAATTATGTAATCCTTACTAGCTGGAAGTAAGGGAGATGGGGCATGAAGTTATTTCTAGAAGTGGGACACATACCAAGTTTAGCTCAGTTCTGGGCATCTTTAAAATACCTATACAAACTTGTTCCTACATAGTAACTTGCATCTTTAATGAGAATGTGCTTGCTTACAGCAACGTGCTATATGTTCTGAATGCCCGAATTGGGAATCTGTGTCAAAACTTTGTTAGGAATTATGTGATCCTTACTAGCTGGAAGTAAGGGAGATGGGGCATCAAGTTATTTCTAGGAGTTGGACACATACCAAGTTTAGCTCAGTTCTGGGCATCTTTGAAATACCTATACAAACTTGTTGCTACATAGTAACTTGCATCTTTGAATGAGAATCTGCTTGCTTACAGCAACGTGCTATATGTTCTGAATGCCCGAATTGGGAATCTGTGTCAAAATTTTGTTAGGAATTATGTGATCCTTACTAGCTGGAAGTAAGGGAGATGGGGCATGAAGTTATTTCTAGGAGTTGGACACATACCAAGTTTAGCTCAGTTCTGGGCATCTTTGAAATACCTATACAAACTTGTTCCTACATAGTAACTTGCATCTTTGAATGAGAATCTGCTTGCTTACAGCAACGTGCTATATGTTCTGAATGCCCGAATTGGGAATCTGTGTCAAAACTTTGTTAGGAATTATGTGATCCTTACTAGCTGGAAGTAAGGGAGATGGGGCATGAATTTATTTCTAGGAGTTGGACACATACCAAGTTTAGCTCAGTTCTGGGCATCTTTGAAATACCTATACAAACTTGTTGCTACATAGTAACTTGCATCTTTAATGAGAATGTGCTTGCTTACAGCAACGTGCTATATGTTCTGAATGCCCGAATTGGGAATCTGTGTCAAAACTTTGTTAGGAATTATGTGATCCTTACTAGCTGGAAGTAAGGGAGATGGAGCATGAAGTTATTTCTAGGAGTTGGACACATACCAAGTTTAGCTCAGTTCTGGGCATCTTTGAAATACCTATACAAACTTGTTCCTACATAGTAACTTGCATCTTTGAATGAGAATGTGCGTGCTTACAGCAACGTGCTATATGTTCTGAATGCCCGAATTTGCAAACTGTGTCAAAACTTTGTTAGGAATTATGTGATCCTCACTAGCTGGAAGTAAGGGAGACGGGGCATGAAGTTATTTCTAGGAGTTGGACACATACCAAGTTTAGCTCAGTTCTGGGCATCTTTGAAATACCTATACAAACTTGTTCCTACATAGTAACTTGCAAGTTTGAATGAGAATGTGCTTGCTTACAGCAACGTGCTATATGTTCTTAATGCCCGAATTGGGAATCTGTGTCAAAAGTTTGTTAGAAATTATGTGATCCTTACTAGCTGGAAATAAGGGAGATGGGGCATGAAGTTATTTCTAGGAGTTGGACACATACCAAGTTTAGCTCAGTTCTGGGCATCTTTGAAATACCTATACAAACTTGTTCCTACATAGTAACTTGCAACTTTGTATGAGAATGTGCTTGCTTACAGCAACGGGCTATATGCTCTGAATCCACGAAATGGGAATCTGTGTCAAAACTTTGTTAGGAATTATGTGATTCTTACTAGCTGGAAGTAAGTGAGATGGGGCATGAAGTTATTTCTAGGAGTTGGAGACATACAACGTTTAGCTCAGTTCTGGGCATCTTTGAAATACCTATACAAACTTGTTTCTACATATTAACTTGCAACTTTGAATGAGAATGTGCTTGCTTACAGCAATGTGCTATATGTTTTGAATGCCCGAATTGGGAATCTGTGTCAAAATTTGTTAGGAATTATGTGATCCTTAATAGCTGGAAGTAAGGGAGTTGGGGCATGAAGGTATTTCAAGGAGTTGGACACAAACCAAGTTTAGCACAGTTCTGGGCATCTTAGAAATACCTATACAAACTTGTTCCTACATAGTAACTTGCAAATTTGAATGAGAATGTGCTTGCTTACAGCAACGTGCTATATGTTCTGAATGCCCGAATTGGGAATCTGTGTCAAAATTTGTTAGGAATTATGTGATCCTTACTAGCTGGAAGTAAGGGAGATGGGGCATGAAGTTATTTCTAGGAGTTGGAGACATACAACGTTTAGCTCAGTTCTGGGCATCTTTGAAATACCTATACAAACTTGTTCCTACATAGTAACTTGCAACTTTGAATGAGAATGTGCTTGCTTACAGCAACGTGCTATATGTTCTGAATGCCCGAATTGGGAATCTGTGTCAAAACTTTGTTAGAAATTATGTGATCCTTACTAGCTGGAAGTAAGGGAGATGGGGCATGAAGTTATTTCTAGGAGTTGGAGACATACCAAGTTTAGCTCAGTTCTGGGAATCTTTGAAATACCTATACAAACTTGTTCCTACATAGTAACTTGCAACTTTGAATGAGAATGTGCTTGCTTACAGCAACGTGCTATATGTTCTGAATGCCCGAATTGGGAATCTGTGTCAAAACTTTGTTAGGAATTATGTGATCCTTACTAGCTGGAAGTAAGGGAGATGGGACATGACGTTATTTCTAGGAGTTGGAGACATACCAAGTTTAGCTCAGTTCTGGGCATCTTTGAAATACCTATACAAACTTGTTCCTACATAGTAACTTGCAACTTTGAATGAGAATGTGCTTGCTTACAGCAACGTGCTATATGTTCTGAATGCCCGAATTGGGAATCTGTGTCAAAATTTTGTTAGTAATTATGTGATCCTTACTAGCTGGAAGTAAGGGAGATGGGGCATGAAGTTATTTCTAGGAGTTGGAGACATACTACGTTTAGCTCAGTTCTGGGCATCTTTGAAATACCTATACAATCTGGTTCCTACATAGTAACTTGCAACTTTGAATGAGAATGTGCTTGCTTACAGCAACGTGCTATATGTTCTGAATGCCCGAATTGGGAATCTGTGTCAAAACTTTGTTAGGAATTATGTGATCCTTACTAGCTGGAAGTAAGAGAGATGGGGCATGAAGTTATTTCTAGGAGTTGGAGACATACAACGTTTAGCTCAGTTCTGGGCATCTTTGAAATACCTATACAAACTTGTTCCTACATAGTAACTTTCAACTTTGAATGAGAATGTGCTTGCTTACAGCAACGTGCTATATGTTCTGAATGCCCGAATTGGGAATCTGTGTCATAACTTTGTTAGGAATTATGTGATCCGTACTAGATGGAAGTAAGGGAGATGGGGCATGAAGTTATTTCTAGGAGTTGGAGACATACAACGTTTAGCTCAGTTCTGGGCATCTTTGAAATACCTATACAAACTTGTTCCTACATAGTATCTTGCAACTTTGAATGAGAATGTGCTTGCTTACAGCAACGTGCTATATGTTCTGAATGCCCGAATTGGGAATCTGTGTCAAAACTTTGTTAGGAATTATGTGATCCTCACTAGCTGGAAGTAAGGGAGATGGGGCATGAAGTTATTTCTAGGAGTTGGAGACATACAACGTTTAGCTCAGTTCTGGGCATCTTTGAAATACCTATACAAACTTGTTCCTACATAGTAACTTGCAACTTTGAATGACAATGTGCTTGCTTACAGCAACGTGCTATATGTTCTGAATGCCCGAATTGGGAATCTGTGTCAAAATTTGTTAGGAATTATGTGATCATTACCAGCTGGAAGTAAGTGAGTTGGGGCATGAAGTTATTTCTAGAGGTTGGACACATACCAAGTTTAGCTCAGTTCTGGGCATCTTTGAAATACCTATACAAACTTGTTCCTACATAGTAACTTGCAACTTTGAATGAGAATGTGCTTGCTTACAGCAATGTGCTATATGTTCTGAATGCCCGAATTGGGAATCTGTGTCAAAACTTTGTTAGGAATTATGTGATCCTTACTAGCTGGAAGTAAGGGAGATGGGGCATGAAGTTATTTCTAGGAGTTGGAGACATACAACGTTTAGCTCAGTTCTGGGCATCTTTGAAATACCTATACAAACTTTTTCCTACATAGTAACTTGCAACTTTAAATGAGAATGTCCTTGCTTACAACAACGTGCTATATGTTCTGAATGCCCGAATTGGGAATCTGTGTCAAAACTTTGTTAGGAATTATGTGATCCTTACTAGATGGAAGTAAGGGAGATGGGGCATGAAGTTATTTCTAGGAGTTGGAGACATACAACGTTTAGCTCAGTTCTGGGAATCTTTGAAATACCTATACAAACTTGTTCCTACATAGTAACTTGCAACTTTGAATGAGAATGTGCTTGCTTACAGCAACGTGCTATATGTTCTGAATGCCCGAATTGGGAATCTGTGTCAAAACTTTGTTAGGAATTATGTGATCATTACCAGCTGGAAGTAAGTGAGTTGGGGCATGAAGTTATTTCTAGAGGTTGGACACATACCAATTTAGCTCAGTTCTGGACATCTTTGAAATACCTATACAAACTTGTTCCTACATAGTAACTTGCAACTTTGAATGAGAATGTGCTTGCTTACAGCAACGTGCTATATGTTCTGAATGCCCGAATTGGGAATCTGTGTCATAACTTTGTTAGGAATTATGTGATCCGTACTAGATGGAAGTAAGGGAGATGGGGCATGAAGTTATTTCTAGGAGTTGGAGACATACAACGTTTAGCTCAGTTCTGGGCATCTTTGAAATACCTATACAAAATTGTTCCTACATAGTAACTTGCATCTTTGATTGAGAATGTGCTTGCTTACAGCAACGTGCTATATGTGCTGAATGCCCGAATTGGGAATATGTGTCAAATCTTTGCTGGAATTATGTGATCCTTACTAGCTGGAAGTAAGGGAGATGGGGCATGAAGTTGTTTCTACGAGTTGGACACATACCAAGTTTAGCTCAGTTCTGGGCATCTTTGAAATACCTATACAAACTTGTTCCTACATAGTAACTTGCATCTTTGAATGAGAATGTGCTTGCTTACAGCAACGTGCTATATGTTCTGAATGCCCGAATTGGGAATCTGTGTCATAACTTTGTTAGGAATTATGTGATCCGTACTAGATGGAAGTAAGGGAGATGGGGCATGAAGTTATTTCTAGGAGTTGGAGACATACAACGTTTAGCTCAGTTCTGGGCATCTTTGAAATACCTATACAAACTTGTTCCTACATAGTATCTTGCAACTTTGAATGAGAATGTGCTTGCTTACAGCAACGTGCTATATGTTCTGAATGCCCGAATTGGGAATCTGTGTCAAAACTTTGTTAGGAATTATGTGATCCTCACTAGCTGGAAGTAAGGGAGATGGGGCATGATGTTATTTCTAGAAGTTGGAGACATACAACGTTTAGCTCAGTTCTGGGCATCTTTGAAATACCTATACATACTTGTTCCTACATAGTAACTTGCAACTTTGAATGACAAAGTGCTTGCTTACAGCAACGTGCTATATGTTCTGAATGCCCGAATTGGGAATCTGTGTCAAAATTTGTTAGGAATTATGTGATCATTACCAGCTGGAAGTAAGTGAGTTGGGGCATGAAGTTATTTCTAGAGGTTGGACACATACCAAGTTTAGCTCAGTTCTGGGCATCTTTGAAATACCTATACAAACTTGTTCCTACATAGTAACTTGCAACTTTGAATGAGAATGTGCTTGCTTACAGCAATGTGCTATATGTTCTGAATGCCCGAATTGGGAATCTGTGTCAAAACTTTGTTAGGAATTATGTGATCCTTACTAGCTGGAAGTAAGGGAGATGGGGCATGAAGTTATTTCTAGGAGTTGGAGACATACAACGTTTAGCTCAGTTCTGGGCATCTTTGAAATACCTATACAAACTTTTTCCTACATAGTAACTTGCAACTTTAAATGAGAATGTCCTTGCTTACAACAACGTGCTATATGTTCTGAATGCCCGAATTGGGAATCTGTGTCAAAACTTTGTTAGGAATTATGTGATCCTTACTAGATGGAAGTAAGGGAGATGGGGCATGAAGGTATTTCTAGGAGTTGGAGACATACAACGTTTAGCTCAGTTCTGGGCATCTTTGAAATACCTATACAAACTTGTTCCTACATAGTAACTTGCAACTTTGAATGAGAATGTGCTTGCTTACAGCAACGTGCTATATGTTCTGAATGCCCGAATTGGGAATCTGTGTCAAAACTTTGTTAGGAATTATGTGATCCTTACTAGCTGGAAGTAAGGGAGATGGGACATGACGTTATTTCTAGGAGTTGAAGACATACCAAGTTTAGCTCAGTTCTGGGCATCTTTGAAATACCTATACAAACTTGTTCCTACATAGTAACTTGCAACTTTGAATGAGAATGTGCTTGCTTACAGCAACGTGCTATATGTTCTGAATGCCCGAATTGGGAATCTGTGTCAAAATTTTGTTAGGAATTATGTGATCCTTACTAGCTGGAAGTAAGGGAGATGGGGCATGAAGTTATTTCTAGGAGTTGGAGACATACTACGTTTAGCTCAGTTCTGGGCATCTTTGAAATACCTATACAATCTGGTTCCTACATAGTAACTTGCAACTTTGAATGAGAATGTGCTTGCTTACAGCAACGTGCTATATGTTCTGAATGCCCGAATTGGGAATCTGTGTCAAAACTTTGTTAGGAATTATGTGATCCTTACTAGCTGGAAGTAAGAGAGATGGGGCATGAAGTTATTTCTAGGAGTTGGAGACATACAACGTTTAGCTCAGTTCTGGGCATCTTTGAAATACCTATACAAACTTGTTCCTACATAGTAACTTTCAACTTTGAATGAGAATGTGCTTGCTTACAGCAACGTGCTATATGTTCTGAATGCCCGAATTGGGAATCTGTGTCAAAACTTTCTTAGGAATTATGTGATCCTTATTAGCTGGAAGTAAGGGAGTTGGGGCATGAAGTTATTTATAGAGATTGGACACATACCAAGTTTAGCTCAGTTCTGGGCATCTTTGAGATACCTATACAAACTTGTTCCTACATAGTAACTTGCATCTTTGAATGAGAATGTGCTTGCTTACAGCAACGTGCTATATGTTCTGAATGCCCGAATTGGGAATCTGTGTCAAAACTTTGTTAGGAATTATGTGATCCTTACTAGATGGAAGTAAGGGAGATGGGGCATGAAGTTATTTCTAGGAGTTGGAGACATACAACGTTTAGCTCAGTTCTGGGAATCTTTGAAATACCTATACAAACTTGTTCCTACATAGTAACTTGCAACTTTGAATGAGAATGCGCTTGCTTACAGCAATGTGCTATATGTTCTGAATGCCCGAATTGGGAATCTGTGTCAAAACTTTGTTAGGAATTATGTGATCATTACCAGCTGGAAGTAAGTGAGTTGGGGTATGAAGTTATTTCTAGAGATTGGACACATACCAAGTTTAGCTCAGTTCTGGGCATCTTTGAAATACCTATACAAACTTGTTCCTACATAGTAACTTGCAACTTTGAATGAGAATGTGTTTGCTTACAGCAACGTGCTATATGTTCTGAATGCCCGAATTGGGAATCTGTGTCAAAATTTTGTTAGGAATTATGTGATCCTTACTAGCTAGAAGTAAGGGAGATGGGGCATGAAGTTATTTCTAGGAGTTGGAGACATACAACGTTTAGCTCAGTTCTGGGCATCTTTGAAATACCTATACAAACTTGTTCCTACATAGTAACTTGCAACTTTGAATGAGAATGTGCTTGCTTACAGCAACGTGCTATATGTTCTGAATGTCCGAATTGGGAATCTGTGTCAAAACTTTGTTAGGAATTATGTGATCCTTACTAGCTGGAAGTAAGTGAGATGGGAAATGAAGTTATTTCTAGGAGTTGGAGACATACAACGTTTAGCTCAGTTCTGGGCATCTTTGAAATACCTATACAAACTTGTTCCTACATAGTAACTTGCAACTTTGAATGAGAATGTGCTTGCTTACAGCAACGTGCTATATGTTCTGAATACCCGAATTTGGAATCTGTGTCAAAACTTTATTAGAAATTATGTGATCCTTACTAGCTGGAAGTCAGGGAGATGGGACATGAAGTTATTTCTAGGAGTTGGAGACATAAAACGTTTAGCTCAGTTCTGGGCATCTTTGAAAAACCTATACAAACTTGTTCCTACATAGTAACTTGCAACTTTGAATGAGAATGTGCTTGCTTACAGCAACGTGCTATATGATCTGAATGCCCGAATTGGGAATCTGTGTCAATACTTTGTTAGGAATTATGTGATCCTTACTAGCTGGAAGTAAGGGAGATGGGACATGAAGTTATTTCTAGGAGTTGGAGACATACAACGTTTAGCTCAGTTCGGGGCATCTTTGAAATACCTATACAAACTTGTTACTACATAGTAACTTGCAACTTTGAATGAGAATGTGCTTGCTTACAGCAACGTGCTATATGTTCTGAATGCCCGAATTGGGAATCTGTGTCAAAACTTTGTTAGGAATTATGTGATCCTTACCAGCTGGAAGTAAGGGAGTTGGGGCATGAAGTTATTTCTAGAGGTTGGACACATACCAAGTTTAGCTCAGTTCTGGGCATCTTTGAAATACCTATACAAACTTGTTCCTACATAGTAACTTGCAACTTTGAATTAGAATGTGCTTGCTTACAGCAACGTGCTATATGTTCTGAATGCCCGAATTGGGAATCTGTGTCAAAACTTTGTTAGGAATTATGTGATGCTTACTAGCTGGAAGTAAGGGAGATGGGGCATGAAGTTATTTCTAGGAGTTGGACACATACCAAGTTTAGCTCAGTTCTGGGCATCTTTGAAATACCTATACAAACTTGTTCCTACATAGTAACTTGCAACTTTGAATGAGAATGTGCTTGCTTACAGCAACGTGCTATATGTTCTGAATGCCCGAATTGGGAATCTGTGTCAAAACTTTGTTAGGAATTATGTGATCCTTACTAGCTGGAAGTAAGGGAGATGGGGCATGAAGATATTTCTAGGAGTTGGAGACATACAACGTTTAGCTCAGTTCTGGGCATCTTTGAAATACCTATACAAACTTGTTCCTACATAGTAACTTGCAACTTTGAATGAGAATGTGCTTGCTTACAGCAACGTGCTATATGTTCTGAATGCCCGAATTGGGAATCTGTGTCAAAACTTTGTTAGGAATTATGTGATCCTTACTAGCTGGAAGTAAGGGAGATGGGGCATGAAGTTATTTCTAGGAGTTGGAGACATACAACGTTTAGCTCAGTTCTGGGCATCTTTGAAATACCTATACAAACTTGTTCCTACATAGTAACTTGCTTCTTAGAATGAGAATGTGCTTGCTTAGAGCAACGTGCTATATGTTCTGAATGCCCGAATTGGGAATCTGTGTCAAAACTTAGTTAGGAATTTTGTGACCCTTACTAGCTGGAAGTAAGGGAGTTGGAGCATGAAGTTATTTCTAGAGTTTGGACACATACCAAGTTTAGCTCAATTCTGGGCATCTTTGAAATACCAATACAAACTTGTTCCTACATAGTAACTTGCAACTTTGAATGAGAATGTGCTTGCTTACAGCAACGTGCTATATGTTCTGAATGCCCGAATTGGGAATCTGTGTCAAAACTTTGTTAGGAATTATGTGATCCTTACTAGCTGGAAGTAAGGGAGATGGGGCATGAAGTTATTTCTAGGAGTTGGAGACATACAACGTTTAGCTCAGTTCTGGGCATCTTTGAAAAACCTATACAAACTTGTTCCTACATAGTAACTTGCAACTTTGAATGAGAATGTGCTTGCTTACAGCAACGTGCTATATGTTCTGAATGCCCGAATTGGGAATCTGTGTCAAAACTTTGTTAGGAATTATGTGATCCTTACTAGCTGGAAGTAAGGGAGATGGGGCATGAAGTTATTTCTAGGAGTTGGAGACATACAACGTTTAGCTCAGTTCTGGGCATCTTTGAAATACCTATACAAACTTGTTCCTACATAGTAACTTGCAACTTTGAATGAGAATGTGCTTGCTTACAGCAACGTGCTATATGTTCTGAATGCCCGAATTGTGAATCTGTGTCAAAACTTTGTTAGGAATTATGTGATCCTTACTAGCTGGAAGTAAGGGAGATGGGGCATGAAGTTATTTCTAGGAGTTGGAGACATACAAAGTTTAGCTCAGTTCTGGGCATCTTTGAAATACCTATACAAACTTGTTCCTACATAGTAACTTGCAACTTTGAATGAGAATGTGCTTGCTTACAGCAACGTGCTATATGTTCTGATTGCCCGAATTGGGAATCTGTGTCAAAACTTTGTTAGGAATTATGTGATCCTTATTAGCTGGAAGTCAGGGAGATGGGGCATGAAGTTATTTCTAGGAGTTGGAGACATACAACGTTTAGCTCAGTTCTGGGCATCTTTGAAATACCTATACAAACTTGTTCCTACATAGTAACTTGCAACTTTGAATGAGAATGTGCTTGCTTATAGCAACGTGCTATATGTTCTGAATGCCCGAATTGGGAATCTGTGTCAAAACTTTGTTAGGAATTATGTGATCCTCACTAGCTGGAAGTAAGGGAGATGGGGCATGAAGTTATTTCTAAGAGTTGGAGACATACAACGTTTAGCTCAGTTCTGGGCATCTTTGAAATACCTATACAAACTTGTTCCTACATAGTAACTTGCTTCTTAGAATGAGAATGTGCTTGCTTACAGCAACGTGCTATATGTTCTGAATGCCCGAATTGGGAATCTGTGTCAAAACTTTGTTAGGAATTATGTGATCCTCACTAGCTGGAAGTAAGGGAGATGGGGCATGAAGTTATTTCTAGGAGTTGGAGACATACAAACTTCAGCTCAGTTCTGGGCATCTTTGAAAGTCCTGTACAAACTTGTTCCTACATAGTAACTTGCATCTTTGAATGAGAATGTGCTTGCTTACAGCAACGTGCTATATGTTCTGAATGCCCGAATTGGGAATCTGTGTCAAAACTTTGTTAGGAATTATGTGATCCTTACTAGCTGGAAGTAAGGGAGATGGGGCATGAAGTTATTTCCAGGAGTTGGAGACATACAAACTTCAGCTCAGTTCTGGGCATCTTTGAAAGTCCTATACAAACTTGTTCCTACATAGTAACATGCAACTTTGAATGAGAATGTGCTTGCTTACAGCAACGTGCTATATGTTCTGAATGCCCGAATTGGGAATCTGTGTCAAAACTTTGTTAGGAATTATGTGATCCTTACTAGCTGGAAGTAAGGGAGTTGGGGCATGAAGTTATTTCTAGAGATTGGACACATACCAAGTTTAGCTCAGTTCTGGGCATCTTTGAAATACCTATACAAACTTGTTCCTACATAGTAACTTGCAACTTTGAATGAGAATGTGCTTGCTTACAGCAACGTGCTATATGTTCTGAATGCCCGAATTGGGAATCTGTGTCAAAACTTTGTTAGGAATTATGTGATCCTTACTAGCTGAAAGTAAGGGAGATGGGGCATGAAGTTATTTCTAGGAGTTGGAGACATACAACGTTTAGCTCAGTTCTGGGCATCTTTGAAATACCTATACAAACTTGTTCCTACATAGTAACTTGCAACTTTGAATGAGAATGTGCTTGCTTACAGCAACGTGCTATATGTTCTGAATGCCCGAATTGGGAATCTGTGTCAAATCTTTGTTAGGAATTACGTGATCCTTACTAGCTGGAAGTAAGGGAGATGGGGCATGAAGTTATTTCTAGGAGTTGCAGACATACAACGTTTAGCTCAGTTCTGGGCATCTTTGAAATACCTATACAAACTTGTTCCTACATAGTAACTTGCAACTTTGAATGAGAATGTGCTTGCTTACAGCAACGTGCTATATGTTCTGATTGCCCGAATTGGGAATCTGTGTCAAAACTTTGTTAGGAATTATGTGATCCTTATTAGCTGGAAGTCAGGGAGATGGGGCATGAAGTTATTTCTAGGAGTTGGAGACATACAACGTTTAGCTCAGTTCTGGGCATCTTTGAAATACCTATACAAACTTGTTCCTACATAGTAACTTGCAACTTTGAATGAGAATGTGCTTGCTTATAGCAACGTGCTATATGTTCTGAATGCCCGAATTGGGAATCTGTGTCAAAACTTTGTTAGGAATTATGTGATCCTCACTAGCTGGAAGTAAGGGAGATGGGGCATGAAGTTATTTCTAAGAGTTGGAGACATACAACGTTTAGCTCAGTTCTGGGCATCTTTGAAATACCTATACAAACTTGTTCCTACATAGTAACTTGCTTCTTAGAATGAGAATGTGCTTGCTTACAGCAACGTGCTATATGTTCTGAATGCCCGAATTGGGAATCTGTGTCAAAACTTTGTTAGGAATTATGTGATCCTCACTAGCTGGAAGTAAGGGAGATGGGGCATGAAGTTATTTCTAGGAGTTGGAGACATACAAACTTCAGCTCAGTTCTGGGCATCTTTGAAAGTCCTGTACAAACTTGTTCCTACATAGTAACTTGCATCTTTGAATGAGAATGTGCTTGCTTACAGCAACGTGCTATATGTTCTGAATGCCCGAATTGGGAATCTGTGTCAAAACTTTGTTAGGAATTATGTGATCCTTACTAGCTGGAAGTAAGGGAGATGGGGCATGAAGTTATTTCCAGGAGTTGGAGACATACAAACTTCAGCTCAGTTCTGGGCATCTTTGAAAGTCCTATACAAACTTGTTCCTACATAGTAACATGCAACTTTGAATGAGAATGTGCTTGCTTACAGCAACGTGCTATATGTTCTGAATGCCCGAATTGGGAATCTGTGTCAAAACTTTGTTAGGAATTATGTGATCCTTACTAGCTGGAAGTAAGGGAGTTGGGGCATGAAGTTATTTCTAGAGATTGGACACATACCAAGTTTAGCTCAGTTCTGGGCATCTTTGAAATACCTATACAAACTTGTTCCTACATAGTAACTTGCAACTTTGAATGAGAATGTGCTTGCTTACAGCAACGTGCTATATGTTCTGAATGCCCGAATTGGGAATCTGTGTCAAAACTTTGTTAGGAATTATGTGATCCTTACTAGCTGAAAGTAAGGGAGATGGGGCATGAAGTTATTTCTAGGAGTTGGAGACATACAACGTTTAGCTCAGTTCTGGGCATCTTTGAAATACCTATACAAACTTGTTCCTACATAGTAACTTGCAACTTTGAATGAGAATGTGCTTGCTTACAGCAACGTGCTATATGTTCTGAATGCCCGAATTGGGAATCTGTGTCAAATCTTTGTTAGGAATTACGTGATCCTTACTAGCTGGAAGTAAGGGAGATGGGGCATGAAGTTATTTCTAGGAGTTGCAGACATACAACGTTTAGCTCAGTTCTGGGCATCTTTGAAATACCTATACAAACTTGTTCCTACATAGTAACTTGCAACTTTGAATGAGAATGTGCTTGCTTACAGCAACGTGCTATATGTTCTGAATGCACGAATTGGGAATCTGTGTCAAAACTTTGTTAGGAATTATGTGATCCTTACTAGCTGGATGAAAGGGAGATGGGGCATGAAGTTATTTCTAAGAGTTGGAGACATACAACGTTTAGCTCAGTTCTGGGCATCTTTGAAATACCTATACAAACTTGTTCCTACATAGTAACTTGCAACTTTGAATGAGAATGTGCTTGCTTACAGCAACGTTCTATATGTTCTGAATGCCCGAATTGGGAATCTGTGTCAAAACTTTGTTAGGAATTATGTGATCCTCACTAGCTGGAAGTAAGGGAGATGGGGCATGAAGTTATTTCTAGGAGTTGGACACATACAACGTTTAGCTCAGTTCTGGGCATCTTTGAAATACCTATACAAACTTGTTCCTACATAGTAACTTGCAACTTTGAATGAGAATGTGCTTGCTTACAGCAACGTGCTATATGTTCTGAATGCCCAAATTGGGAATCTGTGTCAAAACTTTGTTAGGAATTATGTGATCCTCACTAGCTGGAAGTAACGGAGATGGGGCATGAAGTTATTTCTAGGAGTTGGAGACATACAAACTTCAGCTCAGTTCTGGGCATCTTTGAAAGTCCTATACAAACTTGTTCCTACATAGTAACTTGCATCTTTGAATGAGAATGTGCTTGCTTACAGCAACGTGCTATATGTTCTGAATGCCCGAATTGGGAATCTGTGTCAAAACTTTGTTAGGAATTATGTGATCCTTACTAGCTGGAAGTAAGGGAGATGGGGCATGAAGTTATTTCCAGGAGTTGGAGACATACAACGTTTAGCTCAGTTCTGGGCATCTTTGAAATACCTATACAAACTTGTTCCTACATAGTAACTTGCAACTTTGAATGAGAATGTGCTTGCTTACAGCAACGTGCTATATGTTCTGAATGCCCGAATTGGGAATCTGTGTCAAAACTTTGTTAGGAATTATGTGATCCTGACTAGCTGGAAGTAAGGGAGATGGGGCATGAAGTTATTTCTAGAAGTTGGACACATACAACGTTTAGCTCAGTTCTGGGCATCTTTGAAATACCTATACAAACTTGTTCCTACATAGCAACTTGCAACTTTGAATGAGAATGTGCTTGCTTACAGCAACGTGCTATATGTTCTGAATGCCCGAATTGGGAATCTGTGTCAAAACTTTGTTAGGAATTATGTGATCCTTACTAGCTGGAAGTAAGGGAGATGGGGCATGAAGTTATTTCTAGGAGTTGGAGACATACAACGTTTAGCTCAGTTCTGGGCATCTTTGAAATACCTATACAAACTTGTTCCTACATAGTAACTTGCAACTTTGAATGAGAATGTGCTTGCTTACAGCAACGTGCTATATGTTCTGAATGCCCGAAGTGGGAATCTGTGTCAAAACTTTGTTAGGAATTATGTGATCCTTACTAGCTGCAAGTAAGGGAGATGGGGCATGAAGTTATTTCTAGGAGTTGGAGACATACAACGTTTAGCTCAGTTCTGGGCATCTTTGAAATACCTATACAAACTTGTTCCTACATAGTAACTTGCAACTTTGAATGAGAATGTGCTTGCTTACAGCAACGTGCTATATGTTCTGAATGCCCGAATTGGGAATCTGTGTCAAAACTTTGTTAGGAATTATGTGATCCTTACTAGCTGGAAGTAAGGGAGATGGGGCATGAAGTTATTTCTAGGAGTTGGAGACATACAACGTTTAGCTCAGTTCGGGGCATCTTTGAAATACCTATACAAACTTGTTCCTACATAGTAACTTGCAACTTTGAATGAGAATGTGCTTGCTTACAGCAACGTGCTATATGTTCTGAATGCCCGAATTGGGAATCTGTGTCAAAACTTTGTTAGGAATTATGTGATCCTCACTAGCTGGAAGTTAGGGAGATGGGGCATGAAGTTATTTCTAGGAGTTGGACACATACAACGTTTAGCTCAGTTCTGGGCATCTTTGAAATACCTATACAAACTTGTTCCTACATAGTGACTTGCAACTTAGAATGAGAATTTGCTTGCTTACAGCAACGTGCTATATGTTCTGAATGCCCGAATTGGGAATCCGTGTCAAAACTTTGTTAGGAATTATGTGATCCTCACTAGCTGGTTGTAAGGGAGATGGGGCATGAAGTTATTTCTAGGAGTTGGAGACATACAAACTTCAGGTCAGTTCTGGGCATCTTTGAAAGTCATATACAAACTTGTTCCTACCTAGTAACTTGCATCTTTGAATGAGAATGTGCTTGCTTACAGCAACGTGCTATATGTTTTGAATGCCCGAATTGGGAATCTGTGTCAAAACTTTGTTAGGAATTATGTGATCCTTACTAGCTGGAAGTAAGGGAGATGGGGCATGAAGTTATTTCTAGGAGTTGCAGATATACAACGTTTAGCTCAGTTCTGGGCATCTTTGAAATACCTATACAAACTTGTTCCTACATAGTAACTTGCAACTTTGAATGAGAATGTGCTTGCTTACAACAACGTGCTATATGTTCTGAATGCCCGAATTGGGAATCTGTGTCAAAACTTTGTTAGGAATTATGTGATCCTTACTAGCTGGAAGTAAGGGAGATGGGGCATGAAGTTATTTCTAGCAGTTGGAGACATACAACGTTTAGCTCAGTTCTGGGCATCTTTGAAATACCTATACAAACTTGTTCCTACATAGTAACTTGCAACTTTGAATGAGAATGTGCTTGCTTACAGCAACGTGCTATATGTTCTGAATGCCCGAATTGGGAATCTGTGTCAAAACTTTGTTAGGAATTATGTGATCCTTACTAGCTGGAAGTAAGGGAGATGGGGCATGAAGTTATTTCTAGGAGTTGGAGACATACAACGTTTAGCTCAGTTCTGGGCATCTTTGAAATACCTATACAAACTTGTTCCTACATAGTAACTTGCAACTTTGAATGAGAATGTGCTTGCTTACAGCAACGTGCTATATGTTCTGAATGCCCGAATTGGGAATCTGTGTCAAAACTTTGTTAGGAATTATGTGATCCTTACTAGCTGGATGAAAGGGAGATGGGGCATGAAGTTATTTCTAGGAGTTGGAGACATACAACGTTTAGCTCAGTTCTGGGCATCTTTGAAATACCTATACAAACTTGTTCCTACATAGTAACTTGCAACTTTGAATGAGAATGTGCTTGCTTACAGCAACGTGCTATATGTTCTGAATGCCCGAATTGGGATTCTGTGTCAAAACTTTGTTAGGAATTATGTGATCCTCACTAGCTGGAAGTAAGGGAGATGGGGCATGAAGTTATTTCTAGGAGTTGGACACATACAACGTTTAGCTCAATTCTGGGCATCTTTGAAATACCTATACAAACTTGTTCCTACATAGTAACTTGCAACTTTGAATGAGAATGTGCTTGCTTACAGCAACGTGCTATATGTTCTGAATGCCCGAATTGGGAATCTGTGTCAAATCTTTGTTAGGAATTATGTGATCCTCACTAGCTGGAAGTAAGGGAGATGGGGCATGAAGTTATTTCTAGGAGTTGGAGACATACAAACTTCAGCTCAGTTCTGGGCATCTTTGAAAGTCCTATACAAACTTGTTCCTACATAGTAACTTGCATCTTTGAATGAGAATGTGCTTGCTTACAGCAACGTGCTATATGTTCTGAATGCCCGAATTGGGAATCTGTGTCAAAACTTTGTTAGGAATTATGTGATCCTTACTAGCTGGAAGTAAGGGAGATGGGGCATGAAGTTATTTCCAGGAGTTGGAGACATACAACGTTTAGCTCAGTTCTGGGCATCTTTGAAATACCTATACAAACTTGTTCCTACATAGTAACTTGCAACTTTGAATGAGAATGTGCTTGCTTACAGCAACGTGCTATATGATCTGAATGTCCGTATTGGGAATCTGTGTCAAAACTTTGTTAGGGATTATGTGATCCTCACTAGCTGGAAGTAAGGGAGATGGGGCATGAAGTTATTTCTAGGAGTTGGAGACATACAACATTTAGCTCAGTTCTGGGCATCTTTGAAATACCTATACATACTTGTTCCTACATAGTAACTTGCAACTTTGAATTAGAATGTGCTTGCTTACAGCAGCATGCTATATGTTCTGAATGCCCGAATTGGGAATCTGTGTCAAAACTTTGTTAGGAATTATGTGATCCTTACTAGCTGGAAGTAAGGGAGATGGGGCATGAAGTTATTTCTAGGAGTTGGAGACATACAACGTTTAGCTCAGTTCTGGGCATCTTTGAAATACCTATACAAACTTGTTCCTACATAGTAACTTGCAACTTTGAATGAGAATGTGCTTGCTTACAGAAACGTGCTATATGTTCTGAATGCCCGAATTGGGAATCTGTGTCAAAACTTTTTTAGAAATTATGTGATCCTTACTAGCTGGAAGTAATGGAGATGGGGCATCAAGTTACTTCTAGGAGTTGGAGACATACAACGTTTAGCTCAGTTCTGGGCATCTTTGAAATACCTATACAAACTTGTTCCTACATAGTAACTTGCAACTTTGAATGAGAATGTGCTTGCTTACAGCAACGTGCTATATGTTCTGAATGCCCGAATTGGGAATCTGTGTCAAAACTTTGTTAGGAATTATGTGATCCTGACTAGCTGGAAGTAAGGGAGATGGGGCATGAAGTTATTTCTAGAGATTGGACACATACCAAGTTTAGCTCAGTTCTGGGCATCTTTGAAATACCTATATAAACTTGTTCCTACATAGTAACTTGCAACTTTGAATGAGAATGTTCTTGCTTACAGCAACGTGCTATATGTTCTGAATGCCCGAATTGGGAATCTGTGTCAAAACTTTGTTAGGAATTATGTGATCCTTACTAGCTGGAAGTAAGGGAGATGGGGCATGAAGTTATTTCTAGGAGTTTGAGACATACAACGTTTAGCTCAGTTCTGGGCATCTTTGAAATACCTATACAAACTTGTTCCTACATAGTAACTTGCAACTTTGAATGAGAATGTGCTTGCTTACAGCAACGTGCTATATGTTCTGAATGCCCGAAGTGGGAATCTGTGTCAAAACTTTGTTAGGAATTATGTGATCCTTACTAGCTGCAAGTAAGGGAGATGGGGCATGAAGTTATTTCTAGGAGTTGGAGACATACAACTTTTAGCTCAGTTCTGGGCATCTTTGAAATACCTATACAAACTTGTTCCTACATAGTAACTTGCAACTTTGAATCAGAATGTCCTTGCTTACAGCAACGTGCTATATGTTCTGAATGCCCGAATTGGGAATCTGTGTCAAAACTTTGTTAGGAATTATGTGATCCTTACTAGCTGGAAGTAAGGGAGATGGGGCATGAAGTTATTTCTAGGAGTTGGAGACATACAACGTTTAGCTCAGTTCTGGGCATCTTTGAAATACCTATACAAACTCGTTCCTACATAGTAACTTGCAACTTTGAATGAGAATGTGCTTGCTTACAGCAACATGCTATATGTTCTGAATGCCCGAATTGGGAATCTGTGTCAAAACTTTGTTAGGAATTATGTGATCCTCACTAGCTGGAAGTAAGGGAGATGGGGCATGAAGATATTTCTAGGAGTTGGACACATACAACGTTTAGCTCAGTTCTGGGCATCTTTGAAATACCTATACAAACTTGTTCCTACATAGTAACTTGCAACTTAGAATGAGAATGTGCTTGCTTACAGCAACGCGCTATATGTTCTGAATGCCCGAATTGGGAATCCGTGTCAAAACTTTGTTAGGAATTATGTGATCCTCACTAGCTGGTTGTAAGGGAGATGGGGCATGAAGTTATTTCTAGGAGTTGGAGACATACAAACTTCAGCTCAGTTCTGGGCATCTTTGAAAGTCATATACAAACTTGTTCCTACATAGTAACTTGCATCTTTGAATGAGAATGTGCTTGCTTACAGCAACGTGCTATATGTTTTGAATGCCCGAATTGGGAATCTGTGTCAAAACTTTGTTAGGCATTATGTGATCCTTACTAGCTGGAAGTAAGGGAGATGGGGCATGAAGTTATTTCTAGGAGTTGGAGACATACAACGTTTAGCTCAGTTCTGGGCATCTTTGAAATACCTATACAAACTTGTTCCTACATAGTATCTTGCAACTTTGAATGAGAATGTGCTTGCTTACAGCAACGTGCTATATGTTCTGAATACCCGAATTGGGAATCTGTGTCAAAACTTTGTTAGAAATTATGTGATCCTTACTAGCTGGAAGTCAGGGAGATGGGGCATGAAGTTATTTCTAGGAGTTGGAGACATAAAACGTTTAGCTCAGTTCTGGGCATCTTTGAAAAACCTATACAAACTTGTTCCTACATAGTAACTTGCAACTTTGAATGAGAATGTGCTTGCTTACAGCAACGTGCTATATGTTCTGAATGCCCGAATTGGGAATCTGTGTCAAAACTTTGTTAGGAATTATGTGATCCTTACTAGCTGGAAGTAAGGGAGATGGGACATGAAGTTATTTCTAGGAGTTGGAGACATACAAAGTTTAGCTCAGTTCTGGGCATCTTTGAAATACCTATACAAACTTGTTCCTACATAGTAACTTGCAACTTTGAATGAGAATGTGCTTGCTTACAGCAACGTGCTATATGTTCTGAATGCCCGAATTGGGAATCTGTGTCAAAACTGTGTTAGGAATTATGTGATCTTTACTAGCTGGAAGTAAGGGAGATGGGGCATGAAGATATTTCTAGGAGTTTGAGACATACAACGTTTAGCTCAGTTCTGGGCATCTTTGAAATACCTATACAAACTTGTTCCTACATAGTAACTTGCAACTTTGAATGAGAATGTGCTTGCTTACAGCAACGTGCTATATGTTCTGAATGCCCGAATTGGGAATCTGTGTCAAAACTTTGTTAGGAATTATGTGATCCTTACTAGCTGGAAGTAAGGGAGATGGGGCATGAAGTTATTTCTAGGAGTTGGACACATACCAAGTTTAGCTCAGTTCTGGGCATCTTTGAAATACCTATACAAACTTGTTCCTACATAGTAACTTGCAACTTTGAATGAGAATGTGCTTGCTTACAGCAACGTGCTATATGTTCTGAATGCCCGAATTGGGAATCTGTGTCAAAACTTTGTTAGGAATTATGTGATCCTTACTAGCTGGAAGTAAGGGAGATGGGACATGAGGTTATTTCTAGGAGTTGGAGACATACAACGTTTAGCTCAGTTCTGGGCATCTTTGAAATACCTATACAAACTTGTTCCTACATAGTAACTTGCAACTTTGAATGAGAATGTGCTTGCTTACAGCAACGTGCTATATGTTCTGAATGCCCGAATTGG
Organism: Diceros bicornis minor; assembly: GCF_020826845.1. Classification (NCBI taxonomy): domain Eukaryota; kingdom Metazoa; phylum Chordata; class Mammalia; order Perissodactyla; family Rhinocerotidae; genus Diceros; species Diceros bicornis. Next base: position 67,512,991 of record NC_080753.1, on the reverse strand, counting down.
GAATCTGTGTCAAATCTTTGTTAGGAATTATGTGATCCTTACTAGCTGGAATTAAGGGAGTTGGGGCATGAAGTTATTTCTAGAGGTTGGACACATACCAAGTTTAGCTCAGTTCTGGGCATCTTTGAAATACCTATACAAACTTGTTCCTACATAGTAACTTGCAACTTTGAATTAGAATGTGCTTGCTTACAGCAACGTGCTATATGTTCTGAATGCCCGAATTGGGAATCTGTGTCAAAACTTTGTTAGGAATTATGTGATCCTTACTAGCTGGAAGTAAGGGAGATGGGGCATGAAGTTATTTCTAGGAGTTGGAGACATACAACGTTTAGCTCAGTTCTGGGCATCTTTGAAATACCTATACAAACTTGTTCCTACATAGTAACTTGCAACTTTGAATGAGAATGTGCTTGCTTACAGCAACGTGCTATATGTTCTGAATGCCCGAATTGGGAATCTGTGTCAAAACTTTGTTAGGAATTATGTGATCCTTACTAGCTGGAAGTAAGTGAGATGGGGCATGAAATTATTTCTAGGAGCTGCAGACATACAACGTTTAGCTCAGTTCTGGGCATCTTTGAAATACCTATACAAACTTGTTCCTACATAGTAACATGCAACTTTGAATGAGAATATGCTTGCTTACAGCAACGTGCTATATGTTCTGAATGCCCGAATTGGGATTCTGTGTCAGAACTTTGTTACGAATTATGTGATCCTTACTAGCTGGAAGTAAGGGAGATGGGGAATGAAGTTATTTCTAGGAGTTGGAGACATACAACGTTTAGCTCAGTTCTGGGCATCTTTGAACTACCTATACAAACTCGTTCCTACATAGTAAGTTGCTTCTTAGAATGAGAATGTGCTTGCTTACAGCAACGTGCTATATGTTTTGAATGCCCGAATTTGCAATCTGTGTCAAAACTTTGTTAGGATTATGTGATCCTTCCAAGCTGTAAGTAAGGGAGATGGGGCATGAAGTTATTTCTAGGAGTTGGAGACATACAACTTTTAGCTCAGTTCTGGGCATCTTTGAAATACCTATACAAACTTGTTCCTACATAGTAACTTGCAATTTTGAATGAGAATGTGCTTGCTTACAGCAACGTGCTATATGTTCTGAATGCCTGAATTGGGAATCTGTGTCAAAACTTTGTTAGGAATTATGTGATCCTTACTAGATGGAAGTAAGGGAGATGGGGCATGAAGTTATTTCTAGAGTTTGGACACATACAACGTTTAGCTCAGTTCTGGGCATCTTTGAAATACCTATACAAACTTGTTCCTACATAGTAACTTGCAACTTTAAATGAGAATGTGCTTGCTTACAGCAACGTGCTATATGTTCTGAATGCCCGAATTGGGAATCTGTGTCAAAACTTTGTTAGGAATGATGTGATCCTTACTAGCTGGAAGTAAGGGAGATGGGGCATGAAGTTATTTCTAGGAGTTGGAGACATACAACGTTTAGCTCAGTTCTGGGCATCTTTGAAATACCTATACAAACTTGTTCCTACATAGTAACTTGCAACTTTGAATGAGAATGTGCTTGCTTACAGCAACGTGCTATATGTTCTGAATGCCCGAATTGGGAATCTGTGTCAAAACTTTGTTAGGAATTATGTGATCCTTACTAGCTGGAAGTAAGGGAGATGGGGCATGAAGTTATTTCTAGGAGTTGGACACATACAAAGTTTAGCTCAGTTCTGGGCATCTTTGAAATACCTATACAAACTTGTTCCTACATAGTAACTTGCAACTTTGAATGAGAATGTGCTTGCTTACAGCAACGTGCTATATGTTCTGAATGCCCGAATTGGGAATCTGTGTCAAAACTTTGTTAGGAATTATGTGATCCTTACTAGCTGGAAGTAAGGGAGATAGGGCATGGAGTTATTTCTAGGAGTTGCAGACATACAACGTTTAGCTCAGTTCTGGGCATCTTTGAAATACCTATACAAACTTGTTCCTACATAGTAACTTGCAACTTTGAATGAGAATGTGCTAGCTTACAGCAACGGGCTATATGTTCTGAATGCCCGAATTGCGAATCTGTCAAAACTTTGTTAGGATTTATGTGATCCTTAATAGCTGGAAGTAAGGGAGATGGGGCATGAAGTTATTTCTAGGAGTTGCAGATATACAACCTTTAGCTCAGTTCTGAGCATCTTTGAAATACGTATACAAACTTGTTCCTACATAGTAACTTGCAACTTTGAATGAGAATGTGCTTGCTTACAACAACGTGCTATATGTTCTGAATGCCCGAATTGGGAATCTGTGTCAAAACTTTGTTAGGAATTATGTGATCCTTACTAGCTGGAAGTAAGGGAGATGGGGCATGAAGTTATTTCTAGCAGTTGGAGACATACAACGTTTAGCTCAGTTCTGGGCATCTTTGAAATACCTATACAAACTTGTTCCTACATAGTAACTTGCAACTTTGAATGAGAATGTGCTTGCTTACAGCAACGTGCTATATGTTCTGAATGCCCGAATTGGGAATCTGTGTCAAAACTTTGTTAGGAATTATGTGATCCTTACTAGCTGGAAGTAAGGGAGATGGGGCATGAAGATATTTCTAGGAGTTGGAGACATACAACGTTTAGCTCAGTTCTGGGCATCTTTGAAATACCTATACAAACTTGTTCCTACATAGTAACTTGCAACTTTGAATGATAATGTGCTTGCTTACAGCAACGTGCTATATGTTCTGAATGCCCGAATTGGGAATCTGTGTCAAAACTTTGTTAGGAATTATGTGATCCTTACTAGCTGGAAGTAAGGGAGATGGGGCATGAAGTTATTTCTAGGAGTTGGAGACATACAACGTTTAGCTCAGTTCTGGGCATCTTTGAAATACCTATACAAACTTGTTCCTACATAGTAACTTGCAACTTTGAATGAGAATGTGCTTGCTTACAGCAACGTGCTATATGTTCTGAATGCCCGAATTGGGAATCTGTGTCAAAACTTTGTTAGGAATTATGTGATCCTTACTAGCTGGAAGTAAGGGAGATGGGGCATGAAGTTATTTCTAGGAGTTGGACACATACCAAGTTTAGCTCAGGTCTGGGCATCTTTGAAATACCTATACAAACTTGTTCCTACATAGTAACTTGCAACTTTGAATGAGAATGTGCTTGCTTACAGCAACGTGCTATATGTTCTGAATGCCAGAATTGGGAATCTGTGTCAAAACTTTGTTAGGAATTATGTGATCCTTACTAGCTGGAAGTAAGGGAGATGGGGCATGAAGTTATTTCTAGGAGTTGCAGACATACAACGTTTAGCTCAGTTCTGGGCATCTTTGAAATACCTATACAAACATGTTCCTACATAGTAACTTGCAACTTTGAATGAGAATGTGCTTGCTTACAGCAACGTGCTATATGTTCTGAATGCCCGAATTGGGAATCTGTGTCAAAACTTTGTTAGGAATTATGTGATCCTTACTAGCTGGAAGTAAGGGAGATGGGGCATGAACTTATTTCTAGGAGTTGGAGACATACAACGTTTAGCTCAGTTCTGGGCATCTTTGAAATACCTATACAAACTTGTTCCTACATAGTAACTTGCAACTTTGAATGAGAATGTGCTTGCTTACAGCAACGTGCTATATGTTCTGAATGCCCGAATTGGGAATCTGTGTCAAAACTTTGTTAGGAATTATGTGATCCTTACTAGCTGGAAGTAAGGGAGATGGGGCATGAAGTTATTTCTAGGAGTTGGAGACATACCAAGTTCAGCTCAGTTCTGGGCATTTTTGAAATACCTATACAAACTTGTTCCTACATAGTAACTTGCAACTTTGAATGAGAATGTGCTTGCTTACAGCAACGTGCTATATGTTCTGAATGCCCGAATTGGGAATCTGTGTCAAAACTTTGTTAGGAATTATGTGATCCTTACTAGCTGGAAGTAAGGGAGATGGGGCATGAAGTTATTTCTAGGAGTTGGAGACATACAACGTTTAGCTCAGTTCTGGGCATCTTTGAAATACCTATACAAACTTGTTCCTACATAGTAACTTGCAACTTTGAATGAGAATGTGCTTGCTTACAGCAACCTGCTATATGTTCTGAATGCCCGAATTGGGAACCTGTGTCAAAACTTTGTTAGGAATTATGTGATCCTCACTAGCTGGAAGTAAGGGAGATGGGGCATGAAGTTATTTCTAGGAGTTGGAGACATACAACGTTTAGCTCAGTTCTGGGCATCTTTGAAATACCTATACAAACTTGTTCCTACATAGTAACTTGCTTCTTAGAATGAGAATGAGCTTGCTTACAGCAACTTGCTATATGTTCTGAATGCCCGAATTGGGAATCTGTGTCAAAACTTTGTTAGGAATTATGTGATCCTCACTAGCTGGAAGTAAGGGAGATGGGGCATGAAGTTATTTCTAGGAGTTGGAGACATACAAACTTCAGCTCAGTTCTGGGCATCTTTGACAGTCCTATACAAACTTGTTCCTACATAGTAACTTGCATCTTTGAATGAGAATGTGCTTGCTTACAGCAACGTGCTATATGTTCTGAATGCCCGAATTGGGAATCTGTGTCAAAACTTTGTTAGGAATTATGTTATCCTTACTAGCTGCAAGTAAGGGAGATGGGGCATGAAGTTATTTCCAGGAGTTGGAGACATACAACGTTTAGCTCAGTTCTGGGCATCTTTGAAATACCTATACAAACTTGTTCCTACATAGTAACTTGCAACTTTGAATGAGAATGTGCTTGCTTACAGCAACGTGCTATATGTTCTGAATGTCCGTATTGGGAATCTGTGTCAAAACTTTGTTAGGGATTATGTGATCCTCACTAGCTGGAAGTAAGGGAAATGGGGCATGAAGTTATTTCTAGGAGTTGGAGACATACAACGTTTAGCTCAGTTCTGGGCATCTTTGAAATACCTATAAAAACTTGTTCCTACATAGTAACTTGCAACTTTGAATTAGAATGTGCTTGCTTACAGCAACATGCTATATGTTCTGAATGACCGAATTGGGAATCTGTGTCAAAACTTTGTTAGGATTTATGTGATCCTTACTAGCTGGAAGTAAGGGAGATGGGGCATGAAGTTATTTCTAGGAGTTGGAGACATACAACGTTTAGCTCAGTTCTGGGCATCTTTGAAATACCTATACAAACTTGTTCCTACATAGTAACTTGCAACTTTGAATGAGAATGTGCTTGCTTACAGCAACGTGCTATATGTTCTGAATGCCCGAATTGGGAATCTTTGTCAAAACTTTTTTAGAAATTATGTGATCCTTACTAGCTGGAAGTAATGGAGATGGGGCATGAAGTTATTTCTAGGAGTTGGAGACATACAACGTTTAGCTCAGTTCTGGGCATCTTTGAAATACCTATACAAACTTGTTCCTACATAGTAACTTGCAACTTTGAATGAGAATGTGCTTGCTTACAGCAACGTGCTATATGTTCTGAATGCCCGAATTGGGAATCTGTGTCAAAACTTTGTTAGGAATTATGTGATCCTTACTAGCTGGAAGTAAGGGAGTTGGGGCATGAAGTTATTTCTAGAGATTGGACACATACCAAGTTTAGCTCAGTTCTGGGCATCTTTAAAATACCTATACAAACTTGTTCCTACATAGTAACTTGCAACTTTGAATGAGAATGTGCTTGCTTACAGCAACGTGCTATATGTTCTGAATGCCCGAATTGGGAATCTGTGTCAAAACTTTGTTAGGAATTATGTGATCCTTACTAGCTGGAAGTAAGGGAGATGGGGCATGAAGTTATTTCTAGGAGTTGGAGACATACAACGTTTAGCTCAGTTCTGGGCATCTTTGAAATACCTATACAAACTTGTTCCTACATAGTAACTTGCAACTTTGAATGAGAATGTGCTTGCTTACAGCAACGTGCTATATGTTCTGAATGCCCGAATTGGGAATCTGTGTCAAAACTTTGTTAGGAATTATGTGATCCTTACTAGCTGGAAGTAAGGGAGATGGGGCATGACGTTATTTCTAGGACTTGGAGACATACAACGTTTAGCTCAGTTCTGGGCATCTTTGAAATACCTATACAAACTTGTTCCTACATAGTAACTTGCAACTTTGAATGAGAATGTGCTTGCTTACAGCAACGTGCTATATGTTCTGAATGCCCGAATTGGGAATCTGTGTCAAAACTTTGTTAGGAATTATGTGATCCTTACTAGCTGGAAGTAAGGGAGATGGGGCATGAAGTTATTTCTAGGAGTTGGAGAAATACAACGTTTAGCTCAGTTCTGGGCATCTTTGAAATACCTATACAAACTTGTTCCTACATAGTAACTTGCAACTTTGAATGAGAATGTGCTTGCTTACAACAACGTGCTATATGTTCTGAATGCCCGAATTGGGAATCTGTGTCAAAACTTTGTTAGGAATTATGTGATCCTTACTAGCTGGAAGAAAGGGAGATGGGGCATGAAGTTATTTCTAGGAGTTGGAGACATACAACGTTTAGCTCAGTTCTGGGCATCTTTGAAATACCTATACAAACTTGTTCCTACATAGTAACTTGCAACTTTGAATGAGAATGTGCTTGCTTACAGCAACCTGCTATATGTTCTGAATGCCCGAATTGGGAATCTGTGTCAAAACTTTGTTTGGAATTATGTGATCCTTACTAGCTGGAAGTAAGGGAGATGGGGCATGAAGTTATTTCTAGGAGTTGCAGACATACAACGTTTAGCTCAGTTCTGGGCATCTTTGAAATACCTATACAAACTTGTTCCTACATAGTAACTTGCAACTTTGAATGAGAATGTGCTTGCTTACAGCAACGTGCTATATGTTCTGAATGCCCGAATTGGGAATCTGTGTCAAAACTTTGTTAGGAATTATGTGATCCTCACTAGCTGGAAGTAAGGGAGATGGGGCATGAAGTTATTTCTAGGAGTTGGAGACATACAGCGTTTAGCTCAGTTCTGGGCATCTTTGAAATACCTATACAAACTTGTTCCTACATAGTAACTTGCTTCTTAGAATGAGAATGTGAATGCTTACAGCAACGTGCTATATGTTCTGAATGCCCGAATTGGGAATCTGTGTCAAAACTTTGTTAGGAATTATGTGATTCTCACTAGCTGGAAGTAAGGGAGATGGGGCATGAAGTTATTTCTAGGAGTTGGAGACATACAAACTTCAGCTCAGTTCTGGGCATCTTTGAAAGTCCTATACAAACTTGTTCCTACATAGTAACTTGCATCTTTGAATGAGAATGTGCTTGCTTACAGCAACGTGCTATATGTTCTGAATGCCCGTATTGGGAATCTGTGTCAAAACTTTGTTAGGAATTATGTGATCCTTACTAGCTGGAAGTAAGGGAGATGGGGCATGAAGTTATTTCTAGGAGTTGGAGACATACAACGTTTAGCTCACTTCTGGGCATCTTTGAAATACCTATACAAACTTGTTCCTACATAGTAACTTGCAACTTTGAATGAGAATGTGCTTGCTTACAGCAACGTGCTATATGTTCTAAATGCCCGTATTGGGAATCTGTGTCAAAACATTTTTAGGAATTATGTGATCCTTACTAGCTGGAAGTAAGGGAGATGGGGCATGAAGTTATTTCTAGGAGTTGGAGACATACAACGTTTAGCTCAGTTCTGGGCATCTTTGAAATACCTATACACACTTGTTCCTACATAGTAACTTGCAACTTTGAATGAGAATGTGCTTGCTTACAGCAACGTGCTATATGTTCTGAATGCCCGAATTGGGAATCTGTGTCAAAACTTTGTTAGGAATTATGTGATCCTTACTAGCTGGAAGTAAGGGAGATGGGGCATGAAGTTATTTCTAGGAGTTGGAGACATACCAAGTTTAGCTCAGTTCTGGGCATCTTTGAAATACCTATACAAACTTGTTCCTACATAGTAACTTGCAACTTTGAATGAGAATGTGCTTGCTTACAGCAACGTGCTATATGTTCTGAATGCCCGAATTGGGAATCTGTGTCAAAACTTTGTTAGGAATTATGTGACCCTTACTAGCTGGAAGTAAGGGAGATGGGGCATGAAGTTATTTCTAGGAGTTGGAGACATACAACATTTAGCTCAGCTCTGGGCATCTTTGAAATACCTATACAAACTTGTTCCTACATAGTAACTTGCAACTTTGAATGAGAATGTGCTTGCTTACAGCAACGTGCTATATGTTCTGAATGCCCGAATTGGGAATCTGTGTCAAAACTTTGTTAGGAATTATGTGATCCTTACTAGCTGGAAGTAAGGGAGATGGGGCATGAAGTTATTTCTAGGAGTTGGAGACATACAACGTTTAGCTCACTTCTGGGCATCTTTGAAATACCTATACAAACTTGTTCCTACATAGTAACTTGCAACTTTGAATGAGAATGTGCTTGCTTACAGCAACGTGCTATATGTTCTGAATGCCCGTATTGGGAATCTGTGTCAAAACATTTTTAGGAATTATGTGATCCTTACTAGCTGGAAGTAAGGGAGATGGGGCATGAAGTTATTTCTAGGAGTTGGAGACATACAACGTTTAGCTCAGTTCTGGGCATCTTTGAAATACCTATACAAACTTGTTCCTACATAGTAACTTGCAACTTTTAATGAGAATGTGCTTGCTTACAGCAACGTGCTATATGTTCTGAATGCCCGAATTGGGAATCTGTGTCAAAACTTTGTTAGGAATTATGTGATCCTTACTAGATGGAAGTAAGGGAGATGGGGCATGAAGTTATTTCTAGGAGTTGCAGACATACAACGTTTAGCTCAGTTCTGGGCATCTTTGAAATACCTATACAAACTTGTTCCTACATAGTAACTTGCAACTTTGAATGAGAATGTGCTTGCTTACAGCAACGTGCTATATGTTCTGAATGCCCGAATTGGGAATCTGTGTCAAAACTTTGTTAGGAATTATGTGATCATTACCAGCTGGAAGTAAGTGAGTTGGGGCATGAAGTTATTTCTAGAGGTTGGACACATACCAAGTTCAGCTCAGTTCTGGGCATCTTTGAAATACCTATACAAACTTGTTCCTACATAGTAACTTGCAACTTTGAATGAGAATGTGCTTTCTTACAGCAACGTGCTATATGTTCTGAATGCCCGAATTGGGAATCTGTGTCAAAACTTTGTTAGGAATTATGTGATCCTTACTAGCTGGAAGTAAGGGAGATGGGGCATGAAGTTATTTCTAGGAGTTGGAGACATACAACGTTTAGCTCAGTTCTGGGCATCTTTGAAATACCTATACAAACTTGTTCCTACATAGTAACTTGCAACTTTGAATGAGAATGTGCTTGCTTACAGCAACGTGCTATATGTTCTGAATGCCCGAATTGGGAATCTGTGTCAAAACTTTGTTAGGAATTATGTGATCCTACCTAGCTGGAAGTAAGGGAGATGGGGCATGAAGTTATTTCTAGGAGTTTGAGACATACCAAGTTTAGCTCAGTTCTGGGCATCTTTGAAATACCTATACAAACTTGTTCCTACATAGTAACTTGCAACTTTGAATGAGAATGTGCTTGCTTACAGCAACGTGCTATATGTTCTGAATGCCCGAATTGGGAATCTGTGTCAAAACTTTGTTAGGAATTATGTGACCCTTACTAGCTGGAAGTAAGGGAGATGGGGCATGAAGTTATTTCTAGGAGTTGGAGACATACAACGTTTAGCTCAGTTCTGGGCATCTTTGAAATACCTATACAAACTTGTTCCTACATAGTAACTTGCAACTTTGAATGAGAATGTGCTTGCTTACAGCAACGTGCTATATGTTCTGAATGCCCGAATTGGGAATCTGTGTCAAAACTTTGTTAGGAATTATGTGATCCTTACTAGCTGGAAGTAAGGGAGATGGGGCATGAAGTTATTTCTATGAGTTGGAGACATACAACGTTTAGCTCAGTTCTGGGCATCTTTGAAATACCTATACAAACTTGTTCCAACATAGTAACTTGCAACTTTGAATGAGAATGTGCTTGCTTACAGCAACGTGCTATATGTTCTGAATGCCCGAATTGGGAATCTGTGTCAAAACTTTGTTAGGAATTATGTGATCCTTACTAGCTGGAAGTAAGGGAGATGGGGCATGAAGTTATTTCTAGGAGTTGGAGACATACAACATTTAGCTCAGCTCTGGGCATCTTTGAAATACCTATACAAACTTGTTCCTACATAGTAACTTGCAACTTTGAATGAGAATGTGCTTGCTTACAGCAACGTGCTATATGTTCTGAATGCCCGAATTGGGAATCTGTGTCAAAACTTTGTTAGGAATTATGTGATCCTTACTAGCTGGAAGTAAGGGAGATGGGGCATGAAGTTATTTCTAGGAGTTGGAGAAATACAACGTTTAGCTCACTTCTGGGCATCTTTGAAATACCTATACAAACTTGTTCCTACATAGTAACTTGCAACTTTGAATGAGAATGTGCTTGCTTACAGCAACGTGCTATATGTTCTGAATGCCCGTATTGGGAATCTGTGTCAAAACATTTTTAGGAATTATGTGATCCTTACTAGCTGGAAGTAAGGGAGATGGGGCATGAAGTTATTTCTAGGAGTTGGAGACATACAACGTTTAGCTCAGTTCTGGGCATCTTTGAAAACCCTATACAAACTTGTTCCTACATAGTAACTTGCATCTTTGAATGAGAATCTGCTTGCTTACAGCAACGTGCTATATGTTCTGAATGCCCGAATTGGGAATCTGTGTCAAATCTTTGTTAGGAATTATGTGATCCTTACTAGCTGGAAGTAAGGGAGATGGGGCATGAAGTTATTTCTAGGAGTTGGAGACATACAACGTTTAGCTCAGTTCTGGGCATCTTTGAAATACCTATACAAACTTGTTCCTACATAGTAACTTGCAACTTTGAATGAGAATGTGCTTGCTTACAGCAACGTGCAATATGTTCTGAATGCCCGAATTGGGAATCTGTGTCAAAACTTTGTTAGGAATTATGTGATCCTTACTAGATGGAAGTAAGGGAGATGGGGCATGAAGTTATTTCTAGGAGTTGGACACATACCAAGTTTAGCTCAGTTCTGGGCATCTTTGAAATACCTATACAAACTTGTTCCTACATAGTAACTTGCAACTTTGAATGAGAATGTGCTTGCTTACAGCAACGTGCTATATGTTCTGAATGCCCGAATTGGGAATCTGTGTCAAAACTTTGTTAGGAATTATGTGATCATTACCAGGTGGAAGTAAGTGAGTTGGGGCATGAAGTTATTTCTCGAGGTTGGACACATACCAAGTTCAGCTCAGTTCTGGGCATCTTTGAAATACCTATACAAACTTGTTCCTACATAGTAACTTGCAACTTTGAATGAGAATGTGCTTGCTTACAGCAACGTGCTATATGTTCTGAATGCCCGAATTGGGAATCTGTGTCAAAACTTTGTTAGGAATTATGTGATCCTCACTAGTTGGAAGTAAGGGAGATGGGGCATGAAGTTATTTCTAGGAGTTGGAGACATACAACGTTTAGCTCAGTTCTGTTCATCTTTGAAATACCTATAAAAACTTGTTCCTACATAGTAACTTGCAACTTTGAATGAGAATGTGCTTGCTTACAACAACGTGCTATATGTTCTGAATGCCCGAATTGGGAATCTGTGTCAAAACATTGTTAGGAATTATGTGATCCTTACTAGATGGAAGTAAGGGAGATGGGACATGAAGTTATTTCTAGGAGCTGCAGACATACAACGTTTAGCTCAGTTCTGGGCATCTTTGAAATACCTATACAATCTTGTTCCTACATAGTAACTTGCAACTTTGAATGAGAAAGTGCTTGCTTACAGCAACGTGCTATATGTTCTGAATGCCCGAATTGGGAATCTGTGTCAAAACTTTGTTAGGAATTATGTGATCATTACTAGCTGGACGTAAGGGAGTTGGGGCATGAAGTTATTTCTAGAGGTTGGACACATACCAAGTTTAGCTCAGTTCTGGGCATCTTTGAAATACCTATACAAACTTGTTCCTACATAGTAACTTGCAACTTTGAATGAGAATGTGCTTGCTTACAGCAACGTGCTATATGTTCTGAATGCCCGAATTGGGAATCTGTGTCAAAACTTTGTTAGGAATTATGTGATCCTTACTAGCTGGAAGTAAGGGAGATGGGGCATGAAGTTATTTCTAGGAGTTGGAGACATACAAGGTTTAGCTCAGTTCTGGGCATCTTTGAAAATCCTATACAAACTTGTTCCTACATAGTAACTTGCAACTTTGAATGAGAATGTGCTTGCTTACAGCAACGTGCTATATGTTCTGAATGCCCGAATTGGGAATCTGTGTCAAAACGTTGTTAGGAATTATGTGACCCTTACTAGCTGGAAGTAAGGGAGTTGGGGCATGAAGTTATTTCTAGAGGTTGGACACATACCAAGTTTAGCTCAGTTCTGGGCATCTTTGAAATACCTATACAAACTTGTTCCTACATAGTAACTTGCAACTTTGAATGAGAATGTGCTTGCTTACAGCAACGTGCTATATGTTCTGAATGCCCGAATTGGGAATCTGTGTCAAAACTTTGTTAGGAATTATGTGATCCTTACTAGATGGAAGTAAGGGAGATGGGGCATGAAGTTATTTCTAGGAGTTGGAGACATACAACGTTTAGCTCAGTTCTGGGCATCTTTGAAATACCTATACAAACTTGTTCCTACATAGTAACTTGCAACTTTGAATGAGAATGTGCTTGCTTACAGCAACGTGCTATATGTTCTGAATGCCCGAATTGGGAATCTGTGTCAAAACTTTGTTAGGAATTATGTGATCCTTACTAGCTGCAAGTAAGGGAGATGGGGCATGAAGTTATTTCTAGGACTTGGAGACATACAACGTTTAGCTCAGTTCTGGGCATCTTTGAAATACCTATACAAACTTGTTCCTACATAGTAACTTGCTTCTTAGAATGAGAAAGTGCTTGCTTACAGCAACGTGCTATATGTTCTGAATGCCCGAATTGGGAATCTGTGTCAAAACTTTGTTAGGAATTATGTGATCCTCACTAGCTGGAAGTAAGGGAGATGGGTCATGAAATTATTTCTAGGAGTTGGAGACATACAAACTTCAGCTCAGTTCTGGGCATCTTTGAAAGTCCTATACAAACTTATTCCTACATAGTAACTTGCATCTTTGAATGAGAATGTGCTTGCTTACAGCAACGTGCTATATGTTCTGAATGCCCGAATTGGGAATCTGTGTCAAAACATTGTTAGGAATTATGTGATCCTTAATAGCTGGAAGTAAGGGAGTTGGGGCATGAAGTTATTTCTAGAGATTGGACACATACCAAGATTAGCTCAATTCTGGGCATCTTTGAAATACCTATACAAACTTGTTCCTACATAGTAACTTGCAACTTTGAATGAGAAAGTGCTTGCTTACAGGAACGTGCTATATGTTCTGAATGCCCGAATTGGGAATCTGTGTCAAAACTTTGTTAGGAATTATGTGATCCTCACTAGCTGGAAGTAAGGGAGATGGGGCATGAAGTTATTTCTAGGAGTTGGAGACATACAAACTTCAGCTCAGTTCTGGGCATCTTTGAAAGTCCTATACAAACTTGTTCCTACATAGTAACTTGCATCTTTGAATGAGAATGTGCTTGCTTACAGCAACGTGCTATATGTTCTGAATGCCCTAATTGGGAATCTGTGTCAAAACTTTGTTAGGAATTATGTGATCCTTACTAGCTGGAAGTAAGGGAGATGGGGCATGAAGTTATTTCTAGGAGTTGGAGACATACAACGTTTAGCTCAGCTCTGGGCATCTTTGAAATAACTATACAAACTTGTTCCTACATAGTAACTTGCAACTTTGAATGAGAATGTGCTTGCTTACAGCAACGTGCTATATGTTCTGAATGCCCGTATTGGGAATCTGTGTCAAAACTTTGTTAGGAATTATGTGATCCTTACTAGCTGGAAGTAAGGGAGATGGGGCATGAAGTTATTTCTAGGAGTTGGAGACATACAACGTTGAGCTCACTTCTGGGCATCTTTGAAATACCTATACAAACTTGTTCCTACATAGTAACTTGCAACTTTGAATGAGAATGTGCTTGCTTACAGCAACGTGCTATATGTTCTGAATGCCCCTATTGGGAATCTGTGTCAAAACATTTTTAGGAATTATGTGATCCTTACTAGCTGGAAGTAAGGGAGATGGGGCATGAAGTTATTTCTAGGAGTTGGAGACATACAACGTTTAGCTCAGTTCTGGGCATCTTTGAAATACCTATACAAACTTGTTCCTACATAGTAACTTGCAAATTTGAATGAGAATGTGCTTGCTTACAGCAACGTGCTATATGTTCTGAATGCCCGAATTGGGAATCTGTGTCAAAACTTTGTTAGGAATTATGTGATCCTTACTAGCTGGAAGTAAGGGAGATGGGGCATGAAGTTATTTCTAGGAGTTGGACACATACCCACTTTAGCTCAGTTCTGGGCATCTTTGAAATACCTATACAAACTTGTTCCTACATAGTAACTTGCAACTTTGAATGAGAATGTGCTTGCTTACAGCAACGTGCTATATGTTCTGAATGCCCGAATTGGGAATCTGTGTCAAAACTTTGTTAGGAATTATGTGATCCTTACTAGCTGGAAGTAAGGGAGATGGGGCATGAAGTTATTTCTAGGAGTTGGAGACATACAACGTTTAGCTCAGTTCTGGGCATCTTTGAAATACCTATACAAACTTGTTCCTACATAGTAACTTGCAACTTTGAATGAGAATGTGCTTGCTTACAGCAACGTGCTATATGTTCTGAATGCCCGAATTGGGAATCTGTGTCAAAACTTTGTTAGGAATTATGTGATCCTTACTAGCTGGAAGTAAGTGAGTTGGGGCATGAAGTTATTTCTAGAGGTTGGACACATACCAAGTTTAGCTCAGTTCTGGGCATCTTTGAAATACCTATACAAACTTGTTCCTACATAGTAACTTGCAACTTTGAATGAGAATGTGCTTGCTTACAGCAACGTGCTATAAGTTCTGAATGCCCGAATTGGGAATCTGTGTCATAACTTTGTTAGTAATTATGTGATCCTTACTAGATGGAAGTAAGGGAGATGGGACATGAAGTTATTTCTAGGAGTTGGAGACATACAACGTTTAGCTCAGTTCTGGGCATCTTTGAAATACCTATACAAACTTGTTTCTACATAGTAACTTGCAACTTTGAATGAGAATGTGCTTGCTTACAGCAACGTGCTATATGTTCTGAATGCCCGAATTGGGAATCTGTGTCAAAACTTTGTTAGGAATTATGTGATCCTTACTAGCTGGAAGTAAGGGAGATGGGGCATGAAGTTATTTCTAGGAGTTGGAGACATACAACGTTTAGCTCAGTTCTGGGCATCTTTGAAATACCTATACAAACTTGTTCCTACATAGTAACTTGCAACTTTGAATGAGAATGTGCTTGCTTACAGCAACGTGCTATATGTTCTGAATGCCCGAATTGGGAATCTGTGTCAAAACTTTGTTAGGAATTATGTGATCCTTACTAGCTGGAAGTAAGGGAGATGGGGCATGAAGTTATTTCTAGGAGTTGGAGACATACAACGTTTAGCTCAGTTCTGGGCATCTTTGAAATACCTATACAAACTTGTTCCTACATAGTAACTTGCAACTTTGAATGAGAATGTGCTTGCTTACAGCAACCTGCTATATGTTCTGAATGCCCGAATTGGGAATCTGTGTCAAAACTTTGTTAGGAATTATGTGATCCTTACTAGCTGGAAGTAAGGGAGATGGGGCATGAAGTTATTTCTAGGAGTTGGAGACATACAACGTTTAGCTCAGTTCTGGGCATCTTTGAAATACCTATACAAACTTGTTCCTACATAGTAACTTGCAACTTTGAATGAGAATGTGCTTGCTTACAGCAACGTGCTATATGTTCTGAATGCCCGAATTGGGAATCTGTGTCAAAACTTTGTTAGGAATTATGTGATCCTTACTAGCTGGAAGAAAGGGAGATGGGGCATGAAGTTATTTCTAGGAGTTGCAGACATACAACGTTTAGCTCAGTTCTGGGCATCTTTGAAATACCTATACAAACTTGTTCCTACATAGTAACTTGCAACTTTGAATGAGAATGTGCTTGCTTACAGCAACGTGCTATATGTTCTGAATGCCCGAATTGGGAATCTGTGTCAAAACTTTGTTAGGAATTATGTGATCCTTACTAGCTGGAAGTAAGGGAGATGGGGCATGAAGTTATTTCTAGGAGTTGGAGACATGCAACGTTTAGCTCAGTTCTGGGCATCTTTGAAATACCTATACAAACTTGTTCCTACATAGTAACTTGCAACTTTGAATGAGAATGTGCTTGCTTACAGCAACGTGCTATATGTTCTGAATGCCCGAATTGGGAATCTGTGTCAAAACTTTGTTAGGAATTATGTGATCCTTACTAGCTGGAAGTAAGGGAGATGGGGCATGAAGTTATTTCTAGGAGTTGGAGACATACAACGTTTAGCTCAGTTCTGGGCATCTTTGAAATACCTATACAAACTTGTTCCTACATAGTAACTTGCAACTTTGAATGAGAATGTGCTTGCTTACAGCAACCTGCTATATGTTCTGAATGCCCGAATTGGGAATCTGTGTCAAAACTTTGTTAGGAATTATGTGATCCTTACTAGCTGGAAGTAAGGGAGATGGGGCATGAAGTTATTTCTAGGAGTTGCAGACATACAACTTTTAGCTCAGTTCTGGGCATCTTTGAAATACCTATACAAACTTGTTCCTACATAGTAACTTGCAACTTTGAATGAGAATGTGCTTGCTTACAGCAACGTGCTATATGTTCTGAATGCCCGAATTGGGAATCTGTGTCAAAACTTTGTTAGGAATTATGTGATCCTCACTAGCTGGAAGTATGGGAGATGGCGCATGAAGTTATTTCTAGGAGTTGGAGACATACAACGTTTAGCTCAGTTCTTGGCATCTTTGAAATACCTATACAAACTTGTTCCTACATAGTAACTTGCTTCTTAGAATGAGAATGTGAATGCTTACAGCAACGTGCTATATGTTCTGAATGCCCGAATTGGGAATCTGTGTCAAAACTTTGTTAGGAATTATGTGATCCTCACTAGCTGGAAGTAAGGGAGATGGGGCATGAAGTTATTTCTAGGAGTTGGAGACATACAAACTTCAGCTCAGTTCTGGGCATCTTTGAAAGTCCTATACAAACTTGTTCCTACATAGTAACTTGCATCTTTGAATGAGAATGTGCTTGCTTACAGCAACGTGCTATATGTTCTGAATGCCCGAATTGGTAATCTGTGTCAAAACTTTGTTAGGAATTATGTGATCCTTACTAGCTGGAAGTAAGGGAGATGGGGCATGAAGTTATTTCTAGGAGTTGGACACATACCCACTTTAGCTCAGTTCTGGGCATCTTTGAAATACCTATACAAACTTGTTCCTACATAGTAACTTGCAACTTTGAATGAGAATGTGCTTGCTTACAGCAACGTGCTATATGTTCTGAATGCCCGAATTGGGAATCTGTGTCAAAACTTTGTTAGGAATTATGTGATCCTTACTAGCTGGAAGTAAGGGAGATGGGGCATGAAGTTATTTCTAGGAGTTGGAGACATACAACGTTTAGCTCAGTTCTGGGCATCTTTGAAATACCTATACAAACTTGTTCCTACATAGTAACTTGCAACTTTGAATGAGAATGTGCTTGCTTACAGCAACGTGCTATATGTTCTGAATGCCCGAATTGGGAATCTGTGTCAAAACTTTGTTAGGAATTATGTGATCCTTACTAGCTGGAAGTAAGTGAGTTGGGGCATGAAGTTATTTCTAGAGGTTGGACACATACCAAGTTTAGCTCAGTTCTGGGCATCTTTGAAATACCTATACAAACTTGTTCCTACATAGTAACTTGCAACTTTGAGTGAGAATGTGCTTGCTTACAGCAACGTGCTATAAGTTCTGAATGCCCGAATTGGGAATCTGTGTCATAACTTTGTTAGTAATTATGTGATCCTTACTAGATGGAAGTAAGGGAGATGGGACATGAAGTTATTTCTAGGAGTTGGAGACATACAACGTTTAGCTCAGTTCTGGGCATCTTTGAAATACCTATACAAACTTGTTCCTACATAGTAACTTGCAACTTTGAATGAGAATGTGCTTGCTTACAGCAACGTGCTATATGTTCTGAATGCCCGAATTGGGAATCTGTGTCAAAACTTTGTTAGGAATTATGTGATCCTTACTAGCTGGAAGTAAGGGAGATGGGGCATGAAGTTATTTCTAGGAGTTGGAGACATACAACGTTTAGCTCAGTTCTGGGCATCTTTGAAATACCTATACAAACTTGTTCCTACATAGTAACTTGCAACTTTGAATGAGAATGTGCTTGCTTACAGCAACGTGCTATATGTTCTGAATGCCCGAATTGGGAATCTGTGTCAAAACTTTGTTAGGAATTATGTGATCCTTACTAGCTGGAAGTAAGGGAGATGGGGCATGAAGTTATTTCTAGGAGTTGGAGACATACAACGTTTAGCTCAGTTCTGGGCATCTTTGAAATACCTATACAAACTTGTTCCTACATAGTAACTTGCAACTTTGAATGAGAATGTGCTTGCTTACAGCAACGTGCTATATGTTCTGAATGCCCGAATTGGGAATCTGTGTCAAAACTTTGTTAGGAATTATGTGATCCTTACTAGCTGGAAGTAAGGGAGATGGGGCATGAAGTTATTTCTAGGAGTTGGAGACATACAACGTTTAGCTCAGTTCTGGGCATCTTTGAAATACCTATACAAACTTGTTCCTACATAGTAACTTGCAACTTTGAATGAGAATGTGCTTGCTTACAGCAACGTGCTATATGTTCTGAATGCCCGAATTGGGAATCTGTGTCAAAATTTGTTAGGAATTATGTGATCCTTACTAGCTGGAAGAAAGGGAGATGGGGCATGAAGTTATTTCTAGGAGTTGCAGACATACAACGTTTAGCTCAGTTCTGGGCATCTTTGAAATACCTATACAAACTTGTTCCTACATAGTAACTTGCAACTTTGAATGAGAATGTGCTTGCTTACAGCAACGTGCTATATGTTCTGAATGCCCGAATTGGGAATCTGTTTCAAAACTTTGTTAGGAATTATGTGATCCTTACTAGCTGGAAGTAAGGGAGATGGGGCATGAAGTTATTTCTAGGAGTTGGAGACATGCAACGTTTAGCTCAGTTCTGGGCATCTTTGAAATACCTATACAAACTTGTTCCTACATAGTAACTTGCAACTTTGAATGAGAATGTGCTTGCTTACAGCAACGTGCTATATGTTCTGAATGCCCGAATTGGGAATCTGTGTCAAAACTTTGTTAGGAATTATGTGATCCTTACTAGCTGGAAGTAAGGGAGATGGGGCATGAAGTTATTTCTAGGAGTTGGAGACATACAACGTTTAGCTCACTTCTGGGCATCTTTGAAATACCTATACAAACTTGTTCCTACATAGTAACTTGCAACTTTGAATGAGAATGTGCTTGCTTACAGCAACGTGCTATATGTTCTGAATGCCCGAATTGGGAATCTGTGTCAAAACTTTGTTCGGAATTATGTGATCCTTACTAGCTGGAAGTAAGGGAGATGGGGCATGAAGTTATTTCTAGGAGTTGGAGACATACAACGTTTAGCTCAGTTCTGGGCATCTTTGAAATACCTATACAAACTTGTTCCTACATAGTAACTTGCAACTTTGAATGAGAATGTGCTTGCTTACAGCAACGTGCTATATGTTCTGAATGCCCGAATTGGGAATCTGTGTCAAAATTTGTTAGGAATTATGTGATCCTTACTAGCTGGAAGAAAGGGAGATGGGGCATGAAGTTATTTCTAGGAGTTGCAGACATACAACGTTTAGCTCAGTTCTGGGCATCTTTGAAATACCTATACAAACTTCTTCCTACATAGTAACTTGCAACTTTGAATGAGAATGTGCTTGCTTACAGCAACGTGCTATATGTTCTGAATGCCCGAATTGGGAATCTGTTTCAAAACTTTGTTAGGAATTATGTGATCCTTACTAGCTGGAAGTAAGGGAGATGGGGCATGAAGTTATTTCTAGGAGTTGGAGACATGCAACGTTTAGCTCAGTTCTGGGCATCTTTGAAATACCTATACAAACTTGTTCCTACATAGTAACTTGCAACTTTGAATGAGAATGTGCTTGCTTACAGCAACGTGCTATATGTTCTGAATGCCCGAATTGGGAATCTGTGTCAAAACTTTGTTAGGAATTATGTGATCCTTACTAGCTGGAAGTAAGGGAGATGGGGCATGAAGTTATTTCTAGGAGTTGGAGACATACAACGTTTAGCTCAGTTCTGGGCATCTTTGAAATACCTATACAAACTTGTTCCTACATAGTAACTTGCAACTTTGAATGAGAATGTGCTTGCTTACAGCAACCTGCTATATGTTCTGAATGCCCGAATTGGGAATCTGTGTCAAAACTTTGTTAGGAATTATGTGATCCTTACTAGCTGGAAGTAAGGGAGATGGGGCATGAAGTTATTTCTAGGAGTTGCAGACATACAAAGTTTAGCTCAGTTCTGGGCATCTTTGAAATACCTATACAAACTTGTTCCTACATAGTAACTTGCAACTTTGAATGAGAATGTGCTTGCTTACAGCAACGTGCTATATGTTCTGAATGCCCGAATTGGGAATCTGTGTCAAAACTTTGTTAGGAATTATGTGATCCTCACTAGCTGGAAGTAAGGGAGATGGGGCATGAAGTTATTTCTAGGAGTTGGAGACATACAACGTTTAGCTCAGTTCTGGGCATCTTTGAAATACCTATACAAACTTGTTCCTACATAGTAACTTGCTTCTTAGAATGAGAATGTGAATGCTTACAGCAACGTGCTATATGTTCTGAATGCCCGAATTGGGAATCTGTGTCAAAACTTTGTTAGGAATTATGTGATCCTCACTAGCTGGAAGTAAGGGAGATGGGGCATGAAGTTATTTCTAGGAGTTGGAGACATACAAACTTCAGCTCAGTTCTGGGCATCTTTGAAAGTCCTATACAAACTTGTTCCTACATAGTAACTTGCATCTTTGAATGAGAATGTGCTTGCTTACAGCAACGTGCTATATGTTCTGAATGCCCGAATTGGGAATCTGTGTCAAAACTTTGTTAGGAATTATGTGATCCTTACTAGCTGGAAGTAAGGGAGATGTGGCATGAAGTTATTTCTAGGAGTTGGAGACATACAACGTTTAGCTCAGCTCTGGGCATCTTTGAAATACCTATACAAACTTGTTCCTACATAGTAACTTGCAACTTTGAATGAGAATGTGCTTGCTTACAGCAACGTGCTATATGTTCTGAATGCCCGTATTGGGAATCTGTGTCAAAACTTTGTTAGGAATTATGTGATCCTTACTAGCTGGAAGTAAGGGAGATGGGGCATGAAGTTATTTCTAGGAGTTGGAGACATACAACGTTTAGCTCACTTCTGGGCATCTTTGAAATACCTATACAAACTTGTTCCTACATAGTAACTTGCAACTTTGAATGAGAATGTGCTTGCTTACAGCAACGTGCTATATGTTCTGAATGCCCGAATTGGGAATCTGTGTCAAAACTTTGTTAGGAATTATGTGATCCTTACTAGCTGGAAGTAAGGGAGATGGGGCATGAAGTTATTTCTAGGAGTTGGAGACATACAACGTTTAGCTCAGTTCTGGGCATCTTTGAAATACCTATACAAACTTGTTCCTACATAGTAACTTGCAACTTTGAATGAGAATGTGCTTGCTTACAGCAACGTGCTATATGTTCTGAATGCCCGAATTGGGAATCTGTGTCAAAATTTGTTAGGAATTATGTGATCCTTACTAGCTGGAAGAAAGGGAGATGGGGCATGAAGTTATTTCTAGGAGTTGCAGACATACAACGTTTAGCTCAGTTCTGGGCATCTTTGAAATACCTATACAAACTTGTTCCTACATAGTAACTTGCAACTTTGAATGAGAATGTGCTTGCTTACAGCAACGTGCTATATGTTCTGAATGCCCGAATTGGGAATCTGTTTCAAAACTTTGTTAGGAATTATGTGATCCTTACTAGCTGGAAGTAAGGGAGATGGGGCATGAAGTTATTTCTAGGAGTTGGAGACATGCAACGTTTAGCTCAGTTCTGGGCATCTTTGAAATACCTATACAAACTTGTTCCTACATAGTAACTTGCAACTTTGAATGAGAATGTGCTTGCTTACAGCAACGTGCTATATGTTCTGAATGCCCGAATTGGGAATCTGTGTCAAAACTTTGTTAGGAATTATGTGATCCTTACTAGCTGGAAGTAAGGGAGATGGGGCATGAAGTTATTTCTAGGAGTTGGAGACATACAACGTTTAGCTCACTTCTGGGCATCTTTGAAATACCTATACAAACTTGTTCCTACATAGTAACTTGCAACTTTGAATGAGAATGTGCTTGCTTACAGCAACGTGCTATATGTTCTGAATGCCCGAATTGGGAATCTGTGTCAAAACTTTGTTCGGAATTATGTGATCCTTACTAGCTGGAAGTAAGGGAGATGGGGCATGAAGTTATTTCTAGGAGTTGGAGACATACAACGTTTAGCTCATTTCTGGGCATCTTTGAAATACCTATACAAACTTGTTCCTACATAGTAACTTGCAACTTTGAATGAGAATGTGCTTGCTTACAGCAACGTGCTATATGTTCTGAATGCCCGAATTGGGAATCTGTGTCAAAATTTGTTAGGAATTATGTGATCCTTACTAGCTGGAAGAAAGGGAGATGGGGCATGAAGTTATTTCTAGGAGTTGCAGACATACAACGTTTAGCTCAGTTCTGGGCATCTTTGAAATACCTATACAAACTTCTTCCTACATAGTAACTTGCAACTTTGAATGAGAATGTGCTTGCTTACAGCAACGTGCTATATGTTCTGAATGCCCGAATTGGGAATCTGTTTCAAAACTTTGTTAGGAATTATGTGATCCTTACTAGCTGGAAGTAAGGGAGATGGGGCATGAAGTTATTTCTAGGAGTTGGAGACATGCAACGTTTAGCTCAGTTCTGGGCATCTTTGAAATACCTATACAAACTTGTTCCTACATAGTAACTTGCAACTTTGAATGAGAATGTGCTTGCTTACAGCAACGTGCTATATGTTCTGAATGCCCGAATTGGGAATCTGTGTCAAAACTTTGTTAGGAATTATGTGATCCTTACTAGCTGGAAGTAAGGGAGATGGGGCATGAAGTTATTTCTAGGAGTTGGAGACATACAACGTTTAGCTCAGTTCTGGGCATCTTTGAAATACCTATACAAACTTGTTCCTACATAGTAACTTGCAACTTTGAATGAGAATGTGCTTGCTTACAGCAACCTGCTATATGTTCTGAATGCCCGAATTGGGAATCTGTGTCAAAACTTTGTTAGGAATTATGTGATCCTTACTAGCTGGAAGTAAGGGAGATGGGGCATGAAGTTATTTCTAGGAGTTGCAGACATACAAAGTTTAGCTCAGTTCTGGGCATCTTTGAAATACCTATACAAACTTGTTCCTACATAGTAACTTGCAACTTTGAATGAGAATGTGCTTGCTTACAGCAACGTGCTATATGTTCTGAATGCCCGAATTGGGAATCTGTGTCAAAACTTTGTTAGGAATTATGTGATCCTCACTAGCTGGAAGTAAGGGAGATGGGGCATGAAGTTATTTCTAGGAGTTGGAGACATACAACGTTTAGCTCAGTTCTGGGCATCTTTGAAATACCTATACAAACTTGTTCCTACATAGTAACTTGCTTCTTAGAATGAGAATGTGAATGCTTACAGCAACGTGCTATATGTTCTGAATGCCCGAATTGGGAATCTGTGTCAAAACTTTGTTAGGAATTATGTGATCCTCACTAGCTGGAAGTAAGGGAGATGGGGCATGAAGTTATTTCTAGGAGTTGGAGACATACAAACTTCAGCTCAGTTCTGGGCATCTTTGAAAGTCCTATACAAACTTGTTCCTACATAGTAACTTGCATCTTTGAATGAGAATGTGCTTGCTTACAGCAACGTGCTATATGTTCTGAATGCCCGAATTGGGAATCTGTGTCAAAACTTTGTTAGGAATTATGTGATCCTTACTAGCTGGAAGTAAGGGAGATGTGGCATGAAGTTATTTCTAGGAGTTGGAGACATACAACGTTTAGCTCAGCTCTGGGCATCTTTGAAATACCTATACAAACTTGTTCCTACATAGTAACTTGCAACTTTGAATGAGAATGTGCTTGCTTACAGCAACGTGCTATATGTTCTGAATGCCCGTATTGGGAATCTGTGTCAAAACTTTGTTAGGAATTATGTGATCCTTACTAGCTGGAAGTAAGGGAGATGGGGCATGAAGTTATTTCTAGGAGTTGGAGACATACAACGTTTAGCTCACTTCTGGGCATCTTTGAAATACCTATACAAACTTGTTCCTACATAGTAACTTGCAACTTTGAATGAGAATGTGCTTGCTTACAGCAACGTGCTATATGTTCTGAATGCCCGTATTGGGAATCTGTGTCAAAACATTTTTAGGAATTATGTGATCCTTACTAGCTGGAAGTAAGGGAGATGGGGCATGAAGTTATTTCTAGGAGTTGGAGACATACAACGTTTAGCTCAGTTCTGGGCATCTTTGAAATACCTATACAAACTTGTTCCTACATAGTAACTTGCAAGTTTGAATGAGAATGTGCTTGCTTACAGCAACGTGCTATATGTTCTGAATGCCCGAATTGGGAATCTGTGTCAAAACTTTGTTAGGAATTATGTGATCCTTACTAGCTGGAAGTAAGGGAGATGGGGCATGAAGTTATTTCTAGGAGTTGGAGACATACAACGTTTAGCTCAGTTCTGGGCATCTTTGAAATACCTATACAAACTTGTTCCTAAATAGTAACTTGCAACTTTGAATGAGAATGTGCTTGCTTACAGCAACGTGCTATATGTTCTGAATGCCCGAATTGGGAATCTGTGTCAAAACTTTGTTAGGAATTATGTGATCCTTACTAGCTGGAAGTAAGGGAGATGTGGCATGAAGTTATTTCTAGGAGTTGGAGACATACAACGTTTAGCTCAGTTCTGGGCATCTTTGAAATACCTATACAAACTTGTTCCTACATAGTAACTTGCAACTTTGAATGAGAATGTGCTTGCTTACAGCAACGTGCTATATGTTCTGAATGCCCGAATTGGGAATCTATGTCAAAACTTTGTTAGGAATTATGTGATCCTTAATAGCTGGAAGTAAGGGAGATGGGGCATGAAGTTATTTCTAGGAGTTGGAGACATACAACGTTTAGCTCAGTTCTGGGCATCTTTGAAATACCTATACAAACTTGTTCCTACATAGTAACTTGCAACTTTGAATCAGAATGTGCTTGCTTACAACAACGTGCTATATGTTCTGAATGCCCGAATTGGGAATCTGTGTCAAAACATTGTTAGGAATTATGTGATCCTTACTAGCTGGAAGTAAGGGAGATGGGACATGAAGTTATTTCTAGGAGCTGCAGACATACAACGTTTAGCTCAGTTCTGGGCATCTTTGAAATACCTATACAATCTTGTTCCTACATAGTAACTTGCAACTTTGAATGAGAAAGTGCTTGCTTACAGCAACGTGCTATATGTTCTGAATGCCCGAATTGGGAATCTGTGTCAAAACTTTGTTAGGAATTATGTGATCATTACTAGCTGGACGTAAGGGAGTTGGGGCATGAAGTTATTTCTAGAGGTTGGACACATACCAAGTTTAGCTCAGTTCTGGGCATCTTTGAAATACCTATACAAACTTGTTCCTACATAGTAACTTGCAACTTTGAATGAGAATGTGCTTGCTTACAGCAACGTGCTATATGTTCTGAATGCCCGAATTGGGAATCTGTGTCAAAACTTTGTTAGGAATTATGTGATCCTTACTAGCTGGAAGTAAGGGAGATGGGGCATGAAGTTATATCTAGGAGTTGGAGACATACAACGTTTAGCTCAGTTCTGGGCATCTTTGAAAATCCTATACAAACTTGTTCCTACATAGTAACTTGCAACTTTGAATGAGAATGTGCTTGCTTACAGCAACGTGCTATATGTTCTGAATGCCCGAATTGGGAATCTGTGTCAAACTTTGTTAGGAATTATGTGATCCTTACTAGTTGCAAGTAAGGGAGATGGGGCATGAAGTTATTTCTAGGACTTGGAGACATACAACGTTTAGCTCAGTTCTGGGCATCTTTGAAATACCTATACAAACTTGTTCCTACATAGTAACTTGCTTCTTAGAATGAGAAAGTGCTTGCTTACAGCAACGTGCTATATGTTCTGAATGCCCGAATTGGGAATCTGTGTCAAAACTTTGTTAGGAATTATGTGATCCTCACTAGCTGGAATTAAGGGAGATGGGTCATGAAATTATTTCTAGGAGTTGGAGACATACAAACTTCAGCTCAGTTCTGGGCATCTTTGAAAATCCTATACAAACTTATTCCTACATAGTAACTTGCATATTTGAATGAGAATGTGCTTGCTTACAGCAACGTGCTATATGTTCTGAATGCCCGAATTGGGAATCTGTGTCAAAACATTGTTAGGAATTATGAGATCCTTAATAGCTGGAAGTAAGGAAGTTGGGGCATGAAGTTATTTCTAGAGATTGGACACATACCAAGATTAGCTCAATTCTGGGCATCTTTGAAATACCTATACAAACTTGTTCCTACATAGTAACTTGCAACTTTGAATGAGAAAGTGCTTGCTTACAGCAACGTGCTATATGTTCTGAATGCCCGAATTGGGAATCTGTGTCAAAACTTTGTTAGGAATTATGTGATCCTCACTAGCTGGAAGTAAGGGAGATGGGGCATGAAGTTATTTCTAGGAGTTGGAGACATACAAACTTCAGCTCAGTTCTGGGCATCTTTGAAAGTCCTATACAAACTTGTTCCTACATAGTAACTTGCATCTTTGAATGAGAATGTGCTTGCTTACAGCAACGTGCTATATGTTCTGAATGCCCTAATTGGGAATCTGTGTCAAAACTTTGTTAGGAATTATGTGATCCTTACTAGCTGGAAGTAAGGGAGATGGGGCATGAAGTTATTTCTAGGAGTTGGAGACATACAACGTTTAGCTCAGCTCTGGGCATCTTTGAAATACCTATACAAACTTGTTCCTACATAGTAACTTGCAACTTTGAATGAGAATGTGCTTGCTTACAGCAACGTGCTATATGTTCTGAATGCCCGTATTGGGAATCTGTGTCAAAACTTTGTTAGGAATTATGTGATCCTTACTAGCTGGAAGTAAGGGAGATGGGGCATGAAGTTATTTCTAGGAGTTGGAGACATACAACGTTGAGCTCACTTCTGGGCATCTTTGAAATACCTATACAAACTTGTTCCTACATAGTAACTTGCAACTTTGAATGAGAATGTGCTTGCTTACAGCAACGTGCTATATGTTCTCAATGCCCGTATTGGGAATCTGTGTCAAAACATTTTTAGGAATTATGTGATCCTTACTAGCTGGAAGTAAGGGAGATGGGGCATGAAGTTATTTCTAGGAGTTGGAGACATACAACGTTTAGCTCAGTTCTGGGCATCTTTGAAATACCTATACCAACTTGTTCCTACATAGTAACTTGCAAATTTGAATGAGAATGTGCTTGCTTACAGCAACGTGCTATATGTTCTGAATGCCCGAATTGGGAATCTGTGTCAAAACTTTGTTAGGAATTATGTGATCCTTACTAGCTGGAAGTAAGGGAGATGGGGCATGAAGTTATTTCTAGGAGTTGGACACATACACACTTTAGCTCAGTTCTGGGCATCTTTGAAATACCTATACAAACTTGTTCCTACATAGTAACTTGCAACTTTGAATGAGAATGTGCTTGCTTACAGCAACGTGCTATATGTTCTGAATGCCCGAATTGGGAATCTGTGTCAAAACTTTGTTAGGAATTATGTGATCCTTACTAGCTGGAAGTAAGGGAGATGGGGCATGAAGTTATTTCTAGGAGTTGGAGACATACAACGTTTAGCTCAGTTCTGGGCATCTTTGAAATACCTATACAAACTTGTTCCTACATAGTAACTTGCAACTTTGAATGAGAATGTGCTTGCTTACAGCAACGTGCTATATGTTCTGAATGCCCGAATTGGGAATCTGTGTCAAAACTTTGTTAGGAATTATGTGATCCTTACTAGCTGGAAGTAAGTGAGTTGGGGCATGAAGTTATTTCTAGAGGTTGGACACATACCAAGTTTAGCTCAGTTCTGGGCATCTTTGAAATACCTATACAAACTTGTTCCTACATAGTAACTTGCAACTTTGAATGAGAATGTGCTTGCTTACAGCTACGTGCTATATGTTCTGAATGCCCGAATTGGGAATCTGTGTCATAACTTTGTTAGTAATTATGTGATCCTTACTAGATGGAAGTAAGGGAGATGGGACATGAAGTTATTTCTAGGAGTTGGAGACATACAACGTTTAGCTCAGTTCTGGGCATCTTTGAAATACCTATACAAACTTGTTCCTACATAGTAACTTGCAACTTTGAATGAGAATGTGCTTGCTTACAGCAACGTGCTATATGTTCTGAATGCCCGAATTGGGAATCTGTGTCAAAACTTTGTTAGGAATTATGTGATCCTTACTAGCTGGAAGTAAGGGAGATGGGTCATGAAGTTATTTCTAGGAGTTGGTGACATACAAACTTCAGCTCAGTTCTGGGCATCTTTGAAAGTCCTAGGCAAACTTGTTCCTACATAGTAACTTGCATCTTTGAATGAGAATGTGCTTGCTTACAGCAACGTGCTATATGTTCTGAATGCCCGAATTGGGAATCTGTGTCAAAACTTTGTTAGGAATTATGTGATCCTTACTAGCTGGAAGTAAGGGAGATGGGGCATGAAGTTATTTCTAGGAGTTGGACACATACCAAGTTTAGCTCAGTTCTGGGCATCTTTGAAATACCTATACAAACTTGTTCCTACATAGTAACCTGCAACTTTGAATGAGAATGTGCTTGCTTACAGCAACGTGCTATATGTTCTGAATGCCCATATTGGGAATCTGTGTCAAAACTTTGTTAGGAATTATGTGATCCTTAATAGCTGCAAGTAAGGGAGATGGGGCATGAAGTTATTTCTAGGAGTTGGAGACATACAACATTTAGCTCAGTTCTGGGCATCTTTGAAATACCTATACAAACTTGTTCCTACATAGTAACTTGCAACTTTGAATGAGAATGTGCTTGCTTACAGCAACGTGCTATATGTTCTGAATGCCCGAATTGGGAATCTGTGTCAAAACTTTGTTAGGAATTATGTGATCATTACTAGCTGGACGTAAGGGAGTTGGGGCATGAAGTTATTTCTAGAGGTTGGACACATACCAAGTTTAGCTCAGTTCTGGGCATCTTTGAAATACCTATACAAACTTGTTCCTACATAGTAACTTGCAACTTTGAATGAGAATGTGCTTGCTTACAGCAACGTGCTATATGTTCTGAATGCCCGAATTGGGAATCTGTGTCAAAACTTTGTTAGGAATTATGTGATCCTTACTAGCTGGAAGTAAGGGAGATGGGGCATGAAGTTATTTCTAGGAGTTGGAGACATACAACGTTTAGCTCAGTTCTGGGCATCTTTGAAAATCCTATACAAACTTGTTCCTACATAGTAACTTGCAACTTTGAATGAGAATGTGCTTGCTTACAGCAACGTGCTATATGTTCTGAATGCCCGAATTGGGAATCTGTGTCAAAACTTTGTTAGGAATTATGTGATCCTTACTAGCTGGAAGTAAGGGAGTTGGGGCATGAAGTTGTTTCTAGAGGTTGGACACATACCAAGTTTAGCTCAGTTCTGGGCATCTTTGAAATACCTATACAAACTTGTTCCTACATAGTAACTTGCAACTTTGAATGAGAATGTGCTTGCTTACAGCAACGTGCTATATGTTCTGAATGCCCGAATTGGGAATCTGTGTCAAAACTTTGTTAGGAATTATGTGATCCTTACTAGATGGAAGTAAGGGAGATGGGGCATGAAGTTATTTCTAGGAGTTGGAGACATACAACGTTTAGCTCAGTTCTGGGCATCTTTGAAATACCTATACAAACTTGTTCCTACATAGTAACTTGCAACTTTGAATGAGAATGTGCTTGCTTACAGCAACGTGCTATATGTTCTGAATGCCCGAATTGGGAATCTGTGTCAAAACTTTGTTAGGAATTATGTGATCCTTACTAGCTGCAAGTAAGGGAGATGGGGCATGAAGTTATTTCTAGGACTTGGAGACATACAACGTTTAGCTCAGTTCTGGGCATCTTTGAAATACCTATACAAACTTGTTCCTACATAGTAACTTGCTTCTTAGAATGAGAAAGTGCTTGCTTACAGCAACGTGCTATATGTTCTGAATGCCCGAAATGGGAATCTGTGTCAAAACTTTGTTAGGAATTATGTGATCCTCACTAGCTGGAAGTAAGGGAGATGGGTCATGAAATTATTTCTAGGAGTTGGAGACATACAAACTTCAGCTCAGTTCTGGGCATCTTTGAAAGTCCTATACAAACTTATTCCTACATAGTAACTTGCATCTTTGAATGAGAATGTGCTTGCTTACAGCAACGTGCTATATGTTCTGAATGCCCGAATTGGGAATCTGTGTCAAAACATTGTTAGGAATTATGAGATCCTTAATAGCTGGAAGTAAGGAAGTTGGGGCATGAAGTTATTTCTAGAGATTGGACACATACCAAGATTAGCTGAATTCTGGGCATCTTTGAAATACCTATACAAACTTGTTCCTACATAGTAACTTGCAACTTTGAATGAGAAAGTGCCTGCTTACAGCAACGTGCTATATGTTCTGAATGCCCGAATTGGGAATCTGTGTCAAAACTTTGTTAGGAATTATGTGATCCTCACTAGCTGGAAGTAAGGGAGATGGGGCATGAAGTTATTTCTAGGAGTTGGAGACATACAAAATTCAGCTCAGTTCTGGGCATCTTTGAAAGTCCTATACAAACTTGTTCCTACATAGTAACTTGCAACTTTGAATGAGAATGTGCTTGCTTACAGCAACGTGCTATATGTTCTGAATGCCCTAATTGGGAATCTGTGTCAAAACTTTGTTAGGAATTATGTGATCCTTACTAGCTGGAAGTAAGCGAGATGGGGCATGAAGTTATTTCTAGGAGTTGGAGACATACAACGTTTAGCTCAGCTCTGGGCATCTTTGAAATACCTATACAAACTTGTTCCTACATAGTAACTTGCAACTTTGAATGAGAATGTGCTTGCTTACAGCAACGTGCTATATGATCTGAATGCCCGTATTGGGAATCTGTGTCAAAACTTTGTTAGGAATTATGTGATCCTTACTAGCTGGAAGTAAGGGAGATGGGGCATGAAGTTATTTCTAGGAGTTGGAGACATACAACGTTTAGCTCAGTTCTGGGCATCTTTGAAATACCTATACAAACTTGTTCCTACATAGTAACTTGCAACTTTGAATGAGAATTTGCTTGCTTACAGCAACGTGCTATATGTTCTGAATGCCCGAATTGGGAATCTGTGTCAAAACTTTGTTAGGAATTATGTGATCCTTACTAGCTGGAAGTAAGGGAGATGGGGCATGAAATTATTTCTAGGAGTTGGACACATACCCACTTTAGCTCAGTTCTGGGCATCTTTGAAATACCTATACAAACTTGTTCCTACATAGTAACTTGCAACTTTGAATGAGAATGTGCTTGCTTACAGCAACGTGCTATATGTTCTGAATGCCCGAATTGGGAATCTGTGTCAAAACTTTGTTAGGAATTATGTGATCCTTACTAGCTGGAAGTAAGGGAGATGGGGCATGAAGTTATTTCTAGGAGTTGGAGACATACAACGTTTAGCTCAGTTCTGGGCATCTTTGAAATACCTATACAAACTTGTTCCTACATAGTAACTTGCTTCTTAGAATGAGAAAGTGCTTGCTTACAGCAACGTGCTATATGTTCTGAATGCCCGAATTGGGAATCTGTGTCAAAACTTTGTTAGGAATTATGTGATCCTCACTAGCTGGAAGTAAGGGAGATGGGTCATGAAATTATTTCTAGGAGTTGGAGACATACAAACTTCAGCTCAGTTCTGGGCATCTTTGAAAGTCCTATACAAACTTATTCCTACATAGTAACTTGCATCTTTGAATGAGAATGTGCTTGCTTACAGCAACGTGCTATATGTTCTGAATGCCCGAATTGGGAATCTGTGTCAAAACATTGTTAGGAATTATGAGATCCTTAATAGCTGGAAGTAAGGAAGTTGGGGCATGAAGTTATTTCTAGAGATTGGACACATACCAAGATTAGCTCAATTCTGGGCATCTTTGAAATACCTATACAAACTTGTTCCTACATAGTAACTTGCAACTTTGAATGAGAAAGTGCTTGCTTACAGCAACGTGCTATATGTTCTGAATGCCCGAATTGGGAATCTGTGTCAAAACTTTGTTAGGAATTATGTGATCCTCACTAGCTGGAAGTAAGGGAGATGGGGCATGAAGTTATTTCTAGGAGTTGGAGACATACAAACTTCAGCTCAGTTCTGGGCATCTTTGAAAGTCCTATACAAACTTGTTCCTACATAGTAACTTGCATCTTTGAATGAGAATGTGCTTGCTTACAGCAACGTGCTATATGTTCTGAATGCCCTAATTGGGAATCTGTGTCAAAACTTTGTTAGGAATTATGTGATCCTTACTAGCTGGAAGTAAGCGAGATGGGGCATGAAGTTATTTCTAGGAGTTGGAGACATACAACGTTTAGCTCAGCTCTGGGCATCTTTGAAATACCTATACAAACTTGTTCCTACATAGTAACTTGCAACTTTGAATGAGAATGTGCTTGCTTACAGCAACGTGCTATATGATCTGAATGCCCGTATTGGGAATCTGTGTCAAAACTTTGTTAGGAATTATGTGATCCTTACTAGCTGGAAGTAAGGGAGATGGGGCATGAAGTTATTTCTAGGAGTTGGAGACATACAACGTTGAGCTCACTTCTGGGCATCTTTGAAATACCTATACAAACTTGTTCCTACATAGTAACTTGCAACTTTGAATGAGAATGTGCTTGCTTACAGCAACGTGCTATATGTTCTGAATGCCCGTATTGGGAATCTGTGTCAAAACATTTTTAGGAATTATGTGATCCTTACTAGCTGGAAGTAAGGGAGATGGGGCATGAAGTTATTTCTAGGAGTTGGAGACATACAACGTTTAGCTCAGTTCTGGGCATCTTTGAAATACCTATACAAACTTGTTCCTACATAGTAACTTGCAAATTTGAATGAGAATGTGCTTGCTTACAGCAACGTGCTATATGTTCTGAATGCCCGAATTGGGAATCTGTGTCAAAACTTTGTTAGGAATTATGTGATCCTTACTAGCTGGAAGTAAGGGAGATGGGGCATGAAATTATTTCTAGGAGTTGGACACATACCCACTTTAGCTCAGTTCTGGGCATCTTTGAAATACCTATACAAACTTGTTCCTACATAGTAACTTGCAACTTTGAATGAGAATGTGCTTGCTTACAGCAACGTGCTATATGTTCTGAATGCCCGAATTGGGAATCTGTGTCAAAACTTTGTTAGGAATTATGTGATCCTTACTAGCTGGAAGTAAGGGAGATGGGGCATGAAGTTATTTCTAGGAGTTGGAGACATACAACGTTTACCTCAGTTCTGGGCATCTTTGAAATACCTATACAAACTTGTTCCTACATAGTAACTTGCAACTTTGAATGAGAATGTGCTTGCTTACAGCAACGTGCTATATGATCTGAATGCCCGAATTGGGAATCTGTGTCAAAACTTTGTTAGGAATTATGTGATTCTTACTAGCTGGAAGTAAGTGAGTTGGGGCATGAAGTTATTTCTAGAGGTTGGACACATACCAAGTTTAGCTCAGTTCTGGGCATCTTTGAAATACCTATACAAACTTGTTCCTACATAGTAACTTGCAACTTTGAATGAGAATGTGCTTGCTTACAGCAACGTGCTATATGTTCTGAATGCCCGAATTGGGAATCTGTGTCATAACTTTGTTAGTAATTATGTGATCCTTAATAGATGGAAGTAAGGGAGATGGGACATGAAGTTATTTCTAGGAGTTGGAGACATACAACGTTTAGCTCAGTTCTGGGCATCTTTGAAATACCTATACAAACTTGTTCCTACATAGTAACTTGCAACTTTGAATGAGAATGTGCTTGCTTACAGCAACGTGCTATATGTTCTGAATGCCCGAATTGGGAATCTGTGTCAAAACTTTGTTAGGAATTATGTGATCCTTACTAGCTGGAAGTAAGGGAGATGGGTCATGAAGTTATTTCTAGGAGTTGGTGACATACAAACTTCAGCTCAGTTCTGGGCATCTTTGAAAGTCCTATGCAAACTTGTTCCTACATAGTAACTTGCATCTTTGAATGAGAATGTGCTTGCTTACAGCAACGTGCTTTATGTTCTGAATGCCCGAATTGGGAATCTGTGTCAAAACTTTGTTAGGAATTATGTGATCCTTACTAGCTGGAAGTAAGGGAGATGGGGCATGAAGTTATTTCTAGGAGTTGGACACATACCAAGTTTAGCTCAGTTCTGGGCATCTTTGAAATACCTATACAAACTTGTTCCTACATAGTAACCTGCAACTTTGAATGAGAATGTGCTTGCTTACAGCAACGTGCTATATGTTCTGAATGCCCATATTGGGAATCTGTGTCAAAACTTTGTTAGGAATTATGTGATCCTTACTAGCTGCAAGTAAGGGAGATGGGGCATGAAGTTATTTCTAGGAGTTGGAGACATACAACGTTTAACTCAGTTCTGGGCATCTTTGAAATACCTATACAAACTTGTTCCTACATAGTAACTTGCAACTTTGAATGAGAATGTGCTTGCTTACAGCAACGTGCTATATGTTCTGAATGCCCATATTGGGAATCTGTGTCAAAACATTGTTAGGAATTATGTGATCCTTACTAGCTGGAAGTAAGGGAGATGGGGCATGAAGTTATTTCTAGGAGTTGGAGACATACAAAGTTTAGCTCAGTTCTGGGCATCTTTGAAATACCTATACAAACTTGTTCCTACATAGTAACTTGCAACTTTGAATGAGAATGTGCTTGCTTACAGCAACGTGCTATATGTTCTGAATGCCCGAATTGGGAATCTGTGTCAAAACTTTGTTAGGAATTATGTGATCCTTACTAGCTGGTAGTAAGGGAGATGGGGCATGAAGTTATTTCTAGGAGTTGGAGACATACAACGTTTAGCTCAGTTCTGGGCATCTTTGAAATACCTATACAAACTTGTTCTTACATAGTATCTTGCAACTTTGAATGAGAATGTGCTTGCTTACAGCAACGTGCTATATGTTCTGAATGCCCGAATTGGGAATCTGTGTCAAAACTTTGTTAGGAATTATGTGATCCTTACTAGCTGGAAGTAAGGGAGATGGGGCATGAAGTTATTTCTAGGAGTTGGAGACATACAACGTTTAGCTCAGTTCTGGGCATCTTTGAAATACCTATACAAACTTGTTCTTACATAGTATCTTGCAACTTTGAATGAGAATGTGCTTGCTTACAGCAACGTGCTATATGTTCTGAATGCCCGAATTGGGAATCTGTGTCAAAACTTTGTTAGGAATTATGTGATCCTTACTAGCTGGAAGTAAGGGAGATGGGGCATGAAGTTATTTCTAGGAGTTGGAGACATACAACGTTTAGCTCAGTTCTGGGCATCTTTGAAAGTCCTATACAAACTTGTTCCTACATAGTAACTTGCAACTTTGAATGAGAATGTGCTTGCTTACAGCAACGTGCTATATGTTCTGAATGCCCGAATTGGGAATCTGTGTCAAAACTTTGTTAGGAAATATGTGATCCTTACTAGCTGGAAGTAAGGGAGTTGGGGCATGAAGTTATTTCTAGAGGTTGGACACATACCAAGTTTAGCTCAGTTCTGGGCATCTTTGAAATACCTATACAGACTTGTTCCTACATAGTAACTTGCAACTTTGAAGGAGAATGTGCTTGCTTACAGCAACGTGCTATATGTTCTGAATGCCCGAATTGGGAATCTGTGTCAAAACTTTGTTAGGAATTATGTGATCCTTACTAGCTGGAAGTAAGGGAGATGGGTCATGAAGTTATTTCTAGGAGTTGGTGACATACAAACTTCAGCTCAGTTCTGGGCATCTTTGAAAGTCCTATGCAAACTTGTTCCTACATAGTAACTTGCATCTTT
This sequence comes from Diceros bicornis minor, assembly GCF_020826845.1. Classification (NCBI taxonomy): domain Eukaryota; kingdom Metazoa; phylum Chordata; class Mammalia; order Perissodactyla; family Rhinocerotidae; genus Diceros; species Diceros bicornis. Next base: position 67,476,576 of record NC_080753.1, on the reverse strand, counting down.
GAATGAGAATGTGCTTGCTTACAGCAACGTGCTTTATGTTCTGAATGCCCGAATTGGGAATCTGTGTCAAAACTTTGTTAGGAATTATGTGATCCTTACTAGCTGGAAGTAAGGGAGATTGGGCATGAAGTCATTTCTAGGAGTTGGACACATACCAAGTTTAGCTCAGTTCTGGGCATCTTTGAAATACCTATACAAACTTGTTCCTACATAGTAACCTGCAACTTTGAATGAGAATGTGCTTGCTTACAGCAACGTGCTATATGTTCTGAATGCCCATATTGGGAATCTGTGTCAAAACTTTGTTAGGAATTATGTGATCCTTACTAGCTGCAAGTAAGGGAGATGGGGCATGAAGTTATTTCTAGGAGTTGGAGACATACAACGTTTAGCTCAGTTCTGGGCATCTTTGAAATACCTATACAAACTTGTTCCTACATAGTAACTTGCAACTTTGAATGAGAATGTGCTTGCTTACAGCAACGTGCTATATGTTCTGAATGCCCATATTGGGAATCTGTGTCAAAACATTGTTAGGAATTATGTGATCCTTACTAGCTGGAAGTAAGGGAGATGGGGCATGAAGTTATTTCTAGGAGTTGGAGACATACAAAGTTTAGCTCAGTTCTGGGCATCTTTGAAATACCTATACAAACTTGTTCCTACATAGTAACTTGCAACTTTGAATGAGAATGTGCTTGCTTACAGCAACGTGCTATATGTTCTGAATGCCCGAATTGGGAATCTGTGTCAAAACTTTGTTAGGAATTATGTGATCCTTACTAGCTGGAAGTAAGGGAGATGGGGCATGAAGTTATTTCTAGGAGTTGGAGACATACAACGTTTAGCTCAGTTCTGGGCATCTTTGAAATACCTATACAAACTTGTTCTTACATAGTATCTTGCAACTTTGAATGAGAATGTGCTTGCTTACAGCAACGTGCTATATGTTCTGAATGCCCGAATTGGGAATCTGTGTCAAAACTTTGTTAGGAATTATGTGATCCTTACTAGCTGGAAGTAAGGGAGATGGGGCATGAAGTTATTTCTAGGAGTTGGAGGCATACAACGTTTAGCTCAGTTCTGGGCATCTTTGAAAGTCCTATACAAACTTGTTCCTACATAGTAACTTGCAACTTTAAATGAGAATGTGCTTGCTTACAGCAACGTGCTATATGTTCTGAATGCCCGAATTGGGAATCTGTGTCAAAACTTTGTTAGGAATTATGTGATCCTTACTAGCTGGAAGTAAGGGAGTTGGGGCATGAAGTTATTTCTAGAGGTTGGACACATACCAAGTTTAGCTCAGTTCTGGGCCTCTTTGAAATACCTATACAAACTTGTTCCTACATAGTAACTTGCAACTTTGAAGGAGAATGTGCTTGCTTACAGCAACGTGCTATATGTTCTGAATGCCCGAATTGGGAATCTGTGTCAAAACTTTGTTAGGAATTATGTGATCCTTACTAGCTGGAAGTAAGGGAGACGGGGCATGAAGTTATTTCTAGGAGTTGGAGACATACAACGTTTAGCTCAGTTCTGGGCATCTTTGAAATACCTATACAAACTTGTTCCTACATAGTAACTTGCAACTTTGAATGAGAATGTGCTTGCTTACAGCAACGTGCTACATGTCCTGAATGCCCGAATTGGGAATCTGTGTCAAAACTTTGTTAGGAATTATGTGACCCTAACTAGCTGCAAGTAAGGGAGATGGGGCATGAAGTTATTTCTAGGAGTTGGAGACATACAACGTTTAGCTCAGTTCTGGGCATCTTTGAAATACCTATACAAACTTGTTCCTACATAGTAACTTGCAACTTTGAATGAGAATGTGCTTGCTTACAGCAACGTGCTATATGTTCTGAATGCCCATATTGGGAATCTGTGTCAAAACATTGTTAGGAATTATGTGATCCTTACTAGCTGGAAGTAAGGGAGATGGGGCATGAAGTTATTTCTAGGAGTTGGAGACATACAAAGTATAGCTCAGTTCTGGGCATCTTTGAAATACCTATACAAACTTGTTCCTACATAGTAACTTGCAACTTTGAATGAGAATGTGCTTGCTTACAGCAACGTGCTATATGTTCTGAATGCCCGAATTGGGAATCTGTGTCAAAACTTTGTTAGGAATTATGTGATCCTTACTAGCTGGAAGTAAGGGAGATGGGGCATGAAGTTATTTCTAGGAGTTGGAGACATACCAAGTTTAGCTCATTTCTGGGCATCTTTGAAATACCTATACAAACTTGTTCTTACATAGTATCTTGCAACTTTGAATGAGAATGTGCTTGCTTACAGCAACGTGCTATATGTTCTGAATGCCCGAATTGGGAATCTGTGTCAAAACTTTGTTAGGAATTATGTGATCCTTACTAGCTGGAAGTAAGGGAGATGGGGCATGAAGTTATTTCTAGGAGTTGGAGACATACAACGTTTAGCTCAGTTCTGGGCATCTTTGAAATACCTATACAAACTTGTTCCTACATAGTAACTTGCAACTTTGAATGAGAATGTGCTTGCTTACAGCAACGTGCTATATGTTCTGAATGCCCATATTGGGAATCTGTGTCAAAACATTGTTAGGAATTATGTGATCCTTACTAGCTGGAAGTAAGGGAGATGGGGCATGAAGTTATTTCTAGGAGTTGGAGACATACAAAGTTTAGCTCAGTTCTGGGCATCTTTGAAATACCTATACAAACTTGTTCCTACATAGTAACTTGCAACTTTGAATGAGAATGTGCTTGCTTACAGCAACGTGCTATATGTTCTGAATGCCCGAATTGGGAATCTGTGTCAAAACTTTGTTAGGAATTATGTGATCCTTACTAGCTGGAAGTAAGGGAGATGGGGCATGAAGTTATTTCTAGGAGTTGGAGACATACAACGTTTAGCTCAGTTCTGGGCATCTTTGAAATACCTATACAAACTTGTTCTTACATAGTATCTTGCAACTTTGAATGAGAATGTGCTTGCTTACAGCAACGTGCTATATGTTCTGAATGCCCGAATTGGGAATCTGTGTCAAAACTTTGTTAGGAATTATGTGATCCTTACTAGCTGGAAGTAAGGGAGATGGGGCATGAAGTTATTTCTAGGAGTTGGAGACATACAACGTTTAGCTCAGTTCTGGGCATCTTTGAAAGTCCTATACAAACTTGTTCCTACATAGTAACTTGCAACTTTAAATGAGAATGTGCTTGCTTACAGCAACGTGCTATATGTTCTGAATGCCCGAATTGGGAATCTGTGTCAAAACTTTGTTAGGAATTATGTGATCCTTACTAGCTGGAAGTAAGGGAGTTGGGGCATGAAGTTATTTCTAGAGGTTGGACACATACCAAGTTTAGCTCAGTTCTGGGCATCTTTGAAATACCTATACAAACTTGTTCCTACATAGTAACTTGCAACTTTGAAGGAGAATGTGCTTGCTTACAGCAACGTGCTATATGTTCTGAATGCCCGAATTGGGAATCTGTGTCAAAACTTTGTTAGGAATTATGTGATCCTTACTAGCTGGAAGTAAGGGAGACGGGGCATGAAGTTATTTCTAGGAGTTGGAGACATACAACGTTTAGCTCAGTTCTGGGCATCTTTGAAATACCTATACAAACTTGTTCCTACATAGTAACTTGCACCTTTGAATGAGAATGTGCTTGCTTACAGCAACGTGCTACATGTCCTGAATGCCCGAATTGGGAATCTGTGTCAAAACTTTGTTAGGAATTATGTGATCCTAACTAGCTGCAAGTAAGGGAGATGGGGCATGAAGTTATTTCTAGGAGTTGGAGACATACAACGTTTAGCTCAGTTCTGGGCATCTTTGAAATACCTATACAAACTTGTTCCTACATAGTAACTTGCAACTTTGAATGAGAATGTGCTTGCTTACAGCAACGTGCTATATGTTCTGAATGCCCATATTGGGAATCTGTGTCAAAACATTGTTAGGAATTATGTGATCCTTACTAGCTGGAAGTAAGGGAGATGGGGCATGAAGTTATTTCTAGGAGTTGGAGACATACAAAGTTTAGCTCAGTTCTGGGCATCTTTGAAATACCTATACAAACTTGTTCCTACATAGTAACTTGCAACTTTGAATGAGAATGTGCTTGCTTACAGCAACGTGCTATATGTTCTGAATGCCCGAATTGGGAATCTGTGTCAAAACTTTGTTAGGAATTATGTGATCCTTACTAGCTGGAAGTAAGGGAGATGGGGCATGAAGTTATTTCTAGGAGTTGGAGACATACAACGTTTAGCTCAGTTCTGGGCATCTTTGAAATACCTATACAAACTTGTTCTTACATAGTATCTTGCAACTTTGAATGAGAATGTGCTTGCTTACAGCAACGTGCTATATGTTCTGAATGCCCGAATTGGGAATCTGTGTCAAAACTTTGTTAGGAATTATGTGATCCTTACTAGCTGGAAGTAAGGGAGATGGGGCATGAAGTTATTTCTAGGAGTTGGAGACATACAACGTTTAGCTCAGTTCTGGGCATCTTTGAAATACCTATACAAACTTGTTCTTACATAGTATCTTGCAACTTTGAATGAGAATGTGCTTGCTTACAGCAACGTGCTATATGTTCTGAATGCCCGAATTGGGAATCTGTGTCAAAACTTTGTTAGGAATTATGTGATCCTTACTAGCTGGAAGTAAGGGAGATGGGGCATGAAGTTATTTCTAGGAGTTGGAGACATACAACGTTTAGCTCAGTTCTGAGCATCTTTGAAAGTCCTATACAAACTTGTTCCTACATAGTAACTTGCAACTTTAAATGAGAATGTGCTTGCTTACAGCAACGTGCTATATGTTCTGAATGCCCGAATTGGGAATCTGTGTCAAAACTTTGTTAGGAATTATGTGATCATTACTAGCTGGAAGTAAGGGAGTTGGGGCATGAAGTTATTTCTAGAGGTTGGACACATACCAAGTTTAGCTCAGTTCTGGGCATCTTTGAAATACCTATACAAACTTGTTCCTACATAGTAACTTGCAACTTTGAAGGAGAATGTGCTTGCTTACAGCAACGTGCTATATGTTCTGAATGCCCGAATTGGGAATCTGTGTCAAAACTTTGTTAGGAATTATGTGATCCTTACTAGCTGGAAGTAAGGGAGATGGGTCATGAAGTTATTTCTAGGAGTTGGTGACATACAAACTTCAGCTCAGTTCTGGGCATCTTTGAAAGTCCTATGCAAACTTGTTCCTACATAGTAACTTGCATCTTTGAATGAGAATGTGCTTGCTTACAGCAACGTGCTTTATGTTCTGAATGCCCGAATTGGGAATCTGTGTCAAAACTTTGTTAGGAATTATGTGATCCTTACTAGCTGGAAGTAAGGGAGATGGGGCATGAAGTTATTTCTAGGAGTTGGACACATACCAAGTTTAGCTCAGTTCTTGGCATCTTTGAAATACCTATACAAACTTGTTCCTACATAGTAACCTGCAACTTTGAATGAGAATGTGCTTGCTTACAGCAACGTGCTATATGTTCTGAATGCCCATATTGGGAATCTGTGTCAAAACTTTGTTAGGAATTATGTGATCCTTACTAGCTGCAAGTAAGGGAGATGGGGCATGAAGTTATTTCTAGGAGTTGGAGACATACAACCTTTAGCTCAGTTCTGGGCATCTTTGAAATACCTATACAAACTTGTTCCTACATAGTAACTTGCAACTTTGAATGAGAATGTGCTTGCTTACAGCAACGTGCTATATGTTCTGAATGCCCATATTGGGAATCTGTGTCAAAACATTGTTAGGAATTATGTGATCCTTACTAGCTGGAAGTAAGGGAGATGGGGCATGAAGTTATTTCTAGGAGATGGAGACATACAAAGTTTAGCTCAGTTCTGGGCATCTTTGAAATACCTATACAAACTTGTTCCTACATAGTAACTTGCAACTTTGAATGAGAATGTGCTTGCTTACAGCAACGTGCTATATGTTCTGAATGCCCGAATTGGGAATCTGTGTCAAAACTTTGTTAGGAATTATGTGATCCTTACTAGCTGGAAGTAAGGGAGATGGGGCATGAAGTTATTTCTAGGAGTTGGAGACATACAACGTTTAGCTCAGTTCTGGGCATCTTTGAAATACCTATACAAACTTGTTCTTACATAGTATCTTGCAACTTTGAATGAGAATGTGCTTGCTTACAGCAACGTGCTATATGTTCTGAATGCCCGAATTGGGAATCTGTGTCAAAACTTTGTTAGGAATTATGTGATCCTTACTAGCTGGAAGTAAGGGAGATGGGGCATGAAGTTATTTCTAGGAGTTGGAGACATACAACGTTTAGCTCAGTTCTGGGCATCTTTGAAATACCTATACAAACTTGTTCCTACATAGTAACTTGCAACTTTGAATGAGAATGTGCTTGCTTACAGCAACGTGCTATATGTTCTGAATGCCCGAATTGGGAATCTGTGTCAAAACTTTGTTAGGAATTATGTGATCCTTACTAGCTGGAAGTAAGGGAGATGGGGCATGAAGTTATTTCTAGGAGTTGGAGACATACAACGTTTAGCTCAGTTCTGGGCATCTTTGAAATACCTATACAAACTTGTTCCTACATAGTAACTTGCAACTTTGAATGAGAATGTGCTTGCTTACAGCAACGTGCTATATGTTCTGAATGCCCGAATTGGGAATCTGTGTCAAAACTTTGTTAGGAATTATGTGATCCTTACTAGCTGGAAGTAAGGGAGATGGGGCATGAAGTTATTTCTAGGAGTTGGACACATACCAAGTTTAGCTCAGTTCTGGGCATCTTTGAAATACCTATACAAACTTGTTCCTACATAGTAACCTGCAACTTTGAATGAGAATGTGCTTGCTTACAGCAACGTGCTATATGTTCTGAATGCCCATATTGGGAATCTGTGTCAAAACTTTGTTAGGAATTATGTGATCCTTACTAGCTGCAAGTAAGGGAGATGGGGCATGAAGTTATTTCTAGGAGTTGGAGACATACAACGTTTAGCTCAGTTCTGGGCATCTTTGAAATACCTATAGAAACTTGTTCCTACATAGTAACTTGCAACTTTGAATGAGAATGTGCTTGCTTACAGCAACGTGCTATATGTTCTGAATGCCCATATTGGGAATCTGTGTCAAAACATTGTTAGGAATTATGTGATCCTTACTAGCTGGAAGTAAGGGAGATGGGGCATGAAGTTATTTCTAGGAGTTGGAGACATACAAAGTTTAGCTCAGTTCTGGGCATCTTTGAAATACCTATACAAACTTGTTCCTACATAGTAACTTGCAACTTTGAATGAGAATGTGCTTGCTTACAGCAACGTGCTATATGTTCTGAATGCCCGAATTGGGAATCTGTGTCAAAACTTTGTTAGGAATTATGTGATCCTTACTAGCTGGAAGTAAGGGAGATGGGGCATGAAGTTATTTCTAGGAGTTGGAGACATACAACGTTTAGCTCAGTTCTGGGCATCTTTGAAATACCTATACAAACTTGTTCTTACATAGTATCTTGCAACTTTGAATGAGAATGTGCTTGCTTACAGCAACGTGCTATATGTTCTGAATGCCCGAATTGGGAATCTGTGTCAAAACTTTGTTAGGAATTATGTGATCCTTACTAGCTGGAAGTAAGGGAGATGGGGCATGAAGTTATTTCTAGGAGTTGGAGACATACAACGTTTAGCTCAGTTCTGGGCATCTTTGAAAGTCCTATACAAACTTGTTCCTACATAGTAACTTGCAACTTTAAATGAGAATGTGCTTGCTTACAGCAACGTGCTATATGTTCTGAATGCCCGAATTGGGAATCTGTGTCAAAACTTTGTTAGGAATTATGTGATCCTTACTAGCTGGAAGTAAGGGAGTTGGGGCATGAAGTTATTTCTAGAGGTTGGACACATACCAAGTTTAGCTCAGTTCTGGGCATCTTTGAAATACCTATACAAACTTGTTCCTACATAGTAACTTGCAACTTTGAATGAGAATGTGCTTGCTTACAGCAACGTGCTATATGTTCTGAATGCCCGAATTGGGAATCTGTGTCAAAACTTTGTTAGGAATTATGTGATCCTTACTAGCTGGAAGTAAGGGAGATGGGGCATGAAGTTATTTCTAGGAGTTGGAGACATACAACGTTTAGCTCAGTTCTGGGCATCTTTGAAATACCTATACAAACTTGTTCTTACATAGTATCTTGCAACTTTGAATGAGAATGTGCTTGCTTACAGCAACGTGCTATATGTTCTGAATGCCCGAATTGGGAATCTGTGTCAAAACTTTGTTAGGAATTATGTGATCCTTACTAGCTGGAAGTAAGGGAGATGGGGCATGAAGTTATTTCTAGGAGTTGGAGACATACAACGTTTAGCTCAGTTCTGGGCATCTTTGAAATACCTATACAAACTTGTTCCTACATAGTAACTTGCAACTTTGAATGAGAATGTGCTTGCTTACAGCAACGTGCTATATGTTCTGAATGCCCATATTGGGAATCTGTGTCAAAACATTGTTAGGAATTATGTGATCCTTACTAGCTGGAAGTAAGGGAGATGGGGCATGAAGTTATTTCTAGGAGTTGGAGACATACAAAGTTTAGCTCAGTTCTGGGCATCTTTGAAATACCTATACAAACTTGTTCCTACATAGTAACTTGCAACTTTGAATGAGAATGTGCTTGCTTACAGCAACGTGCTATATGTTCTGAATGCCCGAATTGGGAATCTGTGTCAAAACTTTGTTAGGAATTATGTGATCCTTACTAGCTGGAAGTAAGGGAGATGGGGCATGAAGTTATTTCTAGGAGTTGGAGACATACAACGTTTAGCTCAGTTCTGGGCATCTTTGAAATACCTATACAAACTTGTTCTTACATAGTATCTTGCAACTTTGAATGAGAATGTGCTTGCTTACAGCAACGTGCTATATGTTCTGAATGCCCGAATTGGGAATCTGTGTCAAAACTTTGTTAGGAATTATGTGATCCTTACTAGCTGGAAGTAAGGGAGATGGGGCATGAAGTTATTTCTAGGAGTTGGAGACATACAACGTTTAGCTCAGTTCTGGGCATCTTTGAAAGTCCTATACAAACTTGTTCCTACATAGTAACTTGCAACTTTAAATGAGAATGTGCTTGCTTACAGCAACGTGCTATATGTTCTGAATGCCCGAATTGGGAATCTGTGTCAAAACTTTGTTAGGAATTATGTGATCCTTACTAGCTGGAAGTAAGGGAGTTGGGGCATGAAGTTATTTCTAGAGGTTGGACACATACCAAGTTTAGCTCAGTTCTGGGCATCTTTGAAATACCTATACAAACTTGTTCCTACATAGTAACTTGCAACTTTGAAGGAGAATGTGCTTGCTTACAGCAACGTGCTATATGTTCTGAATGCCCGAATTGGGAATCTGTGTCAAAACTTTGTTAGGAATTATGTGATCCTTACTAGCTGGAAGTAAGGGAGATGGGTCATGAAGTTATTTCTAGGAGTTGGTGACATACAAACTTCAGCTCAGTTCTGGGCATCTTTGAAAGTCCTATGCAAACTTGTTCCTACATAGTAACTTGCATCTTTGAATGAGAATGTGCTTGCTTACAGCAACGTGCTTTATGTTCTGAATGCCCGAATTGGGAATCTGTGTCAAAACTTTGTTAGGAATTATGTGATCCTAACTAGCTGCAAGTAAGGGAGATGGGGCATGAAGTTATTTCTAGGAGTTGGAGACATACAACGTTTAGCTCAGTTCTGGGCATCTTTGAAATACCTATACAAACTTGTTCCTACATAGTAACTTGCAACTTTGAATGAGAATGTGCTTGCTTACAGCAACGTGCTATATGTTCTGAATGCCCATATTGGGAATCTGTGTCAAAACATTGTTAGGAATTATGTGATCCTTACTAGCTGGAAGTAAGGGAGATGGGGCATGAAGTTATTTCTAGGAGTTGGAGACATACAAAGTTTAGCTCAGTTCTGGGCATCTTTGAAATACCTATACAAACTTGTTCCTACATAGTAACTTGCAACTTTGAATGAGAATGTGCTTGCTTACAGCAACGTGCTATATGTTCTGAATGCCCGAATTGGGAATCTGTGTCAAAACTTTGTTAGGAATTATGTGATCCTTACTAGCTGGAAGTAAGGGAGATGGGGCATGAAGTTATTTCTAGGAGTTGGAGACATACAACGTTTAGCTCAGTTCTGGGCATCTTTGAAATACCTATACAAACTTGTTCTTACATAGTATCTTGCAACTTTGAATGAGAATGTGCTTGCTTACAGCAACGTGCTATATGTTCTGAATGCCCGAATTGGGAATCTGTGTCAAAACTTTGTTAGGAATTATGTGATCCTTACTAGCTGGAAGTAAGGGAGATGGGGCATGAAGTTATTTCTAGGAGTTGGAGACATACAACGTTTAGCTCAGTTCTGGGCATCTTTGAAATACCTATACAAACTTGTTCCTACATAGTAACTTGCAACTTTGAATGAGAATGTGCTTGCTTACAGCAACGTGCTATATGTTCTGAATGCCCATATTGGGAATCTGTGTCAAAACATTGTTAGGAATTATGTGATCCTTACTAGCTGGAAGTAAGGGAGATGGGGCATGAAGTTATTTCTAGGAGTTGGAGACATACAAAGTTTAGCTCAGTTCTGGGCATCTTTGAAATACCTATACAAACTTGTTCCTACATAGTAACTTGCAACTTTGAATGAGAATGTGCTTGCTTACAGCAACGTGCTATATGTTCTGAATGCCCGAATTGGGAATCTGTGTCAAAACTTTGTTAGGAATTATGTGATCCTTACTAGCTGGAAGTAAGGGAGATGGGGCATGAAGTTATTTCTAGGAGTTGGAGACATACAACGTTTAGCTCAGTTCTGGGCATCTTTGAAATACCTATACAAACTTGTTCTTACATAGTATCTTGCAACTTTGAATGAGAATGTGCTTGCTTACAGCAACGTGCTATATGTTCTGAATGCCCGAATTGGGAATCTGTGTCAAAACTTTGTTAGGAATTATGTGATCCTTACTAGCTGGAAGTAAGGGAGACGGGGCATGAAGTTATTTCTAGGAGTTGGAGACATACAACGTTTAGCTCAGTTCTGGGCATCTTTGAAATACCTATACAAACTTGTTCCTACATAGTAACTTGCAACTTTGAATGAGAATGTGCTTGCTTACAGCAACGTGCTACATGTTCTGAATGCCCGAATTGGGAATCTGTGTCAAAACTTTGTTAGGAATTATGTGATCCTCACTAGCTGGAAGTAAGGGAGATGGGTCATTAAATTATTTCTAGGAGTTGGAGACATACAAACTTCAGCTCAGTTCTGGGCATCTTTGAAAGTCCTATACAAACTTATCCCTACATAGTAACTTGCATCTTTGAATGAGAATGTGCTTGCTTACAGCAATGTGCTATATGTTCTGAATGCCCGAATTGGGAATCTGTGTCAAAACATTGTTAGGAATTATGTGATCCTTAATAGCTGGAAGTAAGGGAGTTGGGGCATGAAGTTATTTCTAGAGATTGGACACATACCAAGATTAGCTCAATTCTGGGCATCTTTGAAATACCTATACAAACTTGTTCCTACATAGTAACTTGCAACTTTGAATGAGAATGTGCTTGCTTACAGCAACGTGCTATATGTTCTGAATGCCCATATTGGGAATCTGTGTCAAAACTTTGTTAGGAATTATGTGATCCTTACTAGCTGCAAGTAAGGGAGATGGGGCATGAAGTTATTTCTAGGAGTTGGAGACATACAACGTTTAGCTCAGTTCTGGGCATCTTTGAAATACCTATACAAACTTGTTCCTACATAGTAACTTGCAAGTTTGAATGAGAATGTGCTTGCTTACAGCAACGTGCTATATGTTCTTAATGCCCGAATTGGGAATCTGTGTCAAAACTTTGTTAGGAATTATGTGATCCTCACTAGCAGGAAGTAAGGGAGATGGGGCATGAAGTTATTTCTAGGAGTTGGAGACATACAACGTTTAGCTCAGTTCTGGGCATCTTTGAAATACCTATACAAACGTGTTCCTACATAGTAACTTGCTTCTTAGAATGAGAATGTGCTTGCTTACAGCAACGTGCTATATGTTCTGAATGCCCGAATTGGGAATCTGTGTCAAAACTTTGTTAGGAATTATGTGATCCTTACTAGCTGGAAGTAAGGGAGATGGGGCATGAAGTTATTTCTAGGAGTTGGAGACATACAACGTTTAGCTCAGTTCTGGGCATCTTTGAAATACCTATACAAACTTGTTCTTACATAGTATCTTGCAACTTTGAATGAGAATGTGCTTGCTTACAGCAACGTGCTATATGTTCTGAATGCCCGAATTGGGAATCTGTGTCAAAACTTTGTTAGGAATTATGTGATCCTTACTAGCTGGAAGTAAGGGAGATGGGGCATGAAGTTATTTCTAGGAGTTGGAGACATACAACGTTTAGCTCAGTTCTGGGCATCTTTGAAAGTCCTATACAAACTTGTTCCTACATAGTAACTTGCAACTTTAAATGAGAATGTGCTTGCTTACAGCAACGTGCTATATGTTCTGAATGCCCGAATTGGGAATCTGTGTCAAAACTTTGTTAGGAATTATGTGATCCTTACTAGCTGGAAGTAAGGGAGTTGGGGCATGAAGTTATTTCTAGAGGTTGGACACATACCAAGTTTAGCTCAGTTCTGGGCATCTTTGAAATACCTATACAAACTTGTTCCTACATAGTAACTTGCAACTTTGAAGGAGAATGTGCTTGCTTACAGCAACGTGCTATATATTCTGAATGCCCGAATTGGGAATCTGTGTCAAAACTTTGTTAGGAATTATGTGATCCTTACTAGCTGGAAGTAAGGGAGACGGGGCATGAAGTTATTTCTAGGAGTTGGAGACATACAACGTTTAGCTCAGTTCTGGGCATCTTTGAAATACCTATACAAACTTGTTCCTACATAGTAACTTGCAACTTTGAATGAGAATGTGCTTGCTTACAGCAACGTGCTATATGTTCTGAATGCCCGAATTGGGAATCTGTGTCAAAACTTTGTTAGGAATTATGTGATCCTAACTAGCTGCAAGTAAGGGAGATGGGGCATGAAGTTATTTCTAGGAGTTGGAGACATACAACGTTTAGCTCAGTTCTGGGCATCTTTGAAATACCTATACAAACTTGTTCCTACATAGTAACTTGCAACTTTGAATGAGAATGTGCTTGCTTACAGCAACGTGCTATATGTTCTGAATGCCCATATTGGGAATCTGTGTCAAAACATTGTTAGGAATTATGTGATCCTTACTAGCTGGAAGTAAGGGAGATGGGGCATGAAGTTATTTCTAGGAGTTGGAGACATACAAAGTTTAGCTCAGTTCTGGGCATCTTTGAAATACCTATACAAACTTGTTCCTACATAGTAACTTGCAACTTTGAATGAGAATGTGCTTGCTTACAGCAACGTGCTATATGTTCTGAATGCCCGAATTGGGAATCTGTGTCAAAACTTTGTTAGGAATTATGTGATCCTTACTAGCTGGAAGTAAGGGAGATGGGGCATGAAGTTATTTCTAGGAGTTGGAGACATACAACGTTTAGCTCAGTTCTGGGCATCTTTGAAATACCTATACAAACTTGTTCTTACATAGTATCTTGCAACTTTGAATGAGAACGTGCTTGCTTACAGCAACGTGCTATATGTTCTGAATGCCCGAATTGGGAATCTGTGTCAAAACTTTGTTAGGAATTATGTGATCCTTACTAGCTGGAAGTAAGGGAGATGGGGCATGAAGTTATTTCTAGGAGTTGGAGACATACAACGTTTAGCTCAGTTCTGGGCATCTTTGAAATACCTATACAAACTTGTTCCTACATAGTAACTTGCAACTTTGAATGAGAATGTGCTTGCTTACAGCAACGTGCTATATGTTCTGAATGCCCATATTGGGAATCTGTGTCAAAACATTGTTAGGAATTATGTGATCCTTACTAGCTGGAAGTAAGGGAGATGGGGCCGAAGTTATTTCTAGGAGTTGGAGACATACAAAGTTTAGCTCAGTTCTGGGCATCTTTGAAATACCTATACAAACTTGTTCCTACATAGTAACTTGCAACTTTGAATGAGAATGTGCTTGCTTACAGCAACGTGCTATATGTTCTGAATGCCCGAATTGGGAATCTGTGTCAAAACTTTGTTAGGAATTATGTGATCCTTACTAGCTGGAAGTAAGGGAGATGGGGCATGAAGTTATTTCTAGGAGTTGGAGACATACAACGTTTAGCTCAGTTCTGGGCATCTTTGAAATACCTATACAAACTTGTTCTTACATAGTATCTTGCAACTTTGAATGAGAATGTGCTTGCTTACAGCAACGTGCTATATGTTCTGAATGCCCGAATTGGGAATCTGTGTCAAAACTTTGTTAGGAATTATGTGATCCTTACTAGCTGGAAGTAAGGGAGATGGGGCATGAAGTTATTTCTAGGAGTTGGAGACATACAACGTTTAGCTCAGTTCTGGGCATCTTTGAAAGTCCTATACAAACTTGTTCCTACATAGTAACTTGCAACTTTAAATGAGAATGTGCTTGCTTACAGCAACGTGCTATATGTTCTGAATGCCCGAATTGGGAATCTGTGTCAAAACTTTGTTAGGAATTATGTGATCCTTACTAGCTGGAAGTAAGGGAGTTGGGGCATGAAGTTATTTCTAGAGGTTGGACACATACCAAGTTTAGCTCAGTTCTGGGCATCTTTGAAATACCTATACAAACTTGTTCCTACATAGTAACTTGCAACTTTGAAGGAGAATGTGCTTGCTTACAGCAACGTGCTATATGTTCTGAATGCCCGAATTGGGAATCTGTGTCAAAACTTTGTTAGGAATTATGTGATCCTTACTAGCTGGTAGTAAGGGAGATGGGTCATGAAGTTATTTCTAGGAGTTGGTGACATACAAACTTCAGCTCAGTTCTGGGCATCTTTGAAAGTCCTATGCAAACTTGTTCCTACATAGTAACTTGCATCTTTGAATGAGAATGTGCTTGCTTACAGCAACGTGCTTTATGTTCTGAATGCCCGAATTGGGAATCTGTGTCAAAACTTTGTTAGGAATTATGTGATCCTAACTAGCTGCAAGTAAGGGAGATGGGGCATGAAGTTATTTCTAGGAGTTGGAGACATACAACGTTTAGCTCACTTCTGGGCATCTTTGAAATACCTATACAAACTTGTTCCTACATAGTAACTTGCAACTTTGAATGAGAATGTGCTTGCTTACAGCAACGTGCTATATGTTCTGAATGCCCATATTGGGAATCTGTGTCAAAACATTGTTAGGAATTATGTGATCCTTACTAGCTGGAAGTAAGGGAGATGGGGCATGAAGTTATTTCTAGGAGTTGGAGACATACAAAGTTTAGCTCAGTTCTGGGCATCTTTGAAATACCTATACAAACTTGTTCCTACATAGTAACTTGCAACTTTGAATGAGAATGTGCTTGCTTACAGCAACGTGCTATATGTTCTGAATGCCCGAATTGGGAATCTGTGTCAAAACTTTGTTAGGAATTATGTGATCCTTACTAGCTGGAAGTAAGGGAGATGGGGCATGAAGTTATTTCTAGGAGTTGGAGACATACAACGTTTAGCTCAGTTCTGGGCATCTTTGAAATACCTATACAAACTTGTTCTTACATAGTATCTTGCAACTTTGAATGAGAATGTGCTTGCTTACAGCAACGTGCTATATGTTCTGAATGCCCGAATTGGGAATCTGTGTCAAAACTTTGTTAGGAATTATGTGATCCTTACTAGCTGGAAGTAAGGGAGATGGGGCATGAAGTTATTTCTAGGAGTTGGAGACATACAACGTTTAGCTCAGTTCTGGGCATCTTTGAAATACCTATACAAACTTGTTCCTACATAGTAACTTGCAACTTTGAATGAGAATGTGCTTGCTTACAGCAACGTGCTATATGTTCTGAATGCCCATATTGGGAATCTGTGTCAAAACATTGTTAGGAATTATGTGATCCTTACTAGCTGGAAGTAAGGGAGATGGGGCATGAAGTTATTTCTAGGAGTTGGAGACATACAAAGTTTAGCTCAGTTCTGGGCATCTTTGAAATACCTATACAAACTTGTTCCTACATAGTAACTTGCAACTTTGAATGAGAATGTGCTTGCTTACAGCAACGTGCTATATGTTCTGAATGCCCGAATTGGGAATCTGTGTCAAAACTTTGTTAGGAATTATGTGATCCTTACTAGCTGGAAGTAAGGGAGATGGGGCATGAAGTTATTTCTAGGAGTTGGAGACATACAACGTTTAGCTCAGTTCTGGGCATCTTTGAAATACCTATACAAACTTGTTCTTACATAGTATCTTGCAACTTTGAATGAGAATGTGCTTGCTTACAGCAACGTGCTATATGTTCTGAATGCCCGAATTGGGAATCTGTGTCAAAACTTTGTTAGGAATTATGTGATCCTTACTAGCTGGAAGTAAGGGAGACGGGGCATGAAGTTATTTCTAGGAGTTGGAGACATACAACGTTTAGCTCAGTTCTGGGCATCTTTGAAATACCTATACAAACTTGTTCCTACATAGTAACTTGCAACTTTGAATGAGAATGTGCTTGCTTACAGCAACGTGCTACATGTTCTGAATGCCCGAATTGGGAATCTGTGTCAAAACTTTGTTAGGAATTATGTGATCCTCACTAGCTGGAAGTAAGGGAGATGGGTCATTAAATTATTTCTAGGAGTTGGAGACATACAAACTTCAGCTCAGTTCTGGGCATCTTTGAAAGTCCTATACAAACTTATCCCTACATAGTAACTTGCATCTTTGAATGAGAATGTGCTTGCTTACAGCAATGTGCTATATGTTCTGAATGCCCGAATTGGGAATCTGTGTCAAAACATTGTTAGGAATTATGTGATCCTTAATAGCTGGAAGTAAGGGAGTTGGGGCATGAAGTTATTTCTAGAGATTGGACACATACCAAGATTAGCTCAATTCTGGGCATCTTTGAAATACCTATACAAACTTGTTCCTACATAGTAACTTGCAACTTTGAATGAGAATGTGCTTGCTTACAGCAACGTGCTATATGTTCTGAATGCCCATATTGGGAATCTGTGTCAAAACTTTGTTAGGAATTATGTGATCCTTACTAGCTGCAAGTAAGGGAGATGGGGCATGAAGTTATTTCTAGGAGTTGGAGACATACAACGTTTAGCTCAGTTCTGGGCATCTTTGAAATACCTATACAAACTTGTTCCTACATAGTAACTTGCAAGTTTGAATGAGAATGTGCTTGCTTACAGCAACGTGCTATATGTTCTTAATGCCCGAATTGGGAATCTGTGTCAAAACTTTGTTAGGAATTATGTGATCCTCACTAGCAGGAAGTAAGGGAGATGGGGCATGAAGTTATTTCTAGGAGTTGGAGACATACAACGTTTAGCTCAGTTCTGGGCATCTTTGAAATACCTATAGAAACGTGTTCCTACATAGTAACTTGCAACTTTGAATGAGAATGTGCTTGCTTACAGCAACGTGCTATATGTTCTGAATGCCCGAATTGGGAATCTGTGTCAAAACTTTGTTAGGAATTATGTGATCCTTACTAGCTGGAAGTAAGGGAGATGGGGCATGAAGTTATTTCTAGGAGTTGGAGACATACAAACTTCAGCTCAGTTCTGGGCATCTTTGAAAGTCCTATACAAACTTGTTCCTACATCGTAACTTGCAACTTTGAATGAGAATGTGCTTGCTTACAGCAACGTGCTATATGTTCTGAATGCCCGAATTGGGAATCTGTGTCAAAACTTTGTTAGGAATTATGTGATCCTTACTAGCTGGAAGTAAGGGAGATGGGGCATGAAGTTATTTCTAGGAGTTGGAGACATACAACGTTTAGCTCAGCTCTGGGCATCTTTGAAATACCTATACAAACTTGTTCCTACATAGTAACTTGCAACTTTGAATGAAAATGTGCTTGCTTACAGCAACGTGCTATATGTTCTGAATGCCCGTATTGGGAATCTTTGTCAAAACTTTGTTAGGAATTATGTGATCCTTACTAGCTGGAAGTAAGGGAGATGGGGCATGAAGTTATTTCTAGGAGTTGGAGACATACAACGTTTAGCACAGTTCTGGGCATCTTTGAAATACCTATACAAACTTGTTCCTACATAGTAACTTGCAACTTTGAATGAGAATGTGCTTGCTTACAGCAACGTGCTATATGTTCTGAATGCCCGAAATGGGAATCTGTGTCAAAACTTTGTTAGGAATTATGTGATCCTTACTAGCTGGAAGTAAGGGAGATGGGACATGAAGTTATTTCTAGGAGCTGCAGACATACAACGTTTAGCTCAGTTCTGGGCATCTTTGAAATACCTATACAAACTTGTTCCTACATAGTAACTTGCAACTTTGAATGAGAAAGTGCTTGCTTACAGCAACGTGCTACATGTTCTGAATGCCCGAATTGGTAATCTGTGTCAAAACTTTGTTAGGAATTATGTGATCCTTACTAGCTGGAAGTAAGGGAGATGGGGCATGAAGTTATTTCTAGGAGTTGGAGACATACAACGTTTAGCTCAGTTCTGGGCATCTTTGAAATACCTATACAAACTTGTTCTTACATAGTATCTTGCAACTTTGAATGAGAATGTGCTTGCTTACAGCAACGTGCTATATGTTCTGAATGCCCGAATTGGGAATCTGTGTCAAAACTTTGTTAGGAATTATGTGATCCTTACTAGCTGGAAGTAAGGGAGATGGGGCATGAAGTTATTTCTAGGAGTTGGAGACATACAACGTTTAGCTCAGTTCTGGGCATCTTTGAAAGTCCTATACAAACTTGTTCCTACATAGTAACTTGCAACTTTAAATGAGAATGTGCTTGCTTACAGCAACGTGCTATATGTTCTGAATGCCCGAATTGGGAATCTGTGTCAAAACTTTGTTAGGAATTATGTGATCCTTACTAGCTGGAAGTAAGGGAGTTGGGGCATGAAGTTATTTCTAGAGGTTGGACACATACCAAGTTTAGCTCAGTTCTGGGCATCTTTGAAATACCTATACAAACTTGTTCCTACATAGTAACTTGCAACTTTGAATGAGAATGTGCTTGCTTACAGCAACGTGCTATATGTTCTGAATGCCCGAATTGGGAATCTGTGTCAAAACTTTGTTAGGAATTATGTGATCCTTACTAGCTGGAAGTAAGGGAGATGGGGCATGAAGTTATTTCTAGGAGTTGGAGACATACAACGTTTAGCTCAGTTCTGGGCATCTTTGAAATACCTATACAAACTTGTTCTTACATAGTATCTTGCAACTTTGAATGAGAATGTGCTTGCTTACAGCAACGTGCTATATGTTCTGAATGCCCGAATTGGGAATCTGTGTCAAAACTTTGTTAGGAATTATGTGATCCTTACTAGCTGGAAGTAAGGGAGATGGGGCATGAAGTTATTTCTAGGAGTTGGAGACATACAACGTTTAGCTCAGTTCTGGGCATCTTTGAAATACCTATACAAACTTGTTCCTACATAGTAACTTGCAACTTTGAATGAGAATGTGCTTGCTTACAGCAACGTGCTATATGTTCTGAATGCCCATATTGGGAATCTGTGTCAAAACATTGTTAGGAATTATGTGATCCTTACTAGCTGGAAGTAAGGGAGATGGGGCATGAAGTTATTTCTAGGAGTTGGAGACATACAAAGTTTAGCTCAGTTCTGGGCATCTTTGAAATACCTATACAAACTTGTTCCTACATAGTAACTTGCAACTTTGAATGAGAATGTGCTTGCTTACAGCAACGTGCTATATGTTCTGAATGCCCGAATTGGGAATCTGTGTCAAAACTTTGTTAGGAATTATGTGATCCTTACTAGCTGGAAGTAAGGGAGATGGGGCATGAAGTTATTTCTAGGAGTTGGAGACATACAACGTTTAGCTCAGTTCTGGGCATCTTTGAAATACCTATACAAACTTGTTCTTACATAGTATCTTGCAACTTTGAATGAGAATGTGCTTGCTTACAGCAACGTGCTATATGTTCTGAATGCCCGAATTGGGAATCTGTGTCAAAACTTTGTTAGGAATTATGTGATCCTTACTAGCTGGAAGTAAGGGAGATGGGGCATGAAGTTATTTCTAGGAGTTGGAGACATACAACGTTTAGCTCAGTTCTGGGCATCTTTGAAATACCTATACAAACTTGTTCCTACATAGTAACTTGCAACTTTGAATGAGAATGTGCTTGCTTACAGCAACGTGCTATATGTTCTGAATGCCCATATTGGGAATCTGTGTCAAAACATTGTTAGGAATTATGTGATCCTTACTAGCTGGAAGTAAGGGAGATGGGGCATGAAGTTATTTCTAGGAGTTGGAGACATACAAAGTTTAGCTCAGTTCTGGGCATCTTTGAAATACCTATACAAACTTGTTCCTACATAGTAACTTGCAACTTTGAATGAGAATGTGCTTGCTTACAGCAACGTGCTATATGTTCTGAATGCCCGAATTGGGAATCTGTGTCAAAACTTTGTTAGGAATTATGTGATCCTTACTAGCTGGAAGTAAGGGAGATGGGGCATGAAGTTATTTCTAGGAGTTGGAGACATACAACGTTTAGCTCAGTTCTGGGCATCTTTGAAATACCTATACAAACTTGTTCTTACATAGTATCTTGCAACTTTGAATGAGAATGTGCTTGCTTACAGCAACGTGCTATATGTTCTGAATGCCCGAATTGGGAATCTGTGTCAAAACTTTGTTAGGAATTATGTGATCCTTACTAGCTGGAAGTAAGGGAGATGGGGCATGAAGTTATTTCTAGGAGTTGGAGACATACAACGTTTAGCTCAGTTCTGGGCATCTTTGAAAGTCCTATACAAACTTGTTCCTACATAGTAACTTGCAACTTTAAATGAGAATGTGCTTGCTTACAGCAACGTGCTATATGTTCTGAATGCCCGAATTGGGAATCTGTGTCAAAACTTTGTTAGGAATTATGTGATCCTTACTAGCTGGAAGTAAGGGAGTTGGGGCATGAAGTTATTTCTAGAGGTTGGACACATACCAAGTTTAGCTCAGTTCTGGGCATCTTTGAAATACCTATACAAACTTGTTCCTACATAGTAACTTGCAACTTTGAATGAGAATGTGCTTGCTTACAGCAACGTGCTATATGTTCTGAATGCCCGAATTGGGAATCTGTGTCAAAACTTTGTTAGGAATTATGTGATCCTTACTAGCTGGAAGTAAGGGAGATGGGGCATGAAGTTATTTCTAGGAGTTGGAGACATACAACGTTTAGCTCAGTTCTGGGCATCTTTGAAATACCTATACAAACTTGTTCTTACATAGTATCTTGCAACTTTGAATGAGAATGTGCTTGCTTACAGCAACGTGCTATATGTTCTGAATGCCCGAATTGGGAATCTGTGTCAAAACTTTGTTAGGAATTATGTGATCCTTACTAGCTGGAAGTAAGGGAGATGGGGCATGAAGTTATTTCTAGGAGTTGGAGACATACAACGTTTAGCTCAGTTCTGGGCATCTTTGAAATACCTATACAAACTTGTTCCTACATAGTAACTTGCAACTTTGAATGAGAATGTGCTTGCTTACAGCAACGTGCTATATGTTCTGAATGCCCATATTGGGAATCTGTGTCAAAACATTGTTAGGAATTATGTGATCCTTACTAGCTGGAAGTAAGGGAGATGGGGCATGAAGTTATTTCTAGGAGTTGGAGACATACAAAGTTTAGCTCAGTTCTGGGCATCTTTGAAATACCTATACAAACTTGTTCCTACATAGTAACTTGCAACTTTGAATGAGAATGTGCTTGCTTACAGCAACGTGCTATATGTTCTGAATGCCCGAATTGGGAATCTGTGTCAAAACTTTGTTAGGAATTATGTGATCCTTACTAGCTGGAAGTAAGGGAGATGGGGCATGAAGTTATTTCTAGGAGTTGGAGACATACAACGTTTAGCTCAGTTCTGGGCATCTTTGAAATACCTATACAAACTTGTTCTTACATAGTATCTTGCAACTTTGAATGAGAATGTGCTTGCTTACAGCAACGTGCTATATGTTCTGAATGCCCGAATTGGGAATCTGTGTCAAAACTTTGTTAGGAATTATGTGATCCTTACTAGCTGGAAGTAAGGGAGATGGGGCATGAAGTTATTTCTAGGAGTTGGAGACATACAACGTTTAGCTCAGTTCTGGGCATCTTTGAAAGTCCTATACAAACTTGTTCCTACATAGTAACTTGCAACTTTAAATGAGAATGTGCTTGCTTACAGCAACGTGCTATATGTTCTGAATGCCCGAATTGGGAATCTGTGTCAAAACTTTGTTAGGAATTATGTGATCCTTACTAGCTGGAAGTAAGGGAGTTGGGGCATGAAGTTAT
Organism: Diceros bicornis minor; assembly: GCF_020826845.1. Classification (NCBI taxonomy): domain Eukaryota; kingdom Metazoa; phylum Chordata; class Mammalia; order Perissodactyla; family Rhinocerotidae; genus Diceros; species Diceros bicornis. The sequence goes on along the minus strand of NC_080753.1, from coordinate 67,454,099 downwards.
TTCTAGAGGTTGGACACATACCAAGTTTAGCTCAGTTCTGGGCATCTTTGAAATACCTATACAAACTTGTTCCTACATAGTAACTTGCAACTTTGAAGGAGAATGTGCTTGCTTACAGCAACGTGCTATATGTTCTGAATGCCCGAATTGGGAATCTGTGTCAAAACTTTGTTAGGAATTATGTGATCCTAACTAGCTGCAAGTAAGGGAGATGGGGCATGAAGTTATTTCTAGGAGTTGGAGACATACAACGTTTAGCTCAGTTCTGGGCATCTTTGAAATACCTATACAAACTTGTTCCTACATAGTAACTTGCAACTTTGAATGAGAATGTGCTTGCTTACAGCAACGTGCTATATGTTCTGAATGCCCATATTGGGAATCTGTGTCAAAACATTGTTAGGAATTATGTGATCCTTACTAGCTGGAAGTAAGGGAGATGGGGCATGAAGTTATTTCTAGGAGTTGGAGACATACAAAGTTTAGCTCAGTTCTGGGCATCTTTGAAATACCTATACAAACTTGTTCCTACATAGTAACTTGCAACTTTGAATGAGAATGTGCTTGCTTACAGCAACGTGCTATATGTTCTGAATGCCCGAATTGGGAATCTGTGTCAAAACTTTGTTAGGAATTATGTGATCCTTACTAGCTGGAAGTAAGGGAGATGGGGCATGAAGTTATTTCTAGGAGTTGGAGACATACAACGTTTAGCTCAGTTCTGGGCATCTTTGAAATACCTATACAAACTTGTTCTTACATAGTATCTTGCAACTTTGAATGAGAATGTGCTTGCTTACAGCAACGTGCTATATGTTCTGAATGCCCGAATTGGGAATCTGTGTCAAAACTTTGTTAGGAATTATGTGATCCTTACTAGCTGGAAGTAAGGGAGATGGGGCATGAAGTTATTTCTAGGAGTTGGAGACATACAACGTTTAGCTCAGTTCTGGGCATCTTTGAAATACCTATACAAACTTGTTCCTACATAGTAACTTGCAACTTTGAATGAGAATGTGCTTGCTTACAGCAACGTGCTATATGTTCTGAATGCCCATATTGGGAATCTGTGTCAAAACATTGTTAGGAATTATGTGATCCTTACTAGCTGGAAGTAAGGGAGATGGGGCCGAAGTTATTTCTAGGAGTTGGAGACATACAAAGTTTAGCTCAGTTCTGGGCATCTTTGAAATACCTATACAAACTTGTTCCTACATAGTAACTTGCAACTTTGAATGAGAATGTGCTTGCTTACAGCAACGTGCTATATGTTCTGAATGCCCGAATTGGGAATCTGTGTCAAAACTTTGTTAGGAATTATGTGATCCTTACTAGCTGGAAGTAAGGGAGATGGGGCATGAAGTTATTTCTAGGAGTTGGAGACATACAACGTTTAGCTCAGTTCTGGGCATCTTTGAAATACCTATACAAACTTGTTCTTACATAGTATCTTGCAACTTTGAATGAGAATGTGCTTGCTTACAGCAACGTGCTATATGTTCTGAATGCCCGAATTGGGAATCTGTGTCAAAACTTTGTTAGGAATTATGTGATCCTTACTAGCTGGAAGTAAGGGAGATGGGGCATGAAGTTATTTCTAGGAGTTGGAGACATACAACGTTTAGCTCAGTTCTGGGCATCTTTGAAAGTCCTATACAAACTTGTTCCTACATAGTAACTTGCAACTTTAAATGAGAATGTGCTTGCTTACAGCAACGTGCTATATGTTCTGAATGCCCGAATTGGGAATCTGTGTCAAAACTTTGTTAGGAATTATGTGATCCTTACTAGCTGGAAGTAAGGGAGTTGGGGCATGAAGTTATTTCTAGAGGTTGGACACATACCAAGTTTAGCTCAGTTCTGGGCATCTTTGAAATACCTATACAAACTTGTTCCTACATAGTAACTTGCAACTTTGAAGGAGAATGTGCTTGCTTACAGCAACGTGCTATATGTTCTGAATGCCCGAAATGGGAATCTGTGTCAAAACTTTGTTAGGAATTATGTGATCCTTACTAGCTGGAAGTAAGGGAGATGGGTCATGAAGTTATTTCTAGGAGTTGGTGACATACAAACTTCAGCTCAGTTCTGGGCATCTTTGAAAGTCCTATGCAAACTTGTTCCTACATAGTAACTTGCATCTTTGAATGAGAATGTGCTTGCTTACAGCAACGTGCTTTATGTTCTGAATGCCCGAATTGGGAATCTGTGTCAAAACTTTGTTAGGAATTATGTGATCCTAACTAGCTGCAAGTAAGGGAGATGGGGCATGAAGTTATTTCTAGGAGTTGGAGACATACAACGTTTAGCTCAGTTCTGGGCATCTTTGAAATACCTATACAAACTTGTTCCTACATAGTAACTTGCAACTTTGAATGAGAATGTGCTTGCTTACAGCAACGTGCTATATGTTCTGAATGCCCATATTGGGAATCTGTGTCAAAACATTGTTAGGAATTATGTGATCCTTACTAGCTGGAAGTAAGGGAGATGGGGCATGAAGTTATTTCTAGGAGTTGGAGACATACAAAGTTTAGCTCAGTTCTGGGCATCTTTGAAATACCTATACAAACTTGTTCCTACATAGTAACTTGCAACTTTGAATGAGAATGTGCTTGCTTACAGCAACGTGCTATATGTTCTGAATGCCCGAATTGGGAATCTGTGTCAAAACTTTGTTAGGAATTATGTGATCCTTACTAGCTGGAAGTAAGGGAGATGGGGCATGAAGTTATTTCTAGGAGTTGGAGACATACAACGTTTAGCTCAGTTCTGGGCATCTTTGAAATACCTATACAAACTTGTTCTTACATAGTATCTTGCAACTTTGAATGAGAATGTGCTTGCTTACAGCAACGTGCTATATGTTCTGAATGCCCGAATTGGGAATCTGTGTCAAAACTTTGTTAGGAATTATGTGATCCTTACTAGCTGGAAGTAAGGGAGATGGGGCATGAAGTTATTTCTAGGAGTTGGAGACATACAACGTTTAGCTCAGTTCTGGGCATCTTTGAAATACCTATACAAACTTGTTCCTACATAGTAACTTGCAACTTTGAATGAGAATGTGCTTGCTTACAGCAACGTGCTATATGTTCTGAATGCCCATATTGGGAATCTGTGTCAAAACATTGTTAGGAATTATGTGATCCTTACTAGCTGGAAGTAAGGGAGATGGGGCATGAAGTTATTTCTAGGAGTTGGAGACATACAAAGTTTAGCTCAGTTCTGGGCATCTTTGAAATACCTATACAAACTTGTTCCTACATAGTAACTTGCAACTTTGAATGAGAATGTGCTTGCTTACAGCAACGTGCTATATGTTCTGAATGCCCGAATTGGGAATCTGTGTCAAAACTTTGTTAGGAATTATGTGATCCTTACTAGCTGGAAGTAAGGGAGATGGGGCATGAAGTTATTTCTAGGAGTTGGAGACATACAACGTTTAGCTCAGTTCTGGGCATCTTTGAAATACCTATACAAACTTGTTCTTACATAGTATCTTGCAACTTTGAATGAGAATGTGCTTGCTTACAGCAACGTGCTATATGTTCTGAATGCCCGAATTGGGAATCTGTGTCAAAACTTTGTTAGGAATTATGTGATCCTTACTAGCTGGAAGTAAGGGAGACGGGGCATGAAGTTATTTCTAGGAGTTGGAGACATACAACGTTTAGCTCAGTTCTGGGCATCTTTGAAATACCTATACAAACTTGTTCCTACATAGTAACTTGCAACTTTGAATGAGAATGTGCTTGCTTACAGCAACGTGCTACATGTTCTGAATGCCCGAATTGGGAATCTGTGTCAAAACTTTGTTAGGAATTATGTGATCCTCACTACCTGGAAGTAAGGGAGATGGGTCATTAAATTATTTCTAGGAGTTGGAGACATACAAACTTCAGCTCAGTTCTGGGCATCTTTGAAAGTCCTATACAAACTTATCCCTACATAGTAACTTGCATCTTTGAATGAGAATGTGCTTGCTTACAGCAATGTGCTATATGTTCTGAATGCCCGAATTGGGAATCTGTGTCAAAACATTGTTAGGAATTATGTGATCCTTAATAGCTGGAAGTAAGGGAGTTGGGGCATGAAGTTATTTCTAGAGATTGGACACATACCAAGATTAGCTCAATTCTGGGCATCTTTGAAATACCTATACAAACTTGTTCCTACATAGTAACTTGCAACTTTGAATGAGAATGTGCTTGCTTACAGCAACGTGCTATATGTTCTGAATGCCCATATTGGGAATCTGTGTCAAAACTTTGTTAGGAATTATGTGATCCTTACTAGCTGCAAGTAAGGGAGATGGGGCATGAAGTTATTTCTAGGAGTTGGAGACATACAACGTTTAGCTCAGTTCTGGGCATCTTTGAAATACCTATACAAACTTGTTCCTACATAGTAACTTGCAAGTTTGAATGAGAATGTGCTTGCTTACAGCAACGTGCTATATGTTCTTAATGCCCGAATTGGGAATCTGTGTCAAAACTTTGTTAGGAATTATGTGATCCTCACTAGCAGGAAGTAAGGGAGATGGGGCATGAAGTTATTTCTAGGAGTTGGAGACATACAACGTTTAGCTCAGTTCTGGGCATCTTTGAAATACCTATACAAACGTGTTCCTACATAGTAACTTGCTTCTTAGAATGAGAATGTGCTTGCTTACAGCAACGTGCTATATGTTCTGAATGCCCGAATTGGGAATCTGTGTCAAAACTTTGTTAGGAATTATGTGATCCTCACTAGCTGGAAGTAAGGGAGTTGGGGCATGAAGTTATTTCTAGGAATTGGAGACATACAAACTTCAGCTCAGTTCTGGGCATCTTTGAAAGTCCTATACAAACTTGTTCCTACATCGTAACTTGCATCTTTGAATGAGAATGTGCTTGCTTACAGCAACGTGCTATATGTTCTGAATGCCCTAATTGGGAATCTGTGTCAAAACTTTGTTAGGAATTATGTGATCCTTACTAGCTGGAAGTAAGGGAGATGGGGCATGAAGTTATTTCTAGGAGTTGGAGACATACAACGTTTAGCTCAGCTCTGGGCATCTTTGAAATACCTATACAAACTTGTTCCTACATAGTAACTTGCAACTTTGAATGAGAATGTGCTTGCTTACAGCAACGTGCTATATGTTCTGAATGCCCGTATTGGGAATCTGTGTCAAAACTTTGTTAGGAATTATGTGATCCTTACTAGCTGGAAGTAAGGGAGATGGGGCATGAAGTTATTTCTAGGAGTTGGAGACATACAACGTTTAGCACAGTTCTGGGCATCTTTGAAATACCTATACAAACTTGTTCCTACATAGTAACTTGCAACTTTGAATGAGAATGTGCTTGCTTACAGCAACGTGCTATATGTTCTGAATGCCCGAATTGGGAATCTGTGTCAAAATTTGTTAGGAATTATGTGATCCTTACTAGCTGGAAGTAAGGGAGATGGGGCATGAACTTATTTCTAGGAGTTGCAGACATACAACTTTTAGCTCAGTTCTGGGCATCTTTGAAATACCTATACAAACTTGTTCCTACATAGTAACTTGCAACTTTGAATGAGAAAGTGCTTGCTTACAGCAACGTGCTATATGTTCTGAATGCCCGAATTGGGAATCTGTGTCAAAACTTTGTTAGGAATTATGTGATCCTTACCAGCTGGAAGTAAGTGAGTTGGGGCATGAAGTTATTTCTAGAGGTTGGACACATACCAAGTTCAGCTCAGTTCTGGGCATCTTTGAAATACCTATACAAACTTGTTCCTACATAGTAACTTGCAACTTTGAATGAGAATGTGCTTGCTTACAGCAACGTGCTATATGTTCTGAATGCCCGAATTGGGAATCTGTGTCAAAACTTTGTTAGGAATTCTGTGATCCTCACTAGTTGGAAGTAAGAGAGATGGGGCATGAAGTTATTTCTAGGAGTTGGAGACATACAACGTTTAGCTCAGTTCTGTTCATCTTTGAAATACCTATACAAACTTGTTCCTACATAGTAACTTGCAACTTTGAATGAAAATGTGCTTGCTTACAACAACGTGCTATATGTTCTGAATGCCCGAATTGGGTATCTGTGTCAAAACTTTGTTAGGAATTATGTGATCCTTACTAGCTGGAAGTAAGGGAGATGGGACATGAAGTTATTTCTAGGAGCTGCAGACATACAACGTTTAGCTCAGTTCTGGGCATCTTTGAAATACCTATACAAACTTGTTCCTACATAGTAACTTGCAACTTTGAATGAGAAAGTGCTTGCTTACAGCAACGTGCTACATGTTCTGAATGCCCGAATTGGTAATCTGTGTCAAAATTTTGTTAGGAATTATGTGATCATTACTAGCTGGACGTAAGGGAGTTGGGGCATGAAGTTATTTCTAGAGGTTGGACACATACCAAGTTTAGCTCAGTTCTGGGCATCTTTGAAATACCTATACAAACTTGTTCCTACATAGTAACTTGCAACTTTGAATGAGAATGTGCTTGCTTACAGCAACGTGCTATATGTTCTGAATGCCCGAATTGGGAATCTGTGTCAAAACTTTGTTAGGAATTATGTGATCCTTACTAGCTGGAAGTAAGGGAGATGGGGCATGAAGTTATTTCTAGGAGTTGGAGACATACAAACTTCAGCTGAGTTCTGGGCATCTTTGAAATACCTATACAAACTTGTTCCTACATAGTAACTTGCAACTTTGAATGAGAACGTGCTTGCTTACAGCAACGTGCTATATGTTCTGAATGCCCGAATTGGGAATCTGTGTCAAAACTTTGTTAGGAATTATGTGATCCTTACTAGCTGGAAGTAAGGGAGATGGGGCATGAAGTTATTTCTGGGAGTTGGAGACATACAACGTTTAGCTCAGTTCTGGGCATCTTTGAAATACCTATACAAACTTGTTCCTACATAGTAACTTGCAACTTTGAATCAGAATGTGCTTGCTTACAGCAACGTGCTATATGTTCTGAATGCCCGAATTGGGAATCTGTGTCAAAACTTTGTTAGGAATTATGTGATCCTTCCAAGCTGGAAGTAAGGGAGATGGGACATGAAGTTATTTCTAGGAGTTGGAGACATACAACGTTTAGCTCAGTTCTGGGCATCTTTGAAATACCTATACAAACTTGTTCCTACATTGTAACTTGCAACTTTGAATGAGAATGTGCTTCCTTACAGCAACGTGCTATATGTTCTGAATGCCCGAATTGGGAATCTGTGTCAAAACTTTGTTAGGAATTATGTGATCATTACCAGCTGGAAGTAAGTGAGTTGGGGCATGAAGTTATTTCTAGAGGTTGGACACATACCAAGTTCAGCTCAGTACTGGGCATCTTTGAAATACCTATACAAACTTGTTCCTACATAGTAACTTGCAACTTTGAATGAGAATGTGCTTGCTTACAGCAACGTGCTATATGTTCTGAATGCCCGAATTGGGAATCTGTGTCAAAACTTTGTTAGGAATTATGTGATCCTCACTAGTTGGAAGTAAGGGAGATGGGGCATGAAGTTATTTCTAGGAGTTGGAGACATACAACGTTTAGCTCAGTTTTGTTCATCTTTGAAATACCTATACAAACTTGTTCCTACATAGTAACTTGCAACTTTGAATGAGAATGTGCTTGCTTACAACAACGTGCTATATATTCTGAATGCCCGAATTGGGAATCTGTGTCAAAACTTTGTTAGGAATTATGTGATCATTACTAGATGGAAGTAAGGGAGATGGGACATGAAGATATTTCTAGGAGCTGCAGACATACAACGTTTAGCTCAGTTCTGGGCATCTTTGAAATACCTATACAAACTTGTTCCTACATAGTAACTTGCAACTTTGAATGAGAAAGTGCTTGCTTACAGCAACGTGCTATATGTTCTGAATGCCCGAATTGGGAATCTGTGTCAAAACTTTGTTAGGAATTATGTGATCATTACTAGCTGGAAGTAAAGGAGTTGGGGCATGAAGTTATTTCTAGAGGTTGGACACATACCAAGTTTAGCTCAGTTCTTGGCATCTTTGAAATACCTATACAAACTTGTTCCTACATAGTAACTTGCAACTTTGAATGAGAATGTGCTTGCTTACAGCAACGTGCTATATGTTCTGAATGCCCGAATTGGGAATCTGTGTCAAAACTTTGTTAGGAATTGTGTGATCCTTACTAGCTGGAAGTAAGGGAGATGGGGCATGAAGTTATTTCTAGGAGTTGGAGACATACCAAGTTTAGCTCAGTTCTGGGCATCTTTGAAATACCTATACAAACTTGTTCCTACATAGTAACTTGCAACTTTGAATGAGAATGTGCTTGCTTACAGCAACGTGCTATATGTTCTGAATGCCCGAATTGGGAATCTGTGTCAAAACTTTGTTAGGAATTATGTGATCCTTACTAGCTGGAAGTAAGGGAGATGGGGCATGAAGTTATTTCTAGGAGTTGGAGACATACAACGTTTAGCTCAGTTCTGGGCATCTTTGAAATACCTATACAAACTTGTTCCTACATAGTAACTTGCTTCTTAGAATGAGAATGTGCTTGCTTACAGCAACGTGCTATATGTTCTGAATGCCCGAATTGGGAATCTGTGTCAAAATTTTGTTAGGAATTATGTGATCCTCACAGGCTGGAAGTAAGGGAGATGGGGCATGAAGTTATTTCTAGGAGTTGGAGACATACAAACTTCAGCTCAGTTCTGGGCATCTTTGAAAGTCCTATACAAACTTATTCCTACATAGTAACTTGCATCTTTGAATGAGAATGTGCTTGCTTACAGCAACGTGCTATATGTTCTGAATGGCCGAATTGGGAATCTGTGTCAAAACTTTGTTAGGAATTATGTGATCCTTTCTAGATGGAAGTAAGGGAGATGGGACATGAAGTTATTTCTAGGAGCTGCAGACATACAACGTTTAGCTCAGTTCTGTTCATCTTTGAAATACCTATACAAACTTGTTCCTACATAGTAACTTGCAACTTTGAATGAGAAAGTGCTTGCTTACAGCAACGTGCTATATGTTCTGAATACCCGATTTGGGAATCTGTGTCAAAACTTTGTTAGGAATTATGTGATCATTACTAGCTGGAAGTAAGGGAGTTGGGGCATGAAGTTATTTCTAGAGGTTGGACACATACCAAGTTTAGCTCAGTTCTGGGCATCTTTGAAATACCTATACAAACTTGTTCCTACATAGTAACTTGCAACTTTGAATGAGAATGTGCTTGCTTACAGCAACGTGCTATATGTTCTGAATGCCCGAATTGGGAATCTGTGTCAAAACTTTGTTAGGAATTATGTGATCCTTAGTAGCTGGAAGTAAGGGAGATGGGGCATGAAGTTATTTCTAGGAGTTGGAGACATACAACGTTTAGCTCAGTTCTGGGCATCTTTGAAATACCTATACAAACTTGTTCCTACATAGTAACTTGCAAGTTTGAATGAGAATGTGCTTGCTTACAGCAACGTGCTATATGTTCTGAATGCCCGAATTGGGAATCTGTGTCAAAACTTTGTTAGGAATTATGTGATCCTTACTAGCTGGAAGTAAGGGAGATGGGGCATGAAGTTATTTCTAGGAGTTGGATACATACAACGTTTAGCTCAGTTCTGGGCATCTTTGAAATACCTATACAAACTTGTTCCTACATAGTAACTTGCAACTTTGAATGAGAAAGTGCTTGCTTACAGCAAGGTGCTATATGTTCTGAATGCCCGAATTGGGAATCTGTGTCAAAACTTTGTTAGGAATTATGTGATCCTTACTAGCTGGAAGTAAGGGAGATGGGGCATGAAGTTATTTCTAGGAGTTGGAGACATACAACGTTTAGCTCAGTTCTGGGCATCTTTGAAATACCTATACAAACTTGTTCCTACATAGTACCTTGCTTCTTAGAATGAGAATGTGCTTGCTTACAGCAACGTGCTATATGTTCTGAATGCCCGAATTGGGAATCTGTGTCAAAACTTTGTTAGGAATTATGTGATCCTCACTAGGTGGAAGTAAGGGAGATGGGGCATGAAGTTATTTCTAGGAGTTGGAGACATACAAACTTCAGCTCAGTTCTTGGCATCTTTGAAAGTCCTATACAAACTTATTCCTACATAGTAACTTGCATCTTTGAATGAGAATGTGCTTGCTTACAGCAACGTGCTATATGTTCTGAATGCCCGAATTGGGAATCTGTGTCAAAACTTTGTTAGGAATTATGTGATCCTTACTAGCTGGAAGTAAGGGAGATGAGGCATGAACTTATTTCTAGGAGTTGGAGACATACAACGTTTAGCTCAGTTCTGGGCATCGTTGAAATACCTATACAAACTTGTTCCTACATAGTAACTTGCTTCTTAGAATGAGAATGTGCTTGCTTACAGCAACGTGCTATATGTTCTGAATGCCCGAATTGGGAATCTGTGTCAAAATTTTGTTAGGAATTATGTGATCCTCACAGGCTGGAAGTAAGGGAGATGGGGCATGAAGTTATTTCTAGGAGTTGGAGACATACAAACTTCAGCTCAGTTCTGGGCATCTTTGAAAGTCCTATACAAACTTATTCCTACATAGTAACTTGCATCTTTGAATGAGAATGTGCTTGCTTACAGCAACGTGCTATATGTTCTGAATGGCCGAATTGGGAATCTGTGTCAAAACTTTGTTAGGAATTATGTGATCCTTTCTAGATGGAAGTAAGGGAGATGGGACATGAAGTTATTTCTAGGAGCTGCAGACATACAACGTTTAGCTCAGTTCTGTTCATCTTTGAAATACCTATACAAACTTGTTCCTACATAGTAACTTGCAACTTTGAATGAGAAAGTGCTTGCTTACAGCAACGTGCTATATGTTCTGAATGCCCGATTTGGGAATCTGTGTCAAAACTTTGTTAGGAATTATGTGATCCTTACTAGCTGGAAGTAAGGGAGTTGGGGCATGAAGTTATTTCTAGAGGTTGGACACATACCAAGTTTAGCTCAGTTCTGGGCATCTTTGAAATACCTATACAAACTTGTTCCTACATAGTAACTTGCAACTTTGAATGAGAATGTGCTTGCTTACAGCAACGTGCTATATGTTCTGAATGCCCGAATTGGGAATCTGTGTCAAAACTTTGTTAGGAATTATGTGATCCTTAGTAGCTGGAAGTAAGGGAGATGGGGCATGAAGTTATTTCTAGGAGTTGGAGACATACAACGTTTAGCTCAGTTCTGGGCATCTTTGAAATACCTATACAAACTTGTTCCTACATAGTAACTTGCAAGTTTGAATGAGAATGTGCTTGCTTACAGCAACGTGCTATATGTTCTGAATGCCCGAATTGGGAATCTGTGTCAAAACTTTGTTAGGAATTATGTGATCCTTACTAGCTGGAAGTAAGGGAGATGGGGCATGAAGTTATTTCTAGGAGTTGGATACATACAACGTTTAGCTCAGTTCTGGGCATCTTTGAAATACCTATACAAACTTGTTCCTACATAGTAACTTGCAACTTTGAATGAGAAAGTGCTTGCTTACAGCAACGAGCTATATGTTCTGAATGCCCGAATTGGGAATCTGTGTCAAAACTTTGTTAGGAATTATGTGATCCTTACTAGCTGGAAGTAAGGGAGATGGGGCATGAAGTTATTTCTAGGAGTTGGAGACATACAACGTTTAGCTCAGTTCTGGGCATCTTTGAAATACCTATACAAACTTGTTCCTACATAGTACCTTGCTTCTTAGAATGAGAATGTGCTTGCTTACAGCAACGTGCTATATGTTCTGAATGCCCGAATTGGGAATCTGTGTCAAAACTTTGTTAGGAATTATGTGATCCTCACTAGGTGGAAGTAAGGGAGATGGGGCATGAAGTTATTTCTAGGAGTTGGAGACATACAAACTTCAGCTCAGTTCTGGGCATCTTTGAAAGTCCTATACAAACTTATTCCTACATAGTAACTTGCATCTTTGAATGAGAATGTGCTTGCTTACAGCAACGTGCTATATGTTCTGAATGCCCGAATTGGGAATCTGTGTCAAAACTTTGTTAGGAATTATGTGATCCTTACTAGCTGGAAGTAAGGGAGATGAGGCATGAACTTATTTCTAGGAGTTGGAGACATACAACGTTTAGCTCAGTTCTGGGCATCGTTGAAATACCTATACAAACTTGTTCCTACATAGTAACTTGCAACGTTGAATGAGAATGTGCTTGCTTACAGCAACGTGCTATATGTTCTGAATGCCCGAATTGGGAATCTGTGTCAAAACTTTGGTAGGAATTATGTGATCCTTACTAGATGGAAGTAAGAGAGATGGGGCATGAAGTTATTATTAGGAGTTGCAGACATACAACGTTTAGCTCAGTTCTGGGCATCTTTGAAATACCTATACAAACTTGTTCCTACATAGTAACTTGCAACTTTGAATCAGAATGTGCTTGCTTACAGCAACGTGCTATATGTTCTGAATGCCCGAATTGGGAATCTGTGTCAAAACTTTGTTAGGAATTATGTGATCCTTACTAGCTGGATGTAAGGGAGATGGGGCATGAAGTTATTTCTAGGAGTTGGAGACATACAACGTTTAGCTCAGTTCCAGGCATCTTTGAAATACCTATACAAACTTGTTCCTACATAGTAACTTGCAACTTTGAATGAGAATGTGCTTGCTTACAGCAACGTGCTATATGTTCTGAATGCCCGAATTGGGAATCTGTGTCAAAACTTTGTTAGGAATTATGTGATACTTACTAGCTGGAAGTAAGGGAGATGGGGCATGAAGTTATTTCTAGGAGTTGCAGACATACAGCGTTTAGCTCAGTTCTGGGCATCTTTGAAATACTTATACAAACTTGTTCCTACATAGTAACTTGCAAGTTTGAATGAGAATGTGCTTGCTTACAGCAACGTGCTATATGTTCTGAATGCCCGAATTGGGAATCTGTGTCAAAACTTTGTTAGGAATTATGTGATCCTTCCAAGCTGGAAGTAAGGGAGATGGGACATGAAGTTATTTCTAGGAGTTGGAGACATACAACGTTTAGCTCAGTTCTGGGCATCTTTGAAATACCTATACAAACTTGTTCCTACATTGTAACTTGCAACTTTGAATGAGAATGTGCTTCCTTACAGCAACGTGCTATATGTTCTGAATGCCCGAATTGGGAATCTGTGTCAAAACTTTGTTAGGAATTATGTGATCATTACCAGCTGGAAGTAAGTGAGTTGGGGCATGAAGTTATTTCTAGAGGTTGGACACATACCAAGTTCAGCTCAGTTCTGGGCATCTTTGAAATACCTATACAAACTTGTTCCTACATAGTAACTTGCAACTTTGAATGAGAATGTGCTTGCTTACAGCAACGTGCTATATGTTCTGAATGCCCGAATTGGGAATCTGTGTCAAAACTTTGTTAGGAATTATGTGATCCTCACTAGTTGGAAGTAAGGGAGATGGGGCATGAAGTTATTTCTAGGAGTTGGAGACATACAACGTTTAGCTCAGTTTTGTTCATCTTTGAAATACCTATACAAACTTGTTCCTACATAGTAACTTGCAACTTTGAATGAGAATGTGCTTGCTTACAACAACGTGCTATATGTTCTGAATGCCCGAATTGGGAATCTGTGTCAAAACTTTGTTAGGAATTATGTGATCATTACTAGATGGAAGTAAGGGAGATGGGACATGAAGATATTTCTAGGAGCTGCAGACATACAACGTTTAGCTCAGTTCTGGGCATCTTTGAAATACCTATACAAACTTGTTCCTACATAGTAACTTGCAACTTTGAATGAGAAAGTGCTTGCTTACAGCAACGTGCTATATGTTCTGAATGCCCGAATTGGGAATCTGTGTCAAAACTTTGTTAGGAATTATGTGATCATTACTAGCTGGAAGTAAAGGAGTTGGGGCATGAAGTTATTTCTAGAGGTTGGACACATACCAAGTTTAGCTCAGTTCTTGGCATCTTTGAAATACCTATACAAACTTGTTCCTACATAGTAACTTGCAACTTTGAATGAGAATGTGCTTGCTTACAGCAACGTGCTATATGTTCTGAATGCCCGAATTGGGAATCTGTGTCAAAACTTTGTTAGGAATTGTGTGATCCTTACTAGCTGGAAGTAAGGGAGATGGGGCATGAAGTTATTTCTAGGAGTTGGAGACATACCAAGTTTAGCTCAGTTCTGGGCATCTTTGAAATACCTATACAAACTTGTTCCTACATAGTAACTTGCAACTTTGAATGAGAATGTGCTTGCTTACAGCAACGTGCTATATGTTCTGAATGCCCGAATTGGGAATCTGTGTCAAAACTTTGTTAGGAATTATGTGATCCTTACTAGCTGGAAGTAAGGGAGATGGGGCATGAAGTTATTTCTAGGAGTTGGAGACATACAACGTTTAGCTCAGTTCTGGGCATCTTTGAAATACCTATACAAACTTGTTCCTACATAGTAACTTGCAACTTTGAATGAGAAAGTGCTTGCTTACAGCAACGTGCTATATGTTCTGAATGCCCGAATTGGGAATCTGTGTCAAAACTTTGTTAGGAATTATGTGATCCTTACTAGCTGGAAGTAAGGGAGATGGGGCATGAAGTTATTTCTAGGAGTTGGAGACATACAACGTTTAGCTCAGTTCTGGGCATCTTTGAAATACCTATACAAACTTGTTCCTACATAGTACCTTGCTTCTTAGAATGAGAATGTGCTTGCTTACAGCAACGTGCTATATGTTCTGAATGCCCGAATTGGGAATCTGTGTCAAAATTTTGTTAGGAATTATGTGATCCTCACAGGCTGGAAGTAAGGGAGATGGGGCATGAAGTTATTTCTAGGAGTTGGAGACATACAAACTTCAGCTCAGTTCTGGGCATCTTTGAAAGTCCTATACAAACTTATTCCTACATAGTAACTTGCATCTTTGAATGAGAATGTGCTTGCTTACAGCAACGTGCTATATGTTCTGAATGGCCGAATTGGGAATCTGTGTCAAAACTTTGTTAGGAATTATGTGATCCTTTCTAGATGGAAGTAAGGGAGATGGGACATGAAGTAATTTCTAGGAGCTGCAGACATACAACGTTTAGCTCAGTTCTGTTCATCTTTGAAATACCTATACAAACTTGTTCCTACATAGTAACTTGCAACTTTGAATGAGAAAGTGCTTGCTTACAGCAACGTGCTATATGTTCTGAATGCCCGATTTGGGAATCTGAGTCAAAACTTTGTTAGGAATTATGTGATCATTACTAGCTGGAAGTAAGGGAGTTGGGGCATGAAGTTATTTCTAGAGGTTGGACACATACCAAGTTTAGCTCAGTTCTTGGCATCTTTGAAATACCTATACAAACTTGTTCCTACATAGTAACTTGCAACTTTGAATGAGAATGTGCTTGCTTACAGCAACGTGCTATATGTTCTGAATGCCCGAATTGGGAATCTGTGTCAAAACTTTGTTAGGAATTGTGTGATCCTTACTAGCTGGAAGTTAGGG
The DNA here is from genome assembly GCF_020826845.1 of Diceros bicornis minor. Taxonomy (NCBI): domain Eukaryota; kingdom Metazoa; phylum Chordata; class Mammalia; order Perissodactyla; family Rhinocerotidae; genus Diceros; species Diceros bicornis. The sequence continues at coordinate 67,438,616 of NC_080753.1, read as the reverse complement.
AGATGGGGCATGAAGTTATTTCTAGGAGTTGGACACATACCAAGTTTAGCTCAGTTCTGGGCATCTTTGAAATACCTATACAAACTTGTTCCTACATAGTAACTTGCAACTTTGAATGAGAATGTGCTTGCTTACAGCAACGTGCTATATGTTCTGAATGCCCGAATTGGGAATCTGTGTCAAAACTTTGTTAGGAATTATGTGATCCTTACTAGCTGGAAGTAAGGGAGATGGGGCATGAAGTTATTTCTAGGAGTTGGAGACATACAACGTTTAGCTCAGTTCTGGGCATCTTTGAAATACCTATACAAACTTGTTCCTACATAGTAACTTGCAACTTTGAATGAGAATGTGCTTGCTTACAGCAACGTGCTATATGTTCTGAATGCCCGAATTGGGAATCTGTGTCAAAACTTTGTTAGGAATTATGTGATCCTTACTAGCTGGAAGTAAGGGAGATGGGGCATGAAGTTATTTCTAGGAGTTGGAGACATACAACGTTTAGCTCAGTTCTGGGCATCTTTGAAATACCTATACAAACTTGTTCCTACATAGTAACTTGCTTCTTAGAATGAGAATGTGCTTGCTTACAGCAACGTGCTATATGTTCTGAATGCCCGAATTGGGAATCTGTGTCAAAATTTTGTTAGGAATTATGTGATCCTCACAGGCTGGAAGTAAGGGAGATGGGGCATGAAGTTATTTCTAGGAGTTGGAGACATACAAACTTCAGCTCAGTTCTGGGCATCTTTGAAAGTCCTATACAAACTTATTCCTACATAGTAACTTGCATCTTTGAATGAGAATGTGCTTGCTTACAGCAACGTGCTATATGTTCTGAATGGCCGAATTGGGAATCTGTGTCAAAACTTTGTTAGGAATTATGTGATCCTTTCTAGATGGAAGTAAGGGAGATGGGACATGAAGTTATTTCTAGGAGCTGCAGACATACAACGTTTAGCTCAGTTCTGTTCATCTTTGAAATACCTATACAAACTTGTTCCTACATAGTAACTTGCAACTTTGAATGAGAAAGTGCTTGCTTACAGCAACGTGCTATATGTTCTGAATGCCCGATTTGGGAATCTGTGTCAAAACTTTGTTAGGAATTATGTGATCATTACTAGCTGGAAGTAAGGGAGTTGGGGCATGAAGTTATTTCTAGAGGTTGGACACATACCAAGTTTAGCTCAGTTCTGGGCATCTTTGAAATACCTATACAAACTTGTTCCTACATAGTAACTTGCAACTTTGAATGAGAATGTGCTTGCTTACAGCAACGTGCTATATGTTCTGAATGCCCGAATTGGGAATCTGTGTCAAAACTTTGTTAGGAATTATGTGATCCTTAGTAGCTGGAAGTAAGGGAGATGGGGCATGAAGTTATTTCTAGGAGTTGGAGACATACAACGTTTAGCTCAGTTCTGGGCATCTTTGAAATACCTATACAAACTTGTTCCTACATAGTAACTTGCAAGTTTGAATGAGAATGTGCTTGCTTACAGCAACGTGCTATATGTTCTGAATGCCCGAATTGGGAATCTGTGTCAAAACTTTGTTAGGAATTATGTGATCCTTACTAGCTGGAAGTAAGGGAGATGGGGCATGAAGTTATTTCTAGGAGTTGGATACATACAACGTTTAGCTCAATTCTGGGCATCTTTGAAATACCTATACAAACTTGTTCCTACATAGTAACTTGCAACTTTGAATGAGAAAGTGCTTGCTTACAGCAAGGTGCTATATGTTCTGAATGCCCGAATTGCGAATCTGTGTCAAAACTTTGTTAGGAATTATGTGATCCTTACTAGCTGGAAGTAAGGGAGATGGGGCATGAAGTTATTTCTAGGAGTTGGAGACATACAACGTTTAGCTCAGTTCTGGGCATCTTTGAAATACCTATACAAACTTGTTCCTACATAGTACCTTGCTTCTTAGAATGAGAATGTGCTTGCTTACAGCAACGTGCTATATGTTCTGAATGCCCGAATTGGGAATCTGTGTCAAAACTTTGTTAGGAATTATGTGATCCTCACTAGGTGGAAGTAAGGGAGATGGGGCATGAAGTTATTTCTAGGAGTTGGAGACATACAAACTTCAGCTCAGTTCTGGGCATCTTTGAAAGTCCTATACAAACTTATTCCTACATAGTAACTTGCATCTTTGAATGAGAATGTGCTTGCTTACAGCAACGTGCTATATGTTCTGAATGCCCGAATTGGGAATCTGTGTCAAAACTTTGTTAGGAATTATGTGATCCTTACTAGCTGGAAGTAAGGGAGATGAGGCATGAACTTATTTCTAGGAGTTGGAGACATACAACGTTTAGCTCAGTTCTGGGCATCGTTGAAATACCTATACAAACTTGTTCCTACATAGTAACTTGCTTCTTAGAATGAGAATGTGCTTGCTTACAGCAACGTGCTATATGTTCTGAATGCCCGAATTGGGAATCTGTGTCAAAATTTTGTTAGGAATTATGTGATCCTCACAGGCTGGAAGTAAGGGAGATGGGGCATGAAGTTATTTCTAGGAGTTGGAGACATACAAACTTCAGCTCAGTTCTGGGCATCTTTGAAAGTCCTATACAAACTTATTCCTACATAGTATCTTGCATCTTTGAATGAGAATGTGCTTGCTTACAGCAACGTGCTATATGTTCTGAATGGCCGAATTGGGAATCTGTGTCAAAACTTTGTTAGGAATTATGTGATCCTTTCTAGATGGAAGTAAGGGAGATGGGACATGAAGTTATTTCTAGGAGCTGCAGACATACAACGTTTAGCTCAGTTCTGTTCATCTTTGAAATACCTATACAAACTTGTTCCTACATAGTAACTTGCAACTTTGAATGAGAAAGTGCTTGCTTACAGCAACGTGCTATATGTTCTGAATGCCCGATTTGGGAATCTGTGTCAAAACTTTGTTAGGAATTATGTGATCCTTACTAGCTGGAAGTAAGGGAGTTGGGGCATGAAGTTATTTCTAGAGGTTGGACACATACCAAGTTTAGCTCAGTTCTGGGCATCTTTGAAATACCTATACAAACTTGTTCCTACATAGTAACTTGCAACTTTGAATGAGAATGTGCTTGCTTACAGCAACGTGCTATATGTTCTGAATGCCCGAATTGGGAATCTGTGTCAAAACTTTGTTAGGAATTATGTGATCCTTAGTAGCTGGAAGTAAGGGAGATGGGGCATGAAGTTATTTCTAGGAGTTGGAGACATACAACGTTTAGCTCAGTTCTGGGCATCTTTGAAATACCTATACAAACTTGTTCCTACATAGTAACTTGCAAGTTTGAATGAGAATGTGCTTGCTTACAGCAACGTGCTATATGTTCTGAATGCCCGAATTGGGAATCTGTGTCAAAACTTTGTTAGGAATTATGTGATCCTTACTAGCTGGAAGTAAGGGAGATGGGGCATGAAGTTATTTCTAGGAGTTGGATACATACAACGTTTAGCTCAGTTCTGGGCATCTTTGAAATACCTATACAAACTTGTTCCTACATAGTAACTTGCAACTTTGAATGAGAAAGTGCTTGCTTACAGCAACGAGCTATATGTTCTGAATGCCCGAATTGGGAATCTGTGTCAAAACTTTGTTAGGAATTATGTGATCCTTACTAGCTGGAAGTAAGGGAGATGGGGCATGAAGTTATTTCTAGGAGTTGGAGACATACAACGTTTAGCTCAGTTCTGGGCATCTTTGAAATACCTATACAAACTTGTTCCTACATAGTACCTTGCTTCTTAGAATGAGAATGTGCTTGCTTACAGCAACGTGCTATATGTTCTGAATGCCCGAATTGGGAATCTGTGTCAAAACTTTGTTAGGAATTATGTGATCCTCACTAGGTGGAAGTAAGGGAGATGGGGCATGAAGTTATTTCTAGGAGTTGGAGACATACAAACTTCAGCTCAGTTCTGGGCATCTTTGAAAGTCCTATACAAACTTATTCCTACATACTAACTTGCATCTTTGAATGAGAATGTGCTTGCTTACAGCAACGTGCTATATGTTCTGAATGCCCGAATTGGGAATCTGTGTCAAAACTTTGTTAGGAATTATGTGATCCTTACTAGCTGGAAGTAAGGGAGATGAGGCATGAACTTATTTCTAGGAGTTGGAGACATACAACGTTTAGCTCAGTTCTGGGCATCGTTGAAATACCTATACAAACTTGTTCCTACATAGTAACTTGCAACGTTGAATGAGAATGTGCTTGCTTACAGCAACGTGCTATATGTTCTGAATGCCCGAATTGGGAATCTGTGTCAAAACTTTGGTAGGAATTATGTGATCCTTACTAGATGGAAGTAAGAGAGATGGGGCATGAAGTTATTATTAGGAGTTGCAGACATACAACGTTTAGCTCAGTTCTGGGCATCTTTGAAATACCTATACAAACTTGTTCCTACATAGTAACTTGCAACTTTGAATCAGAATGTGCTTGCTTACAGCAACGTGCTATATGTTCTGAATGCCCGAATTGGGATTCTGTGTCAAAACTTTGTTAGGAATTATGTGATCCTTACTAGCTGGATGTAAGGGAGATGGGGCATGAAGTTATTTCTAGGAGTTGGAGACATACAACGTTTAGCTCAGTTCCAGGCATCTTTGAAATACCTATACAAACTTGTTCCTACATAGTAACTTGCAACTTTGAATGAGAATGTGCTTGCTTACAGCAACGTGCTATATGTTCTGAATGCCCGAATTGGGAATCTGTGTCAAAACTTTGTTAGGAATTATGTGATACTTACTAGCTGGAAGTAAGGGAGATGGGGCATGAAGTTATTTCTAGGAGTTGCAGACATACAGCGTTTAGCTCAGTTCTGGGCATCTTTGAAATACTTATACAAACTTGTTCCTACATAGTAACTTGCAAGTTTGAATGAGAATGTGCTTGCTTACAGCAACGTGCTATATGTTCTGAATGCCCGAATTGGGAATCTGTGTCAAAACTTTGTTAGGAATTATGTGATCCTTACTAGCTGGAAGTAAGGGAGATGGGGCATGAAGTTATTTCTAGGAGTTGGACACATACCCACTTTAGCTCAGTTCTGGGCATCTTTGAAATACCTATACAAACTTGTTCCTACATTGTAACTTGCTTCTTAGAATGAGAATGTGCTTGCTTACAGCAACGTGCTATATGTTCTGAATGCCCGAATTGGGAATCTGTGTCAAAACTTTGTTAGGAATTATGTGATCCTCACTAGCTGGAAGTAAGGGAGATGGGGCATGAAGTTATTTCTAGGAGTTGGAGACATACAAACTTCAGCTCAGTTCTGGGCATCTTTGAAATACCTATACAAACTTGTTCCTACATAGTAACTTGCAACATTGAATGAGAATGTGCTTGCTTACAGCAACGTTCTATATGTTCTGAATGCCCGAATTGGGAATCTGTGTCAAAACTTTGTTAGGAATTATGTGATCCTTACTAGCTGGAAGTAAGGGAGATGGGGCATGAAGTTATTTCTAGGAGTTGGAGACATACAACGTTTAGCTCAGTTCTGGGCATCTTTGAAATACCTATACAAACTTGTTCCTACATAGTAACTTGCAACTTTGAATGAGAATGTGCTTGCTTACAGCAACGTGCTATATGTTCTGAATGCCCGAATTGGGAATCTGTGTCAAATCTTTGTTAGGAATTATGTGATCCTCACTAGTTGGAAGTAAGGGAGATGGGGCATGAAGTTATTTCTAGGAGTTGGAGACATACCCACTTTAGCTCAGTTCTGGGCTTCTTTGAAATACATATACAAACTTGTTCCTACATAGTATCTTGCTTCTTAGAATGAGAATGTGCTTGCTTACAGCAACGTGCTATATGTTCTGAATGCCCGAATTGGGAATCTGTGTCAAAACTTTGTTAGGAATTATGTGATCCTCACTAGCTGGAAGTAAGGGAGATGGGGCATGAAGTTATTTCTAGGAGTTGGAGACATACAACGTTTAGCTCAGTTCTGAGCATCTTTGAAATACCTATACAAACTTGTTCCTACATAGTAACTTGCAACTTTGAATGAGAACGTGCTTGCTTACAGCAACGTGCTATATGTTCTGAATGCCCGAATTGGGAATCTGTGTCAAATCTTTCTTAGGAATTATGTCATCCTTACTAGCTGGAAGTAAGGGAGATGGGGCATGAAGTTATTTCCGGGAGTTGGAGACATACAACGTTTAGCTCAGTTCTGGGCATCTTTGAAATACCTATACAAACTTGTTCCTACATAGTAACTTGCAACTTTGAATCAGAATGTGCTTGCTTACAGCAACGTGCTATATGTTCTGAATGCCTGAATTGGGAATCTGTGTCAAAACTTTGTTAGGAATTATGTGATCCTTACTAGCTGGAAGTAAGGGAGATGGGTAATGAAATTATTTCTAGGAGTTGGAGACATACAAACTTCAGCTAAGTTCTGGGAATTTTTGAAAGTCCTATACAAACTTGTTCCTACATAGCATCTTGCATCTTTGAATGAGAATGTGCTTGCTTACAGCAACGTGCTATATGTTCTGAATGCCCGAATTGGGAATCTGTGTCAAAACTTTGTTAGGAATTATGTGATCCTTACTAGATGGAAGTAAGGGAGATGGGGCATGAAGTTATTTCTAGGAGTTGGAGACATACAACGTTTAGCTCAGTTCTGGGCATCTTTGAAATAACTATACAAACTTGTTCCTACATAGTAACTTGCAACTTTGAATGAGAATGTGCTTGCTTACAGCAACGTGCTATATGATCTGAATGCCCATATTGGGAATCTGTGTCAAAACTTTGTTAGGAATTATGTGATCCTTACTAGCTGGAAGTAAGGGAGATGGGGCATGAAGTTATTTCTAGGAGTTGGAGACATACAACGTTTAGCTCAGTTCTGGGCATCTTTGAAATACCTATACAAACTTGTTCCTACATAGTAGCTTGCAACTTTGAATGAGAATGTGCTTGCTTACAGCAACGTGCTATATGTTCTGAATGCCCGTATTGGGAATCTGTGTCAAAACTTTGTTAGGAATTATGTGATCCTTACTAGCTGGAAGTAAGGGAGATGGGGCATGAAGTTATTTCCAGGAGTTGGAGACATACAACGTTTAGCTCAGTTCTGGGCATCTTTGAAATACCTATACAAACTTGGTCCTACATAGTAACTTGCAACTTTGAATGAGAATGTGCTTGCTTACAGCAACGTGCTATATGTTCTGAATGCCCGAATTGGGAATCTGTGTCAAAACTTTGTTAGGAATTATGTGATCCTTACTAGATGGAAGTAAGGGAGATGGGGCATGAAGTTATTTCTAGGAGTTGCAGACATACAAGGTTTAGCTCAGTTCTGTTCATCTTTGAAATACCTATACAAACTTGTTCCTACATAGTAACTTGCAACTTTGAATGAGAATGTGCTTGCTTACAGCAACGTGCTATATGTTCTGAATGCCCGAATTGGGAATCTGTGTCAAAACTTTGTTAGGAATTATGTGATCATTACCAGCTGGAAGTAAGTGAGTTGGGGCATGAAGTTATTTCTAGAGGTTGGACACATATCAAGTTCAGCTCAGTTCTGGGCATCTTTGAAATACCTATACAAACTTGTTCCTACATAGTAACTTGCAACTTTGAATGAGAATGTGCTTGCTTACAGCAACGTGCTATATGTTCTGAATGCCCGAATTGGGAATCTGTGTCAAAACTTTGTTAGGAATTATGTGATCCTCACTAGTTGGAAGTAAGGGAGATGGGGCATGAAGATATTTCTAGGAGTTGGAGACATACAACGTTTAGCTCAGTTCTGTTCATCTTTGAAATACCTATACAATCTTGTTCCTACATAGTAACTTGCAACGTTGAATGAGAATGTGCTTGCTTACAGCAACGTGCCTTATGTTCTGAATGCCCGAATTGGGAATCTGTGTCAAAACTTTGTTAGGAATTATGTGATCCTTACTAGATGGAAGTAAGAGAGATGGGGCATGAAGTTATTATTAGGAGTTGCAGACATACAACGTTTAGCTCAGTTCTGGGCATCTTTGAAATACCTATACAAACTTGTTCCTACATAGTAACTTGCAACTTTGAATCAGAACGTGCTTGCTTACAGCAACGTGCTATACGTTCTAAATGCCCGAATTGGGAATCTGTGTCAAAACTTTGTTAGGAATTATGTGATCCTTACTAGCTGGATGTAAGGGAGATGGGGCATGAAGTTATTTCTAGGAGTTGGAGACATACAACGTTTAGCTCAGTTCCAGGCATCTTTGAAATACCTATACAAACTTGTTCCTACATAGTAACTTGCAACTTTGAATGAGAATGTGCTTGCTTACAGCAACGTGCTATATGTTCTGAATGCCCGAATTGGGAATCTGTGTCAAAACTTTGTTAGGAATTATGTGATCCTTCCAAGCTGGAAGTAAGGGAGATGGGACATGAAGTTATTTCTAGGAGTTGGAGACATACAACGTTTAGCTCAGTTCTGGGCATCTTTGAAATACCTATACAAACTTGTTCCTACATAGTAACTTGCAACTTTGAATGAGAATGTGCTTGCTTACAGCAACGTGCTATATGTTCTGAATGCCCGAATTGGGAATCTGTGTCAAAACTTTGTTAGGAATTATGTGATCATTACCAGCTGGAAGTAAGTGAGTTGGGACATGAAGTTATTTCTAGAGTTTGGACACATACCAAGTTCAGCTCAGTTCTGGGCATCTTTGAAATACCTATACAAACTTGTTCCTACATAGTAACTTGCAACTTTGAATCAGAATGTGCTTGCTTACAGCAACGTGCTATATGTTCTGAATGCCCGAATTGGGAATCTGTGTCAAAAATTTGTTAGGAATTATGTGATCCTCACTAGTTGGAAGTAAGGGAGATGGGGCATGAAGTTATTTCTAGGAGTTGGAGACATACAACGTTTAGCTCAGTTCTGTTCATCTTTGAAATACCTATACAAACTTGTTCCTACATAGTAACTTGCAACTTTGAATGAGAATGTGCTTGCTTACAACAACGTGCTATATGTTCTGAATGCCCGAATTGGGAATCTGTGTCAAAACATTGTTAGGAATTATGTGATCCTTACCAGATGGAAGTAAGGGAGATGGGACATGAAATTACTTCTAGGAGCTGCAGACATACAACGTTTAGCTCAGTTCTGGGCATCTTTGAAATACCTATACAAACTTGTTCCTACATAGTAACTTGCAACTTTGAATGAGAAAGTGCTTGCTTACAGCAACGTGCTATATGTTCTGAATGCCCGAATTGGGAATCTGTGTCAAAACTTTGTTAGGAATTATGTGATCCTTACTAGCTGGAAGTAAGGGAGATGGGGCATGAAGTTATTTCTAGGAGTTGGACACATACAACGTTTAGCTCAGTTCTGGGCATCTTTGAAATACCTATACAAACTTGTTCCTACATAGTAACTTGCTTCTTAGAATGAGAATGTGCTTGCTTACAGCAACGTGCTATATGTTCTGAATGCCCGAATTGGGAATCTGTGTCAAAACTTTGTTAGGAATTATGTGATCCTCACTAGCTGGAAGTAAGGGAGATGGGGCATGAAGTTATTTCTAGGAGTTGGAGACATACAAACTTCAGCTCAGTTCTGGGCATCTTTGAAAGTCCTATACAAACTTATTCCTACATAGTAACTTGCATCTTTGAATGAGAATGTGCTTGCTTACAGCAACGTGCTATATGTTCTGAATGCCCGAATTGGGAATCTGTGTCAAAACTTTGTTAGGAATTATGTGATCCTTACTAGCGGGAAGTAAGGGAGATGAGGCATGAAGTTATTTCTAGGAGTTGGAGACATACAACGTTTAGCTCAGTTCTGGGCATCGTTGAAATACCTATACAAACTTGTTCCTACATAGTAACTTGCAACGTTGAATGAGAATGTGCTTGCTTACAGCAACGTGCTATATGTTCTGAATGCCCGAATTGGGAATCTGTGTCAAAACTTTGTTAGGAATTATGTGATCCTTACTAGATGGAAGTAAGAGAGATGGGGCATGAAGTTATTATTAGGAGTTGCAGACATACAACGTTTAGCTCAGTTCTGGGCATCTTTGAAATACCTATACAAACTTGTTCCTACATTGTAACTTGCAACTTTGAATCAGAATGTGCTTGCTTACAGCAACGTGCTATATGTTCTGAATGCCCGAATTGGGAATCTGTGTCAAAACTTTTTAGGAATTATGTGATCCTTACTTGCTGGATGTAAGGGAGATGTTGCATGAAGTTATTTCTAGGAGTTGGAGACATACAACGTTTAGCTCAGTTCTGGGCATCTTTGAAATACCTATACAAACTTGTTCCTACATAGTAACTTGCAACTTTGAATGAGAATGTGCTTGCTTACAGCAACGTGCTATATGTTCTGAATGCCCGAATTGGGAATCTGTGTCAAAACTTTGTTAGGAATTATGTGATACTTACTAGCTGGAAGTAAGGGAGATGGGGCATGAAGTTATTTCTAGGAGTTGCAGACATACAGCGTTTAGCTCAGTTCTGGGCATCTTTGAAATACCTATACAAACTTGTTCCTACATAGTAACTTGCAACTTTGAATGAGAATGTGCTTGCTTACAGCAACGTGCTATATGTTCTGAATGCCCGAAATGGGAATCTGTGTCAAAACTTTGTTAGGAATTATGTGATCCTTACTAGCTGGAAGTAAGGGAGATGGGGCATGAAGTTATTTCTAGGAGTTGGACACATACCCACTTTAGCTCAGTTCTGGGCATCTTTGAAATACCTATACAAACTTGTTCCTACATTGTAACTTGCTTCTTAGAATGAGAATGTGCTTGCTTACAGCAACGTGCTATATGTTCTGAATGCCCGAATTGGGAATCTGTGTCAAAACTTTGTTAGGAATTATGTGATCCTCACTAGCTGGAAGTAAGGGAGATGGGGCATGAAGTTATTTCTAGGAGTTGGAGACATACAAACCTCAGCTCAGTTCTGGGCATCTTTGAAATACCTATACAAACTTGTTCCTACATAGTAACTTGAAACTTTTAATGAGAATGTGCTTGCTTACAGCAACGTTCTATATGTTCTGAATGCCCGAATTGGGAATCTGTGTCAAAACTTTGTTAGGAATTATGTGATCATTACTAGCTGGATGTAAGGGAGATGGGGCATGAAGTTATTTCTAGGAGTTGGAGACATACAACGTTTAGCTCAGTTCTGGGCATCTTTGAAATACCTATACAAACTTGTTCCTACATAGTAACTTGAAACTTTGAATGAGAAAGTGCTTGCTTACAGCAACGTGCTATATGTTCTGAATGCCCGAATTGGGAATCTGTGTCAAACTTTGTTAGGAATTATGTGATCATTACTAGCTGGAAGTAAGGGAGATGGGGCATGAAGTTATTTCTAGGAGTTGGACACATACCCACTGTAGCTCAGTTCTGGGCATCTTTGAAATACCTATACAAACTTGTTCCTACATAGTATCTTGCTTCTTAGAATGAGAATGTGCTTGCTTACAGCAACGTGCTATATGTTCTGAATGCCCGAATTGGGAATCTGTGTCAAATCTTTGTTAGGAATTATGTGATCCTCACTAGCTGGAAGTAAGGGAGATGGGGCATGTAGTTATTTCTAGGACTTGGAGACATACAACGTTTAGCTCAGTTCTGAGCATCTTTGAAATACCTATACAAACTTGTTCCTACATAGTAACTTGCAACTTTTAATGAGAACGTGCTTGCTTACAGCAACGTGCTATATGTTCAGAATGCCCGAATTGGGAATCTGTGTCAAATCTTTGTTAGGAATTATGTCATCCTTACTAGCTGGAAGTAAGGGAGATGGGGCATGAAGTTATTTCCGGGAGTTGGAGACATACAACGTTTAGCTCAGTTCTGGGCATCTTTGAAATACCTATACAAACTTGTTCCTACATAGTAACTTGCAACTTTGAATGAGAATGTGCTTGCTTACAGCAACGTGCTATATGTTCTGAATGCCCGAATTGGGAATCTGTGTCAAAACTTTTTAGGAATTATGTGATCCTTACAAGCTGAAAGTAAGGGAGATAGGTCATGAAGTTATTTCTAGGAGTTGGAGACATACAACGTTTAGCTCAGTTCTGGGCATCTTTGAAATACCTATACAAACTTGTTCTTACATAGTAACTTGCAACTTTGAATGAGAATGTGCTTGCTTACAGCAACGTGCTATATGTTCTGAATGCCCGAATTGGGAATCTGTGTCAAAACTTTGTTAGGAATTATGTGATCCTTACTAGATGGAAGTAAGAGAGATGGGGCATGAAGATATTATTAGGAGTTGCAGACATACAACGTTTAGCTCAGTTCTGGGCATCTTTGAAATACCTATACAAACTTGTTCCTACATAGTAACTTGCAACTTTGAATGAGAATGTGCTTGCTTACAGCAACGTGCTATATGTTCTGAATGCCCGAATTGGGAATCTGTGTCAAAACTTTGTTAGGAATTATGTGATCCTCACTAGCTGGAAGCAAGGGAGATGGGGCATGAAGTTATTTCTAGGAGTTGGAGACATACAACGTTTAGCTCAGTTCTGGGCATCTTTGAAATACCTATACAAACTTGTTCCTACATAGTAACTTGCAACTTTGAATGAGAACGTGCTTGCTTACAGCAACGTGCTATATGTTCTGAATGCCCGAATTGGGAATCTGTGTCAAAACTTTGTTAGGAATTATGTGATCCTTACTAGCGGGAAGTAAGGGAGATGAGGCATGAAGTTATTTCTAGGAGTTGGAGACATACAACGTTTAGCTCAGTTCTGGGCATCGTTGAAATACCTATACAAACTTGTTCCTACATAGTAACTTGCAACGTTGAATGAGAATGTGCTTGCTTACAGCAACGTGCTATATGTTCTGAATGCCCGAATTGGGAATCTGTGTCAAAACTTTGTTAGGAATTATGTGATCCTTACTAGATGGAAGTAAGAGAGATGGGGCATGAAGTTATTATTAGGAGTTGCAGACATACGACGTTTAGCTCAGTTCTGGGCATCTTTGAAATACCTATACAAACTTGTTCCTACATTGTAACTTGCAACTTTGAATCAGAATGTGCTTGCTTACAGCAACGTGCTATATGTTCTGAATGCCCGAATTGGGAATCTGTGTCAAAACTTTTTAGGAATTATGTGATCCTTACTTGCTGGATGTAAGGGAGATGTTGCATGAAGTTATTTCTAGGAGTTGGAGACATACAACGTTTAGCTCAGTTCTGGGCATCTTTGAAATACCTATACAAACTTGTTCCTACATAGTAACTTGCAACTTTGAATGAGAATGTGCTTGCTTACAGCAACGTGCTATATGTTCTGAATGCCCGAATTGGGAATCTGTGTCAAAACTTTGTTAGGAATTATGTGATACTTACTAGCTGGAAGTAAGGGAGATGGGGCATGAAGTTATTTCTAGGAGTTGCAGACATACAGCGTTTAGCTCAGTTCTGGGCATCTTTGAAATACCTATACAAACTTGTTCCTACATAGTAACTTGCAACTTTGAATGAGAATGTGCTTGCTTACAGCAACGTGCTATATGTTCTGAATGCCCGAAATGGGAATCTGTGTCAAAACTTTGTTAGGAATTATGTGATCCTTACTAGCTGGAAGTAAGGGAGATGGGGCATGAAGTTATTTCTAGGAGTTGGACACATACCCACTTTAGCTCAGTTCTGGGCATCTTTGAAATACCTATACAAACTTGTTCCTACATTGTAACTTGCTTCTTAGAATGAGAATGTGCTTGCTTACAGCAACGTGCTATATGTTCTGAATGCCCGAATTGGGAATCTGTGTCAAAACTTTGTTAGGAATTATGTGATCCTCACTAGCTGGAAGTAAGGGAGATGGGGCATGAAGTTATTTCTAGGAGTTGGAGACATACAAACCTCAGCTCAGTTCTGGGCATCTTTGAAATACCTATACAAACTTGTTCCTACATAGTAACTTGAAACTTTTAATGAGAATGTGCTTGCTTACAGCAACGTTCTATATGTTCTGAATGCCCGAATTGGGAATCTGTGTCAAAACTTTGTTAGGAATTATGTGATCATTACTAGCTGGATGTAAGGGAGATGGGGCATGAAGTTATTTCTAGGAGTTGGAGACATACAACGTTTAGCTCAGTTCTGGGCATCTTTGAAATACCTATACAAACTTGTTCCTACATAGTAACTTGAAACTTTGAATGAGAAAGTGCTTGCTTACAGCAACGTGCTATATGTTCTGAATGCCCGAATTGGGAATCTGTGTCAAACTTTGTTAGGAATTATGTGATCATTACTAGCTGGAAGTAAGGGAGATGGGGCATGAAGTTATTTCTAGGAGTTGGACACATACCCACTGTAGCTCAGTTCTGGGCATCTTTGAAATACCTATACAAACTTGTTCCTACATAGTATCTTGCTTCTTAGAATGAGAATGTGCTTGCTTACAGCAACGTGCTATATGTTCTGAATGCCCGAATTGGGAATCTGTGTCAAATCTTTGTTAGGAATTATGTGATCCTCACTAGCTGGAAGTAAGGGAGATGGGGCATGTAGTTATTTTTAGGAGTTGGAGACATACAACGTTTAGCTCAGTTCTGAGCATCTTTGAAATACCTATACAAACTTGTTCCTACATAGTAACTTGCAACTTTTAATGAGAACGTGCTTGCTTACAGCAACGTGCTATATGTTCTGAATGCCCGAATTGGGAATCTGTGTCAAATCTTTGTTAGGAATTATGTCATCCTTACTAGCTGGAAGTAAGGGAGATGGGGCATGAAGTTATTTCCGGGAGTTGGAGACATACAACGTTTAGCTCAGTTCTGGGCATCTTTGAAATACCTATACAAACTTGTTCCTACATAGTAACTTGCAACTTTGAATGAGAATGTGCTTGCTTACAGCAACGTGCTATATGTTCTGAATGCCCGAATTGGGAATCTGTGTCAAAACTTTTTAGGAATTATGTGATCCTTACAAGCTGAAAGTAAGGGAGATAGGTCATGAAGTTATTTCTAGGAGTTGGAGACATACAACGTTTAGCTCAGTTCTGGGCATCTTTGAAATACCTATACAAACTTGATCTTACATAGTAACTTGCAACTTTGAATGAGAATGTGCTTGCTTACAGCAACGTGCTATATGTTCTGAATGCCCGAATTGGGAATCTGTGTCAAAACTTTGTTAGGAATTATGTGATCCTTACTAGATGGAAGTAAGAGAGATGGGGCATGAAGATATTATTAGGAGTTGCAGACATACAACGTTTAGCTCAGTTCTGGGCATCTTTGAAATACCTATACAAACTTGTTCCTACATAGTAACTTGCAACTTTGAATGAGAATGTGCTTGCTTACAGCAACGTGCTATATGTTCTGAATGCCCGAATTGGGAATCTGTGTCAAAACTTTGTTAGGAATTATGTGATCCTCACTAGCTGGAAGCAAGGGAGATGGGGCATGAAGTTATTTCTAGGAGTTGGAGACATACAACGTTTAGCTCAGTTCTGGGCATCTTTGAAATACCTATACAAACTTGTTCCTACATAGTAACTTGCAACTTTGAATGAGAACGTGCTTGCTTACAGCAACGTGCTATATGTTCTGAATGCCCGAATTGGGAATCTGTGTCAAAACTTTGTTAGGAATTATGTGATCCTTACTAGCTGGAAGTAAGGGAGTTGGGGCATGAAGTTATTTCTAGGAGTTGGAGAAATACAACGTTTAGCTCAGTTCTGGGCATCTTTGAAATACCTATACAAACTTGTTCCTACATAGTAACTTGCAACTTTGAATGAGAATGTGCTTGCTTACAGCAACGTGCTATATGTTCTGAATGCCCGAATTGGGAATCTGTGTCAAAACTTTTTTAGGAATTATGTGATCCTCACTAGCTGGAAGTAAGGGAGATGGGGCATGAAGTTATTTCTAGGAGTTGGAGACATACAAACTTCAGCTCAGTTCTGGGCATCTTTGAAATACCTATACAAACTTGTTCCTACATAGTAACTTGCAACTTAGAATCAGAATGTGCTTGCTTACAGCAACGTGCTATATGTTCTGAATGCCCGAATTGGGAATCTGTGTCAAAACTTTGTTAGGAATTATGTGATCCTTCCAAGCTGGAAGTAAGGGAGATGGGACATGAAGTTATTTCTAGGAGTTGGAGACATACAACGTTTAGCTCAGTTCTGGGCATCTTTGAAATACCTATACAAACTTGTTCCTACATTGTAACTTGCAACTTTGAATGAGAATGTGCTTGCTTACAGCAACGTGCTATATGTTCTGAATGCCCGAATTGGGAATCTGTGTCAAAACTTTGTTAGGAATTATGTGATCATTACCAGCTGGAAGTAAGTGAGTTGGGGCATAAAGTTGTTTCTAGAGGTTGGACACATACCAAGTTCAGCTCAGTTCTGGGCATCTTTGAAATACCTATACAAACTTGTTCCTACATAGTAACTTGCAACTTTGAATGAGAAAGTGCTTGCTTACAGCAACGTGCTATATGTTCTGAATGCCCGAATTGGGAATCTGTGTCAAAACTTTGTTAGGAATTATGTGATCATTACTAGCTGGAAGTAAGGGAGTTGGGGCATGAAGTTATTTCTAGAGGTTGGACACATACCAAGTTTAGCTCAGTTCTTGGCATCTTTGAAATACCTATACAAACTTGTTCCTACATAGTAACTTGCAACTTTGAATGAGAATGTGCTTGCTTACAGCAACGTGCTATATGTTCTGAATGCCCGAATTGGGAATCTGTGTCAAAACTTTGTTAGGAATTGTGTGATCCTTACTAGCTGGAAGTAAGGGAGATGGGGCATGAAGTTATTTCTAGGAGTTGGAGACATACCAAGTTTAGCTCAGTTCTGGGCATCTTTGAAATACCTATACAAACTTGTTCCTACATAGTAACTTGCAACTTTGAATGAGAATGTGCTTGCTTACAGCAACGTGCTATATGTTCTGAATGCCCGAATTGGGAATCTGTGTCAAAACTTTGTTAGGAATTATGTGATCCTTACTAGCTGGAAGTAAGGGAGATGGGGCATGAAGTTATTTCTAGGAGTTGGAGACATACAACGTTTAGCTCAGTTCTGGGCATCTTTGAAATACCTATACAAACTTGTTCCTACATAGTAACTTGCAACTTTGAATGAGAAAGTGCTTGCTTACAGCAACGTGCTATATGTTCTGAATGCCCGAATTGGGAATCTGTGTCAAAACTTTGTTAGGAATTATGTGATCCTTACTAGCTGGAAGTAAGGGAGATGGGGCATGAAGTTATTTCTAGGAGTTGGAGACATACAACGTTTAGCTCAGTTCTGGGCATCTTTGAAATACCTATACAAACTTGTTCCTACATAGTAACTTGCTTCTTAGAATGAGAATGTGCTTGCTTACAGCAACGTGCTATATGTTCTGAATGCCTGAATTGGGAATCTGTGTCAAAACTTTGTTAGGAATTATGTGATCCTCACTAGCTGGAAGTAAGGGAGATGGGGCATGAAGTTATTTCTAGGAGTTGGAGACATACAAACTTCAGCTCAGTTCTGGGCATCTTTGAAAGTCCTATACAAACTTATTCCTACATAGTAACTTGCATCTTTGAATGAGAATGTGCTTGCTTACAGCAACGTGCTATATGTTCTGAATGGCCGAATTGGGAATCTGTGTCAAATCTTTGTTAGGAATTATGTGATCCTTTCTAGATGGAAGTAAGGGAGATGGGACATGAAGTTATTTCTAGGAGCTGCAGACATACAACGTTTAGCTCAGTTCTGTTCATCTTTGAAATACCTATACAAACTTGTTCCTACATAGTAACTTGCAACTTTGAATGAGAATGTGCTTGCTTACAGCAACGTGCTATATGTTCTGAATGCCCGAATTGGGAATCTGTGTCAAATCTTTGTTAGGAATTATGTGATCATTACTAGCTGGAAGTAAGGGAGTTGGGGCATGAAGTTATTTCTAGAGGTTGGACACATACCAAGTTTAGCTCAGTTCTGGGCATCTTTGAAATACCTATACAAACTTGTTCCTACATAGTAACTTGCAACTTTGAATGAGAATGTGCTTGCTTACAGCAACGTGCTATATGTTCTGAATGCCCGAATTGGGAATCTGTGTCAAAACTTTGTTAGGAATTATGTGATCCTTACTAGCTGGAAGTAAGGGAGATGGGGCATGAAGTTATTTCTAGGAGTTGGAGACATACAACGTTTAGCTCAGTTCTGGGCATCTTTGAAATACCTATACAAACTTGTTCCTACCTAGTAACTTGCAAGTTTGAATGAGAATGTGCTTGCTTACAGCAACGTGCTATATGTTCTGAATGCCCGAATTGGGAATCTGTGTCAAAACTTTGTTAGGAATTATGTGATCCTTACTAGCTGGAAGTAAGGGAGATGGGGCATGAAGTTATTTCTAGGAGTTGGAGACATACAACGTTTAGCTCAGTTCTGGGCATCGTTGAAATACCTATACAAACTTGTTCCTACATAGTAACTTGCAACGTTGAATGAGAATGTGCTTGCTTACAGCAACGTGCTATATGTTCTGAATGCCCGAATTGGGAATCTGTGTCAAAACTTTGTTAGGAATTATGTGATCCTTACTAGATGGAAGTAAGAGAGATGGGGCATGAAGTTATTATTAGGAGTTGCAGACATACAACGTTTAGCTCAGTTCTGGGCATCTTTGAAATACCTATACAAACTTGTTCCTACATTGTAACTTGCAACTTTGAATCAGAATGTGCTTGCTTACAGCAACGTGCTATATGTTCTGAATGCCCGAATTGGGAATCTGTGTCAAAACTTTTTAGGAATTATGTGATCCTTACTTGCTGGATGTAAGGGAGATGTTGCATGAAGTTATTTCTAGGAGTTGGAGACATACAACGTTTAGCTCAGTTCTGGGCATCTTTGAAATACCTATACAAACTTGTTCCTACATAGTAACTTGCAACTTTGAATGAGAATGTGCTTGCTTACAGCAACGTGCTATATGTTCTGAATGCCCGAATTGGGAATCTGTGTCAAAACTTTGTTAGGAATTATGTGATACTTACTAGCTGGAAGTAAGGGAGATGGGGCATGAAGTTATTTCTAGGAGTTGCAGACATACAGCGTTTAGCTCAGTTCTGGGCATCTTTGAAATACCTATACAAACTTGTTCCTACATAGTAACTTGCAACTTTGAATGAGAATGTGCTTGCTTACAGCAACGTGCTATATGTTCTGAATGCCCGAAATGGGAATCTGTGTCAAAACTTTGTTAGGAATTATGTGATCCTTACTAGCTGGAAGTAAGGGAGATGGGGCATGAAGTTATTTCTAGGAGTTGGACACATACCCACTTTAGCTCAGTTCTGGGCATCTTTGAAATACCTATACAAACTTGTTCCTACATTGTAACTTGCTTCTTAGAATGAGAATGTGCTTGCTTACAGCAACGTGCTATATGTTCTGAATGCCCGAATTGGGAATCTGTGTCAAAACTTTGTTAGGAATTATGTGATCCTCACTAGCTGGAAGTAAGGGAGATGGGGCATGAAGTTATTTCTAGGAGTTGGAGACATACAAACCTCAGCTCAGTTCTGGGCATCTTTGAAATACCTATACAAACTTGTTCCTACATAGTAACTTGAAACTTTTAATGAGAATGTGCTTGCTTACAGCAACGTTCTATATGTTCTGAATGCCCGAATTGGGAATCTGTGTCAAAACTTTGTTAGGAATTATGTGATCATTACTAGCTGGATGTAAGGGAGATGGGGCATGAAGTTATTTCTAGGAGTTGGAGACATACAACGTTTAGCTCAGTTCTGGGCATCTTTGAAATACCTATACAAACTTGTTCCTACATAGTAACTTGAAACTTTGAATGAGAAAGTGCTTGCTTACAGCAACGTGCTATATGTTCTGAATGCCCGAATTGGGAATCTGTGTCAAACTTTGTTAGGAATTATGTGATCATTACTAGCTGGAAGTAAGGGAGATGGGGCATGAAGTTATTTCTAGGAGTTGGACACATACCCACTGTAGCTCAGTTCTGGGCATCTTTGAAATACCTATACAAACTTGTTCCTACATAGTATCTTGCTTCTTAGAATGAGAATGTGCTTGCTTACAGCAACGTGCTATATGTTCTGAATGCCCGAATTGGGAATCTGTGTCAAATCTTTGTTAGGAATTATGTGATCCTCACTAGCTGGAAGTAAGGGAGATGGGGCATGTAGTTATTTCTAGGACTTGGAGACATACAACGTTTAGCTCAGTTCTGAGCATCTTTGAAATACCTATACAAACTTGTTCCTACATAGTAACTTGCAACTTTTAATGAGAACGTGCTTGCTTACAGCAACGTGCTATATGTTCAGAATGCCCGAATTGGGAATCTGTGTCAAATCTTTGTTAGGAATTATGTCATCCTTACTAGCTGGAAGTAAGGGAGATGGGGCATGAAGTTATTTCCGGGAGTTGGAGACATACAACGTTTAGCTCAGTTCTGGGCATCTTTGAAATACCTATACAAACTTGTTCCTTCATAGTAACTTGCAACTTTGAATGAGAATGTGCTTGCTTACAGCAACGTGCTATATGTTCTGAATGCCCGAATTGGGAATCTGTGTCAAAACTTTTTAGGAATTATGTGATCCTTACAAGCTGAAAGTAAGGGAGATAGGTCATGAAGTTATTTCTAGGAGTTGGAGACATACAACGTTTAGCTCAGTTCTGGGCATCTTTGAAATACCTATACAAACTTGTTCTTACATAGTAACTTGCAACTTTGAATGAGAATGTGCTTGCTTACAGCAACGTGCTATATGTTCTGAATGCCCGAATTGGGAATCTGTGTCAAAACTTTGTTAGGAATTATGTGATCCTTACTAGATGGAAGTAAGAGAGATGGGGCATGAAGATATTATTAGGAGTTGCAGACATACAACGTTTAGCTCAGTTCTGGGCATCTTTGAAATACCTATACAAACTTGTTCCTACATAGTAACTTGCAACTTTGAATGAGAATGTGCTTGCTTACAGCAACGTGCTATATGTTCTGAATGCCCGAATTGGGAATCTGTGTCAAAACTTTGTTAGGAATTATGTGATCCTCACTAGCTGGAAGCAAGGGAGATGGGGCATGAAGTTATTTCTAGGAGTTGGAGACATACAACGTTTAGCTCAGTTCTGGGCATCTTTGAAATACCTATACAAACTTGTTCCTACATAGTAACTTGCAACTTTGAATGAGAACGTGCTTGCTTACAGCAACGTGCTATATGTTCTGAATGCCCGAATTGGGAATCTGTGTCAAAACTTTGTTAGGAATTATGTGATCCTTACTAGCGGGAAGTAAGGGAGATGAGGCATGAAGTTATTTCTAGGAGTTGGAGACATACAACGTTTAGCTCAGTTCTGGGCATCGTTGAAATACCTATACAAACTTGTTCCTACATAGTAACTTGCAACGTTGAATGAGAATGTGCTTGCTTACAGCAACGTGCTATATGTTCTGAATGCCCGAATTGGGAATCTGTGTCAAAACTTTGTTAGGAATTATGTGATCCTTACTAGATGGAAGTAAGAGAGATGGGGCATGAAGTTATTATTAGGAGTTGCAGACATACGACGTTTAGCTCAGTTCTGGGCATCTTTGAAATACCTATACAAACTTGTTCCTACATTGTAACTTGCAACTTTGAATCAGAATGTGCTTGCTTACAGCAACGTGCTATATGTTCTGAATGCCCGAATTGGGAATCTGTGTCAAAACTTTTTAGGAATTATGTGATCCTTACTTGCTGGATGTAAGGGAGATGTTGCATGAAGTTATTTCTAGGAGTTGGAGACATACAACGTTTAGCTCAGTTCTGGGCATCTTTGAAATACCTATACAAACTTGTTCCTACATAGTAACTTGCAACTTTGAATGAGAATGTGCTTGCTTACAGCAACGTGCTATATGTTCTGAATGCCCGAATTGGGAATCTGTGTCAAAACTTTGTTAGGAATTATGTGATACTTACTAGCTGGAAGTAAGGGAGATTGGGCATGAAGTTATTTCTAGGAGTTGCAGACATACAGCGTTTAGCTCAGTTCTGGGCATCTTTGAAATACCTATACAAACTTGTTCCTACATAGTAACTTGCAACTTTGAATGAGAATGTGCTTGCTTACAGCAACGTGCTATATGTTCTGAATGCCCGAAATGGGAATCTGTGTCAAAACTTTGTTAGGAATTATGTGATCCTTACTAGCTGGAAGTAAGGGAGATGGGGCATGAAGTTATTTCTAGGAGTTGGACACATACCCACTTTAGCTCAGTTCTGGGCATCTTTGAAATACCTATACAAACTTGTTCCTACATTGTAACTTGCTTCTTAGAATGAGAATGTGCTTGCTTACAGCAACGTGCTATATGTTCTGAATGCCCGAATTGGGAATCTGTGTCAAAACTTTGTTAGGAATTATGTGATCCTCACTAGCTGGAAGTAAGGGAGATGGGGCATGAAGTTATTTCTAGGAGTTGGAGACATACAAACCTCAGCTCAGTTCTGGGCATCTTTGAAATACCTATACAAACTTGTTCCTACATAGTAACTTGAAACTTTTAATGAGAATGTGCTTGCTTACAGCAACGTTCTATATGTTCTGAATGCCCGAATTGGGAATCTGTGTCAAAACTTTGTTAGGAATTATGTGATCATTACTAGCTGGATGTAAGGGAGATGGGGCATGAAGTTATTTCTAGGAGTTGGAGACATACAACGTTTAGCTCAGTTCTGGGCATCTTTGAAATACCTATACAAACTTGTTCCTACATAGTAACTTGAAACTTTGAATGAGAAAGTGCTTGCTTACAGCAACGTGCTATATGTTCTGAATGCCCGAATTGGGAATCTGTGTCAAACTTTGTTAGGAATTATGTGATCATTACTAGCTGGAAGTAAGGGAGATGGGGCATGAAGTTATTTCTAGGAGTTGGACACATACCCACTGTAGCTCAGTTCTGGGCATCTTTGAAATACCTATACAAACTTGTTCCTACATAGTATCTTGCTTCTTTGAATGAGAATGTGCTTGCTTACAGCAACGTGCTATATGTTCTGAATGCCCGAATTGGGAATCTGTGTCAAATCTTTGTTAGGAATTATGTGATCCTCACTAGCTGGAAGTAAGGGAGATGGGGCATGTAGTTATTTTTAGGAGTTGGAGACATACAACGTTTAGCTCAGTTCTGAGCATCTTTGAAATACCTATACAAACTTGTTCCTACATAGTAACTTGCAACTTTTAATGAGAACGTGCTTGCTTACAGCAACGTGCTATATGTTCTGAATGCCCGAATTGGGAATCTGTGTCAAATCTTTGTTAGGAATTATGTCATCCTTACTAGCTGGAAGTAAGGGAGATGGGGCATGAAGTTATTTCCGGGAGTTGGAGACATACAACGTTTAGCTCAGTTCTGGGCATCTTTGAAATACCTATACAAACTTTTTCCTACATAGTAACTTGCAACTTTGAATGAGAATGTGCTTGCTTACAGCAACGTGCTATATGTTCTGAATGCCCGAATTGGGAATCTGTGTCAAAACTTTTTAGGAATTATGTGATCCTTACAAGCTGAAAGTAAGGGAGATAGGTCATGAAGTTATTTCTAGGAGTTGGAGACATACAACGTTTAGCTCAGTTCTGGGCATCTTTGAAATACCTATACAAACTTGTTCTTACATAGTAACTTGCAACTTTGAATGAGAATGTGCTTGCTTACAGCAACGTGCTATATGTTCTGAATGCCCGAATTGGGAATCTGTGTCAAAACTTTGTTAGGAATTATGTGATCCTTACTAGATGGAAGTAAGAGAGATGGGGCATGAAGATATTATTAGGAGTTGCAGACATACAACGTTTAGCTCAGTTCTGGGCATCTTTGAAATACCTATACAAACTTGTTCCTACATAGTAACTTGCAACTTTGAATGAGAATGTGCTTGCTTACAGCAACGTGCTATATGTTCTGAATGCCCGAATTGGGAATCTGTGTCAAAACTTTGTTAGGAATTATGTGATCCTCACTAGCTGGAAGCAAGGGAGATGGGGCATGAAGTTATTTCTAGGAGTTGGAGACATACAACGTTTAGCTCAGTTCTGGGCATCTTTGAAATACCTATACAAACTTGTTCCTACATAGTAACTTGCAACTTTGAATGAGAACGTGCTTGCTTACAGCAACGTGCTATATGTTCTGAATGCCCGAATTGGGAATCTGTGTCAAAACTTTGTTAGGAATTATGTGATCCTTACTAGCTGGAAGTAAGGGAGTTGGGGCATGAAGTTATTTCTAGGAGTTGGAGAAATACAACGTTTAGCTCAGTTCTGGGCATCTTTGAAATACCTATACAAACTTGTTCCTACATAGTAACTTGCAACTTTGAATGAGAATGTGCTTGCTTACAGCAACGTGCTATATGTTCTGAATGCCCGAATTGGGAATCTGTGTCAAAACTTTGTTAGGAATTATGTGATCCTCACTAGCTGGAAGTAAGTGAGATGGGGCATGAAGTTATTTCTAGGAGTTGGAGACATACAAACTTCAGCTCAGTTCTGGGCATCTTTGAAATACCTATACAAACTTGTTCCTACATAGTAACTTGCAACTTTGAATGAGAACGTGCTTGCTTACAGCAATGTGCTATATGTTCTGAATGCCCGAATTGGGAATCTGTGTCAAAACTTTGTTAGGAATTATGTGATCCTTACTAGCTGGAAGTAAGGGAGATGGGGCATGAAGTTATTTCTGGGAGTTGGAGACATACAACGTTTAGCTCAGTTCTGGGCATCTTTGAAATACCTATACAAACTTGTTCCTACATAGTAACTTGCAACTTAGAATCAGAATGTGCTTGCTTACAGCAACGTGCTATATGTTCTGAATGCCCGAATTGGGAATCTGTGTCAAAACTTTGTTAGGAATTATGTGATCCTTCCAAGCTGGAAGTAAGGGAGATGGGACATGAAGTTATTTCTAGGAGTTGGAGACATACAACGTTTAGCTCAGTTCTGGGCATCTTTGAAATACCTATACAAACTTGTTCCTACATTGTAACTTGCAACTTTGAATGAGAATGTGCTTGCTTACAGCAACGTGCTATATGTTCTGAATGCCCGAATTGGGAATCTGTGTCAAAACTTTGTTAGGAATTATGTGATCATTACCAGCTGGAAGTAAGTGAGTTGGGGCATAAAGTTATTTCTAGAGGTTGGACACATACCAAGTTCAGCTCAGTTCTGGGCATCTTTGAAATACCTATACAAACTTGTTCCTACATAGTAACTTGCAACTTTGAATGAGAAAGTGCTTGCTTACAGCAACGTGCTATATGTTCTGAATGCCCGAATTGGGAATCTGTGTCAAAACTTTGTTAGGAATTATGTGATCATTACTAGCTGGAAGTAAGGGAGTTGGGACATGAAGTTATTTCTAGAGGTTGGACACATACCAAGTTTAGCTCAGTTCTTGGCATCTTTGAAATACCTATACAAACTTGTTCCTACATAGTAACTTGCAACTTTGAATGAGAATGTGCTTGCTTACAGCAACGTGCTATATGTTCTGAATGCCCGAATTGGGAATCTGTGTCAAAACTTTGTTAGGAATTGTGTGATCCTTACTAGCTGGAAGTAAGGGAGATGGGGCATGAAGTTATTTCTAGGAGTTGGAGACATACCAAGTTTAGCTCAGTTCTGGGCATCTTTGAAATACCTATACAAACTTGTTCCTACATAGTAACTTGCAACTTTGAATGAGAATGTGCTTGCTTACAGCAACGTGCTATATGTTCTGAATGCCCGAATTGGGAATCTGTGTCAAAACTTTGTTAGGAATTATGTGATCCTTACTAGCTGGAAGTAAGGGAGATGGGGCATGAAGTTATTTCTAGGAGTTGGAGACATACAACGTTTAGCTCAGTTCTGGGCATCTTTGAAATACCTATACAAACTTGTTCCTACATAGTAACTTGCAACTTTGAATGAGAAAGTGCTTGCTTACAGCAACGTGCTATATGTTCTGAATGCCCGAATTGGGAATCTGTGTCAAAACTTTGTTAGGAATTATGTGATCCTTACTAGCTGGAAGTAAGGGAGATGGGGCATGAAGTTATTTCTAGGAGTTGGAGACATACAACGTTTAGCTCAGTTCTGGGCATCTTTGAAATACCTATACAAACTTGTTCCTACATAGTAACTTGCTTCTTAGAATGAGAATGTGCTTGCTTACAGCAACGTGCTATATGTTCTGAATGCCTGAATTGGGAATCTGTGTCAAAACTTTGTTAGGAATTATGTGATCCTCACTAGCTGGAAGTAAGGGAGATGGGGCATGAAGTTATTTCTAGGAGTTGGAGACATACAAACTTCAGCTCAGTTCTGGGCATCTTTGAAAGTCCTATACAAACTTATTCCTACATAGTAACTTGCATCTTTGAATGAGAATGTGCTTGCTTACAGCAACGTGCTATATGTTCTGAATGGCCGAATTGGGAATCTGTGTCAAATCTTTGTTAGGAATTATGTGATCCTTTCTAGATGGAAGTAAGGGAGATGGGACATGAAGTTATTTCTAGGAGCTGCAGACATACAACGTTTAGCTCAGTTCTGTTCATCTTTGAAATACCTATACAAACTTGTTCCTACATAGTAACTTGCAACTTTGAATGAGAATGTGCTTGCTTACAGCAACGTGCTATATGTTCTGAATGCCCGAATTGGGAATCTGTGTCAAATCTTTGTTAGGAATTATGTGATCATTACTAGCTGGAAGTAAGGGAGTTGGGGCATGAAGTTATTTCTAGAGGTTGGACACATACCAAGTTTAGCTCAGTTCTGGGCATCTTTGAAATACCTATACAAACTTGTTCCTACATAGTAACTTGCAACTTTGAATGAGAATGTGCTTGCTTACAGCAACGTGCTATATGTTCTGAATGCCCGAATTGGGAATCTGTGTCAAAACTTTGTTAGGAATTATGTGATCCTTACTAGCTGGAAGTAAGGGAGATGGGGCATGAAGTTATTTCTAGGAGTTGGAGACATACAACGTTTAGCTCAGTTCTGGGCATCTTTGAAATACCTATACAAACTTGTTCCTACATAGTAACTTGCAAGTTTGAATGAGAATGTGCTTGCTTACAGCAACGTGCTATATGTTCTGAATGCCCGAATTGGGAATCTGTGTCAAAACTTTGTTAGGAATTATGTGATCCTTACTAGCTGGAAGTAAGGGAGATGGGGCATGAAGTTATTTCTAGGAGTTGGATACTTACAACGTTTAGCTCAGTTCTGGGCATCTTTGAAATACCTATACAAACTTGTTCCTACATAGTACCTTGCTTCTTAGAATGAGAATGTGCTTGCTTACAGCAACGTGCTATATGTTCTGAATGCCCGAATTGGGAATCTGTGTCAAAACTTTTTTAGGAATTATGTGATCCTCACTAGGTGGAAGTAAGGGAGATGGGGCATGAAGTTATTTCTAGGAGTTGGAGACATACAAACTTCAGCTCAGTTCTGGGCATCTTTGAAAGTCCTATACAAACTTATTCCTACATAGTAACTTGCATCTTTGAATGAGAATGTGCTTGCTTACAGCAACGTGCTATATGTTCTGAATGCCCGAATTGGGAATCTGTGTCAAAACTTTGTTAGGAATTATGTGATCCTTACTAGCTGGAAGTAAGGGAGATGAGGCATGAACTTATTTCTAGGAGTTGGAGACATACAACGTTTAGCTCAGTTCTGGGCATCGTTGAAATACCTATACAAACTTGTTCCTACATAGTAACTTGCAACGTTGAATGAGAATGTGCTTGCTTACAGCAACGTGCTATATGTTCTGAATGCCCGAATTGGGAATCTGTGTCAAAACTTTGGTAGGAATTATGTGATCCTTACTAGATGGAAGTAAGAGAGATGGGGCATGAAGTTATTATTAGGAGTTGCAGACATACAACGTTTAGCTCAGTTCTGGGCATCTTTGAAATACCTATACAAACTTGTTCCTACATAGTAACTTGCAACTTTGAATCAGAATGTGCTTGCTTACAGCAACGTGCTATATGTTCTGAATGCCCGAATTGGGAATCTGTGTCAAAACTTTGTTAGGAATTATGTGATCCTTACTAGCTGGATGTAAGGGAGATGGGGCATGAAGTTATTTCTAGGAGTTGGAGACATACAACGTTTAGCTCAGTTCCAGGCATCTTTGAAATACCTATACAAACTTGTTCCTACATAGTAACTTGCAACTTTCAATGAGAATGTGCTTGCTTACAGCAACGTGCTATATGTTCTGAATGCCCGAATTGGGAATCTGTGTCAAAACTTTGTTAGGAATTATGTGATACTTACTAGCTGGAAGTAAGGGAGATGGGGCATGAAGTTATTTCTATTAGTTGCAGACATAAGCGTTTAGCTCAGTTCTGGGCATCTTTGAAATACCTATACAAACTTGTTCCTACATAGTAACTTGCAAGTTTGAATGAGAATGTGCTTGCTTACAGCAACGTGCTATATGTTCTGAATGCCCGAATTGGGAATCTGTGTCAAAACTTTGTTAGGAATTATGTGATCCTTACTAGCTGGAAGTAAGGGAGATGGGGCATGAAGTTATTTCTAGGAGTTGGACACATACCCACTTTAGCTCAGTTCTGGGCATCTTTGAAATACCTATACAAACTTGTTCCTACATTGTAACTTGCTTCTTAGAATGAGAATGTGCTTGCTTACAGCAACGTGCTATATGTTCTGAATGCCCGAATTGGGAATCTGTGTCAAAACTTTGTTAGGAATTATGTGATCCTCACTAGCTGGAAGTAAGGGAGATGGGGCATGAAGTTATTTCTAGGAGTTGGAGACATACAAACTTCAGCTCAGTTCTGGGCATCTTTGAAATACCTATACAAACTTGTTCCTACATAGTAACTTGCAACTTTGAATGAGAATGTGCTTGCTTACAGCAACGTTCTATATGTTCTGAATGCCCGAATTGGGAATCTGTGTCAAAACTTTGTTAGGAATTATGTGATCCTTACTAGCTGGAAGTAAGGGAGATGGGGCATGAAGTTATTTCTAGGAGTTGGAGACATACAACGTTTAGCTCAGTTCTGGGCATCTTTGAAATACCTATACAAACTTGTTCCTACATAGTAACTTGCAACTTTGAATGAGAATCTGCTTGCTTACAGCAACGTGCTATATGTTCTGAATGCCCGAATTGGGAATCTGTGTCAAACTTTGTTAGGAATTATGTGATCATTACTAGCTGGAAGTAAGGGAGATGGGGCATGAAGTTATTTCTAGGAGTTGGACACATACCCACTTTAGCTCAGTTCTGGGCATCTTTGAAATACCTATACAAACTTGTTCCTACATAGTATCTTGCTTCTTAGAATGAGAATGTGCTTGCTTACAGCAACGTGCTATATGTTCTGAATGCCCGAATTGGGAATCTGTGTCAAAACTTTGTTAGGAATCATGTGATCCTCACTAGCTGGAAGTAAGGGAGATGGGGCATGAAGTTATTTCTAGGAGTTGGAGACATACAACGTTTAGCTCAGTTCTGAGCCTCTTTGAAATACCTATACAAACTTGTTCCTACATAGTAACTTGCAACTTTGAATGAGAACGTGCTTGCTTACAGCAACGTGCTATATGTTCTGAAGGCCCGAATTGGGAATCTGTGCCAAAACTTTGTTAGGAATTATGTGATCCTCACTAGCTGGAAGTAAGGGAGATGGGGCATGAAGTTATTTCTAGGAGTTGGAGACATTCAAACTTCAGCTCAGTTCTGGGCATCTTTGAAATACCTATACAAACTTGTTCCTACATAGTAACTTGCAACTTTGAATGAGAACGTGCTTGCTTACAGCAACGTGCTATATGTTCTGAATGCCCCAATTGGGAATCTGTGTCAAAACTTTGTTAGGAATTATGTGATCCTTACTAGCTGGAAGTAAGGGAGTTGGGGCATGAAGATATTTGTAGGAGTTGGAAACATACCAAGTTTAGCTCAGTTCTGGGCATCTTTGAAATACCTATACAAACTTGTTCCTACATAGTAACTTGCAACTTTGAATGAGAATGTGCTTGCTTACAGCAACGTGCTATATGTTCTGAATGCCCGAATTGGGAATCTGTGTCAAAACTTTGTTAGGAATTATGTGATCCTCACTAGCTGGAAGTAAGTGAGATGGGGCATGAAGTTATTTCTAGGAGTTGGAGACATACAAACTTCAGCTCAGTTCTGGGCATCTTTGAAATACCTATACAAACTTGTTCCTACATAGTAACTTGCAACTTTGATTGAGAACGTGCTTGCTTACAGCAACGTGCTATATGTTCTGAATGCTCGAATTGGGAATCTGTGTCAAAACTTTGTTAGGAATTATGTGATCCTTACTAGCTGGAAGTAAGGGAGATGGGGCATGAAGTTATTTCTGGGAGTTGAAGACATACAACGTTTAGCTCAGTTCTGGGCATCTTTGAAATACCTATACAAACTTGTTCCTACATAGTAACTTGCAACTTTGAATCAGAATGTGCTTGCTTACAGCAACGTGCTATATGTTCTGAATGCCCGAATTGGGAATCTGTGTCAAAACTTTGTTAGGAATTATGTGATCCTTCCAAGCTGGAAGTAAGGGAGATGGGACATGAAGTTATTTCTAGGAGTTGGAGACATACAACGTTTAGCTCAGTTCCGGGCATCTTTGAAATACCTATACAAACTTGTTCCTACATAGTAACTTGCAACTTTGAATGAGAATGTGCTTGCTTACAGCAACGTGCTATATGTTCTGAATTCCCGAATTGGGAATCTGTGTCAAAACTTTGTTAGGAATTATGTGATCATTACCAGCTGGAAGTTAGTGAGTTGGGGCATGAAGTTATTTCTAGAGGTTGGACACATACCAAGTTCAGCTCAGTTCTGGGCATCTTTGAAATACCTATACAAACTTGTTCCTACATAGTAACTTGCAACTTTGAATGAGAATGTGCTTGCTTACAGCAACGTGCTATATGTTCTGAATGCCCGAATTGGGAATCTGTGTCAAATCTTTGTTAGGAATTATGTGATCCTCACTAGTTGGAAGTAAGGGAGATGGGGCATGAAGTTATTTCTAGGAATTGGAGACATACCCACTTTAGCTCAGTTCTGGGCATCTTTGAAATACCTATACAAACTTGTTCCTACATAGTAACTTGCAACTTTGAATGAGAATGTGCTTGCTTACAGCAACGTGCTATATGTTCTGAATGCCCGAATTGGGAATCTGTGTCAAAACTTTGTTAGGAATTATGTGATCCTTCCAAGCTGGAAGTAAGGGAGATGGGACATGAAGTTATTTCTAGGAGTTGGAGACATACAACGTTTAGCTCAGTTCTGGGCATCTTTGAAATACCTATACAAACTTGTTCCTACATTGTAACTTGCAACTTTGAATGAGAATGTGCTTGCTTACAGCAACGTGCTATATGTTCTGAATGCCCGAATTGGGAATCTGTGTCAAAACTTTGTTAGGAATTATGTGATCATTACCAGCTGGAAGTAAGTGAGTTGGGGCATGAAGTTATTTCTAGAGGTTGGACACATACAAAGTTCAGCTCAGTTCTGGGCATCTTTGAAATACCTATACAAACTTGTTCCTACATAGTAACTTGCAACTTTGAATGAGAATGTGCTTGCTTACAGCAACGTGCTATATGTTCTGAATGCCCGAATTGGGAATCTGTGTCAAAACTTTGTTAGGAATTATGTGATCCTCACTAGTTGGAAGTAAGGGAGATGGGGCATGAAGTTATTTCTAGGAGTTGGAGACATACAACGTTTAGCTCAGTTCTGGGCATCTTTGAAATACCTATACAAACTTGTTCCTACATTGTAACTTGCAACTTTGAATGAGAATGTGCTTGCTTACAACAACGTGCTATATGTTCTGAATGCCCGAATTGGGAATCTGTGTCAAAACTTTGTTAGGAATTATGTGATCATTACTAGATGGAAGTAAGGGAGATGGGACATGAAGATATTTCTAGGAGCTGCAGACATACAACGTTTAGCTCAGTTCTGGGCATCTTTGAAATACCTATACAAACTTGTTCCTACATAGTAACTTGCAACTTTGAATGAGAATGTGCTTGCTTACAGCAACGTGCTATATGTTCTGAATGCCCGAATTGGGAATCTGTGTCAAAACTTTGTTAGGAATTATGTGATCCTTACTAGCTGGAAGTAAGGGAGATGGGGCATGAAGTTATTTCTAGGAGTTGGAGACATACAACGTTTAGCTCAGTTCTGGGCATCTTTGAAATACCTATACAAACTTGTTCCTACATAGTAACTTGCAAGTTTGAATGAGAATGTGCTTGCTTACAGCAACGTGCTATATGTTCTGAATGCCCGAATTGGGAATCTGTGTCAAAACTTTGTTAGGAATTATGTGATCCTTACTAGCTGGAAGTAAGGGAGATGGGGCATGAAGTTATTTCTAGGAGTTGGAGACATACAACGTTTAGCTCAGTTCTGGGCATCTTTGAAATACCTATACATACTTGTTCCTACATAGTAACTTGCAACTTTGAATGAGAAAGTGCTTGCTTACAGCAACGTGCTATATGTTCTGAATGCCCGAATTGGGAATCTGTGTCAAAAATTTGTTAGGAATTATGTGATCCTTACTAGCTGGAAGTAAGGGAGATGGGGCATGAAGTTATTTCTAGGAGTTGGAGACATACAACGTTTAGCTCAGTTCTGGGCATCTTTGAAATACCTATACAAACTTGTTCCTACATAGTACCTTGCTTCTTAGAATGAGAATGTGCTTGCTTACAGCAACGTGCTATATGTTCTGAATGCCCGAATTGGGAATCTGTGTCAAAACTTTGTTAGGAATTATGTGATCCTCACTAGGTGGAAGTAAGGGAGATGGGGCATGAAGTTATTTCTAGGAGTTGGAGACATACAAACTTCAGCTCAGTTCTGGGCATCTTTGAAAGTCCTATACAAACTTATTCCTACATAGTAACTTGCATCTTTGAATGAGAATGTGCTTGCTTACAGCAACGTGCTATATGTTCTGAATGCCCGAATTGGGAATCTGTGTCAAAACTTTGTTAGGAATTATGTGATCCTTACTAGCTGGAAGTAAGGGAGATGAGGCATGAACTTATTTCTAGGAGTTGGAGACATACAACGTTTAGCTCAGTTCTGGGCATCGTTGAAATACCTATACAAACTTGTTCCTACATAGTAACTTGCAACGTTGAATGAGAATGTGCTTGCTTACAGCAACGTGCTATATGTTCTGAATGCCCGAATTGGGAATCTGTGTCAAAACTTTGGTAGGAATTATGTGATCCTTACTAGATGGAAGTAAGAGAGATGGGGCATGAAGTTATTATTAGGAGTTGCAGACATACAACGTTTAGCTCAGTTCTGGGCATCTTTGAAATACCTATACAAACTTGTTCCTACATAGTAACTTGCAACTTTGAATCAGAATGTGCTTGCTTACAGCAACGTGCTATATGTTCTGAATGCCCGAATTGGGAATCTGTGTCAAAACTTTGTTAGGAATTATGTGATCCTTACTAGCTGGATGTAAGGGAGATGGGGCATGAAGTTATTTCTAGGAGTTGGAGACATACAACGTTTAGCTCAGTTCCAGGCATCTTTGAAATACCTATACAAACTTGTTCCTACATAGTAACTTGCAACTATGAATGAGAATGTGCTTGCTTACAGCAACGTGCTATATGTTCTGAATGCCCGAATTGGGAATCTGTGTCAAAACTTTGTTAGGAATTATGTGATACTTACTAGCTGGAAGTAAGGGAGATGGGGCATGAAGTTATTTCTAGGAGTTGCAGACATACAGCGTTTAGCTCAGTTCTGGGCATCTTTGAAATACCTATACAAACTTGTTCCTACATAGTAACTTGCAAGTTTGAATGAGAATGTGCTTGCTTACAGCAACGTGCTATATGTTCTGAATGCCCGAATTGGGAATCTGTGTCAAAACTTTGTTAGGAATTATGTGATCCTTACTAGCTGGAAGTAAGGGAGATGGGGCATGAAGTTATTTCTAGGAGTTGGACACATACCCACTTTAGCTCAGTTCTGGGCATCTTTGAAATACCTATACAAACTTGTTCCTACATTGTAACTTGCTTCTTAGAATGAGAATGTGCTTGCTTACAGCAACGTGCTATATGTTCTGAATGCCCGAATTGGGAATCTGTGTCAAAACTTTGTTAGGAATTATGTGATCCTCACTAGCTGGAAGTAAGGGAGATGGGGCATGAAGTTATTTCTAAGAGTTGGAGACATACAAACTTCAGCTCAGTTCTGGGCATCTTTGAAATACCTATACAAACTTGTTCCTACATAGTAACTTGCAACTTTGAATGAGAATGTGCTTGCTTACAACAACGTTCTATATGTTCTGAATGCCCGAATTGGGAATCTGTGTCAAAACTTTGTTAGGAATTATGTGATCCTTACTAGCTGGAAGTAAGGGAGATGGGGCATGAAGTTATTTCTAGGAGTTGGAGACATACAACGTTTAGCTCAGTTCTGGGCATCTTTGAAATACCTATACAAACTTGTTCCTACATAGTAACTTGCAACTTTGAATGAGAATGTGCTTGCTTACAGCAACGTGCTATATGTTCTGAATGCCCGAATTGGGAATCTGTGTCAAACTTTGTTAGGAATTATGTGATCATTACTAGCTGGAAGTAAGGGAGATGGGGCATGAAGTTATTTCTAGGAGTTGGACACATACCCACTTTAGCTCAGTTCTGGGCATCTTTGAAATACCTATACAAACTTGTTCCTACATAGTATCTTGCTTCTTAGAATGAGAATGTGCTTGCTTACAGCAACGTGCTATATGTTCTGAATGCCCGAATTGGGAATCTGTGTCAAAACTTTGTTAGGAATCATGTGATCCTCACTAGCTGGAAGTAAGGGAGATGGGGCATGAAGTTATTTCTAGGAGTTGGAGACATACAACGTTTAGCTCAGTTCTGAGCCTCTTTGAAATACCTATACAAACTTGGTCCTACATAGTAACTTGCAACTTTGAATGAGAACGTGCTTGCTTACAGCAACGTGCTATATGTTCTGAATTCCCGAATTGAGAATCTGTGTCAAATCTTTGTTAGGAATTATGTCATCCTTACTAGCTGGAAGTAAGGGAGATGGGGCATGAAGTTATTTCCGGGAGTTGGAGACATACAACGTTTAGCTCAGTTCTGGGCATCTTTGAAATACCTATACAAACTTGTTCCTACATAGTAACTTGCAACTTTGAATGAGAATGTGCTTGCTTACAGCAACGTGCTATATGTTCTGAATGCCCGAATTGGGAATCTGTGTCAAAACTTTTTAGGAATTATGTGATCCTTACAAGCTGAAAGTAAGGGAGATAGGTCATGAAGTTATTTCTAGGAGTTGGAGACATACAACGTTTAGCTCAGTTCTGGGCATCTTTGAAATACCTATACAAACTTGTTCTTACATAGTAACTTGCAACTTTGAATGAGAATGTGCTTGCTTACAGCAACGTGCTATATGTTCTGAATGCCCGAATTGGGAATCTGTGTCAAAACTTTGTTAGGAATTATGTGATCCTTACTAGATGGAAGTAAGAGAGATGGGGCATGAAGTTATTATTAGGAGTTGCAGACATACAACGTTTAGCTCAGTTCTGGGCATCTTTGAAATACCTATACAAACTTGTTCCTACATAGTAACTTGCAAGTTTGAATGAGAATGTGCGGGCTTACAGCAACGTGCTATATGTTCTGAAGGCCCGAATTGGGAATCTGTGCCAAAACTTTGTTAGGAATTATGTGATCCTCACTAGCTGGAAGTAAGGGAGATGGGGCATGAAGTTATTTCTAGGAGTTGGAGACATTCAAACTTCAGCTCAGTTCTGGGCATCTTTGAAATACCTATACAAACTTGTTCCTACATAGTAACTTGCAACTTTGAATGAGAACGTGCTTGCTTACAGCAACGTGCTATATGTTCTGAATGCCCCAATTGGGAATCTGTGTCAAAACTTTGTTAGGAATTATGTGATCCTTA
Source organism: Diceros bicornis minor (assembly GCF_020826845.1). Lineage (NCBI taxonomy): Eukaryota > Metazoa > Chordata > Mammalia > Perissodactyla > Rhinocerotidae > Diceros > Diceros bicornis. The sequence goes on along the minus strand of NC_080753.1, from coordinate 67,402,397 downwards.
CTAGCTGGAAGTAAGGGAGTTGGGGCATGAAGATATTTCTAGGAGTTGGAAACATACCAAGTTTAGCTCAGTTCTGGGCATCTTTGAAATACCTATACAAACTTGTTCCTACATAGTAACTTGCAACTTTGAATCAGAATGTGCTTGCTTACAGCAACGTGCTATATGTTCTGAATGCCCGAATTGGGAATCTGTGTCAAAACTTTGTTAGGAATTATGTGATCCTCACTAGCTGGAAGTAAGTGAGATGGGGCATGAAGTTATTTCTAGGAGTTGGAGACATACAACGTTTAGCTCAGTTCTGGGCATCTTTGAAATACCTATACAAACTTGTTCCTACATAGTAACTTGCAACTTTGAATCAGAATGTGCTTGCTTACAGCAACGTGCTATATGTTCTGAATGCCCGAATTGGGAATCTGTGTCAAAACTTTGTTAGGAATTATGTGATCCTTCCAAGCTGGAAGTAAGGGAGATGGGACATGAAGTTATTTCTAGGAGCTGCAGACATACAACGTTTAGCTCAGTTCTGGGCATCTTTGAAATACCTATACAAACTTGTTCCTACATAGTAACTTGCAACTTTGAATGAGAATGTGCTTGCTTACAGCAACGTGCTATATGTTCTGAATTCCCGAATTGGGAATCTGTGTCAAATCTTTGTTAGGAATTATGTGATCATTACCAGCTGGAAGTTAGTGAGTTGGGGCATGAAGTTATTTCTAGAGGTTGGACACATACCAAGTTCAGCTCAGTTCTGGGCATCTTTGAAATACCTATACAAACTTGTTCCTACATAGTAACTTGCAACTTTGAATGAGAATGTGCTTGCTTACAGCAACGTGCTATATGTTCTGAATGCCCGAATTGGGAATCTGTGTCAAATCTTTGTTAGGAATTATGTGATCCTCACTAGTTGGAAGTAAGGGAGATGGGGCATGAAGTTATTTCTAGGAGTTGGAGACATACCCACTTTAGCTCAGTTCTGGGCATCTTTGAAATACCTATACAAACTTGTTCCTACATAGTAACTTGCAACTTTGAATCAGAATGTGCTTGCTTACAGCAACGTGCTATATGTTCTGAATGCCCGAATTGGGAATCTGTGTCAAAACTTTGTTAGGAATTATGTGATCCTTCCAAGCTGGAAGTAAGGGAGATGGGACATGAAGTTATTTCTAGGAGTTGGAGACATACAACGTTTAGCTCAGTTCTGGGCATCTTTGAAATACCTATACAAACTTGTTCCTACATTGTAACTTGCAACTTTGAATGAGAATGTGCTTGCTTACAGCAACGTGCTATATGTTCTGAATGCCCGAATTGGGAATCTGTGTCAAAACTTTGTTAGGAATTATGTGATCATTACCAGCTGGAAGTAAGTGAGTTGGGGCATGAAGTTATTTCTAGAGGTTGGACACATACCAAGTTCAGCTCAGTTCTGGGCATCTTTGAAATACCTATACAAACTTGTTCCTACATAGTAACTTGCAACTTTGAATGAGAATGTGCTTGCTTACAGCAACGTGCTATATGTTCTGAATGCCCGAATTGGGAATCTGTGTCAAAACTTTGTTAGGAATTATGTGATCCTCACTAGTTGGAAGTAAGGGAGATGGGGCATGAAGTTATTTCTAGGAGTTGGAGACATACAACGTTTAGCTCAGTTCTGTTCATCTTTGAAATACCTATACAAACTTGTTCCTACATAGTAACTTGCAACTTTGAATGAGAATGTGCTTGCTTACAACAACGTGCTATATGTTCTGAATGCCCGAATTGGGAATCTGTGTCAAAACTTTGTTAGGAATTATGTGATCATTACTAGATGGAAGTAAGGGAGATGGGACATGAAGATATTTCTAGGAGCTGCAGACATACAACGTTTAGCTCAGTTCTGGGCATCTTTGAAATACCTATACAAACTTGTTCCTACATAGTAACTTGCAACTTTGAATGAGAAAGTGCTTGCTTACAGCAACGTGCTATATGTTCTGAATGCCCGAATTGGGAATCTGTGTCAAAACTTTGTTAGGAATTATGTGATCATTACTAGCTGGAAGTAAGGGAGTTGGGGCATGAAGTTATTTCTAGAGGTTGGACACATACCAAGTTTAGCTCAGTTCTTGGCATCTTTGAAATACCTATACAAACTTGTTCCTACATAGTAACTTGCAACTTTGAATGAGAATGTGCTTGCTTACAGCAACGTGCTATATGTTCTGAATGCCCGAATTGGGAATCTGTGTCAAAACTTTGTTAGGAATTGTGTGATCCTTACTAGCTGGAAGTAAGGGAGATGGGGCATGAAGTTATTTCTAGGAGTTGGAGACATACCAAGTTTAGCTCAGTTCTGGGCATCTTTGAAATACCTATACAAACTTGTTCCTACATAGTAACTTGCAACTTTGAATGAGAATGTGCTTGCTTACAGCAACGTGCTATATGTTCTGAATGCCCGAATTGGGAATCTGTGTCAAAACTTTGTTAGGAATTATGTGATCCTTACTAGCTGGAAGTAAGGGAGATGGGGCATGAAGTTATTTCTAGGAGTTGGAGACATACAACGTTTAGCTCAGTTCTGGGCATCTTTGAAATACCTATACAAACTTGTTCCTACATAGTAACTTGCAACTTTGAATGAGAAAGTGCTTGCTTACAGCAACGTGCTATATGTTCTGAATGCCCGAATTGGGAATCTGTGTCAAAACTTTGTTAGGAATTATGTGATCCTTACTAGCTGGAAGTAAGGGAGATGGGGCATGAAGTTATTTCTAGGAGTTGGAGACATACAACGTTTAGCTCAGTTCTGGGCATCTTTGAAATACCTATACAAACTTGTTCCTACATAGTAACTTGCTTCTTAGAATGAGAATGTGCTTGCTTACAGCAACGTGCTATATGTTCTGAATGCCCGAATTGGGAATCTGTGTCAAAACTTTGTTAGGAATTATGTGATCCTCACTAGTTGGAAGTAAGGGAGATGGGGCATGAAGTTATTTCTAGGAGTTGGAGACATACAAACTTCAGCTCAGATCTGGGCATCTTTGAAAGTCCTATACAAACTTATTCCTACATAGTAACTTGCATCTTTGAATGAGAATGTGCTTGCTTACAGCAACGTGCTATATGTTCTGAATGGCCGAATTGGGAATCTGTGTCAAAACTTTGTTAGGAATTATGTGATCCTTTCTAGATGGAAGTAAGGGAGATGGGACATGAAGTTATTTCTAGGAGCTGCAGACATACAACGTTTAGCTCAGTTCTGTTCATCTTTGAAATACCTATACAAACTTGTTCCTACATAGTAACTTGCAACTTTGAATGAGAAAGTGCTTGCTTACAGCAACGTGCTATATGTTCTGAATGCCCGAATTGGGAATCTGTGTCAAAACTTTGTTAGGAATTATGTGATCATTACCAGCTGGAAGTTAGGGAGATGGGGCATGAAGTTATTTCTAGGAGTTGGAGACATACAACGTTCAGCTCAGTTCTGGGCATCTTTGAAATACCTATACAAACTTGTTCCTACATAGTAACTTGCAACTTTGAATGAGAATGTGCTTGCTTACAGCAACGTGCTATATGTTCTGAATGCCCGAATTGGGAATCTGTGTCAAATCTTTGTTAGGAATTATGTGATCCTCACTAGTTGGAAGTAAGGGAGATGGGGCATGAAGTTATTTCTAGGAGTTGGAGACATACCCACTTTAGCTCAGTTCTGGGCATCTTTGAAATACCTATACAAACTTGTTCCTACATAGTAACTTGCAACTTTGAATCAGAATGTGCTTGCTTACAGCAACGTGCTATATGTTCTGAATGCCCGAATTGGGAATCTGTGTCAAAACTTTGTTAGGAATTATGTGATCCTTCCAAGCTGGAAGTAAGGGAGATGGGACATGAAGTTATTTCTAGGAGTTGGAGACATACAACGTTTAGCTCAGTTCTGGGCATCTTTGAAATACCTATACAAACTTGTTCCTACATTGTAACTTGCAACTTTGAATGAGAATGTGCTTGCTTACAGCAACGTGCTATATGTTCTGAATGCCCGAATTGGGAATCTGTGTCAAAACTTTGTTAGGAATTATGTGATCCTCACAAGTTGGAAGTAAGGGAGATGGGGCATGAAGTTATTTCTAGGAGTTGGAGACATACAACGTTTAGCTCAGTTCTGTTCATCTTTGAAATACCTATACAAACTTGTTCCTACATAGTAACTTGCAACTTTGAATGAGAATGTGCTTGCTTACAACAACGTGCTATATGTTCTGAATGCCCCAATTGGGAATCTGTGTCAAAACTTTGTTAGGAATTATGTGATCCTTACTAGCTGGAAGTAAGGGAGTTGGGGCATGAAGATATTTCTAGGAGTTGGAAACATACCAAGTTTAGCTCAGTTCTGGGCATCTTTGAAATACCTATACAAACTTGTTCCTACATAGTAACTTGCAACTTTGAATGAGAATGTGCTTGCTTACAGCAACGTGCTATATGTTCTGAATGCCCGAATTGGGAATCTGTGTCAAAACTTTGTTAGGAATTATGTGATCCTCACTAGCTGGAAGTAAGGGAGATGGGGCATGAAGTTATTTCTAGGAGTTGGAGACATACAAACTTCAGCTCAGTTCTGGGCATCTTTGAAATACCTATACAAACTTGTTCCTACATAGTAACTTGCAACTTTGATTGAGAACGTGCTTGCTTACAGCAACGTGCTATATGTTCTGAATGCTCGAATTGGGAATCTGTGTCAAAACTTTGTTAGGAATTATGTGATCCTTACTAGATGGAAGTAAGGGAGATGGGGCATGAAGTTATTTCTGGGAGTTGGAGACATACAACGTTTAGCTCAGTTCTGGGCATCTTTGAAATACCTATACAAACTTGTTCCTACATAGTAACTTGCAACTTTGAATCAGAATGTGCTTGCTTACAGCAACGTGCTATATGTTCTGAATGCTCGAATTGGGAATCTGTGTCAAAACTTTGTTAGGAATTATGTGATCCTTCCAAGCTGGAAGTAAGGGAGATGGGACATGAAGTTATTTCTGGGAGTTGGAGACATACAACGTTTAGCTCAGTTCTGGGCATCTTTGAAATACCTATACAAACTTGTTCCTACATAGTAACTTGCAACTTTGAATGAGAATGTGCTTGCTTACAGCAACGTGCTATATGTTCTGAATTCCCGAATTGGGAATCTGTGTCAAAACTTTGTTAGGAATTATGTGATCATTACCAGCTGGAAGTTAGTGAGTTGGGGCATGAAGTTATTTCTAGAGGTTGGACACATACCAAGTTCAGCTCAGTTCTGGGCATCTTTGAAATACCTATACAAACTTGTTCCTACATAGTAACTTGCAACTTTGAATGAGAATGTGCTTGCTTACAGCAACGTGCTATATGTTCTGAATGCCCGAATTGGGAATCTGTGTCAAATCTTTGTTAGGAATTATGTGATCCTCACTAGTTGGAAGTAAGGGAGATGGGGCATGAAGTTATTTCTAGGAGTTGGAGACATACCCACTTTAGCTCAGTTCTGGGCATCTTTGAAATACCTATACAAACTTGTTCCTACATAGTAACTTGCAACTTTGAATCAGAATGTGCTTGCTTACAGCAACGTGCTATATGTTCTGAATGCCCGAATTGGGAATCTGTGTCAAAACTTTGTTAGGAATTATGTGATCCTTCCAAGCTGGAAGTAAGGGAGATGGGACATGAAGTTATTTCTAGGAGTTGGAGACATACAACGTTTAGCTCAGTTCTGGGCATCTTTGAAATACCTATACAAACTTGTTCCTACATTGTAACTTGCAACTTTGAATGAGAATGTGCTTGCTTACAGCAACGTGCTATATGTTCTGAATGCCCGAATTGGGAATCTGTGTCAAAACTTTGTTAGGAATTATGTGATCATTACCAGCTGGAAGTAAGTGAGTTGGGGCATGAAGTTATTTCTAGAGGTTGGACACATACCAAGTTCAGCTCAGTTCTGGGCATCTTTGAAATACCTATACAAACTTGTTCCTACATAGTAACTTGCAACTTTGAATGAGAATGTGCTTGCTTACAGCAACGTGCTATATGTTCTGAATGCCCGAATTGGGAATCTGTGTCAAAACTTTGTTAGGAATTATGTGATCCTCACTAGTTGGAAGTAAGGGAGATGGGGCATGAAGTTATTTCTAGGAGTTGGAGACATACAACGTTTAGCTCAGTTCTGTTCATCTTTGAAATACCTATACAAACTTGTTCCTACATAGTAACTTGCAACTTTGAATGAGAATGTGCTTGCTTACAACAACGTGCTATATGTTCTGAATGCCCGAATTGGGAATCTGTGTCAAAACTTTGTTAGGAATTATGTGATCATTACTAGATGGAAGTAAGGGAGATGGGACATGAAGATATTTCTAGGAGCTGCAGACATACAACGTTTAGCTCAGTTCTGGGCATCTTTGAAATACCTATACAAACTTGTTCCTACATAGTAACTTGCAACTTTGAATGAGAAAGTGCTTGCTTACAGCAACGTGCTATATGTTCTGAATGCCCGAATTGGGAATCTGTGTCAAAACTTTGTTAGGAATTATGTGATCATTACTAGCTGGAAGTAAGGGAGTTGGGGCATGAAGTTATTTCTAGAGGTTGGACACATACCAAGTTTAGCTCAGTTCTTGGCATCTTTGAAATACCTATACAAACTTGTTCCTACATAGTAACTTGCAACTTTGAATGAGAATGTGCTTGCTTACAGCAACGTGCTATATGTTCTGAATGCCCGAATTGGGAATCTGTGTCAAAACTTTGTTAGGAATTGTGTGATCCTTACTAGCTGGAAGTAAGGGAGATGGGGCATGAAGTTATTTCTAGGAGTTGGAGACATACCAAGTTTAGCTCAGTTCTGGGCATCTTTGAAATACCTATACAAACTTGTTCCTACATAGTAACTTGCAACTTTGAATGAGAATGTGCTTGCTTACAGCAACGTGCTATATGTTCTGAATGCCCGAATTGGGAATCTGTGTCAAAACTTTGTTAGGAATTATGTGATCCTTACTAGCTGGAAGTAAGGGAGATGGGGCATGAAGTTATTTCTAGGAGTTGGAGACATACAACGTTTAGCTCAGTTCTGGGCATCTTTGAAATACCTATACAAACTTGTTCCTACATAGTAACTTGCAACTTTGAATGAGAAAGTGCTTGCTTACAGCAACGTGCTATATGTTCTGAATGCCCGAATTGGGAATCTGTGTCAAAACTTTGTTAGGAATTATGTGATCCTTACTAGCTGGAAGTAAGGGAGATGGGGCATGAAGTTATTTCTAGGAGTTGGAGACATACAACGTTTAGCTCAGTTCTGGGCATCTTTGAAATACCTATACAAACTTGTTCCTACATAGTAACTTGCTTCTTAGAATGAGAATGTGCTTGCTTACAGCAACGTGCTATATGTTCTGAATGCCCGAATTGGGAATCTGTGTCAAAACTTTGTTAGGAATTATGTGATCCTCACTAGTTGGAAGTAAGGGAGATGGGGCATGAAGTTATTTCTAGGAGTTGGAGACATACAAACTTCAGCTCAGTTCTGGGCATCTTTGAAAGTCCTATACAAACTTATTCCTACATAGTAACTTGCATCTTTGAATGAGAATGTACTTGCTTACAGCAACGTGCTATATGTTCTGAATGGCCGAATTGGGAATCTGTGTCAAAACTTTGTTAGGAATTATGTGATCCTTTCTAGATGGAAGTAAGGGAGATGGGACATGAAGTTATTTCTAGGAGCTGCAGACATACAACGTTTAGCTCAGTTCTGTTCATCTTTGAAATACCTATACAAACTTGTTCCTACATAGTAACTTGCAACTTTGAATGAGAAAGTGCTTGCTTACAGCAACGTGCTATATGTTCTGAATGCCCGAATTGGGAATCTGTGTCAAAACTTTGTTAGGAATTATGTGATCATTACTAGCTGGAAGTAAGGGAGTTGGGGCATGAAGTTATTTCTAGAGGTTGGACACATACCAAGTTTAGCTCAGTTCTGGGCATCTTTGAAATACCTATACAAACTTGTTCCTACATAGTAACTTGCAACTTTGATTGAGAACGTGGTTGCTTACAGCAACGTGCTATATGTTCTGAATGCCCGAATTGGGAATCTGTGTCAAAACTTTGTTAGGAATTATGTGATCCTTACTAGCTGGAAGTAAGGGAGATGGGGCATGAAGTTATTTCTAGGAGTTGGAGACATACAACGTTTAGCTCAGTTCTGGGCATCTTTGAAATACCTATACAAACTTGTTCCTACATAGTAACTTGCAAGTTTGAATGAGAATGTGCTTGCTCACAGCAACGTGCTATATGTTCTGAATGCCCGAATTGGGAATCTGTGTCAAAACTTTGTTAGGAATTATGTGATCCTTCCAAGCTGGAAGTAAGGGAGATGGGACATGAAGTTATTTCTAGGAGTTGGATACATACAACGTTTAGCTCAGTTCTGGGCATCTTTGAAATACCTATACAAACTTGTTCCTACATAGTAACTTGCAACTTTGAATGAGAAAGTGCTTGCTTACAGCAACGTGCTATATGTTCTGAATGCCCGAATTGGGAATCTGTGTCAAAACTTTGTTAGGAATTATGTGATCATTACCAGCTGGAAGTTAGGGAGATGGGGCATGAAGTTATTTCTAGGAGTTGGAAACATACAACGTTCAGCTCAGTTCTGGGCATCTTTGAAATACCTATACAAACTTGTTCCTACATAGTAACTTGCAACTTTGAATGAGAATGTGCTTGCTTACAGCAACGTGCTATATGTTCTGAATGCCCGAATTGGGAATCTGTGTCAAAACTTTGTTAGGAATTATGTGATCCTCACTAGTTGGAAGTAAGGGAGATGGGGCATGAAGTTATTTCTAGGAGTTGGAGACATACAACGTTTAGCTCAGTTCTGTTCATCTTTGAAATACCTATACAAACTTGTTCCTACATAGTAACTTGCAACTTTGAATGAGAATGTGCTTGCTTACAACAACGTGCTATATGTTCTGAATGCCCCAATTGGGAATCTGTGTCAAAACTTTGTTAGGAATTATGTGATCCTTACTAGCTGGAAGTAAGGGAGTTGGGGCATGAAGATATTTCTAGGAGTTGGAAACATACCAAGTTTAGCTCAGTTCTGGGCATCTTTGAAATACCTATACAAACTTGTTCCTACATAGTAACTTGCAACTTTGAATGAGAATGTGCTTGCTTACAGCAACGTGCTATATGTTCTGAATGCCCGAATTGGGAATCTGTGTCAAAACTTTGTTAGGAATTATGTGATCCTCACTAGCTGGAAGTAAGGGAGATGGGGCATGAAGTTATTTCTAGGAGTTGGAGACATACAAACTTCAGCTCAGTTCTGGGCATCTTTGAAATACCTATACAAACTTGTTCCTACATAGTAACTTGCAACTTTGATTGAGAACGTGCTTGCTTACAGCAACGTGCTATATGTTCTGAATGCTCGAATTGGGAATCTGTGTCAAAACTTTGTTAGGAATTATGTGATCCTTACTAGATGGAAGTAAGGGAGATGGGGCATGAAGTTATTTCTGGGAGTTGGAGACATACAACGTTTAGCTCAGTTCTGGGCATCTTTGAAATACCTATACAAACTTGTTCCTACATAGTAACTTGCAACTTTGAATCAGAATGTGCTTGCTTACAGCAACGTGCTATATGTTCTGAATGCCCGAATTGGGAATCTGTGTCAAAACTTTGTTAGGAATTATGTGATCCTTCCAAGCTGGAAGTAAGGGAGATGGGACATGAAGTTATTTCTAGGAGTTGGAGACATACAACGTTTAGCTCAGTTCTGGGCATCTTTGAAATACCTATACAAACTTGTTCCTACATAGTAACTTGCAACTTTGAATGAGAATGTGCTTGCTTACAGCAACGTGCTATATGTTCTGAATTCCCGAATTGGGAATCTGTGTCAAAACTTTGTTAGGAATTATGTGATCATTACCAGCTGGAAGTTAGTGAGTTGGGGCATGAAGTTATTTCTAGAGGTTGGACACATACCAAGTTCAGCTCAGTTCTGGGCATCTTTGAAATACCTATACAAACTTGTTCCTACATAGTAACTTGCAACTTTGAATGAGAACGTGCTTGCTTACAGCAACGTGCTATATGTTCTGAATTCCCGAATTGAGAATCTGTGTCAAATCTTTGTTAGGAATTATGTCATCCTTACTAGCTGGAAGTAAGGGAGATGGGGCATGAAGTTATTTCCGGGAGTTGGAGACATACAACGTTTAGCTCAGTTCTGGGCATCTTTGAAATACCTATACAAACTTGTTCCTACATAGTAACTTGCAACTTTGAATGAGAATGTGCTTGCTTACAGCAACGTGCTATATGTTCTGAATGCCCGAATTGGGAATCTGTGTCAAAACTTTTTAGGAATTATGTGATCCTTACAAGCTGAAAGTAAGGGAGATAGGTCATGAAGTTATTTCTAGGAGTTGGAGACATACAACGTTTAGCTCAGTTCTGGGCATCTTTGAAATACCTATACAAACTTGTTCTTACATAGTAACTTGCAACTTTGAATGAGAATGTGCTTGCTTACAGCAACGTGCTATATGTTCTGAATGCCCGAATTGGGAATCTGTGTCAAAACTTTGTTAGGAATTATGTGATCCTTACTAGATGGAAGTAAGAGAGATGGGGCATGAAGTTATTATTAGGAGTTGCAGACATACAACGTTTAGCTCAGTTCTGGGCATCTTTGAAATACCTATACAAACTTGTTCCTACATAGTAACTTGCAAGTTTGAATGAGAATGTGCTGGCTTACAGCAACGTGCTATATGTTCTGAAGGCCCGAATTGGGAATCTGTGCCAAAACTTTGTTAGGAATTATGTGATCCTCACTAGCTGGAAGTAAGGGAGATGGGGCATGAAGTTATTTCTAGGAGTTGGAGACATTCAAACTTCAGCTCAGTTCTGGGCATCTTTGAAATACCTATACAAACTTGTTCCTACATAGTAACTTGCAACTTTGAATGAGAACGTGCTTGCTTACAGCAACGTGCTATATGTTCTGAATGCCCCAATTGGGAATCTGTGTCAAAACTTTGTTAGGAATTATGTGATCCTTACTAGCTGGAAGTAAGGGAGTTGGGGCATGAAGATATTTCTAGGAGTTGGAAACATACCAAGTTTAGCTCAGTTCTGGGCATCTTTGAAATACCTATACAAACTTGTTCCTACATAGTAACTTGCAACTTTGAATGAGAATGTGCTTGCTTACAGCAACGTGCTATATGTTCTAAATGCCCGAATTGGGAATCTGTGTCAAAACTTTGTTAGGAATTATGTGATCCTCACTAGCTGGAAGTAAGTGAGATGGGGCATGAAGTTATTTCTAGGAGTTGGAGACATACAAACTTCAGCTCAGTTCTGGGCATCTTTGAAATACCTATACAAACTTGTTCCTACATAGTAACTTGCAACTTTGATTGAGAACGTGCTTGCTTACAGCAACGTGCTATATGTTCTGAATGCTCGAATTGCGAATCTGTGTCAAATCTTTGTTAGGAATTATGTGATCCTTACTAGCTGGAAGTAAGGGAGATGGGGCATGAAGTTATTTCTGGGAGTTGGAGACATACAACGTTTAGCTCAGTTCTGGGCATCTTTGAAATACCTATACAAACTTGTTCCTACATAGTAACTTGCAACTTTGATTGAGAACGTGCTTGCTTACAGCAACGTGCTATATGTTCTGAATGCCCGAATTGGGAATCTGTGTCAAAACTTTGTTAGGAATTATGTGATCCTTACTAGCTGGAAGTAAGGGAGATGGGGCATGAAGTTATTTCTAGGAGTTGGAGACATACAACGTTTAGCTCAGTTCTGGGCATCTTTGAAATACCTATACAAACTTGTTCCTACATAGTAACTTGCAAGTTTGAATGAGAATGTGCTTGCTTACAGCAACGTGCTATATGTTCTGAATGCCCGAATTGGGAATCTGTGTCAAAACTTTGTTAGGAATTATGTGATCCTTCCAAGCTGGAAGTAAGGGAGATGGGACATGAAGTTATTTCTAGGAGTTGGATACATACAACGTTTAGCTCAGTTCTGGGCATCTTTGAAATACCTATACAAACTTGTTCCTACATAGTAACTTGCAACTTTGAATGAGAAAGTGCTTGCTTACAGCAACGTGCTATATGTTCTGAATGCCCGAATTGGGAATCTGTGTCAAAACTTTGTTAGGAATTATGTGATCATTACCAGCTGGAAGTTAGGGAGATGGGGCATGAAGTTATTTCTAGGAGTTGGAGACATACAACGTTCAGCTCAGTTCTGGGCATCTTTGAAATACCTATACAAACTTGTTCCTACATAGTAACTTGCAACTTTGAATGAGAATGTGCTTGCTTACAGCAACGTGCTATATGTTCTGAATGCCCGAATTGGGAATCTGTGTCAAATCTTTGTTAGGAATTATGTGATCCTCACTAGTTGGAAGTAAGGGAGATGGGGCATGAAGTTATTTCTAGGAGTTGGAGACATACCCACTTTAGCTCAGTTCTGGGCATCTTTGAAATACCTATACAAACTTGTTCCTACATAGTAACTTGCAACTTTGAATCAGAATGTGCTTGCTTACAGCAACGTGCTATATGTTCTGAATGCCCGAATTGGGAATCTGTGTCAAAACTTTGTTAGGAATTATGTGATCCTTCCAAGCTGGAAGTAAGGGAGATGGGACATGAAGTTATTTCTAGGAGTTGGAGACATACAACGTTTAGCTCAGTTCTGGGCATCTTTGAAATACCTATACAAACTTGTTCCTACATTGTAACTTGCAACTTTGAATGAGAATGTGCTTGCTTACAGCAACGTGCTATATGTTCTGAATGCCCGAATTGGGAATCTGTGTCAAAACTTTGTTAGGAATTATGTGATCATTACCAGCTGGAAGTAAGTGAGTTGGGGCATGAAGTTATTTCTAGAGGTTGGACACATACCAAGTTCAGCTCAGTTCTGGGCATCTTTGAAATACCTATACAAACTTGTTCCTACATAGTAACTTGCAACTTTGAATGAGAATGTGCTTGCTTACAGCAACGTGCTATATGTTCTGAATGCCCGAATTGGGAATCTGTGTCAAAACTTTGTTAGGAATTATGTGATCCTCACTAGCTGGAAGTAAGGGAGATGGGGCATGAAGTTATTTCTAGGAGTTGGAGACATACAAACTTCAGCTCAGTTCTGGGCATCTTTGAAATACCTATACAAACTTGTTCCTACATAGTAACTTGCAACTTTGATTGAGAACATGCTTGCTTACAGCAACGTGCTATATGTTCTGAATGCTCGAATTGGGAATCTGTGTCAAAACTTTGTTAGGAATTATGTGATCCTTACTAGATGGAAGTAAGGGAGATGGGGCATGAAGTTATTTCTGGGAGTTGGAGACATACAACGTTTAGCTCAGTTCTGGGCATCTTTGAAATACCTATACAAACTTGTTCCTACATAGTAACTTGCAACTTTGAATCAGAATGTGCTTGCTTACAGCAACGTGCTATATGTTCTGAATGCCCGAATTGGGAATCTGTGTCAAAACTTTGTTAGGAATTATGTGATCCTTCCAAGCTGGAAGTAAGGGAGATGGGACATGAAGTTATTTCTAGGAGTTGGAGACATACAACGTTTAGCTCAGTTCTGGGCATCTTTGAAATACCTATACAAACTTGTTCCTACATAGTAACTTGCAACTTTGAATGAGAATGTGCTTGCTTACAGCAACGTGCTATATGTTCTGAATTCCCGAATTGGGAATCTGTGTCAAAACTTTGTTAGGAATTATGTGATCATTACCAGCTGGAAGTTAGTGAGTTGGGGCATGAAGTTATTTCTAGAGGTTGGACACATACCAAGTTCAGCTCAGTTCTGGGCATCTTTGAAATACCTATACAAACTTGTTCCTACATAGTAACTTGCAACTTTGAATGAAAATGTGCTTGCTTACAGCAACGTGCTATATGTTCTGAATGCCCGAATTGGGAATCTGTGTCAAAACTTTGTTAGGAATTATGTGATCCTTACTAGATGGAAGTAAGAGAGATGGGGCATGAAGTTATTATTAGGAGTTGCAGACATACAACGTTTAGCTCAGTACTGGGCATCTTTGAAATACCTATACAAACTTGTTCCTACATAGTAACTTGCAAGTTTGAATGAGAATGTGCTGGCTTACAGCAACGTGCTATATGTTCTGAAGGCCCGAATTGGGAATCTGTGCCAAAACTTTGTTAGGAATTATGTGATCCTCACTAGCTGGAAGTAAGGGAGATGGGGCATGAAGTTATTTCTAGGAGTTGGAGACATTCAAACTTCAGCTCAGTTCTGGGCATCTTTGAAATACCTATACAAACTTGTTCCTACATAGTAACTTGCAACTTTGAAGGAGAACTTGCTTGCTTACAGCAACGTGCTATATGTTCTGAATGCCCCAATTGGGAATCTGTGTCAAAACTTTGTTAGGAATTATGTGATCCTTACTAGCTGGAAGTAAGGGAGTTGGGGCATGAAGATATTTCTAGGAGTTGGAAACATACCAAGTTTAGCTCAGTTCTGGGCATCTTTGAAATACCTATACAAACTTGTTCCTACATAGTAACTTGCAACTTTGAATCAGAATGTGCTTGCTTACAGCAACGTGCTATATGTTCTGAATGCCCGAATTGGGAATCTGTGTCAAAACTTTGTTAGGAATTATGTGATCCTTCCAAGCTGGAAGTAAGGGAGATGGGACATGAAGTTATTTGTAGGAGTTGGAGACATACAACGTTTAGCTCAGTTCTGGGCATCTTTGAAATACCTATACAAACTTGTTCCTACATAGTAACTTGCAACTTTGAATGAGAATGTGCTTGCTTACAGCAACGTGCTATATGTTCTGAATTCCCGAATTGGGAATCTGTGTCAAAACTTTGTTAGGAATTATGTGATCATTACCAGCTGGAAGTTAGTGAGTTGGGGCATGAAGTTATTTCTAGAGGTTGGACACATACCAAGTTCAGCTCAGTTCTGGGCATCTTTGAAATACCTATACAAACTTGTTCCTACATAGTAACTTGCAACTTTGAATGAGAATGTGCTTGCTTACAGCAACGTGCTATATGTTCTGAATGCCCGAATTGGGAATCTGTGTCAAATCTTTGTTAGGAATTATGTGATCCTCACTAGTTGGAAGTAAGGGAGATGGGGCATGAAGTTATTTCTAGGAGTTGGAGACATACCCACTATAGCTCAGTTCTGGGCATCTTTGAAATACCTATACAAACTTGTTCCTACATAGTATCTTGCTTCTTAGAATGAGAATGTGCTTGCTTACAGCAACGTGCTATATGTTCTGAATGCCCGAATTGGGAATCTGTGTCAAAACTTTGTTAGGAATTATGTGATCCTCACTAGCTGGAAGTAAGGGAGATGGGGCATGAAGTTATTGCTAGGAGTTGGAGACATACAACGTTTAGCTCAGTTCTGAGCATCTTTGAAATACCTATACAAACTTGTTCCTACATAGTAACTTGCAACTTTGAATGAGAACGTGCTTGCTTACAGCAACGTGCTATATGTTCTGAATGCCCGAATTGGGAATCTGTGTCAAATCTTTGTTAGGAATTATGTCATCCTTACTAGCTGGAAGTAAGGGAGATGGGGCATGAAGTTATTTCCGGGAGTTGGAGACATACAACGTTTAGCTCAGTTCTGGGCATCTTTGAAATACCTATACAAACTTGTTCCTACATAGTAACTTGCAACTTTGAATGAGAATGTGCTTGCTTACAGCAACGTGCTATATGTTCTGAATGCCCGAATTGGGAATCTGTGTCAAAACTTTTTAGGAATTATGTGATCCTTACAAGCTGAAAGTAAGGGAGATAGGTCATGAAGTTATTTCTAGGAGTTGGAGACATACAAAGTTTAGCTCAGTTCTGGGCATCTTTGAAATACCTATACAAACTTGTTCTTACATAGTAACTTGCAACTTTGAATGAGAATGTGCTTGCTTACAGCAACGTGCTATATGTTCTGAATGCCCGAATTGGGAATCTGTGTCAAAACTTTGTTAGGAATTATGTGATCCTTACTAGATGGAAGTAAGAGAGATGGGGCATGAAGTTATTATTAGGAGTTGCAGACATGCAACGTTCAGCTCAGTTCTGGGCATCTTTGAAATACCTATACAAACTTGTTCCTACATAGTAACTTGCAACTTTGAATGAGAATGTGCTTGCTTACAGCAACGTGCTATATGTTCTGAATGCCCGAATTGGGAATCTGTGTCAAAACTTTGTTAGGAATTATGTGATCCTCACTAGCTGGAAGTAAGGGAGATGGGGCATGAAGTTATTTCTAGGAGTTGGAGACATACCAAGATTAGCTCAGTTCTGGGCATCTTTGAAAGTCCTATACAAACTTGTACCTACATAGTAACTTGCATCTTTGAATGAGAATGTGCTTGCTTACAGCACGTGCTATATGTTCTGAATGCCCGAATTGGGAATCTGTGTCAAAACTTTGTTAGGAATTATGTGATCCTTACTAGCTGGAAGTAAGGGAGATGGGGCATGAAGTTATTTCTAGGAGTTGCAGACATACAGCGTTTAGCTCAGTTCTGGGCATCTTTGAAATACCTATACAAACTTGTTCCTACATAGTAACTTGCAACTTTGAATCAGAATGTGCTTGCTTACAGCAACGTGCTATATGTTCTGAATGCCTGAATTGGGAATCTGTGTCAAAACTTTGTTAGGAATTATGTGATCCTTACTAGCTGGAAGTAAGGGAGATGGGTAATGAAATTATTTCTAGGAGTTGGAGACATACAAACTTCAGCTAAGTTCTGGGAATTTTTGAAAGTCCTATACAAACTTGTTCCTACATAGCATCTTGCATCTTTGAATGAGAATGTGCTTGCTTACAGCAACGTGCTATATGTTCTGAATGCCCGAATTGGGAATCTGTGTCAAAACTTTGTTAGGAATTATGTGATCCTTACTAGCTGGAAGTAAGGGAGATGGGTAATGAAATTATTTCTAGGAGTTGGAGACATACAAACTTCAGCTAAGTTCTGGGAATTTTTGAAAGTCCTATACAAACTTGTTCCTACATAGCATCTTGCATCTTTGAATGAGAATGTGCTTGCTTACAGCAACGTGCTATATGTTCTGAATGCCCGAATTGGGAATCTGTGTCAAAACTTTGTTAGGAATTATGTGATCCTTACTAGCTGGAAGTAAGGGAGTTGGGGCATGAAGTTATTTCTAGAGGTTGGACACATACAAAGTTTAGCTCAGTTCTGGGCATCGTTGAAATACCTATACAAACTTGTTCCTACATAGTAACTTGCAACTTTGAATTAGAATGTGCTTGCTTACAGCAACGTGCTATATGTTCTGAATGCCCGAATTGGGAATCTGTGTCAAAACTTTGTTAGGAATTATGTGATCCTTACTAGCTGGAAGTAAGGGAGATGGGGCATGAAGTTATTTCTAGGGGTTGGAGACATACCAAGTTTAGCTCAGTTCTGGGCATCTTTGAAATACCTATACAAACTTGTTCCTACATAGTAACTTGCATCTTTGAATGAGAATGTGCTTGCTTACAGCAACGTGCTATATGTTCTGAATGCGCGAATTGGGAATCTGTGTCAAAACTTTGATAGGAATTATGTGATCCTTACTAGCTGGAAGTAAGGGAGATGGGGCATGATGTTATTATTAGGAGTTGGAGACATACAACGTTTAGCTCAGTTCAGGGCATCTTTGAAATACCTATACAAACTTGTTCCTACATAGTAACTTGCAACTTTGAATGAGAATGTGCTTGCTTACAGCAACGTGCTATATGTTCTGAATGCCCGAATTGGGAATCTGTGTCAAAACTTTGTTAGGAATTATGTGATCCTTACTAGCTGGATGTAAGGCAGATGGGGCATGAAGTTATTTCTAGGAGTTGGAGACATACAACGTTTAGCTCAGTTCTGGGCATCTTTGAAATACCTATACAAACTTGTTCCTACATAGTAACTTGCAACTTTGAATGAGAATGTGCTTGCTTACAGCAACGTGCTATATGTTCTGAATGCCCGAATTGGGAATCTGTGTCAAAACTTTGTTAGGAATTATGTGATCCTTACTAGATGGAAGTAAGGGAGATGGGGCATGAAGTTATTTCTAGGAGTTGCAGACATACAGCGTTTAGCTCAGTTCTGGGCATCTTTGAAATACCTATACAAACTTGTTCCTAAATAGTAACTTGCAAGTTTGAATCAGAATGTGCTTGCTTACAGCAACGTGCTATATGTTCTGAATGCCCGAAAAGGGAATCTGTGTCAAAACATTGTTAGGAATTATGTGATCCTTACTAGCTGGAAGTAAGGGAGTTGGGGCATGAAGTTATTTCTAGAGGTTGGACACATACCAAGTTTAGCTCAGTTCTGGGCATCTTTGAAATACCTTTACAAACTTGTTCCTACATAGTAACTTGCAACTTTGAATGAGAATGTGCTTGCTTACAGCAACGTTCTATATGTTCTGAATGCCTGAATTGGGAATCTGTGTCAAAACTTTGTTAGGAATTATGTGATCCTTACTAGCTGGAAGTAAGGGAGATGGGGCATGAAGTTACTTCTAGGAGTTGGACACATACCCACTTTAGCTCAGTTCTGGGCATCTTTGAAATACCTATACAAACTTATTCCTACATAGTAACTTGCAACTTTGAATGAGAATGTGCTTGCTTACAGCAACGTGCTATATGTTCTGAATGCCCGAATTGGGAATCTGTGTCAAAACTTTGTTAGGAATTATGTGATCCTTACTAGCTGGAAGTAAGGGAGATGGGGCATGAAGTTATCTAGGAGTTGGAGTCATACAACGCTTAGCTCAGTACTGGGCATCTCTGAAATACCTATGCAAACTTGTTCCTACATAGTAACTTGCAACTTTGAATGAGAATGTGCTTGCTTACAGCAACGTGCTATATGTTCTGAATGCCCGAATTGGGAATCTGTGTCAAAACTTTGGTAGGAATTATGTGATCCTTACTAGCTGGAAGTAAGGGAGTTGGGGCATGAATTTATTTCTAGAGGTTGGACACATACCAAATTTAGCTCAGTTCTGGACATCTTTGAAATACCTATACAAACTTGTTCCTACATAGTAACTTGCAACTTTGAATGAGAATGTGCTTGCTTACAGCAACGTGCTATATGTTCTGAATGCCCGAATTGGGAATCTGTGTCAAAACTTTGTTAGGAATTATGTGATCCTCACTAGCTGGAAGTAAGGGAGATGGGGCATGAAGTTATTTCTAGTAGTTGGAGACATACAAACTTCTGCTCAGTTATGGGCATCTTTGAAAGTCCTATACAAACTTGTTCCTACATAGTAACTTGAAACTTTGAATGAGAATGTGCTTGCTTACAGCAACGTGCTATATGTTCTGAATGCCCGAATTGGGAATCTGTGTCAAAACTTTGTTAGGAATTATGTGATCCTTACTAGCTGGAAGTAAGGGAGATGGGGCATGAAGTTATTTCTAGGAGTTGGAGACATACAACGTTTAGCTCAGTTCTGGGCATCTTTGAAATACCTATACAAACTTGTTCCTACATAGTAACTTGCAACTTTGAATGAGAATGTGCTTGCTTACAGCAACGTGCTATATGTTCTGAATGCCCGAATTGGGAATCTGTATCAAAACTTTGTTAGGAATTATGTGATCCTTACTAGATGGAAGTAAGGGAGATGGGGCATGAAGTTATTTCTAGGAGTTGCAGACATACACCGTTTAGCTCAGTTCTGGGCATCTTTGAAATACCTATACAAACTTGTTCCTACATAGTAACTTGCAACTTTGAATGAGAATGTGCTTGCTTGCAGCAACGTGCTATATGTTCTGAATACCCGAATTGGGAATCTGTGTCAAAACTTTGTTAGGAATTATGTGATCCTTACTAGCTGGAAGTAAGGGAGATGGGGCATGAAGTTATTTCTAGGAGTTGGACACATACCCACTTTAGCTCAGTTCTGGGCATCTTTGAAATACCTATACAAACTTGTTCCTACATAGTAATTTGCAACTTTTAATGAGAATGTGCTTGCTTACAGCAACGTGCTATATGTTCTGAATGCCCGAATTGGGAATCTGTGTCTAAACTTTGTTAGGAATTATGTGATCCTTACTAGCTGGAAGTAAGGGAGTTGGGGCATGAAGTTATTTCTAGAGGTTGGACACATACCAAGTTTAGCTCAGTTCTGGGCATCTTTGAAATACCTATACAAACTTGTTCCTACTTAGTAACTTGCAACTTTGAATGAGAATGTGCTTGCTTACAGCAACGTGCTATATGTTCTGAATGCCCGAATTGGGAATCTGTGTCAAAACTTTGTTAGGAATTATGTGATCCTTACTAGCTGGAAGTAAGGGAGATGGGGCATGAAGTTATTTCTAGGAGTTGGAGACATACAGCGTTTAGCTCAGTTCTGGGCATCTTTGAAATACCTATACAAACTTGTTCCTACATAGTAACTTGCAACTTTGAATCAGAATGTGCTTGCTTACAGCAACGTGCTATATGTTCTGAATGCCTGAATTGGGAATCTGTGTCAAAACTTTGTTAGGAATTATGTGATCCTTACTAGCTGGAAGTAAGTGAGATGGGGCATGAAGTTATTTCTAGGAGTTGGACACATACCCTCTTTAGCTCAGTTCTGGGCATCTTTGAAATACCTATACAAACTTGTTCCTACATAGTAACTTGCAAATTTGAATGAGAATGTGCTTCCTTACAGCAACGTGCTATATGTTCTGAATGCCCGAATGGGAATCTGCATCAAAACTTTGTTAGGAATTATGTGATCCTTACTAGCTGGAAGTAAGGGAGTTGGGGCATGAAGTTATTTCTAGAGGTTGGACACATACAAAGTTTAGCTCAGTTCTGGGCATCGTTGAAATACCTATACAAACTTGTTCCTACATAGTAACTTGCAACTTTGCATGAGAATGTGCTTGCTTACAGCAACGTGCTATATGTTCTGAATGCCCGAATTGGGAATCTGTGTCAAAACTTTGTTAGGAATTATGTGATCCTTACTAGCTGGAAGTAAGGGAGATGGGGCATGAAGTTATTTCTAGGGGTTGGAGACATACCAAGTTTAGCTCAGTTCTGGGCATCTTTGAAATACCTATACAAACTTGTTCCTACATAGTAACTTGCATCTTTGAATGAGAATGTGCTTGCTTACAGCAACGTGCTATATGTTCTGAATGCCCGAATTGGGAATCTGTGTCAAAACTTTGATAGGAATTATGTGATCCTTACTAGCTGGAAGTAAGGGAGATGGGGCATGATGTTATTATTAGGAGTTGGAGACATACAACGTTTAGCTCAGTTCAGGGCATCTTTGAAATACCTATACAAACTTGTTCCTACATAGTAACTTGCAACTTTGAATGAGAATGTGCTTGCTTACAGCAACGTGCTATATGTTCTGAATGCCCGAATTGGGAATCTGTGTCAAAACTTTGTTAGGAATTATGTGATCCTTACTAGCTGGATGTAAGGCAGATGGGGCATGAAGTTATTTCTAGGAGTTGGAGACATACAACGTTTAGCTCAGTTCTGGGCATCTTTGAAATACCTATACAAACTTGTTCCTACATAGTAACTTGCAACTTTGAATGAGAATGTGCTTGCTTACAGCAACGTGCTATATGTTCTGAATGCCCGAATTGGGAATCTGTGTCAAAACTTTGTTAGGAATTATGTGATCCTTACTAGATGGAAGTAAGGGAGATGGGGCATGAAGTTATTTCTAGGAGTTGCAGACATACAGCGTTTAGCTCAGTTCTGGGCATCTTTGAAATACCTATACAAACTTGTTCCTAAATAGTAACTTGCAAGTTTGAATCAGAATGTGCTTGCTTACAGCAACGTGGTATATGTTCTGAATGCCCGAAAAGGGAATCTGTGTCAAAACATTGTTAGGAATTATGTGATCCTTACTAGCTGGAAGTAAGGGAGTTGGGGCATGAAGTTATTTCTAGAGGTTGGACACATACCAAGTTTAGCTCAGTTCTGGGCATCTTTGAAATACCTTTACAAACTTGTTCCTACATAGTAACTTGCAACTTTGAATGAGAATGTGCTTGCTTACAGCAACGTTCTATATGTTCTGAATGCCTGAATTGGGAATCTGTGTCAAAACTTTGTTAGGAATTATGTGATCCTTACTAGCTGGAAGTAAGGGAGATGGGGCATGAAGTTATTTCTAGGAGTTGGACACATACCCACTTTAGCTCAGTTCTGGGCATCTTTGAAATACCTATACAAACTTATTCCTACATAGTAACTTGCAACTTTGAATGAGAATGTGCTTGCTTACAGCAACGTGCTATATGTTCTGAATGCCCGAATTGGGAATGTGTGTCAAAACTTTGTTAGGAATTATGTGATCCTTACTAGCTGGAAGTAAGGGAGATGGGGCATGAAGTTATCTAGGAGTTGGAGTCATACAACGCTTAGCTCAGTACTGGGCATCTCTGAAATACCTATGCAAACTTGTTCCTACATAGTAACTTGCAACTTTGAATGAGAATGTGCTTGCTTACAGCAACGTGCTATATGTTCTGAATGCCCGAATTGGGAATCTGTGTCAAAACTTTGTTAGGAATTATGTGATCCTCACTAGCTGGAAGTAAGGGAGATGGGGCATGAAGTTATTTCTAGTAGTTGGAGACATACAAACTTCTGCTCAGTTATGGGCATCTTTGAAAGTCCTATACAAACTTGTTCCTACATAGTAACTTGAAACTTTGAATGAGAATGTGCTTGCTTACAGCAACGTGCTATATGTTCTGAATGCCCGAATTGGGAATCTGTGTCAAAACTTTGTTAGGAATTATGTGATCCTTACTAGCTGGAAGTAAGGGAGATGGGGCATGAAGTTATTTCTAGGAGTTGGAGACATACAACGTTTAGCTCAGTTCTGGGCATCTTTGAAATACCTATACAAACTTGTTCCTACATAGTAACTTGCAACTTTGAATGAGAATGTGCTTGCTTACAGCAACGTGCTATATGTTCTGAATGCCCGAATTGGGAATCTGTATCAAAACTTTGTTAGGAATTATGTGATCCTTACTAGCTGGAAGTAAGGGAGATGGGGCATGAAGTTATTTCTAGGAGTTGCAGACATACACCGTTTAGCTCAGTTCTGGGCATCTTTGAAATACCTATACAAACTTGTTCCTACATAGTAACTTGCAACTTTGAATGAGAATGTGCTTGCTTGCAGCAACGTGCTATATGTTCTGAATACCCGAATTGGGAATCTGTGTCAAAACTTTGTTAGGAATTATGTGATCCTTACTAGCTGGAAGTAAGGGAGATGGGGCATGAAGTTATTTCTAGGAGTTGGACACATACCCACTTTAGCTCAGTTCTGGGCATCTTTGAAATACCTATACAAACTTGTTCCTACATAGTAATTTGCAACTTTTAATGAGAATGTGCTTGCTTACAGCAACGTGCTATATGTTCTGAATGCCCGAATTGGGAATCTGTGTCTAAACTTTGTTAGGAATTATGTGATCCTTACTAGCTGGAAGTAAGGGAGTTGGGGCATGAAGTTATTTCTAGAGGTTGGACACATACCAAGTTTAGCTCAGTTCTGGGCATCTTTGAAATACCTATACAAACTTGTTCCTACTTAGTAACTTGCAACTTTGAATGAGAATGTGCTTGCTTACAGCAACGTGCTATATGTTCTGAATGCCCGAATTGGGAATCTGTGTCAAAACTTTGTTAGGAATTATGTGATCCTTACTAGCTGGAAGTAAGGGAGATGGGGCATGAAGTTATTTCTAGGAGTTGGAGACATACAGCGTTTAGCTCAGTTCTGGGCATCTTTGAAATACCTATACAAACTTGTTCCTACATAGTAACTTGCAACTTTGAATCAGAATGTGCTTGCTTACAGCAACGTGCTATATGTTCTGAATGCCTGAATTGGGAATCTGTGTCAAAACTTTGTTAGGAATTATGTGATCCTTACTAGCTGGAAGTAAGTGAGATGGGGCATGAAGTTATTTCTAGGAGTTGGACACATACCCACTTTAGCTCAGTTCTGGGCATCTTTGAAATACCTATACAAACTTGTTCCTACATAGTAACTTGCAAATTTGAATGAGAATGTGCTTCCTTACAGCAACGTGCTATATGTTCTGAATGCCCGAATGGGAATCTGCGTCAAAACTTTGTTAGGAATTATGTGATCCTTACTAGCTGGAAGTAAGGGAGATGGGACATGATGTTATTTCTAGGAGTTGGAGACATACAACGTTTAGCTCAGTTCTGGGCATCTTTGAAATACCTATACAAACTTGTTCCTACATAGTAACTTGCAACTTTGAATGAGAATGTGCTTGCTTACAGCAACGTGCTATATGTTCTGAATGCCCGAATTGGGAATCTGTATCAAAACTTTGTTAGGAATTATGTGATCCTTACTAGCTGGAAGTAAGGGAGATGGGGCATGAAGTTATTTCTAGGAGTTGCAGACATACACCGTTTAGCTCAGTTCTGGGCATCTTTGAAATACCTATACAAACTTGTTCCTACATAGTAACTTGCAACTTTGAATGAGAATGTGCTTGCTTGCAGCAACGTGCTATATGTTCTGAATACCCGAATTGGGAATCTGTGTCAAAACTTTGTTAGGAATTATGTGATCCTTACTAGCTGGAAGTAAGGGAGATGGGGCATGAAGTTATTTCTAGGAGTTGGACACATACCCACTTTAGCTCAGTTCTGGGCATCTTTGAAATACCTATACAAACTTGTTCCTACATAGTAATTTGCAACTTTTAATGAGAATGTGCTTGCTTACAGCAACGTGCTATATGTTCTGAATGCCCGAATTGGGAATCTGTGTCTAAACTTTGTTAGGAATTATGTGATCCTTACTAGCTGGAAGTAAGGGAGTTGGGGCATGAAGTTATTTCTAGAGGTTGGACACATACCAAGTTTAGCTCAGTTCTGGGCATCTTTGAAATACCTATACAAACTTGTTCCTACTTAGTAACTTGCAACTTTGAATGAGAATGTGCTTGCTTACAGCAACGTGCTATATGTTCTGAATGCCCGAATTGGGAATCTGTGTCAAAACTTTGTTAGGAATTATGTGATCCTTACTAGCTGGAAGTAAGGGAGATGGGGCATGAAGTTATTTCTAGGAGTTGGAGACATACAGCGTTTAGCTCAGTTCTGGGCATCTTTGAAATACCTATACAAACTTGTTCCTACATAGTAACTTGCAACTTTGAATCAGAATGTGCTTGCTTACAGCAACGTGCTATATGTTCTGAATGCCTGAATTGGGAATCTGTGTCAAAACTTTGTTAGGAATTATGTGATCCTTACTAGCTGGAAGTAAGTGAGATGGGGCATGAAGTTATTTCTAGGAGTTGGACACATACCCACTTTAGCTCAGTTCTGGGCATCTTTGAAATACCTATACAAACTTGTTCCTACATAGTAACTTGCAAATTTGAATGAGAATGTGCTTCCTTACAGCAACGTGCTATATGTTCTGAATGCCCGAATGGGAATCTGCGTCAAAACTTTGTTAGGAATTATGTGATCCTTACTAGCTGGAAGTAAGGGAGATGGGACATGATGTTATTTCTAGGAGTTGGAGACATACAACGTTTAGCTCAGTTCTGGGCATCTTTGAAATACCTATACAAACGTGTTCTTACATAGTAACTTGCAACTTTGAATGAGAATGTGCTTGCTTACAGCAACGTGCTATATGTTCTGAATGCCCGAATTGGGAATCTGTGTCAAAACTTTGTTAGGAATTATGTGATC
This sequence comes from Diceros bicornis minor, assembly GCF_020826845.1. NCBI lineage: Eukaryota > Metazoa > Chordata > Mammalia > Perissodactyla > Rhinocerotidae > Diceros > Diceros bicornis. The sequence continues at coordinate 67,376,419 of NC_080753.1, read as the reverse complement.
CTTACTAGATGCAAGTAAGAGAGATGGGGCATGAAGTTCTTATTAGGAGTTGCAGACATACAACGTTTAGCTCAGTTCTGGGCATCTTTGAAATACCTATACCTACTTGTTCCTACATAGTAACTTGCAACTTTGAATGAGAATGTGCTTGCTTACAGCAACGTGCTATATGTTCTGAATGCCCGAATTGGGAATCTGTGTCAAAACTTTGTTAGGAATTATGTGATCCTCACTAGCTGGAAGTAAGGGAGATGGGGCATGAATTTATTTCTAGGAGTTGGAGACATTCAAACTTCAGCTCAGTTCTGGGCATCTTTGAAATACCTATACAAACTTGTTCCTACATAGTAACTTGCAACTTTGAATGAGAATGTGCTTGCTTACAGCAACGTGCTATATGTTCTGAATGCCCGAATTGGGAATCTGTGTCAAAACTTTGTTAGGAATTATGTGATCCTTACTAGCTGGAATTAAGGGAGATGGGGCATGAAGTTATCTAGGAGTTGGAGTCATACAACGCTTAGCTCAGTACTGGGCATCTTTGAAATACCTATGCAAACTTGTTCCTACATAGTAACTTGCAACTTTGAATGAGATTGTGCTTGCTTACAGCAACGTGCTATATGTTCTGAATGCCCGAATTGGGAATCTGTGTCAAAACTTTGGTAGGAATTATGTGATCCTTACTAGCTGGAAGTAAGGGAGTTGAGGCATGAATTTATTTCTAGAGGTTGGACACATACCAAATTTAGCTCAGTTCTGGACATCTTTGAAATACCTATACAAACTTGTTCCTACATAGTAACTTGCAACTTTGAATGAGAATGTGCTTGCTTACAGCAACGTGCTATATGTTCTGAATGCCCGAATTGGGAATCTGTGTCAAAACTTTGTTAGGAATTATGTGATCCTCACTAGCTGGAAGTAAAGGAGATGGGGCATGAAGTTATTTCTAGGAGTTGGAGACATACAAACTTCAGCTCAGTTATGGGCATCTTTGAAAGTCCTATACAAACTTGTTCCTACATAGTAACTTGCAACTTTGAATGAGAATGTGCTTGCTTACAGCAACGTGCTATATGTTCTGAATGCCCGAATTGGGAATCTGTGTCAAAATTTTGTTAGGAATTATGTGATCCTCACTAGCTGGAAGTAAGGGAGATGGGGCATGAAGTTGTTTCTAGGAGTTGGAGACATTCAAACTTCAGCTCAGTTCTGGGCATCTTTGAAATACCTATACAAACTTGTTCCTATATAGTAACTTGCAACTTTGAATGAGAACGTGCTTGCTTACAGCAACGTGCTATATGTTCTGAATGCCCGAATTGGGAATCTGTGTCAAAACATTGTTAGGAATTATGTGATCCTTACTAGCTGGAAGTAAGGGAGTTGGGGCATTAAGTTATTTCTAGGAGTTGGAGACATACAAGTTTAGCTCAGTTCTGGGCATCTTTGAAATACCTATACAAACTTGTTCCTACATAGTAACTTGCAACTTTGAATGAGAATGTGCTTGCTTACAGCAACGTGCTATATGTTCTGAATGCCCGAATTGGGAATCTGTGTCAAAACTTTGTTAGGAATTATGTGATCCTCACTAGCTGGAAGTAAGGGAGATGGGGCATGAAGTTATTTCTAGGAGTTGGAGACATACAAACTTCAGCTCAGTTCTGGGCATCTTTGAAATACCTATACAAACTTGTTCCTACATAGTAACTTGCAACTTTGAATGAGAACGTGCTTGCTTACAGCAACGTGCTATATGTTCTGAATGCCCGAATTGGGAATCTGTGTCAAAACTTTGTTAGGAATTATGTGATCCTTACTAGCTGGAAGTAAGGGAGATGGGGCATGAAGTTATTTCTGGGAGTTGCAGACATACAACGTTTAGCTCAGTTCTGGGCATCTTTGAAATACCTATACAAACTTGTTCCTACATAGTAACTTGCAACTTTGAATCAGAATCTGATTGCTTACCGCAACGTGCTATATGTTCTGAATGCCCGAATTGGGAATCTGTGTCAAAACTTTGTTAGGAATTATGTGATCCTTCCAAGCTCGAAGTAAGGGAGATGGGGCATGAAGTTATTTCTAGGAGTTGGAGACATACAACGTTTAGCTCAGTTCTGGGCATCTTTGAAATACCTATACAAACTTGTTCCTACATAGCAACTTGCAACTTTGAATGAGAATGTGCTTGCTTACAGCAACGTGCTATATGTTCTGAATGCCCGAATTGGGAATCTGTGTCAAAACTTTGTTAGGAATTATGTGATACTTACTAGCTGGAAGTAAGGGAGTTCGGGCATGAAGTTATTTCTAGAGGTTGGACACATACCAAGTTTAGCTCAGTTCTGGGCATCGTTGAAATACCTATACAAACTTGTTCCTACATAGTAACTTGCAACTTTGAATGAGAATGTGCTTGCTTACAGCAACGTGCTATATGTTCTGAATGCCCGAATTGGGAATCTGTGTCAAAACTTTGTTAGGAATTATGTGATCCTTACTAGCTGGAAGTAAGGGAGATGGGGCATGAAGTTATTGCTAGGGGTTGGAGACATACCAAGTTTAGCTCAGTTCTGGGCATCTTTGAAATACCTATTCAAACTTGTTCCTACATAGTAACTTGCATCTTTGAATGAGAATGTGCTTGCTTACAGCAACGTGCTATATGTTCTGAATGCCTGAATTGGGAATCTGTGTCAAAACTTTGTTCGGAATTATGTGATCCTTACTAGCTGGAAGTAAGGGAGATGGGGCATGAAGTTATTTCTAGGAGTTGGACACATACCCACTTTAGCTCAGTTTTGGGCATCTTTGAAATACCTATACAAACTTGTTCCTACATAGTAACTTGCAACTTTGAATGAGAATGTGCTTGCTTACAGCAACGTGCTATATGTTCTGAATGCCCGAATTGGGAATCTGTGTCAAAACTTTGTTAGGAATTATGTGATCCTTACTAGCTGGAATTAAGGGAGATGGGGCATGAAGTTATCTAGGAGTTGGAGTCATACAACGCTTAGCTCAGTACTGGGCATCTTTGAAATACCTATGCAAACTTGTTCCTACATAGTAACTTGCAACTTTGAATGAGATTGTGCTTGCTTACAGCAACGTGCTATATGTTCTGAATGCCCGAATTGGGAATCTGTGTCAAAACTTTGGTAGGAATTATGTGATCCTTACTAGCTGGAAGTAAGGGAGTTGAGGCATGAATTTATTTCTAGAGGTTGGACACATACCAAATTTAGCTCAGTTCTGGACATCTTTGAAATACCTATACAAACTTGTTCCTACATAGTAACTTGCAACTTTGAATGAGAATGTGCTTGCTTACAGCAACGTGCTATATGTTCTGAATGCCCGAATTGGGAATCTGTGTCAAAACTTTGTTAGGAATTATGTGATCCTCACTAGCTGGAAGTAAAGGAGATGGGGCATGAAGTTATTTCTAGGAGTTGGAGACATACAAACTTCAGCTCAGTTATGGGCATCTTTGAAAGTCCTATACAAACTTGTTCCTACATAGTAACTTGCAACTTTGAATGAGAATGTGCTTGCTTACAGCAACGTGCTATATGTTCTGAATGCCAGAATTGGGAATCTGTGTCAAAACTTTGTTAGGAATTATGTGATCCTCACTAGCTGGAAGTAAGGGAGAGGGGGCATGAAGTTATTTCTGGGAGTTGGAGACATACAACGTTTAGCTCAGTTCTGGGCATCTTTGAAATACCTATACAAACTTGTTCCTACACAGTAACTTGCAACTTTGAATGAGAATGTGCTTGCTTACAGCAACGTGCTATATGTTCTGAATGCCCGAATTGGGAATCTGTGTCAAAACTTTGTTAGGAATTATGTGATCCTTACTAGCTGGAAGTAAAGGAGATGGGGCATGAAGTTATTTCTAGGAGTTGCAGACATACAACGTTTAGCTCAGTTCTGTTCATCTTTGAAATACCTATACAAACTTGTTCCTACATAGTAACTTGCAACTTTGAATGAGAATGTGCTTGCTTACAGCAACGTGCTATATGTTCTGAATGCCCGAATTGGGAATCTGTGTCAAAACTTTGTTAGGAATTATGTGATCATTACCAGCTGGAAGTAAGTGAGTTGGGGCATGAAGTTATTTCTAGAGGTTGGACACATATCAAGTTCAGCTCAGTTCTGGGCATCTTTGAAATACCTATACAAACTTGTTCCTACATAGTAACTTGCAACTTTGAATGAGAATGTGCTTGCTTACAGCAACGTGCTATATGTTCTGAATGCCCGAATTGGGAATCTGTGTCAAAACTTTGTTAGGAATTATGTGATCCTCACTAGTTGGAAGTAAGGGAGATGGGGCATGAAGATATTTCTAGGAGTTGGAGACATACAACGTTTAGCTCAGTTCTGTTCATCTTTGAAATACCTATACAAACTTGTTCCTACATAGTAACTTGCAACGTTGAATGAGAATGTGCTTGCTTACAGCAACGTGCCTTATGTTCTGAATGCCCGAATTGGGAATCTGTGTCAAAACTTTGTTAGGAATTATGTGATCCTTACTAGATGGAAGTAAGAGAGATGGGGCATGAAGTTATTATTAGGAGTTGCAGACATACAACGTTTAGCTCAGTTCTGGGCATCTTTGAAATACCTATACAAACTTGTTCCTACATAGTAACTTGCAACTTTGAATCAGAATGTGCTTGCTTACAGCAACGTGCTATACGTTCTAAATGCCCGAATTGGGAATCTGTGTCAAAACTTTGTTAGGAATTATGTGATCCTTACTAGCTGGATGTAAGGGAGATGGGGCGTGAAGTTATTTCTAGGAGTTGGAGACATACAACGTTTAGCTCAGTTCCAGGCATCTTTGAAATACCTATACAAACTTGTTCCTACATAGTAACTTGCAACTTTGAATGAGAATGTGCTTGCTTACAGCAACGTGCTATATGTTCTGAATGCCCGAATTGGGAATCTGTGTCAAAACTTTGTTAGGAATTATGTGATCCTTCCAAGCTGGAAGTAAGGGAGATGGGACATGAAGTTATTTCTAGGAGTTGGAGACATACAACGTTTAGCTCAGTTCTGGGCATCTTTGAAATACCTATACAAACTTGTTCCTACATAGTAACTTGCAACTTTGAATGAGAATGTGCTTGCTTACAGCAACGTGCTATATGTTCTGAATGCCCGAATTGGGAATCTGTGTCAAAACTTTGTTAGGAATTATGTGATCATTACCAGCTGGAAGTAAGTGAGTTGGGACATGAAGTTATTTCTAGAGTTTGGACACATACCAAGTTCAGCTCAGTTCTGGGCATCTTTGAAATACCTATACAAACTTGTTCCTACATAGTAACTTGCAACTTTGAATCAGAATGTGCTTGCTTACAGCAACGTGCTATATGTTCTGAATGCCCGAATTGGGAATCTGTGTCAAAACTTTGTTAGGAATTATGTGATCCTCACTAGTTGGAAGTAAGGGAGATGGGGCATGAAGTTATTTCTAGGAGTTGGAGACATACAACGTTTAGCTCAGTTCTGTTCATCTTTGAAATACCTATACAAACTTGTTCCTACATAGTAACTTGCAACTTTGAATGAGAAAGTGCTTGCTTACAGCAACGTGCTATATGTTCTGAATGCCCGAATTGGGAATCTGTGTCAAAACTTTGTTAGGAATTATGTGATCATTACTAGCTGGAAGTAAGGGAGTTGGGGCATGAAGTTATTTCTAGAGGTTGGACACATACCAAGTTTAGCTCAGTTCTGGGCATCTTTGAAATACCTATACAAACTTGTTCCTACATAGTAACTTGCAACTTTGAATGAGAATGTGCTTGCTTACAGCAACGTGCTATATGTTCTGAATGCCCGAATTGGGAATCTGTGTCAAAACTTTGTTAGGAATTATGTGATCCTTACTAGATGGAAGTAAGGGAGATGGGGCATGAAGTTATTTCTAGGAGTTGGAGACATACAACGTTTAGCTCAGTTCTGGGCATCTTTGAAATACCTATACAAACTTGTTCCTACATAGTAACTTGCAACTTTGAATGAGAATGTGCTTGCTTACAGCAACGTGCTATATGTTCTGAATGCCCGAATTGGGAATCTGTGTCAAAACTTTGTTAGGAATTATGTGATCCTTACTAGCTGGAAGTAAGGGAGATGGGGCATGAAGTTATTTCTAGGAGTTGGAGACATACAACGTTTAGCTCAGTTCTGGGCATCTTTGAAATACCTATACAAACTTGTTCCTACATAGTAACTTGCAACTTTGAATGAGAAAGTGCTTGCTTACAGCAACGTGCTATATGTTCTGAATGCCCGAATTGGGAATCTGTGTCAAAACTTTGTTAGGAATTATGTGATCCTTACTAGCTGGAAGTAAGGGAGATGGGGCATGAAGATATTTCTAGGAGTTGGAGACATACAACGTTTAGCTCAGTTCTGGGCATCTTTGAAATACCTATACAAACTTGTTCCTACATAGTAACTTGCTTCTTAGAATGAGAATGTGCTTGCTTACAGCAACGTGCTATATGTTCTGAATGCCCGAATTGGGAATCTGTGTCAAAACTTTGTTAGGAATTATGTGATCCTCACTAGTTGGAAGTAAGGGAGATGGGGCATGAAGTTATTTCTAGGAGTTGGAGACATACAAACTTCAGCTCAGTTCTGGGCATCTTTGAAAGTCCTATACAAACTTATTCCTACATAGTAACTTGCATCTTTGAATGAGAATGTGCTTGCTTACAGCAACGTGCTATATGTTCTGAATGGCCGAATTGGGAATCTGTGTCAAAACTTTGTTAGGAATTATGTGATCCTTTCTAGATGGAAGTAAGGGAGATGGGACATGAAGTTATTTCTAGGAGCTGCAGACATACAACGTTTAGCTCAGTTCTGTTCATCTTTGAAATACCTATACAAACTTGTTCCTACATAGTAACTTGCAACTTTGAATGAGAAAGTGCTTGCTTACAGCAACGTGCTATATGTTCTGAATGCCCGAATTGGGAATCTGTGTCAAAACTTTGTTAGGAATTATGTGATCATTACTAGCTGGAAGTAAGGGAGTTGGGGCATGAAGTTATTTCTAGAGGTTGGACACATACCAAGTTTAGCTCAGTTCTGGGCATCTTTGAAATACCTATACAAACTTGTTCCTACATAGTAACTTGCAACTTTGATTGAGAACGTGCTTGCTTACAGCAACGTGCTATATGTTCTGAATGCCCGAATTGGGAATCTGTGTCAAAACTTTGTTAGGAATTATGTGATCCTTACTAGCTGGAAGTAAGGGAGATGGGGCATGAAGTTATTTCTAGGAGTTGGAGACATACAACGTTTAGCTCAGTTCTGGGCATCTTTGAAATACCTATACAAACTTGTTCCTACATAGTAACTTGCAAGTTTGAATGAGAATGTGCTTGCTTACAGCAACGTGCTATATGTTCTGAATGCCCGAATTGGGAATCTGTGTCAAAACTTTGTTAGGAATTATGTGATCCTTCCAAGCTGGAAGTAAGGGAGATGGGACATGAAGTTATTTCTAGGAGTTGGATACATACAACGTTTAGCTCAGTTCTGGGCATCTTTGAAATACCTATACAAACTTGTTCCTACATAGTAACTTGCAACTTTGAATGAGAAAGTGCTTGCTTACAGCAACGTGCTATATGTTCTGAATGCCCGAATTGGGAATCTGTGTCAAAACTTTGTTAGGAATTATGTGATCATTACCAGCTGGAAGTTAGGGAGATGGGGCATGAAGTTATTTCTAGGAGTTGGAGACATACAACGTTCAGCTCAGTTCTGGGCATCTTTGAAATACCTATACAAACTTGTTCCTACATAGTAACTTGCAACTTTGAATGAGAATGTGCTTGCTTACAGCAACGTGCTATATGTTCTGAATGCCCGAATTGGGAATCTGTGTCAAATCTTTGTTAGGAATTATGTGATCCTCACTAGTTGGAAGTAAGGGAGATGGGGCATGAAGTTATTTCTAGGAGTTGGAGACATACCCACTTTAGCTCAGTTCTGGGCATCTTTGAAATACCTATACAAACTTGTTCCTACATAGTAACTTGCAACTTTGAATCAGAATGTGCTTGCTTACAGCAACGTGCTATATGTTCTGAATGCCCGAATTGGGAATCTGTGTCAAAACTTTGTTAGGAATTATGTGATCCTTCCAAGCTGGAAGTAAGGGAGATGGGACATGAAGTTATTTCTAGGAGTTGGAGACATACAACGTTTAGCTCAGTTCTGGGCATCTTTGAAATACCTATACAAACTTGTTCCTACATTGTAACTTGCAACTTTGAATGAGAATGTGCTTGCTTACAGCAACGTGCTATATGTTCTGAATGCCCGAATTGGGAATCTGTGTCAAAACTTTGTTAGGAATTATGTGATCATTACCAGCTGGAAGTAAGTGAGTTGGGGCATGAAGTTATTTCTAGAGGTTGGACACATACCAAGTTCAGCTCAGTTCTGGGCATCTTTGAAATACCTATACAAACTTGTTCCTACATAGTAACTTGCAACTTTGAATGAGAATGTGCTTGCTTACAGCAACGTGCTATATGTTCTGAATGCCCGAATTGGGAATCTGTGTCAAAACTTTGTTAGGAATTATGTGATCCTCACTAGCTGGAAGTAAGGGAGATGGGGCATGAAGTTATTTCTAGGAGTTGGAGACATACAAACTTCAGCTCAGTTCTGGGCATCTTTGAAATACCTATACAAACTTGTTCCTACATAGTAACTTGCAACTTTGATTGAGAACATGCTTGCTTACAGCAACGTGCTATATGTTCTGAATGCTCGAATTGGGAATCTGTGTCAAAACTTTGTTAGGAATTATGTGATCCTTCCAAGCTGGAAGTAAGGGAGATGGGACATGAAGTTATTTCTAGGAGTTGGAGACATACAACGTTTAGCTCAGTTCTGGGCATCTTTGAAATACCTATACAAACTTGTTCCTACATAGTAACTTGCAACTTTGAATGAGAATGTGCTTGCTTACAGCAACGTGCTATATGTTCTGAATTCCCGAATTGGGAATCTGTGTCAAAACTTTGTTAGGAATTATGTGATCATTACCAGCTGGAAGTTAGTGAGTTGGGGCATGAAGTTATTTCTAGAGGTTGGACACATACCAAGTTCAGCTCAGTTCTGGGCATCTTTGAAATACCTATACAAACTTGTTCCTACATAGTAACTTGCAACTTTGAATGAAAATGTGCTTGCTTACAGCAACGTGCTATATGTTCTGAATGCCCGAATTGGGAATCTGTGTCAAAACTTTGTTAGGAATTATGTGATCCTTACTAGATGGAAGTAAGAGAGATGGGGCATGAAGTTATTATTAGGAGTTGCAGACATACAACGTTTAGCTCAGTTCTGGGCATCTTTGAAATACCTATACAAACTTGTTCCTACATAGTAACTTGCAAGTTTGAATGAGAATGTGCTGGCTTACAGCAACGTGCTATATGTTCTGAAGGCCCGAATTGGGAATCTGTGCCAAAACTTTGTTAGGAATTATGTGATCCTCACTAGCTGGAAGTAAGGGAGATGGGGCATGAAGTTATTTCTAGGAGTTGGAGACATTCAAACTTCAGCTCAGTTCTGGGCATCTTTGAAATACCTATACAAACTTGTTCCTACATAGTAACTTGCAACTTTGAAGGAGAACTTGCTTGCTTACAGCAACGTGCTATATGTTCTGAATGCCCCAATTGGGAATCTGTGTCAAAACTTTGTTAGGAATTATGTGATCCTTACTAGCTGGAAGTAAGGGAGTTGGGGCATGAAGATATTTCTAGGAGTTGGAAACATACCAAGTTTAGCTCAGTTCTGGGCATCTTTGAAATACCTATACAAACTTGTTCCTACATAGTAACTTGCAACTTTGAATCAGAATGTGCTTGCTTACAGCAACGTGCTATATGTTCTGAATGCCCGAATTGGGAATCTGTGTCAAAACTTTGTTAGGAATTATGTGATCCTTCCAAGCTGGAAGTAAGGGAGATGGGACATGAAGTTATTTGTAGGAGTTGGAGACATACAACGTTTAGCTCAGTTCTGGGCATCTTTGAAATACCTATACAAACTTGTTCCTACATAGTAACTTGCAACTTTGAATGAGAATGTGCTTGCTTACAGCAACGTGCTATATGTTCTGAATTCCCGAATTGGGAATCTGTGTCAAAACTTTGTTAGGAATTATGTGATCATTACCAGCTGGAAGTTAGTGAGTTGGGGCATGAAGTTATTTCTAGAGGTTGGACACATACCAAGTTCAGCTCAGTTCTGGGCATCTTTGAAATACCTATACAAACTTGTTCCTACATAGTAACTTGCAACTTTGAATGAGAATGTGCTTGCTTACAGCAACGTGCTATATGTTCTGAATGCCCGAATTGGGAATCTGTGTCAAATCTTTGTTAGGAATTATGTGATCCTCACTAGTTGGAAGTAAGGGAGATGGGGCATGAAGTTATTTCTAGGAGTTGGAGACATACCCACTATAGCTCAGTTCTGGGCATCTTTGAAATACCTATACAAACTTGTTCCTACATAGTATCTTGCTTCTTAGAATGAGAATGTGCTTGCTTACAGCAACGTGCTATATGTTCTGAATGCCCGAATTGGGAATCTGTGTCAAAACTTTGTTAGGAATTATGTGATCCTCACTAGCTGGAAGTAAGGGAGATGGGGCATGAAGTTATTGCTAGGAGTTGGAGACATACAACGTTTAGCTCAGTTCTGAGCATCTTTGAAATACCTATACAAACTTGTTCCTACATAGTAACTTGCAACTTTGAATGAGAACGTGCTTGCTTACAGCAACGTGCTATATGTTCTGAATGCCCGAATTGGGAATCTGTGTCAAATCTTTGTTAGGAATTATGTCATCCTTACTAGCTGGAAGTAAGGGAGATGGGGCATGAAGTTATTTCCGGGAGTTGGAGACATACAACGTTTAGCTCAGTTCTGGGCATCTTTGAAATACCTATACAAACTTGTTCCTACATAGTAACTTGCAACTTTGAATGAGAATGTGCTTGCTTACAGCAACGTGCTATATGTTCTGAATGCCCGAATTGGGAATCTGTGTCAAAACTTTTTAGGAATTATGTGATCCTTACAAGCTGAAAGTAAGGGAGATAGGTCATGAAGTTATTTCTAGGAGTTGGAGACATACAAAGTTTAGCTCAGTTCTGGGCATCTTTGAAATACCTATACAAACTTGTTCTTACATAGTAACTTGCAACTTTGAATGAGAATGTGCTTGCTTACAGCAACGTGCTATATGTTCTGAATGCCCGAATTGGGAATCTGTGTCAAAACTTTGTTAGGAATTATGTGATCCTTACTAGATGGAAGTAAGAGAGATGGGGCATGAAGTTATTATTAGGAGTTGCAGACATGCAACGTTCAGCTCAGTTCTGGGCATCTTTGAAATACCTATACAAACTTGTTCCTACATAGTAACTTGCAACTTTGAATGAGAATGTGCTTGCTTACAGCAACGTGCTATATGTTCTGAATGCCCGAATTGGGAATCTGTGTCAAAACTTTGTTAGGAATTATGTGATCCTCACTAGCTGGAAGTAAGGGAGATGGGGCATGAAGTTATTTCTAGGAGTTGGAGACATACCAAGATTAGCTCAGTTCTGGGCATCTTTGAAAGTCCTATACAAACTTGTACCTACATAGTAACTTGCATCTTTGAATGAGAATGTGCTTGCTTACAGCACGTGCTATATGTTCTGAATGCCCGAATTGGGAATCTGTGTCAAAACTTTGTTAGGAATTATGTGATCCTTACTAGCTGGAAGTAAGGGAGATGGGGCATGAAGTTATTTCTAGGAGTTGCAGACATACAGCGTTTAGCTCAGTTCTGGGCATCTTTGAAATACCTATACAAACTTGTTCCTACATAGTAACTTGCAACTTTGAATCAGAATGTGCTTGCTTACAGCAACGTGCTATATGTTCTGAATGCCTGAATTGGGAATCTGTGTCAAAACTTTGTTAGGAATTATGTGATCCTTACTAGCTGGAAGTAAGGGAGATGGGTAATGAAATTATTTCTAGGAGTTGGAGACATACAAACTTCAGCTAAGTTCTGGGAATTTTTGAAAGTCCTATACAAACTTGTTCCTACATAGCATCTTGCATCTTTGAATGAGAATGTGCTTGCTTACAGCAACGTGCTATATGTTCTGAATGCCCGAATTGGGAATCTGTGTCAAAACTTTGTTAGGAATTATGTGATCCTTACTAGATGGAAGTAAGGGAGATGGGGCATGAAGTTATTTCTAGGAGTTGGAGACATACAACGTTTAGCTCAGTTCTGGGCATCTTTGAAATACCTATACAAACTTGTTCCTACATAGTAACTTGCAACTTTGAATGAGAATGTGCTTGCTTACAGCAACGTGCTATATGATCTGAATGCCCATATTGGGAATCTGTGTCAAAACTTTGTTAGGAATTATGTGATCCTTACTAGCTGGAAGTAAGTGAGATGGGGCATGAAGTTATTTCTAGGAGTTGGAGACATACAACGTTTAGCTCAGTTCTGGGCATCTTTGAAATACCTATACAAACTTGTTCCTACATAGTAGCTTGCAACTTTGAATGAGAATGTGCTTGCTTACAGCAACGTGCTATATGTTCTGAATGCCCGAATTGGGAATCTGTGTCAAAACTTTGTTAGGAATTATGTGATCCTTACTAGATGGAAGTAAGGGAGATGGGGCATGAAGTTATTTCTAGGAGTTGCAGACATACAACGTTTAGCTCAGTTCTGTTCATCTTTGAAATACCTATACAAACTTGTTCCTACATAGTAACTTGCAACTTTGAATGAGAATGTGCTTGCTTACAGCAACGTGCTATATGTTCTGAATGCCCGAATTGGGAATCTGTGTCAAAACTTTGTTAGGAATTATGTGATCATTACCAGCTGGAAGTAAGTTAGTTGGGGCATGAAGTTATTTCTAGAGGTTGGACACATATCAAGTTCAGCTCAGTTCTGGGCATCTTTGAAATACCTATACAAACTTGTTCCTACATAGTAACTTGCAACGTTGAATGAGAATGTGCTTGCTTACAGCAACGTGCCTTATGTTCTGAATGCCCGAATTGGGAATCTGTGTCAAAACTTTGTTAGGAATTATGTGATCCTTACTAGATGGAAGTAAGGGAGATGGGACATGAAGTTATTTCTAGGAGTTGCAGACATACAGCGTTTAGCTCAGTTCTGGGCATCTTTGAAATACCTATACAAACTTGTTCCTACATAGTAACTTGCAACTTTGAATGAGAATGTGCTTGCTTACAGCAACGTGCTATATGTTCTGAATGCCCGAATTGGGAATCTGTGTCAAACTTTGTTAGGAATTATGTGATCATTACTAGCTGGAAGTAAGGGAGATGGGGCATGAAGTTATTTCTAGGAGTTGGACACATACCCACTTTAGCTCAGTTCTGGGCATCTTTGAAATACCTATACAAACTTGTTCCTACATAGTATCTTGCTTTTTAGAATGAGAATGTGCTTGCTTACAGCAACGTGCTATATGTTCTGAATGCCCGAATTGGGAATCTGTGTCAAAACTTTGTTAGGAATAATGTGATCCTTACTAGCTGGAAGTAAGGGAGATGGGGCATGAAGTTATTTCTAGGAGTTGGAGACATACAACGTTTAGCTCAGTTCTGAGCATCTTTGAAATACCTATACAAACTTGTTCCTACATAGTAACTTGCAACTTTGAATGAGAACGTGCTTGCTTACAGCAACGTGCTATATGTTCTGAATGCCCGAATTGGGAATCTGTGTCAAATCTTTGTTAGGAATTATGTCATCCTTACTAGCTGGAAGTAACGGAGATGGGGCATGAAGTTATTTCCGGGAGTTGGAGACATACAACGTTTAGCTCAGTTCTGGGCATCTTTGAAATACCTATACAAACTTGTTCCTACATAGTAACTTGCAACTTTGAATGAGAATGTGCTTGCTTACAGCAACGTGCTATATGTTCTGAATGCCCGAATTGGGAATCTGTGTCAAAACTTTGTTAGGTATTATGTGATCCTTACTAGCTGGAAGTAAGGGAGATGGGGCATGAAGTTATTTCTAGGAGTTGCAGACATACAGCGTTTAGCTCAGTTCTGGGCATCTTTGAAATATCTATACAAACTTGTTCCTACATAGTAACTTGCAACTTTGAATCAGAATGTGCTTGCTTACAGCAACGTGCTATATGTTCTGAATGCCTGAATTGGGAATCTGTGTCAAAACTTTGTTAGGAATTATGTGATCCTTACTAGCTGGAAGTAAGTGACATGGGGCATGAAGTTATTTCTAGGAGTTGGACACATACCCACTTTAGCTCAGTTCTGGGCATCTTTGAAATACCTATACAAACTTGTTCCTACATAGTAACTTGCAACTTTGAATGAGAATGTGCTTGCTTACAGCAACGTGCTATATGTTCTGAATGCCCGAATGGGAATCTGTGTCAAATCTTTGTTAGGAATTATGTGATCCTTACTAGCTGGAAGTAAGGGAGATGGGGCATGATGTTATTTCTAGGAGTTGGAGACATACAACGTTTAGCTCAGTTCTGGGCATCTTTGAAATACCTATACAAACGTGTTCTTACATAGTAACTTGCAACTTTGAATGAGAATGTGCTTGCTTACAGCAACGTGCTATATGTTCTGAATGCCCGAATTGGGAATCTGTGTCAAAACTTTGTTAGGAATTATGTGATCCTTACTAGATGGAAGTAAGAGAGATGGGGCATGAAGTTATTATTAGGAGTTGCAGACATACAACGTTTAGCTCAGTTCTGGGCATCTTTGAAATACCTATACAAACTTGTTCCTATATAGTAACTTGCAACTTTGAATGAGAACGTGCTTGCTTACAGCAACGTGCTATATGTTCTGAATGCCCGAATTGGGAATCTGTGTCAAAACTTTGTTAGGAATCATGTGATCCTTACTAGCTGGAAGTAAGGGAGTTGGGGCATGAAGTTATTTCTAGGAGTTGGAGACATACCAAGTTTAGATCAGTTCTGGGCATCTTTGAAATACCTATACAAACTTGTTCCTACATAGTAACTTGCAACTTTGAATGAGAATGTGCTTGCTTACAGCAACGTGCTATATGTTCTGAATGCCCGAATTGGGAATCTGTGTCAAAACTTTGTTAGGAATTATGTGATCCTCACTAGCTGGAAGTAAGGGAGATGGGGCATGAAGTTATTTCTAGGAGTTGGAGACATACAAACTTCAGCTCAGTTCTGGGCATCTTTGAAATACCTATACAAACTTGTTCCTACATAGTAACTTGCAACTTTGAATGAGAACGTGCTTGCTTACAGCAACGTGCTATATGTTCTGAATGCCCGAATTGGGAATCTGTGTCAAAACTTTGTTAGGAATTATGTGATCCTTACTAGCTGGAAGTAAGGGAGATGGGGCATGAAGTTGTTTCTGGGAGTTGCAGACATACAACGTTTAGCTCAGTTCTGGGCATCTTTGAAATACCTATACAAACTTGTTCCTACATAGTAACTTGCAACTTTGAATCAGAATCTGCTTGCTTACTGCAACGTGCTATATGTTCTGAATGCCCGAATTGGGAATCTGTGTCAAAACTTTGTTAGGAATTATGTGATCCTTCCAAGCTCGAAGTAAGGGAGATGGGGCATGAAGTTATTTCTAGGAGTTGGAGACATACAACGTTTAGCTCAGTTCTGGGCATCTTTGAAATACCTATACAAACTTGTTCCTACATAGCAACTTGCAACTTTGAATGAGAATGTGCTTGCTTACAGCAACGTGCTATATGTTCTGAATGCCGAATTGGGAATCTGTGTCAAAACTTTGTTAGGAATTATGTGATCCTTACTAGCTGGAAGTAAGGGAGTTGGGGCATGAAGTTATTTCTAGAGGTTGGACACATACAAAGTTTAGCTCAGTTCTGGGCATCGTTGAAATACCTATACAAACTTGTTCCTACATAGTAACTTGCAACTTTGAATGAGAATGTGCTTGCTTACAGCAACGTGCTATATGTTCTGAATGCCCGAATTGGGAATCTGTGTCAAAACTTTGTTAGGAATTATGTGATCCTTACTAGCTGGAAGTAAGGGAGATGGGGCATGAAGTTATTTCTAGGGGTTGGAGACATACCAAGTTTAGCTCAGTTCTGGGCATCTTTGAAATACCTATACAAACTTGTTCCTACATAGTAACTTGCATCTTTGAATGAGAATGTGCTTGCTTACAGCAACGTGCTATATGTTCTGAATGCCCGAATTGGGAATCTGTGTCAAAACTTTGATAGGAATTATGTGATCCTTACTAGCTGGAAGTAAGGGAGATGGGGCATGATGTTATTATTAGGAGTTGGAGACATACAACGTTTAGCTCAGTTCAGGGCATCTTTGAAATACCTATACAAACTTGTTCCTACATAGTAACTTGCAACTTTGAATGAGAATGTGCTTGCTTACAGCAACGTGCTATATGTTCTGAATGCCCGAATTGGGAATCTGTGTCAAAACTTTGTTAGGAATTATGTGATCCTTACTAGCTGGATGTAAGGCAGATGGGGCATGAAGTTATTTCTAGGAGTTGGAGACATACAACGTTTAGCTCAGTTCTGGGCATCTTTGAAATACCTATACAAACTTGTTCCTACATAGTAACTTGCAACTTTGAATGAGAATGTGCTTGCTTACAGCAACGTGCTATATGTTCTGAATGCCCGAATTGGGAATCTGTGTCAAAACTTTGTTAGGAATTATGTGATCCTTACTAGATGGAAGTAAGGGAGATGGGGCATGAAGTTATTTCTAGGAGTTGCAGACATACAGCGTTTAGCTCAGTTCTGGGCATCTTTGAAATACCTATACAAACTTGTTCCTAAATAGTAACTTGCAACTTTGAATGAGAATGTGCTTGCTTACAGCAACGTGCTATATGTTCTGAATGCCCGAATTGGGAATCTGTATCAAAACTTTGTTAGGAATTATGTGATCCTTACTAGATGGAAGTAAGGGAGATGGGGCATGAAGTTATTTCTAGGAGTTGCAGACATACACCGTTTAGCTCAGTTCTGGGCATCTTTGAAATACCTATACAAACTTGTTCCTACATAGTAACTTGCAACTTTGAATGAGAATGTGCTTGCTTGCAGCAACGTGCTATATGTTCTGAATACCCGAATTGGGAATCTGTGTCAAAACTTTGTTAGGAATTATGTGATCCTTACTAGCTGGAAGTAAGGGAGATGGGGCATGAAGTTATTTCTAGGAGTTGGACACATACCCACTTTAGCTCAGTTCTGGGCATCTTTGAAATACCTATACAAACTTGTTCCTACATAGTAATTTGCAACTTTTAATGAGAATGTGCTTGCTTACAGCAACGTGCTATATGTTCTGAATGCCCGAATTGGGAATCTGTGTCTAAACTTTGTTAGGAATTATGTGATCCTTACTAGCTGGAAGTAAGTGAGTTGGGGCATGAAGTTATTTCTAGAGGTTGGACACATACCAAGTTTAGCTCAGTTCTGGGCATCTTTGAAATACCTATACAAACTTGTTCCTACTTAGTAACTTGCAACTTTGAATGAGAATGTGATTGCTTACAGCAACGTGCTATATGTTCTGAATGCCCGAATTGGGAATCTGTGTCAAAACTTTGTTAGGAATTATGTGATCCTTACTAGCTGGAAGTAAGGGAGATGGGGCATGAAGTTATTTCTAGGAGTTGGAGACATACAGCGTTTAGCTCAGTTCTGGGCATCTTTGAAATACCTATACAAACTTGTTCCTACATAGTAACTTGCAACTTTGAATCAGAATGTGCTTGCTTACAGCAACGTGCTATATGTTCTGAATGCCTGAATTGGGAATCTGTGTCAAAACTTTGTTAGGAATTATGTGATCCTTACTAGCTGGAAGTAAGTGAGATGGGGCATGAAGTTATTTCTAGGAGTTGGACACATACCCACTTTAGCTCAGTTCTGGGCATCTTTGAAATACCTATACAAACTTGTTCCTACATAGTAACTTGCAAATTTGAATGAGAATGTGCTTCCTTACAGCAACGTGCTATATGTTCTGAATGCCCGAATGGGAATCTGCGTCAAAACTTTGTTAGGAATTATGTGATCCTTACTAGCTGGAAGTAAGGGAGATGGGACATGATGTTATTTCTAGGAGTTGGAGACATACAACGTTTAGCTCAGTTCTGGGCATCTTTGAAATACCTATACAAACGTGTTCTTACATAGTAACTTGCAACTTTGAATGAGAATGTGCTTGCTTACAGCAACGTGCTATATGTTCTGAATGCCCGAATTGGGAATCTGTGTCAAAACTTTGTTAGGAATTATGTGATCCTTACTAGATGCAAGTAAGAGAGATGGGGCATGAAGTTCTTATTAGGAGTTGCAGACATACAACGTTTAGCTCAGTTCTGGGCATCTTTGAAATACCTATACCTACTTGTTCCTACATAGTAACTTGCAACTTTGAATGAGAATGTGCTTGCTTACAGCAACGTGCTATATGTTCTGAATGCCCGAATTGGGAATCTGTGTCAAAACTTTGTTAGGAATTATGTGATCCTTACTAGCTGGAATTAAGGGAGATGGGGCATGAAGTTATCTAGGAGTTGGAGTCATACAACGCTTAGCTCAGTACTGGGCATCTTTGAAATACCTATGCAAACTTGTTCCTACATAGTAACTTGCAACTTTGAATGAGATTGTGCTTGCTTACAGCAACGTGCTATATGTTCTGAATGCCCGAATTGGGAATCTGTGTCAAAACTTTGGTAGGAATTATGTGATCCTTACTAGCTGGAAGTAAGGGAGTTGAGGCATGAATTTATTTCTAGAGGTTGGACACATACCAAATTTAGCTCAGTTCTGGACATCTTTGAAATACCTATACAAACTTGTTCCTACATAGTAACTTGCAACTTTGAATGAGAATGTGCTTGCTTACAGCAACGTGCTATATGTTCTGAATGCCCGAATTGGGAATCTGTGTCAAAACTTTGTTAGGAATTATGTGATCCTCACTAGCTGGAAGTAAAGCAGATGGGGCATGAAGTTATTTCTAGGAGTTGGAGACATACAAACTTCAGCTCAGTTATGGGCATCTTTGAAAGTCCTATACAAACTTGTTCCTACATAGTAACTTGCAACTTTGAATGAGAATGTGCTTGCTTACAGCAACGTGCTATATGTTCTGAATGCCCGAATTGGGAATCTGTGTCAAAATTTTGTTAGGAATTATGTGATCCTCACTAGCTGGAAGTAAGGGAGATGGGGCATGAAGTTGTTTCTAGGAGTTGGAGACATTCAAACTTCAGCTCAGTTCTGGGCATCTTTGAAATACCTATACAAACTTGTTCCTATATAGTAACTTGCAACTTTGAATGAGAACGTGCTTGCTTACAGCAACGTGCTATATGTTCTGAATGCCCGAATTGGGAATCTGTGTCAAAACATTGTTAGGAATTATGTGATCCTTACTAGCTGGAAGTAAGGGAGATGGGGCATGAAGTTATTTCTGGGAGTTGCAGACATACAACGTTTAGCTCAGTTCTGGGCATCTTTGAAATACCTATACAAACTTGTTCCTACATAGTAACTTGCAACTTTGAATCAGAATCTGATTGCTTACCGCAACGTGCTATATGTTCTGAATGCCCGAATTGGGAATCTGTGTCAAAACTTTGTTAGGAATTATGTGATCCTTCCAAGCTCGAAGTAAGGGAGATGGGGCATGAAGTTATTTCTAGGAGTTGGAGACATACAACGTTTAGCTCAGTTCTGGGCATCTTTGAAATACCTATACAAACTTGTTCCTACATAGCAACTTGCAACTTTGAATGAGAATGTGCTTGCTTACAGCAACGTGCTATATGTTCTGAATGCCCGAATTGGGAATCTGTGTCAAAACTTTGTTAGGAATTATGTGATACTTACTAGCTGGAAGTAAGGGAGTTCGGGCATGAAGTTATTTCTAGAGGTTGGACACATACCAAGTTTAGCTCAGTTCTGGGCATCGTTGAAATACCTATACAAACTTGTTCCTACATAGTAACTTGCAACTTTGAATGAGAATGTGCTTGCTTACAGCAACGTGCTATATGTTCTGAATGCCCGAATTGGGAATCTGTGTCAAAACTTTGTTAGGAATTATGTGATCCTTACTAGCTGGAAGTAAGGGAGATGGGGCATGAAGTTATTGCTAGGGGTTGGAGACATACCAAGTTTAGCTCAGTTCTGGGCATCTTTGAAATACCTATTCAAACTTGTTCCTACATAGTAACTTGCATCTTTGAATGAGAATGTGCTTGCTTACAGCAACGTGCTATATGTTCTGAATGCCTGAATTGGGAATCTGTGTCAAAACTTTGTTCGGAATTATGTGATCCTTACTAGCTGGAAGTAAGGGAGATGGGGCATGAAGTTATTTCTAGGAGTTGGACACATACCCACTTTAGCTCAGTTTTGGGCATCTTTGAAATACCTATACAAACTTGTTCCTACATAGTAACTTGCAACTTTGAATGAGAATGTGCTTGCTTACAGCAACGTGCTATATGTTCTGAATGCCCGAATTGGGAATCTGTGTCAAAACTTTGTTAGGAATTATGTGATCCTTACTAGCTGGAATTAAGGGAGATGGGGCATGAAGTTATCTAGGAGTTGGAGTCATACAACGCTTAGCTCAGTACTGGGCATCTTTGAAATACCTATGCAAACTTGTTCCTACATAGTAACTTGCAACTTTGAATGAGATTGTGCTTGCTTACAGCAACGTGCTATATGTTCTGAATGCCCGAATTGGGAATCTGTGTCAAAACTTTGGTAGGAATTATGTGATCCTTACTAGCTGGAAGTAAGGGAGTTGAGGCATGAATTTATTTCTAGAGGTTGGACACATACCAAATTTAGCTCAGTTCTGGACATCTTTGAAATACCTATACAAACTTGTTCCTACATAGTAACTTGCAACTTTGAATGAGAATGTGCTTGCTTACAGCAACGTGCTATATGTTCTGAATGCCCGAATTGGGAATCTGTGTCAAAACTTTGTTAGGAATTATGTGATCCTCACTAGCTGGAAGTAAAGGAGATGGGGCATGAAGTTATTTCTAGGAGTTGGAGACATACAAACTTCAGCTCAGTTATGGGCATCTTTGAAAGTCCTATACAAACTTGTTCCTACATAGTAACTTGCAACTTTGAATGAGAATGTGCTTGCTTACAGCAACGTGCTATATGTTCTGAATGCCCGAATTGGGAATCTGTGTCAAAACTTTGTTAGGAATTATGTCATCCTTACTAGCTGGAAGTAAGGGAGATGGGGCATGAAGTTATTTCTAGGAGTTGGACACATACAACGTTTAGCTCAGTTCTGGGCATCTTTGAAATACCTATACAAACTTGTTCCTACATAGTAACTTGCAACTTTGAATGAGAATGTGCTTGCTTACAGCAACGTGCTATATGTTCTGAATGCCCGAATTGGGAATCTGTGTCAAAACATTGTTAGGAATTATGTGATCCTTAGTAGATGGAAGTAAGGGAGATGGGGCATGAAGTTATTTCTAGGAGTTGCAGACATACACCGTTTAGCTCAGTTCTGGGCATCTTTGAAATACCTATACAAACTTGTTCCTACATAGTAACTTGCAACTTTGAATGAGAATGTGCTTGCTTACAGCAACGTGCTATATGTTCTGAATGCCAGAATTGGGAATCTGTGTCAAAACTTTGTTAGGAATTATGTGATCCTCACTAGCTGGAAGTAAGGGAGAGGGGGCATGAAGTTATTTCTGGGAGTTGGAGACATACAACGTTTAGCTCAGTTCTGGGCATCTTTGAAATACCTATACAAACTTGTTCCTACACAGTAACTTGCAACTTTGAATGAGAATGTGCTTGCTTACAGCAACGTGCTATATGTTCTGAATGCCCGAATTGGGAATCTGTGTCAAAACTTTGTTAGGAATTATGTGATCCTTACTAGCTGGAAGTAAGGGAGATGGGGCATGAAGTTATTTCCAGGAGTTGGAGACATACAACGTTTAGCTCAGTTCTGGGCATCTTTGAAATACCTATGCAAACTTGGTCCTACATAGTAACTTGCAACTTTGAATGAGAATGTGCTTGCTTACAGCAACGTGCTATATGTTCTGAATGCCCGAATTGGGAATCTGTGTCAAAACTTTGTTAGGAATTATGTGATCCTTACTAGATGGAAGTAAGGGAGATGGGGCATGAAGTTATTTCTAGGAGTTGCAGACATACAACGTTTAGCTCAGTTCTGTTCATCTTTGAAATACCTATACAAACTTGTTCCTACATAGTAACTTGCAACTTTGAATGAGAATGTGCTTGCTTACAGCAACGTGCTATATGTTCTGAATGCCCGAATTGGGAATCTGTGTCAAAACTTTGTTAGGAATTATGTGATCATTACCAGCTGGAAGTAAGTGAGTTGGGGCATGAAGTTATTTCTAGAGGTTGGACACATATCAAGTTCAGCTCAGTTCTGGGCATCTTTGAAATACCTATACAAACTTGTTCCTACATAGTAACTTGCAACTTTGAATGAGAATGTGCTTGCTTACAGCAACGTGCTATATGTTCTGAATGCCCGAATTGGGAATCTGTGTCAAAACTTTGTTAGGAATTATGTGATCCTCACTAGTTGGAAGTAAGGGAGATGGGGCATGAAGATATTTCTAGGAGTTGGAGACATACAACGTTTAGCTCAGTTCTGTTCATCTTTGAAATACCTATACAAACTTGTTCCTACATAGTAACTTGCAACGTTGAATGAGAATGTGCTTGCTTACAGCAACGTGCCTTATGTTCTGAATGCCCGAATTGGGAATCTGTGTCAAAACTTTGTTAGGAATTATGTGATCCTTACTAGATGGAAGTAAGAGAGATGGGGCATGAAGTTATTATTAGGAGTTGCAGACATACAACGTTTAGCTCAGTTCTGGGCATCTTTGAAATACCTATACAAACTTGTTCCTACATAGTAACTTGCAACTTTGAATCAGAATGTGCTTGCTTACAGCAACGTGCTATACGTTCTAAATGCCCGAATTGGGAATCTGTGTCAAAACTTTGTTAGGAATTATGTGATCCTTACTAGCTGGATGTAAGGGAGATGGGGCATGAAGTTATTTCTAGGAGTTGGAGACATACAACGTTTAGCTCAGTTCCAGGCATCTTTGAAATACCTATACAAACTTGTTCCTACATAGTAACTTGCAACTTTGAATGAGAATGTGCTTGCTTACAGCAACGTGCTATATGTTCTGAATGCCCGAATTGGGAATCTGTGTCAAAACTTTGTTAGGAATTATGTGATCCTTCCAAGCTGGAAGTAAGGGAGATGGGACATGAAGTTATTTCTAGGAGTTGGAGACATACAACGTTTAGCTCAGTTCTGGGCATCTTTGAAATACCTATACAAACTTGTTCCTACATAGTAACTTGCAACTTTGAATGAGAATGTGCTTGCTTACAGCAACGTGCTATATGTTCTGAATGCCCGAATTGGGAATCTGTGTCAAAACTTTGTTAGGAATTATGTGATCATTACCAGCTGGAAGTAAGTGAGTTGGGACATGAAGTTATTTCTAGAGTTTGGACACATACCAAGTTCAGCTCAGTTCTGGGCATCTTTGAAATACCTATACAAACTTGTTCCTACATAGTAACTTGCAACTTTGAATCAGAATGTGCTTGCTTACAGCAACGTGCTATATGTTCTGAATGCCCGAATTGGGAATCTGTGTCAAAACTTTGTTAGGAATTATGTGATCCTCACTAGTTGGAAGTAAGGGAGATGGGGCATGAAGTTATTTCTAGGAGTTGGAGACATACAACGTTTAGCTCAGTTCTGTTCATCTTTGAAATACCTATACAAACTTGTTCCTACATAGTAACTTGCAACTTTGAATGAGAAAGTGCTTGCTTACAGCAACGTGCTATATGTTCTGAATGCCCGAATTGGGAATCTGTGTCAAAACTTTGTTAGGAATTATGTGATCATTACTAGCTGGAAGTAAGGGAGTTGGGGCATGAAGTTATTTCTAGAGGTTGGACACATACCAAGTTTAGCTCAGTTCTGGGCATCTTTGAAATACCTATACAAACTTGTTCCTACATAGTAACTTGCAACTTTGAATGAGAATGTGCTTGCTTACAGCAACGTGCTATATGTTCTGAATGCCCGAATTGGGAATCTGTGTCAAAACTTTGTTAGGAATTATGTGATCCTTACTAGATGGAAGTAAGGGAGATGGGGCATGAAGTTATTTCTAGGAGTTGGAGACATACAACGTTTAGCTCAGTTCTGGGCATCTTTGAAATACCTATACAAACTTGTTCCTACATAGTAACTTGCAACTTTGAAAGAGAATGTGCTTGCTTACAGCAACGTGCTATATGTTCTGAATGCCCGAATTGGGAATCTGTGTCAAAACTTTGTTAGGAATTATGTGATCCTTACTAGCTGGAAGTAAGGGAGATGGGGCATGAAGTTATTTCTAGGAGTTGGAGACATACAACGTTTAGCTCAGTTCTGGGCATCTTTGAAATACCTATACAAACTTGTTCCTACATAGTAACTTGCAACTTTGAATGAGAAAGTGCTTGCTTACAGCAACGTGCTATATGTTCTGAATGCCCGAATTGGGAATCTGTGTCAAAACTTTGTTAGGAATTATGTGATCCTTACTAGCTGGAATTAAGGAAGATGGGGCATGAAGTTATTTCTAGGAGTTGGAGACATACAACGTTTAGCTCAGTTCTGGGCATCTTTGAAATACCTATACAAACTTGTTCCTACATAGTACCTTGCTTCTTAGAATGAGAATGTGCTTGCTTACAGCAACGTGCTATATGTTCTGAATGCCCGAATTGGGAATCTGTGTCAAAACTTTGTAAGGAATTATGTGACCCTCACTAGCTGGAAGTAAGGGAGATGGGGCATGAAGTTATTTCTAGGAGTTGGAGACATACAAACTTCAGCTCAGTTCTGGGCATCTTTGAAAGTCCTATACAAACTTATTCCTACATAGTAACTTGCATCTTTGAATGAGAATGTGCTTGCTTACAGCAACGTGCTATATGTTCTGAATGCCCGAATTGGGAATCTGTGTCAAAACTTTGTTAGGAATTATGTGATCCTTACTAGCTGAAAGTAAGGGAGATGAGGCATGAAGTTATTTCTAGGAGTTGGAGACATACAACGTTTAGCTCAGTTCTGGGCATCGTTGAAATACCTATACAAACTTGTTCCTACATAGTAACTTGCAACGTTGAATGAGAATGTGCTTGCTTACAGCAACGTGCTATATGTTCTGAATGCCCGAATTGGGAATCTGTGTCAAAACTTTGTTAGGAATTATGTGATCCTTACTAGATGGAAGTAAGAGAGATGGGGCATGAAGTTATTATTAGGAGTTGCAGACATACAACGTTTAGCTCAGTTCTGGGCATCTTTGAAATACCTATACAAACTTGTTCCTACATAGTAACTTGCAACTTTGAATGAGAATGTGCTTGCTTACAGCAACGTGCTATATGTTCTGAATGCCCGAATTGGGAATCTGTGTCAAAACTTTGTTAGGAATTATGTGATCCTTACTAGCTGGATGTAAGGGAGATGGGGCATGAAGTTATTTCTAGGAGTTGGAGACATACAACGTTTAGCTCAGTTCCAGGCATCTTTTAAATACCTATACAAACTTGTTCCTACATAGTAACTTGCAACTTTGAATGAGAATGTGCTTGCTTACAGCAACGTGCTATATGTTCTGAATGCCCGAATTGGGAATCTGTGTCAAAACTTTGTTAGGAATTATGTGATCCTTCCAAGCTGGAAGTAAGGGAGATGGGACATGAAGTTATTTCTAGGAGTTGGAGACATACAACGTTTAGCTCAGTTCTGGGCATCTTTGAAATACCTATACAAACTTGTTCCTACATAGTAACTTGCAACTTTGAATGAGAACGTGCTTGCTTACAGCAACGTGCTATATGTTCTGAATGCCCGAATTGGGAATCTGTGTCAAATCTTTGTTAGGAATTATGTCATCCTTACTAGCTGGAAGTAAGGGATATGGGGCATGAACTTATTTCCGGGAGTTGGAGACATACAACGTTTAGCTCAGTTCTGGGCATCTTTGAAATACCTATACAAACTTGTTCCTACATAGTAACTTGCAACTTTGAATCAGAATGTGCTTGCTTACAGCAACGTGCTATATGTTCTGAATGCCCGAATTGGGAATCTGTGTCAAAACTTTGTTAGGAATTATGTGATCCTCACTAGCTGGAAGTAAGGGAGAAGGGGCATGAAGTTATTTCTAGGAGTTGGAGACATTCAAACTTCAGCTCAGTTCTGGGCATCTTTGAAATACCTATACAAACTTGTTCCTACATAGTAACTTGCAACTTTGAATGAGAATGTGCTTGCTTACAGCAACGTGCTATATGTTCTGAATGCCCGAATTGGGAATCTGTGTCAAAACTTTGTTAGGTATTATGTGATCCTTACTAGCTGGAAGTAAGGGAGATGGGGCATGAAGTTATTTCTAGGAGTTGCAGACATACAGCGTTTAGCTCAGTTCTGGGCATCTTTGAAATATCTATACAAACTTGTTCCTACATAGTAACTTGCAACTTTGAATCAGAATGTGCTTGCTTACAGCAACGTGCTATATGTTCTGAATGCCCGAATTGGGAATCTGTGTCAAAACTTTGTTAGGAATTATGTGATCCTTACTAGCTAGAAGTAAGTGACATGGGGCATGAAGTTATTTCTAGGAGTTGGACACATACCCACTTTAGCTCAGTTCTGGGCATCTTTGAAATACCTATACAAACTTGTTCCTACATAGTAACTTGCAACTTTGAATGAGAATGTGCTTGCTTACAGCAACGTGCTATATGTTCTGAATGCCCGAATGGGAATCTGTGTCAAATCTTTGTTAGGAATTATGTGATCCTTACTAGCTGGAAGTAAGGGAGATGGGGCATGATGTTATTTCTAGGAGTTGGAGACATACAACGTTTAGCTCAGTTCTGGGCATCTTTGAAATACCTATACAAACGTGTTCTTACATAGTAACTTGCAACTTTGAATGAGAATGTGCTTGCTTACAGCAACGTGCTATATGTTCTGAATGCCCGAATTGGGAATCTGTGTCAAAACTTTGTTAGGAATTATGTGATCCTTACTAGATGGAAGTAAGGGAGATGGGGCATGAAGTTATTTCTAGGAGTTGCAGACATACAACGTTTAGCTCAGTTCTGTTCATCTTTGAAATACCTATACAAACTTGTTCCTACATAGTAACTTGCAACTTTGAATGAGAATGTGCTTGCTTACAGCAACGTGCTATATGTTCTGAATGCCCGAATTGGGAATCTGTGTCAAAACTTTGTTAGGAATTATGTGATCATTACTAGCTGGAAGTAAGTGAGTTGGGGCATGAAGTTATTTCTAGAGGTTGGACACATATCAAGTTCAGCTCAGTTCTGGGCATCTTTGAAATACCTATACAAACTTGTTCCTACATAGTAACTTGCAACTTTGAATGAGAATGTGCTTGCTTACAGCAACGTGCTATATGTTCTGAATGCCCGAATTGGGAATCTGTGTCAAAACTTTGTTAGGAATTATGTGATCCTCACTAGTTGGAAGTAAGGGAGATGGGGCATGAAGATATTTCTAGGAGTTGGAGACATACAACGTTTAGCTCAGTTCTGTTCATCTTTGAAATACCTATACAAACTTGTTCCTACATAGTAACTTGCAACGTTGAATGAGAATGTGCTTGCTTACAGCAACGTGCCTTATGTTCTGAATGCCCGAATTGGGAATCTGTGTCAAAACTTTGTTAGGAATTATGTGATCCTTACTAGATGGAAGTAAGAGAGATGGGGCATGAAGTTATTATTAGGAGTTGCAGACATACAACGTTTAGCTCAGTTCTGGGCATCTTTGAAATACCTATACAAACTTGTTCCTACATAGTAACTTGCAACTTTGAATCAGAATGTGCTTGCTTACAGCAACGTGCTATACGTTCTAAATGCCCGAATTGGGAATCTGTGTCAAAACTTTGTTAGGAATTATGTGATCCTTACTAGCTGGATGTAAGGGAGATGGGGCATGAAGTTATTTCTAGGAGTTGGAGACATACAACGTTTAGCTCAGTTCCAGGCATCTTTGAAATACCTATACAAACTTATTCCTACATAGTAACTTGCAACTTTGAATGAGAATGTGCTTGCTTACAGCAACGTGCTATATGTTCTGAATGCCCGAATTGGGAATCTGTGTCAAAACTTTGTTAGGAATTATGTGATCCTTCCAAGCTGGAAGTAAGGGAGATGGGACATGAAGTTATTTCTAGGAGTTGGAGACATACAACGTTTAGCTGAGTTCTGGGCATCTTTGAAATACCTATACAAACTTGTTCCTACATAGTAACTTGCAACTTTGAATGAGAATGTGCTTGCTTACAGCAACGTGCTATATGTTCTGAATGCCCGAATTGGGAATCTGTGTCAAAACTTTGTTAGGAATTATGTGATCATTACCAGCTGGAAGTAAGTGAGTTGGGACATGAAGTTATTTCTAGAGTTTGGACACATACCAAGTTCAGCTCAGTTCTGGGCATCTTTGAAATACCTATACAAACTTGTTCCTACATAGTAACTTGCAACTTTGAATCAGAATTTGCTTGCTTACAGCAACGTGCTATATGTTCTGAATGCCCGAATTGGGAATCTGTGTCAAAACTTTGTTAGGAATTATGTGATCCTCACTAGTTGGAAGTAAGGGAGATGGGGCATGAAGTTATTTCTAGGAGTTGGAGACATACAACGTTTAGCTCAGTTCTGTTCATCTTTGAAATACCTATACAAACTTGTTCCTACATAGTAACTTGCAACTTTGAATGAGAAAGTGCTTGCTTACAGCAACGTGCTATATGTTCTGAATGCCCGAATTGGGAATCTGTGTCAAAACTTTGTTAGGAATTATGTGATCATTACTAGCTGGAAGTAAGGGAGTTGGGGCATGAAGTTATTTCTAGAGGTTGGACACATACCAAGTTTAGCTCAGTTCTGGGCATCTTTGAAATACCTATACAAACTTGTTCCTACATAGTAACTTGCAACTTTGAATGAGAATGTGCTTGCTTACAGCAACGTGCTATATGTTCTGAATGCCCGAATTGGGAATCTGTGTCAAAACTTTGTTAGGAATTATGTGATCCTTACTAGATGGAAGTAAGGGAGATGGGGCATGAAGTTATTTCTAGGAGTTGGAGACATACAACGTTTAGCTCAGTTCTGGGCATCTTTGAAATACCTATACAAACTTGTTCCTACATAGTAACTTGCAACTTTGAAAGAGAATGTGCTTGCTTACAGCAACGTGCTATATGTTCTGAATGCCCGAATTGGGAATCTGTGTCAAAACTTTGTTAGGAATTATGTGATCCTTACTAGCTGGAAGTAAGGGAGATGGGGCATGAAGTTATTTCTAGGAGTTGGAGACATACAACGTTTAGCTCAGTTCTGGGCATCTTTGAAATACCTATACAAACTTGTTCCTACATAGTAACTTGCAACTTTGAATGAGAAAGTGCTTGCTTACAGCAACGTGCTATATGTTCTGAATGCCCGAATTGGGAATCTGTGTCAAAACTTTGTTAGGAATTATGTGATCCTTACTAGCTGGAAGTAAGGAAGATGGGGCATGAAGTTATTTCTAGGAGTTGGAGACATACAACGTTTAGCTCAGTTCTGGGCATCTTTGAAATACCTATACAAACTTGTTCCTACATAGTACCTTGCTTCTTAGAATGAGAATGTGCTTGCTTACAGCAACGTGCTATATGTTCTGAATGCCCGAATTGGGAATCTGTGTCAAAACTTTGTAAGGAATTATGTGATCCTCACTAGCTGGAAGTAAGGGAGATGGGGCATGAAGTTATTTCTAGGAGTTGGAGACATACAAACTTCAGCTCAGTTCTGGGCATCTTTGAAAGTCCTATACAAACTTATTCCTACATAGTAACTTGCATCTTTGAATGAGAATGTGCTTGCTTACAGCAACGTGCTATATGTTCTGAATGCCCGAATTGGGAATCTGTGTCAAAACTTTGTTAGGAATTATGTGATCCTTACTAGCTGAAAGTAAGGGAGATGAGGCATGAAGTTATTTCTAGGAGTTGGAGACATACAACGTTTAGCTCAGTTCTGGGCATCGTTGAAATACCTATACAAACTTGTTCCTACATAGTAACTTGCAACGTTGAATGAGAATGTGCTTGCTTACAGCAACGTGCTATATGTTCTGAATGCCCGAATTGGGAATCTGTGTCAAAACTTTGTTAGGAATTATGTGATCCTTACTAGATGGAAGTAAGAGAGATGGGGCATGAAGTTATTATTAGGAGTTGCAGACATACAACGTTTAGCTCAGTTCTGGGCATCTTTGAAATACCTATACAAACTTGTTCCTACATAGTAACTTGCAACTTTGAATGAGAATGTGCTTGCTTACAGCAACGTGCTATATGTTCTGAATGCCCGAATTGGGAATCTGTGTCAAAACTTTGTTAGGAATTATGTGATCCTTACTAGCTGGATGTAAGGGAGATGGGGCATGAAGTTATTTCTAGGAGTTGGAGACATACAACGTTTAGCTCAGTTCCAGGCATCTTTGAAATACCTATACAAACTTGTTCCTACATAG
Source organism: Diceros bicornis minor (assembly GCF_020826845.1). Taxonomy (NCBI): domain Eukaryota; kingdom Metazoa; phylum Chordata; class Mammalia; order Perissodactyla; family Rhinocerotidae; genus Diceros; species Diceros bicornis. The sequence continues at coordinate 67,345,535 of NC_080753.1, read as the reverse complement.
TAACTTGCAACTTTGAATGAGAATGTGCTTGCTTACAGCAACGTGCTATATGTTCTGAATGCCCGAATTGGGAATCTGTGTCAAAACTTTGTTAGGAATTATGTGATCCTTCCAAGCTGGAAGTAAGGGAGATGGGACATGAAGTTATTTCTAGGAGTTGGAGACATACAACGTTTAGCTCAGTTCTGGGCATCTTTGAAATACCTATACAAACTTGTTCCTACATAGTAACTTGCAACTTTGAATGAGAATGTGCTTGCTTACAGCAACGTGCTATATGTTCTGAATGCCCGAATTGTGAATCTGTGTCAAAACTTTGTTAGGAATTATGTGATCATTACCAGCTGGAAGTAAGTGAGTTGGGGCATGAAGTTATTTCTAGAGGTTGGACACATACCAAGTTCAGCTCAGTTCTGGGCATCTTTGAAATACCTATACAAACTTGTTCCTACATAGTAACTTGCAACTTTGAATGAGAATGTGCTCGCTTACAGCAACGTGCTATATGTTCTGAATGCCCGAATTGGGAATCTGTGTCAAAACTTTGTTAGGAATTATGTGATCCTCACTAGTTGGAAGTAAGGGAGATGGGGCATGAAGTTATTTCTAGGAGTTGGAGTCATACTACTTTTAGCTCAGTTCTGTTCATCTTTGAAATACCTATACAAACTTGTTCCTACATAGTAACTTGCAACTTTGAATGAGAATGTGCTTGCTTACAACAACGTGCTATATGTTCTGAATGCCCGAATTGGGAATCTGTGTCAAAACTTTGTTAGGAATTATGTGATCCTTACTAGATGGAAGTAAGGGAGATGGGACATGAAGTTATTTCTAGGAGTTGCAGACATACAGCGTTTAGCTCAGTTCTGGGCATCTTTGAAATACCTATACAAACTTGTTCCTACATAGTAACTTGCAACTTTGAATGAGAATGTGCTTGCTTACAGCAACGTGCTATATGTTCTGAATGCCCGAATTGGGAATCTGTGTCAAACTTTGTTAGGAATTATGTGATCATTACTAGCTGGAAGTAAGGGAGATGGGGCATGAAGTTATTTCTAGGAGTTGGACACATACCCACTTTAGCTCAGTTCTGGGCATCTTTGAAATACCTATACAAACTTGTTCCTACATAGTATCTTGCTTTTTAGAATGAGAATGTGCTTGCTTACACCAACGTGCTATATGTTCTGAATGCCCGAATTGGGAATCTGTGTCAAAACTTTGTTAGGAATAATGTGATCCTTACTAGCTGGAAGTAAGGGAGATGGGGCATGAAGTTATTTCTAGGAGTTGGAGACATACAACGTTTAGCTCAGTTCTGAGCATCTTTGAAATACCTATACAAACTTGTTCCTACATAGTAACTTGCAACTTTGAATGAGAACGTGCTTGCTTACAGCAACGTGCTATATGTTCTCAATGCCCGAATTGGGAATCTGTGTCAAATCTTTGTTAGGAATTATGTCATCCTTACTAGCTGGAAGTAAGGGAGATGGGGCATGAAGTTATTTCCGGGAGTTGGAGACATACAACGTTTAGCTCAGTTCTGGGCATCTTTGAAATACCTATACAAACTTGTTCCTACATAGTAACTTGCAACTTTGAATGAGAATGTGCTTGCTTACAGCAACGTGCTATATGTTCTGAATGCCCGAATTGGGAATCTGTGTCAAAACTTTGTTAGGAATTATGTGATCCTCACTAGCTGGAAGTAAGGGAGAAGGGGCATGAAGTTATTTCTAGGAGTTGGAGACATTCAAACTTCAGCTCAGTTCTGGGCATCTTTGAAATACCTATACAAACTTGTTCCTACATAGTAACTTGCAACTTTGAATGAGAATGTGCTTGCTTACAGCAACGTGCTATATGTTCTGAATGCCCGAATTGGGAATCTGTGTCAAAACTTTGTTAGGTATTATGTGATCCTTACTAGCTGGAAGTAAGGGAGATGGGGCATGAAGTTATTTCTAGGAGTTGCAGACATACAGCGTTTAGCTCAGTTCTGGGCATCTTTGAAATATCTATACAAACTTGTTCCTACATAGTAACTTGCAACTTTGAATCAGAATGTGCTTGCTTACAGCAACGTGCTATATGTTCTGAATGCCTGAATTGGGAATCTGTGTCAAAACTTTGTTAGGAATTATGTGATCCTTACTAGCTGGAAGTAAGTGACATGGGGCATGAAGTTATTTCTAGGAGTTGGACACATACCCACTTTAGCTCAGTTCTGGGCATCTTTGAAATACCTATACAAACTTGTTCCTACATAGTAACTTGCAACTTTGAATGAGAATGTGCTTGCTTACAGCAACGTGCTATATGTTCTGAATGCCCGAATGGGAATCTGTGTCAAATCTTTGTTAGGAATTATGTGATCCTTACTAGCTGGAAGTAAGGGAGATGGGGCATGATGTTATTTCTAGGAGTTGGAGACATACAACGTTTAGCTCAGTTCTGGGCATCTTTGAAATACCTATACAAACGTGTTCTTACATAGTAACTTGCAACTTTGAATGAGAATGTGCTTGCTTACAGCAACGTGCTATATGTTCTGAATGCCCGAATTGGGAATCTGTGTCAAAACTTTGTTAGGAATTATGTGATCCTTACTAGATGGAAGTAAGAGAGATGGGGCATGAAGTTATTATTAGGAGTTGCAGACATACAACGTTTAGCTCAGTTCTGGGCATCTTTGAAATACCTATACAAACTTGTTCCTACATAGTAACTTGCAACTTTGAATGAGAATGTGCTTGCTTACAGCAACGTGCTATATGTTCTGAATGCCCGAATTGGGAATCTGTGTCAAAACTTTGTTAGGAATTATGTGATCCTCACTAGCTGGAAGTAAGGGAGATGGGGCATGAAGTTATTTCTAGGAGTTGGAGACATTCAAACTTCAGCTCAGTTCTGGGCATCTTTGAAATACCTATACAAACTTGTTCCTATATAGTAACTTGCAACTTTGAATGAGAACGTGCTTGCTTACAGCAACGTGCTATATGTTCTGAATGCCCGAATTGGGAATCTGTGTCAAAACTTTGTTAGGAATTATGTGATCCTTACTAGCTGGAAGTAAGGGAGTTGGGGCATGAAGTTATTTCTAGGAGTTGGAGACATACCAAGTTTAGATCAGTTCTGGGCATCTTTGAAATACCTATACAAACTTGTTCCTACATAGTAACTTGCAACTTTGAATGAGAATGTGCTTGCTTACAGCAACGTGCTATATGTTCTGAATGCCCGAATTGGGAATCTGTGTCAAAACTTTGTTAGGAATTATGTGATCCTCACTAGCTGGAAGTAAGGGAGATGGGGCATGAAGTTATTTCTAGGAGTTGGAGACATACAAACTTCAGCTCAGTTCTGGGCATCTTTGAAATACCTATACAAACTTGTTCCTACATAGTAACTTGCAACTTTGAATGAGAACGTGCTTGCTTACAGCAACGTGCTATATGTTCTGAATGCCCGAATTGGGAATCTGTGTCAAAACTTTGTTAGGAATTATGTGATCCTTACTAGCTGGAAGTAAGGGAGATGGGGCATGAAGTTATTTCTGGGAGTTGCAGACATACAACGTTTAGCTCAGTTCTGGGCATCTTTGAAATACCTATACAAACTTGTTCCTACATTGTAACTTGCAACTTTGAATCAGAATCTGCTTGCTTACTGCAACGTGCTATATGTTCTGAATGCCCGAATTGGGAATCTGTGTCAAAACTTTGTTAGGAATTATGTGATCCTTCCAAGCTCGAAGTAAGGGAGATGGGGCATGAAGTTATTTCTAGGAGTTGGAGACATACAACGTTTAGCTCAGTTCTGGGCATCTTTGAAATACCTATACAAACTTGTTCCTACATAGCAACTTGCAACTTTGAATGAGAATGTGCTTGCTTACAGCAACGTGCTATATGTTCTGAATGCCGAATTGGGAATCTGTGTCAAAACTTTGTTAGGAATTATGTGATCCTTACTAGCTGGAAGTAAGGGAGTTGGGGCATGAAGTTATTTCTAGAGGTTGGACACATACCAAGTTTAGCTCAGTTCTGGGCATCGTTGAAATACCTATACAAACTTGTTCCTACATAGTAACTTGCAACTTTGAATGAGAATGTGCTTGCTTACAACAACGTGCTATATGTTCTGAATGCCCGAATTGGGAATCTGTGTCAAAACTTTGTTAGGAATTATGTGATCCTTACTAGCTGGAAGTAAGGGAGATGGGGCATGAAGTTATTTCTAGGGGTTGGAGACATACCAAGTTTAGCTCAGTTCTGGGCATCTTTGAAATACCTATACAAACTTGTTCCTACATAGTAACTTGCATCTTTGAATGAGAATGTGCTTGCTTACAGCAACGTGCTATATGTTCTGAATGCCCGAATTGGGAATCTGTGTCAAAACTTTGATAGGAATTATGTGATCCTTACTAGCTGGAAGTAAGGGAGATGGGGCATGATGTTATTATTAGGAGTTGGAGACATACAACGTTTAGCTCAGTTCAGGGCATCTTTGAAATACCTATACAAACTTGTTCCTACATAGTAACTTGCAACTTTGAATGAGAATGTGCTTGCTTACAGCAACGTGCTATATGTTCTGAATGCCCGAATTGGGAATCTGTGTCAAAACTTTGTTAGGAATTATGTGATCCTTACTAGCTGGAAGTAAGGGAGATGGGGCATGAAGTTATTTCTAGAGGTTGGACACATACCAAGTTTAGCTCAGTTCTGGGCATCTTTGAAATACCTATACAAACTTATTCCTACATAGTAACTTGCAACTTTGAATGAGAATGTGCTTGCTTACAGCAACGTGCTATATGTTCTGAATGCCCGAATTGGGAATCTGTGTCAAAACTTTGTTAGGAATTATGTGATCCTTACTAGCTGGAAGTAAGGGAGATGGGGCATGAAGTTATCTAGGAGTTGGAGTCATACAACGCTTAGCTCAGTACTGGGCATCTTTGAAATACTTATGCAAACTTGTTCCTACATAGTAACTTGCAACTTTGAATGAGAATGTGCTTGCTTACAGCAACGTGCTATATGTTCTGAATGCCCGAATTGGGAATCTGTGTCAAAACTTTGGTAGGAATTATGTGATCCTTACTAGCTGGAAGTAAGGGAGTTGGGGCATGAATTTATTTCTAGAGGTTGGACACATACCAAATTTAGCTCAGTTCTGGACATCTTTGAAATACCTATACAAACTTGTTCCTACATAGTAACTTGCAACTTTGAATGAGAATGTGCTTGCTTACAGCAACGTGCTATATGTTCTGAATGCCCGAATTGGGAATCTGTGTCAAAACTTTGTTAGGAATTATGTGATCCTCACTAGCTGGATGTAAGGGAGATGGGGCATGAAGTTATTTCTAGGAGTTGGAGACATACAAACTTCAGCTCAGTTATGGGCATCTTTGAAAGTCCTATACAAACTTGTTCCTACATAGTAACTTGAAACTTTGAATGAGAATGTGCTTGCTTACAGCAACGTGCTATATGTTCTGAATGCCCGAATTGGGAATCTGTGTCAAAACTTTGTTAGGAATTATGTGATCCTTACTAGCTGGAAGTAAGGGAGATGGGGCATGAAGTTATTTCTAGGAGTTGGAGACATACAACGTTTAGCTCAGTTCTGGGCATCTTTGAAATACCTATACAAACTTGTTCCTACATAGTAACTTGCAACTTTGAATGAGAATGTGCTTGCTTACAGCAACGTGCTATATGTTCTGAATGCCCGAATTGGGAATCTGTATCAAAACTTTCTTAGGAATTATGTGATCCTTACTAGATGGAAGTAAGGGAGATGGGGCATGAAGTTATTTCTAGGAGTTGCAGACATACACCGTTTAGCTCAGTTCTGGGCATGTTTGAAATACCTATACAAACTTGTTCCTACATAGTAACTTGCAACTTTGAATGAGAATGTGCTTGCTTGCAGCAACGTGCTATATGTTCTGAATACCCGAATTGGGAATCTGTGTCAAAACTTTGTTAGGAATTATGTGATCCTTACTAGCTGGAAGTAAGGGAGATGGGGCATGAAGTTATTTCTAGGAGTTGGACACATACCCACTTTAGCTCAGTTCTGGGCATCTTTGAAATACCTATACAAACTTGTTCCTACATAGTAATTTGCAACTTTTAATGAGAATGTGCTTGCTTACAGCAACGTGCTATATGTTCTGAATGCCCGAATTGGGAATCTGTGTCAAAACTTTGTTAGGAATTATGTGATCCTTACTAGCTGGAAGTAAGGGAGTTGGGGCATGAAGTTATTTCTAGAGGTTGGTCACATACCAAGTTTAGCTCAGTTCTGGGCATCTTTGAAATACCTATACAAACTTGTTCCTACTTAGTAACTTGCAACTTTGAATGAGAATGTGCTTGCTTACAGCAACGTGCTATATGTTCTGAATGCCCGAATTGGGAATCTGTGTCAAAACTTTGTTAGGAATTATGTGATCCTTACTAGCTGGAAGTAAGGGAGATGGGGCATGAAGTTATTTCTAGGAGTTGGAGACATACAGCGTTTAGCTCAGTTCTGGGCATCTTTGAACTACCTATACAAACTTGTTCCTACATAGTAACTTGCAACTTTGAATCAGAATGTGCTTGCTTACAGCAACGTGCTATATGTTCTGAATGCCTGAATTGGGAATCTGTGTCAAAACTTTGTTAGGAATTATGTGATCCTTACTAGCTGGAAGTAAGTGAGATGGGGCATGAAGTTATTTCTAGGAGTTGGACACATACCCACTTTAGCTCAGTTCTGGGCATCTTTGAAATACCTATACAAACTTGTTCCTACATAGTAACTTGCAAATTTGAATGAGAATGTGCTTCCTTACAGCAACGTGCTATATGTTCTGAATGCCCGAATGGGAATCTGTGTCAAAACTTTGTTAGGAATTATGTGATCCTTACTAGCTGGAAGTAAGGGAGATGGGACATGATGTTATTTCTAGGAGTTGGAGACATACAACGTTTAGCTCAGTTCTGGGCATCTTTGAAATACCTATACAAACGTGTTCTTACATAGTAACTTGCAACTTTGAATGAGAATGTGCTTGCTTACAGCAACGTGCTATAAGTTCTGAATGCCCGAATTGGGAATCTGTGTCAAAACTTTGTTAGGAATTATGTGATCCTTACTAGATGCAAGTAAGAGAGATGGGGCATGAAGTTATTATTAGGAGTTGCAGACATACAACGTTTAGCTCAGTTCTGGGCATCTTTGAAATACCTATACCTACTTGTTCCTACATAGTAACTTGCAACTTTGAATGAGAATGTGCTTGCTTACAGCAACGTGCTATATGTTCTGAATGCCCGAATTGGGAATCTGTGTCAAAACTTTGTTAGGAATTATGTGATCCTCACTAGCTGGAAGTAAGGGAGATGGGGCATGAATTTATTTCTAGGAGTTGGAGACATTCAAACTTCAGCTCAGTTCTGGGCATCTTTGAAATACCTATACAAACTTGTTCCTACATAGTAACTTGCAACTTTGAATGAGAATGTGCTTGCTTACAGCAACGTGCTATATGTTCTGAATGCCCGAATTGGGAATCTGTGTCAAAACTTTGTTAGGAATTATGTGTTCCTTACTAGCTGGAAGTAAGGGAGATGGGGCATGAAGTTATTTCTAGGAGTTGCAGACATACAGCCTTTAGCTCAGTTCTGGGCATCTTTGAAATACCTATACAAACTTGTTCCTACATAGTAACTTGCAACTTTGAATGAGAATGTGCTTGCTTACAGCAACGTGCTATATGTTCTGAATGCCTGAATTGGGAATCTGTGTCAAAACTTTGTTAGGAATTATGTGATCCTTACTAGCTGGAAGTAAGTGAGATGGGGCATGAAGTTATTTCTAGGAGTTGGACACATACCCACTTTAGCTCAGTTCTGGGCATCTTTGAAATACCTATACAACCTTGTTCCTACATAGTAACTTGCAACTTTGAATGAGAATGTGCTTGCTTACAGCAACGTGCTATATGTTCTGAATGCCCGAATTGGGAATCTGTGTCAAAACTTTGTTAGGAATTATGTGATTCCTTACTAGATGGAAGTAAGATAGATGGGGCATGAAGTTATTATTAGGAGTTGGAGACATACAACGTTTAGCTCAGTTCCAGGCATCTTTGAAATACCTATACAAACTTGTTCCTACATAGTAACTTGCAACTTTGAATGAGAATGTGCTTGCTTACAGCAACGTGCTATATGTTCTGAATGCCCGAATTGGGAATCTGTGTCAAAACTTTGTTAGGAATTATGTGATCCTTACTAGCTGGATGTAAGGCAGATGGGGCATGAAGTTATTTCTAGGAGTTGGAGACATACAACGTTTAGCTCAGTTCTGGGCATCTTTGAAATACCTATACAAACTTGTTCCTACATAGTAACTTGCAACTTTGAATGAGAATGTGCTTGCTTACAGCAACGTGCTATATGTTCTGAATGCCCGAATTGGGAATCTGTGTCAAAACTTTGTTAGGAATTATGTGATCCTTACTAGATGGAAGTAAGGGAGATGGGGCATGAAGTTATTTCTAGGAGTTGCAGACATACAGCGTTTAGCTCAGTTCTGGGCATCTTTGAAATACCTATACAAACTTGTTCCTAAATAGTAACTTGCAAGTTTGAATCAGAATGTGCTTGCTTACAGCAACGTGCTATATGTTCTGAATGTCCGAATTGGCAATCTGTGTCAAAACATTGTTAGGAATTATGTGATCCTTACTAGCTGGAAGTAAGGGAGTTGGTGCATGAAGTTATTTCTAGAGGTTGGACACATACCAAGTTTAGCTCAGTTCTGGGCATCTTTGAAATACCTTTACAAACTTGTTCCTACATAGTAACTTGCAACTTTGAATGAGAATGTGCTTGCTTACAGCAACGTGCTATATGTTCTGAATGCCTGAATTGGGAATCTGTGTCAAAACTTTGTTAGGAATTATGTGATCCTTACTAGCTGGAAGTAAGGGAGATGGGGCATGAAGTTATTTCTAGGAGTTGGACACATACCCACTTTAGCTCAGTTCTGGGCATCTTTGAAATACCTATACAAACTTATTCCTACATAGTAACTTGCAACTTTGAATGAGAATGTGCTTGCTTACAGCAACGTGCTATATGTTCTGAATGCCCGAATTGGGAATCTGTGTCAAAACTTTGTTAGGAATTATGTGATCCTTACTAGCTGGAAGTAAGGGAGATGGGGCATGAAGTTATCTAGGAGTTGGAGTCATACAACGCTTAGCTCAGTACTGGGCATCTTTGAAATACCTATGCAAACTTGTTCCTACATAGTAACTTGCAACTTTGAATGAGAATGTGCTTGCTTACAGCAACGTGCTATATGTTCTGAATGCCCGAATTGGGAATCTGTGTCAAAACTTTGGTAGGAATTATGTGATCCTTACTAGCTGGAAGTAAGGGAGTTGGGGCATGAATTTATTTCTAGAGGTTGGACACATACCAAATTTAGCTCAGTTCTGGACATCTTTGAAATACCTATACAAACTTGTTCCTACATAGTAACTTGCAACTTTGAATGAGAATGTGCTTGCTTACAGCAACGTGCTATATGTTCTGAATGCCCGAATTGGGAATCTGTGTCAAAACTTTGTTAGGAATTATGTGATCCTCACTAGCTGGATGTAAGGGAGATGGGGCATGAAGTTATTTCTAGGAGTTGGAAACATACAAACTTCAGCTCAGTTATGGGCATCTTTGAAAGTCCTATACAAACTTGTTCCTACATAGTAACTTGAAACTTTGAATGAGAATGTGCTTGCTTACAGCAACGTGCTATATGTTCTGAATGCCCGAATTGGGAATCTGTGTCAAAACTTTGTTAGGAATTATGTGATCCTTACTAGCTGGAAGTAAGGGAGATGGGGCATGAAGTTATTTCTAGGAGTTGGAGACATACAACGTTTAGCTCAGTTCTGGGCATCTTTGAAATACCTATACAAACTTGTTCCTACATAGTAACTTGCAACTTTGAATGAGAATGTGCTTGCTTACAGCAACGTGCTATATGTTCTGAATGCCCGAATTGGGAATCTGTATCAAAACTTTGTTAGGAATTATGTGATCCTTACTAGATGGAAGTAAGGGAGATGGGGCATGAAGTTATTTCTAGGAGTTGCAGACATACACCGTTTAGCTCAGTTCTGGGCATCTTTGAAATACCTATACAAACTTGTTCCTACATAGTAACTTGCAACTTTGAATGAGAATGTGCTTGCTTGCAGCAACGTGCTATATGTTCTGAATACCCGAATTGGGAATCTGTGTCAAAACTTTGTTAGGAATTATGTGATCCTTACTAGCTGGAAGTAAGGGAGATGGGGCATGAAGTTATTTCTAGGAGTTGGACACATACCCACTTTAGCTCAGTTCTGGGCATCTTTGAAATACCTATACAAACTTGTTCCTACATAGTAATTTGCAACTTTTAATGAGAATGTGCTTGCTTACAGCAACGTGCTATATGTTCTGAATGCCCGAATTGGGAATCTGTGTCTAAACTTTGTTAGGAATTATGTGATCCTTACTAGCTGGAAGTAAGGGAGTTGGGGCATGAAGTTATTTCTAGAGGTTGGTCACATACCAAGTTTAGCTCAGTTCTGGGCATCTTTGAAATACCTATACAAACTTGTTCCTACTTAGTAACTTGCAACTTTGAATGAGAATGTGCTTGCTTACAGCAACGTGCTATATGTTCTGAATGCCCGAATTGGGAATCTGTGTCAAAACTTTGTTAGGAATTATGTGATCCTTACTAGCTGGAAGTAAGGGAGATGGGGCATGAAGTTATTTCTAGGAGTTGGAGACATACAGCGTTTAGCTCAGTTCTGGGCATCTTTGAAATACCTATACAAACTTGTTCCTACATAGTAACTTGCAACTTTGAATCAGAATGTGCTTGCTTACAGCAACGTGCTATATGTTCTGAATGCCTGAATTGGGAATCTGTGTCAAAACTTTGTTAGGAATTATGTGATCCTTACTAGCTGGAAGTAAGTGAGATGGGGCATGAAGTTATTTCTAGGAGTTGGACACATACCCACTTTAGCTCAGTTCTGGGCATCTTTGAAATACCTATACAAACTTGTTCCTACATAGTAACTTGCAAATTTGAATGAGAATGTGCTTCCTTACAGCAACGTGCTATATGTTCTGAATGCCCGAATGGGAATCTGTGTCAAAACTTTGTTAGGAATTATGTGATCCTTACTAGCTGGAAGTAAGGGAGATGGGACATGATGTTATTTCTAGGAGTTGGAGACATACAACGTTTAGCTCAGTTCTGGGCATCTTTGAAATACCTATACAAACGTGTTCTTACATAGTAACTTGCAACTTTGAATGAGAATGTGCTTGCTTACAGCAACGTGCTATATGTTCTGAATGCCCGAATTGGGAATCTGTGTCAAAACTTTGTTAGGAATTATGTGATCCTTACTAGATGCAAGTAAGAGAGATGGGGCATGAAGTTATTATTAGGAGTTGCAGACATACAACGTTTAGCTCAGTTCTGGGCATCTTTGAAATACCTATACCTACTTGTTCCTACATAGTAACTTGCAACTTTGAATGAGAATGTGCTTGCTTACAGCAACGTGCTATATGTTCTGAATGCCCGAATTGGGAATCTGTGTCAAAACTTTGTTAGGAATTATGTGATCCTCACTAGCTGGAAGTAAGGGAGATGGGGCATGAATTTATTTCTAGGAGTTGGAGACATTCAAACTTCAGCTCAGTTCTGGGCATCTTTGAAATACCTATACAAACTTGTTCCTACATAGTAACTTGCAACTTTGAATGAGAATGTGCTTGCTTACAGCAACGTGCTATATGTTCTGAATGCCCGAATTGGGAATCTGTGTCAAAACTTTGTTAGGAATTATGTGTTCCTTACTAGCTGGAAGTAAGGGAGATGGGGCATGAAGTTATTTCTAGGAGTTGCAGACATACAGCCTTTAGCTCAGTTCTGGGCATCTTTGAAATACCTATACAAACTTGTTCCTACATAGTAACTTGCAACTTTGAATGAGAATGTGCTTGCTTACAGCAACGTGCTATATGTTCTGAATGCCTGAATTGGGAATCTGTGTCAAAACTTTGTTAGGAATTATGTGATCCTTACTAGCTGGAAGTAAGTGAGATGGGGCATGAAGTTATTTCTAGGAGTTGGACACATACCCACTTTAGCTCAGTTCTGGGCATCTTTGAAATACCTATACAAACTTGTTCCTACATAGTAACTTGCAACTTTGAATGAGAATGTGCTTGCTTACAGCAACGTGCTATATGTTCTGAATGCCCGAATTGGGAATCTGTGTCAAAACTTTGTTAGGAATTATGTGATCCTTACTAGATGGAAGTAAGAGAGATGGGGCATGAAGTTATTATTAGGAGTTGGAGACATACAACGTTTAGCTCAGTTCCAGGCATCTTTGAAATACCTATACAAACTTGTTCCTACATAGTAACTTGCAACTTTGAATGAGAATGTGCTTGCTTACAGCAACGTGCTATATGTTCTGAATGCCCGAATTGGGAATCTGTGTCAAAATTTTGTTAGGAATTATGTGATCCTCACTAGCTGGAAGTAAGGGAGATGGGGCATGAAGTTGTTTCTAGGAGTTGGAGACATTCAAACTTCAGCTCAGTTCTGGGCATCTTTGAAATACCTATACAAACTTGTTCCTATATAGTAACTTGCAACTTTGAATGAGAACGTGCTTGCTTACAGCAACGTGCTATATGTTCTGAATGCCCGAATTGGGAATCTGTGTCAAAACATTGTTAGGAATTATGTGATCCTTACTAGCTGGAAGTAAGGGAGTTGGGGCATTAAGTTATTTCTAGGAGTTGGAGACATACAAGTTTAGCTCAGTTCTGGGCATCTTTGAAATACCTATACAAACTTGTTCCTACATAGTAACTTGCAACTTTGAATGAGAATGTGCTTGCTTACAGCAACGTGCTATATGTTCTGAATGCCCGAATTGGGAATCTGTGTCAAAACTTTGTTAGGAATTATGTGATCCTCACTAGCTGGAAGTAAGGGAGATGGGGCATGAAGTTATTTCTAGGAGTTGGAGACATACAAACTTCAGCTCAGTTCTGGGCATCTTTGAAATACCTATACAAACTTGTTCCTACATAGTAACTTGCAACTTTGAATGAGAACGTGCTTGCTTACAGCAACGTGCTATATGTTCTGAATGCCCGAATTGGGAATCTGTGTCAAAACTTTGTTAGGAATTATGTGATCCTTACTAGCTGGAAGTAAGGGAGATGGGGCATGAAGTTATTTCTGGGAGTTGCAGACATACAACGTTTAGCTCAGTTCTGGGCATCTTTGAAATACCTATACAAACTTGTTCCTACATAGTAACTTGCAACTTTGAATCAGAATCTGATTGCTTACCGCAACGTGCTATATGTTCTGAATGCCCGAATTGGGAATCTGTGTCAAAACTTTGTTAGGAATTATGTGATCCTTCCAAGCTCGAAGTAAGGGAGATGGGGCATGAAGTTATTTCTAGGAGTTGGAGACATACAACGTTTAGCTCAGTTCTGGGCATCTTTGAAATACCTATACAAACTTGTTCCTACATAGCAACTTGCAACTTTGAATGAGAATGTGCTTGCTTACAGCAACGTGCTATATGTTCTGAATGCCCGAATTGGGAATCTGTGTCAAAACTTTGTTAGGAATTATGTGATACTTACTAGCTGGAAGTAAGGGAGTTCGGGCATGAAGTTATTTCTAGAGGTTGGACACATACCAAGTTTAGCTCAGTTCTGGGCATCGTTGAAATACCTATACAAACTTGTTCCTACATAGTAACTTGCAACTTTGAATGAGAATGTGCTTGCTTACAGCAACGTGCTATATGTTCTGAATGCCCGAATTGGGAATCTGTGTCAAAACTTTGTTAGGAATTATGTGATCCTTACTAGCTGGAAGTAAGGGAGATGGGGCATGAAGTTATTGCTAGGGGTTGGAGACATACCAAGTTTAGCTCAGTTCTGGGCATCTTTGAAATACCTATTCAAACTTGTTCCTACATAGTAACTTGCATCTTTGAATGAGAATGTGCTTGCTTACAGCAACGTGCTATATGTTCTGAATGCCCGAATTGGGAATCTGTGTCAAAACTTTGTTAGGAATTATGTGATCCTTACTAGCTGGAAGTAAGGGAGATGGGGCATGATGTTATTATTAGGAGTTGGAGACATACAACGTTTAGCTCAGTTCAGGGCATCTTTGAAATACCTATACAAACTTGTTCCTACATAGTAACTTGCAACTTTGAATGAGAATGTGCTTGCTTACAGCAACGTGCTATATGTTCTGAATGCCCGAATTGGGAATCTGTGTCAAAACTTTGTTAGGAATTATGTGATCCTTACTAGCTGGATGTAAGGCAGATGGGGCATGAAGTTATTTCTAGGAGTTGGAGACATACAACGTTTAGCTCAGTTCTGGGCATCTTTGAAATACCTATACAAACTTGTTCCTACATAGTAACTTGCAACTTTGAATGAGAATGTGCTTGCTTACAACAACGTGCTATATGTTCTGAATGCCCGAATTGGGAATCTGTGTCAAAACTTTGTTAATAATTATGTGATCCTTACTAGATGGAAGTAAGGGAGATGGGGCATGAAGTTATTTCTAGGAGTTGCAGACATACAGCGTTTAGCTCAGTTCTGGGCATCTTTGAAATACCTATACAAACTTGTTCCTACATAGTAACTTGCAAGTTTGAATCAGAATGTGCTTGCTTACAGCAACGTGCTATATGTTCTGAATGCCCGAACAGGGAATCTGTGTCAAAACATTGTTAGGAATTATGTGATCCTTACTAGCTGGAAGTAAGGGAGTTGGGGCATGAAGTTATTTCTAGAGGTTGGACACATACCAAGATTAGTTCAGTTCTGGGCATCTTTGAAATACCTTTACAAACTTGTTCCTACATAGTAACTTGCAACTTTGAATGAGAATGTGCTTCCTTACAGCAACGTGCTATATGTTCTGAATGCCTGAATTGGGAATCTGTGTCAAAACTTTGTTCGGAATTATGTGATCCTTACTAGCTGGAAGTAAGGGAGATGGGGCATGAAGTTATTTCTAGGAGTTGGACACATACCCACTTTAGCTCAGTTTTGGGCATCTTTGAAATACCTATACAAACTTGTTCCTACATAGTAACTTGCAACTTTGAATGAGAATGTGCTTGCTTACAGCAACGTGCTATATGTTCTGAATGCCCGAATTGGGAATCTGTGTCAAAACTTTGTTAGGAATTATGTGATCCTTACCAGCTGGAATTAAGGGAGATGGGGCATGAAGTTATCTAGGAGTTGGAGTCATACAACGCTTAGCTCAGTACTGGGCATCTTTGAAATACCTATGCAAACTTGTTCCTACATAGTAACTTGCAACTTTGAATGAGATTGTGCTTGCTTACAGCAACGTGCTATATGTTCTGAATGCCCGAATTGGGAATCTGTGTCAAAACTTTGGTAGGAATTATGTGATCCTTACTAGCTGGAAGTAAGGGAGTTGAGGCATGAATTTATTTCTAGAGGTTGGACACATACCAAATTTAGCTCAGTTCTGGACATCTTTGAAATACCTATACAAACTTGTTCCTACATAGTAACTTGCAACTTTGAATGAGAATGTGCTTGCTTACAGCAACGTGCTATATGTTCTGAATGCCCGAATTGGGAATCTGTGTCAAAACTTTGTTAGGAATTATGTGATCCTCACTAGCTGGAAGTAAAGGAGATGGGGCATGAAGTTATTTCTAGGAGTTGGAGACATACAAACTTCAGCTCAGTTATGGGCATCTTTGAAAGTCCTATACAAACTTGTTCCTACATAGTAACTTGCAACTTTGAATGAGAATGTGCTTGCTTACAGCAACGTGCTATATGTTCTGAATGCCCGAATTGGGAATCTGTGTCAAAACTTTGTTAGGAATTATGTCATCCTTACTAGCTGGAAGTAAGGGAGATGGGGCATGAAGTTATTTCTAGGAGTTGGACACATACAACGTTTAGCTCAGTTCTGGGCATCTTTGAAATACCTATACAATCTTGTTCCTACATAGTAACTTGCAACTTTGAATGAGAATGTGCTTGCTTACAGCAACGTGCTATATGTTCTGAATGCCCGAATTGGGAATCTGTGTCAAAACTTTGTTAGGAATTATGTGATCCTTACTAGATGGAAGTAAGGGAGATGGGGCATGAAGTTATTTCTAGGAGTTGCAGACATACACCGTTTAGCTCAGTTCTGGGCATCTTTGAAATACCTATACAAACTTGTTCCTACATAGTAACTTGCAACTTTGAATGAGAATGTGCTTGCTTACAGCAACGTGCTATATGTTCTGAATGCCAGAATTGGGAATCTGTGTCAAAACTTTGTTAGGAATTATGTGATCCTTACTAGCTGGAAGTAAGGGAGAGGGGGCATGAAGTTATTTCTGGGAGTTGGAGACATACAACGTTTAGCTCAGTTCTGGGCATCTTTGAAATACCTATACAAACTTGTTCCTACATAGTAACTTGCATCTTTGAATGAGAATGTGCTTGCTTACAGCAACGTGCTATATGTTCTGAATGCCCGAATTGGGAATCTGTGTCAAAACTTTGTTAGGAATTATGTGATCCTTACTAGCTGGAAGTAAGGGAGATGGGGCATGAAGTTATTTCTAGGAGTTTGAGACATACAACGTTTAGCTCAGTTCTGGGCATCTTTGAAATACCTATACAAACTTGGTCCTACATAGTAACTTGCAACTTTGAATGAGAATGTGCTTGCTTACAGCAACGTGCTATAGGTTCTGAATGCCCGAATTGGGAATCTGTGTCAAAACTTTGTTAGGAATTATGTGATCCTTACTAGCTGGAAGTAAGGGAGAGGGGCATGAAGTTATTTCTAGGAGTTGGAGACATACCAAGTTTAGCTCAGTTCTGGGCATCTTTGATATACCTATACGAACTTGTTCCTACATAGTAACTTGCAACTTTGAATGAGAATGTGCTTGCTTACAGCAACGTGCTATATGTTCTGAATGCCCGAATTGGGAATCTGTGTCAAAACTTTGTTAGGAATAATGTGATCCTTACTAGCTGGAAGTAAGGGAGATGGGGCATGAAGTTATTTCTAGGAGTTGGAGACATACAACGTTTAGCTCAGTTCTGGGCATCTTTGAAATACCTATACAAACGTGTTCCTACATAGTAACTTGCAACTTTGAATGAGAATGTGCTTGTTTACAGCAACGTGCTATATGTTCTGAATGCCCGAATTGGGAATCTGTGTCAAAACTTTGTTAGGAATTATGTGATCCTTACTAGGTGGAAGTAAGGGAGATGGGGCATGAAGTTATTTCTAGGAGTTGGAGACATACAAAGTTTAGCTCAGTTCTGGGCATCTTTGAAATACCTATACAAAATTGTTCCTACATAGTAACTTGCAACTTTGAGTCAGAATGTACTTGCTTACAGCAACGTGCTATATGTTCTGAATGCCCGAATTGGGAATCTGTGTCAAAACTTTGGTAGGAAATATGTGATCCTTACCAGCTGGAAGTAAGGGAGTTGGGGCATGAAGTTATTTCTAGAGGTTGGACACATACCAAGTTTAGCTCAGTTCTGGGCATCTTTGAAATACCTATACAAACTTGTTCCTACATAGTAACTTGCAACTTTGAAGGAGAATGTGCTTGCTTACAGCAACTTGCTATATGATCTGAATGCCCGAATTGGGAATCTGTGTCAAAACTTTGTCAGGAATTATGTGATCCTTACTAGCTGAAAGTAAGGGAGATGGGCAATGAATTTATTTCTAGGAGTTGGAGACATACAACGTTTAGCTCAGTTCTGGGCATCTTTGAAATACCTATACAAACTTGTTCCTACATAGTAACTTGCAACTTTGAATGAGAATGTGCTTGCTTACAGCAACGTGCTATATGTTCTGAATGCCCGAATTGGGAATCTGTGTCAAAACTTTGTTAGGAATTATGTGATCCTTACTAGATGGAAGTAAGGGAGATGGGGCATGAAGTTATTTCTAGGATTTGCAGACATACACCGTTTAGCTCAGTTCTGGGCATCTTTGAAATACCTATACAAACTTGTTCCTACATAGTAACTTGCAACTTTGAATGAGAATGTGCTTGCTTACAGCAACGTGCTATATGTTCTGAATGCCAGAATTGGGAATCTGTGTCAAAACTTTGTTAGGAATTATGTGATCCTTACTAGCTGGAAGTAAGGGAGAGGGGGCATGAAGTTATTTCTGGGAGTTGGAGACATACAACGTTTAGCTCAGTTCTGGGCATCTTTGAAATACCTATACAAACTTGTTCCTACATAGTAACTTGCAACTTTGAATGAGAATGTGCTTGCTTACAGCAACGTGCTATATGTTCTGAATGCCCGAATTGGGAATCTGTGTCAAAACTTTGTTAGGATTATGTGATCCTTACTAGCTGGAAGTAAGGGAGATGGGGCATGAAGTTATTTCTAGGAGTTTGAGACATACAACGTTTAGCTCAGTTCTGGGCATCTTTGAAATACCTATACAAACTTGTTCCTACATAGTAACCTGCAACTTTGAATGAGAATGTGCTTGCTTACAGCAACGTGCTATAGGTTCTGAATGCCCGAATTGGGAATCTGTGTCAAAACTTTGTTAGGAATTATGTGATCCTTACTAGCTGGATGTAAGGGAGAGGGGCATGAAGTTATTTCTAGGAGTTGGAGACATACCACGTTTAGCTCAGTTCTGGGCATCTTTGATATACCTATACGAACTTGTTCCTACATAGTAACTTGCAACTTTGAATGAGAATGTGCTTGCTTACAGCAACGTGCTATATGTTCTGAATGCCCGAATTGGGAATCTGTGTCAAAACTTTGTTAGGAATAATGTGATCCTTACTAGCTGGAAGTAAGGGAGATGGTGCATGAAGTTATTTCTAGGAGTTGGAGACATACAACGTTTAGCTCAGTTCTGGGCATCTTTGAAATACCTATACAAACGTGTTCCTACATAGTAACTTGCAACTTTGAATGACAATGTGCTTGCTTACAGCAACGTGCTATATGTTCTGAATGCCCGAATTGGGAATCTGTGTCAAAACTTTGTTAGGAATTATGTGATCCTTACTAGGTGGAAGTAAGGGAGATGGGGCATGAAGTTATTTCTAGGAGTTGGAGACATACAAAGTTTAGCTCAGTTCTGGGCATCTTTGAAATACCTATACAAAATTGTTCCTACATAGTAACTTGCAACTTTGAATCAGAATGTGCTTGCTTACAGCAACGTGCTATATGTTCTGAATGCCCGAATTGGGAATCTGTGTCAAAACTTTGGTAGGAAATATGTGATCCTTACCAGCTGGAAGTAAGGGAGTGGGGGTATGAAGTTATTTCCAGAGGTTGGACACATACCAAGTTTAGCTCAGTTCTGGGCATCTTTGAAATACCTATACAAACTTGTTCCTACATAGTAACTTGCAACTTTGAAGGAGAATGTGCTTGCTTACAGCAACGTGCTATATGATCTGAATGCCCGAATTGGGAATCTGTGTCAAAACTTTGTCAGGAATTATGTGATCCTTACTAGCTGAAAGTAAGGGAGATGGGTAATGAATTTATTTCTAGGAGTTGGAGACATACAACGTTTAGCTCAGTTCTGGGCATCTTTGAAATACCTATACAAACTTGTTCCTACATAGTAACTTGCAACTTTGAATGAGAATGTGCTTGCTTACAGCAACGTGCTATATGTTCTGAATGCCCGAATTGGGAATCTGTGTCAAAACTTTGTTAGGAATTATGTGATCATTACTAGCTGGAAGTAAGGGAGATAGGGCATGAAGTTATTTCTAGGAGTTGGACACATACCCACTGTAGCTCAGTTCTGGGCATCTTTGAAATACCTATACAAACTTGTTCCTACATTGTAACTTGCTTCTTAGAATGAGAATGTGCTTGCTTACAGCAACGTGCTATATGTTCTGAATGCCCGAATTGGGAATCTGTGTCAAAACTTTGTTAGGAATTATGTGATCCTCACTAGCTGGAAGTAAGGGAGATGGGGCATGAAGTTATTTCTAGGAGTTGGAGACATAAAACGTTTAGCTCAGTTCTGGGCATCTTTGAAATACCTATACAAACTTGTTCCTACATAGTAACTTGCAACCTTGAATGATCATGTGTTTGCTTACAGCAACGTGCTATATGTTCTGAATGCCCGAAATGGTAATCTGTGTCAAAACTTTGTTAGGAATTATGTGATCATTACTAGCTGGAAGTAAGGGAGATGGGGCATGAAGTTATTTCTAGGATTTGGACACATACCCACTTTAGCTCAGTTCTGGGCATCTTTGAAATACCTATACAAACTTGTTCCTACATAGTAACTTGCAACTTTGAATGAGAATGTGCTTGCTTACAGCAACGTGCTATATGTTCTGAATGCCCGAATTGGGAATCTGTGTCAAAACTTTGTTAGGAATTATGTGATCATTACTAGCTGGAAGTAAGGGAGATAGGGCATGAAGTTATTTCTAGGAGTTGGACACATACCCACTTGAGCTCAGTTCTGGGCATCTTTGAAATACCTATACAAACTTGTTCCTACATTTTAACTTGCTTCTTAGAATGAGAATGTGCTTGCTTACAGCAACGTGCTATATGTTCTGAATGCCCGAATTGGGAATCTGTGTCAAAACTTTGTTAGGAATTATGTGATCCTCACTAGCTGGAAGTAAGGGAGATGGGGCATGAAGTTATTTCTAGGAGTTGGAGACATACAACGTTTAGCTCAGTTCTGGGCGTCTTTGAAATACCTATACAAACTTGTTCCTACATAGTAACTTGCAACTTTGAATGATCATGTGCTTGCTTACAGCAACGTGCTATATGTTCTGAATGCCCGAAATGGGAATCTGTGTCAAAACTTTGTTAGGAATTATGTGATCATTACTAGCTGGAAGTAAGGGAGATGGGGCATAAAGTTATTTCTAGGAGTTGGACACATACCCACTTTAGCTCAGTTCTGGGCATCTTTGAAATACCTATACAAACTTGTTCCTACATAGTAACTTGCAACCTTGAATGAGAATCTGCTTGCTTACAGCAACGTGCTATATGTTCTGAAAGCCCGAATTGGGAATCTGTGTCAAAACTTTGTTAGGAATTATGTGATCCTTACTAGCTGGAAGTAAGGGAGATGGGGCATGAAGTTATCTAGGAGTTGGGGTCATACAACGTTTAGCTCAGTTCTGGGCATCTTTGAAATACCTATACAAACTTGTTCCTACATAGTAACTTGCCACTTTGAATGAGAATGTGCTTGCTTACAGCAACGTGCTATATGTTCTGAATGCCCGAATTGGGAATCTGTGTCAAAACTTTGGTAGGAATTATGTGACTCTTACTAACTGGAAGTAAGGGAGTTGGGGCATGAATTTATTTCTAGAAGTTGGACACATACCAATTTTAGCTCAGTTCTGGACTTCTTTGAAATACCTATACAAACTTGTTCCTACATAGTAATTTGCAACTTTTAATGAGAATGTGCTTGCTTACAGCAACGTGCTATATGTTCTGAATGCCCGAATTGGGAATCTGTATCTAAACTTTGTTAGGAATTATGTGATCCTTACTAGCTGGAAGTAAGGGAGTTGGGGCATGAAGTTATTTCTAGAGGTTGGACACATACCAAGTTTAGCTCAGTTCTGGGCATCTTTGAAATACCTATACAAACTTGTTCCTACTTAGTAACTTTCAATTTTGAATGAGAATGTGCTTGCTTACAGCAACGTGCTATATGTTCTGAATGCCCGAATTGGGAATCTGTGTCAAAACTTTGTTAGGAATTATGTGATCCTTACTAGCTGGAAGTAAGGGAGATGGGGCATGAAGTTATTTCTAGGAGTTGGAGACATACCACGGTTAGCTCAGTTCTGGGCATCTTTGAAATACCTATACAAACTTGTTCCTACATAGTAACTTGCAACTTTGAATGAGAATGTGCTTGCTTACAGCAACGTGCTATATGTTCTGAATGCCCGAATTGGGAATCTGTGTCAAAGCTTTGTTAGGAATTATGTGATCCTCACTAGCTGGAAGTAAGGGAGATGGGGCATGAAGTTATTTCTAGGAGTTGGAGACATACCGACTTTAGCTCAGTTCTGGGCATCTTTGAAATACCTATACAAACTTGTTCCTACATAGTAACTTGCAACTTTGAATGAGAATGTGCTTGCTTACAGCAACGTGCTATATGTTCTGAATGCCCGAATTGGGAATCTGTGTCAAAACTTTGTTAGGAATTATGTGATCCTTACTAGATGGAAGTAAGAGAGATGGGGCATGATGTTATTATTAGGAGTTGCAGACATACAACGTTTAGCTCAGTTCTGGGCATCTTTGAAATACCTATACAAACTTGTTCCTACATAGTAACTTGCAAATTTGAATCAGAATGTGCTTGCTTACAGCAAGGTGCTATATGTTCTGAATGCCCGAATTGGGAATCTGTGTCAAAACTTTGTTAGGAATTATGTGATCCTTATTAGCTGGAAGTAAGGGAGATGGGGCATGAAGTTATTTCTAGGAGTTGGAGACATACAAACTTCAGCTCAGTTCTGGGCATCTTTGAAAGTCCTATACAAACTTGTTCCCACATTGTAACTTGCATCTTTGAATGAGAATGTGCTTGCTTACAGCAACGTGCTATATGTTCTGAATGCCCGAATTGGGAATCTGTGTCAAAACTTTGTTAGGAATTATGTGATCCTTACTAGATGGAAGTAAGGGAGATGGGGCATGAAGTTATTTCTAGGAGTTGGAGACATACAACGTTTAGCTCAGTTCTGGGCATCTTTGAAATACCTATACAAACTTATTCCTACATAGTAACTTGCAACTTTGAATGAGAATGTGCTTGCTTACAGCAATGTGCTATATGTTCTGAATGCCCGAATTGGGAATCTGTGTCAAAACTTTGTTAGGAATTATGTGATCCTTACTAGCTGGAAGTAAGGGAGATGGGACATGAAGATACTTCTAGGAGTTGGAGACATATAACGTTTAGCTCAGTTCTGGGCATCTTTGAAATACCTATACAAACTTGTTCCTACATAGTAACTTGCTTCTTAGAATGAGAATGTGCTTGCTTACAGCAACGTGCTATATGTTCTGAATGCCCGAATTGGGAATCTGTGTCAAAACTTTGTTAGGAATTATGTGATCCTCACTAGCTGGAAGTAAGTGAGATGGGGCATGAAGTTATTTCTAGGAGTTGGAGACATACAAACTTCAGCTCAGTTCTGGGCATCTTTGAAAGTCCTATACAAACTTGTTCCTACACAGTAACTTGCTTCTTAGAATGAGAATGTGCTTGCTTACAGCAACGTGCTATATGTTCTGAATGCCCGAATTGGGAATCTGTGTCAAAACTTTGTTAGGAATTATGTGATCCTCACTAGCTGGAAGTAAGGGAGATGGGGCATGAAGTTATTTCTAGGAGTTGGAGACATACAAACTTGAGCTCAGTTCTGGGCATCTTTGAAATACCTATACAAACTTGTTCCTACATAGTAACTTGCTTCTTAAAATGAGAATGTGCTTGCTTACAGCAACGTACTATATGTTCTGAATGCCCGAATTGGGAATCTGTGTCAAAACTTTGTTAGGATTTATGTGATCCTTACTAGCTGGAAGTAAGGGAGATGGGGCATGAAGTTATTTCTAGGAGTTGGAGACATACAACGTTTAGCTCAGTTCTGGGCATCTTTGAAATACCTATACAAACTTGTTCCTACATAGTCACTTGCAACTTTGAATGAGAATGTGCTTGCTTACAGCAACGTGCTATATGTTCTGAATGCCCGAATTGGGAATCTGTGTCAAAACTTTCTTAGAAATTATGTGATCCTTACTAGCTGAAAGTAAGGGATATGGGGCATGAAGTTATTTCTAGGAGTTGGAGACATACAACGTTTAGCTCAGTTCTGGGCATCTTTGAAATACCTATACAAACTTGTTCCTACATAGTAACTTGCAACTGTGAATGAGAATGAGCTTGCTTACAGCAACGTGCTATATGTTCTGAATACCCGAATTGGGAATCTGTGTCAAAACTTTGTTAGGAATTATGTGATCCTTACTAGCTGGAAGTCAGGGAGTTTGGGCATGAAGATATTTCTAGGAGTTGGACACATACCAAGTTTAGCTCAGTTCTGGGCATCTTTGAAATACCTATACAAACTTTTTCCTACATTGTAACTTGCAACTTTGAATAAGAATGTGCTTGCTTACAGCAACGTGCTATATGTTCTGAATGCCCGAATTGGGAATCTGTGTCAAAACTTTGTTAGGAATTATGTGATCCTTACTAGATGGAAGTAAGGGAGATGGGGCATGAAGTTATTTCTAGGAGTTGCAGACATACAACGTTTAGCTCAGTTCTGGGCATCTTTGAAACACCTATACAAACTTGTTCCTACATAGTAACTTGCAACTTTGAATGAGAATGAGCTTGCTTACAGCAACGTGCTATATGTTCTGAATGCCCGAATTGGGAATCTGTGTCAAATCTTTGTTAGGAATTATGTGATCCTTACTAGTTGGAAGTAAGGGAGATGGGGCATGAAGTTATTTCTTGGAGTTGGAGACATACCAAGTTTAGCTCAGTTCTGGGCATCTTTGAAAGTCCTATACAAACTTGTTCCTACATAGTAACTTGCATCTTTGAATGAGAATGTGCTTGCTTACAGCAACGTGCTATATGTTCTGAATGCCCGAATTGAGAATCTGTGTCAAAACTTTGTTAGGAATTATGTGATCCCTACTAGATGAAAGTAAGTGAGATGGGGCATGAAGTTATTTCTAGGAGTTGGAGACATACAACGTTTAGCTCAGTTCTGGGAATCTTTGAAATACCTATACAAACTTGTTCCTACATAGTAACTTGCAACTTTGAATCAGAATGTGCTTGCTTACAGCAACGTGCTATATGTTCTGAATGCCCGAATTGGGAATCTGTGTCAAAACTTTGTTAGAAATTTTGTTATCCTTACTAGATTGAAGTAAGGGAGATGGGGCATGAAGTTACTTCTTGGAGTTGGAGACATACAACGTTTAGCTCAGTTCTGGGCATCTTAGAAATACCTATACAAACTTGTTCCTACATAGTAACTTGCAACTTTGAATGAGAATGTGCTTGCTTACAGCAACGTGCTATATGTTCTGAATGCCCGAATTGGGAATCTGTGTCAAAACTTTGTTAGGAATTATGTGATCCTCACTAGCTGGAAGTAAGGGAGATGGGGCATGAAGTTATTTCTAGGAGTTGGAGACATACAAACTTCAGCTCAGTTCTGGGCATCTTTGAAATACCTATACAAACTTGTTCCTACATAGTAACTTGCTTCTTAAAATGAGAATGTGCTTGCTTACAGCAACGTACTATATGTTCTGAATGCCCGAATTGGGAATCTGTGTCAAAACTTTGTTAGGAATTATGTGATCCTTACTAGATGGAAGTAAGGGAGTTGGGGCATGAAGTTATTTCTAGAGGTTAGACACATACGAAGTTTAGCTCAGTTCTGGGCATCTTTGAAATACCTATACAAACTTGTTCCTACATAGTAACTTGCAACTTTGAATGAGAATGTGCTTGCTTACAGCAACGTGCTATATGTTCTGAATGCCCGAATAGGGAATCTGTGTCAAAACTTTGTTTGGAATTGTATGATCCTTACTGGCTGGAAGTAAGGGAGTTGGTGCATGAAGTTATTTCTAGGAGTTGAACACATACCCACTTTAGCTCAGTTCTGGGCATCTTTGAAATACCTATAGAAACTTGTTCCTTCATAGTAACTTGCTTCTTGGAATGAGATAATGCTGCTAAAAGCAACGTGCTATATGTTCTGAATGCCCGAATTGGGAATCTGTGTCAAAACTTTGCTGGGAATTATGTGATCCTTACTAGCTGGAAGTAAGGGAGATGGGGCATGAAGTTATTTCTAGGAGTTGGAGACATACAACGTTTAGCTCAGTTTTGGGCATCTTTGAAATACCTATACAAACTTGTTCCTACATAGTAACTTGCAACTTTGAATGAGAATGAGCTTGCTTACAGCAACGTGCTATATGTTCCGAATGCCCGAATTGGGAATCTGTGTCAAATCTTTGTTAGGAATTATGTGATCCTTACTAGAAGGTTGTAAGGGAGTTGGGGCATGAAGTTATTTCTAGGAGTTGGACACATACCCACTTTAGTTCAGTTCTGGCCATCTTTGAAATACCTATGCAAACTTGTTCCTACATAGTAACTTGCTACTTGGAATGAGAATGTGCTGGCTTAAACCAACGTGCTACATGTTCTGAATGCCCGAATTGGGAATCTGTGTCAAAATTTTGTTAGGATTTATGTGATCCTTACTAGCTGGAAGTAAGGGAGATGGTGCATGAAGTTATTTCTAGGAGTTGGAGGCATACCAAGTATAGCTCAGTTCTGGGCATCTTTGAAATACCTATACAAACGTGTTCCTACATAGTAACTTGCAAATTTGAATGAGTATGTGCTTGCTTACAGCAACGTGCGATATGATCTGAATGCCCGAATTGGGAATCTGTGTCAAAACTTTGTTAGGAATTTTGTGATCCTTACTAGCTGGAAGTAAGGGAGATAGGTCATGAAGTTATTTCTAGGAGTTGGAGACATACAACGTTTAGCTCAGTTCAGGGCACATTTGAAATACCTATGCAAACTTGTTCCTACATAGTAACTTGCAACTTTGAATGAGAATGTGCTTGCTTACAGCAACGTGCTATATGTTCTGAATGCCCGAATTGGGAATCTGTGTCAAAACTTTGTTAGGAATTATGTGATCCTTACTAGATGGAAGTAGGAGAGATTGGGCATGATGTTATTATTAGGAGTTGCAGACATACGACGTTTAGCTCAATTCTGGGCATCTTTGAAATACCTATACAAACTTGTTCCTACATAGTAACTTGCAACTTTGAATGAGAATGTGCTTGCTTACAGCAACGTGCTATATGTTCTGAATGCCGGAATTGGGAATCTGTGTCAAAACTTTGTTAGGAATTATGTGATCCTTACTAGCTGGAAGTAAGGCAGATGGGGAATGAAGTTATTTCTAGGAGTTGGAGACATGCCAAGTTTAGCTCAGTTCTGGGCATCTTTGAAATACCTATACAAACTTGTTCCTACATAGTAACTTACCACTTTGAATGAGAATAGGCTTGCTTACAGCAACGTGCTATATGTTCTGAATGCCCGAATTGGGAATCTGTGTCAAAACTTTGTTAGGAATTATGTGTATCTTACTAGCTGGAAGTAAGGGAGTTGGGGCATGAAGTTATTTCTAGGAGTTGGACACATATCAAGTTTAGCACAGTTCTGGGCATCTTTGAAATACCTATACAAACTTGTTCCTTCATAGTAACTTGCAACTTTGAATGAGAATGTGCTTGCTTACAGCAAAGTGCTATATGTTCTGAATGTTCGAATTGGGAATCTGTGTCAAAACTTTGTTAGGAATTAGGAGATCCTTACTAGTTGGAAGTAAGGGAGATGGGGCATGAAGTTTTTTCTTGGAGTTGGAGACATACCCACTTTAGCTCAGTTCTGGGGATCTTTGAAAGTCCTATACAAACTTGTTTCTAGATAGTAACTTGCAACTTTGAATGTGAAAGGGCTTGCTTACAGCAACGTGCTATATGTTCTGAATGCCCGAATTCGGAATCTGTGTCAAAACTTTGTTAGGAATTATGTGATCCTTACAAGCTGGAAGTAATGTTGATGGGGCATGAAGTTGTTTCTAGGAGTTGGAGACATACCCACTTTAGCTCAGTTCGGGGGATCTTTGAAAGTCCTTTACAAACTTATTCGTACATAGTAACTTGCAACTTTGAATGAGAATGTGCTTGCTTACAGCAACGTGCTATATGTTCTGAATGCCCGAATTGGGAATCTGTGTCAAAACTTTGTTAGGAATAATGTGATCCTTACTAGCTGGAAGTAAGGGAGATGGGGCATGAAGTTATTTCTAGGAGTTGGAGACATACAACGTTTAGCTCAGTTCTGGGCATCTTTGAAATACCTATACAAACGTGTTCCTACATAGTAACTTGCAACTTTGAATGAGAATGTGCTTGTTTACAGCAACGTGCTATATGTTCTGAATGCCCGAATTGGGAATCTGTGTCAAAACTTTGTTAGGAATTATGTGATCCTTACTAGCTGGAAGTAAGGGAGATGGGGCATGAAGTTATTTCTAGGAGTTGGAGACATACAAAGTTTAGCTCAGTTCTGGGCATCTTTGAAATACCTATACAAAATTGTTCCTACATAGTAACTTGCAACTTTGAGTCAGAATGTACTTGCTTACAGCAACGTGCTATATGTTCTGAATGCCCGAATTGGGAATCTGTGTCAAAACTTTGGTAGGAAATATGTGATCCTTACCAGCTGGAAGTAAGGGAGTTGGGGCATGAAGTTATTTCTAGGAGTTGGACACATACCCACTTTAGCTCAGTTCTGGGCATCTTTGAAATACCTATACAAACTTGTTCCTACATAGTAACTTGCAACTTTGAAGGAGAATGTGCTTGCTTACAGCAACGTGCTATATGATCTGAATGCCCGAATTGGGAATCTGTGTCAAAACTTTGTCAGGAATTATGTGATCCTTACTAGCTGAAAGTAAGGGAGATGGGTAATGAATTTATTTCTAGGAGTTGGAGACATACAACGTTTAGCTCAGTTCTGGGCATCTTTGAAATACCTATACAAACTTGTTCCTACATAGTAACTTGCAACTTTGAATGAGAATGTGCTTGCTTACAGCAACGTGCTATATGTTCTGAATGCCCGAATTGGGAATCTGTGTCAAAACTTTGTTAGGAATTATGTGATCCTTACTAGATGGAAGTAAGGGAGATGGGGCATGAAGTTATTTCTAGGATTTGCAGACATACACCGTTTAGCTCAGTTCTGGGCATCTTTGAAATACCTATACAAACTTGTTCCTACATAGTAACTTGCAACTTTGAATGAGAATGTGCTTGCTTACAGCAACGTGCTATATGTTCTGAATGCCAGAATTGGGAATCTGTGTCAAAACTTTGTTAGGAATTATGTGATCCTTACTAGCTGGAAGTAAGGGAGAGGGGGCATGAAGTTATTTCTGGGAGTTGGAGACATACAACGTTTAGCTCAGTTCTGGGCATCTTTGAAATACCTATACAAACTTGTTCCTACATAGTAACTTGCAACTTTGAATGAGAATGTGCTTGCTTACAGCAACGTGCTATATGTTCTGAATGCCCGAATTGGGAATCTGTGTCAAAACTTTGTTAGGAATTATGTGATCCTTACTAGCTGGAAGTAAGGGAGATGGGGCATGAAGTTATTTCTAGGAGTTTGAGACATACAACGTTTAGCTCAGTTCTGGGCATCTTTGAAATACCTATACAAACTTGTTCCTACATAGTAACTTGCAACTTTGAATGAGAATGTGCTTGCTTACAGCAACGTGCTATAGGTTCTGAATGCCCGATTTGGGAATCTGTGTCAAAACTTTGTTAGGAATTATGTGATCCTTACTAGCTGGATGTAAGGGAGAGGGGCATGAAGTTATTTCTAGGAGTTGGAGACATACCACGTTTAGCTCAGTTCTGGGCATCTTTGATATACCTATACGAACTTGTTCCTACATAGTAACTTGCAACTTTGAATGAGAATGTGCTTGCTTACAGCAACGTGCTATATGTTCTGAATGCCCGAATTGGGAATCTGTGTCAAAACTTTGTTAGGAATAATGTGATCCTTACTAGCTGGAAGTAAGGGAGATGGTGCATGAAGTTATTTCTAGGAGTTGGAGACATACAACGTTTAGCTCAGTTCTGGGCATCTTTGAAATACCTATACAAACGTGTTCCTACATAGTAACTTGCAACTTTGAATGACAATGTGCTTGCTTACAGCAACGTGCTATATGTTCTGAATCCCCGAATTGGGAATCTGTGTCAAAACTTTGTTAGGAATTATGTGATCCTTACTAGGTGGAAGTAAGGGAGATGGGGCATGAAGTTATTTCTAGGAGTTGGAGACATACAAAGTTTAGCTCAGTTCTGGGCATCTTTGAAATACCTATACAAAATTGTTCCTACATAGTAACTTGCAACTTTGAATCAGAATGTGCTTGCTTACAGCAACGTGCTATATGTTCTGAATGCCCGAATTGGGAATCTGTGTCAAAACTTTGGTAGGAAATATGTGATCCTTACCAGCTGGAAGTAAGGGAGTGGGGGTATGAAGTTATTTCCAGAGGTTGGACACATACCAAGTTTAGCTCAGTTCTGGGCATCTTTGAAATACCTATACAAACTTGTTCCTACATTGTAACTTGCTTCTTAGAATGAGAATGTGCTTGCTTACAGCAACGTGCTATATGTTCTGAATGCCCGAATTGGGAATCTGTGTCAAAACTTTGTTAGGAATTTTGTGATCCTCACTAGCTGGAAGTAAGGGAGATGGGGCATGAAGTTATTTCCAGGAGTTGGAGACATAAAACGTTTAGCTCAGTTCTGGGCATCTTTGAAATACCTATACAAACTTGTTCCTACATAGTAACTTGCAACTTTGAATGATCATGTGTTTGCTTACAGCAACGTGCTATATGTTCTGAATGCCCGAAATGGGAATCTGTGTCAAAACTTTGTTAGGAATTATGTGATCATTACTAGCTGGAAGTAAGGGAGATGGGGCATGAAGTTATTTCTAGGATTTGGACACATACCCACTTTAGCTCAGTTCTGGGCATCTTTGAAATACCTATACAAACTTGTTCCTACATAGTAACTTGCAACTTTCAATGAGAATGTGCTTGCTTACAGCAACGTGCTATATGTTCTGAATGCCCGAATTGGGAATCTGTGTCAAAACTTTGTTAGGAATTATGTGATACTTACTAGCTGGAAGTAAGGGAGATAGGGCATGAAGTTATTTCTAGGAGTTGGACACATACCCACTTGAGCTCAGTTCTGGGCATCTTTGAAATACCTATACAAACTTGTTCCTACATTGTAACTTGCTTCTTAGAATGAGAATGTGCTTGCTTACAGCAACGTGCTATATGTTCTGAATGCCCGAATTGGGAATCTGTGTCAAAACTTTGTTAGGAATTATGTGATCCTCACTAGCTGGAAGTAAGGGAGATGGGGCATGAAGTTATTTCTAGGAGTTGGAGACATACAACGTTTAGCTCAGTTCTGGGCGTCTTTGAAATACCTATACAAACTTGTTCCTACATAGTAACTTGCAACTTTGAATGATCATGTGCTTGCTTACAGCAACGTGCTATATGTTCTGAATGCCCGAAATGGGAATCTGTGTCAAAACTTTGTTAGGAATTATGTGATCATTACTAGCTGGAAGTAAGGGAGATGGGGCATGAAGTTATTTCTAGGAGTTGGACACATACCCACTTTAGCTCAGTTCTGGGCATCTTTGAAATACCTATACAAACTTGTTCCTACATAGTAACTTGCAACCTTGAATGAGAATCTGCTTGCTTACAGCAACGTGCTATATGTTCTGAAAGCCCGAATTGGGAATCTGTGTCAAAACTTTGTTAGGAATTATGTGATCCTTACTAGCTGGAAGTAAGGGAGATGGGGCATGAAGTTATCTAGGAGTTGGGGTCATACAACGTTTAGCTCAGTTCTGGGCATCTTTGAAATACCTATACAAACTTGTTCCTACATAGTAACTTGCCACTTTGAATGAGAATGTGCTTGCTTACAGCAACGTGCTATATGTTCTGAATGCCCGAATTGGGAATCTGTGTCAAAACTTTGGTAGGAATTATGTGACTCTTACTAACTGGAAGTAAGGGAGTTGGGGCATGAATTTATTTCTAGAAGTTGGACACATACCAATTTTAGCTCAGTTCTGGACTTCTTTGAAATACCTATACAAACTTGTTCCTACATAGTAATTTGCAACTTTTAATGAGAATGTGCTTGCTTACAGCAACGTGCTATATGTTCTGAATGCCCGAATTGGGAATCTGTATCTAAACTTTGTTAGGAATTATGTGATCCTTACTAGCTGGAAGTAAGGGAGTTGGGGCATGAAGTTATTTCTAGAGGTTGGACACATACCAAGTTTAGCTCAGTTCTGGGCATCTTTGAAATACCTATACAAACTTGTTCCTACTTAGTAACTTTCAATTTTGAATGAGAATGTGCTTGCTTACAGCAAGGTGCTATATGTTCTGAATGCCCGAATTGGGAATCTGTGTCAAAACTTTGTTAGGAATTATGTGATCCTTACTAGCTGGAAGTAAGGGAGATGGGGCATGAAGTTATTTCTAGGAGTTGGAGACATACCACGGTTAGCTCAGTTCTGGGCATCTTTGAAATACCTATACAAACTTGTTCCTACATAGTAACTAGCAACTTTGAATGAGAATGTGCTTGCTTACAGCAACGTGCTATATGTTCTGAATGCCCGAATTGGGAATCTGTGTCAAATCTTTGTTAGGAATTATGTGATCCTCACTAGCTGGAAGTAAGTGAGATGGGGCATGAAGTTATTTCTAGGAGTTGGAGACATACAAACTTCAGCTCAGTTCTGGGCATCTTTGAAAGTCCTATACAAACTTGTTCCTACACAGTAACTTGCTTCTTAGAATGAGAATGTGCTTGCTTACAGCAACGTGCTATATGTTCTGAATGCCCGAATTGGGAATCTGTGTCAAAACTTTGTTAGGAATTATGTGATCCTCACTAGCTGGAAGTAAGGGAGATGGGGCATGAAGTTATTTCTAGGAGTTGGAGACATACAAACTTGAGCTCAGTTCTGGGCATCTTTGAAATACCTATACAAACTTGTTCCTACATAGTAACTTGCTTCTTAAAATGAGAATGTGCTTGCTTACAGCAACGTACTATATGTTCTGAATGCCCGAATTGGGAATCTGTGTCAAAACTTTGTTAGGATTTATGTGATCCTTACTAGCTGGAAGTAAGGGAGATGGAGCATGAAGTTATTTCTAGGAGTTGGAGACATACCCACTTTAGCTCATTTCTGGGCATCTTTGAAATACCTATAGAAACTTGTTCCTGCATTGTAACTTGCTAGATGGACTGAGAAAGTGCTTGCTTAAAGCAACGTGCTATATGTTCTGAATGCCTGAATTGGGAATCTGTGTCAAAGGTTTGTTAGGATTTATGTGATCCATACTAGACGGAAGTAAGGGAGATGGGGCATGAAGTTATTTCTAGGAGTCGGAGACATACCAAGTTTAGCTCAGTTCTGGGCATCTTTGAAATACCTATACAAACTTGTTCCTACATAGTAACTTGCAACTTTGAATGAGAATGTGCTTGCTTACACAACGTGCTATATGTTCTGAATGCCCGAATTGGGAATCTGTGTCAAAACTTTGTTAGGAATTATGTGATCCTTACTAGCTGGAAGTAAGGGAGATGGGGCATGAAGTTATTTCTAGGAGTTGGAGACATACAACGTTTAGCTCAGTTCTGGGCATCTTTGAAATACCTATAGAAACTTGTTCCTACATAGTAACTTGCTACTTGGAATGAGAAAGTGCTTCCTTAAAGCAACGTGCTATATGTTCTGAATGCCCGAATTGGGAATGTGTCAAAACTTTGTTAGGGATTATGTGATCCTAACTAGATGGAAGTAAGGGAAATCGGACATGAAGTTATTTCTAGGAGTTGGAGACATACCCACTATAGCTCAGTTCTTTGCATCTTTGAAATACCTATATAAACTTGTTCCTATATAGTAACTTGCTACTTTGGATGAGGAAGTGCTTGCTTAAAGGAACGTGCTATATGTTCTGAATGCCCGAATTGGGGATCTGTGTCAAAACTTTGTTAGGAATTATGTGATCCTTACTAGCTGAAAGTAATGGAGATGAGGCATGAAGTTATTTCTAGGAGTTGGAGACATAACCACTTTAGCTCAGTTCTGGGCATCTTTGAAATACCTATAGAAACTTATTCCTACATTGTAACTTGCTACTTGGAATGAGAAAGTGCTTGCTTAAAGCAACGTGCTATATGTTCTGAATGCCCGAATTGGGAATCTATGTCAAAACTTTGTTAGGAATTATGTGATACTTACCAGCTGGAAGTAAGGGAGATGAGGCATGAAGTTATTTCTAGTATTTGGAGACATACCAAGGTTAGGTCAGTTCTGGGCATCTTTGAAATACCTATACAAACTTGTCACTACATAATAACTTCCAACTTTGAATGACAATGTGCTTGCTTACAGCAACGTGCTATATGTTATGAATGCTCGAAGTGGGAATCTGTGTCAAAACTTTGTTAGGAATTATGTGATGCTTACCAGCTGGAAGTAAGGGAGAAGGGGCATGATGTTATTTCTAGGAGTTGGAGACATACCCACTTTAGCTCAGTTCTGGGCATCGTTGAAATACCTATACAAACTTGTTCCTACATAGTAACTTGCAACTTTGAATGAGAATGTGCCTGCTTACAGCAACGTGCTATCTGTTCTGAATGCCCGAATTGGAAATCTGTGTCAAAACTTTGTTAGGAATTATGTGATCCTTACTAGCTGGAAGTAAGGGAGATGGGGCATGAAGTTATTTCTAGGAGTTGTAGACATACCCACTTTAGCTCAGTTCTGGGCATCTTTGAAATACCTATACAAACTTGTTCCTACATAGTAAGTTGCAACTTTGAATGAGAATGTGCTTGCTTACAGCAACGTGCTATCTGTTCTGAATGCCCGAATTGGGAATCAGTGTCAAAACTTTCTTAGGAATTATGTGATCCTTACTAGCTGGAAGTAAGTGAGATGGGGCATCAAGTTATTTCTAGGAGTTGGAGACATACCAAGTTTAGCTCAGTTCTGGGCATCTTTGAAATGCCTATACAAACTTGTTCCTACATAGTAACTTGCAACTTTGATTGAGAATGTGTTTGCTTACAGCAACGTGCTATATGTTCTGAATGCCCGAATTGGAAATCTGTGTCAAAACTTGTTAGGAATTATGTGATCCTTACCAGATGGAAGTAAGGGAGATGCAGCATGAAGTTATTTCTAGGAGTTGGAGGCATACCCACTTTAGCTCATTTCTGGGCATCTTCTTAAAATACCTATAGAAACTTGTTCCTGCATTGTAACTTGCTACTTGGACTGAGAAAGTGCTTGCTTAAAGCAACGTGCTATATGTTCTGAATGCCTGAATTGGGAATCTGTGTCAAAGGTTTATTAGGAATTATGTGATCCATACTAGACGGAAGTAAGGGAGATGGGGCATGAAGTTATTTCTAGGAGTCGGAGACATACCAAGTTTAGCTCAGTTCTGGGCATCTTTGAAATACCTATACAAACTTGTTCCTACATAGTAACTTGCAACTTTGAATGAGAATGTGCTTGCTTACACAACGTGCTATGTGTTCTGAATGCCCGAATTGGGAATCTGTGTCAAAACTTTGTTAGGAATTGTGTGATCCTTACTAGCTGGAAGTAAGGGAGATGGGGCATGAAGTTATTTCTAGGAGTTGGAGACATACAACGTTTAGCTCAGTTCTGGACATCTTTGAAATACCTATAGAAACTTGTTCCTACATAGTAACTTGCTACTTGGAATGAGAAAGTGCTTCCTTAAAGCAACGTGTTATATGTTCTGAATGCCTGAATTGGGAATGTGTCAAAACTTTCTTAGGGATTATGTGATCCTAACTAGATGGAAGTAAGGGAAATCGGACATGAAGTTATTTCTAGGAGTTGGAGACATACCCACTTTAGCTCAGTTCTTTGCATCTTTGAAATACCTATATAAACTTGTTCCTATATAGTAACTTGCTACTTCGGATGAGAAAGTGCTTGCTTAAAGGAACGTGCTATATGTTCTGAATGCCCGAATTGGGGATCTGTGTCAAAACTTTGTTAGGAATTATGTGATCCTTACTAGCTGGAAGTAATGGAGATGAGGCATGAAGTTATTTCTAGGAGTTGGAGACATACCCACTTTAGCTCAGTTCTGGGCATCTTTGAAATACCTATAGAAACTTATTCCTACATTGTAACTTGCTACTTGGAATGAGAAAGTGCTTGCTTAAAGCAACGTGCTATATGTTCTGAATGCCCGAATTGGGAATCTGTGTCAAAACTTTGTTAGGAATTATGTGATCCTTACTAGCTGGAAGTAAGGAAGATGGGGCATGAAGTTATTTCTAGGAGTTGGAGACATACCATGTTTAGCTCAGTTCTGGACATCTTTGAAATACCTATACAAACTTGTTCCTACATAGTAACTTGCAACTTTAAATGAGAATGTGCTTGCTTACAGCAACGTGCTATATGTTCTGAATGCCCGAATTGGGAATCTGTGTCAAAACTTTGTTAGGAATTATGTGATCCTTACTAGCTGGAAGTAAGGGAGAGGGGGCATGAAGTTATTTCTACAAGTTGGAAACATACCAAGTTTAGCTCAGTTCTGGGCATCTTTGAAATACCTATATAAACTTGTTCCTACATAGTAACTTGCTACTTGGAATGAGAAAGTGCTTGCTTAAAGCAACGTGCTATATGTTCTGAATGCCCGAATTGGGAATCTGTGTCAAAACTTTGTTAGGAATTATGTGATCCTTACTAGCTGGAAGTAAGGGAGATGGGGCATGAAGTTACTTCTAGGTGTTGGAGACATACCAAGATTAGCTCAGTTCTGGGCATCTTTGAAATGCCTATACAAACTTGTTCCTACATAGTAACTTGCAACTTTGACTGAGAATGTGTTTGCTTACAGCAACGTGCTATATGTTCTGAATGCCCGAATTGGGAATCTGTGTCAAAACTTTGTTAGGAATTATGTGATCCTTAGTAGCAGGAAGAAAGGGAAATGGGGCATGAAGTTAATGCTAGGATTTGGAGACATATCCACTTTAGCTCAATTCTGCGGATCTTTGAAAGTCCTATACAAACTTGTTCCTACATACTAACTTGCAACTTTGAATGAGAAAGTGCTTGCTTACAGCAACGTGCTGTATGTTCCGAATGCCCGAATTGGGAATCTGTGTCAAAACTTGTTAGGAATTATGTGATCCTTACCAGATGGAAGTAAGGGAGATGGAGCATGATGTTATTTATAGGAGTTGGAGACATACTCACTTTAGCTCAGTTCTGGGCATCTTTGAAATACCTATAGAAACTTGTTCCTGCATTGTAACTTGCTACTTGGACTGAGAAAGTGCTTGCTTAAAGCAACGTGCTATATGTTCTGAATGCCCGAATTGGGAATCTGTGTCAAAGGTTTGTTAGGAATTATGTGATCCTTACTAGATGGAAGTAAGGGAGATGGGGCATGAAGTTATTTCTAGGAGTCGGAGACATACCAAGTTTAGCTCAGTTCTGGGCATCTTAGAAATACCTATACAAACTTGTTCCAACATAGTAACTTGCAACTTTGAATGAGAATGTGCTGGCTTACACAACGTGCTATATGTTCTGAATGCCCGAATTGAGAATCTGTGTCAAAACTTTGTTAGGAACTAGGTGATCCTTACTAGCTGGAAGTAAGGGAGATGGGGCATGAAGATTTTTCTAGGAGTTGGAGACATACCCACTTTAGCTCAGTTCTGGGGATCTTTGAAAGTCCTATACAAACTTGTTCCTAGATAGTAACTTGCAAATTGGAATGTGAAAGTGCTTGCTTACAGCAACGTGCTATATGTTCTGAATGCCTAAATTGGGAATCTGTGTCAAAACGTTGTTAGGAATTATGTGATCCTTACTAGCTGGAAGTAATCGTGATGGGGCATGAAGTTATTTCTAGGAGTTGGAGACATACCCACTTTAGCTCAGTTCTGGGGATCTTTGAAAGACCTATAGAAACTTATTCCTACATTGTAACATGCTACTTGGAATGAGAAAGTGCTTGCTTAAAGCAACGTGCTATATGTTCTGAATGCCCGAATTGGGAATCTGTGTCAAAACTTTGTTAGGAATTATGTGATCCTTACTAGCTGGAAGTAAGGGAGATGGGGCATGAAGTTATTTCTAGGATTTGGAGACATACAACGTTTAGCTCAGTTCTGGGCATCTTTGAAATACCTATATAAACTTGTTCCTACATAGTAACTTGCTACTTGGAATGAGAAAGTGCTTGCTTAAAGGAACGTGCTATATGTTCTGAATGCCGGAATTGGGAATCTGTGTCAAAACTTTGTTAGGAATTATGTGATCCTTACTAGCTGGAAGTAAGGGAGATGGGGCATGAAGTTACTTCTAGGTGTTGGAGACATACCAAGATTAGCTCAGTTCTGGGCATCTTTGAGATATCTATACAAGGTTGTTCCTACATAGTAACTTGCGTCTTTGAATGAGAATGTGCTTGCTTACAGCAACGTGCTATATGTTCTGAATGCCCGATTTGGGAATCTGTGTCAAAACTTTGTTAGGAATTATGTGATCCTCACTAGCTGGAAGTAAGGGAGATGCGGCATGAAGTTATTTCTAGGAGTTGGAGACATACCCACTTTAGCTCAGTTCTGGGCATCTTTGAAATACCTATACAAACTTTTTCCTACATAGTAACTTGCAACTTTGAATGAGAATGTGCTTGCTTACAACAACGTGCTATATGTTCTGAATGCCCGAATTGGGAATCTGTGTCAAAACTTTGTTAGGAATTATGTGATCCTTACTAACTGGAAGTAAGGGAGATGGGGCATGAATTTATTTCTAGGAGTTGGAGACATACCCACTTTACCTCAGTTCTGGGTATCTTTGAAATACCTATACAAACTTGTTCCTACATAGTAACTTGCTAGTTGGAATGAGAAAGTGCTTGCTTAAAGCAAGGTGCTATATGTTCTGAATGCCCGAATTGGGAATTTGTGTCAAAACTTTGTTAGGAATTATGTGATCCTTACTAACTGGAAGTAAGGGAGATGGGGCATAAAGTTATTTCTAGGAGTTGGAAACATACCAAGTTTAGCTCAGTTCTGGGCATCTTTGAAATACCTATACAAACTTGTTCCTACATAGTAACTTGCAACTTTGAATGAGAATGTGCTTGCTTACAGCAACGTGTTATATGTTCTGAATGCCCGAATTGGGAATCTGTGTCAATAGTTTGTTAGGTATTATGTGATCCTTACTAGCTGGAAGTAAGGGAAATGGGGGATGAAGTTTTTTCTCGGAGTTGGAGACATGCCCACTTTAGCTCAGTTCTGGGGATCTTTGAAGGTCCTATACAAACTTGTTCCTAGATAGTAACTTGCAACTTTGAATGTGAAAGGGCTTGCTTACAGCAACGTGTTATATGTTCTGAATGCCTGAATTTGGAATATGTGTCAAAACTTTGTTAGAAATTATGTGATCCTTACTAGCTGGAAGTAAGGGAGATGGGGCATGAAGCTTTCTCTACGAGTTGGAGACATACCCACTTTAGCTGAGTTCTGGGGGTCTTTGAAAATCATATACAAACTTGTTACTACATAGTCACTTGCTTCTTGGAATCAGAAAGTGCTTGCTTAAAGCAACGTGCTATATGTTCTGAATGCCCGAATTGGGAATCTGTGTCAAAATTTTTTTAGGAATTATGTGATCCTTACTAGCTGGAAGTAAGGGAGATGGGGCATGAAGTTATTTCTGGGATTTGGAGACATACCCACTTTAGCTCAGTTCTGGGCATCTTTGAAATACCTATAGAAACTTGTTCGTACATAGTAACTTGCTACTTGGAATGAGAACGTGCTTGCTTAAAGCAACGTGCTATATGTTCTGAATGCCCGAATTGGGAATCTGTGTCAAAACTTTGTTAGGAATTATGTGATCCTTACAAGCTGTAAGTAAGGGAGATGGGGCATGAAGTTATGTCTAGGAGTTGGAGACGTACCCACTTTAGCTGAGTTCTGGGCATCTTTGAAAGTCCTATACAAACTTGTTCCTACATAGTAACTTGCAACTTGGAATGAGAAAGTGCTTGCTTAAAGCAACGTGCTATATGTTCTGAATGCCCGAATTGAGAATCTGTGTCAAAACATTGATAGGAATTATGTGATCCTTACTAGCTGGAAGTAAGGGAGATGGATCATGAAGACATTTCTAGGAGTTCGAGACATACCCTGTTTACCTCTGTTTTGGTGATCTTTGAAAGTCCTATACAAACTTGTTCCTACATAGTAACTGGCAACTTGGAATGAGAAAGTGCTTGCTTACAGCAACGTGCTATATGTTCTGAATGTCCGAATTCGGAATCTGTGTCAAAACTTTGTTAGGAGTTAGGTGATCCTTACTAGCTGGAAGTAAGGGAGATGGGGCATTATGTTATTTCTAGGAGTTGGAGAAATACCCACTTTTGCTCAGTTCTGGGAATCTTTGAATGTCCTATACAAACTTGTTCCTATATAGTAACTTGCATCTTGGAATGAGAAAGTACTTGCTTAAAGCAACGTGCTATATGTTCTGAATGCCCGAATTGGGAATCGGTGTCAAATCTTTGTTAGGAATTATGTGATCCTTACTAGCTCAAAGTAAGGGAGATGGGGCATGAAGTTATTTCTATGAGTTGGAGACATACCCACTTTAGCTGAGTTCTGGAAATCTTTGAAAGTCCTATACAGACTTGTTCCTAGATAGTAACCTGCAACTTGGAAGAAGAAAGTGATTGCTTAAAGCAACGTGCTATTGTTCTGCATTTCCGAATTGGGAATCTGTGTCAAAACTTTGTTAGGAATTATGTGACCCTAACTATCTGGAAGTAAGGGAGATGGGGCATGAATATATTTGTATAAGTTGGAGGCATACCCACTTTAGGTCAGTTCTGGGAATCTTTGAATGTCCTATACAAACTTGTTCCTAGATAGTAACTTGCAACTTGGAATGAGAAAGTGCTTGCTTCAAGCAACGTGCTATATGTTCTGAATGCCCGAATGGGGAATCTGTGTCAAAACTTTGTTTGGAATTATGTGATCCTTAGTAGACGGAAGTAAGGGAAGGGGGCATTAAGTTATTTCTAGGAGTTGGAGACATACCCTCTTTAGCTCAGTTCTGGGGATCATTGAATGTCCTATAGAAACTAGTTCCTACATAGTAACTTGCAACTTGGAATGAGAAAGTGCTTGCTTAGAGCAACGTGCTATATGTTCTGAATGTGCGAATTGGGAATCTGTGTCAAAACTTTGTTTGGAATTATGTGATCCTTAGTAGATGGAAGTAAGGGAGATGGGGCATGAAGTTATTTCTAGGAGATAGAGACATACCCACTTTAGCTCAGTTCTGGCAATCATTGCACTTCCTGTACAAACTTGTTTCTACACAGCAGCTTGCAACTTGGAATGAGTAAGTGCTTGCTCAAATCAACATACCATATGTTCTAAATGCCCGAATTGGGAGTCTGTGTCAAAACTTTTTTAGGAATTATGTGATCCTTAGTAGATGGAAGTAAGGGTATGGGCCATGAAGTTATTCCTAGGAGTTGGAGACACACCTACTTAAGCTCATTTCTGGGAATCATTGCAAGGCCTATACCAACTTGTTGTTAGATAGCAACTTGCAACTTGGAATCAGAAAGTGCTTCTTCAAAGGAAAGTGCTATTTCTTCTCAATGCACCAAACATGAATCTCTTCCAAATCTTCTTTAGGATTTATGTGATCCTTAGTAGCTGGAAGTAAGGGAGATGGAGCAAGAAGTTATTTCCTGGAGTTGGAGTCATAGCAAGATTTTCTCAGCTGTGGGCATCTTTGCATGTCCTATACAACTTGCTAGACAGCAACTTGCAACTTTGAATCAGAATGTGTTTCTTCAAAGGAACTGGCTATTTCTTCTCGATGCCCAAAAAGGGAATCTGTGCCCAATCTGGTCAGGAAATGTGTGATACTTACCAGATGGAAATAAGTGAGATGGGGCATGAAGTTATTTCCAGGAGATAGACACATACCCACTTTCGCTCAGTTCTGGCAATCATTGCAAGTCCTATATAAACTTGTTTCTACACAGCAGCTTGCAACTTGGAATGAGAAAGTGCTTGCTCAAAGCAACGTTCTATGTGTTCTGAATGCCAGAATTGGGAATCTGTGTCAGAACTTTTTTAGGAATTATGTGAACCTTTCTAGATGGAAGTAAGGGAGATAGGGCATGAAGTTATTTCTAGAAGTTGGAGACATACCCACTTAAGCTCAGTTCTGAGAATCTTTGCAAGTCCTATGCAAACTTGTTGCTAGACAGCAACTTGAAACTTGGAATCAGAAAGTGCTTCTTCAAAGGTACGTGCCATTTCTTCACAAAGCACCAAACATTAATCTGTGCCAAAACTTCTTTAGTAATTATGTGATCCTTACGAGATGGAAGTAAGGGAGACGGAGCATGAAGTTATTTCCAGGACTTGCAGTCATACCCAGTTTTTCTCAGCTGTGGGATTCTTTGCAAGTCTTATACAAACTTGTTACTAGACAATAACTTGCAACTTGGAATCTGAAAGTGTTTCTTCAAAGGAACTTGCGATTTCTTCTCAATGCCCAAAAAGGGAATCTTTGACAAGTTTTTTTAGGAATTATGTCATCCCTACTAGATGGAAGTAAGGGAGATAGGGCATGAAGACATTTCTAGGAGTTGAAACATGCCCACTTTAGCTCATCTCTGGGAATTTTTGCAAGTCCTATACAAACTTGTGGCTAGACAACAATTGCAACTTTGAATCCGAAAGTGCTTCGTCAAAGGAACATGCTATATCTTCTCAAGGCACCAAACGTTAATCTCTAGCAAAACTTCTTTAGGAATTATGTCATCCTTACTAGCTGTACGTAAGGGAAATGGGGCATGCAGTTATTTCCGGACATAGAGACCTACTCACTGTAGCTAAGTTCTGGCAATCTTTGCCAGTGCTATACAAACTTTCTTCTACACAGCAGCTTACAACTTCGAATGAGAAAGTGGTTTCTCAAGGGAACGTGTTATTTCTTCTCAATGTCCTAATTGGGAATCTGTGTCAAACCTTTATTAAGAATTATATAAACCTTACTAGATGGAAGAAAGGGAGATGGGGCATGAAGTTATTTCTAGGAGTTGGATACAGACCCACGTTAGTCCAGCTCTGGGAATCTTTGCCAGTCCTATACAAGGTTGTTGCTAGAGATCAACTTGCTGCTTGGAATCAGAAACTGCTTCATCACTGGAACGTGCTTTTTCTTCTCAAGACACCAAGTATTAATCTCTCCCAAAACATCTTTAGGAATTATGTGATCCTTACACGATGGAAGTATTTGAGATGGACCATGATTTTATTTCCATGACTTGAAGTCATACCCAGTTTTTCTCAGCTGTGGGCATCTTTGCAAGTCCTACAGAACTTGTTGCTTGACAGCAACTTGCAACTTAGAATCAGAAAGTGTTTCTTCAAAGGAACGTGCTATATCTTCTCAATGCCCAAAAAGGGAATCTGAGACAAAACTTATTTAGGAATTATGTGATCCTTATTAGCTGTAAGTAAAGGAAATGGGGCATGCAGTTATTTCTAGGAGATAGAGACATACTCACTTTAGCTCAGTTCTGGAAATCTTGGCCAGTCCTATGCAAACTTGTTTCTACGCAGCATCTTACAACTTGGAATGAGAAAGTGCTTCCTCAAGGGAATGTGCTATTTCTTCTCAATGCCCTAATTGGAAATCTGTGTCAAACTTTTTTTAGGAATTATGTGATCCTTATGAGATGGACGTAAGAGACATGGGGCATGAAGTTATTTCCCGGACTTGGATTCTTACCCAGTGCTTGCTCAAAGGAACTTGCAATTTCTTCTCAATGCCCATTTGGGAATCTGTGACAAATCTTTTTTAGGAAATATGTGATCCTTACTAGATGGAAGTAAGGGAGATGGGCCATGAATTTATTTCTAGGAGTTGAAGACATACCCACTTATGCTCATCTCTGGGAATCTTTGCAAGTCCTATACAAACTTGTTGCTAGGCAGCAACTTGCAACTTGGAATCAGAAAGTGCTTCTTCAAAGGAATGTGTTATTTCTTCTCAAGGTACCAAACTTTAATCTGTCCCAAATCTTCTTTAGGAATTATGTGATCCTTACTAGGTGGAAGTAAGTGAGATGCGGCTTGAAATTCTTTCCAGGAATGGGTGCTATATATGGCTTGGCTTACCTCAACTCTGGATTGCCAGTCCTATAGTAACCTGTTGCCATACCTGCCCTGAGAAGCCATGATCAAGACACTGTCTTCTGAAAGGCATTTGAGATTCTTTCTCAAGGACCAAAAATGGCATCTTTTTCTTAACCTGGTTTACGTGTCTGATCATTACAAGATGGAAGGGAGAGAGTTCAGGCACAAAGCAATTTTTAGGAATGGATGTCACACCCAGTTTCGCTCAGCTCAAGGTATTACTGC
This sequence comes from Diceros bicornis minor, assembly GCF_020826845.1. NCBI lineage: Eukaryota > Metazoa > Chordata > Mammalia > Perissodactyla > Rhinocerotidae > Diceros > Diceros bicornis. The sequence goes on along the minus strand of NC_080753.1, from coordinate 67,300,998 downwards.
CAGTCCTATACAAACATTTTGCCAGACAGCGACTTGGAACTTGAAGAAAGAAAGTGCCAACTCAAAGAAATGTGTAATTATTTCTGAAGTCCCAAAATGGTAGTCTGTGCCAAACTTGTTTAAGTATTATGTGAGCCTTATTAACTTGCACTAAGGGAGATGCGGCATGAATTTATTTCCAGGAATGGGTGCTATACATGGTTTGGCTCAGCTCCACTCTGGATTGTCAGTCCTCTACAAACCTGTTGCCAGAGCTGCCCTGAGAAGCCGGTATCAGAACATTGTCTTCTGAAAGACATGTGAGAATCCTTCTCAAGGGCCGTAAATGGCTTCATGTTCTAAACTTCGTTTAGGTATGTGATCCTTATGAGATGGAAGGGAGAGTGATCAGGCACAAAATCATTTTCAGGAAAGGGTGTCATACCCAGTTTAACTCAGCTCTAGCTATGTTTTGCAGTCCTATACAAACTTGTTGCTAGACAGCGACTTGCAACTTGGAATCAGAATGTGCCTCCTCAAAGGAACGTGCAAATCCTTCTCAAGGCCCCAGAGAGCATTCTGAGCCAAATCTTGTTTAGGTACTATGTGATCCTTACTAGATTGAAGGAAGTGAGATGGGGCATCAAGTTATTTCCAGAAATGAGTGCTAGACATGTTTTGGCTTATGTCTACTCTAGATTTCCCGTCCTATACAAACCTGTTCCCAGACGTGACCTGACAAGCCTGATTCAGAACTCTGCCTTCTGAAAGTCATGTGAAAATCCTTCTCAAGGGCTGTAAATGCCATCATGTTCTAAACCTGGTTTCAGTGTATGATCTTTGCGAGATGGAAGGGAGAGGGATCTGGTACAAAGTTATTTTCTGGAGTGGGCATCATACCCAGTTTAGCTAAGCTCTAGGTATGATTGCCAGTCCTATGCAAACTTGTTGCTAGACAGCGACTTGGAACTTGGAATCAGATACTGCCTTCTCAAAGGAACGTGAGATTGTTTGTGAAGGCCCAAAACGTGAATCTGTACCAAAATTTGTTTAGGTATTATGAGATACTAGCTGGAAGGAAGGTAGATGGGGAATGAAGTTATTTCCAGGATTGTGTGCTAGACCTGGTTTGCCTCAGGTCCACTTTGGATTTCCAGTCCTATACAAACCTCTTCCCTGATCAGCACTGACAAGCCAGGATCAGAACACTGCCTTCTGAAAGGCATGTGAGAATCCTTCTCATGTGCCATATATGGCATCATGTTGTAAACCTGGTTTCACTGTGTGATCCTTACGAGATGTAACGGGGAGAGATCAGGCACAAAGTTATTTCCAGGAATGGGTGTCATACCAAGTTTAGATCACCACTGGTATGATTGCCCATCCTATACAAACTTGTTGCTAGACAGCGACTTGGAACTTGGAATGAGAATGTGCCTTCTCAAAGGAACGTGTGATTCCCTCTGAAGTCCCTAACTGGGAACCCGTTCCAAATGTTGTTCAGTTACTACTTGATCCTTACTAATTGGAAGGAAGAAGTGGCTGTGCAGTTGCCGTGCCCAGGTGAGGCTCACCCCGAGGCGGTCGTGAGGGTGGTGGGTGGAATTGGGATGGCGTGTGTGTTGGCACCAGCAGTGGCGACAGAGACTCAGAGATCAGGGATCTCTCTCTCTCTCTCTCTCTCTGTCTTTCTGTCTCTCTCTCTTTTTCTCTCTCAGGGACCTGAGGAGAGGAGGTTGGCATGCCCTGCCCACCTCACTTACCTCTCCCCTGGGCCCTTCTTTCTCAGGCCACTCCAGGAGCCCTGCGGGCTTGGATTCCACCCATCAGACCAAGGGTACATGCGCAGCCACCGGGACCTGTGGCAGGCCTCAAGAGTCCTCAGTTGAGGCCCCGCCGACTGCCAGTCTCTGACCGGGTGGGGCTCTCTTTCTTGCCTGCCAGATTCAGGTGAAGAAGGAATGCCGCCCTTCTTTACTTGGCTTCAGCTGTTGTCTCCCTCCATTCCCCCACTTCCACTCAACTGGCTGGCTGCTTCCCTTCTTTGGAAGCGGTGGTCTGCCCCTGGTGGCCAAAGGCAGACTGGGGTGGGAGGTCAAGGCTCTGTTTCAGCCAGCTGTTTTGTGCCAGGCCTCATTTCATCCTGGAAAGACAGAACCATAGCGTCACCCCAGGCCTGCACTTTTTGACTCCAACCAGGTGGAGGAAAGGCTCTGTGGAGTCCGAAGGGCTGAGACAGGCATATGGCAATGTAATGAGTGTGGCCCAAGCAGGCCTCAGGCCTAGGGACCCGAGCCCACACTGGGCACACCCTTCCAGCATCAGGTCCCAGCCTCTTCTCTGGAGTTGGGAAGGCCTGGCCTTCCTAGTGCCCAGGTTATGGCTCTGAGGAGAAATCCATGATGGAGGGCATGTGTAAGGTCCTCTGCCTGAGGGTGCAGGTGCAGTGCCCATGGCGACAGCAAGGCTGGCTCGGCTTGCCTGCTTTCTCCAAAGGAGGCTGGCCAACCAGCCAAAGCAGCCACCTGGTCCATGCCCCTTTTGAGTGGACAAGTTCTGGAGGAAAATGCTCTGGGGCCTGGCACCAAGATTCCTTGGATGTGTGCTGGGCCCCATCAGAGCAGGAAGCAGCCTGGCAACCAGTGTGCCAGACCTGAGATCTGGTCTCCCACACCTGCATCCCTGTCCAACCCAGACCTCTCGAGGGAGGACGATGGTCTTGGCAGTGGTGAGTGAGGAAGGACTGGCAGTAAGACTTTCCTGGGATGCTCCGGGAGAGGGGGCCAGGGGATGGCCTGCCCCTGGCCAGGACTGCGGGACTGACCCAGCTCAGGGCTGTCAGGGGCAGAGAATCACCCTCTGCCCCTTCCCTTTAGGTTCTTATGGCAGGCCAAATGCTTAACAAATCAGATTATCTGGAGAAAATAATACCAAGCTTAAGCACGTGTGTACATGGGGGAAACCAGGGAAACTGAGTCTCTAAACACAATGGCAGAGATTCTCCTCTTATATCCTATCTTCACCCAAAAACAAAGGAGGATTTTGGGGATGGGGTTTTGGGATTAGAGAGAGGCAGAAGATAATTATCATGGAGTGGGACATGTAAACAATTGTCTGAACCATTTCCCCTGCACTGGGTTCAGGTCCAGAAGGGACAGCATGGAGGTGACCAGGAACTGGCCTCTCTGTGGTGGGGCTGGCCCAAGACAGCAGTGGTGGTGGGTGGAAGTGGGATGGCATCTGAGTTGGTACCAGCCATGGTGACAGCGACTCAGAGATGAGGGATCTCTCTGTCTCTCTGTCTGTCTGTCTCTCTGTCTCTCTCTCGGGCACCTAAGGAGAGGAGGTTGGCATGTCCTGCCCACCTCGCCTACCTCTCCCATGAGCCTTTCTTTCTCTGGCTGCTCCGGGAGCCCTGCAGGCTTGGGTTCAAACTGTCAGGCCAAGGGCGCAAATATGGCTGCCGGGGCCTAGGGCAGGCATCGGGGGTCCTCAGTCAAGGCGCCGCCTGCCCTCCAGGCTCTGACAGACTGGGGTGCTCTCTTGCGCCCACCAGGTACAGGTGAATAAGGTGCACCAACGTTCTTGACTTGGCTTCAGGTGTTGTCTCCTTCCCATCCTCCGCTTCCACTCAGCTCGCAGGGTGCTTCCCTTCTTTGGAAGCAGTGGTCTGGCTCTGGTGGCCAAAGGCAGACTGGGGTGCCAGGCCAAGGTTTTGCCTCAGCCAGCTGCTTCGTCCCGGGCCTCATTTCTTCCTGGAAAGACAGAACCACAGCCTCACCCCACGCCTGAACTTTTCAACTCCAACCAGGTGGAGGAAATGCTCTGTGGAGTCAGAAAGGCCGAGACAGGCATAGGACAAAGCAGTGAGTGTGGCCCCAGCAGGCTACAGGCCTAGGGAGCCGGGGCCACACTAGACAAGCCCTTCTGATGACAGGTCCCAGCCTCTTCTCTGGAGTCAGCAAGGCCTGGCCTTCTTAATGCCCAGGCCACGGCTCTGGGGAGAAATCCATGATGGAGGGCACACATGAATCCCTGTGCCTGAGGGCCCAGGTGCCATACCCAGGGCAGACTGCAAGGCTGTCTCGGCTCGTCTGCTTTGTCCAAAGGAGTCTGGCCAACAAGCTGAACCAGCCACGTGTGCCAGGCCCCTTTCAAGGGGACAAGTTCTGGAGCAAAGAGCCCTGGGGCCTGCCGCCAAGTTTTCTGGGGCTTGTTCTGGGCCCCGTCAGAGGAAGAAGCAGCCTGGCAACCGGTGTGCCAGACCTGAGATCTGGCGCCCTACCACACCCGAGTTCCATTCCTGCCCAGGCCTCCCAAGGGAGGAAGACGGACTTGGCAGTGGCGAATGTGGTGGGGCTGGTGCTGAGCATTTCCTGGGATGCCCCAGGAGAGGGCGCCTGGGGATGGGCTACCCCTGGCCAGGTCTCAGGGACCAAGCCAGCTCAGAGCTGTCGGGAGCAGAGAGAGAATCCCCCTCCGCACTTTCCCTTAAGGTTCTTATGACTGGCCAAATCATTAACAAGTCAGGTTAGCTGGAGAAAATAGTACCAAGCTTAAGAACTTGTGTACATGGGAGAATCCCAGGAAACTGAATCTCTCAGCACAGTAGCAGAGATTGTCCTGTTGAATCCTATTTTCCACTAAAGACAAAGGAGGATGTTGAGGGTTAGGTTTTGGGATTTGAGAGGGGAAGAAGACAATTCCCATGGAGAGTGACATGTAAATGTTTCTCTGAACCCTTTGCCCAGCACTGGGGTCAGGTCCAGAAGGGCCAGAATGGAGAGAATCAGGAACCGGCCTCTCTGTGGTGGGGTTGGAATGGGTGAGGGCGTGGGGGTGGTGGGGGAAGTGGTATGGTATATGAGATGTCACCAGCGGTGGCGGCAGAGACTAATGGTCTGGGATTTCTCTCTCTCTATCTCTCTCTCTCTGTGTTTCTCTCTCTCTGTGTCTCTCTCTCTCTGTCTGTCTCAGGGACCTGACAAGAGGAGGGGGGCATGCCCTGCGCACCTTGCCTACCTCTCCCATGGGCCTTTCTTTCTCTGGCCCCTCCTGGGGCCCTGTGTGCTTGGGTTCAACCTGTCAGGCCAAGGGTGCATGCGTGGCCACTGGGGCCTATGGTGGGCCTTGGGGGTCCTTAGTGAAGGCTCCCCCCATCTGCGAGACTCTGACCAGCTTGGGCATTCCCTCATGCCTGCCAGGTGCAGGTGAAGAAGGTGCACAGCCATTCTTGACTTGGCTTCAGGTGTTGTCTCTCTCCCATCCCCCACTTCCACTCAGCTCGCAGGCTGCTTCCCTTCTTTGGAAGCGGTGGTCTGGCCCTGATGGCCAAAGGTGGACTGGGGTGCGAGGTCAAGGTTCTGCCTTGGCCAGCTGCTTCGACCCAGGCCTCATTTCTTCCTGGAAAGACAGAACCATGGCCTCACCCCACGCACGCACTTTTTGACTCCAACCAGATAGAGGAAAGGCTCTGTGGAGTCAGAAGGGCTGAGACAGGCATACAGCAAAGCAGTGAGTGTGGCCCCAGCAGGCTACAGGACTAGGGAGCCAGGTCCATGCTGGGGAATCCCTTCCAGCGACAGGTCCTAGTCTCTTCTCTTGAGTTGGCAAGGCCTGGCCTTCCTAGTGCCCAGGCCACAGCTCCAGGGAGAAATGCACGATGGAGGGCACCTGTGAGACCCTGTGTCTGAGGGCCCAGGTGCCACACCCAGGGCAGACTGCAACGCTGGCTTGGCTCGCCTGCTTTGTCCAAAGGAGGCTGGCCAACCAGCCGAACCAGCCGAACCAGCCACATTTGCCAGGCCCCTTTCAAGGGGACAAGTTCCGGAGCAAAGAGCCCTGGGGCCTGCCGCCAAGTTTTCTGGGGCGTGTGCTGGGCCCCGTCACAGGTGGAAGCAGTCTGGCAACCTGTGTGCCAGACATGAGATCTGGCAGTCTCCCACACCTGGGTCCCTGCCCCACCCATGCCTACCTTCATCGAGGGAGCACGACGGTCTTGGCAGTTGCGAGTGTAGGTAGTCATTAGAGACTTAACTTGGACTTGTAGTAAAAGAGCCTAACATAAGAACATTGGGCTTGGGCTCTGCCATTTGTAACCTGGGTGAGTTTCCTAGCCTGTGTACCCAGTCTCTTCATCTATAAATTGTGAGAAGAAAAACATCTACTACATCTGGATATTTTGAGTGTTATGTGCGTTAATGTATGTTCAAGCGCAGAATTAACATTCAGAGTGTAGTCCCTGGCTCAGAAGAACTGTTTGATGCTATTATCATAATTATCATTATTTCACGTCCTTATCATCCTCGTGAGTTGCCTGTAAAACCAACCATTATCCACAGTGTCAACAGTTTTCTTCCTGGTCCCTGCTTAAAGGCCTGCAGTTGGTGCCTCGTGCTCTTAATCTCCTGTTTTTATCCCAGTCCTTGTAGGGATACATTTATTCCTTTCTTCTTTGCACTAAGGTGCTGAATTGGGGGCCCACACCCAACCCTGCATGTTCTTTTAATATCCGATGCTTTTGAAACACTTATTACTGTTTACCTGGTGGATTATACTCCCTCACATGAACAACGTACAGAAGATAGGATGTAGGAATCGTTACATGTAGGACTCTGAGTTTATCATAACACAGATTACAGTTGATCAAGGACCAAAGTAGTGTTCCTTAATGCAAAAATCTTCAGAGATGAGTGTGTTCTAATGTGACACCACCTGAAAATAAAACAAGCACATAAAAGCATAAGTAGTTTTAAAAGGAAAAGCACACAACTAAAAGAATTGATCCCATTAAATACACTATTCTATTTGTTTATGTATCAAATTATTGATAGGAAATAGCCAGGTGTAGAGATAGTAGAATTGAAGAATTTCATAGAGAATTATTTAACAATTGTTCATATCTTGTGTTTTACATCTTTGATTAGGGTAATATTTTCACCTTTTCCTTTCCTGGTGTCTCTATCTTTCTCAACTTTTCCAAGAGATATATTTATATTATCCTCTAAAATTTTAGAGAAATTTTTAAAAAGTTCTGAAACATTTTAATTTGTATTAAATTAATGTTGTTGATTTTGTATATTGGAATAGCACTAGATTGCAAGTTAATTAGTGATAATTCGAGATTTAGTTTGGTAAAAGATGGTAGTTGGAATTAATACCAGGATGTTTGTAACCTAGTTTTTCTTCATTATTTGATGTAGTTTTCAAAGTGCCAGAGCTGGTCATTTTTAATATAATAAAGAGTCTCATTTTAAAATATGTGTTCCTGGAGAGGGTGATGGAAGTAAGTAGAAAATAATTTACTGTAGTGACTTGTTTTTCTCTAATGGATCTGTTATAAACCCAACAGCCATATAGCATTCTTTTGTCCAAATGACCTGATGGCACATAAATTTTCTTGCTGTGAATCGAGCAATCTGGGATCACACTATCTTCTCCCTCTTAGTCAGGCTTTCAGTTGTAACAGTGACATTGTCAATAATATAGTGACAAATTTGCACACAGTCTAATATTTACTAAAATATATATATATCAATTGCAAACTTTGATAACATAATTGTTAAGTAAGGAACTATTTGCAGTGCACTTAAGAACTGATTGCTACACATTACTGTGTAGTGACATCATGGTTAAAACCATTCTTTGCAACATGTGGCCCATTTCAATTTTATTTTAAAGGAAAAGGTTCAATAATCTTTCTCTTTTTGAAGAAGAAAGAATTGCATTTCCATCTCAGAAAATTGAGAACTTGTTTTTTGCCTTCGTTTTTCTCTTCAGCTCTTTATATTGCTTATTAATTCACATGTCCAGTTACTTCAGATTCATGGTGCTACCTCCTCTGCCTTTTTCATGGTTCTCACTTTAATTTTTTCATAATCCCGTCTGTGAGAGAGGTTTCTCTCCACCTTCATATATCAAGGAAGGAACTGACCCTCCTTTATGTGAACTTGGAGACAGAGGCCAAAGTGAAGCCTCAGTGCCCCTCCCCACCAGTGAGTGGCAGAAGGGCTGCAGATTCCTGTGAATCTTTTTCTCCCCTCCTGGCTCTCTACATAGTTGGCATTGTCTCCATGGAGGAGCCCAGCTTGTTACAATGGAATTTTTGAAGTCTATAGGAGCTGGCTGAAGGATGAGACTGGCTAGAAAGGACACCAACAAGCAGTGTGTTCCTAAAGTTGGTGGCAGAAACATTAAGAAGAAGAAAACCTTTGCATTTATCTTCTTTTGTCTTTATCTTCTCGCTCTTTGTTTTCCTTTACTTATATGGTACAAACCCTGTCCACCCCCCATGGCGGTTTTTTTTTCCCTCAAATCCCCAGTACTTAGCTGTATATCTTGGTTGTGGTTCAACCCCTGGTGGTTCTTTTTCCTAGAGTCCCCTTGCATTTTATACATATCTCTTTAGTTCAAATTATTTCTGTAATGTAATTTATCTGTTTATACATATCTGTCTTCCTTGCAGACCCCCAACATTTCAAGACCTTTGGGCACATAGTATATACTTAAGTATTTGAGTGAATCAATGAAGATCTTTTGTGGAATAAGATCTAAATAAATAAAATACCTACCCAGCACACGAATGCAAGCATTTGAGAGAGAGTTTTGTGTCTGCTGAAGCAGGCTGTGGACAAGTTTAGGGGCTCAGTGCCAAGGTTACTCAATAGATTTAGATAAAATGAAAGAGATAATTAACTTCAGTTTTAAAATTCATGGAGAACAGGAGCAGGATATCTAGGTGTGACTCAGGACTTGATCATTCTTGTTGCATCTTTGAAAAATCCAGTGCTTTATCTTTCTATGAACATGTGACTGGCCAAGAGAGTGAACAGAGGACTGGCTTTTAGAAAGGCTATTTTGTCACAGGAAATCCTGGAGGAAAATATATGGAAGGAGAGCTGGTAGAAACATGGCAGAAACTTTTTGTGTAGAAACCCTAAAAATTGTGTTTACATGCTGGCTGAAAGAATTGTAATCCAACTTTTCTCCAATATAGATTTGAGCAGCTTTTAAATATCTAGGTATACAAAAGGATTACAATGGAAAATAGATCAAACCTAAAGGAATTTAGGATGGAACAATGAAATGAAGCTGAAATAAGCCAGTGCACTGAAATGTGTTTCAGAAGGACCTGCAGTTTTTTTTTTTAATGTTTTAATTTTTTGTGTGTGTGTGTGTGTGAGGAAGATCAACACTGAGCTAAAATCCATACCTCTCCTCCTTTTTTTGCTGAGGAAGACTGGCCCTGAGCTAACATCCGTCACCAATCCTCTTCCTTTTTTTCCGCCAAAGCCCCAGCAGATAGTTGTATGTCATAGTTGCACATCTTTCTAGTTGCTTTATGTGGGATGCAGCCTCAGCTTGGCCAGAGAAGCAGTTCGTCGGTGCGTGCCTGGGATCCGAACCCAGGCTGACAGTAGCAGAGCTTGGGCACTTAACCACTAAGCCATGGGGCTGGCCCGAGGACCTGCAGTTTTTAAAAGTAGTTGGAAATGTATCCCTCAGGTTTAAAGTAGAAAGGGAAATGGGAACAATTCTCTATCATCTCATGTCCATGAGATTAAAAGCAACAGTCTCTCAGAGAAGCAAAACTTTTCTGGCCTCTAATGTCCCAAAAAAGTGTTTTGAATGGTGCCTAATGAAAGAGATTCTGTGTGACGTAATGCAAATACAGTGTCATCAGCTCATTTTCAAGTTTAGTTCAAACACTTTAGGACACGTTCGGTTGAGGCAATGCAGAATTCTATAAGGGGCCAAGGAAGAGGCTGACAGCATTCCCTCTCTCAGCTTCTCACTTGAAGGGAGAAAATGTTCTTGAACAGAATGACCATGTCTCCTAAAGATAATGCTCCATCTTCAATTTTTCTTTTTGTAAACTCAGCCCACATTTCCCCTTACATATGCAAGCTAAAGCCTGAGTGTAGACATCCTTTGTTGGCAATGAGGAGCAGATCCATGCTGTTAAATGATCAAATAGGCAGAACATACGGTTGGGCCCTTTCAGGAAAATTACAGGTTCAACCCCACCTTCATTGGTGGAGGACATGGTATACCAGAATTAAAATATCTACCATTTATTATGTAGTTAATCATAAATCATGTTATTTAAATGAAATTTAATGAATTCTTCTTCTATTAAGTTGACTAGACTTTAGTCAACCTGATGTATAATTTCATATAGGTGCATTTTTACTTAAAATGTAAAACTCTTTAGAGACAGCTTCATTCAGTTTTAGAGGTGTATTTTGTATATTTTGGTGTGATTTTATTTATTTTCCTTCATAGCAGAGAGGCACATCCTAGTCTTTTTCTTGCTGCCCTCTCTCTACAAGATAAAACTCATCCAAGTTTATTTTGTTTTTTAAGGCATAGGCTTACTTTGTGGTGATACAGAGATCATTTCTGAAACATATTTAGAACTGTGGGGAGCCCAGAATTTTAGATTATGCTCAGAATTTTGTGATGTAACTTCAAAAAAAATGGAACATTTAAAGTTTTGCCAGGAAAGTTTTCTCCTACTTTGCTTCACAGTAATTAAAAAAAAAAAACTGTTTAGTTTCTTAATTCTTCAGAAGGGTGAGTGAAGGATTTGGCAGGTTTAAATGTACCCTTGAGAGAGCTCTCTCTGAGTTACTCTTTCAAAGCAACCATCCCAGTTGATGAATATTTAATGGGGACTCTGTCAGTCCCAGAGATGAGAGAGGCAGTTCCTAAAGCTCCAGCAGGTACTGGGAGAGGAGAGCACTGATAAGCAGTGCCATCAGAGCTTGGATGAAGCGTGGTCATTCTCAAGATGTTAGAACTGAGTGGAGTTCTCAAATGCAGCCCAGGGACTCTAGACCTGAGCCCTGTTCAGAAGCCAGTTGAGTTGTCATTTGCTCTGAGCATGGTGTTGTCAGGGAAGAGGGAGGAGCCCCCTCTTCCCTTTTCCTTAAGGTTCTTCGGGCTGGCCAAATAATTAAAAGACAGGTTAGCAGGAGAAAATAATACCAAGTATAATAACACGTATACATGGGAGAAACCAGGGAAACTGAGTTTCTCAACACAATGGCAATGATTCTCATCTTAAATACCATCTTCAGCTAAAGACAAAGGAGGATGTTGGTGTAGGTAGTGTTTTCGGATTTCAGAGGGGAAGAATGCAATTCACAAGGAAAGGGCAATGTAAATATTTGTCAGAAAATTCTTTACAGGGCTGCCTATAGAGAATGTGGTTAGAGAGACAGAAATCACAGTAATCAAGAGTATATAAGGCCGGCCCCGTGGCTTAGCGGTTAAGTGCATGCACTTCGCTACTGGCGGCCCAGGTTCAGAACCCAGGTGCGCACCGATGCACCACTTGTCCAGCCATGCTGCGGCCGCGTCCCACATACAGCAACTAGAAGGATGTGCAACTATGACATATAACTATCTACTGAGGCTTTGGGGGAAAAAAGGAGGAGGATTGACAATAGATGTTAGCTCAGAGCCGGTCTTCCTCAGCAAAAAGAGGAGGATTAACATGGATGTTAGCTCAGGGCTGATCTTCCTCACACACACAAAAAAAGTATGTACATTTAAGACCTCTCCTTCTGTACTGATAAGAGTTTCCAGAGACAAGGCCATACCCCCCCTTCCCAGTACATGGAGGGAGATACCTTTACAAATGTAAATATTTGGTAAACAGAACATTGAAAAGAATGGCCTTATTGAGGACCCTGCCAGGCTGTCCATACCCAGAGTTAAATTCCCTTAGGCAGTTAGTGGGGAAGGTCAAATGTCCGCCAGAGAAAATAATCAAAGTAACGTGATATATTTCAGGGTGGTCAATTTTGATTTCCCACAGTGTGTTCTCTCTGCTCGTGCCCCTTTTTGCCATTTCTCATGCTTCCCCTAACTCTTTCTCTTTCCTACACCTTCTTTCTTCTTTTTTCTCTCTTTCTTACTTTTACTCTATCTTATATTCTTTCTCCTTATCATTTTTTTCTTCTTCTCTCATTGTTCTCATTCATTTTCTTTTTATTTTGTAGTACAGTTACTCTGTACATCACTTTCATCTTAAAATCTTGACCCTCTACAACTCCTATACTTCAGCTAGCTATTTTGAAGAGAGTATTTTGATAAATTTCTCTTAGATGTTATAACATGCTGATTCAGGGAAATAAAAACTATCACGAAAGGGATGGGGATGGAGAATGAATTCAGTTCAGGTAGTCATGAAATAAGACAGAGGGAAACTGAGAGCTTAGGTGTGGGTGTTCAAAATATTTCCTGATACATCTTTGTAGTTCATTGGTGTGGTAAACTGCACACAGTCTTATTTACTGTTGGAGCCCAGAAGTTTGCTCCTCTGGGCAAGTCAGCATGTCTTGGCCTATAGAAAAGACTCTAGGAAACACTGCCTGCATTTCTAATGTAAAGAGCTGTTCGTGTTCCACCAGGAGACCCTTTGGGCTCTTCCCTGCACTATCTGAATAGAAACAGAGGAAGAGAAGCTTTTCTCAATCTGCACAAAGCCGGGACCCTATCTTGAGTTTGAGAGGATTTGCATGTGACTGAAAACACAAGTGTTCCAGAGTTTGGATTTGCTTTAATAGGATCTATTGGCTGGCTTTGATGTTAAAGGTCTTTATTCAAAATTGACTACCTCTAGTGCTAAGTTCAGAGTGGAGATTTGTCAGTATAAGAGAGAAGAATCCCTTTTTGATTAACTCAGTGAAATATAGTATTTGGGAAAATGGTTATATTTGAAGGCCACTTGTTAATATTCTGTTGCCACAGTGACATCTGTTGGTAAGTGACTACTTCATGTTATTCTTAATCATTTCTGTTTGAAAGACACACCTTGAGCTTGATAAATAAATGGCAAGCAATAGGATATATTGGAGTATATGAGGAAGCCATTTGGGGTAAAGCTAATTCGGCCTGAATTTGTTTTTCCAAAAAGGCCTGTGGCCTGCATTGTGTAACTGCTTTGCCATGTCCCAAAGAGAAGAGTAAATGCCTTTAAGATAAGGATGCAACTTCCCCGCCACTGGCATTGCCTTAAGGATAAGCATTTCTCCCTAATCTAGGATTTGATTGCTGCAGTCATCCTGTGACCACCCAGCTCCAGACAACAGACCTGACACCAGCCAAGCCCATCGAGACAGCAGACCTGCTCCCCGCTGTGTCCATCTATATCTATTCTGGCAGGGCAACCTGGCAGGGCGGATCTTGTTATAGTAAAAGAGACATTGCAATCATATGTGATACTTTCTCTTTGACAGTATGTAACTGCTCTGTACACCCCACTTCTTTGTTGCCCTTCCTTCCTTAGGGAAGGAAGGCCCCGGGCCACGGTCCTCAAAAGTTGGCTCATAATAAACTCACCCCAATTTTGATTTATAGTTTGATTATGGATTATTTACATCGACAAGCTGACATGCAGGAAGTAGTAAAGGCACAGTGGTATCTGTGTTGCCAGATATAAAATCTTTCCTCCCTCTTTCCCTTCCCAGGATGCCCACTCTTCATGGTTTCACCTACTTCCATGCTGTGCTCATTCTTCTGATTACTCCTTTCATTCCCTTCTACAATTACTCAACAAATATTTAAACACCTACTCTATGCCAGGCTTGGGATACACTAAGGAAAAAATTTTCTACAAAATCTCTGTCTTCACAGAGTTTGTTTTTGTTGGGTAAGAGAGATAATGGCTAAGTAGGCAGACAAGTGAATTACATAGTCTATCATGTGATGATCTGTTTCATGAAGAAAGTAAGTGACAGGCAATGGGGAGAGCTAGGGAATGAGTGGGTTGCTACTTTAGAGAGCCCAGGGAGGCTGGAGCAAGGCCCAGAGGGAAGAGACAGGGCAGGAGGACATGCAGATGTCCCAGGGCTGCAGAGATGCTGTGGAGGGACTGTGACTCGGATGTCAGTGGGCAGCAAGAAGCCAGTGTGGCTGGAGCACAGTGAGCAAGAGCAGAAATGCAGAGAAGGTTTGAGATGTCAGGGAGGGTGAGCAGATGACAGAAGGCCCCTGGGCCCATCAAAATTGTGCTGTAAGTGAAATGAAAACTTTCAATGTCATTTAACTATACGTTATACAATTTAGGTAGTAAATACCTTTTGTTTTTCTATAGCCTTGTCACGTACATCAACTAAAATGTTGCTAAATTGGGAATGTCTAAATTATCCCCAGGAGTGACTGCTGTATCTTGTCAGGTGTCTAGTCTGCACAGCAGTCGGAGGTGGGAGTGACGTGACAGTCAGGAGATGAAGTCTAGTCTTCAGGTTGCCACCAACTGCTTGTGTTATGTCTCATCTGTAAAACGTGGAGGATGGAAAAGACGAGTGGTTTTCAGACTCCGATCCATGGAGCACTGGGGATTCCTGAAGGCTTTTTGTTTTTCTTCTTATGTTTGTAAACATCGCTGCAAGCTTCACGTAGAAGAAAGTGTCCCCTAGCTTTAAAAAGATTCCTAGACTTGGTTATCCCTCAGGTTTTCCAGTATGAAGAATTTGCAGTCTCACAGACTCCTAAAGGACAGACTAAAGGAGCACAATCCCTTTCTCCCGAATGTCTCTGGTGACAGTGCTCATCATCTCTCATTCAAACCAGAAGGTGATTTGTCAATAGTGAGATGTGGCATTTGAGACCCCATCCTTCAAGATGGCTGAGTTGTCATCTATCATTGTACAGACTTACGATAAGTGAATAATATAAAAAGTGAATGTCTCAGCAGGTACTTTCTGGCACAAAATAGAAACTAGGAATTGAGAAAAGTAATTATGATTGATGTCTGTCAATAAGGGCATAGGGCTATTCTAATTCCAAAAGTAATTAACGGCATGAGTGTTAGTCACTGTACATATTAAATATATTGAAAAGCAGTCATGTTCTCATAACACAGAAGTATAACTGGAAGATAAACTGGATGTTTTTGGTACTTATAGCTAAAGATATATTTTATTTAGTTCTATTTTCTGATTGAGAAAATGAGAAAATTTATTTTTTAGTATACTGACTATCTTCTTCCTTTCCAACATAGAATCTCAATCTGCTATTTTGGAAACTCCGAAAAAAATGTTCAGATGTTGTTCAACAAGTAAGAAGATCTTGTTAGGATGTGGAATCCTTTTCTCTCTTATTTGTCATAAAATTGTGACAAACTCTGATTTATCTTCCTGTCTGCCCAGCTGGCTAGGCCACCTTGTTTCTCTAAGCCTGCAGGGGAATCCAATCAGGTGGAAGGGGATGTTTTCTTCCACTTAGACTTTGCAGAGGAAATCAACCTTGAAGTGGAACTGAGCACATGCTTTTCAGAAGCTGCATCATTCTCTACCCAGCCAGAACATTGGACCTGACAACAACTGGATCCAGCAGAAAACTGGCCACTCTAGGAGATGTCATGTGGAAATGTGCTTGGTTGGACTAATAATGACAAGGATATGATTTTTAACAAAATCTCTCAGAGCTTTTCTAAAATCAAATAATATTCTTAAGTTGCTTTAGTAGATGAAACATTAGTTAGTGTCTTTTTAATTTTCACAGCTTTTTTTTCTGTTACTAAAGAAGCCACATTTTATGTCTTTTTTTCTTGTACCAAAATGGACTCACTATTAAAAAAAGGAAACCTGCAAGAAAGGAAACACTCATATGGGATAGAAATTGTGGATAGCAGTTGCTACTTTTTATATAAAACTATCTGTTTAATTTATTTATACTTTCTCCCAACTCGGCTTTTGAAAATAACTTAGTATTAGAAATTACCAGTAAGAAGAGGGTGTGCTCTCTTGAGTGTGGTCCAGTAGAAGTCAGGCGACTGAGACATGAGTTCTAGGCCCAGGTCTGTTTCTGGGTAGTGTGTGAAAATGTACTTAGGCTCTCTGGAATGTAGTATTCCTTTCTGTAAAATTAAAGAATTTGATGATTTTTGAAAACTTTTCCAAATATTAAATGACTTCTCTTTTAAAAAGAAGCAGACATATCCTCCTTAAACTTAAAAATTATCAAAAATGTTTTGTGACCTTTCACTTGTCAAGAACAACTGATGTCCCTTTAATTATATTTATTGAAAATAAAGATCATAAAAGTATAAATTTAGGAATCTAATAAATGAATTAGCATAAAAATGATCCAGGAAAAAATTTATGATCAATCAAGATACTACATTATGAAAGTATTACTGCTTATTACAGTATATAAAATTATGACACTAAAATAGCAGGTTTTTCCAGTTTGTAAGTTTATATTGTTACTCACATATCACTATTAACCCTATTATGTTTTACAAGTAATAAAATATCTTGAAAGGAAAAAACAATAAACCAGCAGCCCTGCATTTCACATGAAAGTTGTGCTCCCCTGGAGGGAAAATGAGGATACAACATTGGTCGAGTACTTCATTTTGTAATCCATTGGTGCCTCTCAAAACTATAGCTATTATTGTAAGAGTAAAGATACTCTTAAGAATAGTGCCACAAAACAGGTTTTCCCAGCTTCTTTTTGTCAAAGCTGAGACCTACATCAGGCTGGGGCACTTGAAGAGGCATGGTGGACTCAGCTGAGGGTTACTTAATTACTGTGAGATGATTAGCAAATAGCGAATAAGATGGAGAAAGATTAAAAAGAGGTAAAGGGAAACAAAGCTGGAAATAAGAATAATAGTGCCTTCAAAATATCCTCTCATTATTTTTATAGCTTTTTTTTTTTTTTTTGAGGCATGACTAGGATAGTATGTTAGATTTTTCTGAATCCTTATCTCCAGGGCATATATTACTGAGTTCTTCATTATATATGAAAATGCCAAAGAAAATCTGGACAAAAGTATTCTATATTATCAACAAGGACAAAACATGTACAACATGTTAATTTATTATTATTATATTATTTATTATATTTTATATAATTTATATATATAATTATATAATTTTATATTTATTATTATATATTAAGATTCCAGCTGTAATAGTCAAGATATATATTCACGTGTGTAAAATTGTGATGATTTTCTATTTTTCTCGGGCTATGAACCGTGGTAAAATATACAGTAATAAGCAGAAAACCTGATGAACTAGGTGATTTAAAACACCTGATATTACAGCTTGGCCATTCGAGGGTGAAATGGATGAATTTAAATTTCACAGCTTCTCCTTTCTTTGTAGCCAGTGAAGTGTCTGGAAGACAGAAAACACATAAAACTAATTGAGAGTTAACAGTATTTGGAAGCAGTTGAGGTTAAGCACTCGACAATGATGTTCCTTACTTCTGGAGCTATTGACTCTTTGTTATGAGTTTATTGTATAGGCGGGTTCTCTTCTTAGATGATTTGTGTATGTGTCATAGAAGAGAGACAAAGAAGGAGAATTAACTGTCAATCTACTGTGCACCGGTTCCTTTATTGTATTATCTCATGCAATTCTTACAGTAATCTTTTAAAGTAACTATTATAATTCATATTTAACTGATAAAGAAAACCATGTTTACAAAATTGATCAAGGATAAGAGGGAAGATCTGAACATCAGTCTGTTGGGTTTTATGCCTCATATTCTCTCCACCGTGATAAAAATGGTACTTCAACATGGGTACTCACCGTCTGGCTATTTAATACCACGTCCTGCCAACAGCATTGGATGAGATGAGATGAGAAGTTTATTTCCAAAGTTATTCTACTATATTTAAACTATATTATTTATGAGTCAGATGTCAAGACATGTTTTAGAGGCAGAGAGAGCAACTGATTAGTTCACCTACACATTTTTCAGGTTCACTATAACTTTCGTGTGCCACCTTGTGTCAACTTTACCAACTTTAGTGCTTCACTGTTCTTCTTTAAAAAACTCACAATTTCACTTTTCTTGTAAAGCACCTTGCTGTTTTCTTCTTAGTCACTAGATGGCAGTTCTGTATGTCTGTAAATTACCACTGCAGCAGGAAACGAGAGGTCTTAAGCCAGTTTACTCTGTACAAATGATGGCCATAGGAGGATTTCTGGTCCATCAAGGCTGCCTGTGTTTTTCCGTGGCCGTAACGGGGATGTCTAGGACAGCTTAGTCAGAGGCACGAAGCAGAGTCAGAAAGCATCCTCTAAGTTCTTCTTCAGATGTGCGTTCAGTCACCTGCCCTCTCACCTGAGTACAATGGAGTTTGTTGAATGTGTTCTGACTCTTACTCTCTCTGTAGTTAATAAGTCTGGGAGCTCCATACCCCTAGAAAAAACACATGACTCATAAAGAATTTTCTCAACTAAACGGAGTTGAGGGTTGTGGTGTTGCCAGAGAGTTTGATGCTTAAAGAAAATACAGCTGGTGCTCATGAGGAAGAAAGAGGGTCACCTACTCCTGGAGGGCTTTTATTGATGCTCCTATAGAATGAGCAAGTTTAAAATAAAACCACATTGCTTAAACCTCACTAACTGATTGTTTTATTTTCAAATAATGTGCTCTGAAAATCTGCTATGTCTAAAAAACTATTTCATAAAACTGACACAATTCTGTTTTTTAGTCTCTGGTATTTGAAATACTATTAAAACTGTAACTCCTTTAACATTCTACAATATACAAACAGGCAAATATCAATTATATTCTCTAAAAATGTTTGCTCCCATGCTAAATATTAATATATGGTAGCAAAACTGGTTACCACCCAGTTTTTAACTAATTTTTTGCTTTTGAAATTACATATAAAATTTGTGTTTTGAAGTATTTTCCTAAAACTCAACATCTTTCTGACATAAGTGGACTAGTTGAGAGGTAACTAGAATGAAATTTGATCTTTAAAACTCTAGCTTTATGTAAGAATTGATAATATCAGGCAGTTGAAAGTTGAGTCTCTCCACATTATATTTATTAATTGTGAATAGCCACATCTATTACCAAGTGCTGAATAATAAAAAGAAATTAAACAATATCAGCACTCTTACCCCACATGTGGTACAGTTTATATGCAAATAAATTCTCAAAGGTCAGAGAAATGCTTATGATTTCAGATAACTGGTAATATACTTGCTCATTCCAGTTTTAACCTCATTTGAAATTGACTTAAAATTCTTCTCTTAGGATCCTGGTCTAATCAGTGCCCCCTGCTCCCCTCAATGCCTCATTTGATTGCAAAGTTATCTGAAGAATTTAATATTCTTTTCCATTTGTTCTCTTTAAAATATCTGTGATAGTGATTTTTATACAATGACCAGTTGGTACAATTTATTATTAGTTTCAGAAACATCTTTATTTAGGAACAAATCAAGGAAATGTAGCCAGAAAAACCCAGGACCCTGTCACCGTAGCCGAATCAATGAACGCAATGACCAGGGACCGAGGAAAAGAAAAGTGGTTTAATTTTGCCAGCAAAATGAGGCTGTAGTGGGCACATGCCCCAAAATCCACAGTCCTCCTGAGGCATTAGGAGTTGAGGCTTTTAAAGGAAAGTCTGTGGGAAATAATATATCCTTGGTGACTGATTATTTGTTGGAGGAGTGATCCCAGTCTTCTGGCGCCAAGCCGCTGTCATCTCTATCTACAGCGGGAGATCTAGGGCTCCATCAACCAATCTTCTCTCATCACCAGAAATTTGGCCTTGGGGTGTGGACGGCAACTGCTGCCAATTAACGATTACAGTTTACAAGGTTTTAGGTGGGGGAGGGGAGCTGCGGCTTTGCAGTTCGGCGTCCTCCCATCAGCCTGCGTTTAGCTGAGTTAGGGGAGCTGCAGGTGTCCTCTGTTTGTCTGTCCCTGTGATGAATGGTGGATTCGGCGCCAGGAAGCGGGAGTTGGGGAGCTTCAGCTTCTTGATAATTTTGAGATCTCAGTCTCCCTGTAACAAACCACAAGAACTGGTAATTAGTCAGAGTTTCAGTTTGTAGACACCTGGGCTTTCAACAATTTATTACCTCCATTTGTCTTGTGGAATTCAGGAACACAAAGGGTAAAACAACCCATATCTACATGTGAATATAACTTAGAGAAGCAGAGAAGGGGGAATGAGTGCTTTTTGATTTAACCCCATATATGGTGGGTTCAATGCTGGGGAACAGATATCAGGGCTGGTATCAGAAACAGATGTGAGGAATGTGGGGTTGCATAGCTGATGGTGCTTGAGGGATTCCTCATGGGAGTCTTGGCATAGAAAAGTTTAAAGAGTAAAGCATCATTGGTCAGATCAAAAGTGTGGGGTGAACATAATTCTGAAGGAATAATGATGGAGATATAAGAACAAGAAGCCACTTGAATTGCGTTGGAAGGTATTAGACACATCAAAGAGCTGGGAAAAAAACCTTGTTTAATGTAAGTTCTTTCTAAACTCTAAGGCAAAAAGTAATATGAATTTACATGGTAATTATAAGCCACAAAACAAAAATTCACAAGACAAGTAAAGAACTAAAGTAGAAACCAGAGTAAGAAAAATAGAGGTTAAAGGAGAGATGGAGAGAGATGGTTGGGGTCAGAAAACAGACAATCCTTGAAGTCTCCCTCAGACTCTGATCATTCTTAGTGCTCAGTAAACACTTTGAGCCCATGAGCCTGGGGAGGGGCAAAGTGAGAGGTGGTTGGGAGGGACCACAATGCAAGGATACCCTTGTGGAGGCACTGACATTGAAAATCAGTGACATTTTGCCAAGGTGTTTACCATAATATATTAAGGATTATTCTGGAAAGTTAAAGATTTTTCTGGAATGTACATTTTCATTTTATGGAAACTCCAACTAGCCTGGAGAACGATTTAGACATTTCAGCTTTAGAAATAAACAGAGGGGTCGGCTCGGTGGCACAGCAGTTAATTGCGCACACTCTGCTGTGGTAGCCCCGGGTTCACAGGTTCAGATCCCAGGCGCGCACCAATGCACCTCTTGTCAAGCCATGGTGTGGCGGAATCCCATATACAGTAGAAGAAGATGGGCACAGATGTTAGCCCAGGGCCAATATTGCTCAGCAAAAAGAGGAGGATTGACATCAGAAGTTAGCTCAAGGCTGACCTTCCTCCCCCCAAAAAAAAGGAAAGAAAGAAATAATGAGAATCTTTTCTGTCAGTTTTAAGAATGAAAACCAGTTAGCATCTGGAAAACAGTTGCAATTTGACATGAGAATGTGAAGAAAGAATTAGATGTCACACGTTGTTTTTGCTTTTCTCTGGGGCAGTAGGGCTTGCAGGGGGAATGAAGTTCCATCTTTGCTCTATTGAGTTTGAGAAGGTGTAAAATTCATTTGTGCTGGGCAACACTGTTGACCTGTGGAGAAAGACAAATGGTTCCAGCAGCTGATCTAAAGGAATAACTGAGCTCATAAAAGTTCTTAGCTTATAAAAGGTGCTTCTTCTTTATTGAACTTTACTGGACATCCATTGACCTATATGTTCAAGATATTTGTGGTAGGTATTGAAGAAAATACAAAGAATTATAAGGTTCCAAGCTCCTCCACATACATGAAACTGTTTGCAAGATGTAATTAGGTTCTGCCAAGGTATTTAGTGTATGTTGTATTACAGAACCTAAAAAAATTGGGAATGTTATTCAGAAAATGTAATTAAGGACAGCTCCTTAGGAGAGGTAGACTAGATCAAGTCCTCAAATGGATCACTTTTGGGCAGGTGGAGGGAAGAAAGAATGAGGATTTCAAATGGAAGAAGAGGGGAAAGGTACAGACGTAGAAAGGAACATGGCGTTTGGGCATGGGGGTGGGGAGGCCATGACAGGCACAGTCTTCCTGTGACTGAGAGGCAGCTCAGTTTCCTCCTCCAGGAGCCCAGCACTGCTTCCCACCTCCTGGCCTCCTCCACCTGCAGACCCCCGGCCTGAACCAAGGCCTATTTATCTGGATCGCTGCCCAGTCTCCCAACAGGTCCCTCTACTTCCAGTCTTAATTTCTTCTAATCTTTCCTCCACAATGCCTCCAGAGTTACCTTCTAGAATCTAAATTTGCTTAAATCTGATATCTGCTTAGACTGCTACAATGACTGCTCAGAGCATCCGAGAGAACATTCAGACTCCTGAGCTGGACACGCAGGCTTTCTCTTGCTGTCCTCATCTTTAGCCTCATCACCCACTGTTTCCTACATGTTGGCTTTTTTCCAGCCTTAAAAATACCCCCATACTCTGAAATCCTTAGCATCCTTTATATCTGTCTTTTTATATGTGTTTCTTCTGTCTTCCTACCCTCTTTTTTGATCAACTTAATTCCTATTTCTCAATCTAAACTCATGTCAAATGTTCCTTCCTCTTGGACACTTTTCCTGGGAGGTCTCCATTTAGAGACCCCTTTTGATGTCGCCACTCGGGGACCTTGTACTTATCTACTTTTTCTTAACTGTTGTTTTTTTCATGTCTCATTGACAGTGAGCTCCTTAAAGCTGAGACTATCCTTCTTCTTCATAAATAAATGGCAAGCAATAGGATATATTGGAGCATATGAGGAAGCCATTTGGTGTAAAACTAATTAGGCTTGACCTTGTTTTTTTTTCCCCCCCAAAAGGGGCCTGTAGCCTCTGTTCATCCATTGTATATCAGCTTTAAGCAATTAACATGTCCCAAAGACAAAAACAATGACCTAAGGTGCTGATGTGATAAATGCAACTTCTCCCACATTGGCATTTCCTTAAGGATAAGCATTTCTCCCTAGGCTAGGATTTGATTGCTGTGCTCATCCTGTGACCACCCAACTCGAGACAACAGCCACATCCATGGAGACAGCAGACCTGATACCTACTGTGTCCATCAATCAACGTGCTGAAAGGTCAATGTCACGGCTATTATGAAAGGAACATTGCAATCACATGTGAAACATGCTCTTTGATGGTATATAACCACTCTGTACACCCCACTTCTTTGGAGTGCTCCATTTCTTAGTGAAAGGACTCTCCCCGGCTATATGGCCCTCAAATGTTGGCTCATCATAAACTCAACCCAATTTTGATTTATAGATTGGTCATGGATTATTTGTGTCAACATTCTATTTGTCCCTCCAGTATCTAAACACAGTACCTGACACCTTTGGGGCACTCAGAAAATGTTTGATGATTGAATATGTATGTGAGAGACCACACTGACTGGAGAAGAAGAGGCTTTTCGGGGCGTGCTAGAAAATTCGCTCACATTCCTACCACAGTGGTTGAGGCTGTGTGCTTTGGACCAGTTTGTCTGGGCACCAATCCCAGTTATTCCACTTTTAACTGGGGAACCTGTGCAAAGTATTTACTCTCTGAGATTTAGTTTTCTCATCTATAAAATGAGGCTACTGAGAACTCCTGTCTCATAGGGTTTCAGTGAGACTGAAATGCATTAACTTATGTAAAGTGCTTAGAAGAGCTCCTGGCGCATAGTAGGCACTAAAATGTTAGCTGTTATGTTATCATTATTGCTCTTATATATAAGCAATACTCTGGTTTTGAAAAGATGCTTTCATAGTATAGTTGATCCTCATTATTTGTGGATTCCGTGTTTGCACACTTGCACACTAGCTAAAATGTACTGACAGCCTCCAAATAAACACTCACAGGGCTTTCATGTCCATTTGCAGATATGCACAAAGTGGTGAAAAACTTGAGTCACTCGACATGCACGTTCCCAGCTGAGGGGAACAAGGTGACGCTCTGCCCTCTTGTTTCAGCCCATGCTGTAAACAAGTGTCCTTCTTGCAGTCTATTTAGTGCCTCATTTCTCATCTTTTTGTGCCTTGTGTTGGTGACTTTGCTGTTCAATATGTCCCCCATGTGTAGCGCTGCAATGCTGCCTGGTGTTCCTCAGGGCAAGAGATTGTGACATGCCTTTACAGAGAAAGTATGTGTGTTCGACAAGCTTCTTTCAGACATGAGGTACAGTGCTGTTGGTGTGAGTTCAATGTTAATATATCAACAATATATTTTAAATAAGGTGACTTTAAAGAGAAACACACAGAGAATAAGGCTACGTATTGATCAGTTGAAGAAAATGTGACTAAGGCTTGCAGCAACCTAACCCTGCATTTCTCGTAGGAGCAGTGGGTCATATTCACTGACTCAGTGTTCACAGTGACTTTATAGAATGTCACACTGTGCATAACAAGCATCATTGTGCATATCTTATGTAATCCTCACATACTCCTTTATAGTAGGCAGGGTAGGGAATAGGTTGTCCACATTCTACAGGCTATTCCAGACCTTATGAGCCAAGTAGAGAATTTAAAATGTCTTGTGCTCAGCATAAGAGCCATGAGATTTTGAGCAAGGAAGATCTATGATGAACTGATGTTTAAGGAAGAATTACCTAGCAAGAGAATGTAGTATCAAGAGGAAGAGGGAGAATTGAGCCAGAAAGGAGGACCAGTTGTTAAACTCTCCAAGTATTGCCAATGCTAGATGAGGAGATTCGGAGCTAAGGTGCTGATGTGATAAAAGAAAAGTAGCAGACAAATGATGAAATAATGGATTTGGTAACCATATATAGGGTGTAAGTTAGGCTGTGGTTCTCAAAGTGGGGTCCCTGGACCAGCAGCATCAGCATAACCTGGGAACCGGGTAGAAATGCAAATTCTCAGGTGCTGCTGCACACCTGCTGAACTGGAAACTCTGGGGTGGGGCCTGGCAATCTGGGTTTCAACAAGGCCTCCAGGTGCTTCTGCTGCCCATCAAGTTTAAGAGCCAATGAATTAGAAAAATGATTCAAACACGTCACCATGCCCAGGTAAGCGACAAGGCAGAGAGGTGGTATTTGTTTGGAAGATAAGATGCATTTTAAACTTTAAGAAAAAGTAGTTCAACGTCTGTTTCATCATAAGGATTCCAGCATTTAAGATCTTTTAGCTCTCTGCATTTAAGATCTTTTTTCCACAATATGTTTTCCTTTAGAGAGCCCCTGGTAAGTTATTTACCATTTACCACATGTTCTGAGAATCCCTTCTTTCTTGAAATACCCTTTCAGACGTGAAAATGTACTTTATTTTTGTACACAATCTCCTCTATTTAAAATTCGGATTTCTCTTCTTATAGGATCATGTACGGCACATGCAGCCTTACTGTAAATTTGGAATGTCATTGGTTTGTTCCAAAACCTTAGAATGTTTTAGAATTTAGAACAAGATGAAGAGAGAATTTATATGTTTCTCTGTAGGACTCATATTTTTCAGATGTCTAGAGGTATCCCAACTTGCCAGTAATGTGGCCTTAGATTTAGCAGAACTTGAAAATCCTAATATAGTAGGAAGTGAATTACTTCTTTTTTTTTTTTAAGATTTTATTTATTTATTTTTTCCCCTCAAAGCCCCAGTAGATATTTGTATGTCATAGCTGCACATCCTTCTGGTTGCTGTATGTGGGACACAGCCTCAGCATGGCCAGAGAAGCGGTGCGTCAGTGCGCTCCCGGGATCCGAACCCTGGCCACCAGCAGCAGAGCGCGTGCACTTAACTGCTAAGCCACGGGGCCGGCCCAAAAGTGAATTACTTCTCTCGTATTAACATTTACAAAATAAATGATCACAATGTTAACTTACCAATAAGCACTTTCCATATTCCAGTCTCTGAAAGTATCTTGCTTACATAATAAACAAGATAAAGTTTCAAAGATGAGCCAAATAACTTTTCAGCAAAAGCTTGACTTGAGTCTATCTTGGCTTCCTTTTTGACAGTTTTAGCCTTAATGTTACAGTATTGTTTTCTTTTTCTAGGAATCAGATAACCTTGTATTTGGTGAATATTTTAATTTTTAATGGCCACTTGTATTTTGTGATACGCACGTGTTTAAACAATCTATAATAACCCACCATTACCACCCATATATAAGATTATACAGGAATGGAAGAATTTTGGCTGACACTGTATATAATTGTTCAGCCAAGGCAGATGGCAGACTCTACCACTTACAATGATTTAGGGGTTTGAAGCAGTATTTTTAAATACAAATAATCTCAAAATTGGTAATATATAAAATATAATACTGTGTTAACTAACCAAAAGAGTTAAATTTGTTACCTTTCCTCCATTTATAAGGATGCACCCATTATATAGATTCTGTACAAAATTGCAAAGATCACTTTTTTCCTTTTCAAAGTTTATTTATTTTAATTTTTAATAGTGAGAAGCTTAGTATTGGGTAAACTGCTGCACAATTACTGGAAATGCTGAGAGTCTTTTTGAAAAGTGTAAAAGTCTAAAGACAATGAAAAGTACATTTCTCCAATGTCAAGTCCTTTGAGCCTCTGTCTAGTAGTACACTGAAGAGATGGAAGATTAAGTACCAGCACAGGACACAAGAGAACAGGCTCCCAACTTGAGTCCTTCCCACTGACCACAGTGTGCCTGGCAGACGCTTGGAGATTAAATCTGGTCTTTGTCCATGGGTGGGCCCTGAGAGGAGGATTTTGCTTAAATGACCAAAGAATAGACAACATTTTTTCTTGATAATAAGTAATACTTACCATATAAATTTCTTTATAAATCTCTGAATAAAATAAAAAAATATAACCCGTACAGAAATCAACTCTTACTGACAAGCCCCACAGCCTTCTCTAGAAAGCTCAACAGAAAATGTCACAGCTGACTGTGAATTGGTCTTCTCTGAAAGCCAGCCAGCCCTTCACTGATAGCTTTGGATGAGGAAGGCCAGATACAATTCTTTGAAGATGTTTAGCTGAATTCAGAACCAAAAATCCTACCTCCAGTTGGCTCCTCTGTGAGAATGGATGGCCGGCCTTATTTCACAGGCTGGGCAGATGAGGTTTCAGATGAGCTCTGTTCCCCAGGGATGGAAAAGCTGGATTGTGACATTGATTCAGAGCTGACATTTTGCAGATAAAGATAGGGTCATAGAGGGAAACAAATATTTCAGCAAATTGGATTTTTGTTCTCTACAGTGGGAGTAATTTAACAAGCAGATAGTCTCTCACTCCAACTTCTCTTCCCTCTTCTCGATCTGTAATATCGCTGTAAAAATTCTCTCTATAAAAATTTCAGTCTTTTTTCTTTGCAGTCTATTTATTATCATCTTTACGAATTCTTTGACTTCACCACCTTCTTGGCACCACAACGCTAGCCATTGAGATATTAGTATAGATTCGGTTTTGCAATTTCATCCTCTTATCTCTATTTCCTCTGCCATTTCTTGGCTTTAGTTCTTATTGTATTTTATGCTTGAAAACATTTGAAGCTTACAAAGTATATCAGTTCCTTATTTTCTCAACTTTTTATTATCTAAGTGCCCTCAACTATCACTTTTTTAAAAAAAGAAGTGAAATACATAACAGAACAATACACTGTAATAAACTGACCACTTGTAAAATTAAGTTCAACCTGAAATCCTTCCCCACTTAACAGAGACCATCTTTTATAATTCACCATGCTTTAGTTTGGGCAGGGTCAGTTTATCAATGATTTTTGGATGTTTTAGACCACATGAGAGAAATACAGTGTAAGGTAAAATTGTTAATCTTGCAGAAGTTGTAGAATTTCCTGATGGTTAGGGAAATCAATGGCGGAGAACCTGAATCATAGGAAAAGTAGTTAATTAATTAGCACCTGACAGAGTTTGTTAATTTGGTAAGGATGATGATAAGACATATATGTTGAAAAGATAACTTTGCATATCAGAGTATTGTCAGAGGCTACTGGGAAAATTCGTAATGTTCTCAAATACTACAAAAAATGACCATTTTTTGATAAAAGATGTCATACATGATGGTATCATATACTTCTGTCAGAAAATTTGTAATGAAGAAAATGAACACTTGAGTCATTTTAATTCTAACAATTTTTTCATGCCTATTATTAGGTTAAAAAAATTTTAAGTAGTAAAGTGGTAAGTAATGTACTTGCTTCATTTTTAATTTCTTTTAGGAAAACAACTTTTTCACATTTTTAAAAAATATTTGTATTTATTTTATGCTGAATTTATTCCTGGGCACAAAGCCTTTTTTTTAAATTAAATAACACCAATTCTTTTCAAACTCTTTCAAAAAGTTGAAGAGGAGAGACTATTTCTAAAGTCCTCCTGTGGGGTTAGCAGTATGCTGATATCAGAGCCAAAGACACTAAGAGAAAATAAAATGACAGGTGTTTGAAACTACAGAAATAGAAAACTATAATAGAATACAATAGAAGAGAAAAGTACAATTTCTATTGTAGAAAAGTACAATATCTTTGATGAATATTGATACAAAAATCCTCAATAAAATAGTAACAAACCAAATTCAGCAGCATATTAAAAGGATTATACATCATTTTTAGGTGGGATTTATTCCTGGAATGCAAGGATGTTTCAATATATGAAAATAAATCAATGTAATAAACTACATTAACAAAATGAAGGAAAAAATAAAAAGATCATCTTAATGGATGCAGAAAAAGCATTTGACAAAACTGAACATGCTTTCATGTTAAAAACCCTCAGATATAAGGAAGCTACTTCAACATAATAAAAGCCGTATATAGAAATTCACACAGAACACCATATTCATGGGTGAAAGACTGAAAACTTTTCCTCGAAGATCAGGAACACGGCAAGAAGGCCCACATTCACCACTTCTATTCAACATGGTATTAGAAGTTCTAGACAAAGCAATTAGGCAAGAAAAAGAAAGAAATAGCATCCAAATTGGAAAGGAAGAAGTAATATTATATTTGTTTACAAATATTATCTTATATGTTGAAACCCCTAAAAATTCCAGAAAAAAATTTTTAGAACTAATAAATTCTGCAGAGTAGTGGGACACAAAATCAACATGCAAAAATTAGTTGTTCTTCTATACATTAATAATAAGTAATCTGAAAAAGAAATCTAGAGACATTACATTTTTATTTACAATATCATCAAAAAGAATAAAATACTTAAGACTCAACTTATTCAAAGAGGTAAAAGTTCCAATGATGTTTTTTGCAAAAATATAAAAATATGTCCTAAAATGCATATGGACCCTCAAGGGACCCTGAATAGCCAAAACAATCTAGAAGAAGAAGAACAAAGTTAGAGAACTCATACTTCCTGATTTCAAAACTTACTACAAAGTAATCAAAACAGTGTGGTACTGGCATAAATACACACAATATACTAATGAAATAGTATAGAGAGCCCAGAAATAAACCTTTGCTTATACAGTCAAATGATTTTTGACAAGGGTGCAAAGACCATTCATTGGAGAAAGGATAAGTTTTTCAACAAATGGTGCTGGGAAAACTGGATACCCACATGCAAAAGAATGAGGTTGGATGCTTACCTTACACCATATACAAAAATTAAGTCAAAATAGATCAAAGATGTAAATGTTAGAGTTGAAGCTATAAAATCCTTAGAAGAAAACACAGGGTAAAAGCTGTGTGTCATTGAGTCCAAATGCCATTGCCAACAATGATTTCTTTAATATGACACTAAAGACATAAGCAACAAAAAAATAACAAATTGGACTTCATCAAAATGCAAAAGTTTTCTGTATCACAAGATACTATCAACAAAGTAAAAAGGCCACCCACAGAATGGTTGAGAATATTTGCAAATCACATATCGGATAAGGGCTTAATATCTAGAATATATAAAGAACTCTCACAACTCAACAATTAAAAAAACACCCAATTTAAACATGCACAAAGGACTCGAATAGACATTTCTCCAAACAAGATAAAAAATGGCCAGTACACACATGAAAAGATGCTCAACATCACTAAGAATCAGGAAAATGCAAAATAAAACCACAATGAGATACATCTTCATACCCATTAGGATAGTTACTATCACAAAATCAGAAAATAACATGTTGGCAAGAATGTTGAGAAATTGGAACCCTTGTGCTCTGATGGTGAGAATATAAAACTGTGGAAAATGGAAAACAGTATGGTAGTTCCTTCAAAAATTAAAAATAGAATTACCATATCATCTAGCATTTCCACTTATGGGTTCTGAAATAATAGAAAATATATTTATTGGTCTCTGCCTCTAGTTCCTGGCACAGAGCTCCTAAAACCCTTGTAATTTCCTAAATGATAAGAGCACTAGGAGCATCTCTTGTTCTAATATTTGTCTTTGACTCCATCCCTGACACAGAGCTCCTAAAACCCTTGTAATTTCCTAAGTGATAAGAACACTAGGAGAATCTTTTGTTCTATTGAGGCAACTCTGGGTGGGCTCCTGGATGGCTCCTGGATGGGGGCTGGTCACCAGACAGACCAAGCCCTGATTAGAAGCTTGGAATATTTAGCCCTACTTCTTATCCTCCAGACAGGGGAGAGGGGCTGGAAACTGAGTTAATAATTGATCATGCCTACATGAGGGAGCCTCAGTAAAAATCCCAATAGAAGGAGGTTCAGAGAGCTTCCAGGTTGCCAATGACAAGGAGTGACTGGAGAGTGGTGCACCTGGAGATGGCATAAAAGCTCTGTGCTCTTTCTCACATACCTTTCCCTATGCGCCACTTCCATCAGGCTGTTCTTGAGTTATATCCTTGTATAATAAACTGGTGATCTAGTAAATGTTTCTCTGAGTTTTGTGAGCCACTCTAGCAAATTAATCAAACCCAAGGAGGAGGTTGTGGGAAGCTCTGGTTTACAGCCAGTCAGTCAGAAGTACAGGAAACAACCTGGGCTTCTAACTAGCATATGAAGTTGAAGTGAGGTTGGGTGGGTGTGCAGTCTTATAGGACTGAGCCCTCAACCTGTGGAATCGGATGTATCTCTGTGTTGACAGCATCAAATTGAGTTGAATTATCTGACGACCAGCTGACATTCCAAGAATTGCTTGTTGGAGGTCTGGGGAACCCTCCCACATGGGAGAAAATGAATCTCAGAACACCATTTATGGGTATACACCCTAAAGAACTGAATGCAGAGGTAAAAAGACATATACATACACCCCTGTCATTAACAGTGTTATTCAAAATAGCCAGAAGCTGGAAGCAAGCCAAGTGTCCATCAACGGATGAATTGACAAAAAAAATGTGCTGGATACACACAGTGGAATACCATTCACCCTTAAAAAGGAAGGAATTCTGACACATGCTATGGCATGGATCAACCTTAAAGACTTTATGCTAAGTGAAATAAAGCCAGCCACAAAAGTAAAATAGTGTATGATTCTACTCATATAAGGTACTTAGAGTAGTCAAATTCATAGGAATAGAAAGGAAAATGGTGGTTCCCAGGGGCAAGAGGGAGAGACAACAGGGAGTTGTTGCTTAATGTGCACAGAGTTTCACTGCAAGGTAAAAATAGTTCTGTGGATGGTTGGAGGTTATAGCTACACAATAATGTGAATGTACTGAATGTCACTGAACTGTACACTTAAAAATGGTTAAAATGGTCAATTTTATGTTATGCATATTTTATGACCATTTAAAAAAATTAATTATTTCCAACAAATAAACAAACACTAGCTACATGCAATAGCATAGATAACTACCACAATCATAATGCGGCATAAAAGAAATTATATTCAAAAGGCAATATATTTTATAATTCAATTTATATAAAATCCAAAAAAGACAAGGTCTGGCTTCCAGTAATGGTGGAGTAGCTTGTTGAACTAACACTCTCACAGATAACAATGATAAAATCTGCATAAAATATTATATATATTTATAGAGAATCATTTATCTATATGTAATATACATATAATAAATGTGTATGTGTGTGTATGTATAAATCTCTTCCAAAGCAAGCAGAACTGAGACAGCGTCTTCCCTTAAGTGATGGGAATTGCACCAGGAGATATTTGCAAGCTTGAGTCTTTTGCCTCAAAGCATTCCAAAATCTGTACATGGCCCAGACAGGGGAAAAACTACAGTCTTACTTGTAATGCTACAGGACATATTTTGGGGCTGGCAGAGTAGCTGGAAAGTTAGGGGAGAAATTCTGGAAGGGAGGGACACACAAAGAGGAAAATCTCAAAATATGTATGAATGTCTCCCCCCAACACACACCAAATTGGCAGATCTTTGAACAACACACATGCACGGTAGGCCCCAGAGGGCCTTGTGTAAACAACAGTTGGAAGATGAAAGACCTGAATGAGGATTTCAGCTATGCTCACTGTAAAGGAGACAGGATTGGAGTTTCAGTCCAGCCAAGTTAACTCTCTGCTAGAAAAACAACAACACTCTTCAAAGGAATACAATAGAATCCAGAGTCTCTATAACTATCATTCATGGTTTCCAGTACACAATTTTGAAAAATCATGAGATTTGAAGAAATAGGAAAATGTAATCCATATATGAGCAAAAGCAGGCAGTAGAAGCTATCCTCAAGGTGTTGCAATTAGCAAACAAGGATAAGAGAGTAACTATTATAAAGATGATCATGGTGGTAAAGAAAAATATTCTCATAATGAATGAACAGATGTTGAAACTCAGCAGAGAAATGGAAATTACAAAAAAGTACCAAATAAGAAGATGAAATAAAAAAATACTTTTGAGTTTACCGGTAGATGAGAAACAGTAGAAGAAACATGAAGATAGAGCAATAGAAATTATCTAGCCTGAAGAAAAGAATGTAAAAATTTTGAAGAAAAATGAAGAGAGCCTTACAACCTGTGAGATGATTGAGTCTCCAGCAGAGGGGAGAGACAGAAAAATTAAATGAGGCAGAAAGGTAAATCAATAAGTAATAGCATAACTTTCAAAATTTGGTGGAAAATCTAAAATTTTAGATCCAAGAAAGTCAGGAAACCCACAAAATAAAACACAAATTAAAACCATACCTAGGCACGTGATAGTCAAGCTGCTAAAATCCAAAGATAAAGGAAAATCTTGAAAGCAGTCAAGGAACTACATATATACATGGGAAGACATTACATACAGGGAGAAATAATGTGAATGATGGATGATACATTATCAAACACAAAAGAGACAAATCAATAACAAAATGACATCCTTCAAGTGCAAAATGAAAACCCAAAAGTCAACACAGGATTCTATATTTAGCAGAACTCACTTTCATAAAGGAAGCAGAAGCCACAATAAGAGACCGCACACATATTAGATAGCTAGAATAAAAAATCAAATTGCAAATACCAAGTGCTGGTGCGGACTAGGAGCAACTAGAACTAGGAATGCAACATGATAGTTGCATTTGGAAAACAGTTTAGCAGGTTCTTATAAAGTTAAACATACATTTATTATATGACTCAGATATCCCCCTCCTAGGTATTTACTGAAACAAATTAAAAACTAATGTTTAAACAAAAACCTTTGTGTGAATCTTTATAGCCATTTTATTCATAATTGCCAAAAGCTGGAAATAAACTAAGTGTCCTTCATCAGGTGAGTCGAGAAAGAAGCTGTGGTGCATCGGGACATTAGAATAGTACTTGGCAATAAAAAGGATAAACTCTTGATTCACACAACAACATGGATGAATCTTGGAGGCATTTCTCTAAGTGAAGGAAGCCAGATGCAAAAGGCTATATGGTATATGATTCCATTTACATGACTTTCTAGAAAAGGCAGAATTACAGAGATGGAAAGTGATCAGTGGTTGCCAAGGGATGGAGTGGGGGAAGCGGTTGACTACAAAGAGACAGTATGAGAGAATTTTGGGGGTGAAAAAAACAGCTCTGTATGGTACTGTAGAGATGGATACACGACCATAAAGTTGTCAAAACCCGTAGAACTGTACACCGCAAAGAGTGAATTTTACTCTGCAAATTTTAAAAATCAATCAGGATGCTGGGGAACTCAGATGGAATGCAGCAACAAATGAATCTCACTGTATTACAAGCACCTGACATAACCACACAGAAGGGGTGGGGGTGAAAGGTCCTGACCTAAGTAACTTTGGAAGACAGTGCTTTGACGGGATACTGTAAATCTAAAGTACTGGACAAAAACACTGTACACTAGGTGATAAATGTGTTTCTCATAAGGGTATGGATTAGCAATTCTGAAACTAGTTGACACATTAGTAAATATATTGTAGATAACTGGAGTTAAGTTTCTCACTGTTGGTAAAAGAAGTTACATATAAACAAAAGGAGAATGCTAGAATAAAATCTGTGGTGCTGGATTGGAGTTGGAAGTATCAGTATAAATCCATGTCTCTTTTAATATCTCTATCCAGATAGATAGTTAGATTGATAGATAGATGGATAGATCAACAGATAGATGTGTATACCTGAGTTTATATTCATACATACATTTCCAAGCTCTGCTGAGTGGGTCTAGAAGCAGTTACACTCTAGTATCAATGAGCACACCTAGCTCCCAGATCTGCATTTATATCATTCTCCAATAAAAAGAAGCAGGTTTTCTTGGAGAAGTGGCTAATTCTAGGGCTGGAGATGGAAAATACAAGATGAACCTGGAACACCTTGTAATGCCAGAAAGTAGGAAAGTGCTTTAAAAAAAACACAGAAAATGATGAGATGTGTCAAAAGGAATCAATCTGAAAGACTTCCCAATGGCTCAAGCTGGAAAATTGTGAGCAACAAAATAAATAATGGTAGCATTGGATTATTACCCAGAGAACAAAATAAATATCCATGAGTCTATACTGATATGAAATAGATTAAATAAGAAAGGAAGAAAGAAAGAGAAAAAAAAAAAGAATGAGAGAAAGAGAGAAAGAGAGGAAGAAGGAAGGGAGAAGTAGGGGGGGAATCTTCCTCACAGAATTCCAAATAAAAACGTGGCTGGATAGCATGAAATAGAAAATTGCCACTAGAACACCACAGTAATAATTACTGTGAGCAAGACTGACTGAAGAATGCAAAAACTGTGGGTGAAACTTAAAGAAGAAACAGTACATTTGCAGAGCCTCAAAGCATCTCCCTCCAAATACTTAAATTTTTTCTCTTAATTTCTTTAAAAGACCTATGACTATTTAAAGCAAAAATTATAACATTGTATTGTGGGATTTACAACATGGGTAGATGTAAAATTTATGACAACAATAACATAATGGACAGACATAGGTAAATGGAACTGTTCTGTAGCAAGGCTTCCATATTTTACATTGATTAAACTGGTGCACTATTAAGTCTAGGTAGGCAGTGATATGTTAAAGATGCATATTGTAATCTGGACCAACCACTAAAAAATGCAAAGGTGTGTCACTTAAATGCTAATAAAGGAATTAAGAAGCAAAAAAAAGGGTTTGTACAAGAATGTTCACAGGAGATGACCTGCAAGACGAGCGCACTGTAGGGCAACCACAGAGCAGAACGCCCTCAGCCATGCCAAGGAGCAAACGCTGACACACACATGCTGGGTGAGTCTCATCAACCTCGTGTTGAGGGAGGCAAGCTGGACAGAAAACAAAACACTTGGGATGATTTCAGCCAAGATGAACCTATGATGAAAAAACCAGAGCAGTGGTTGCCTCGGGGGAAAGAAAAAATTGCCTGGGAAGGAACAGGAAGGAGTTTTCTGGGGGTGATGGAACTATTCTATTCTTAAAGGGGTGAAGGTTATATGGGCATGTTTATTTGCCAAAACTGTACAGTTGAGAGTTGTGTCTTTCAGTGTGCGTACATCTTACACCCCCCACACACAAAGGACTAAAAGAATAATAAAGTGAGGTGGGAATGGGATGGAATGTGGATGAAACAAAATTGGCTGACAGTTAGTAGTTGTTGAAGCTGGGTGACGGGCCTACTATGCTATTTTGTTTATTTTGTATATTGTTTAAATTGTTCTGTAATAAAAAACTCGTATAAGAAGACAAACTCGATATACAGTGTTTGCTGGTAAGATATCGCTTACCTTTTGGGAGGAAGGAGGGAGAAATGGATTGTTGGCGCTGGAATGAAGCTGGTGCTAGTTCTTGGTCACACAAGTGTGCTCGCTTTGTAATAATTCTTTGAGGTTTACATGGATGATTTCTGCATATATTTCTGTACTCATGTTATACATCAATAAACATTTTAAATCCTTCATATTTGCACAAAGATCCTAACTCAATATCTCAGAATAACAGCAATGTTTTGTTTTAAAGTGGAACACGTTCACTCATGACATCATCAGATGGATCTATTAATGCCCTCATCCTTGCGTGTCCCCCTGGGTCTTTCCATTTTTGCCTCAATTTGGCAAGTGGCATGGCTTTGAGTTTTTATGATGGGTATGGGCCCTTCAGGTGGGCGAGGTCCAAGGGAAAGATCTCTGCAGCGACCTTGACCACGGGAACCAGAGGGAGGATCATGGCAACCTGGAGGGATGGAGGGGATGATAGGACAGGTGGCCTTGTAAAGGCAAATTCCAGAATCCCAGGCACCCAATATTTCCATTTTAGATATAGAATTTACCCTTCAAATACTGGCCAGGAAGTTTCCAGGAGGGCTGCAAGCATCCTCAGCAATAGCCAGGCTGGTGAGCCCCACCCCTACCTGAGTGCTGACCTCAAGGGATGTAGCCCAACCACACTGCGCATACTCTGGGGGGTGGGCAGGGCATAGAGAGTGGTCATGGTATAGAGAAGAGGCGGAATAGAGAGTGGGGTGGAGAAGCAGAGGGATGGGGACCAGGGGCGGGGGACAAGGTAGGAGTTGGGGCCCCTAGCTGTGTATGCTGGGAGCTTTTGTCTCTTAAACGCTCCCAGCTGGGAGCTTGCAGGACCGCAGGACTACAAATCCCAGGAGGCTGTGAGCATGGGGCGGTGCCTAACCCTGGGGGGAGGAACAGGGCTGTGTGCGCTTGGCCGAGGGACACACCGCCCTTGACTCAGGACTCTGGTCCTGCACCCGCTGCACGTGGACTGAATCCCAGAGGGATGCGACGGGACTAGCGGGACCAGGGAGTTAGGAGGATGTGGCGGCTGCATGGGCAGCCAAGGGCCTGCAGCGTGCAACTGGTTTTGTCCAAAATAGAAGTCGGACTCGTGCCTCTTCCACACCGCCTTCCTCCGTTGTTTGATTCCTCCTCCCACCTGCGTGCCTGTGGGTCTTTCCACAGCCCCCTACCAAGTCCAGGGCCAGGTGCTTCTCTAAAATGCTTATGGGAACTGGTTTGACATCCCAGAAACTTTCCACTTTGCCTGCTGCCCTCTGCCTTCTCCAGCCAAAGTGCCATCCTTTCATCAGCTTTTGAGAGAGATTCCCCCTTGTGGCTGGTCTTGCAAGTACAACTTAAGAGCTTTGCTGGGTGGTAACACTGGCTCTTTCTTGCCTTTTTCACAGGTGTGGAAGTTAAGGCATCTGTGAGGTTAATCACTGGTTTCCCCAGGATCCGCTAAGAGCAGAGGAGAACAACCCAATTCCCAGGCAAGTATCTAGTAGGCCATTTTCACCAACGCATTCCAGGGCAGTGGCCTCCAAAGCAGCAACCTTAAGACGAGAATAGCTTAATCATTTTGCCCTTTAGATTGATCAGCTAATCTCAGCTCAGGCCTGAGTGGCCAGTCTCTCAGGGACACGAATGGCGACTCTGATCACTCAGGAAGAGACTAGTCATCCAGCTTTGGGAGAGGGATGTTCAAGGTAGACAGCACTTGGGCAGCATTTGAAACCCGTCACCTTTAACATCTCTGCTTTGGATTCTGGCAAGGTTCCCACATAAACATGCCTAGGGATAGTCAGAGGTACCATATTCTTTAAAAATTGATTAGAGTTGTGAAAGGAACAGAGCATAAAATATCTTGCTTATTTGCAAAAGATAAAATGCAAGCAAGGCCTTCCTGTTAATTTTTTTCTGCTCATTCTCTTAGCTGTACTGTATGTTTGAATGCAGAAACAAAAAACTTGAATTGCCAAATTCTCTTTTCCTGAGATTGGTAAATTAACTTAAATGTCTTATTGAAACCTGTGGAGGAATGGTTAGCAGCTTTCATGATTTATGTCGTCCCTAAAAATCTGGGCGTTGATCTACATGAAAAAAACTCCCTGTTTATATTACACATCCCAATAGGTTACATTTCCGATTCCTGAATGTGGGATATTATCAAAACAACTGAAAAACCTGGTCATGGAAACTGGACCCTGTCACTTTGTCAAGAATTTGCCTCTTTATGAATTAATGACACATGAATTCTTTAACAGTTTTGTAAAGAAAGAATGAGAGTGTGTAGTGTCTCTGAATGTGGTAAGATAGGGAAGTCTTGTTAGACCACATCCTCGGGTTCTTCTCTCGTGTTCAATAGGCCCAGGTGATAGTCCGTGTAGTCAGGTGCAGCGCCGCTCCCCCAGCCCCCAGTGTTCCATCCTACTCTGGCCTGTGCCCTCTTCAGGGGGTTCTGATGACACTGGTCCACAAGTGTTGGAAGGAGACATTGTAACATGAGAATATTCATCATCTTAAAACAAGGATTAATGGAGAGGAAAGTCTCAGGGTGTGTGTGCTCTGATGCACTGCTGTTGGGGTATGGCCGCAGTGACCACTGTGCTCCCAGCAGTCCCCACAATAGCAGTCTCAGGCGTTTGATCTCCTGGCGCAACCACAGCAGCTGTTGACAGAGCTGGGAACTCA
The DNA here is from genome assembly GCF_020826845.1 of Diceros bicornis minor. Classification (NCBI taxonomy): domain Eukaryota; kingdom Metazoa; phylum Chordata; class Mammalia; order Perissodactyla; family Rhinocerotidae; genus Diceros; species Diceros bicornis. The sequence continues at coordinate 67,262,719 of NC_080753.1, read as the reverse complement.
TCGTGGTTCAGTGTCTTCCATCAGATTTTGTCGCTCTGACCCTCCTCTGCTTGCCCCATTCCCACGCCTATCCGCTGTGTTGATTGCTTTGTAGTTGTTTCCTAGAAGCCACTGTGTGTAACTCTATTTCACAGTGTCTTTAGGGACCCACTCTCACTACACAAGTCACTGTACAACAGCCCCTTATCCTGGTGTAGCCCATGTTTATCCTCTCCAGTGGAGCTGTGAAGAACCCTGCTTAGTCGGAGCTCCTCTCATTCTCATGCTGCTGGGGCTGCTTACGAAGCTGGGCATCTCATCTTTGGTCATCAACATTATTCTTTTCATCGATTTTCTGAAGTCAGAGACGACTTTGTTAATAATGTGACACTGATTCTAACAGACACTTTTATGTATCTTCCCCAACAGCTCTGTGAAGTAGGCCTGTGATCCCCATTTTACAGGGGGGGGACACTGAGGCTCAGAGAGGTTGAGTAGCTTCCTTCACTTCACACAGTTTCTTGGTACATTTTGAGTCTCCACCTGGAACTCCGCCTCTCAGGTGTGTGCACTTAGCTGGTGTTCCACTTTGTGCCTCTCTGCCAGCCTCTCCAAAGGCACACGCCCCATCCTGAGTCCATTTTCTGCTTGATGGCAGTCACCCTGCACAAACCGGCCCCATGCAGGGAGTGGATTAGTCGGGCATGGTCCTCCAGCTTACCCTGGGGAGGTTCTGGGTTTCTTGGGAGAGCTGGAGCAGTGGAAGATACTGACCATCACTCACCTGGAAGGTTTGTTATGTAGAAATACTCCACTGACTTTTTGCAGGTGTCATGTCTTCTTTGTCTTCATTGCTTCTCTGGGCTTTCTCTTACAGTCCGTGCTGTGCAGTAACATACAGTACAGAGACTGGGGAACATAATGTTGTTGCCCTGCACCAAACGGTCACATTACTCATTTTTCTAATTATGAAAGAGTTACATACTGTAAAAAAAGTGAAATTACCCAGATCTGTGTAGAGCAAAGTGAAACCTCCCCCATCCATCCCTTTCCCTGCAAACTCACTCCCCTACTCAGAAGGAACTATTGTTAAGAGTTTGCAGCTTATTCTTCTGGGCATTTCCTATGAATTTATAAATACACATAAAGTTTTTTTAACATAAATGACATAACTACATCATTTTGCAATTTGTTGTTTCCCAAACCATATATCATAGATGTCTCTCCTTATCAGTGCTCGCCACTCTAACTTAGTTTTTTAGAAGTTTTAGAGGTACTCCAAAGAACAGGAATACCATGATCTGTTTATCTCTTCTTTGATAGAGATGGGATTATGTCCAGTTTCACTATTATACATAATGCTACAGTAAGATCCTTGCATGGAGTTTATTACACTGCTATTCAACTGCTCAATTTTCCTTGTTTCCTCTTGGTCAGAGACTATGATATATTTTTAACAATTTTATGGGAATTATTATTGTTATTATTATTATTATTTTTTGTGTGTGAGGAAGATCAGCCCTGAGGTAACATCCATGCCAATCCTCCTCTTTTTGCTGAGAAAGACTGGCTCTGAGTTAACATCTGTTGCCAATCCTTCTCCTTTTTTTCCCCCAAAGCCCCAGTAAATAGTTGTACGTCATAGATGCACATCCTTCTAGTTGCTGTATGTGGGATGTGGCTTCAGCATGGCCGGAGAAGCGACGTGTTAGTGCATGCCGGATCTGAACCCGGGCCACCAGTAGCAGAACACTTAACCACTAAGCCACGGAGCCAGCCCTATGGGAATTATTTTATAGGGAATTTAATTTTATCACTGAATAAAGACATTTATGGGGAAACTGGACTTTAAGGTCATCCATCTCAGTATTCTGGAGAAAAATCATGAAACTTAGAAGGTATGAGGCTTGCTCCATCACAATCTAACAAGTCATGTTAACAATTTAAAGTTGAATGTTTGAATAGCCACTACTCTCTCTGTTCAGAGGAAGAATGACTTTTTCTTGTCTAGAAAACATCTGACTCCAGGGGCTCTCAGTTGTGCTTCAGAGAGGGTAAGATATTGGTGTTGTATCTGTTTCTCTTCAGCTGTAGGCTGCATCTTCTAAAGATCATAGAATTGAACATGGTCCAATAAATGTATATGATTTGGGTCAAAAATTCAAAGTAATGAACCCAAGATAGGAATCCATAACTTTGGTTCTTAATAAAGAATTTCCTTTGATATCCTCAAGTCTCTGTGATTACTGTGTATACATGAATGAAGTATCCCTCTGTCCATTTCTTAAGTTGTTTCCATTGACTTTATGGATTTATCCTCTAATCCAGATTCTAAGTGTGAAAGAACATCTTGGTCCTTCAAAGAAAAGAAGCCATTGAAATTTGATTTTCTTTTAGCTCGCCATCCTACAAGTTTGAGGAATAAATTATCATGTAATGGTACAATGATTCTGAAATCTAATTTTTAATTAGAGGGGTGTAAGGTATGAATGAATGGTGGTTCATCCCCATGGTCAAGGGTATTGTACACGTGGACGTGTAAACAAGATTCAGGAAGCTGCTTCAGCCCTGTGACATCCCTGAGAACCACAGTGCAGGAGGATCTAGGCACACAGCCATCTGCCTAGATCTCCTGGGTTACATGTAGATCCAGGGGTCTTGAGAGTGGTGTCAGAGCAGCTAGCTTTTATCTATTTCTCCCCTTCCTTCTCTCCAGCTTATCTCAAACAGTCCTGACTATCATATTTTAAAGACCAATTATAGTTATTTACATGAGCTGCTTGTTCATTTCTGCAGAGTAATAATCAGGCATACCATTAAATATCATTTAATCTACCTAATTAAATTTGTTGTACCTTTTGATTGATTAGAACACTAAAGTTAATTCAGAGTTTGATATTCACCAAATGTGTTAATCTGCTTACAACTGCCATGTGCCTCATTCCTCTTAGAAGTGTATCTTTGGCCCATCACAAGATTTTAATGAATCAAATCATCATAAATTAAGATAATGTACTGTCTTTTGGATGATCGGGAGGCATATGGGTCCATTTTGGAAATATGCCCATCTGTCTTTGCTCCCCATGGGAAGTTTCTGGTCACTAGGTCTCCAGGTGGCTTGCACAAGCCCTAGGTCTATAAAGCTTGGTGCCTCTCCTTCTAATTGAGGTAGAAATAAAAGAGGTCAGAGAGACTTATTAAAGTTTTGGTTGTATGAAGTCTTCAATGAAGACCATCCATGCATATTGTTCTGGATAGCTCTCTGTTCCTAAGACTACTAGCTACTTTAAGGGCTTGTCTGGAACTGTCAATGGTCTGATATTTTACCTTACCTGCAAATGAATAAGTTAGCTACCATGGTCTTACAGATGCTGGCAAAAGATACGAGACCCATGGGTCAGAGACACAGGACTTAATGACACAGCAATGGCAGTGGCCAGAGTATCAACATTTGCACTGGTTCACTAAATCCCACTTCCTGCAGGATGATACACAGTGGGTCAGGAGACATGCAGAGGGTTGCAAGAACTCAGAGCTTAAGGAACTCAAATCTTCAATAAGAGGCAGGAAATCTGCTGACCTTTGGTTTGGGGAAGGGTGTTATTTTTATTATACTGGGGAGTAAGCAAGCCTGCCTTTTGCTCCAGAGGAGGCCACTATTTCTATCTTCCAAGGTTGTCAGCTCTACACACATTCTTGAAAAGATAACCTGGTTTTACTGGCTTTCAAAGGTAAGCTTGAATGAGACTTCATCATCATTCCGTTCTTCTGTTACCTTTATTGAGATTGTCCAAATATGCTTTTTTCTCTGTAAAGTTCACTAACTTTATTCATACATAAGGGTTGCTTTTGGTTTTATTTATTAAGTTAAAATTTTCTTATTAGAGCAAATGAGGAAACTATTATGGGTTGGATCTGAAGGTATGCTTTTCCAGGAAAAATGTGAAAGAAGATCGGTGCTCACAGAACTTTGCCACAAGGAGTTGATATCAACTTAAATGATTTTGATTTGAATAGTGTTTTGTACAACTTTCTTCCATCTTACTTCATCCTCTCTGCTTCCTGTAACTCTCATATGGGAATGAGGCAGTTTCAGGGATTCACTGAACTCATTTACAATATTAAAATGGTTTTTTCTGTTGTTTTTTTTTTTTTATTGAGGTAAAGTTAACATACAACATTAAATTAGTTTCAGCGGTACAACACAATGATTCAGTGTTTGTATAAATGTTGAAATGATCACCACAATAAGTCCAGTTAACATATGTCCCCATACATAGTTACAAATTTTTTTCTCTTGTGATGAGGACACGGCGTACTTCAAGGTGCAGAAGAATCAATGATGATGTCATACTTTTCCATATACAACTTGATGAATTTGGACATAAGTATACACCCTTGAGACTGTCACCACCATCAAGGCCACAAACATATCCATCACCTCCCAAAGTTTTCTCTCACCTCCTTTATTACTATTATTGTGTAGTAAGAACTCTTAGTATCTACACTATTAGCAAATGTGATGTACGCAATACAGTCTCGTTAGCTGTAAGCACTATGCCATATCCTAGATCTCCAGAACTTATTTATCTTGATTACTGAAACTCTGTATCCTTTGATCATCAGCTCCCCATTTCTCCATCCCCTTAACCCCTGGCAACCACCATTCTAACCTCTGCTTGTATAAGTTTGACTATTTAAGATTCCACATATAAATGAGTATTTGCCTTTGTCTGTCTGCCTTATTTCACTTAGCATAACGTCTTCTAGGTCCATCCATGTTGTCAAAAATGGCAGGAACTCCTTCTTTTTTCAAGGTTGACTAATATTCCATTTCTTTATCCATTCATCCGTCAGTGACATTTAGGTTACTTCCATATCTTGGCTATCGTGAATTAGCTACAATGAACATTAGAGTGCAGGTATTTCTTTGAGACCCTGAGTTCAATCCTGTGGGCATATACCAGAAGTGGGATTGCTGGATCATATGCTAGTTTTCATTTTTGGAGTAAGCTCCATACTGTTTTCCATAATGGTTTTACTAGTTTACATTCCCACAAGGGTTCCTTTTCTCCACATTCTCAAAAACATTTGCCATCTTTAGTTTTTTTGATAATCGCAGTCTTAACAGGTGTGAAGTGATAGCTCATTGTGGTTTTGATTTGCATTCCCTGATGATTAGTGATGCTGAACACCTTTTCATACACCTGTTGGCCACTTGTATGTCTTCATTAGGAAAAGTCTACTCTGGTCCTTTGCCCATTTTTTAAATTGATTTATCGTCTTGTTATTGAGCCAACACGAAAAAAGAGAACAAGATTTCCAGGCATTATGGATGCTTCCCAGTTGATACAGATGGTTTTGTATTTACAGTGGTACCAAAAGATCATGTTTCATGCTTTTTCTTCAGCTTGTTATAAGACCAGCAGTAGCTGCGGCATGGCAGATAATTGGGATCTTCTGGGTTTGGAGGTTTACAACATAAATGAGTGGTAAGGAATTTTTTATTATTCCAAGGAAATTATTGAGATCATAGTCCGTGGAATTCAGGATTGATAGGTGTAGGAGGAAATTAAGGTGAGGATCGGTGATCTGGCACTACTTCTGATCATGAGGCACAGGTATCTACTGTATGAGTGTTTGAATAAAAATATTAGAGATCAGGAATTTGTGGTGGGTGAATATGTTTTCTGAATTATTTACTTTTGAACATAACCATTTGGATTATGTGAACATCTGGGATATGGGAGTAAGTCGTTAACAGGGGGTGGTTGATAATATCACTATTGATTTAACTTCTATGAACACCAAGTGGTCAATGGATTAAGCAAATGAGTAATCAGAAAACACAGAAATGGTAGGATTTGGGATTTAGTAAAGGACTGGGGACCGACTGTCCTGAGAGAGAGTGCCAGGACTTATGAGGTTGAGAGTGACAAGGACAAGAAAAGAATAGAAACACACTCAAACAAGGAGGGGGTGTTAACAGGATGGGGGAGGAGAAATGATCTGGAGTAGCCTTGAGTTTTGACCTTGAGCTTTCTGTTCTTGATGCAAATCTGCCTGATGACATCCCGGGACACAGGTCAGATCTATTCCCAGAGGATAGAGGGAGGGTGGAAGTACAAAACAGCCAGGATAATTGTCCTAAAAAGGCAGGCTTCCTTTATCATTTGTCTCAATTTCATGATTTACTTTTGTAGGGTAAGAGGAAAAGAAGGATGATAGCCACGTCTTCACAGAGGAAGCAGCATAACTGTGGGATCCAGTCCAAACCAAAGCCTGGTTTAAACATCTCCATCCCTATAAGGATGTCCAGTGACATATTCAAGAGGCTGGGTACTAGAATTCCATCCCATCCTGGCAATGAAGGGTCTCTGGGAGGACACCTTGGACCAGCCCCACCAGGTCTGCTGGCCAGAGAGACTGCAAGGACTCCAGGCCTGCAGCAATGCAGGACAACTGGTAACTCCTTTCAAGCTTGCCAAAGGGTTGCAAAACCTAGCACCTAGTCACACAGGTGAATCCCTGCCAGGTGTGCTCGCAGGTGGTCTGCACTCCAGGTCCCATGCCCACTCCTGCCGGTCTTCAGATTTGGCAGGGATGATTCCAGGAGCTGATCTGGGCATTCCACAGCTCCACTGCCAACAATTTCTGGCGACTGAGGAAGGTATCAGGAAGGAGGAAAGGGCAGTGAAGAGCACAGGAGAGAGACTGGTGATAGCACTGATGGCGGACAGACTTGCTAGTGAGGCAGAGAAAGTGAGGGGCCAAGAAGGCCGTCTTGACAGCAGATGAAATGGAGCAGGCACCTCAGTGAGGTCTCTTGGCAGCATCCCAAATGTTTTTGTGCTTTGAGCTCTTGAAACTTTGAAATATAACAATACGTTTCTTTTATTAAACTCTGCTGCGTGAAATAGAAAATATAGACAGTGGTTTCTTTCTGAGGTGAGAGGTTGAGTTGCAGGTGAGGAGAGAAAGATCTTCCTTTTTCATGCTGTTCTCTCATTTTCCTTTACTATGTACTTTATTTATTTGTACTTTCAAGTCAGCAGCGAGTTATCAACGTCACAGGATGATTCAGTTTTTCCCCATACAGTCACAGTAAAACCTACTTAAAGTGGATTATTCTTTTTGTGTAATATTCCAATAGATTCCAAAATATTATTTCCAAAGCACTTCGATGTCTATGTTCTCAAATTAGATATTTACTTCTAGGTCTCCATTTTTGTGTTCCTTCTTGCATGCTACTTCAGAGTTGCATCTAAGGAAATACCAGATTTCCCTCAGTTTTTTAGATCCATATGTGTTGGAAATTTGATTCATGAAGATGGACATGGCAGCTTGGGGATTATGCTATTATCAAGAGACCATTTTTCGGCATCAGTAATCTGACAAGAACTCACTGCTTGTTGAGATTTAATTGACTATTTGAGGAATCAAGCTTTCACTATTGGTACTTCTCTTTCTCTTTGGAGGGGAAGTATTGCCTTCATAGTCTTTCCATTACCAAACCACTTTCCTGGGTGGCTGTGCCCTGTCAGGAAGGGCCTGGGATGCCGGGAACCAGGATTCATCCTCAGCTTCTGCCTGTCCTGAGAAGGCTTCCCTGGCAGAGTCCAGCCTGTGTGTCTGGGTGACACTTGCAGCCATCAGAAAGGAGGCGATAACTCACAAGTGCCAAGCGATTCATCTGGCTCTTGTCTTACAGGGTGTTTCCAAGGGATGAGGTTCAAAATGCCACTTGGTAACCCCTTGAAAGCTCCTGGTCACGGGGTGGGTTCTCGGTGTGAGGTCAGAGCAGTGTCTATTCACCACCAGATGGGAAGCATTTCAGTATTTTAATTGCTAAGGCTGTGTTCATGCACGACCATGGATCATCTGTTCCGTGGCATTTCCTGCTGGACCACCCCACACCCATGTCATGCCTCATCTTTCAAAGCTCCAAACAGGGTTCACAACCCATCAGGTGGTTGTAATGTAACCACAGCGCAAGACAGGGGAAAAAAACACAACCACCCAAGGGTGACACACTTTAATGGTTCGGGCCAAATTGCCCCATTTGGACAAGTTGGCAACATCAACACTGAGTATGTAAACTGGAGGACTGTCTAAGACCATGGACCTCAGAATGACACGGCCTCAGATGTCACCTGGACAGCAAGGGACAGTGTGGGGTCACTCACTGGTCAGGATTATGGTCCCTTATCCTGGTAAAGCAGAGCTCACCCGGGATCCATCAGACCAAGCCAGGGAGGAGGCTGGGAGCCTTCTAGGGAATTTCTGCCCTAAAGTGAATGGCATAAGGAAGGCAGTTGTGCTGGAAATCCTGGTTCACAGAGAGCGGTCGGTCGTGTTTATGGAATGAGGCCCAGTGGTAGACTTAAAGCTGCGTCACAGATCTTTCCCATTGGATACAAAACAGCAGGAAACAGATTTCACAGTCCTGGACATGGACCCCAGCAGGATTCAATTCTAGGTCAGTGGTGAACATGGAGGCACTAGAGGGGTATCAGGAGGGAAAGTCCTGTCTGCCTTTAGTCCATTTGCAAATCACCTTTGCGGGACTTGTCCTCTCCACATGCATGTTTTGATCTTTTTACATTGTTTTCCCCACTTACAGCTGATGCAATTCCAGAGATTGAACTAGAAAACTACAAGTTCCTAAAATTTGGTCAAAAGAAACCTCAACAGGAGAAGCAGAAAACATTCCTTCTTCCTCCAGAATGTAGAAAGGCACCCCCTGCCTATGGCACGACCTGGTCCTGGGTAGTGCTGTTTTAAAGACATCCACATTTCAGTGGTTGTTGCTTTGCCTGTGAAAGTACCATTAACCTTTAAATCCCAGGAGAACGGGCCGGGGACAGTGTCCGCCCCTGGAGCGGCTGAATGATACTGAAATGAACTTGTTCTCGGAGTTAGGGGGAATTGGGAGTGATGTCACTAGCCAAAAAGGGGGCTGGCCTTTCTCCCTTCTCCAACATACAATAAGTTGATGACTCAGAAGAGTTCTTTTTTTTTTTTATAATTTTATTTATTTATTTTTTTCCCCCAAAGCCCCAGTAGATAGTTGTATGTCATAGTTGCATATCCTTCTAGTTGCTGTATGTGGGACGTGGCCTCAGCATGGCCGGAGAAGCGGTGCATCGGTGTGCGCCCGGGATCCGAACCCAGGCCGGCAGCAGCGGAGCGTGCGCACTTAACCACTAAGCCACGGGGCCGGCCCAGAAGAGTTCTTGATTCAAGGAGAAATGTGAGATTCTGTGTCTCACTCACATGCCTACAGAAAGCGACAGAACCACACCACAACTCCCAAGCTGTAAAGGGAACAGGACTTTAATATAATATTCAAATATGTCATTTATTATTTACAACAAATAACCACTGTCTCTCCCCAATGGGTGAGTAGGTGCTGAGGTAGAGATGTCAGGGAGCTGGGATGGGGTCATCCCTTCTCTCTTGGGCTTCAGGGGACCCCAGGAATCAGCTTACAATGCTCCCCTTCCCATCAAATGGGAGGAGCTGACCCTGTGCATCGCAAGCATCCCAGCTGTGTCCCCGCTGCTGAGGATGGGGCTGTGATCGGCCACTGGTATGGGGTTCGGGGTTGGGGCCTGGGGGCTGAGTAGAAGAGTCGGGTTATCTTGCGTGGCCTCCCTCAGAATCATGGCCCCCCACCATGTCCCCACTGCACTGGGTGCTCCAGACCCTGTGCTCAGTGCTGTCAGCCACCAGTACCCCATTCGTCCCTGCCACGTGAGCGATCATTTAGTATTACCTATTTCACAGAGGGGGAAACGGAGTCTCAGGAAGCTGAAGAGAGTCACCCCAGTCACAGGACTGGTCAATAGTGGAGCTGGGATCCCAGTGCCAGCTATCCGACTCCCCAAGGCCACGCTTAGCCCAAAGCCTTACTGAACCCCTAGGAGTCAGTCACCCCGGCCCAGACACTCACTCACCCCTGACCTTGATGATGGCCGGTTCTTCTTGGCCTTGCGTACTCTGCAGGCCAACTAGGTCTAGCGCTCTGGCTGGCAGGACAAGGTGTAGCTACAGGACAGAGAGGCACCTGTGAGCCTACCAGGAACCACACCTCAGGGGTCCCCCCACTGCCTGCCCAGCAGCTGGAGTCTGGGTGTCCCAGAGATCACCATGTAATCAGGCCGGGGGATGAGTGGGGCACCATGGAGACAGGCTCTCTGGACTGGCCAACAGGGAGAGTCCACCCCTGCCCTCACCCAACTCCTGCCCGGCCTCACCTCTCATTCTCGTTGAGCAACTCCATGTCCTGGAACGACGCCCCAAATGGCTCCCTCGGGCTCTAGCTTGTAATTCTTTGCAGCCTCCTGGAGCAGCAGGATCTCCCTCATGACTCGGTATTCCTGGGACCAGAGGGAAGGAGAGGATGCAGACAGGGCCTGGGTGGGGGATGCTGCAGGGGTCTTGTTGGAGGTGAGGAGTGGGGCAGGGGACCAGTCCTGGAAACCATCCTTCCCTCCAGTTCCATCCAGGATCTACCAGTTCTCAGAATGGGAATAATCAGCCCCTCCTCCAGGAAGATTTCCTTGATGCCATCCTCCCCTCAACCCACCCGCCAATTGGATGGGTCTCCCACTTCTCTGGTATCAAACTCTTCCACTCAATGTAAGATACAGCGGGTGAAGCCAAGGACTGTTCTGCCCAGAAGGTCTCTGATTTCCACCTCCTTCCTCTCCCCTGCAGGGAGTGCCACAGCTGCTCCTCAGTACTCTTCTCAAGGTTGATCCCATTCCCCTGGAAGGTAGACAGCCAGAGTACATCAGACAAAGACCCCTAGCCTGACTAGCTCCCTATGCCCACCCCTTCTCATGTTGCACTACTGCCAGATCCCCAGAGGGGGCCAGGCATGCAGAGAAAACAGGACTTGGACCTAGGCTTGCCTCTGGGCTCCAGAGGAGGAGGACATGGGGGTGTAACTGAGGGACCTGGCAGCACAACTCTCTCTGATGACAGACTTGGAGGCTGAGGCTTCAGGCAGAGGGGACTGCTCAGGCACTTATGTGCTTCCTGACTTGGGGGGGCCCGACTTCTTTCTCCCTTCATGGGCAACATGGGAGTTACAGGCTGAGTCCAGCTCAGATAAAACCTCACGCAGCTCTGCCATCAGGCAACTCTGAGCTTCCCCAGCCTGGGTAACTGGAATGGGTTTCTCTGGCAGAAACTCTGTTCACTCATCGCTAAAATAGGCCTGATGCCCCAGCTGCCAGCGGTGGCTGCAAGGCTTTCATGAGAGGAGATGTGCCAAGTGCTGAGAACTCAGAGCTCAGTTCGGGGGCTCCCGCATCCCAAGGCTCAGAATCCTGGTCCTTCCTGCCTAGACCTCAGGTGCACCCACCTCGAAATAGTCACCCATCACCAGGTGCAGCATCAGCAGGTCACTGAGCAGAGTTCCAAGATAGGGGACAACACCTTGTGACATCGGGGTGTGGGTGGGATGAACCTTTGCTCTCAAGTCGACCCCATGTAGACCCTCTCCTGAAAAGTCCCCACCCTCAGCCACCTGGCCCACCCCAGGGTTCCCACGAGGAGCAGCCTAGGACCCTCAGCAGCCTCCCGTCAATTCCTACTCCCTTCACACCCCAAGAACACCACACTCCTCCTCCTCACCTCCCAGGGCCGGCTTCTGGCAAATCACAGGGTGTGCAGTCCCTTGCCCTCCCCAAAACACACTCATCCTGCACCAGCTCTTCCAGGCCCTCCTCTTGGTCACTTCTACTGGGGGATTCAGACACTGTGGCACCAAGATGAAGGGCCCTCATCTTTTGATTTCAGGCCTCCAGCTGGGAGCACAGAGCCCCTCCCCCACAGGCACACTAACCTGCCGCTGCTGCTGCTTCTCCTGCACTCTCTGGGGGTTGCTCTCTGGGGGAGCAAACGTGGAGGGCCCCTCCTGCCAGGGTCGAGGACAGTGTCAGTGAGGCCATACTCCCCTCACCCCATTTCTCTCCAGCACCACTGGCCTCCGACACTGGACATCTGACTTGAGTCAACTGGTACCAATGTCATTCCATCCTCCAAGGTCTTGTGATTCCAGAACAAGCCCAGCTCCAACTCTCACTCTGGGTGTGAGCTTGGGCTTGTGGCCTGGCCTCCTTGAGCCTGTTTCCTCATCTGGAAAGTGTGAGAACTCCGGCTACCACACAGGTTCTCATGAGGACTCAGTGTCACAAGACTGTCATCATTGTTCTGGCCCTCACCCCTCCAGGTGGAGTAGGCAGAAAGCTCCCACATTCCTTTCCTCCCTCTTACCTCAACACCACCCTGTGAGGCCTGCACCACACAATCACCATCCCTCCATTTCCCTGATGAGGAGACAGAGACCCAAACATAGGCAGTGTGTTGCTCAGGGGCCCACAGAAGAGAGGCCGCTTGCCCCTCTCAGTCAGAGGCCCTGTTCCAACATCCTTGCCTAACCCCTAGCCCCACCACTGACAAGAGTCCTGTCCCTTGAGCTCTCAAAGCTTGGTCCTGGGCTGAGTCATGGATGGAGAGGACGGGGTGTCTTGGGAGTCTGGTTGAGTGGCTCCTGCCTGCCCCAGTCCCGTGGAGTGTCTGGGCCCCAGGCTGGGCCAGAGGCCAAGCCAAAGCCTTCTCCTCCCCAAGGAACGCCTCAGGACATTCCCCTGCACTGAATCCTTTTTTTTTTTTTTGTGAGGAGATCAGCCTTGTGCTAACATCTGCCAATCCTCCTCTTTTTTTGCTGAGGAAGACTGGCCCTGGGCTAACATCCATGCCCATCTTCCTCCACTTTATATGGGACGTTGCCACATCATAGGTCGACAAGCGGTGCGTCGGTGCGCACCCGGGATCCGAACCGGCGAACCCTGAGCCGCCGCAGCGGAGTGCGCGCACTTAACCGCTTGCGCCACAGGGACGGCCCCTGAACTCTTTCTTTATCCACTCAAGAACTGGACCTCCAAGGTGCCACCTCTGATCAACAGAGAAGGGGATGACAGGACATTTTGATTCCCCGTTTACATGAAGCTCCTAAGGTCCTTTCAGCAGGATCCACTAAGAATCCATCAGTTGCCTAGACGCTTCTCATAAGCCACTGGGGGCATATGTCATTGCCAACCAGGCACTCAGGTTAGACTCCTGTGGTTGATTCAAGTGAAGTGACTGCTCTAGGGGTCCAGTGGGGAGTCCCAGAATGCACACACATCTCTCACCTGAGGATGAGCACCCTGTTTTTCCACCTGGGCCATGGGAATCCTCTGCCACGCACATCCCTGGGGCAGGCAGGATGCAGCCCCTTGGAGATGTGGTGAAGATAGAAGGAGCAGCAGGGTCCTGGCTTCCTGAGGATAGGTTTAGGCTGAGGGCAAAACCCACCCCAACCACCCAACAGCCTGGAAGAAGCTACATCCAGCAGGATGGACATACATGGAAGCCAGAGACCTGTTGATGGCGCCAGCTCGGCAACTCCTCCTGGAACAGCCCAGCCAACACCATTGTGTCTCATGACCAGGCCCTCCCGCCCACAAATGGCACCCCACCTGCCCATGGGCAGAACAGATCCCTCTGCTTGTTAATCTGGATGAGATAGACGGGAATGTTTCAGAGAAAGTTCAAGGGAGAAACTATCAAAACCACAGCCTGCCCAGTGCCCCTCCTCCGCACCCTTCCTCTCTTTCCAGACCCCCAGCCTCCACTCTACCTTGATCATCAGTTCTCTGTTCAAGGACTTGTCTTGACTATTGAGTTCCTTAAGATTTTCAGAGCTCTCTCTCAGGGGAGGGGAAAGAACGAGGGATAAATTTAGGAATAATGTGAGGGGTCTGAATGCAAATCCCTTTTCTTTGCAAACCCAAGAGATTCAAACTGCCTGAAGGAGTGTTCTCACTGGGCTCCTCTGAGCGCTAAGGTCTCATGGTACTGGGAGGGGGCTCTCCTGTTGGTCACTGGGGTCTCCACTCCCCAGTTCTACAGAACAGCTCTGTTTTGACTGCTTTGAGTTTCAACTGGGCATGGGGTTCTGTTGCTATAAACACTTGAAAATCTCCAATTTGGCTCAACTTAGTACCTGACACTTAGGGAAGCCGAGTCCTAAAGCAGAACTGGTGCATTAAGGACCCCGGAAGGTTTAGAGACCCCCTGCCGAGGCCCAGGCCCTGTCCCCAGCATTTGCTGCCTCCCAGGAGTTCCCAGCTGACTGAGGGGCCAATGGCAGACATACAAGAGATCCCCCATCCACCCTGGTCCTCCTATGGAGAGAGGCCTACCCACCGGGAAACTTCCCCCGTGTGTTCTTCAGGTGGCTTGTGAAGGTTTTCTGCAGAGCAGAGTTGACAGTGCAGGACGAGAAGAAGTTCTTCAGGATCTCGAACTCCTGGGGAAGGGAAGAGAATGAGCTGTGAGGTGGGGCACTGTAGCCCAGCTTGCTCTAGCTTCAGTACCCTTCTATTTAAATCTCCCCTCCTGGATGAGACAGATGCTCAGGGAGTCCCAGAAGGGCACATTTAGGACCCAAAGAGTAACACTCACAGGGAGCAGGATTTTAGCTCAACCCAGGGAAGGAGCCAGGTAGGAAGTGAGCATCCTCTCACTGGGACCTGGAGTTAAAGTCAGCGGGCCCCTGGCAGGAAGGTCCTAGGGACTGTGCAGGGGCTTAGACCACACACTGCAATCCTGGGAGCTGATAAATGTGGAGAGGCAGTTCCCAAGGCTTCAGAGAGGGGCTCCACTGGGCCTCCCACAGCACACCTGGGCCACCTGGATCCAGCGCTCCACCACCCTCACCCTGTCCTGGGCTGTCTTGCTCGGGTCCCCGAGGCAGGGGATGATGACGAAGCTGGCCACCCTTCTGACGTGGTCGACGGTGGCCTGGACGTTGGGTGTCTGGTGCTCATTGCCGGGCTTGTTCCTCTTGCCCCAGGTGGAGCCCAGACACGGAGAGGACACCACCTTCTGGAAGAGCTCCTGGAGAACAGGGGGAGTGTCACCGAGCCCTGCCACACCCCAGGTCTGTGCCTACAGCCCCCAAAGTCCCACACAGGAGTCACAGTTTAGAGCTGGAGCTCAGAAAGCTCAGGATGTGGCCTGAGACTTGTGACAGTCCCTGGCTTTTCTTCTCTGTCCACTGAGGACACCCAGCACAGGATGACCCAGGACCCAATACTGGCAGGGAAGGGAGAGGGGCATTTGAACCCAGCCCGTGCTGGCTAACTCCAAGCTCCAGATGGTGGCTCAACTAGGCTCATCCCAAGGGGGCATCTTCCAATACCCTGATCCCCCCTCTGGTCCCACTCCACATTCTGATGCACATCCCCGCGTGGCAGCTACACCCACAGGCCTTGTCTGTCTCCCTTGTAGTGGAGTACACATCAGGCGTCTAATAAGTCCTGAGGCTGTTGAGACTCCTGAGCAGACGGTTGGGCCACCAGGGTCCAGGCTGTACACAGTGAGCCCTTCCCTGCACAGATGGGCCAGGGCCCACCCAGCTTTCCATCTCTTCTACCTCATGGAGTTGGCACAGTCACTCTGTGCAACAGGTCCTCTTAATGTCCACCTCCACGGTCTGCAGGTGGACAGCAAAGGCTTGGGTGTTCAGAAAGTTGCCCAGGTCTTATGATTGGTAAAGGGTGGAGCCTGGATTTGGGCCCAGATCATAGGAGTCTGGATCAGGTCTGGGGCAACGATAGCAGAGGGAAGGCCTGCCCCACACCACCCTGAAAGCCCAGCTGCTCACCGCATCCATCATGGTAAACTGCTCCACCACCAGCTTAGGAGGGAAGGCCATGAGATTAAGCTTCTCACGCTCCTTAAGAGCCACAGGTGGAGATGGACTTCTCACTAGAAATGATGGTCCAGGTGACTCTAGCTAAGCAGCTCCTACTCCTGCTGGAGCCCATGTTGGCCCTTGCTCCACCTCCAACACTGCTGGTGGAGGGGACACTGGCTCCAGTGCTAGAGGGGGTGGTGTCAACGGAGCTGGAGCCAGCTCTACCTCCACCACTGCCCACTGCTCTTCTTCTGCCGCTGGCTGGAGCTCAGCAGCTGACGCTGGAGTGGGATAAAAACAAAGATTCACCCACATAGCTGACTTTCCATGTGACCTTCTAAACACAAGAAAGATCCCACTCCCTTCCAGGAATACCCAGCCTGCAGTCCCCCTTACCATCTGGCTCTGCCTCAGTGGCCTCCAGAAGCTCACACCGGACAAGGGTAAGAGGGTCACGGCAGCTCATCTCCTAGCCAGGCAAGGTGACATTCATGTACATCCCCTTTAGCTTCAAAAAGGGACAGCCTGAGTCTGGTCCCTCCCTAGTTCTAGTCCAACCTCATCATCTCAAGCTCCTGAGTGTGGAGACCCTCTGCTCCTGCTCTCATCTCAGAGCAGCACTGGAAAGTGTGGGTGGCCTCATGTACCTGCCCCTTGTCTAGTGAGTTTGTGGAGTTGAAACCATTGGGCAGTTACTCGACAACCTAATGAGTGGAGTTCTGCAAAGACTGCCTGGGAACTGGGCCAGAAGAAATCAGGGGCTGCCTGCACACTGCCACTGGGGCCAACCACCAAGAGAATATCTGTTCCTCAGTTCAGGCACAGAGGGGCATCTCTGCAAAGAACTCTGGTCAGGGAGGGAAGGAGATGAATCCTCTAGTGCTCGGTAACAATATGAGTAGAGGTGCTCACCTTCTCATGCTGCCAGGCATGGCCTGAAGTATGAACATGACCTAGCTGTTAGGTTTCCGACACCTAACAACCAGCACCTGCTCAGGAATGACCCGCCCCTTATGTCCTGCCTTCTCTCCTCCTCACAGACACATGCACACACACACACACACACAAAGAGGGGCAAGGGGTGTGGGGCTGATCAGGTGGGATCACAGCTGTGCCCTGGCCTGCACTAGCCTCCCCTGGGCTGCCCCGTGTTACCTTTCACAGCCTCCTGCCAGATGCCCAGAGGCGTCAAGAATTAAGGCTGAGCCAACATCGCCAACTACCAAAAAGATTCTCTTTCTGGGATTTTTTGAGCCCAGATCCTCCAAAAGTTGGGAAACAACAACAAAACATCTTTGCCTGTTGACTGTCTCCAATCAAGTGAGGTGGATGGGGCAATGTGGGTGCCTGGTTACCAGAGTTCTAAGATCTGTTGAGGTCTATGACCCCACGTCATCTCTTGAACTGTACACAATGAGACCACATAGCCCTACCCACAGGTCCCTGGAAACCTAACTAGGGACCTAGTTTTGAGGAGACAGAGATGAATGCAGACCTCCTTTTCCTTACTATTTCTTCATCCTGGGATAGTCCCTGTGCCTCTCAGGTCCTCCCCAGTCTCTAAACCTGCACCATGGGAATCAAGCTAGAATCTACTTCCTAGGGACATCACCCGGTGTATATGAGATAATATCTATTACCCCTGTGGGCTGGTGTCACATGTACCTAAGGCACAAACTTAGAGATGGAAGAATAACAAGGAGGGGTGGGATGTAGTACAGAACACCACTCAAAACAGGCCTGGGCTCCAAGAATGTGATATTGGGACAGTCACTTCCAACTTGGCCTCATTTTCAGGTCAACACCATGAGGGGGTTGCAACTAATGGAAATTCAGATATTGCCATCTGTGGCATAAAACCATTCAATTGTTTCCTGTTTTATGGAGAATGAGACCGAAGTGCCTCATCTTGGCCTATGAGGTGGGCAGCCTCCACAGTGGTACCCAGTAAGCCCCACCCATGTTATACACTTCCCCGTGGAACCACAAAGAGGTTAGTAACTGGCTTCTGAACATAATAAGAGCCAAAGTGATGGGATGTCTTGTCTAAATTTTAACTAAAAATGTCTCTCACTTCCTCTTACTCCCTCTCTCATGTGCCATCTCTCTCTCTCTCACTCTGTCAAATCCCTGGAAGTGAGGAATCAAATACCGGTGTATTGGGGCTGCCCAATGTGGAGGCACATTGAAGAGAGAAGCAAGGGAGTGCCTGGGCCAACAGACAGAAAGGAACTCAGGCTCTCAATACAAAATGAATTCTGAAGGCTGAGAGTGAACTTGTGGGCCAGTCCTCCCCTAGTCGAGCCTCAGTTGAGGCCACAGCCCCAATCTGTTAAACTCACTGAGACAGAGGCACCCAGCTAAAACATGCCTGATTGCTGATCCACACAAATTGTGAGATTGTCAACATTTGTTGTTTTGAAATGCAAGGTTAGGGGCAATGAAGTCAGAGAGGGAAAGGTAACGAACACAGCCTACCAGGCCCTGGCCCTACCTTCCACCCTAGCTCCTGTTCTCTTCTCCCAGCCTCCCTCCAGTTGCATTGGCCACCTTTCTAACCTCCTCTGGCCAAACTCACTTCTGCCTGTGAGACTCAGGACCAGTGGTGCCATCTCCCTGACACACTGCTCCCAGACTTGTGCAAGGCTGACTCCCTCTTGTCATTCCGGTCCCAGAAAATGTCACCCTAGAGAGGTCTTTCAGACCCTCCTACCCAGTGACGCCCAGCCCTCCCTCACAGCCCCCTGATGTGTTTCTCTACAGCACTTGCTCTTTTCTTTCTCATGTCTTTGCTTTTGTCCATTTCCCCTCTAGACTGTGAGCTCCCGGCAGGCAGGGACCACTTGGTCATTTTCATCCTGCACTTCAGCCCACCAGGGCACCTGGCACAGGGTGAGTGCTCAGGACACAGCTGCTGAATGAGTATATGGGTAGATCTTGCACCCGGCCCCCTGCTTTTGACCAACTTTCATTGTGGAGATGAACACTAGTAATAGGAGGTACAAGTTGTTTCTGAGGCAGGGGGACAGCCAGAAAGACCTCTGGTTGACTCTTCGCTGCTCCAGGAGCTCAAGAATAGTTCAGTGGACACCAAGTAAATTCCAGGATTACAGCAGAATGACTTGATATATATATATATTATGTAATGGTTACCAAAATAAGTTTAGTTAACATCAATCACCAAACAGAAAAAAAGATTGTTTCCTGATGATGAGACTTTTTAGGATCTACTCTCTTAGCAAGTTTCAAATATACCACACAGCAATGTTAACTTAGTGCTGTATATCAAGTATACCTCAATACAACTGAAAAAAAATAAAAGCAAAAACTCACTGGCCACCACTGACACAAGAGGCTGCCCGCCCCCTCGTGGCCAGAACTAGCACTGCTGCCCAGGCCGGAACTCCAAACAGAAAGGAATCTTTCTTCAGGTGTCCTCAAGGCAGATGCTCTCCAGGGTCCCAGGGGTAAAGCAGCAGGACCTGTCAGCTTCGAGGGAGTGGGAGGAATCTCGGGAGCCTACCGTGCACCTCTCTTGCTTTTCCCCACCAGGTGTCCTCTTCACTCCTAAGGCATCCTAACTGCAGCCATGACAATGATTTCCCCTACTTCCAGATGAGGACCGCAAGGGTCCAACAAGGATTAGTCTTCTCCCTGGACTCTGGACTTGGTGTCCAGTGCTCTGGCATCTTCTTCCTTATCCTCAGTTCTCATCCACCCAAGCCCCCTAGCCTCGTCAGTTCTAAAGGATCTCCAGGGGCTGGAAATCATTTTCTCAGGGTTTCAGAGCACAGTAGGTCATCAACAGAGAACCTAGTCCAACAGACATGTAGTGAGTGCATGGAACACTTGGAGTCACTCGCTGGATGCACTCCACTTTATACAGGAGGACCCTCACTGAGATCTTCTCTCCTGTTCCCAATGCCTACACAAAGGGAGGATGGGCTCATCACAGTTTTGGGTGCCCACAGAGGTGGACTGCAGGACCCCAGTCCTGTGATCCCCAGGCTGGGCCAGGGATGGATCTGGAACAGGTAGACACCTAGGAACCTTAGGGATTCCTCTTCCCATCTCTGGGCCCCTGTGCACGAATCTAGGAGAACGGATGCTACTGCCCCGTGGGAGAGCTGCCTCCAACCTCTCTCCCTCCTGCCTCTTGTCACATCCCCGGTGTCAGCTCTTTCTTGACTGCACCTCAGTGTTCTCCATATGAGAAGTCAAGTGTGACGGAGTGTGCCTGTGCAGGTGTGATGATGAGGAGAGGAAAATGACCCCATATGGAAAAGGGTGCGCAGCAATCCTCTAGGATCTTAAAGCCACTCATTGCCAAAGGAAACCTGAGGGAAGAGGTGGAGCCTTGGCCAAGTAAGCTGGAGCTCTCTCTAGTCTTCAGGACTCTGACGACCTCCTGTGGTCTGGGACAGTACCTGCCTCTTTCTAGGCCAGTTTCCCAACTGCACAGTGCGGGGTAAGATGTGCAACAGCACAAGCATGTGCTCGGCCAGGACAAGTCATCAGGCCCCATAGATACATTAAGTATGTTTTAATGTGTATTGAAGTGTATTGAAGACATTAATATTGCTGTGCAATCATCACCACGATCCATCTTCAGAACACTTCTCATTTTACAAAACTGAAACTCTATACCCATTCATGAATAATCCCCCATTCCCCCTCCTCCCACCCACTGGCAAACACCATTCTACTTTCTGTCTCTCTGAATCTGGTGATTTCAGGAAGCTCTAGAAGGGAAATCACACAAGGTTGTATTTTTGTGACTAGCTTATTTCATTTAGAGTAATATCTTGAAGGTTCATCCATGGTGTGCCATATATTAGACTTTCCTTCATTTTTCAAGGATGAATAATATACCATTGTATGTATATAGCACATTTTGCTCATCCATACATCCCTGGACAGATACCATAGCAAGGCCCACAACCAAGCCCAAAATAAAATGGGGCCCCAGCCAGATTTTTCTCAACAGTACCCTGGAGACTACTTTTTTAAGCCATATCCCATATGATATTTACTAAGGATTTAATCTTGGGCCGAGAGTTGCTTTTCAGAAACTCCATTTCTCTTCCTTAAGCAAGTTTCAACTACTTTGAACCAATGAGACAACAAGACGGCTTGCAAGACTCAAACTGCAACTGCATAAGTGACTGGAGGATGAACTGGGGGACCAAGAACTCCCCTGCCAATCATGTTAAGGACACCGTCTTTTGAACGTGGGATGTGTGACAGAACATGAAAATCTGTGCTTGCACAAAATAAGTGACTGGAGGATGAACTGGGGGACCAAGAACTCCCCTGCCAATCATGTTAAGGACACCATCTTTTGAACGTGGGATGTGTGACAGAACATGAAAATCTGTGCTTGCACAAAATGCCTAGGACTGCTCCCAAACTTACTGCACCCGCTCCTTTGCCCTTTTCAAGCCCTTTTCAACAGCCCATTGGGGAGAAAGATTTAACCTTCGTCTCTTTGCTGGCCAACCTCGTAATAAAGCTTTTTCCCCTTCTACAAGAGCGGGTATCCTGTTTGGCTAATGGGTGCATTGGGCTGTAAGCCCTTCCTTGATTACAATACTTGTGTGGCTTCCATGTTTTAGCTATTATGAATAATGATGCCATGAACATGAGTGTTGAAATATGTCTTTGAGAACATGCTTTCAACTCCTTGGTGGGGTATACACCCAGAATAGGAATTGCTGGGTCCTATATAATTATATTTTTAATTTTTTTTAGGAATTGTTATACTGATTTCTACAGCAACTATATATTCCCACCACAATACACAAGGGTTCCAACTTCTCCACATCTTGGCCAACAGTGGTTCTATTCTTTTTCTTCTTCTTTTTTTTTTCTTTTTGATAGATGCCATCCTAATGAATGTGAGGTGGTCTCTCACTGTGTATCTGATTTGCATTTCCCTAATGATTACTGATGATGAGCATCTTTTCATATGCTTATTGGTTATTTGCATATCTTCCTTGAGCAAATGTCTACTCATATACTTTGTTCAAATTTGATTTGAGTTGTTTGTTTTTTGTTGTTGAATTTAGGAGTTCTCCAACTATTCTGGATATTAAGCCTTTGTCAGATACATGGTTTGCAAATATGGTCGCCCATCCTATGGGTTGTGCTTTTACTCTGTTGATAATGGCTTTTGAGGCACAAAACTTTTTAATATCCATGAAGTCCAGCATATGTATTTTCCTATTTTATTGGCTGCTCTTGGGTGTCAGAACCATGAAATCATTACCAAATCCTATCTTGTCAAGTTTTGCCTTATGTTTTCTTCTAAGGGTATTATAGCATTAGCTCTTACACTTAGGTATTTGATTCACTGGGAATCAAGTTATGTATACAGTGTTAGGTAAATGTCCAAGTTGATTCCTTTGCATGTAGATATCCACTATTTCCAGCACAACTTGTTGAAAAGACTTTTCCCCATTTAATAATCTTGGCACCCTTGTCAAACATCATTTGATCACATGGGTGAGGGTTAATTTCTGGGCTCTCAATTCTGTTTCCATTGCTCAATATGGCTGTCTTTATGCCATGACAATGCTGTTTTGATACTGTAGATTTATAGTAAGTTTTCAATCAGGAAGAATCAGTCCTCCAACTTAGTATCTCCTTTCAAGATTATTTTTGGTATCTGGGCTTATTTGAGATTCCATAAGAATCTTAGGATGGGTTTTTTTCTATTTCAGCACAAAATGCCCTTGGGATTTTGATAAGGACTGCACTGCATTTGTTGATCTCTTTGGATAATGTTGACACCGTCACAATAAGGAGTGTTCCAATCCACGGTGATCGGATGTCTTTCATTTCTAATAGTGCCGGATGGCTGTTCAGGTGGGGGGGGGGCCCTCCTCGAGGTAGTCGTGAAGAAACCCACAGTTCCTCCTCACTGTGCCTTCACCATTTCCTTAGAACCCATCAACAGTCAACAGAGGTCAAAATGCATGTAAAATGCACGCAGGAAGTTTTCAAAGATTGGATGTGCATGGAGCACACATTTCTTCCACTCCTCTCCATTAGCAAGAACCACGGACTGAAGCAGCAGACCCTAACACATGGAGACTGCAGACTCACCCAGCAGACCCCAACAAACGGGGACTGTGGACTAACTAAGGGCCAGGGACTCGGGTTCCTGGCAGAACCATCTGGCAGCTCAAGCTGAACCACTAAGCCTTTGCCTGGCACTGCTGACTAACCAAGTGCTAAGACTGATGCTCTCTTAGAGCATCCTGTCAGTCTAGACTGACCCACTGACCCTGGACTGGAAAGCCAGGTAGATCAGGAGGTCAAGGCA
The DNA here is from genome assembly GCF_020826845.1 of Diceros bicornis minor. NCBI lineage: Eukaryota > Metazoa > Chordata > Mammalia > Perissodactyla > Rhinocerotidae > Diceros > Diceros bicornis. Next base: position 67,239,653 of record NC_080753.1, on the reverse strand, counting down.
AACAGAGTGGATCTCAGATCCAAGAGAAACTTACCCACAGCCCTCAGAAACAGTGAAAAAGATGGAGAACTCAAAGGTTTTGCTGGTACCAATGACTGTTTCTCATCCTCGAAGCCATCAGGCGTCTCCTTTGGATCCCACTGCTGCCACCAAACTGGTACAAAACAAAATAAAATTCAGTAAATTTTAAACATCTTATTGGCTTTATTCAACAGTTCATGAATCAGGCAGCATCCAGTCTAGCAGAGAGAAAGGACCTCCAAGGAGTTCTACAAAATGAAGGAATTTATAGGCAGAAGGGAGCAAGAACAAGGAAGTTACACTAGATAAAAAAGCGGGTTGGTTACTGCAAGGTTACTTTCCTTTAGAGGATGGCAGGGTTCTATCAGGAAGATGACCTACCTGCTGCGCATGAGGTGATTCCTGATTGACTGGTTTAAGATTCTATTCCTGGGCCAAAAGTCTAATTAAGTCTCGACTTGTTTATGTGAGGCATAGCCTAAGCGGCTCCATTTGGGTCTGGTGTCTTGTTTTAAACACATGACTTCTGCTGGTCCCTGCTTTCCCCAGTTACCCCCCGGCTGTCCCTTCACTGACCATTGTTGGTCACACACCCACTGCACCTGCCTCCAGTCCTTCCCCTTCAACACCGTAATCTCACACACAGCTCCTCCCGACACTATCATGACGTCTCCCACCACACGTCGCCTATACTTTCCACACTGCCATCAAGATGCTTCACAAACACCACCACCATTTATGTCCAATGGGCTGAGAGGCCTGCCCGTGCACTGGGAATCAGGAGCCGCAGGGTCTGTCACTTGGCCTCCAATCACCTATTGTACCCCAGCTGAAGGGCTTACCCTGCGGAGACACTCAGTTTTACCCAACTCAATCGCACAACATCTTTGCCCCAGGCTTCCTTCAAAATGCTCCACCCACTTTCTGCCCCAACTGCTCCTTGAGGAGTCATTTTGGGGTAGCCTTCGAGACCACCTTGGTGATTTTGTGCTCAGGCCCAAACAGATCTTGGCCGACAAACACTTTAACCATACCCCCTGAAATCATATAGCATAGGTAACTAGTGAATGGGTGCAAATTACTGGTTTTACTTCCAAAGGCCGTAATGAATATTTCACACCAGGAACATCCACTTTTGGGTTTTACTGTAGGCTGATATCACAAGGCTCTCACACAGTGAGGCTCTCTCTTCCCCAGCCCTCTGAGCAGATTTCTCCAAGCTATATTCTGCAATACATCATTGTTTCTATCTCAGCCTGCTTCCCTCAGGTTGCAGGTCCCCTGAGGTTCCTGCCCTGACTGGCTACCACCAACCCATAGAGACACTGTCAGTCCTATAGGACTGGGTGTTCAGTTCTACTAGGACTGACTGACTGGACTGGACACAGGTGCGGTGGCCCTACCCACGCAAAATCAGGTAACTGAGGCAACCAAGAAGTATCAAAAACCTTAACCCAACATCGACAACAACTCCATAAGACCCTATCCTAGCCCTTGTGGAACAGTCTCATGAGTCTCTTGCCTAAATGGTTTTAGAGAATGGCCTGGCCCTAGATTGTCTATACCAACCAACGAAGGAGGGGTTTTTGCCTTTCTTAGAACCACTTGCTGAATGTACATCAACACACAAGTTCAAACCTACCTCCACCAGATGGCCCAAGAGGTTAAAATATTGCGTAATGTTACCTAAATCTTTTAAAAGATACCCAAGGCCCCCGAGATCACTGACCTATTTTCATGGCTGGTCTTTCCAAGTTGGCGACAATGGAAACAGACTGGATTTTAGACTGTTGCTTGTACAATTTTAGGATCTGTTACTATAGCCATCATCGGATATTTACTCTCTTGGCTACAATGTGCCCTATCCCTAATAACTCTATTAATTACCCTTATTAACTATCCCAACCAACTTTAAATTAACTAAATTAAAATTAATCAATACCCTGATTAATTTAAAAAATTCAAAATTTTTATGGAGAATCTACTTAACACAGAATACACTGTTGTAAGCATTTAAAGTATACAGTTCAGTGCCATTTAGTACAATGATTATGTCGTGTGGTTATCACCACTAACTAATTCCAGAACATTTTCAACACCCCCAAACAAACCCATACTCATTCACACTATTTTCTCCTAACCCAAGCCCATGAAAACAACTCATCTGTTTTCTCTCCCTATTGATTTGCCTATTCTGGACAGTTCATTCAAATGGCATCATTCTATCTGTGGCCTTTGTGGACGACTTCAGTGAGCACACATGTTTCAAGGTTCATCCATGGCCGAGCATGTAGCAGTAGCTTATTCCTTTTTATGGCTCCATAATGTCCTATATTATGAATAGGGCACATTTGGTTTATGCAGTCATAACTGGATAGAAATTTGGGTTTGTTCCACTTTTGGACCACTGTGAATAATGTTGCTTTGAATATCCATGGAAAAGTTTTTCTTTGAACATATGTTTCCAATGGTCTTTTGGACATACCAACCTTGTGACTCTCCTGGTCCATGGTAATTCTAGGTTTAAGATTTTTAAAAATGGCAAACTGTTTTCTGCAGTGGATGCATCAAATTACTTTCCCACCAGTAATGTATGTGGGTTTCCCATTCTCCATATCTTTACTAACACTTGTTACTTTCCATTATGTGGAGTATAGCCTTCATTTTGAGTGTGAAATAGTATCACACTATGCTTTGAATTTGCATTTTCTTAATGATTTATGATACTGAGCATCTATCTAGTGCTTATTGGCCATCTGTGTTTCACCTGGAGACATGTCCATTGCAGCTAGTTACCCATTTTCATTGGGTAACCAATGAAAATGGTTTCATTTCAAATTTCTTTGAATGAAGTTTCATTTCAAACTTCTTTGTTTTTTATAATTGAGTTCTAAGAGATCTACCCCAGGTAGATTCCATGGCTCCAGGCTCCCCGGGGGCTACTAGGAACTCAGGCCCGTGGCTTAGCACACCACCTGCCAGTTCCAGCAGCCATAGACAGCTCTCATGGAACCAGGCTTCTGACAGGCTTCTGCAGAACCAAGCCCCCAGCCCACCCAGGTGCTTGCTGACTCAGGCGGCCCCAGGCAGCTCCCATGGCACCAGGCACTGGCAGGTTCCCATGAACCCAGTCTTCCATCTTGACCCAGCGCCTGCTGGCTCCTGCAATCTCAGGTAGCTCCTGTGGCCCCAGGCTACCAGGAATCCAGAATTCTGGCCCACACCAGCACAAACTGTCTCTCATGGCAGAGGCTTCTGGCAGGCTCCCGTGAGCCAAGACTCTCAGATCATCCCAGCTCTGGCCAACTCTCATGGCCCTGGATGACTCCTGTGGTCATAGGCTCTCAATGAGGACCTGCCAAACCAGGGTCCAGTGGGGTTACTCGTGAACTCAGGGTCCCAGCTGTGCCCAGGGCCAGACACAATACCGTGGACCCAAGCTTTCCACTCACCCCAGTACCAGGCTGCTCAAGGACTCCAGCAACAAGCCTGCCCCTGGACACCACCAGATGGCCTACCCAGGACCCCTAGATGGGCTGAATGTGAAGGCTTTGGTTTACTAAAGCCAGTCTGTAATAAGTGGAAGAAATGCCTACTTCCTCAAATTTGCAGACACCAATGGAAGGTCACAAGGATCATGAATAATCAAAGATCCATGACACCACCAAAGAAAAAGAATAAAACTCCAATGACCGACAAAGAAATGGAGATATAGGAACTATGTGACAAAGACTTCAGAACAATGCTCTTTGAGAAATTCATAAAACTCTAAGGAAACAAAGATAGACTAGTAAATAAAATAAGGAAATAGTGCATGAACAAGTGAGAAGTTCAACATAGAAACAGAAATCGTTAAGGAAAAATAAACAGAAATCCTAGAGTTGAAGAACACAATGACTGAACTGAAGAATTCAATAGAGACCTTCTAAATCAGATTCAACCATGTACAAGAAATAATTAGTGCACTAGAAGATGTGTCATCTGAAATCATCGAGTCAAAGGAGCAAAAAGAAAAAAAAGGAACAGATAAGATTGGGGAAAGGCAGTGTGAATTATGGGATACCTTGAAAAGAAATAGATAAGCATTATTAAAATACCAGAGGAGAAGACAGGGAGAAAGGAAAAGAAAGTTGACTTAAAAAAGTAGCAGCTGACACCTTCCCAAATCTGGGGAGAGATGTAGACATCCAAGGTCCTGAAGCCGATCAGTCACCCTAAAATTTCAAACTAAAACATTCTTCTCCAAGACACATTGTAACAAAACTATCTAAACTCAAAAAAAGGATCAAACAACATGATCAAGTTCAACATGATGCAAATCAATGAATGTGATGCACCACATTGATAGAATGAAAGATAAAAATCCTAAAATAATCTCTCAAATCAGAAAAAGCAGTTTGACAAATTCAACGCCCCTTCATGATAAAAACTCTCAAGAAAGGGTTACAGAAGGAACATACCTAAACATAATAAAAGGTTTACATGACAAACCCACAGCTAACATCATATTGAACAGTGAAAGGTTGAAAGCTTTCTTGCTAAGACAAAGAACAAGACAAGGGAGCCCAGTCTCAACACCACTCTTCAACATACTGCTGCAAGTCTTAACCAGAGACATTTGGCCAGAGAAAGAAATATAAAGCATCTAAATTGGAAATGAAGAAACAAAGTGGTCTCTGTTTGCAGATATGATTTTATGTAGAGAAATACTTAAAGACTCCTCCCCAAACTGTTAGGACTAATAAACAAATTCACTCAAGCTGCAGGAGACAAAATCAACATATAGAAATCTCTTGCCTTTCTCTACACTAACAATGAACTATTTAAAAATGATATAAAGGGCCGGCCCCGTGGCTTAGCGGTAAAGTGTGCGAGCTCCACTGCTGGCGGCCGGGGTTCGGATCCTGGGCGCGCACTGACGCACCACGTCTCCGGCCATGCTGAGGCCGAGTCCCACATACAGCAACTAGAAGGACGTGGAGCTATGACATACAACTATCTACTGGGGCTTTGGGGGAACAAATAAATAAATAAAAATTATTAAAAAAAATGATATAAAGAAAAAAATCCCATTTACAATGCCATCAAAAATAGTAAAATACTCATGAATAAATTTAACCAAGAAGGTGAAAGATCTAGAAACTAACAACTATAAGACACAGAGGAAAGAAATCAAAGACACAAAGAAACGAAAAGATATCTTATGCTCATGGATCAGAAGAATTAGTATTGTTAAAATGTTCATGCTATTCAATGCCATCTCAAGATTCTCTGCAATTCCTATTAAAATTCCCATGGCATTTTTCAGAGAAATAGAACAGATAATCCTAATATTCATGTGGATCCACAAAAGACCTCCAATAACCAAAGGAACCCCGAGAAAGAAAAAGCTGAAGGCATCACAATTTCTGATTTCAAATTTTATTACAAATCTATAGTAATAAAAACAGTATGATACAGGTATAAAATGAGACACCTAGACCAATAGAACAGAATCAAGGACCCAGAAATAAAACCACACACATACAGTTTGCTAACAGTTGACAAGTCAGCTAAGAAGACTCCATGGGGAATGGATAGTTTCTACAACAAATGCTGTTGGGAAAACTGGATAACCACATGCAGAAAACTGAAATTGGACCCCTATTTTACACCACTCTAAAAATGATCCCAAATTGAATTAAAGACTTAAAGGTAAGACACCAAATATAAAACAACTAGAAGAAAATATAGAGAAAAAAGCCCCATGAAACTGGTCTTGACATCGAGTTTTTTGGATATAATATCAAAAGTGCAAGCAACAAATGCAAAACTTAACAAGTGGGATGACATCAATCTAAAAAGCTTCTGCATAGCAAATGAAAAAATCGGCAAACTAAAGGGGTTAATATCCACAGTATATAAGAAACTCTTACAACTCAACAGCAAAGAAACCAACAAAACAATATGAAAATGGTCAAAGGACCTGAATAGATACTTTTCCAAAGAAGACATAAAAATGGTCAACAGGTACATGAAAAGATGCTCGTAATCACTCATCATCAGGGAAATGAAATCAAAACTACAATGAGATATCACCTCACACCTGCTAGAATGGTTATTCTCAAAGAGACAACAGACAACAAGTGTTGGCGAGGCTGTATAGAAGAGAGAACCCTGTGCACTGATGGTATGAATGTAAATTGCTACAGTCACTATGGAAAAAATATGGAATTTTCTCAAAAAAATAAAAATAGAAATATATATAAATGAGCAATTCCACTTCTGCTTGTATATCCAAAGGAAATGAAGTCACTATTCTGAAGAGATATCTGCACCCCCATGTTCATTTCAACATTATTCACAAACAGAGAACATGGACACAATCCAGGTGTCCCTCAGTGGATAAATAGATAAAGAAAATGTGAGATATATGTATACATGTAATATATAATGGGATATTATTCAGCCATGCAGGAGAATGAAATCCTGCATTTTGAGATACCATGGATGGACCTTGAGGCATTGCGCTAAGTGATATAAGTCAGACGGAGAAAGACAAATACTATATATTCTCACTCATATGTGAAATCGAAAAAAGCCCAACTCAAAGGAATAGAGACAAGAATGGGTTTCCCAGGGTCCCGGGGTTAGGGGAAATGGGGAGATGTGAGTCAAATTGCACAAATTTCTAGCTGTAAAATGAACAAGTTTTGGGGATCTAATGTACAGCATGGTGATCATAATTAACAATACTATATTATAGACTTGAAATTTGTTAAGAGAGTAGATCTTGAAAGTGATCACTAGAAAAAACAAGTTAATTATGTGAGGGAATGGAGGTGTTAACTCAGGGTATTGTGGTAATCCTTTCACAAATCACCATCTTGAACACCTAAAACTTACATATGTTATATGTCACTAATATTTAAAGAAATCTAAAAAAAAAATCTCTCAACAAAGTAAAACCCAGGACCAGATGACTGCACTGGTGAATTCTACCAAAACATTTAAAGAAGTATTAAAAACAAGATTTCTTACACTCTGTCAAATATTGAAAAAGAGGGAACACTTCCAAGCTCACTTTACGAGGCCAGCATTACCCTGATACCAACACTAGACAAGGACACTAAAAGAAAATAAAATTACAGACCATTATCCCTGATGAACATAGATGCAAAAATCCTCAACAAAATACTAGCCAATTAAAAATGAATTCAATAGCATATTAAAAGAGTTATACACTACCACCAAGTGAAATTTATTCCTGGTATACAAAAATCGATCAATGTAATAAGCCACATCCAGAAAATGAAGGGGAAAAAAATGACCAACTCAATTGATGCAGAAAACCAATTGGCAAAATTCAACGCCCTTTCATGATAAAACACTCAACAAACTAGGAATAGAAGGAAAGTGCCTCAACATAACATAAGCCATATATGAAACACACACAGCAAACATATTACTGAATGATGGAAGACTGAAAGCTTTTCCTCTAAGATCAGGAACAAGGCAAGGATGCTCACTTGCACCACTTCTATTCAACACAGTATTGAAAGTTCAAGCCAGAACCATGAGGCAATAAAAATAAATAAATAAATAAAAGGCATCTAAATTGGAAAGAAATAAGTAAAATGGTCTCTGTTTGAAGATGATATCATGTCGTATGTAGAAAAATCCAAAAGACTCCACAAAAAAGCCGTTTGATCTAACAAATGAATTCAGAAAAGTAGCAGGATACAAAGTCAACACACAAAAATCGGCAGCATTTCTATACACGAACCATGAGCTCTCTGGAAAGGAAATTACAAAAACAATTCATTTATAATAGTATCAGAAAGAATAACATGCTTAGGAATTAACTTAACCAAGGAGGTGAAAGGCTTACACCATAAAAACTACAAAACATTTCAGAAAGAAATTAAAGAAGACGTTCATAAATGGACACACATCCCATGTTCATGGATTGGAAGGCTTACTATTGTTAAAGTGTCAGTATTACCCAAAGCAATCTACAGATTCAATGTATTCCCTATCCAAATCCTAATGATATTTTTTGCAGAAATAGAAAAACCCGTCCTAAAATTCACATGGAATCTCAAGGGACTCAGAACAGCCAACAACAATCTTGCAAAAGAAGAACAAAACTGGAGGACTCACACTTCCTGATTTCAAAACTTACTACAAAGCTACAGTAATCAATAGTATGGTATTGTCATAAAGACAAACATAGAGATCAATGGCATAGAATAGCAAGCCCAGAAACAAACCCTCACATATATGGTCAAGTGATTTTTGACAAGGGTGCCAAGACCATGGAATGGAGAAAGGTTTCTTTTCAACAAATGGTGCTGGGAAAACTGGATATCCCCATGCAAAATCTTGAAGCTGGACCCCATCCAACACTAGATACAAAAATTAACTCAAAATGGATCAAGGACATAAATGTAAGACCTCAAACAAGAAAATTCTTAGAAGAAAACATGAGATTAAATCTTCATGACACCAGACTTGGCAATGATTTCTTGGATATGACACCAAAGGCACAGGTAACAAAAGAAAAACAATGGAAAAATTGAACTCCATGAAAATTTTATAAGTTGGTACATCAAGAGGCACCCACAGAGTGGGACAAAATATTCGCAAATCATATTTCTGACAAGAGACTGGTATCCAGAATATACAGAGAAGTCCTAAATTAAACAAATAAAAAACAAGCCAATTCAAAAATGGGCATGGATTTGAAGACTCCGTTGCGAAAGAAGACTTAGAAATGGCATATAAGCACATGAAAAGATGCTCAACACCACTAATCATTAGGGAAATGCACATCAAAACCACAATGAGACACCACCTCACACCCACTAAGTTGAGTGCTATCGAAAAGACAAAACAGCAAGTGTTGGCCAAGATGCGGCAAAATGGGAACACTTGTACACTGTTGATAGGAATGTAAAATGGTGCAGCTGCTATGGAAAACAGTGTGGATGTTCCTCCAAAAAATTGAACATAGAATTATCATGTGATCCAGCAATTCCACTTCTGCATATACACCCAAAAGACTTGAAAGCAGAGCCTTGAAGAGATATTTGTACACCCATGTTCATAGCAGTATTATTTACAATAGCTAAAACGTGGAAGCAACCCAAGTGTTTATTGACACATGAGTGGATACACAAAATGTAGTATATCCGTACAATGGAATATTATTCAGTCTTAAAAAGGAAGCAAATTCTCCAATATGCTATACATGGATTAACCTTGGAGACATTATGCTAACTGAAATAAGCCAGTCACAAAAAGACAAATACTGTATGAACTGAGAGTAGTCAAATCATAGAGAGAGTAAGTAGAATGGTGGCTGCCAAGGGCTGGGGGAGGGGAGAAGGGAGGGTTATTGTTTAATAGGTATAGAGTTTCAGATTTACAAGAGTTATGTGGATGAATAGTGGTGGTGACTGTACAACTGTGGAAATGTATTTAACGCCATTGAAGTATACACTTAAAAATGGTTAAGATGAAACACTTTTTGTTATGTATATTTTGACTCAATATACAAAAAGGAAAAAAAAAGAAATGAGCTATCAAGTCACAAAAAGACATAGTGGACACTTAAATACATACTGCTAAGTGAAAGAAGCCAACCGGAAAAGGCTATATACACTGTTCCATAGTTTTCATATATTCCAATTACACGACATTCCAGAAAAGGCAAAACTAGAGAAACAGTATAAAGATCAGTGTTGCCAGGAGTTGGGGGGCAAGGGACGAAGAGGTAAAGCACAGGGATTTTAGGGCAATCCAACTCTTCCGTAGGATACTGTCATGGTGGATACATGAGATTATGCATTTGTCAAAATCCAAGTACATGACAGCAAGACAATGAACTTTAATGTAAACTACGGACTTGGTTATGAACGCTCTATGAGCATCAGCTCCTCACTTGTAAGGAATGGACTGCACTAACACAGGTGGTCAAGCAAGATGTTAACCGTAGGGGAAACTGTGGGGGAGGAGGGAGAAATGCTCTGCACTCTCTGCTGAATTTCTCTGTCCATCTAAAACTTTCCTAAAAAACAATCTATTAATTAAAAAATAATCAATGGAAGGTAGGGAGTGGGTAGAAATATAGACGAAACAGGAATATCCGAATATTAATAAATGTTGAAGCTGGGTAATAGAAACATGGGGGGCTATCACACTTTTCTGTTTAATTTGTGTATGTTCAAGGTTTTCCACAATAAAACATTTTTAAAGCTCCAGATTAAATCTAGATTATATGTACAAGGAATCAAAGAATGTGAAGAAAACAGATATTTTTGAAGCAAGTACACTGAGGGAACGTGCAATCACACTGGATAGAGAGTGAACGTCCTGGTTCTACCAGGAAAGTTCAGAGCTCAGTGAGCAAGGCAGGTGACAGCACAGTCAGGGAAGTGACAGATAATGATCACAGAAAAATGTTTGCCCTCACTAATCACAGAAATGCCAACCATGGGCCCTGACAGAACTGCCCCAGGATTTATAATGTCATGACACCCAGAATTAGAGCGGGCTCAGGGACAGAGCACCACGTCCTGTGAGAATACCAACCAGCATCGGCTTTCTGGAGGGCAAATCTCCCTAACCCTGGAACCTGCAGGCCACTGGCTCGGCTGCTCTGTTGTATGGAATCTGTCCAAAAACAAAGGGATTGGGTACAGATGATGGACTGAATAAACACATGTAGAGCCCCTTTGACATAGAATCCCTTAAAAATGACCCAAAGATTCCTTCATTGATGAACAAATTCATAATAGCCTTGGGAACCATCAAGAGAGCCGACATTTTGATGAAAACATCAAAGAGAGTCAACAGTTGGTGATCGGAGATCCCAGTGGGGAGCTCCATGTGAGCCATGAAGACCAAGCCACAGTGTCCTCTCTCCCTCTCCCTCCTCCCCCTGCCGTTCACCTAACACCTTCTGCATCGCCCCTCCACTCCCAACCACTGCCCACCTCACGCTCCAAGAATACAGGAGCAGAGGCACAGGGCGCCCTTTCCACGACCACATCTGTCCTCTTGCTCTCTGCCCGTCACCAGGCAGCGGAGCTCTCTTGACATTAGTACAGCCATGTTTGGCCGCTCCATTGACCTACAGCCACCAGCACAAAAAGAAATATAAAAGCTGCTTTCTGCATGGTGGGAACTGGCCCTTCTCCCATGGAGATGGTTGCAATGTGTAAAAAATTCAAGGCCCCTCAAGCGCCGCAGCCTGGGGCAGACTGGCCATCTGAGCTGGGCTGGGAGGATAAGCAGGGTAAACAATGCACGTACACAACTACTGGGCTGGGACAATAGCCAGAGGGTGGGGCTCAGTGCTAGTACGCCACTGATAACCATTTGTGCATGGGAACATTGAATGCTCTCTCTGTAAACTCTGTAACTGCTTATATAAACTGCTGGAGACTGAGACACGGTGAGAGTTCCACCTGTGGAAGAGACGCCTTGCCCAGGACTGTGATTCCCGCCCAGCAGTGTCAATTGACAGGACTCTCCCAGCAGTGGGGCATGGATGTTGTGAGTAATTGATTTATTGTGAAGTAATTGATCTGATGTGTTCTCTTTTCAGTCAACCTGGTGTTTCTCTTTCTGGTTGATTTGTGTCATTTCACTTCAGTCGATCTGGTGTTTCCTTATCCGATAGATCTGATGTTTTTCCCTCTTATTATATGACCTATTCAAATATGCTGCTATCTCAGCCGATGGGGATGTTTTCCCTTTCCAGTCGAGCTGGTGTTTTTTCCCTCTTATTATTTGACCTATTCAGATCTGTTTGCGGACTATCACCTTTACCGTCCTCTCTATAATAAAATATACCTTCAGTCCATTTGTTTGGAGTGGAAAGTTTCTTTTACCTCTCCAATCGAATCCCCAAACCTCTCATAACAGGAGCCCAGCCCGGCACCTCTTCAGGGCCCAGCAGACTCCTCCTCCCTATCTGGTCCTACCTGCAGCACAGACACCTTGTAGCTAATCTCCGCCTTACAAACAAAACTCTCCCTTGGACCCATGCTCCCTTTTGGTTATTGTCCACTTTCCCAACTCCCCTTCATGGCTAAACCTCTTAAATAAAGTGCCTCATACCTACTGCCCTCCCATGGCTTCCCTTCCCCCACTCTAGACCCAGCTTTATTCTCACCCTCTCAAGGAGACTGAGGTCACCAGTGATCCCATGTGGCCGAGTCCAGCCATCTTTTCTCCATTCTGATCAGAGCTGTATCCCATCCAGCTGAGCACCCTTCCTTTCTGCAATACCCTTTCCCCTCATGGTTCCTGCAACTTCATGCTCCACCATTTCAGGCCCCTTTCCTGGACCCTCTTCAGCTACACCTCTGCAAACACTGCCTGCTCCTAGGCTGGGCCCAGGGCCCTTCCACAGCTACAGTGTCTCCAGGAAACCTCATTCAATTCCACGTTTTTAAATATCTCTGACCTCATCCCGACTCTGCTGACACACCAATGCAACTTTAAGAGGTTAGGTGCTAGCTCCCCAGCATCAGTACCTAAGGACTATCTCAGACTCGATTCGTCTCAAAATTTCACTGTCATATGAGTTCCAAAATAGCATCAAATCTTTCCAAAAGGAGGAAAAATTTGGATACAATAAACAGTTGTGAACAAAGTAACCAATAAAACGTATACTTACATCCAATCCTGGTTGCTTGATGGGGAAAATAAGAACACAGAACTAAGATCAGATATTCTCAAGCCGGGGACCGGAAGGTGATGAGTTGGGAGTGTAAAACACAGGAACTGATCAACTCTAAGCATTTACAGAAAGAGAGGCAGAAATGGTTGTTCCTAAAAGCTGAAAGACACCCACTAAAGGAATAGAAAAATCATGAGAAAACCTAACAAATTAAAAATTAAATTAAATGGTAGACTCACATTCCAATTTATCAATAATCACAATTGTAAATAGATCAAATTGCTCTATAAAAACATGAAGGTTCTCAAGTTGAGTTAAAATATTGTTATAAAATAAAGGGATATAATATGGTTGAAAATAAGGAGATAAAGAAATAAGACTTTAAATGGGACAAAAAGGGGTTCTCTGTGTTGATAACTGTCAGGGACACTTATGCACCTAACAATATGGTCTTGAAACATAAAGCAAAACTGGACAAACAAGAAGACACAGGCACCCCAAGGGAGGTGCCTTCCCTTTCCACAGGGAAACCTACCTTACCTCTCTTAAAAAGCCACAGGTCAAGTGATACAGTAAGTTAGGAAACAGATCTGCTGACAAACACAAAAAAGCTAGATCTAGCCTCAGCCCCAGGGACAACGTAAGCATCTAGTGGAGAGCGAACATTCTCCTCAAACCACGATGAAACAGTCACCACAATGGACTGTGTGCTAAGCCACAATGAAATCTCTAAAGAGTCCAAAAAGCAGAAATCTATAAGTGACTATATTACTGGAACTTAAAGCAATAAAAGTAAAAAATAATCACAAAATATTGGCTCCCCTCCCCCAACATAGCCACTTGAAAATCTGTCCACACCCTTCTAAATCTCTCAGGTTAAAGAGGGAATCCAGACAGACAGGAGAAACTCTTTAGAAATGAACAGCAATGAGAGCAGCATGAGGCAAATCCATGACGTGGGGACAAGGGGACAGAAGAAGGGACACAGCCTCCACTGCAGGTATCAGGGAATATCACCTGTACAGCAAGCTGAGCACTTCCCTCCAAGAGCCAGAACAACACCACAATAAAACCAATGACAGCAGAATGAAGGGAGAATTCACCAGACAGGAACAACAACATAGACCCGAGCAATGGAGTCAAGGGCTGGCTGTCTGGAAAGACCTGTAACAGTGAGAAACCTTGGTCAGTCTGACCAAGAAGAACAGACAAAGGCACCAAGAGGAACAGACAAAGGCACCAAATTGTACCATCAGGTACGAGAAACTACAGAAACAGCTTTAACGTGATAGGAGAACATAGTGGATAACTCTGACCAGGACATCAGTGGTCCTCAACTGGAGCCGTCCTTCCCATAGGATGCATCTGGAAACATGCGGGATGGGTTTTGTTTCTTGTTTTGGGTTGTCCTACTGGTTGTTGCCCTGGGGGTCCCGGAGATCCTGAATAGCCTGTCACATAGACCCGTTTCCCTCTTGAAGTGTTACTGACATCTGGGAAGACAAGCACTGATCCAGATTAAATGAGCAATGTGGTAGGAAAATGTTTTCCATGGATGTATAACAGGGAAAAGATGGTACCCTCAATATGTAAGGAATATCGAGAAACCAATGTTTACAACTACTAAACTGTAAGAGAGCAGGAAAATCAGAAACATAGCAAAGAAACACACCAAAAATATATCCAACCTATTTGTACAGGTGGAGAAATATGTAGGTAAAGCACAGGAAACAGTGGAGGAGATTACACACCAAATTTTACTACCGACAAGGAATAAAAGTTGGGAGGTAGGTGAGAAATAGGAGTTTTTACCACTTCTTAGCTTATGTATTTCTCTAGTGTTTTAATTTTTACAAAAGAGAATGTATTCTACTCAAAAAGATGTTTCAAATTTTAAAGAAATTATTAAAATGTTCAAAATGACTTCAGTTCAAGGATATTCATTAAAACATGTATGGAAAGCACCTCCCCATAATGTTAAGAGTCTCCTATAACTTTTCCAATAGTTTACTATGTCGATTTTATTTCACATTTAGATCCTAACTCATTGGAATTTACATTTGTGTGAGGGATGCAACAGAAGCTGATTTTCTCCTGTTCAAGTGGAAAACCAACTATCCAGGCACCATTCATTGAGTAGGTCTGGCTTTCCCAGCTGACCTGCAATGCCTCCTTCCCCACCTGCTAAACCCTGACAACTACCGGTGCCTCTTGAGCACCCTAGAGCGAGCGGGGTGAGCTCTGCAGCCTGGGCTCCCTGTGTGCAAGGGGCGGCTACCAGCAGAGCCTTCTCCCAAGACAGCAGTAGGCATGCTGCACACAGAGGTGCTCAGGGGCCGTCTGCTGTGGAGCAGGAAACTCCTCATGAGGAGCAGGCAGTGGGGGAGCCCTGAGCCCCAGGACTGACCTCGGCTGGGGGCAGCAGGCTGCTCAGTTAGGGAGCCCCTCCCTTCAGCTCGTCCAGCTCCTCCTGCAACGTGTGCACCTGGCTGTCGGCAGCTGCCCCTCTTCAGCTCGCTGTCCTTCTCCACCTGCTCCTGCAGGCGGCACCCGTGCTCCTGTTCCCCCGGGACCAGAAGCAGTAGGAGTGCAGCGAGTCCAGGAGTTCTTAGGCCCCAGCGCTGACAGGATGACCCCGCTGAGGGACCTGGGGCTGGTGTTGCTGTGTTCATCCTGCACATCTTCCACGGCTGGCTACGGGGTGACATCTGTTGGAGGGTGAAGGGGCTCTGGGAGAGTTTCTGAAGCATCATTGTGAATGATGAACGTGGGGGCTCTGGGCCAAGCTCTCATCAGGCCCAAGGCTGGCCCCACTGTAGGTGGGCTCCACATCTCTCTTCAGCCTCTTTTGGTCAACAGCCTCTCGAGGGACAGATGGCCTCTCTTGAGTGTGTGCTGAGGAGAAACTGTAAGAAGGATGCCAGCCAATAAATCTGCATGCCTCAGATCCTGAGGGATAAAGTCACCCACGGAAATGCCACTCTTATCCAGCAGGCCCTGGCTGGGAAGAGGCGGTCTCATCGCCAGCATCTACAGCAGACCTGTTTGCATCTCCCTGGCTGCCTCACGCTGTGGAGACCACACTGTCTCCTGGAGTTCCTTCCAGAGACTCTTTGCCCGCTCCTGACTGGTGGCTTCCTGGGTGGCATTGGGTTCGGGTTTGCCCTGCAGAAGGGCTCGCTTCAATTTGCGGGACCCTTCCTGGGCCCTCAGGTTTTCCCTCGAGGATGAGGATGAACCTGAAGCTCCTTTCCCATCTGCTTCACTGGCATGTTCCTCTTGTCCCTGGCGGCTATCTTGGTCTCATTTCTTCTGGGGCGGCAGTGGCCTTCAGCTCCTCCTTCTCAGTCAGGTGGAAGATGGAGGGCAAGGCCGTGGGCTTTAACATGTAGTACTGACCCTCCAGCCTGTTCAAGAGTTTTTTTTGGTGAAATGTTCACTACAGATGAAAGAATACTTAATAGGGTCCAGTCATCCCTGTGAACAACTTTTAGCAACTGGACAAGACGTTTTGAGTCCTTTATGTGGAGCCTGCAAGGATACATGAAAAAGTAATTAAAAAGAAAGAATTAAATGTCTCCCCCTAAAATAATCAATTATAAAAGCAAAACAAGTGTTTTTGGGAACACCCACACTTAGGAATTTTGCCCATTTAAAACTTTAGTAAAGTTTTAAGGAACACCTCTGCTTGCAAGTTATTACTGTAATAGAAAGATGAAAGACCCACTGTCTACCTTAAGGAGCTGACCATCTGTAGGGCAGAGAAGGAAGGAAGGTGAAGACCTTCTCCCAGGTTGTGGTAAGTGCCCTGTAGGAACAAAGATGCTCGGGCAGAGAGCACAGGATGGCACCAAGACAACACGAAAGGCT
Organism: Diceros bicornis minor; assembly: GCF_020826845.1. Taxonomy (NCBI): domain Eukaryota; kingdom Metazoa; phylum Chordata; class Mammalia; order Perissodactyla; family Rhinocerotidae; genus Diceros; species Diceros bicornis. The sequence goes on along the minus strand of NC_080753.1, from coordinate 67,223,089 downwards.
TCAGGAAGCCTCAGAAATAGTTCCTAGAAGCTCATGGCTGTCCAACCCTCCTGCTGTTCCTGGGATGCAGGACTTTGGGTGCTAAAATGGGGAGGATTGGTCCCCCTATTTCAAAGCCAGGCCAGGTGTCGGCCAGCAGAGCCTCCCAGGCACTCAGCAGGGCGCCTGGCCCCAGCTCTACTCAAGCAGCCGAGGATGCAGGACTGCCGCCAAGAGGAGGTCAGCCCCAAGAGCTGTGGTTCTGTGTTCCTCCTGTCCTTCCACTACCAGGAGGAAAACTGCTTCCTGTACCAAGCAACCAGCCCCTGAAATGTACTGACCAAGACACTTCATAATCTTTTCTCCTCATTAAGGTAAAATCTCTATTTAGAGAAAACTATGCACATGGGGAGGAAGGGGGTCTCTCTCGAGGCTTTCTTCTCCTCCTGAGTTCATCTAACCCTCATGAGGCCGAGTGGATACTAGGTCCTCAGGGAGTTCCAAGCAACCTGACCTTCTAACATTTCTCAATGCTTTGTGACAAGTTACAAAAGGACCCCCACTTCCTTTGCCCCCATACCACGTTAAACAATGACACATGCCAAGAGCAACCTTCTCTGTAGTGTTTTGCATCATTCTCAAAAACAGTAACAAAACTTTTGGGACACAGACTCTGAAGGAAACTGTCAAGAAAGCATGTTCTCTGACTTCTGAAACAAGCTCACATTACTAGTTCTTTGGATGGATTGTAACAACTTCCGACTTAAAACAAACCACTGTTAACTTTGAATAAGACTAAAGACAACAAGTGGCATTCAGGTCTTTAAATATTCAATAACAACCTGCAACATGAAACAAAAGGATCTGCCAGGAGGTTTTCAAAGTAGAATGTCTTCAGTGCACTGTTCTGGGACCTCCATTGCAGAGTCTGCAGGAAAGGACTCACTCAACTGGCTGAATTCCAGAAGCCCTCATGAAGGGAGCCAGGCCAAAGGGAAGGCAAACCCCTCATCTTGCTGTGGGATCCCAAGGAAGAAGTGAAGAGAGGAGCCCCTTCCCTGAGTCCCCAGGGTAAGCCTCCCAGTGAGGAGTGGGTTGCAACCACCTCCACCCAGGATGCTGTCACATGCAGAATCTGCAGAGTCAGACGCCTCTCCAGGACTCACCTCCAGTGCAGAGCCACCTTTCCCTGCACTGCCAGGACCCTTCTAGCAACAGAGCATCTGAGAGGCGTGTCAATTTGGAGGTAGAAGCTGCATTTGCTCAGCCACATTCCTGATCTCAGAGATCAAGGCAGGCTCCCTGCCATCAAAAGAGCAGAAAAGTCATGGCAAATGCAAGAAGATAGTGACCTAAGAAAGAGTGTTTCCAGAATACCCTGTTTCTTGACATTGTTGGCCCCAGCCTGAATCAGTGGAGAGCAGAGTGGCCAGGGGGTGGGGGTGACAGTGTGGTGGAGGCCATAAGGTGGGTGCCAGTGGCCATGGGATGGCCGCAGTGGCCCGAGGTGCCCAGAGCAGAGACAGTGGCACAGACCAAGGCCACATAGCGCCCGGCGCTCACTCACCTTCTGGACCGGCCCCGAGGCCCCAAGCACAGAGTGCTGCCTGCCTTGGGCTGGAACACCAGGGGTCTGACTGGGCGGCAGCAGCTGGTTACCTGTGGAATGAGATGGCTGTTTCTCCTCGTTGCCCAGTGGTGGGATCAGTTTGCGGCAGTGCAGTGATCACCATCCCGGGCCTCAGGCTGTCATGCTGCCAGGCTCCGGCCCCCTCTTCTCCGCCCCACAGTGGGACTGCCACAAGAGTAGGGCTCAAAGCGACACTGTGCAGCAAGTGGGAGCTGGTCCCCACGCCCCGCAGGATGGCAAGATGGCGGCGCCTGCCCATCTGTCCTCCGTAAAGCAAGATGGCCACATCTGTGGGCCTAGGCAAACTGCTGCCTGATGCACCCACCCTGGGGTAGCGCTGCCAAAACGCGTCTGTTCCGCTGCCCTGATGGGTCGCTGCTGCGGTGTTCATAGCAAATGACCCAGACCGAGGGGGGAGGGAGAATGTGGCCGGCCCTCCGAGAGGGGCCCCGCCGGACGCCAAGATGGCGACCGATGCACTTCCGCCCACACTTCTGGCCCTGCCCACGTTGCTCACCTGGATTGGCCCCAGTGGTTGAGCATCACATTCTGCTCATTCTCCTGGGCAGCGGGGAGAGGGACGCGGGTAGCGGCACCTGCACCGGTCAGCATGGAAGACTGTGCTCGCCTGGACTCTTAGCCGCTGGGACTGGCTGGCATGGTTTGGGGCGGGGCCGTCGGGGGGAGCAGCTCCTCAGGTGGAGCGGGTGGGGGCAGCTCCCATAGTGAGACCGGTGCGTCTGACAACCAGGTCCCTGCGGGTCTGGACGCTCTTTCCATCCGCCCTCGGTGCTCTGGCGCTGGCCTGACAAGCCCATGGCTGTTGGGGCAGGAGGGGCAGCAGGGAGTCAGGGAGGGGAGGGGCGTGCTGGGCGGGGCTGGGGCAATGGTTCTTGGGAGGCTTTTTCCTTCCCCACCAGGATTAAGAAGTCCCTTCTCTGGAACTGGCTTCGGATCCAACCACACAATCCCTGTCTGTGTGCAGAACTCTTGCCCTGGTCTCACGCCTGGCAAAGATTTCTTGCTTTGACCAAACTTTAGTCAGGCTCCTGAACCTTCTTGTAGGCCTGTCTGTACACTTCCTTGTAAAATCCAGTTTTAGCAAGAACCTTGCTAATTCAGTTTAACCAGAACACCCACCCGTATGTCTGATCACCATCGAGATCTGCTCAGGCTCCTCCTCCTCCTCCACCATCCCTCAGGTGGTGTCTGATCACTCTGGCCTCTCTTTGGTAAGAATCCTGTTAGGTCAGGTTAGCCAGAAACCCCAACACTTGTTTTTTCTCTTAGTAATTTTCCATCCTGTGACCCCCACCATGCTGCCTGGCCATGAATTCCCACTTGCCCATGCTGCATTCAGAGTAGAGTCCAATCTCATTTCTCCCCCGCTGTGAATCCCATCACGGTGGTCCCTACGTATCACAGTGGTTCTGAATAAAATATGCCTTACCATCTTTGACAGGTGTCATTAAATAATTTTTCTTTAAAACCTCCAACCACAACAAAAACCCAGACCAGGCTCCTTTCCTTGCTCCCTCAAGCCATTTCAGAGCTACTTCAGATTCTGGCCCTGCTCTCCTCAGAGACCTCTATTATGCGAGTCATAAGACTTTTCCTAACTTTGGTGCGTGTGTGGAGGGGGGCACACACCAACATCAGTCTCTCCATGGGAACCCCAGCACTTGCCAGTGAGCAGTCATATTTTGAAAGGAATCTCTTTCTCTGAGTGGTAGGTCTCAACAGTGGACTCAAAATATTCAGTGAACCATGTTGTAAACAGATGTGCTGTCACATCCTTGTTGTTCAATTTGAGCATTGACTTTAACTTCAAGTCAGCAGATGCATTATGTCTAACAAGAGAGTGAGCCTGTACAAAGGCCCTAGGATGTGGATCGGAGGGAGAGGGGAGAGAACAGGATCAGTTAGAGGACCAGAGGTCAGAATGTGAGACAGGATTTGGAGAAGGAGCCAGAGCAGTCAGTAACAGCACAGCAGCCAGGTCAATGCCCCGCACACCATATCTGGGAGTCAGGACCATCTCCTAATTGCGGTCAGTGGCAGAGCCCCATTTCTGGTTGGATCTCTTGGGGGACAAGAAGGCAGTGTCTTACCACATCTGTCTGTCCACGTCTACCAGACCCTGGCCAGGGAGTGTGAAGAGCTGATGCAGAAGTACCTGCACCTGCTGCAGATCATGGAGACGAGAAGACAGTAGCCAAGCAGCTACGGCAGCAGATCGAGGATGGGGAGATCAATATCGAGTGGCTGAAGGCAGAGGTGACTGCTGGCTAGGGGTGCAGAGGAGGCTGGCCAGGGGGCCCAGGGCACAGGCCAAACACCTCACACTCTGGGCTCCTGCAAGATCGGGGGGGCACATGATGGGCAGGGGGACCAGCTTCCAGCCACAGCTATGCCAGCCTAGAAACTTAAATTTAGTGATGCTGGCAGAGTGGGAAGGGCCTTAGCCAGATCTGAGTTCAGATCCTACCTCTGCCACTTGACGGTTGCAACCTAGAGTACATCCCCCCATCATCTGTGCCTCAATTCCTTCATCTATAAAGCAGCCTTTTTATACTTGCCTGATAAAGTTGTGAGGATTGAGTGAGGTTATTTATGGGCGAGTTTTTAATTACTCTGCTGATGACCACATTGACTAAGCATTCCCACATTATCAGCTGAAGTGTCCGGGGACACAGAGTTACTGGTGAGTCATCACAGTGTGGGCTGCTGGCTAAGTTCTAAGCAGTCGTTCCCTCTGCCTGTCATAAGAGCTCCTACAGGGGCTTGCCGGGCATCAGTCTGGAGGCCACGCTGTTCCTAGGTTAAGGCTTCTAGAACTTCACTACTCAAAATGTGGTCCATGAAGCAAGAGCATGTTAGAAATGCAGAATCTCAGGCCCTGCACAGACCTCCAGAATCAGAATCTGCACTTTCACAACATCCCAGTCGATTGCCATTTACATTAAAGCTTGGGAGGCGCTGGCTCTCTGTCCCTTAGATGCCCCTCACCAGCTGTCTACCCCAGCGCCGAATGATGTGATTGCCTCTCCCCCCCTCATCTCACCAGTGCGCATCAGATGCTCAGAGCAATTTGGCCACATCACATAAGGACCGTGGACTCTGAGCTGAGGATGGGAAAATGGAAACAGATTCTAACCAGGGTTGGCTGCATGATTTGTAGGGCCTGATGCAAGGGAAAAATGCAAGGCCTTGGGTGGAGTCGGGGAAGTCGACCTCCCCTTCTCACAGCCCACCAACCCACCCATGGCAGACAGGCAACCCCCCAATATCAACCTTCAACCTCCTCTAAACTCTGTGCCATGATACACTTGGTACCTAGATGAGGGGTGGGCAAGATGCCGGTGCTGAGTCACCCACCTAGTGCCCAGGCATTGTCTCCTTGCCTTGCCCTGAGACAGGATCGGGTGTTCACTGCACCCGCCATTTCTGCACCTACCCCAAGGCCCCTGCAGAAGGTGGAGGGTGACTCACTGTGGAATGTGAGTCTTCCTGGCTGACTCCACCCATTTGCTCCCAGACAGAGGATAGAGGAGGTCATGGGTTCTGGGGGTGCCGGCATGTGAGGAGCAAGCAGCTGAGACACCATCCCAGGGAGGCAACAGTAGGCAGGAACACATGAGGGCTGAGGCTCCAAGCCCCTGGGGTGTGCTCCATTGTTCCATCAGATGTTTCTCATGAAAACAAATTCAAAGAGAAATAATAACTTCAAGGTTGCAACTGCAGAACTTGAAGCCCCAAGCATGGGGCCTTCTGAGCACAGGACTCCATCACACGCCCTTGAAGCCAGCTCTGCCTAGAATGTTCAACGCTCTGAAGTTGCTAATTCCACCTTATGGTGCCGCTGTCAAGCTCTGAACTAATGATCACATCAGCTTGAAACTTGAGCTTGAACAAAAGTTTCAGATTCCACACACCTCCTCTACACTGCAGCAGGCACTGTCAGAGATGCTTTCTTAGTCAGTCCCCATAACCATCCTCATAGGTTGGAACGAGGAAGCAGGCTCAGAGAACTCAAGGCACCTGACCAAGCTCACACAGCTGGGAGGTGGCAGAGCCAGGACTAGAACCCAGGTCTGTGTGTCTGCTTGCCAGTCTTGCCACTCTACTTGTGGGTCCTGGGATCGGGGCTTGTCCCATGTCTAAACCATCTAGTTCATTCTGAGATCTATCCTAGCCCTACACATAGCCCTGAAACCAAGCTGAGTCCTTGCTAAGGACGAAGGAATAGGTCTAAGGACCAGTACCAGGTTACTGGCTTCATGATCAAGGGGGTCATTCACTCACTCACTCATTCTCTAACTGCCTAAAATCTGCTGACCACTGCCTCATCCTCTTCCCCAGGCTCCTCTTACCCCATCACTCGGGGCTCCAGCCAGTGTCCCCGGTCATGAGCTGTGCACACCTTGGCCTTTGCATATGCTGGGGCTTCTGTATGGAGTGCCCCTTCCACCCCCACGCTTCCCTGCCTGGTGGAATCCTACCAAGCTCAAATGCCTCCTCCTGGGGACTCTCATCCCAGAATGTGCTCCATGACCCCTGCTGCCACAGCTTTCCCACCCTCAGCATGCCATGGCAGAGCCGGCTCCTCAGGTGTCTGTCCCTCACCTGGTCTGGTGGGACTTCCTTGAAGGCAGGGGTGTCCTTTATCACTCTGTCCCTTCTGCCTCGCACATAGTAGGTACTCTGTAAGGACTTGATGAATGAATGGACATCAGGTTCTGTGGGAGGCAGCAAAGAGATGGAAGCTTCTAGCCTTAAGGTCTGATTGTGGTAGAGTGTGATGGGCACCATAATATAGTTTGCAGTGTGAACCCAGGTAGAAAACGAGTCATTTTATGGCCAAAGAAGGTATGGGTCCATATCGCATATGGCCTTGAAAGTTTTCGGGGGTTGGTAGGCCAGAGAAGGGGTGGGTGCAAAGGGCAGGGCCCTCTCTGGTGCTGGAGAGCACAAAACTGGTCAGTTTTGGTGAAAGTGTGTGTGTGTGTGTTTGTGTCAGCGTGGCAGCAGAGGCCTTTGTGGTGAGAATTAGGAGCAACGTTTCCAACTGAGTATATTACTCTCCAGGGAAAACGATATTTTAAAGTAAGGCTTTTTTTGTGTGTGTGTGAGGAAGATAAGCCCTGAGCTAACATTCATGCCAATCTTCCTCTTTTTGCTGAGGAAGACCGGCTGTGAGCTAACATATATTGCCAGTCCTCCTTTTTCTCCCTAAAGCCCCAGTACATAAGTGTATATCACAGTTGCACATCCATCTAGTTGTCGTATGTGGGACGCCGCCTCATCATGGCTGGACGAACGGTGCGTCAGTGCGCACCCGGGATCCGAACCCGGGCCACCAGTAGCGCAGCGGGTGCACTTAACCACTAAGCCATGTAGCCGGCCCCTAAGTAAGACTTTGCAAGATCAGCTTGGTAAACCTTTCTGGCTGTAGTCTTTCTCTCTCTCTCTCTCTCTCTCACTCCCTCACTCTCTCACTCTCACTCTCTCTCTCTCTCTCTCTCACACACAAACACACACACACACACACACGCACACCCTGCAGAGCAGAGGGCACTTGTATGTTCTGGAGGGGCTCCAGGAAGTTGAAACAGAGCCCATTTCCCAAGAAGTAGGCCATCAGGTAGGCAGGAGGTGCTGAGGAGCCAAGTAAGTGATGAATGATGCCCGTGACAAAGACAGAGGGTCATAGAATGTCAGAGCTGGGAGGGATCTGAGAACTGAGAGGTCCACAGAAGAGGAAGGGACTTATCCAAGGTCACTCCAAGGTCACTTCCAGCGCTGGAATCCAGGCTTAACTTTGGGTCTCCTGGCTGTAGATCCGTGGCCTGTGCCTGCCACACACGTTATTCCTTCCTTGCTGGGGAGACGGGCCATATAAAATGTGCATATTCAGGAAACACTGTGTCACCTGATAGCCAGAAAACTTCCTCAAGCCCCATCTCACGTATTCCTGAGGATTTTCAGGGTCTTCCATTTTCCTGGCCACATCTGGCTTCCAATTCTGCTCTCCTGGCTTCTTGTATCACTTCTCACAGTGCCAGTCTCCACTCAGTCTTGACTGCTCCTTACCCCCTTGTGGTCGCTCCATGTGTCCGTCAGGTGGAGCTAGATTCTGCTGCAATTACAAACAGCCCCCAAGTCTCAGAGGATTAAAACAACAAAGAATGCTTTCTCTCTCACACTGTGTGTCCATTGTGTGTTCTGCTCCACAAAATTCTCACTCAGAGTCAGGGACACAGGCTGACGGGGCTCCACCATCAGGAAATTCACCAGTCCCAGGGCAGGGGAAGGAATGTGGCAAATGATGCCTGACAACTCTGCTCAAGTTTTATTGGACACAGCGAGTCACATGACCGCACCCGACTTCAGGGCCCTGGGCAGTACAGTCCTGCCCTGACCCAGGAGGAGAACCAGAGTATCCAGGAAAGCCCTAATGACACCCAGCTGGCTCCTCCTTCACTCCCCAAGCCCTCAACATGGGCCAAGTATGGACCAGACTTTCTGAAAGGCTTAGATGCACTCGAGGGGGTTTCCAGTACTGAAACAGAAAACAGCTGAAAGCTGAATAGAAGACATCCTTGCCCTCCTGTCACTCAGCCTTTCCTGCTACAGGGATTTCTTGCTGACCTCCTCTCCTCACGCTGGCCTCTCTCCACACTCTCCCAACTGCCATTTTGGTGGTGGTGCGGGGGTGTTCATAATCCCTTTATCTGCCAAGACCCTCGCCTTACATCCAGTGATGTGCTGGAGCTGGCTCACACCAACTTGCAAGTCGGTTGTGAAATTTTCAAGAATCTTGCAAGCTTGTTATTCACTCTTTGGTAGCTTAAAATGGGCCAAGGTAGGAATGTTTACAGCATGGAAATTGGCCAGTGCTACCAATCAGAGTTTTTCTTTCAGAGAGCTGGTCATTAATCCTTTACCAATATACCCTTGTCTACACCTTTTTTCAGGATCAGCTAAATACTTTGCTGGGCCCAGTGCAAATTGAAAATGCAGGGCTCTTAAGAATTTCAAGGCAACAACAGCAGAGCCTTAAACCAGGCATTAGACCCTTCTTAGCAGGCTGTGCACAGGTCAGACATCGAGGACACTGGCCCTGTCTCTACTCCCTCTATACCCTCTACACTCAGAGCCCCCACCAGCAGCCAACTCTCCCTAGAGGTAACGGGAGATCACACCCAAACAAAAGCAAAGTTATTAAGCAAAACTGTCCAGCTCTGCTCAGTCTCTTCTCTCCCATCTAAAGAGTCCTCTTGGGCTTCATCTTTTGTAACCAAAAAGCTACAAGGACCATCTAAAACAAAGGGAACATCCTCTTCTGAGAAGAATCCTTCCCTCCTCTAGAATCCTCAGTTTGGCACCATTTCATTGTTTTAATAGTTATTTTTCTCCCATTTATGATTGGAAGTAAGTTGGGACGGCTCAGGCAGCCCAAAGGGAAGGGTAGGAATTTAGAGGTGGTCATGGTATTTTCCTGGCTTGGGAGCACTCAGAATCCTGGAAGGCTGACTCTGCAAGAAACTGCACAGATCTTCAGTTCAGGGTTTGTAGTAAAACTGTAGCCTTGGGATCATGTTTACAAACCAACTTTGACATGGAGAGGGCCACCTTGACCCTCCCCAGGCAGCCTCTCTGCAGGGCCCACTCCATGCCTTGAGTCCTGTTTCCCATGTTCCTCCTGCCATCCCCACCCCTGCTGCCCTGAACTCAACACCCTGTTGTACTCTGCATCTTTGTTCACATCATCCCTTCTGCTCCAATTCCTTCTATACTCTAGCACACATGTTGAGTTTCTTTTTTTTTTTTTTGTGAGGAAGGTCAGCCCTGAGCTAACATCCATGCCAATCTTCCACTTTTTGCTGAGAAAGACTGGCCATGGGATAATATCTGTGCCCATTTTCCTCCACTTTTATATGGGACACAACCACAGCATGGCATGACAAGCGGTGCATCAGTTTGGATCCCGGGCCACCAGCAGCGGAGCTCATGCACTTAACTACCACAGCACGGGGCCAGCCCAATTGGGCTCCTGTTTTGTCCTTCAAAACCTCTGAGTAGCACTTGTGGATTCCATGGTGAGACCCTCCCACTGCATTAGGGGCCCACCTCTGTTCTGGCCTCACCTTGTTGGAGTATAAGTTACCTCTGTGGGTTTCTGACCCTTTTCTTAGGCTGGAAACTCCTCCAGTGAAGGGATCTGACTTATCCCCCTCTGGCTGTCTCACCCATGCCCAGCATGGTGCCACCACACGAACTCCATCAGGACATGCTGACAGGATTGGCACAAAGGGAGACAGAGATGGGCATCTCTTAGGCTTGGAAGAGGCCAGAGGGAATGGAGAAGGAAGGAGAGAGAACTGAGTTGTGTGGCAGCTGTTTGAAAAACAGGAAGTACAGAGATCTTTAGCAAAACCTTGACTGCTAACAAAAGAGAGAAAACCATGGACTAATTCCTCCATCAATGACTGCACCGACTAAATGCATTCTGGATTAAAGACACTGTCTCCAGAGAGGGGACTGTGGTGGGGCAGGAGCGAACGAGCAGTGCCGCCGAGGGATGCGGCAAATGAGGGTTTGCCTCTGATGGGCCAAGAAGGCCAGACTGTGGGATGGCAAGTGGGCAGGGCTCAGCTGAGACGCCCGACATTGAGCCAGGTTGGGTAGCCAGAGCTGGACTCTAGCCAGCGAGTTGGGATAATAAGCCGAATTCCCAACTCTCCGTGGTCATCATTGACAAAGGTCAACTGAGCAGGCCTTGGACGTCAGCCAAGCCAACCTGGATCCAAAGCAAATGCATCCTCAGAAGGAACCTTCAGGGTAAGAGAAAGGCTGTCTCTGTGATCTCAGAGGGGCTGGGGTTCCTGCGGCCATCCTGACATTGGCTCCTAGCAGGGGTGGGCCGTGGCCCAAGGCTTCTGCAAGGTCTCCAAGCTCACAGCTCTCCAGAGCATTGCCCACCCAGCACAATCCTTAAATCAGACTCCCAGACTGCCAGTGTTGCCTGTGCAGGCAGCAGAGCATCTGACCTGACTGCATCTGGTTTTTGCTCTGGTCCCAGGGGAGTAGATGTCCTGTAGATGCCTCTGAGAAGAGCGCCATCAGTTTTACGTACAGACTACATTTACCCACACACCCACACCCACACGCATACCCCACAATCCTAAAGAGAAAAGGCTACCACGTGCAAATCCCAGAACTGGCAAAGAGAGCAGACTGGCATGGGGGTGATGAAATCAGGGCAGTGAGGGTGCTGGTTGGGCATCCACGTGTCTCTGAGCTCTCCATGAGCCTGTGTGTGAGTCCCTTAGTTCTTTAGAGTTCAGATCCAAGAACAGCCATTATTTCATGTGCCTAGGTTCTCAGAGAATGGAAAAAATAGAAAAGCTTGCATTGACACTGAATATTTCTCCATTAGATATTTTCAGCCGCTCTTCAAGCACAGGCTGGTGTAGTTTTAGCAACCCGGAAGTGGAGAGTGGCTAACTGTCCCATTTTGCTTTCAAAGTGCTCCATTCCGTCAATTGTCAGAGCCCATTCATCCTGTGCTTCAGCAAGTGGCCTTGAGGGGACAAAGCCACATGCCCTGGAAAGGGAGGGGAGCTGGCTCTGTGGCATGTTTGTGATTTCCTGAGCTACTATCTTTGGACGTGTGCCACACAGCTCAAGTGTGTCTCTGTGCCCACTAAGCACGTTCCACCCCTGCTCTTGTTGTACTGAGAGAGTGAGACCCCAAGGTGGGGGTTTGCCCTCAGGGCACAAACTGCTGGGAGAGGAGACAGCCCCGTGGCAGCTCACAGAAGAGGAAAGCACCAGGGGACTCCAACACCCAAAGTGCTGGGTCATCATAGAGGGAGGGAGCAGAGAGCACACGTGGAGAATGGGACTAGGGAGGGGCATCTGATGTGGCAGAGAAAGACAGAGACCACTGCAGGGATATGAGGACAGGCTCCTACGCTGGGGCTGCCCTGACTCCTGGGGGCTTCACGCTTTCTCTCTGGGTCTGTTTTCCTGTCTACAAATGGGGTGCACGACAGAGTCCCTTTGGCTTCCCCTCTGTCGTTCAGCTCAAACACCAGACACAGTGGGGTGGTTCCCAGGTCTCCAGGGTGGTAGGAGCTGAGGGTGATGAACAAGAACAGAGGAGGAACAGTTGGGAGGGGAGGGGGCTGCAGGAAGTCTCTCTGGTATCCTTACAGCTCATCCTGAGGGAGGAGACTCGGGCTGTGTTCTGGAGCTGGCTGGCTGGGGAGCATGGGCGGGGAAGAGGGTGCTGGGAGGGGAGCCACGGCAAATGTGGCTGCCAGGGGTGCTCAGAGGCCCATTACCCAACCTGGTGCTAAGCTGCCAGTGAGAAGGCATGATACCCAGGGATCTTTAGGTGGTGACAGGGCATGTGCTTGGGAGAATCTGGGTGTTTTTGCTTTTCTAAGTTGTCCCCACAAAAGGGGGTGGTCGAGAGGTAGTCTTTACTGAGCAACTTCTCTGTACCAGGCCCTCAAATTGTCCCATTACTTACAGGAGTGACATCATTTCACCTTCATATTTTACAGGAAAGACCTGAGGTTCAGAGATATTAGGCATCTTGCTGGAGGTCACACAGCTGAGAAGCAGGATAAGGTGGATTTGAGCCTGATCTGTGTGGGTCTCAAGCCCTAGCTCTTTTCACATCATCAGTGACATTTCCTCTGAATTCTCCAGAGCCCTGAGTTCCTCTAAGATCCCTTGGGGTCACCGCAGCAGGTGGACACTGAGGGTGCCAGGAAGGCTGGCAGCGAGAGCAGCTCCCGTCCTCTGCCAGCTTCTGGGGCGTGTGATCCATGTTTAGAAAAGTCTATGTTTGGTTTAGTGCTCTGCTGTCACCATCTTGAAATTTTGTCATTTTTTAAGAAGGGGTCCTGCATATTTTCTCTGCAGTGGGCCACAAGTTACATAGTCCATCCCGCTGATGGTGTTTTCACATAAGGTGTCACTTGAGAAAGGCTGCTCGAGTCCCACCGGTGGTGGCAGCCCCTGCCCTCTCCCTAGTCCCCTCAGCTCTGCTGGACTTGTGGGCGAGGTCTTGGAGGGGCAGGAACTCCGTGGCCGGAGCTTACCCTGTGGTTCCTCTGTCAGTGAGGCCATCGTGTGTTTGCACCAGATCTTGACCAAGGCCTGAAGACCTGCATCTCCAGCTGGCCCTCTGGGATCTGGGTGAGGAGGCAGCCCTGGTAGAGGTCCCCAGCCCCACCTGCACCAAAATCCACCTGAGAAGTCCCTCTCCAGGGCCCACTCCTCCAGGCTGGCAGCTCTTCCATCCTCCCGGGGTGTAAAACACACCTTAAAACACACAGAATCCCTCAGAGGGAGCAGAAGAGGAAAGACAAGTTGGCAAAAGCTGTTTTTCTAGGAGGAAGTGATATATTTTTAGTTCCTTATCTACTTTTCCCTTTTAAAAATTATGTATATGAACCCATTTGAGAAAATTTGACAATCTAGAGAATCAGAAAATGTTCAAAGCTATACCAACCATAGTTCTCCTTCCCAAAGATAACCACTGTAAACACTGTTGTGTTTTCTTCAAATTTTTTTCTATGCACAGACCTTGGGATGTTCCCCCCGCTTTATTTACATAATATCACATATATGAATGTTGAATTTGAATCTTGATGTGTTTGTTTTTTTACTTAACATTATAGCACAAGTGTTTTCTCATGCTGAAAGTATGCTTTTTGATGGCTGTATGATCCTCCAGTACCTGTGAGCATGCCATCATCCATGCAGCCATCTCCCATCATTGGTTCTTAAAGTTGTTGCAAATTTTTGTTACTAGAAACACTCATCTCTGCAACTGAAATGTTCCTATGAGAGAGCGTCTCCTTGGGACAGGTTTCCAAAAGTAGAATGACTGAAACAAAAGGTAGAAGCACGGTCAAGGCTCCCACTCCTTCCACCCTGCGTCACTGCTCTCTGAGCTGACTGCAACGCCCTGACGGCCCCGAGGGCTGCACAGTAGGACCACCTGCATCGCGCCTCTCCCACACTGAGTGTGACATTTTCTTGTTCACTTCCCTAAGTCAGAGAGCCCCGCTTTTCCCCCAAGGTCACAATGGGAAGAGGCCCTAGAAAGACGAGGTCTGCACTTCCTGTAGTTGTGTGGGTGATGGTGCCGTCCCATGGGTAGTGGAATGCCCTGTGTAAGCTCCCACTTAGAGTTTATTGCAAAGGAGGCATGTTTTTCTTTAATGGAGTTTATAAGCAGAGGTTTCAGTGGACCCATCCCTGCCAATCAAGTACTGAAGGGCAGGTTTGGGGAGATTGGCTGGGCTTTCGGGAGCTGGAAGGCAGGGTATTGTGTTTCCAAGAGGTTGGGACAGAGCAGGCCAGCAGCAGACCCAAGTTGCTGAGCCTGGGGAGGTGTGGAAGGACAGGGACAAATGGATAAAGGGACAGACAGCTGAAGGGACGTGACTCGGGAGGGCATGTCTTGTGGAGGGAAGCCCTGGAATGGAGGACTCAGGAGACCTGGTTCCAGGCCAGCTACTGACTCACCTTATGACCTCGGATGAGTCACTTCTGTCACTGGTGGGGCACACTGGGAGGGAGGCCTCTTGGGGGAGCCAGGGCTGAGGGGGATGTGGAGCTGCAATTCAGTGACCACAGAGGCCTCAGCTGAACCCCCAAAACTCCGGAGCTGGGTAGCCCTTCAGACCCTTCAGGCGGCGAGGCACACCACAGCACCCACAACAGCCCTCTCCGACCTTCCAATACACAGGTGTCAGACAAGATGGGGCCCCATCTCTATAAAGATCTGTGACTCTGATGGTGTCCTGATGCCTGGGGCCAACTATCTGGCCCTGGATAGGGCAGTGGTGCCAGAATCATCCTCAAAGTCAAGGGTGTCTCTGGGTGGGAGCTCTGAACTATGTCTCAACCTCTGTGGGTGGGGTTGGGTGACCAAAGGCTTGTGGAGCCACTCCTCGTGCAGACCCATTAGACATCCTGCTGCCCATGGTCAATTTCTATCAGGAGTTGGTCTCCAGCTACCAGTACAGCCTGCAGATCCTGGCCCACTGCAAGCAGAACAGTGACTTTGACAAGCTGCTGAAGCACTATGAGGCCAAACTGACTGCAAGGAGAGAGTTCTGGAGATCTTCCTCACTGACCCCATGTTCCAGCTGACACCTAGCCCTGTCCTTGAGGGCACATGCCTTGGGAGCCTTCTGGGGGTCCATGGCAGTGAGGGCCCCAGCTGGGAACAAGCCACAGCTGGGGGCACCATGGAGCCATGGCCGGGAGAGCCCAGACCCTAACAGGCCCCAGCTCTGAGCTGCCTGGAGAATGGGGTTAGGGCCAGCCCTTGACCCAGCAGACCGCAGGGTTGTCCAGCTCCGCAGAGCATGCAGTGTGGGAAGGTGAGCGGGAGCTCCTGGTACTGAGCCCACCTCCAGGCCCTTTCTCCTGCTGGCTTAGAGCATCAAGATCTGGGCTCTTGCCCCAAACAAGACCCTGGAAGATCCTCCACATTAGAGTTGAGATCAGAAGTGCTGTGGGTGTCCGTCCTCATCCCTGCTCATGAGAGTGCTGGTTGCTGAGAGAACCATTCTCCGTCCACTTGGTCACTCTCTCTCCCTCTCTACATTGCTGTTTTCTCTCTGACTTACTTCATCACTGTCTCTCTCCTTGCCTCTGTCCCTGTCCCCCTGCCTCTCCCTGCCGCAGATTCCCAGGCACATTCTGACACTGCATGAGCTCCTGGCCCACTTTTCACGAGCACATAGAGCCAACAGACTGGACGATGCCAGGGCTAAACTGGGGGAGCTCTCTGGGTGAGCCCGGCTCCGGGGTGCCCCCATCAGTGGAAAGGCCAGGGCTAAGGATGCTCCCCAGCAGGAGTTTCCTGAGCCCCAGATGCTAAAATATCATGTTCAGGTTAGGATCCCAAGCGGTGGTGGTTGGGGCACCCCCAGCTTGCCCCACCTGGAAGCAGGGTCTCCGGAGCAATCTGAGGAGTTCACAGCTCAAGCTCAGGGGGCAGTTGGTGGGATGGTGTGGGTGGTGTGCTGTCCCTGGCACAGATGGGGTTTGAGGAAGGGCCCTGGGCACTCACGTGGGCCCATCTGCCAGAACAGGGATCCGCCCAGGGACTCGCAGACACTCTGCCAACTTCCCCTGTTCTCCAGTGTCAGTGTCTCACAACCTGTGGTATAGGAGCCCCAGAGGGAGTCCTGGCTGATGGGCCTTCATGTGCCCAAGGGTGCAGTCACAGCAGGCAGTGTCATGGATGGACAAACGCCTGACTTTTCCAGTGTCAGAGGCCCCAGCCCTCTGGTCAAGGCCCCTCCGCTGCCCCTCATTCAGTCTCCAAAGCCCAGGGGGATCCTTCCTCTGCCGGGGCAGAAGCAGAGAGACCAGGGAGGAGGCGCCTACAACAGCCCAGGCAGCAGTTGACGGTGGCCTGCACCAGGTGGTGGCAGTGGAGGTGAGGAGGAGGTTCAGATTCGGGGTGTGTTTTGAAGATGGAACCAACAGGAGTTTCTGATGCATTAGATGTGGGGAGAGAGAAGATGGGAGGCAAGAGTGATTCGACAGTTTTTGGCTGAGCAAGCAGAAGGTTGGAGTTGCTGCTAACCAAGATGGAAAAACTGGCAGGATGGGCAGGTGTGGAGGGGAAATCTTTCTTGCTTCACTGGATCTTGACTGGGGGCATGTTGAGCTTGAGATGGACAACAGTGGTGGAGGGGACAAGATGGAGGAGGGCGTTTGAGTCTGAAGTGTAAGGGAGTGAGCCATTCAGGAGCCATCAGCTCGAGATGGTATTTAAAGTCACAAGACTGGTGAGATCACCAAGGGAGTAGGTTTAGGCAGGAACGAGGTGCGTACCAAGAGCTGAGCCCTGGGGTCTGCACCTTATGGAGGCTAAGAGATGATGAGCAGCCTTGTACTCAACGATGGGCTGCCAGAATCTGCAAAGGAGGGTCGGTCTGCAGCATGTAGGATCCAGTACCCAGCCCTGCCAACCACTCAGTGCCCTAAATGGCTTCCCGAGCCCAGCAAAAGGCAGCCAGTAGGGCCACGTCTCCCAGCTGGGCAGAGGGAGGACCAGGCTGGACTAGGGCAGGGCACAGGCCGCGGAGTGGGGGTTCATTCAGGGAGCAGATGTAATCAGAGTGTGTTTGTAGACTAACAAAAACCATTGTGGGGTGGAGACCCCAGTCCTCTCATGACCCAAGGAGCCAAATCCTGCACACTTCCCCAAGGAGAAGACTTGGGACTCCAACGAGGCTCCTCATCCCTGTGGCATGCCCTGTACCGGTGCGGGCCATAGCAAGGAAGGCACATGAGTGCCAAGGCATTTATCCTAAGATCCCGATCCCCTTTCCCGAAGCCTACTCATCTGATCACCTGATCCCCTGCATCTGGCCTGAACACACCCCTAGTGGCACAGAGGAGGGTTTTCCTATAGCCCTGACAGCAGCCCTTTCATCCTCCTCTCTCTCTCCCTTGGGGGACTGAGGAAAGCTCCCAGCCCTGCAGGAAGCCATCAGATAACAAACCCTCCCTGGCTGTGCTCAGAAACACTCCTGCCCTGGGGCTGACTCTCTCCTACCTCTGGCCTTTGTCCCGCTTTTTCTCCTGAACCTCATCTCTTGGGCTCACTGTAACCCAGGTTGTCAATTCCAGCTGCCCCGGTAGACTGCGGCCCTGGGAACTCCTCCCCAGCTGCGTGGACGGTGTGGCTTTCAGCACAAAACCCAGCCGGGGCTGGCAGGAGTCCTGAGCAGCTGCAGCTGGCACTTGTCTAACAGTGAAACTAGTGTTGCTACTGTGGGATCGCCCCCTTGTTTGTAGCAAATACAGCCCTCCTCAGCAAAATCTCCACCATCGTCAAAAGAAATGGTTCTGTTTACCTTTGCTAACTTCCAAAAATGAATCCCTATCCAGGGAACTAGCATATCCTTGAATGGTGCCTCCCTGTGCCCCGACCCTTCCAGAAGAGGGCTAGGGACTGGGCTGCTGAGAAGAGCATTGCTGGGAGGGAGGGACTGAGGATTCTAAGGAAGAGACTCCATCTCCATGCCACAGTCTGATAGCCAGAAAACAACGGGTAATAATAGTTGGATAATAACACCTTTGCAACCAGTGATACTAGCAACAGTGATCACGGCCCTTTACTCAAGCACCTGCCGTGTGTGCTGGGCCTGAGGTCAGCACGTGAAATGCATTCTTTTCCATCCTCACTCCGACATTCTACAGGTGAGCACACTGAGGGTCAGAGGGGCCCAGTAATTGGCTCATCGCTGAGTTCGTTAATCACCGATCCAGCTCGACCAGTGTCATCTCTCTTTGCTGGGAGGGTTAAATTGGACAGTGTCTACTAGAGAACTTTGGAAGCCATGCATATTAAGCAGCCCTCTTGGTGATCTGGTCGTGGTTGTAGAATTTGAGGCATCAGCAGACAAATAAGACATTTGTGCTTTTCTTGGAGTAAGTGGGGTACTTTCTCCAGATGCTCATCCCCACAAAATTACTATCTTCCTAAGACTCCTGAAAACCCACCAAGGCTCTTAACAAAGTTGGCAACTCACAGGCCTCTTTTCCAACGAATGCTATTTGTTTGTGTGTGAGGAAGATCAGCCCTGAGCTAACATCCACGCTAATCCTTTTGTTTTTTTTTTTTGGCTGAGGAAGACCGGCTCTGAGCTAACATCTATTGCCAATCCTCCTCCTTTTTTTCCCCAAAGCCCCAGTAGATAGTTGTGTGTCATAGTTGCACATCCTTCTAGTTGCTGTATGTGGGACGTGGCCTCAGCATGGCCGGAGAAGCAGCGTGTCGGTGCGCGCCCGGGATCCGAACCCGGGCCGCCAGTAACGGAGCGTGCACACTTAACCGCTAAGCCACGGGGCCGGCCCCACCACCAATGCTATTTTTAAAAAGCAGTTAAATGGCGCCACCTCCTGGAGGAGGGGTGTTGCGGCAGTCAGAACAGGACAAATAGGAGAGTTGTCCTTATTCTCACATTAAGGGACAAGGTGTGTCTTGCTCCCACCAAACATGCTGGAGCCTACGGGAGTCAGACTTTCATTGAGCCAGCTGGATTGCCAGGTGCTCCAAAACTAAGCCATTCCAGGACCTGAACATTAAGGAAGCAGCTATATAACATGCATTGAGGGAGGGGTGGAGACAGTAAATGCAAAGGCCCTGAGGAAGGATGGGTGGGTGGAGTTCTATGGATGGAGATAAGGCCAGTAGTGGTGTGGGGGGCAGAGTAAAGAAGAAAGGTTGTTTCCTATACTCCTGTCCTCCCAGTTTTGCCGTCTCAGTTCCACGTGGTTCAAACTTTTAAATCAGACCTGCTTTCTAGCTGTTAATCTCCATTTCCATTTCCAACACCTGTCTCCTTGGGCTATGAGAAGGATGATGTGATACCATGCCCATAGAGTGCCCGGCAGAGCGGGCATTCAATATGCATGCTCTCTCCCCCTTTGTGACCACAGGCTCCACCTGAGAATCCTGGGTGCCGGGCCTTCTTCCTAGGTCTGGCCAGACGCCCGGCATTCCCTTCTCCCTGAGAGACGGGGGCAGCCTGTCTCTGACATTTTCTGTCCTGACAGGATAATGTACAATGAAGTAAACAAGACAAAGAGCATCCAGGAAAACATAGCCATGGAGGGCATGATTGTCGAAGGCTGTGAGACCCTCCTGGACACCAGCCAGACTTTTGTGAGATGGGGCATGGCACCCTGCCTCCCCCAAATCTCAAGGTAGACCCCAGCAGTGGTGGCACTTGGGGACACCACCAGTTCGTTTGGCTACTATGTGCCAAAACCTGCCAGCGTGATTGTGGAGTATTCCAGGGCTGCTGGAAGAATGTGACAGCTGTATGTAGATGTCGGTATCTGCACACATGGATGCAGATATTACTGGTTTTCACAGTTCCCTTCTCTCCAGATGTACACATGATTCTTCCCAGATGCCCTTGATGTGTCTTTGGATGTCATAGTAAACACTGACATGTCCTTTTGGGGAGAGAGGAGTGGAGGAGAAGGACAGATACTGATTGGCCTGGTGAATCACAAGCATGTTCAGCATCCGAGGGGAAGTCATGTGGGTCAGTCCCTCTGTCCCTTGCTCATCATCCTTAGCCCCTTGTGGGAGGCCGTGATCACAGCGGTTCTCACGGGTAGGAGGTTGCCTTCACCCTCAGCCTCCACTCTCCTTGGGAGCGGTGTTTGTGAGGCACAACCCTGTGAGGGGGCAGCTAGAGGCTGTGACTGAGGGGACTGACTTCCAACTCAGAGACGTTAGTGCCGCAAGGAGTTTGAGGGTCACCTCTTCAGATTCCACTTGCTGTGGGACCCTCAGCTTCTGCTTGCATGCCCCCGAGGTGACCTGCACCTCAGATGGGCCTCCTGAGTTCCTTCTATCCAGCCCTGGGACTCTCAGAGCAGATGAAAAGCTCGCCAGCACTTCCTGTGGCCTGTGCAGCTGCCTTTGGCCCCTGCTGCCCTTAGCAAGGGTATCATCGACTTGGAGTTTTGTCCCGAGCCCCTCTGTGTGGCCCCCTGTAACTTTTCCCTAAGCCGACGCTGTGATCTGCTGGGCCCAGAGCCAGCCTCCCTGTGTCCTGGCTCCAGCTGAGCTGCAATGGGCCAAAGCTGGAAAAGGCCCAAAGAATGACCTCTCCTGGGGTGGGCAGTGTCACCACAGTCCAGGAATCTGCTCCATTGCCCTGAGCCTAAGAATTTCCTTCCCACTTGAGGGGCTGGGGTACACGTGAAGACCAGAGAATGGGGCCCAGCAAGGTTCCAGGCAGTGACAGATGTGGGCAGGAGGCAGAGTGGTGGCCCAGAGCAGGCCTAGGGAGATGGAGCGTCAGGGAGGGCTTCCTGAGGAGGCATCACTGGAGTCGAGTCTTGAAGGGTAAGTAGGCATGCACAGGGTGGATGACGTGAAGGAAGGCCCTTCCAGGCCAAGGAGCATCACTCAGGAGCCACAGGTAACTTGCCCTGGAACTAGAGTGGGAGCAGAGAGGGGAGGCGATGGTAAGGAAGGAGAAGTGCTGGAGCAGCCTGCTGGCGGGCCTTGAAGGCCTGAGTCCCGAGGACAGTGAGGAGCTGGCGGAGTAAGTGGGGAAAGGAGGCCTGGAGCACGTCTTAGGGGAGCTGGGATGGCAAATGGGTTCATCACTGCCCCCTGCTCTGCCCGGGAGTGGCTTCCGTGTGCAACTTGTTGAGGACTGGTGGGCTCTCTGGGCTCTGCAGCCCAGCATGTCGTGACTGATTGGTGATGTCTGCTGTGGCTGTGTGTGGCAGCAGGTGTCCTGTGTCTCTTGCTCATCCCTCTGGGCCAGAGCCAGCTCCACACTTGTCCAGCCTCCTGCCTTCCCCAGACTCAGCCCTAAAGAGGTACAGCCTTTTAGATACAGGATACAACCTTCCTTAGAGAGGGAGTACAAACAATACACTAGTTGGCCTAAATTCAGCCACCAATTAAGAAAGCCTTCAGGTGCAACAATATACTTATCTTAATTTCAATCTCAGAAACTAACTCCTAATCTAATACTGCATTAATCTATTAATTCATAGAAGTAGTACTGTTACTATGAGGAACAAGAATTATTTCTCCTTGCATAATCTTAGAACAGATAGATAATCACCGAAAGTTAACAATAAAATAAATTCAACCCAATAATTATTTATTACATTAACTGTTAACCCAACACAGGTAGGCATTCAAGCAAAGATTTAAAAAAGTAAAAGAAACTCGGCAAACACAACCCCCACCTGTTTACCAAAAGCATCTCCTCTGGCATTTCTGGTGTTACAGGCACTGCTTGCCCAGTGACACGGTGTAAAGGCCACAGTGACTGGACCCTGCAAAGGCAGCATCATCATTTGTTGTCTAAATGAGGACTTGTATGAACGGCCACTCAAGGGTTTTACTCTCTCTTACTTTTAATCAGTGAAATTGACCTTTCCCTGAAGAGGCGGGAATGACAAAGACGAGAAGACCCTATGGAGCTCCAATTAATTAAAAAAAATCAAAGGTAAGCCAAATCAAGGGCTAACAAAACTTAAAGGGACTAACAATTTTGGTTGGGGTGACCTCAGAGAATAAAATAACCTCTGAGTGATTAAAATCTAGACCAGCTAGTCAAAATATTTTATCACTTATTGATCCAAAATATTGATCAACAGAACAAGTTACCCTCGGGAAAACAGCACAGTCCTATTTTACTGTCCATATCCACTATAGGGTGTATGACCGCGATGTTGGATCAGGAGATCCCAGTGGTGTAGCCGCCATTAATCGCTCATTTGTTAAACGATTCAAGCCCTACATGATCTGAGTTCAGACCAGAGTAATCCAGTCAGTTTCTAGCTATTCCATATTTCTCCCAGTACGAAAGGGCAAGAGAAACAAGGCATACTTTACAAAAGCACATTCAAACTAATAGGTGACATAATCTTAATCTAATATATATATGTATATAGACCTGCCTATAAACAGGGTTTGTTAGGGCGGCTGATTAATTGCATAAAAAGTAAACCTTTATACCCAGAGGTTCAATTTTTCTCCCTAACAGCATGTTCATAATCAATCATCTTTTGTTAATTGTCACCAATCTACCTACCATAGAATTCCTTACACTAATAGGATGAAAAGTATTAGGTTATATATGACTATCTAAAGGACCACACATCATTGGCCCCATGATCTGTGGAGACACCAGTATTTATATCAGTGTCACAAGGCCATCAGCTGGAGTTCACATTGGAAAACGTACCCGGGAAGACACCCTACGGAGGACCCATTAGCACACAACTGAACAAGTAATGTGGACTTTTGTCGATGATCATTTGAAAACGTAACTGGGAAGACACCCTACAAAGGATCCACTAGCACACAACTGAACAAGTCATGTGGACTTTTGTCAATTACCTAGTATTTAAAACGGGAGGATAGGGCTGGCCCCATGGCTGAGTGGTAAGTGCGAGAGCTACGCTGCTGGTGGCCCGGATTCGGATCCTAGGCGCACACCGACACACCGCTTCTCCGGCCATGCTGAGGCCAAGTCCCACATACAGCAACTAGAAGGATGTGCAGCTATGACACACAACTATCTACTGGGGCTTTGGGGGAAAAAATAAATAAATAAAAATTATAACAAAAAAAATAAAATGGTAGGATAAAGATGCAGGATTCTAATGGGTTCATGGAAATTCTGAATGCACAATTCGGAAACAAGGAATAATCGACAAGGTAAACCAACTCCAATAGATTTATAATTGCTTACTTGTACACAGAGTTTTTGCTGAACAATTAAGTATTCATGTATTTGTCTTGATGAAAACATGAAACTTTATGTTGAATAAAAATGGACCATTTTCCTGTATTAGTACATTACTACTCATCATTTAGTCATTTCTATAGTTAATGGAGTTATAAACATAATTACAAATGCATGCTTCCATCAGAAAACAACTATGAGTGAATCTGGAAAT
Organism: Diceros bicornis minor; assembly: GCF_020826845.1. NCBI lineage: Eukaryota > Metazoa > Chordata > Mammalia > Perissodactyla > Rhinocerotidae > Diceros > Diceros bicornis. The sequence goes on along the minus strand of NC_080753.1, from coordinate 67,199,967 downwards.
TGTAGGGCCAAAAATAATGTTTTCAATATTATGTATTAGAACATGTATATACATAACAAGGATGAGAGAAAACTCTGATTAAAGGAGATTAAAATGTAATCTAATCTTAAAAGAATAAAAAGAGTGTCAGTCCTGGGAGACTGGGGATAGGCAGTAAAATTTCACAGAATTCTGAGACTGGAAATGGGCCATTCCCTACCTTCATTTTTTTATTGTCGTTGCCAAGGGAATTTTTCCACCAAGAACAGAGAGATGGAGGGGAAAGAGGACATGGAAGGATATGGCAGACATGGGAAGGGTTCCATTTTCAGGACACATTAGAGCAGTCAGGTGTCCATATTCTAGGTCATGTAACCACAAAGAATTTCCCCTGGGAGATGCCTTCTGTAGCTCTTCCCTCCAAATTTCCACTCATTCCTCCTGGTGAGATCATCCTAAATGAGAACAGGCTGGGAGAAACACAGAGCTGCCTGGAAAAAAGCCTATCTTGTAAATTGACCCTGCCCTGGAGCTGACTGGGCAGAGGGCAGGAGCTGCACGATGGATACCGACTCCTCTTCAGTCCAGGGACTTTCCTTTATTGCCCTTTGGGGAATACACTGACTGTAACACTGAGGTTCACTGAAGGCCAATAAGATCTAGTGTGAGACTAAGTTGTCAATAAAGCACTTGACGCAACATGTTTTCATGTGTATCAATATGTGCATAACTAGGGAGAAGGGTCTTAACATCTTTATGATCCTTAAGGGAAATTTGACTCACATCAATTTAGGAATGATTGACAATAACGTGTCATGTAGAAGAAGGATCGTCAATCTAAATGAACTTATTCACACAGTCAGTGTCCTAGTCAGTATGGGATGCTGTAACAAAAATATCATAGACTGGGCACTTTATTTATTTATATTTTTCTGAGGAAGATTCACCATGAGCTAACATCCTTGCCAGTCTTCCTCTATTTTGTATATGGGTCATGCCCACAGCATGGCTGCTGGTGAGTGGTATAGGTCTGTGTCCAGGAACCGAACTCAGGCCACCGAAGAGGAGCTCATTGAACTTAAACATTAGGCCATGGGGCAGACCCCTAGACTGGGCATCTTTGGCTTTTGTGTGTGTGTGTGTGTGTGTGTGTGTGTGTGAGGAAGATCAGCCCTGAGCTAACATCTGATGCCAATCCTCCTCTTTTTTGCTGAGGAAGATTGGCCCTGAGCTAACGTATTTGCCCATCTTCCTCTACTTTTTATATGGGACGCTGCCACATCATGGTTTGAGAAGAAGTGCATCAGTGCATGCCCGGGATCTGAACCTATGAACCCTGGGGCCACGAAGCAGAGCACCCGCACTTAGCCACTGCACCACCGGGCCATCCCTAGACTGGGCACTCTTAACAAGAGAAGTGCATTCCTCACAGTTCTGAAGACTGGGATGTTCAAGATCTAGGTTCAAGCTGAGTGGCTTTTGGTGATAGCTCTCTTCCTGTTTTGCAGAAGGACAGCTTCTTGCTCTACCCTCATCTGGCAGAGAGAGCTCTGGCCCTCCATCTCCTTGTAAGGGCACTAATCTCATCATGGGGGCATCACACTCATGGCCTCATCTAAGCTAATTAACTCACAAAGGCCCCACTTCCAAATACCATCACGTCGGGGATTAGGATTTTAACTTATGAAATTGGATTACATAGACATTCAGTCCATAGCATTCATGAAACCAACAATTAACAAATATTTATAGAAGTCATACAGCCCAAACTGAAGAATGTTCTGGAGATCATGTGGCAAATGATACAATGTCTTTCCCTACATAGAGTCTCCTAGTGGAGGCAGTAAAAATTAACAGTCAAAGAAAACTTGTGCTATTTAAAAGCTAACATAGATCAATTCTGACAGACTGTACTTACAATTGTCTTTTGGTAAGACAGGTCTGATTATCAGAGTCCAGATTAAGCAAATTCCCCAGGGTGAGGGCATGTCTGGCAATCTCACCTAAAAAGGCTCTTTCCTTTTTGAAATTTTATTTCATCTAGTCCTGTTTGCTTCCACATCCCTTTGGTGTTTTCAAACATATAGTATTTATTAAATCAATGTTTAACTGTTGCTCTGCCTTTACCACATCTGACTGGAAGCAGAAGTTACTGGACTTGGCTGGAACCAAATTTCAGTTCATTTTTCCTCCTCTTTCTGCTCAGACTCTCTTCTCTCACCACTGAAATAGCAAATGCCTTAGGGGAGAAGCCGCATGGAGCTGGTGCTCACAATCTTGTGTTTCCTTTGTCTCAGAGATTGTAGACCCCCAAGTCCTGTTTGCACAGGATGTTCTACAACCCTCCAAACAGCTGTTGTGTGCTTTGTCCAGCTCTTATAGCTGCCCAAGAAAAGCTACTCAATAAAAGTGGAACCTGGGGCCGGCCCCGTGGCTTAGTAGTTAGGTGCATGTGCTCCGCTGCTGGCAGCCCGGGTTCGGATCCCGGGCGCGCATCACTTCTCCGGCTATGCTGGGGCCGCGTCCCACATACAGCAACTGGAAGGATGTGCAGCTATGACATACAACTATCTACTGGGGCTTTGGGGGGAAAAATAAATAAATAAAATCTTTAAAAAAAAAAAAGTGGAACCTGCAGTAATTTTATCCTGAAATGTTTTAAATATTTTAAACCAATGAATATTTGTCATTTTTCAAGGAATATTTCTATAATTTTATAAGAAACATTTAAATAGGAATTTTAACAGCAATAATGGCTGTTCTTTGGCCAGAATTCCATGTCATTCATTGTTTGGAATTATATCTAAGCTTTGATGCACTCTCTTCAGTGCCTTTTAAAATATCACTGTTCCTTACATTTAAATATCTTGTGATGGGTTTGTATCAGTCACCTTTTTTGTACCATTTCAGATCCTTTTGGGTCCTCATACCCTTGAGTCATATGTCATTTAGCAACCAGCTTTGTAGGTATCATATGTGCTTTATGCAAGTGCCTCCTGACAGCTCCCCACATTTTTTCCCTGTGCCCTCTGCCCCTCTCTCTCGCCCTGGGGTGTCCATGTTGATGCTGAGGTGTGAAAAACCTCTTGATCAAGCCCACTCGTGCACAACCACGTTCCTTGTTGTGTGGATGTGTGTGTGTTCAGCAATTCTGTATGGTCACAGGGTGCATGACTATTATGGCATCTATGTGAAAGTGTGTTTTGTTGATGTGTGTGTGTTTAGAGAGTTCAAGTCACTGTGGTCTCTGAGACAGTGAGTGGTCTGTATGTGTCTGTGTGTGTCTTCTGAGTATCAGTGTTCATTATCGTGTAGTTTACAGTGTGAATGCTGCTGGTCATTTGCAAATAGTGTGTATGTGGGTGTGGGTGTGTGTTGTCAGCATTTCCACATGTTCAGAGGATGTCTGTCATTGTGGGAATGTGTGGAATAAGTAAGTTGTTAGAGATCAGTGTGGGCACCAACATTGTTTGCCTGTTACTAGTTCAACACTCAACACCCCTGAAGAAACATTGAGTCCAGACATTCACAGGCTCCATCAGGCCCACAGAGATCCTACTCAGCTGTTTTCTTCCCATCACAAACATATGAACAGGTAGCCAAGGACCACTTGATATTTGAGGAATTTCTCTAGCATGAAAGATGGAGCAAAAAACACATACACTGAAGTGAGGGACTAAAGGAGCAGCAAGGAAATCCAGAGATCATAGTGAAACTTCAACTGCATCTCTAGTAACATCTTCAAAACAATTAGAGATGGGCCAGTTCCATGGCCTAGTGGTTAAGTTCAGAGAACTTCACTTCAGTGGTCCAGGTGCAGTTCCTGGGCGTGGACCTACACCACCCATCAGTGGCCAGGCTGTGGTGGCAACCCACATACAAAATAGAGGAAGGCTGGCACAGATGTGAGCTCAGGGTGAATCTTCCTCAGCAAAAAGAAGATTGGCAACAGATGTTAGCTCAGGGTGAATCCTCCTCAGCAAAGAAAATAAAAAAGAGAAAACAACCAGTAAGTGTATATATATGTATTGATGTTACTGCACAATATTGGGGTTCTTTTGCCCAATGCACATTAAAAAAGCCAATTATTCTGGCATCAGCTTTTGGGAAATGAAGTGTAGCTTTATTTTGTGAGATTGATCTGCAAGGAGACAGAGGGCATGTGTCTGTCTCAGATCTCAAGCCCTGATCCAGGGCTTGGGGCACAATTTATGGGATGAAGGGCAGGGTGGTCTGACATGTGGAGGTACATGATTGGAAGTAAGGAGAAGTGAGGGAATTGATGATCTGCACAAGCAAAGTCAAGCTTCATGGCTCTTCATCGGATGTGTGTTCACAAATTGGCAGTGTTACCATGATCGGAGAATGGAGTTTTTAGCTCCTTGATGTCAAAAACGTCACATATAAAGCATTTGTGAACTCCCAGTTGATGAGTTGGTGGTCCCAACTGGTCTGAACTGGACGAGGGGTCTCAGTTCCTGAAAGAAAACTCTTAAATACTCTGTTGATAAGATGGGGTCAGTTTAACTGGTCCTGGAGGGCCCAAGGTTGTGTTTGTATATGCGTGTGTATGCATATGCATGGGATTATCTGTATGTGTGTTAAATGTACAGTATACACAAAGCCAAGCTCTAGTTAAAGTGGTCAGGACAGATTTTAATCAGGCATATACCACTGCAATAGGGAAGAAGGAACAGGATGAACTGAATTCAATTTGATTTGTACAGAGGTGACCGGGCATTTGAAAGGGAGAATGAGGAAGCAGGCAGAGGAGTGAGCAGGGGCTCAGTAGAGTCAGGGAGGGGAAAGTTACAGAGTGTTGGTCAGTGCAATGTGATCTGGCCAGTTGTGTCTGCTAGTTGGAAATGATCAAAGTTTCACTTCTCTGCTCTCACAGAGTCTGGGAGACAGACACCCTGTCCTCCAATGGCTCTCAGGACCTTGAGAAATGCACTCCTGAGTTATAGGAGACACACATACAACTCAAAAGGACAGAGGAAAGATTCACAGTTGTAAGCACTTTTGGGTAAATGCTCTAAGAAAGGAATGTCAGGGTCCAATGATCGAGTGTTGGCCAGAACAGTCAATCCTTATTGCTGCCTTGAGCTTTCTCAGGCAGGCACTTTAAGGGGGCAGTGGTCATCCTAAGGATGTGGATTTGAGCTGTTAGAAACTATGTCAGTTTTTAAGTCTTATAAACTGTGTGTGGGGAGGTGAAATCATTTGTGCTGAGAGGCTGTAGATATTATAGGCCAAGATCGAGGCCTAGACAAGAATAGGGCTCAAAGGAGCCTGGCTTGAGTTTGGTCAAGTACAGGAAACTACATATATAAATAATATATGTATATTTTTTGAATAATATAAATCAGTATATTGAATAATATAATATATTGAATTAAATATATATTTAATGATTATATAATGAATGTGTATGTTTATATATTTTTGAATTAAATAATATATATGATTTAAAGGAATATTGACACATAATAACAGCAATTTACAGAATTCCTAAAAGACTTCTACTCTAGGTTCAGGAAGCTGAATACATCTCAAGAACAATTAAAAAAAAAAAAAATCTAGAGCCAGATCCATCCAGGGAAAGCAAAGAACACTAAATAAAAAAGAAGATACTCAATGCCCCACAGAGGAACAGAACACTTACGGAGACTTACATTTAGACATATGATACATTTCTTAACAGTGGAAGACAAGAGAGAGTTGGATTAAATATTCAAGGTACAGAGAGAAAATAACTTTCAGTGTATATCCAATCAAACCATATCTCAAGGACTAGGGTGACTTAAAGATATTTTTATGGGAACACTTACTAAGAGTATTACCACCAACAAATGCTCATTAAGGATCTTCTAAAGAATGTACTTTAAGGGGGTCAGCCACCTGGTGTAGTGGTTTAAGTTCAGCACACTCCGCTTCCAAGGTCTGAGTTTGTGGGTTTGGATCCCAGGTGTGGACCTACACCACTCATCAGCCATGCCATAGTGGCGACCCAGATACAAAATAAAGGAAGATTGGCAAAGATGTTAGCCCAGGGCTAATCTTCCTCAAGGAGAAAACTTAAAAATTATAAAAGAATGTACTTTAAGGAGAAAGAAATTGACAGAAGAAATGCCAAGAGGTAAAAACGGATGGTGAGGATAAAAACGGTTACACATCTGAATAAATCATTGAAAGCATGACTTAATGAAACAATAATAATATTGACAATGTATAACTGATGGAGTTAAAAACTAATGACAAGAGAACTTCTGTTTTAGAGGAGACTAGGACAGGAAAGCATTCTTGCTGCAAAACTGGACAAAGCCAGATAAATCATAAATATATTTTCAGAGCATCAGAGAACTTCAGAATCAACCAACTAAAATTCCAAAAAGAAGAAAAAGTCTTTTATGTGGGCAAGGATTTTTATCTTTCTTTCCCCTGCAGGCGTTTTCTGATTCTGGGTGCCTGCTGAGGATCTGGTTTGCTCAGTCAGAGCCTCGGATAGGGAAAAGAGAAACTAGCCAAACTTGCAGTGATTCTGCAGGACTGGTGTGGCAGAGGAAACCCGAGGGCTTTCAGACACACAACTGCTCTTATCACAGCACATGTACTAAGTTTTGGTGCCACACAGGAATCTGGGGATCTAGGCCAAAAGCTTCCACAAAACAAAGTGAAACCTCCAGAAGTGGTGGAAGTGGCCTAAGTCAAACATACTGCTAGTCTGACCTTCAGGGAATTTGCCATATTGTGAAGCGATGTAAGGTAGGAGGCTGCAGAGCTGCGCTGAGATGTCTGAAGGCTGTAGCTGAATTTTCTGTGGGCTCCCAAACCTGAAGAGAGAGAGATCTACCAGACTTAGAACCAGACCCCTGTGCGGGGGAGGGGAGCACAGCAAACAGGAACAGGGGAAAGCGGAAGGGCTGGGTTTACTAAAAGTGAGACCCAGCCCCAACTCTGATCAACGTCTGATTGGACTCAGGTGCTCCAACCTCACTCTGTTTCTCAACGAAGGACAATAAGGTCATGTGGAGCCTCTCGAGTTACGTTACACAGACCTTCCAAAGACACTGGTGAGAGGATGGAGAAGGCAAGCCACAGACTGGGAGAAGACCTTTGCAAATCACATATCTGACAGGACTATAAAGAACTCTCAAAACTCGGCAATAAGAAAATCCAAGTTTAAAATGGGCACAGATTTGGACACTTCACCAAAGAAGATACACAGATGGCAAATAAGCACAGGAAAAGATGCTCAACGTCATTAATCGTGAGAAAAATGCACATAAAAACCACATTGAGATACTGCTACGTACCTATTGGAATGACTAGAATTAAAGAGGATGAACATACCAAGTGTTAATTTAGGGTGGAAAGTAACTGGAACACTCCTACATTGCTGGTGGGAAGACAAAGTGGTTCAGCCTCTTTGGAAAACAGTTTTATTTATTTTTTGTGAGGAAGATCAACCCTGAGCTAACATTCATGCCAATCCTCCTCTTTTTTTCCCCAAAGCCCCAGTAGATAGTTGTATGTCATAGTTGCACATCTTTATATTTGCTTTATGTGGGATGCGGCCTCAGCATGGGCGGAGAAGCGGTGCATCAGTGCATGCCCGGGATCCGAACCTGGGCCGCCAGTATTGGAGCGGACGCACTTAACCACTAACCAATGGGGCCGGCCCCTGGAAAACAGTTTTAAAGTGGAGTTTGTTATGCTGCTGTAACAAATCAACACAAATTTCATGGCTTAAAACAACTCAGATTTATTGTTTTACAGTTCTGTAGGGTAGCAGTCTGACACGGGTCTCCTTGGACTAAAATCAAGGTGTTGGCAGAGCTAGGTTCTTTTGGGGGGACTGTAAATGTTAATCAATTTCCTAGCCTTTTCAAGCTTCTAGAGACCACCACGTTCCTTAGCCTATGGCCCCCCTCCTCCACCCTCAAGACCAAGAACTCTGCACCTCTTTTGCCCTGCCTCCCTTGTTGCATCTTTTTTCTACTCTCCTGCTTCTCTTTCCCTTTTAAGGGCCTTTGTGATGCACTGGGCCCACCTGAATAATCCAGGATAATCTCCTTATTTTGAAGTCAGTTGATTAGCAACCTTAATTCCATCTGCAAACTTAATTCACCTTTGCCAAGTAAACTAATGTATTCCCAGGTTCCAGGGATTAGGACATCTTTGTGGGCCATGACTTTGCTACCACAAACAGTTTTTAAAATAAAGTTAAACATACACATACCATGTGACCCAGCAATTCCACTTCTATGTGCTTACCCAAGAGGAGAAGACTAATGCTCACACAAAAACTTGTTTGCAAAGATTTATAGCAGCTTTATTCATAGTCAAAAAAGACAAAACTGAAAATAACTCAAATGTCCTACAACTGCTGTATGGATAAACTGTGGTACATTCACACGATACTACATTCAGCAATAAAACAGAAGGAACTGCTGATACAGACAACAACATGGATGAACACTAAAATGAATGTATTGTGCTACATGAAAGAATCCAGACTCAAAAGGCCAAATACTGTAGGATTCCATTTATATGATATTCTAGAAAAGACAAACCATAGGGAAAGACAACAGATCATCAGTTGCCAGGGGTTAAGGGTGGGGGAAGAGTTGACTACAAAAGAGCAGCTCAAGGGAGTTCTGGGTACTGGAACTGTTCTGTGTCTTGATTTTGGTAGTTGCACAGCTCTATGCTTTTGTCAAAACAGTTGTACAAAGAGGAAAACAAATACATCATTTCTCACTCATCAGATTGGCAAAACTTTAAAAATCTGACAATCCCAATCTGACAATTCCCAGGGCAAGGATGACTCAGACACTGTTGGCGGGAATGGAAATTGTTAAAACTTCAGAGGATGATTTGGCTGCAGCTCGTCAAGTTGCAGATTCACATCAGCCCCTTGTCCAGCAATCCACTCACAGGCAGGTTTCCATTCTAGGGAATCCACGTGTGCTCGAGGAGACACACACAAGTATAGTCATTAAACATGGTATGGGAATGAGTTAATTGTGGTTAGTAGTTATTTAAAAAAGAAAGGAAATATGCATATGGGAAAGAATCAACCCTGCTGGCTACATATGTGATCTGGGAAGGTAACTCATTGGTTTGTCTACTTAATAGTATGTAGCACAGACAGCACTGTACTAGGAATCTGGAGACAAGCATCTGAGCATATAGTTCCAACTCTGCCACTAAGTAGCAGTCAGACTATGGACAACTTAACTTGAGAAACCTCACTTTCCATTTCCTGGAAAATGAAGAGGTTAGGCTCGACAACCACTAAAATTATTTCCAACTCCACAATTCTATGATTCAATGTCAACAATCAAAAATTATATTCCAAAGTACCTATGTTCAGAAACTGTTTTTCCCAGATACCCTGAAACTGGAAACTATCAGGGAAATAGGATATCTTAAAATATTGATACATAAAATGGCCCAAATTTCTTGGTACGTCTATGACAAGCTGTTTAATCAAGATTGTAACTCAGAAAGAGCATATAAACAGCGAAACCTACCATATTGACTTGGGTCACCCTCAGGAAAAACATATGTCCTCTCCCATTTTAACAATGCAAAACAAATTCACTATATTAATGAGTCCATCTTGTCAAGTTCAGGTCTGTCTAGCCAAAAGTCATTCATGTATATGGTAAGATTTACTTGATTTTTTAACAAAGATAAAAAGATAAATGGCTTTTTGTATTTTTGCCTGTTTCATCTATAAAGCTCTTACATTACAATTTAATAGCTTCAGCCTGCTACAATAATTTAAAGAGCCTTTTGAACCTTGTAATATGCCATGTCCAACAGGATCTAGTAAAAAAATCAGTAGTTCACAATCCAAAAATGCTTATTTAGATTCATTACCAACAATACTTACACTTCAAAGACACCTATAACCAACATGTCATTTGTTCCTACTGCAGAATTTAATAGGTTGTTAAATTCTGGTATCATCCAAAACTATAATTAGGCTGCTATCAATAAAATGTATTTTATTAATCAGAGATATTAAAACTAATGATTAAACTATTAAACTAAATGATTAACTAAATATTAAAACTAATGGCAACTAACGATCTGTTGTCTTTCCCTATGGTTTATCTTTTCTAGAATATCATATAAATGAAATCCTACCGTATTTGGCCTTTTAACCTTTCACCCTCTCAGCCAAATCAAAATTTGAATATTCTTGTTCTATGAGCTTTCCAAATCAATCTTACAATTCTAAATGAGTATGGAGACAAAACACACACTATATACTACTTCTAAAAACCTCCTCCTTATCCGATTTTAAATTTAGCACCAACTGCCAAGAAAAACCTTTCCACTGAAAACAAAATTCCGTACACATTATGTCAATCATCAATTGATCAGTCATCAGTCTATGTTAACATATGGTGAGTTATTATTAGGAAGCTACATAATTTTCACCAAAGACTGTTTAAAGCTCCTTTCATTAAATGCAGTTTACAACAATTCACAGGCTTCAAAGTTCGCCTTGCAAATATAGAGTCAATTATCAGAAACCATTAATGGGATTAGGCTTTTCTCTGAAGGTGGTCCCAAGGAAGTAGGAACGTTTATTTGTTTAAAGAACGCAATGAGGAGTCGAATAGCCTGAGCTGAGTCAGGCAGAGGATCGCAGACCACAGTCCATCTTCTGAAGGAAAGTGTTCACCCGGGGATGTAGAGACCTGGCCTAGACGAGGCCCCCGGGGGCACGAACTCAAGGGCGCGCACAGAGGGCTGGCGACTCCCTGCCGCCCCCTGCACCTCCGCTGGGTGGGCAGGAGGCCCCGCCGGGGTGGGGCCCCGCCAAGGCAGAGGGGCCCGCCGGCCAGGCGGCGTTCCTCTGCTCCTCCAAGGGACAGAGTTGGGCTCCCCCACCTGGGGCAGCCCGCCAGCAGCCCCGGCCCCCGGCCCCATCCGCCGACCCCCCACCGCGCTCCCGCCATCTGCGGCGGAGATCTCCACGCCGAGCCCGCCACCCACCGCCTACCTCAGCGCCGCCTCCTGCCCAGCGCTCCTCCACACTGCAGAAAGGAGAGCTCCCCAGCGCTGAAAATCCTGGAGGAAGGATCCAGAAACCGCCCATCCCCCCACACAAACCTCCGAAGAGGCCACCTCCGCACCAGGGACCCCGCCTCCAGTGCACGTTCCCCGGGGCTCTCCAGCTCGCCATCCCCTCTGCCGCTCTGAGAGCCAGTCCTGCGCATGCGCGGCCTCCAAGGCTACAATGGGAACCTCTGGGGGGCACCGGGAGGGGGGTGGGGGGGTGGGGTCCAAGGTGTCCCTGAGAGGGAGAGCGGAAGCGGGCTGGCTCTCTGCAGCCCTTGACTCTGCTCTCCCTGGATGACCATCAGCTCCTGGAGAAAATCTGCCTTCCCTTGAGGCGGCTCCTCCTGTCCTGAGAAGCACGTTACATGATCTAACATTTGTTTAAAAAAGAAGAATGACATCCTTAACACCTGATGTGTCGTGTCGTGTCCCCAGAAGAATTCTCTGCTTCCCCAGAAGACTAGACAGCGAGCAACTGGGACTGAGTTCTGACCTAGGAAGGAAGGACACTGAGGGCACAGCTGTCTCCCCTCTGCTGGCTCCTTCCCCTGATCTGTGGCCGTGATGGGGACACAGCTTTGGGGACTCGTGCAGGTGACAACGCTCACATGTTTGCCCACCATATTACATTTCTTATGATTGAGTGGTTAAAACGGGAGGCTAGCTGTCTGTTTTTCCGATGATTTCACTTGCAGAAATGTCTTTGGACAAAGAAGTTTGTTTTCTTAATTTCTGATTTTAGTAATCAATAACAATTGTTAAAATACTTATTTTCTTAATCTCATTGGCATGCTAAAACAAACAAGTCACTTGGTTTTCACCAAATTGGCCACATTTTCATTAAAACTTTGGAAGTATTGCTGTTTGAGGTAAAGAAAGCATTTGGGAAGAACAATTACCCTTGGATAATATCTTCCCAGATAAATGTACAAACACACAGTTATGAGCCGTTATGAGGGGCCTGGGAAATCCAGTTTGAGTTCTACAATGGATCATCTGAAGTAAGGTTAAATCAGTAATTTCTGAGGAGTTTACAAGTAAATATTCACGTCGCCTTCATCAAATAGGTCTGGTGATTTAAATGAAGGTTGAGCTTAATGATAAAAGTTTTAAAGAGGCTGAGAAATGTTAAGTAAATGCACTTAAAACAAAAAGGTGCAAATCAGAGTAAAGCCTGCCATTATCCTCTTTAAAACAGAGTCACAGTAGCAGTATTGTCAAGGTATGAGAAGGAATAGAAATGCTTTATAAAGTCAATTCTTCACTTCTAAAGGACCTAACGTGACATTCTAGAAGTCTCCATAGTCTTTCACTCATCTACATAAAATTGCTCAATTTATATTTTAAAGACTAATGAATCTGAGGGCAAAATATTCAAGGTCAGTGTTCAATTGTTTTTCATTGTTGCAAAGTACATGGGTATAAAATGTGTCTGAAATCCATGGTCTTGGAGAAGAAAAATATATAGAACTTATTTATCACTCTCGCAGCATGTCCTGACTTAATCCTACAAATATCCCAAGAATAAAACCTCAGTGAATTCCATTCTGTTCTTAAATATGACATCTTTCATTTCTAATGAATATTCTCAAATTAGGCTCTAGCTAGTAATTATGTTCCTGATGCAAATAGGAAGTAAAAAAGAATCCATGCTTGATTAACTTGGGCTCAAGAGGACTACTTAGAACCAAAATTTGTTTTTTGCTTTGTTTTTCTTTATCGATTTCTTTCTTTCTGCTCAGCGGAGTCAGCAGATAAATGACACAGAAAGCTGAGAGACTGGAGGGCAGGGTCTTGAAGAATGTAGGATTTCCTAAACTTCCAGATCTTTTTTATCTTTAAAATTCTGTGATTTTTGCTATTTATATAGGGGTTCATTTTTTTCATTATTTCTAATAGTGATCATAATAGTGAGACTAACAAAACTTAGCACCTGTGGAACATTTTTCGTCGTAAAAATTTACGTCATTCTGACAACTGTTAATATTTTAAAAAGCCACTAAGAGCTAATCTGATGCTCAGAGGATTTTTAGGGTGGTGAGATTGTTCTGTACATAATGGTGGCTACGTGTCACTATATGTGTGTCAAAACCCATGGAACTGTACAACATAAAGAGTGACCCTTAATTTAGGGACTGTAGTTCATAATGTGAGAGATCAAGATTTGGCCACCCTGAAATCTATCTCTTTACCTTGGTTGTTTTCTCTGAGAACATTTGACCTCCCCCACTAACTGCCTAAAGAATTTGACGTAGTAACTCCTTCCTGGAACAGATCTTCTATCTAATGGCTGTAATATATTGTAAAATAGATGTTACAATAGAAAAGGCACCAACAAGCCCATCTTATCAGAAGTTCTGTCTCCAGAACTGTCTCTTTGTATGGCCCTGCAAGGAGTTGCCAGACAGACATTTACATTTATAAGGGAAATCTCCATTTGTAAAGGTATCTCCCTCTCTGTATTTGGGAAGAGGGGGGATGAACTCATTCCTAGAAACTTATCAATGTGAAAAGTGAGGCCTTAAATCTGCATAACAGCCTTACTCTTGTTTACTGTGCTTTAGTGGTAATCTCCTGTAACTGACTCCCCCCACCCCCAACATCCTCCTTTGTCATTAGCTCCATATGGTATGTAAAACGAGAATTTCTGCTATTGTGTTGAGAAACGCAGTGTCCCTGCTTTCTCCCATGTATACATGTTATTAAACTTGGTATTATTTTCTCCTGCTAACCTGTCTTGTTGATTATTTGGGCAGCCATAAAATCCTTAAGGAAAAGGGCATAGGGGGATTCTCCCTCTCTCCCCACACCTGCAATACCTACACATTTGGGTGAATTCCTCTCTTCCGAGATTCCCCCAAAATATTTCGAGGTTCCTTGTACCTGCTACATAAGTGACATTCTTTACTTATCCAGTAAATGCTGCTTGGAACATTGAACATAAGGTACCAGGCCAATATTTCCACATGGCTTTATTCCATAAAGTCCAATCTTCATTCCTCTAAACTGTATGGCTACATCGCAAATATGATGTTCCAGTCACAGCCTTGGTAATATAACCAGTGTTTCCAATTGTGTCCTGTTATAAGGAGAACAGATTCTTATTGAACTTATGCGAATAACTATATTGCCATGAAAACAACAATACTTACTTACTAAGAGTTTTTAAATTCTGGAGGGATCAGGTAGAGAGAAAAAGAGAAATATTTAATATTGCTTACAAAAGTATCATTTAGCAAATTGCTATAAGTCATAGCTAGCTCAGGAGAAAAGAGAAAAAGTTTTCCTTAAATTTGAAAAAACAAAACATTAAAAATTCCACAATACTTCAAATAAAAAATCATAAAAATTATAATCATCCTTATCAGTTCATTCAGTCCTGTGTAATCCATTTTTGATCCCAATCTTTTTGTTAGTGGCCTCATGAAGTCATCAGTTTCTCCATCATATTTCTGTAATTTCTTACCCAGTTCAGTTTTATGATCAACAAGTTTATCAGAAGCCTGTACTCCAGTGTAACTGTCACAGTCCTTTCCATGAATTTTTCTGAAGTTGAAACATTTTGCAAAAGCATTAGAGCAAAGAAATAAGTCTGCTAACAAGACCTCAAAATGGCAATTGACAAAGAAATTTGGTTAATTTTGTGACATACGACACTTTAAAATAATAATAACCAGAATTATGACTGATAACCAGGACAGATCAGAATTTCAGTAATTTTTACAATTTTAAAACGCCTATATCAATAACATTTACCCACAAACTACCACCTAAGCATGTTTATCATCACTTGTCTGACAATGCTTCCCATGTAGTTTAACATACTGAGTAAGCCTAATGAGTTTAGTATCTTCCTCCTTATAGGAAGAGAGCAAATATCTCCAAAATAGGATGAGAAGAAGACAACATCAGTTGTAGACAGCTGTCCCAAGACTCCAGACCAGGACTGTATTCCCAACTTTACATCCACTCATTTAAACCTTTGTTATGCTTAAACTGTATACCTATTTTATAATTGTTACATTTAAGATTTTCAGAATACTATCATACTTAAGGAAAGTGATTGATTTGGAACAGACTGGTCTTAAAGTCCAGGCATTTATCGGGTGGCTCCTAATAGAACTTAATGGTTGTATAGAACAAATCTCTGGCCTTGACTACTGGCCTGATGGCTAAAACTCTGCACCCGATCTTCCCTTAAATGCAGCGAAGGATTCACAGTGACAATTGCTGCCAACCTGCCGCTGCTTAAGGCCAGACGGGCTCATTCAGTGTTCCCCTGGTATGACCACCAAGCAGCTAGCTATATTTGTTCCTTTTTTAGGGCTAAATGGTGTCACATCACATACAGAAGCCCTTAAAGACAGTCAAGCAGGAATTGCCTTATTAAATACTAAAATGTCTTTAATAAAAACACTGTCCTTCAAAATAGAAGGGCCTTAGATATTTTAACTACATCCCAAGGTGGTACATGTACAATCATTCAAACTCAATGCTGTGTTTTCATACCTGACGAGTCTTATAATGTGTCGTCTCTGCTAAAGCCCATGAAAAAGCAGGTGAATGCCTGAAGCGAGCCTGCACCCGGTCTTGAGTTGTTCGGTTGGCTCCCTTCTGGTATTGGTTCCCTTTTTCCATCTGCATTGCAATTCCTATTTCTATTACTTCTTGGAATTCTTGTACTAGCCATAATGTTTAAACTAATTGCTGTTTTCTATACTCAGTGCTGTAAGACTGTCATGTAAGCTAGAGTAATGAAAGCTGAGGTGGTCGATTGATCTTATAACCTTGGACCAACTTCCTTTTTTCATAGGGACTATGCCTAAGAACTCATTTTACACTAATCTTTTCAAAGATGTTAAATTATTATCATTGTTACTGTACTTGTTCTATAATTGTGAATAGCGTAAATATAAGGATTCATAAAAAGCACAGATATAATGTTTGTGCAACAACCTAAAATTAATCCAAAACCCATGAAATGCTTCCTTTATTAATATATATATACCTCTTTGCTTGTCCACTATATCCAATTAATTCCCCCCAAGGTGGACAATTGGGCAAATAAATGAGATAAAAGCCTGGCACCGAGGGACATGAGGGACCCAGGGCAGGCAGCAACCACTCTGGTGCCGAGGGACAATATTTTGATCATTCAATGCTTTCTATCAAAAGATTATAGATCAAAAGGGAGAAAATGACAAATAAATGGCAAGCAATAGGATATATTGGAACATATGAGGAAGCCGTTTGGGGTAAAACAAATTTGGCCTGGGTTTGTTTTTCCAGAAGGGCCTGTCACCTGCGTTGTGTATCTGCTTTGCCATGTCCCAAAGAGAAGAATAAATGCCCTTAATATAAGGATTCAACTTCCCCCTCCTTGGCATTTCCTTAAGGATAAGCATTTCTCCCTAGGCTGGGATTTGACTGCTGCACTGATCCTGTGACCACCCAGCTCCAGACAACAGACCTGACACCAGCCACGCCCTCCCCACTGTGTCCATCAATAGCTATTCTGGCAGGGCAATCTGGCAGGGCGATCTTGTGGTTATTGTGAAAGGGACATTGCAATCTGATGTGATACATGCTCTTTGATGGTATATAACAGCTCTGTACACTCCACTTCTTTGGTACCCTTCCTTCTTTAGGGAAGGAAGGCCCTGGGCCATGGTCCTCAAAAGTTGGTTCATAATAAACTCACCCCAATTTGATTTATAGATTGATTATAGATTATTTACGTCGACATGTTTTACAAGTAATATCTTGAAAGGAAAAAACAATAAAGCAGCAGCCCTGCATTACACATGAAAGTTGTGCTCCCCCTGGAGGGAAAATGAGGATACAACATTGGTCAAGTACTTGATTTTATAATCCACTGGTGCCTTTCAAAAATATAGCTTTATTATTGTAAGAGTAAAGATATCCTTAAGAATAGTGCCACAAAACAGGTTTTCCCAGCTTCTTTTTGTCAACTATGAGAGTGACATCAGCCTGGGGCACTTGAAGAGGCATGGTGGACTCAGCTGAGGGCTATTTAATTACTGTGAGATGATTAGCCAATAGCAAATAAGATGCAGAATGATTAAAAAGAGTTAAAGGGACATAAAGTTGGAAATAATTAGGAAAAATAGTGCCTTCAAAATATCCTCTCATTATTTTATAGCATTTTTTTTTGAGGCATAACTAGGATAGTATGTTAGATTTTTCTAAATCTTTATCTCCAGGACATATATTACTGAGTTCTTCATTAAATAAGATAATGCCAAAGAAAACCTGGACAAAAGTATTCTGTACTATCAACAAGGACAAAACATGTACAATATTGCTCTATATATTAAGATTCCAGCTGTAATAGTTAAGATATATATTCATGTGAGTAAAATTATAATGAATTTCTATTTTTCTCAGGCAGTGAACCATGGTAAAATATATAGTAATAAGCAGAAAACCTGATGAACTAGGTGATTTAAAACACCTGATGTTACAGCTTGGACATTCAAGGGTGAAATAGATCAATTTAAATTTCACACCTTCTGCTTTCCTTGTAGCCAGTGAAGTGTCTGGAAGACGGAAAGCACATAAAATTAATTGAGAGTTAAGAGTATTTGGAAGCAGTTGAGGTTAAGCCCTCAACAATGGTGGCCCTTACTTCTGGAGCCATTGACTCTTTGTCATAAGTTTATTGTATAGACGAGTTCTCTCCTTAGATGATTTGTGTATGTTTCATAGAAGAGAGACAGGGCGGGAGAATTAACTATCACTCCACACCGGTTGTGGAGTGATATATATTACCTCATGCAATTCTTACAGTAATCCTTTAAAGTAACTATTATAATTCATATTTAACTGATAAACAAAACCATGTTTAGGGGCCTGCCCTGTGGCGCAAGCGGTTAAGCACACGCACTCTGCTGCGTCAGCCTGGGGTTCACCAGTTCTGATCCTGGGCACGCACCAATGCACTGCTTGACCAGACATGCTGTGGCGGCGTCCCGTATAACGTGGAGGAAGATGGGCACGAATGTTAGCCCAGGGTCGGTCTTTCTCAGCAAAAAAAGATGAGGATTGGCAGAAGTTAGCAGAGGGCTGATCTTCCTCACAAAAAAAAATAAAAAAGACCATGTTTACAAAATTGATCAAGGGTAGAGGGAAGATCTGAACATCAGTCTGTTGGGTTTTATGCCTCTATTCTCTCCACTGTGATAAAAATGGTACTTCAACATGGGTACTCACCATCTGGCTATTTAATACCGGCTCCTGCCAACATCATTGGATGAGATGAGATGAGAAGTTTACTTCCAAAGTTATCCTATTATATTTAAACTATACTGTTTATGAGTCAAATGTCAAGTCATATTTTAGAGGCATAGAGAACAACTGATTACTTCTCCTACACATTTTTCAGTTTTATTATAACTTTGTTGTGCCACATTGTGTCAACTTTGTGTCAACTTTACCAACTTTAGTGCTTCACTGTTCTTTTTTAAAACACTTACAATTTCATTTTCCATGTAAAGCACCTTGCTGTTTTCTTCTTAGTCACTAGATCGCAGTTCTGTATGTCTGTAAATTACCACTGCAGCAGGAAACAAGAGGTCTTAAGCCAGTTTGCTCTGTACAAATGATGGACATAGGAGGATTTCTGGTCCATCAAGGCTGCCTGTGTTATTCTGTGGCCGTAACAGGGATGTCCAGGACTGCTTAGTCAGAGGCATGAAGCAGAGTCAGAAAGCATCCTCTAAGTTCTTCTTCAGATGTGAGTTCAGGTACTTACCCTCTCACCTGAGCACACTGGAGTTTAATGAATGTGTTCTGACTCTTACTCTCACCCTCTAGTTAATAAGTCTGGGAGATCCATACCCCTAGAAAAAACACACGGCTCATAAAGCCTTTTCTCAACTAAATGGAGTTGAGGGCTATGGTGCTGCCCGAGAGTCTGATGCTTAAAGCAAACGCAGCTGGTGCTCATATGGAGGGACAGAGCGTCAGCTACACCTGAAGCGCTTTTATTGATGCTCTTATGGAATGAGCAAGTTTAAAATAAAACCACATTGCTTAAACCTCACTAACTGATTATTTTATTTTCAAGTAATATGCTGTGAAAATCTGCTACGTCTAAGAAACTATTTCATAAAACTGAAACAATTCTGTTTTTTATTCTCTGGTATTTGAAATACTATTAAAACTGTAACTCTAACGTTCTACAATATACAAATAGGCAAATATCAATTATATTCTCTAAAAATGTTTGCTCCCATGTTAAAGATTAATATATGGTAGCAAAACGGGTTACCACCCAGTTTTTAACTAATTTTTTGCTTTTGAAATTACATATAAAATTTGTGTTTTGAAGTATTTTCCTAAAACTCAGCAATTTTCCGATATAAATAGACTAGTTGACAGGTAACTAGAATGAAATTTGATCTTTGAAACTCTAGCTTTGTGTAAGAATTGATAATATCAAGCAGTTGAAAGTTGGGTCTCTCCACATTATGATATTTATTAATTGTGAATAGCCACATCTATTACAAAGTGCTGAATAATAAAAAGAAATTAAACAATATAAGCCTTCTCTTACCCCACATGTACAGTTTATACGCAAATAAACTCTCAAAGGTCAGGAAAATGCTTATGATTTCAGCTAACTGGTAAAATACTATCTCATTCCAGTTTTAACCTCATTTGAAATTGACTTAAAACTCTTCTCTTAGGATCCTGCTCTGATCAGTGCCCCCTGGTCCCCTCAATGTCTCATTTGATTGCAAACCTATCTGAGGAATTGAATATTCTTTTCCATTTGTTCTCTATAAGGTATCTGTGTCAGTGCTTTTTATACAATGACCACTTGGTACAATTTATTATTAGTTTCAGAAACATCTTTGGCCGGCCTTGTGGCTTAGCGGTTAAGTTTGCACGTTGCACTACTTGCAGCCTGAGTTCTGATTTCGGGCGCGCACTGACGTACCGCTTCTCTGGCCATGCTGAGGCTGCATCCCACATACAGCACCTAGAAGGATGTGCAACTATGACATACAACTATCTAGTGGGGCTTTGGGGGAAAAAAAAGGAGGAGGATTGGCAATAGATGTTAGCTCAGATCTGGTCTTCCTCAGCAAAAAAAAAGAGGAGGATTAGCATGGATGTTAGCTCAGGGCTGATCTTCCTCACAAAAAAAGAGAAATATCTTTATTTAGGAACAAATCAAGGAAACAGATGTGAGGAATGTGGGGTAGCCTAGTTGATGGTGCTTGAGGGATTCTTCACGTGTCTCAGCATAGAAAAATTTAAAGAGTAAAGCAGCATTGGTCAGATCAAAAGTGTGGGGTGAACATAATTCTGAAGGAATAATGATGGAGACGTAAAAACAAGAAGCCACTTGAATTGCATTGGAAGATATTAGACACATCAAAGGGCTGGGAGAAAACCTTGTTTAATGTAAGTTCTTTCTAAACTCTAAGGCAAAAAGTAATATGAATTTACATGGTAATTATAAACCACAAAACAATTCACAAGACAAGTAAACAACTAAAGTAGAAACCAAAATAAGAAAAATAGAGGTTAAAGGAGAGATGGAGAGAGCTGGTTGGGGTCAGAAAACATGGCTTAGTCATCCTTGAAGTCTCCCTCAGACTCTGATCATTCTTAGTGCTCAGTAAACACTTTGAGCCCATGAGCCTGGGGAGGGGCACAGTGAGAGGTGGTTGGGAGGGGAGACAATGCAAGGATACCCTTGTGGAGGCACTGACATTGAAAATCAGTGACATTTTGCCAAGGTGTTTACCATAATATATTATGGATTATTCTGGAAAGTTAAGGATTTTTCTGGAATGTACATTTTCATTTTATAGAAACTCCAACTAGCCCAGAGAACGATTGAGACATTTCAGCTTTAGAAATAAAGAGAGGGGCCAGCCCTGTGGCACAGCGGTTAAGTGCCCGTGCTCCACTGTGACAGCCCTGGTTCACAGGTTCGGATCCTGGTGCGCACCGACATACCGCTTGTCAAACCATGCTGTGGTAACATCCCATATAAATTAGAGGGAGATGGGCACAGATGTTAATCCAGGGCCATTCTCCCTCAGCAAAAAGAGGAAGGTTGGCATCAGAAGTTAGCTCAGGGCTGATCTTCCTCACAAAAAAAGAAAGAAAAGGAAATAATGAGAAAATTTTCTGTCAGTTTTAAGAATGAAAACCAGTTAGCATCTGGAAAACAGTTGCAATTTGAGATCAGAATGTGGAGAAAGAATTAGATGTCACAAGTTGTTTTTGCTTTTATCTAGGACAGTAAGGCTTGCGGGGGGAATGAAGTTCCATCTTGGCTCTATTGAGTTTGAGAAGGTGTAAAATTCATTTGTTCTGGTCAACACTGTTGACCTGCGGAGAAAGACAAATGGTTCAAGCAGCTAATCTAAAGGCATGACCTATATGTGCAAGGTATTTGTGGTAGGTATTGAAGGAAATACAAAGAATTATAAGGTTCCAAGCTCCTCCACATACATGACATGGCTTGCAAGATGTCACTTGATTCTGCCAAGGTATTTAGTGTATGTTGTATTAGAGAACCTAAAAAAAATGGGAATGTTATCGAGAAATTGTAATTAAGGAAAGCTTCTTAGGAGAGGTGGACTACATCAAGTGCTCAAAGGGACCACTTTTGGGCAGGTGGAGGGAAGAAAGTGTGAGGATTTCAGATGGGGGAAGAGAGGAAAGGTACAGACATAGAAAGGAACATGGCATTTGGGCATGGGGGTGGGGAGGCCATGACAGGCACAGTCTTCCCCTGACTGAGAGGGAGCTCAGTTTCCTCCTCCAGGAGCCCAGCACTGCTTCCCACTTCCTGGCCTAATCCACCTGCAGACCTCCCGCCTGAGCCAAGGCCTATCTTATCTGGATCACTGCCTAATCTCCCAACAGGTCCCTTTACTTCCAGTCTTAATTTCTTCTAATCTTTCCTCCACAATGCCTCCAGAGTTACCTTCTAGAATCTAAATTTGTTTAAATGTGACATCTGCTTATACTCTTTCAATGACTGCTCAGAGCATTGGAGAGAACATTCAGACTCCTGAGCTGGACACGCAGGCTTTCCCTTGCTGTCCTCATCTTTAGCCTCATCACCCACTGTTTCCTACATGTTCGCTTTGTTCCAGCCTTAAAAATACCCCCATATTCTGAAAGCTTTAGCATCCTTTATATCTGCCTTTTTTATGTGTGTCTACTGCACTCCTACTGCACTCCTTGTTTAATCAACTTAATTCCTATTTCTTAATCTAAACTCATATCAAATGTTCCTTCCTCTTGGACACTTTTCCTGAGAGGTCTCCATCTAGAGACTCCTTTTGATGTCCCCACTCTGGGACCCTGTACTTATCTGCTTTTCCATAACTGTTGTTTTATTCATGTCTCATAGACAGTGAGCTCCTTCAAGCTGAGACTATCCTTCTTCTTGATAAATAAATGGCATGCAGTGGGATACATTGGAGCATATGAGGAAGCCATTTGGTGTAAACCTAATTGGGCCTGACCTATTTTTTATAACTTTTTTCCAAAAGGGGCCTGTAGCCTCTGTTCATCCATTGTACATCCACTTTAAGCAGTTAACATGTCCCAAAGACAAGAACAATGCCCTTAAGATGTAAATGCAACTTCCCCCACATTGGCATTTCCTTAAGGATAAGCATTTCTCCCTAGGCTAGGATTTGATTGCTGTGCTCATCCTGTGACCACCCAACTCGAGACAACAGCCACGCCCATGGAGACAGCAGACCTGATACCCACTGTGTCCATCAATTGAGGTGCTCACAGGTCAATGTCACGGCTATTGTAAAAGGGACATTGCAATCACATGTGATACGTGCTCCTTGATAGTATATAACCACTGTGTACACCCCACTTCTTCAGAGTGCTCCATTTCTTCATGAAAGGACTCTCCCAGGCTATATGGTCTTCAAAGGTTGGCTCGTAAGAAACTCACCCCAGTTTTGATTTATAGATTGGTTATGGGTTATTTGCATCGACATTTCTTGGTGTAATTGCGGCAGGATCTCAGAGAAACCCACCGGATACCACCTGGAATCTACACTGAACCGACAGTTGGTACCGCAGGGGCACTTTGAGCCCCACCCGGATCACTGCATTCTTCAGGTGACCCTGGTGAGTTCTCCTGAATCCTGGACCTCTTTATTTTAAGTTGATAGTCCAAGAGTTTATTTGAGCTGTTTTAAGATATTAAGACTAGAGGCTTTGAAGGGTACCAGTACATTTCCTAGGTGGAGAAAAACCTAGGGGGAATTTCCCAGGCCAAGGAACTTTAGGGGAAGCTTGGAGTAAACTGGGTTGGTTGTCCTTTTAATTTGGCTTTAAAATTGGAAAGAATTATGTTTATAAGGTCTGAACAAAACTGCTTGATAGAGAAATGAGAGTCTGATCTTGTTCAGCTATGAAGAAAAGAGACATGGCTCCTCCCGGCTGAAAAGGCGTTTTACAGGTGACTGAAAAACCTCAGTAGGCGTGTCAGAGGTGAACCTCACGATGTGTAGCCGTCCTATAAGGCATTCCGTTATCATTCACGTTAATTAATTATAGCTTCGTCCGGGGATGCGCACATGAGGGTTGGTCACCCGAGCTCCGAACCGCCACAGTGGTCCTAGACTGCCAGCGGGAGAAACCTAGACAAATAAGACAGTGATTACGACATTCCTTTAGGGAATAACACTCAAAGCAGCACACTTGTGACCCACTACACAGTTCAAGAAGTTGTTCAGACTTTAGAAAAAACAAACGAACAAACAGAACTAAAAATGGGAAACCACGCTTCAAAAGCCTGCCGGCTTCCAGATGGACAACCCCCGACGGGGACTCCCGCTGGTTTCCCGTATACTGCAGACGGAAACAATGCTTGCAAGTATTTAACTAAATGGGAAAGGTTAACTAAGGATGACTTAGGTCGTAAATGGCCAAAATGGGGAACGTTTGACCTCTGAAAACTACTGTATTTGCACGCCCATGTTGAAAAAGCCGGCGATAAAACCAAAACAAAAGAAGGGGAAGATTATTACGATTGGCATTTAGAGGCTTCAAAGTGTAATAATGATAAAATGACCTCTTTACAGGAGACTAACCATAAACTGACTGAGAATATTTCTGAATTAAAGAGAGATAAGAAGTCAGAAGCTGTCCACCCCCTTCACCTCCTCTACCTCCTCCACCACCGCTGCTTTCAGCACCTCAGAGCTCATCTCCTTCTCCCTCAGCACCCGTGTATCCTTTCCTTTCTGAGCTTCCGTACCCTGACCTATCCACTTCACCTCCTCCTCCCTCACCTCCTCCTCCTCCCTCACCTCCTCCTCCTCCCTCTCCTCCTCCTCCTCCCTCACCTCCTCCTCCCTCACCTCCTCCTCCTCCCTCACCTCCTCCTCCTCCCTCTCCTCCTCCTCCTCCTTCACCTCCTCCTCCTCCCTCACCTCCTCCTCCTCCCTCACCTCCTCCTCCTCTCTCTCCTCCCACACCTCCTCCTCCTTCCTCTCCTCCTCCTCCCTCACCTACTCCTCCTCCGTCACCTTCTCCTCCTCCTTCACCTCCTCCTCCTCCTTCACCTTCCCCTCCTCCTCCACCCCTAGAGAAAACAAGAAGTAACTCTCAGGGAGCAGATACTGAAAGTCCTAAAGTTATAGTGGCTGTCTTTAAGGAGAAAACTGTTACTGGGTGAGGTGAGCCTGCTCTTGTGTATACTCCTTGGACTAGAACTGAATTTAAGAATTTGACGAAGGACTTCCCAGGCCCTTTGCAAGATCCTTTAGAGTTTGCTCAAGAATTTGATTTTATTGTTAGAACATATGCACAGGGTATTTAGATTTATATCAGCTTGTGCATTTGCTGGTGTCTGAGAACAAAGCAAATGAATGGATAAAAGAGGCAGATTGGAGAGACCCCCTGGAGGATTTCCATAAGCATGAGCCTCACCACCTTAAGGAGTGTAGGAATATTGCTCGAAACTTACACGAAGCCATTTCAGTAGTTTTTCCCAGGAGGATAGATTGGGCTAAAGTCCATCAATGTAAGCACAGACCCGAGGACTCTATCTTTGATTATTTCGAAAGGCTTGAGAGAGCCTTCAAACAGCACTCTGGGGCGGCTCCCGAATGTTTTGAGGATCATTAAAATGATTCAATTTTCAATTCAATTTCCTTGGAAGGATTAGATGAGGAATTAGCAAAATTAGTTAAGAGACATGAACTGGATTGGACTTTAATGCACACTAGTGCTCTTGTCACTATTACAGATAAACTATCTAAAACCCTCCAGAGGGCTGGCCCCGTGGCTTAGCGGTTAAGGGCACGCGCTCCGCTGCTGGCAGCCCGGGTTCGGATCCCAGGCGCGCACCACTTCTCCGGAACATGCTGGGGATGCATCCCACATACAGCAACTGGAAGGATGTGCAGCTATGACATAAACTATCTACTGGGGCTTTGGAGGGAAAAAATAAATAAATAAAATCTTTAAAACCCTCCCGCAAAAAAAAAAGGCCACTGAGGTTATGAGTATACACCTACAACAGCTTAGTGGCCCAACAAACGCCATCCTTTTAAAATCTGACCAGAAACGAAATCACCGTGTTTGTTACTATTGCAAAAATCCCGGTCATTTCAAACAAGACTGCCATAAACTCAAATGGGATTTAGGGGGTGACAACAAAACACAGGAATAGGGCTGCTCCAAGGATTACGAGAGGGCATTTCCCCTCCTCCTCACAAATGCCTTAGGGGAAATTAGATAAATAATGGAGGAGAAACTTTAAAGGTCCTTGTAGATACCGGGGCTACCTTATCTGTCCTCAACCCTACCCTTATTCATTGCCCTCTCCCTCGGAGTAAACGGGCAGTTGAAATGGTAGAGGTTTCGAATTTTCCAATGTAGGTTTTTAAATCAGAACCAATAATTTTTCAATTAAGAACCATCACAGTAAAAATGTGTTTCTCCTGGTTAAATGTGCTCCAATTCATTTGATTGGACGAGATCTTCTAGAACCATACAACGTCCATATTGCCTTTTCACGAAAGGGCAAAATGATTCTAGATTCAGAAAATCGGGATGCTGACCAGACTGTAATTGCTGAAAGGTTGATGATTGTGAAATCAATGACTCAAATAAAAGAGAAAATTGAAGACCTGTTATTACAAGTGCCTAGAGAATTATGGTCATCATCCTCTTCAGATATTGGGAAAATTAAATCAGCCACTCCTATTAAGGTGACTGTTGACAACCCTAAGCCTCTATCTAATATTCGGCAATATCCACTTAGACCAGAGGCATTAAATGGGATAAACCCTATCATTCAGGATTTCTTGAAAAGAGACTTATAATTCCTTGTACTAGTCCCTGTAATACACCTATCTTGCCTGTAAAAAGCCAAATGGGAAAGGCTGGAGATTTGTTCAAGATCCCAGAGCTATAAATAACATCGTGATTCCCCGGCATCCTGTGGTTCCTAACCCACACACTTTGCTCTCGGCTATTCCAACTAACAGCTGCTATTTCTCAGTCACTGATTTATGCAGTGCCTTCTTCAACATTCCCGTAGAAAATAATAGTCAATATCTTTTTGCCTTCACGTGGGAAGATCGTCAGGATACCTGGACAGTTATGCCACAGGGCTATACTGAGATGCCCACTTATTTTTCCCGGATACGCCAGGCTGATTTAGTGAATATAGAATACCCTAATGACTCCACTTTAATTCAACATGTGGATGATTTCTCTTGTGTTCAAACACTAAGTTGGATTCTGAGAAGGACACAATTTATCTGTTGCAACAACTAGCATCTAAGGGGCATAAAGTGTCCAAGGACAAATTGCATTTTTGCCTGCCTGTTGTAAAATATCTAGGACACTTGATATCTAAGGATGGACTGTTGATTGATTTTGAAAGGATTAAAGGAATCCTGGCTTTTTCTCTCCCTAAGACAAAGAAACAGTTGAGGATTCCTAGGACTAACTGGATATTGCAGGAACTGGGTACCTAACTTTTCACTTATTGCCCAGCCCTTATATATATTACTAAAGTCTGACCAGCCTGATGTAATTGAATGGACACCAGAAGGAGAGAAGGCAGTAACTACCTTTAAGTCTGTTTTGGCCCAAGCACCAGCCTTAGGACATCCTAATTACAGCTTGCCATTTTTCCTCTTCATACATGAAGATAAAGGAAATGTTTTAGGTATCTTAACTCAAAAACACGGAGGTCGACATCTACCTACAGGGTATTATAGTCAGCAGTTAGACTCAGTGGCAAAAGGGCTTCCGCCTTGTATGAGAGCCATTTCAGCAGCAGCGTTCTTATGCAAGACCACTGAAGAAATAGTGATGGGGTCTCCTTTGACTATCTATGTTCCTCACTCAGTCTAATCTCTCCTAAAATCTCATCACACTCAGCATTACTCTGTCAGCTGACTAGCCTCCTATGAAGTTCTGTTGCTCTCTGCTCCTAATATTACCTTAGCTCGGTGTAATAATCTTAACCCTGCAACTTTACTTCCAGCATCACAAGAAGAAGATGCCCACTACTACATTTATTAACTAATTACCTACTTACTCCTAGGAATGATTTGCAAGAAACTCCCATTGATAATGCTGATCTAATTTGGTTTACAGATGGATCTTACTCAAAGGATGAACAAGGGTGTTATCGGGCTGGATATGCAGTAACGTCCTCAGTAGACGTAATTTACCAGAGATAAAGTCAGCACAGCAAGGCGAGTCAATTGCTTTAACTCGAGCTTGTCAATTGGCCAGAGACCAGGTAGCAAATATCGACACTGACAGCCGTTATGCTTTCGGAGTAGCACATGACTTTGGAATGCTGTGGAAACAACGAGGGTTTTTAACCTCTTCAGATCAGCCTGTAAAGACGGAGAAACAGGTTGCAGAATTATTACATTCTATACAGCTGCCGAGACAACTAGCGATTGTTAAAATACTAGGGCATTCCAAATCTGATACTTTGGAAGCTAAAGGAAACCGGCTTGCTGATGCAGCTGCTAAACAAGCAGCCTTGAAGGCTTGCCCTACCCAGCCTCGAGAATGCCTGCTGCTTCCTAGTAACTCTGCTAACCCAGGAAAAGACTTCCTTCTACAGGCCCAAGAAGTGGCCACGGAAGAAGAAAAACAGATATGGCAGTCAAAAGGGGGAATTTTAGACCCCCCTCACAGATGTGGTTTGGGCCCAATAGGAAACCCATAGTACCTGTTGGAGCACAATTGCCCCTGCTCCAACATATACACCAACTAACCCACTGGGCACCTGAAAAGATGATTTTATGGGGAAAACAATACTTTTGGAAACTTTCTCCCACAGTGGCCCATACAACTTATATTTGTTGTGTTATATGCCCAAAGTAGAATCCATGGAAACCACTTCATGGGTCACAAGGTCACTTTCCCCTTCCTAAGGGACCCTTTGAGGTATGGCAATTGGACTTTGTCTAAATGCCACCACCTCAAGGATATAAATACATCTTGGTAATGATCTGTATGTTCTCACATTGGGTTGAGGCCCTTCCTTGCAGAAGAGCCACGGCTCTAACAGTAGGTAAATTACTATTAGGGAGAATAATTCCTGCTTGAGGAATTCCTACCGAGTTACATAGTGACAAGGGAACTCATTTCACCGGAGAAATAATTAAATCTATTTGTAATATTTGGCCAATAATGCAGCATTTCCACTGTGTTTACCATCCCCAATCCTCAGGATTGGTGGAAAGAACTAATAGCAGGATCAAACTTCAATTGGCAAAGCTTTCAGAAGCATTTAATCTCTCATGGCCAAAAGGTCTTCCGTTAGTGCTCCTTAGCCTTAGATCTACATCCTTTGGTAAATATCGACTGTCTCCTTTCGAAATAATAACTGGATGACCTATGCAATTAGAAGAAGAAATGTATGAACCAACTTTACTTAAAGGAGATATTTTACATTATTGTCAAGGTCTCATTGAGGGTCTTAAAAGAAATGAGAAACTGATAGCTAATTCTTTTCACAGTAAGCTCCCGGGAGACGAAGACCTTAAGGATCATGGATTACAACCTGGAGATTTTCTTTATTGGAAAAGACACCTGATAAAGGACTCTTTACAGCCCCGTTGGAAAGGACCACGTCAGGTGCTTTTAACCAATCCATGTGCTGCAAAATTAAAAGGCGTAGACTCATGGATTCACATTTCTCATTTAACATAGTCTTCTCCTCCTGAATGGACTTCAACTCCAGTCTCTGACACCCAACTTCGACTGACCAAGACGAATATCTCCAAACCATGATGAGAAGAAGATGACATCTGTTGAAGACAGCTGTCCCGAGACTCTGGACCAGGCCCGTATTCCTAACCTTATATCTCCTCATTTAAACCCTTGTAGTGTTTAAGCTTTATGTAATTGCTAAAATAATCAATTTCTAGATTGCCTTACCATTTTCCTACACCAATGCTTTACCCTTCAACTTTATAAGATAGATCAGAACCTAATTACAAAACCTTTTGTTGATTACAAAAAAAAAAAATGCCATTCAAGGTTTCCCTAATGCTTTGTTTTTCCAGTCTACATCTGAATGGACCTCTGATGGCAATGTTTTTCTGCAATGGGCACATTTCTTTGCTACTCACAAAAATCAGTCCAATTGTTGGCTATGTGGCCAACTTCCGCTTTCTAACACCTCTGGGTTGCCTTGGTGGGTCTTTCCCTTTCAAGGCACAGATTGGAAAGCTCTAAAGCAATTTATTGTGATAGAAAGATCTAGTTCTAATGTTCACAGTTCATCTGATATTACTAATTATGATCCTGAAACATGGTCAATAGCCCATACTATTAATAATACAGGACACGGTTATTCTTTTTCTGTTACTCAAACCATCCAATTATCCGAACAAATTGCAGATAAACAAAAGAAACCAGACATTACAGTAAAAACTATGGAAGGTTTCACACAAATTTGGAGGGGTATGTTTGGCTTACTCCTAGCCATGGATCTTTAAACATACCAGCACCTTTATGTTGGGAACAGAGAAATCATTCCAAACAAAATCTACCAAATTACACTCTAAAGATGGGCTGGATATCCCCCGAGTAATGTCAGAATACTATTATACATAAAAAAAGTGATTGGTTTGGAACAGACTGGTCTCGAAGACCAGGCATCTATTGGATGGCTCCTAATGGAACTCAATGGTTATGTGGAACAAATCTCTAGCCTTGGCTGCCACCAGGATGGCTAGGGCGCTGCACTCTTGGCTTCTCTTGGATACAGGGAAAGATTCGACCAGAGCTAATATCTGTGGCTAATCTGCCTTTCCTTAAGGCCAGATGGGCTCGTTCAGTGTTCCACTGGTATGACCACCTAGCAGCTATATTTGCTCCTTCCTTGGGGCTGGAAGACGTCATAACACATATAGAGGCTCTGACAAAATTTACTCAACAAGCCCTTAACGATAGTCAGGCAAGAATAGCTTTCTTAAATACTGAAATGTCTTTAATGAGAAAAGCCGTCCTTCAAAATAGAATGGCCTTAGATATTCTTACAGAAACCCAAGGTGGTACACGTGCGATCATTCAAACTGAATGCTGTATGTTTATACCTGACGAGTCTTCCAATGTGTCATCTCTACTAAAGCACATGAAAAAACAGGTGAATGCTTTAAGCGATCCTATACCCAGCCTTGATTTGTTTGGTTGGCTCCCTCCTGGTATTGGTTCCCTTTTTTGAACTGGATTGCAATTCCTATTTCTATTACTTCTTGGAATTCTTGTACTAATCATAATATTCAAACTGATTATTTTTTTCTTTACTTAGTGTTGTAAGACTGGCATGCAAACTAGAGTAATGGTGGCTCAGTGACTTGAGATGGCCAATCAATCTTATAACCCTAGACAAATATCCTTTTCTGATAAGGACTATGCCTAAAAACTCATTTTAAACTAATCTTTTAAAAAAATGTTTAATTATTATCATTGTTACCGTACTTATTATATAATTGTGCACAATGTAACATAAGGGGCTATATATATTTAAAAATATATTTTTTAATATAAAATAAAAATAAATATAATATAAAATATAAAAAATATTAAAAAAAAGTGCATATACAATGTTTGTGCAACAACCTAAAATTAATCCAAAACCCATGAAATGCTTCCTCTGTTTATATATATATATATATATATATATATATATATATATATATATATACCTCTTTGCTTGTCCACAATATCCAACTAATTCCACCCAACGTGAACAACTGGGCAAATAGACGAGATAAAAGCCTGGCACTGAGGGACATGATAGACCCAGGGCATGCAGGAACCACCCTGGCTCTGAGGGACAATATTTTGATCATCAATGCTTTCTGTTGAAAGATTATACATCAAAAGGGGGAAAATGATAAATAAATGGCCAGTGATAGGATATATTGGAGCACATGAGGAAACAATTTGGTGTAAAACTATTTGGGCTTGACCATTTTTTTTTTCCAAAAGGGGCCTGTAGCCTCTGTTCATCCATTATATACCCACTTTAAGCAATTAACATGTCCCAAAGACAAGAACAATGCCCTTAAGATGTAAATGCAACTTCCCCCACATTGGCATTTCCTTAAGGATAAGCATTTCTCCCTAGGCTAGGATTTGATTGCTGTGCTCATCTTGTGACCACCCAACTTGAGACAACAGCCACGCCCATGGAGACAGCAGACCTGATACCCACTGTGTCCATCAATCAACGTGCCAACAGGTCAATGTCGTGGCTATTGTAAAAAGGACATTGCAATCACATGTGGTACATGCTCTTTGATGGTATATAAGCACTCTGTACACCCCACTTCTTTGGAGTGCTCCCATTCTTCATGAAAGGACTCCCCCGGGCTATATGGTTCTCAAAGGTTGGCTCATAATAAACTCAACCCAATTTTGATTTATATATTGGTTATAGATTATTTGCATTGACATTCTATTTGTTCCTCCAGTATCTAAACACAGTACCTGACACATTTGGGGCACTCAGAAAATGTTTGATGAGTGAATAAGTATGTGGGAGACCACACTTGGTGGAGCAGAAGGGGCTTTTTGGGGAGTGGTAGAAAATTCGCTCACATTCCTACCATAGTAGTTGAGGCTGTGGGCTTTGGACTAGTTTGTCTGGGCACCAATCCCAGTTATTCCACTTTTAACTGGGGAATCTGTGCAAAATATTTACTCTCTGAGCGTTAGTTTCCTCATCTATAAAATGGGGCTACTGCTAACTCCTGTCTCATAGGGTTTTAGTGAGATTGAAATGCATTAACTAATATAAAGTGCTTAGAAGAGCTCCTGGAACATAGTAGGCACTTAAATGTTAGCTGTTATGTTATCATTATTGCTCTTATTTCTGAGCAATATTCTGGTTTTGAAAAGATGCTTTCATAATATAGTTGATCCTCATTATTTGTGGATTCCGGGTTTGCACACTTGCCCACTAGCTAAAATGTACTGGCAGCCCCCAAATCAACACTCTCAGGGCTTTCATGTCCATTTGTAGATATGCACAATGTGTTGAAAAATTTGATTCACTTCACGTGCATGTTCCCAGCTGAGGGGAACAAGGTGTGGCTCTGCCCTCTTGTTTCAGCCCATACTGTAAACAAGTGTCCTTCTTGCAGCCTATTTAGTGCCCTATTTCTTATCTTTTTGTGCGTTGTGTTGGTGACTTTGCTGTTTAATATGTCCCCCATGTGTAGTGCTGCAATGCTGCCTGGTGTTCCTCAAAGCAAGAGGCTGTGACGTGCCTTTATAGAGAAAGTATGTGTGTTAGACAAGCTTCTTTCAGTCACGAGTTACAGTGCTGTTGGTGTGAGTTCAATGTTAATATATCAACAATATATATTAAATAAGGTGACTTTAAAGAGAAACACAGAAAACAAAGTTATGTATTGATCAGTTGAAGAAAATGTGACTAAAGCTTGCAGGAACCTAACCCTGCATTTCCCGTAGGAGCAGTGTTCCCGTAGGAGCATATTCACTGATTCAGTGTTCACAGTGAATTTATAGAATGTCACACTGTGCATAATGAAAACTGACTGTATCTTATGTAATCCTCACATACTCCTTTATAGTAGATAGGTAGGGAACAGGGTGTCCACATTTTACTATTCAAGTAAGGCTATTAAAGACCTTATGAGCCAAGTAGAGAATTTAAAATGTCTTGTGCTCACCATAAGAGCCATGAATTTTTTCTTTTTTTTTTGGTTAGGACGATCAGCCCTGAGCTAACATCTACGGCCAATCCTCCTCTTTTTGCTGAGGAAGACTGACCCTGGGTTAACATCTGTGTCTATCTTCCTCCATTTTATATGGGACGCTGCCACAGCATGGCCTGACAAGCAGTGCATTGGTGTGCACCTGGGATCCGAACCTGGGCTGCCAGCAGCAGAGCGTGAGCACTTAACTGCTACGCCACGGGGCTGGCCCCTAGCCATGAGTTTTTGAGCAAGGAAGAACTATGATGAACTGATGTTTAAGGAACAATTACCTGGCAAGAGAATGTAGTATTGAGAGGAAGAGGGAGAACTGAGCCGGAAAGGAGAACCAGCTGTGAAACTCTCCAAGTATTCCCATTGCTAGGTGAGGAGATTCAGAGCTAAGGTGTTGATGTGATAAATGAAAAGTAGCAGCCAAAGGATGAAATAATGGATTTGGTAACCATATATAGGGTGTAAGTTAGGCTGTGGTTCTCAAAGTGGGGTCCCTGGACCAGCAGCATTAGCATCACCTGGGAACTGGGTAGAAATGCAAATTCTCAGGTGCTGCTGCAGACCTGCTGAACTGGAAACTCTGGGGTGGGGCCTGGCAATCTGGGTTTCAACAAGGCCTCCCAGTGCTTCTGGTGCCCATCAAGTTTAAGAGCCAGGGAATTAAAGAAATGATTCCAACACGTCACCATGCCCAGGTAAGCCGCAAGGCAGGGAGGTGGTATTTGTTTGGAGGATAAGACGCATTTTAAGTTTTAGGAAAAAATAGTTTAGCGTCTGTTTCATTTTAAGGGTTCCAGAGATGCCATTTTAGCTCTCTGCCTGTGAAGCTGTTTTGTTCACAATATGTTCTCCTTTAGAGAGCCCTTGGTAAGTTATTTACCACTTACCACATGTTCTGAGAGTCCCTTCCTTCTTGAAATCCCCTTTCAGACTTGAATACGTACTTTATTTTTGTGCACAAGCTCCTCTATTTAAAATCTGGATTTTTGGGCCGGCCCCGTGTCTTAGCAGTTAAGTGCACGTGTTCTGCTGCTGGTGGCCCAGGTTCTGATCCCAGGTGCACACCGACACACCACGTGTCCGGCCATGCTGATGCTGCTTCCCACATGCAGCAACTGGAAGGATGTGCAGCTATGATATACAACTATCTACTTGGGCTTTGGGGGAAAAATGAATAAATAAAATTTAAAAAAAAACAAAATCTGAATTTCTCTTCCTATAGGATCATGTATGCCCTACTGTCAATTTGGAATGCCATTGGTTTGTTCCAAAACCTTAGAAGGTTTTAGAATTTAGAACTTGATGAATAGAGAATGTATAAGCTTCTGTGTAGGACTCATATTTTTCAGATGTCTAGAGGTATCCCAACTTGCCAGTAACGTGGCCTTAGATTTAGCGGAACTTGATAATCCTAATATAGTAGAAAATGAATTACATCTCTCACATTAACATTTACAAAATAAATGATCACAATGTTGACTTACCAATAATGACTTTCTATATTCTAAGCTCTGAAAGTATCTTGCTTACATAATAAACATGATAAAGTTTCAAAGATGAGACAATTAACTTTTCAGCAAAAGCTTGACTTGAGTGTATCTTGGCTTCCTTTTTGACAGTTTTAGCCTTAATGTTACAGTAATATTTTCTTTTTCTGGGAATCAGATAACCTTGTATTTGGTGAATATTTTAATTTTTAATGGCCACTTGTGTTTTGTGATATGCACGTGTTCGAACAATCTATAAGAACTAACCATTACCACCCATATATAAGATTATACAGGAATGGAGGAATTTTGGCTGACTTATTGTATATAACTGTTCAGCCAAAGCAGATGGCAGACTCTACCACTTACAATGATTTAGGGGTTTGAAGCAGTATTTTTAAATACAAATAATCTCAAAATTGATAATATATAAAGTATATTACTTACTGTGTTAACTAACCAAAATAGTTAAATTTGTTATCTTTCCTCCATTTATAAGGATGCACCCATTACATAGATTCTGTACAAAATTGCAAAGATCATTTTTTTGCTTTACAAAATTTATTTATTTTAATTTTCAATAGTGAGAACCTTAGTGTTGGGTAAACTGCTGCACAATTACTGAAAATGCTGAAAGTCTTTTTGAAAAGTGTAGAAATCTAAAGATAATGAAAAGTACATTTCTCCAATGTCAAGTCCCTTGAGGATCTGATAGGCCTCTGTCTAGTTGCACCCTGAAGAGATGGAAGATTAAACACCAGCACAGGAAACAAGGGAAGAGGCTGCCAACTTGAGGGCTTCCCACGGACCACAGAGTGCCTGGCAGACAGTTGGAGATTAAATCTGGGCTTTGTCCATGGGTGGACCCTGAGAGGAGGATTTTGCATAACTGACCAGAGAATAGACAATATTGGTTCTTGATAACAAGTAATACTTACCATGTAAATTTCTTTATTAATCTCTGAATAAATAAAAATTATAACCTGTATAGAAATCAACTCTTACTGACAAGCCTCGCAGCCTTCTCTGGAGAGCTCACCAGAAAATGTCTCAGCTGACTGTGAAATGCTCTTCTCTGAAAGCCAGCCAGCCCTTCACGGATAGCCCTGGATAAGGAAGGCCAGATACAATTCTTTGAA
The DNA here is from genome assembly GCF_020826845.1 of Diceros bicornis minor. Taxonomy (NCBI): domain Eukaryota; kingdom Metazoa; phylum Chordata; class Mammalia; order Perissodactyla; family Rhinocerotidae; genus Diceros; species Diceros bicornis. Next base: position 67,164,015 of record NC_080753.1, on the reverse strand, counting down.
GATGTTTAGCTGAATTCAGAACCAAAAATCCTACCTCCAGTTGGCTCCTGTGTGAGAATGGATGGCCGGCCTTATTTCACAGGCTGGGCAGTTGAGGTTTCAGATGAGCTTAATTGCTCTGTTCCCCAAGTATGGAAAAGGAGGATTGTGACATTGATCCAGGGCTGAGATTTTGCAGATAAAGATAGGGTCATAGAGGGGAATAAGTATTTCAGCAAATTGATTTTTTGTTCTCTACTGTGGAAGTAATTTAAGAAGCAGATTGTCTCTTAATCGAACTTCTCTTCCCTGTTCTCTATCTGTAATATCGCTGTAAAATTCTCTCTATAAAAATTTTAGTCTTTTTCTTTGAAGTCTGTTTACTATCATCTTTACGAATTCTTTGACTTCACCACCTTCTTGGCACCACAACGCTAGCCATTGTGATATTATCATAGATTCAGTTTTGCAATTTCATCCTCTTATCTCTATCTCCTCTACCATTTTGTTAGTTTTAGTTCTTATTGTATCTTATGCTTGAAAATATTTGAAGCTTACAGAGTATATCAGTTCCTTATTTTCTCAACTTTTGATTATCTAAGTGGCCTCAACTATCACTCTTTTTTTTTTATAATTTTATTTATTTATTTTTCCCCCCAAAGACCCAGTAGATAGTTGTATGTCATAGCCGCACATCCCTCTAGTCGCTGCACGTGGGACGCGGACTCAGCATGGCCGGAGAAGCGGTGCGTTGGCGCGCGCCCAGGATCCAAACCCGGGCCGCCAGCAGTGGAGCGCGCGCACTTAACCGCTGAGCCACGGGGCCGGCCCTATCACTCTTTTTAAAAAAGTGAAATACATAACAGAACAATACACTGTCATAAATTGACCACTTATAAAATTAAGTTCAACCTGAAATCCCTCCCCACATAACAGAGACCATCTTTTATAATTCACCATGCATTAGTTTGGGCAGGGTCAGTTTATCAATGATTTTTGGATGTTTTAAACAATATGAGACAAATACAGTGTAAGCTGAAATTGTTAATCTTGCAGAAGTTGTAGAATTTCCTGGTTGGTTAGGGAAGTTGATGGCAGAGAACCTGAATCATATGAAAAGTAGTTGATTAATTACCACCTGACAGAGTTTGTTAATTTGGTAAGGATGATGATATGACATGTTGAAAAGATAACTTTGCATATCAGAGTATTGTCAGAGGCCACTGGGAAAATTCATAGTGTTCTCAAATACTACAAAAAAATGACCATTTTTTCGTAAAAGATGTCATACATGATGGCATCATATACTCCTGTCAGAAAATTTGCAATGAAGAAAATTAACACTTGAGTCATTTTAATTCTAACGATTTGTTTATGCTTACTATTAGGTTAAAAAATCTTTTTAGAAATAAAGTGATAAATGATGTTCTGGCTTAATTTTTAATTTTTTTTAGGAAAAAAATTTTTCACATTAAAAAAATATTTATTTATATTACTTTATGTTGAATTTATTCCTGGGCCCAAAGACTTTCTTTTAATTCACTAACACCAATCCTTTTCAAACTATGCCAAAAAGTTGAAGAAGAGAGAATGCTTCTAAAGTCACCCTAGGGTGTTAACACTACCCTGATATGAAAGCCAAAGACACTAAGAGAAAAGAAAACTACATGTCAATATCTTTGATGAATAGTGATACAAAAATCCTCAATAAAACATTAGCAAACCAAATTCAGCAGCATATTGAAAGGATTATACATCATTTTGAAGTGAGATTTATTCCTGGAATGCAAGGATGTTTCAATATATGAAAATGAATCAATGTAATAAACCACATTAACAGAATGAAGGAAAAAAACACCTGATCATCTCGATGGATGCAGAAAAAGTGTTTGACAAAAGTAAACACGCTTTCATGTTAAAAACACTAAAAAACCCTCAGAGTAAAAGGAAGTTACTTCAACATAATAAAAGCCATATATAGAAATCCACAGATAACATCGAACTCATGGGTGAAAGACTGAAAGCTTTTTCTCTAAGATCAGGAAAAAGGCAAGAATGCCCACTTTCACCACTTCTATTCAACATGATATTAGAAGATCTAGCCAAAGCAATTAGGCCAGATAAAAAAAGAAATAACACCCAAATTGGAAAGGAAGAAGTAATATTATATTTGTTTACAAATAATATCTTATACGTTGAAACCCCTAAAAATTCCACAAAAAAAATTGTTAGAACTAATAAATTCTGCAGACTAGTGGAAAACAAAATAAACATGAAAAAATTAGTTGTTCTTCTATACATTAATAATAAGTAATCTGAAAAAGAAATTTACAATCATTATATTTTTATTTACAATAGCATCAGAAAGAGTAAAATACTTAAGAATCAACTTACACAAGGAGGTAAAAATTCCAATGATGTTTTTTACAAAAATAGAAAAATCTATCCTAAAATTCATATGGACTCTCAAGGGACCCTGAATAGACAAAACAATCTAGAAAAAGAAGAACAAATTTGGAGAACTCGCACTTTCTGATTTCAAAACTTACTACAAAGTAATCAAAACAGTGTAGTACTCGCATAAATAAACACAATCTACTAACAAAGTAGTATACAGAGCCCTGAAATAAACTTTTACATATACGGTCAAATGATTTTTGACAAGAGTGCAAAGACTATTCATTGGAGAAAGGATAAGTTTTTCAACAAATGGTGCTGGGAAAACTGGATACCCACATGCAAAAGAATGAGGTTGGACCCTTATCTCACACGATATCTAAAAATTAACTCAAAATGGATCAAAGATATAAATGTTACAGTTGAAGCTATAAAATCTTTAGAAGAAAACACAGAGAAAAAGCTGCATGTCATTGGGTCCAAATGCCATTGCCAACAATGATTTCTTCAATATGACACCAAAGACATAAGCAACAACAAAAAAACAAATTGGACTTCATTAAAATGCAAAGGTTTTCTGTATCACAAGATAAAATCAACAGAGTAAAAAGGCAACACACAGAATGGCTGAAAATATTTGCAAATCACATATCTGATAAGGGATTAATAACTAGAATATATAAAGAACTCCTACAACTCAACAATAAAAAAAAAACCAATTTAAAAATGCACAAAGGACTTGAATACACATTTCTCCAAAGAAGATATAAAATGGCCAATAAACACATGAAAAGATGCTCAACATCACAAAGTATCAGGAAAATGCAAAAATAAAACCACAATGAGATACCTCTTCACACCCATTAGGATAGTTACTATCACAAAATAAGAAAATAACATGCGTTGGTAAGGATGTTGAGAAATTGGAACCCTTATACTTTGATGGTGAGAATATAAAACTGGAAAACAGTATGGCAGTTCCTTCAAAAATTAAAAATAGAATTACCATATGATCTAGAATTTCCACTTATGGGTTCTGAAATAATAGAAAATATATTTATTGGTGTCTGCCTCCAATTCCTGGCACAGAGCTACTGAAAACCTTTTACTTTCCTAAACAATAAGAACACTAAGAGCATCTCTTGTTCTAATATTTGTCTTTGACCCATTCCCTGACACAGAGTTCCTAAAACTCTTGTAATTTCCTAAGTGATAAGAACACTAGGAGAATCTTTTGTTCTATTGAGGCAACTCTGGGTGGGCTCTTAAATGGGGGCTGGTCACCAGAAAGACCAAGCCCTCATTAGAAGCTTGGAATTTTTAGCCCTACCCCTTATCCTCCAGAGAGGGGAGAGGGGCTGGAAACTGAGTTAATAATTGATCATGCCTACGTGAGGGAGCCTCCATAAAAATCCAATAGAAGGAGGTTCAGAGAGCTTCCAGGTTGACAATGACAAGGAGTGCTTGGAGAGTGGTGCATCTGGAGATTGCGTGAAAGCTCTGTGCCCCTTCTCACATACCTTTCCCTATGCACCACTTCCAACAGGCTGTTCTTGAGTTATATCCTTGTATAATAAACTGGTGATCTAGTAAATGTTTCTCTGAGTTTTGTGAGCCACTCTAGCAAATTAATCAAACCCAAGGAGGAGGTTGTGGGAAGCTCTGGTTTACAGCCAGTCAGTCAGAAGTACAGGAAACAGCCTGGGCTTCTAACTAACATATGAAGTTGAAGTGAGGTTCGGTGGGTGTGCAGTCTTATAGGACTGAGCCCTCAACCTGTGGAATCGGATGTATCTCTGGGTTGACAGCATCAAATTGAGTTGAATTATCTGACGACCAGCTGCCATTCCAAGTATTTCTTGTTGGAGTTGTGGGGAACCCTCCCCCATGTGAAAAAATGAATCTCAAACACCATTTATGGGTATACATCCAAAAGAAGTGAATGCAGAGGTATAAAGACATATATGTACACCCGTGTTCTTAACAGCATTACTCAAAATAACCAGAAGCTTGAAGTAAGCCAGGTGTCCATCAAAGGATGAATTGACAAAAAAAAAAATGTGGTTTATAACATAATGGAATACCAATCACCCTTAAAAAGGAAGGAATTCTGGGTCCGGCCCAGTTGTGCATGCGGTTAAGTGCGTGCGCTCTGCTGCGGTGGCCAGGGGTTCACCGGTTCGGATAATGGACACGCACTGATGCACTGCTTGGCAAGCCATGCTGTGGTGGCTTCCCATATAAAGTGGAGGAAGATGGACATGGATGTTAGTCCACGGCCAGTCTTCCTCAGCAAAAAGAGGAGGATTGGCAGATGTTAACTCAGGGCCGATAGTCCTCACCAAAAAACAAAAAAAAAAAGGAAGGAATTCTGACGTATGCTATGACAAGGATGAACCTTGAAGACTTTATTCTAAGTGAAATAAAGCCAGCCACAAAAGGAAAAATACTGTATGATTCCACTCATATAAGGTACTTAGAGAAGTCAAATTCATAGGAATAGAGAGGACAATGGTGGTTCCCAGGGGCAAGAGGGAGGGATAACAGGGAGTTGTTGCTTAATGGGCACAGAGTTTCAGTGCAAGGTGAAAATAGTTCTGTGGATGGTTGGAAGTTATGGCTACACAATAATGTGAATGTACTGAATATCACTGAACTGTACACATAAAAATGGTTAAAATGGTCAATTTTATGTTATGCATATTTTATCACCATTAAATAATTAATTATTTTCAACAAATGAACGAACACTAGCTACATGCAATAGCATGGATGAATATCACAACCATAATGATACATAAAAGAAATTATATTCAAAAGGCTATGTATTGTATAATTCCATTTATATAAAATCCAAAAAAGAAACAAAACCGAGGTCTGGCTTCCAGTAATGGTGGAGTAGCTTGTTGAACTAACACTCTCACAGATAACAGTGATAAAATCTGCATAAAATATTTTATATATTTATTATATATACATATTGTATATATATATATATAGTATATACATATTGTATATATATAGTATATATATATACTTTATATATATATATTTACATAGACTCATGTATCTATATGTAATACACATACAATAAATGTGTATATGTGTGTATGTATAAATCTCTTCCAAAGCAAGCAGAACTGAGAGGGAGTCTTCCCTTGAATGATGGGAATTGCACCAGGAGATATTTGCAAGCTTGAGGCTTTTAACTCAAAGCATTCCAAAATCTGTACATGGCCCAGACAGGGGAGAAACTACAGTCTTACTTTTAATGTTAGAGGATGTATTTTGGGGCTGCCAGAGTAGCTGGAAAGTTAGGGGAGAAATTCTGGAAAGGAGGGAGCCACTAAGAGGAAAATCTCAAAATACGTATGAAAGTCTCCCCCCCACACACACCAAATTGGCAGATCTTTGAACAACACACATGCAGGGTAGGTCCCAGAGGGACTATTGTAAAAACAGCCGTTGGAAGATGAAAGATCTGATTGAAGATTTCAGCTATGCCCACTGTAAAGGAGATAGGATTGGAGTTTCAGTCCAGCCAAGTTAACTCCCTGCTAGAAAAATAACAACACTTTTCAGAGGAATACAATAGAATCCAAAGTCTCTATAACTATCATACATGATTTCCAGTACACAATTTAAAAAAGCATGAGATTTGAAGAAATAGGAAAATGTAATCCATATATGACCAAAAGCAGGCAGTAGAAACTATCCCCAAGTTGTTGCAATTAGCAGACAAGGATAAGAAATTAGCTTTTATAAAGATGATAATGGTGGTAAAGAAACATATTCTCATAATGAATGAACAGATGTGGAAACTCAGCAGAGAAATGGGAATTATAAAAATGAACCAAATAGGAAGATGAAATAAAAAAAAGTACTTATGAGTTTACCAGTAGATTAGAAACAGTAGAAGAAACATGAAGACAGAGCAATAGAAATTATCCAGTCTGTAGAAAAGAATGTAAAATTTTTGAAGGAAAATGAAGAGAGCCTTACAACCTGTGAGATGATTGAGTCCCCAGCAGAGAGAGGAATGACAGAAAAATTAAATGAGACAGAAAGGCAAATCAATAAGTAATAACATAAAACTTCCAAAATTTGGTGGAAAATCTAAAATTTTAGATCTAAGAAAGTCAACAAACCCACAAAATAAAATACAAAATAAAACCATACCTCGGCACATGATAGTCAAGCTGTTAAAATCCAAAGATAAAAAGAAAATCCTGAAAGCATTCAGGGAAATACATACATACCAGGGAAGACATTACATAGAAGGAGAAATAACGTGAATGAAGGATGATATATTATAAAAAAAAAAATAGACAAATCAACAACAAATTCACATCTTTTAAGTACAGAAAGAAAACCCAAAAGTCAACACAGGATCCTATATTTAGCAGAACTCACTTTCATAAAGGAAGCAGAAGCCACAACAAGATACCACACACCAATTAGATGGCTAAAATAAAAAAATAAAATTGCAAATACCAATAAAATTGCAACTACAAAGTGCTGGTGAGGACTAGGAGCAACTAGAACTGGGAATGCAACATGATAGTTGCATTCAGACAACAGTTTAGCAGGTTCTTATAAAGTTAAACATATATTTATTATATGACACAGATATCCCACACCTAGGTATTTAGTGAAACAAATTGAAAACTAATGTTTAAGGAAAAATCCTTGTGTGAATCTTCATAGCCATTTTATTCATAATTGTCAAAGATGGACACAAACTAAATGTCCTTCATAAGATGAATGGAGAAAGAAACTGTGGTGCATCGGTACATTAGAATACTACTTGGCAATAAAAAGGATAAACTCTTAATTCACACAACAACATGGATGAATCTTGGATGCATTTCTCTAAGGGAAGGAAACCAGATTCAAAAGGCTATATAGTATATGATTCCATTTATATGACATTCTAGCAAAGGCAGAAATACAGGGATGGAAAATGATCAGTGGTTGCCAACGGATGGAGTGGGGGAAGGGGTTGACTACAAAGTGACAGCATGAGAGAAATTTGGGGGTGAATAAAACAGCTCTGTATGGTACTGTGGGGGTGGATATACGACCATAAAGTTGTCAAAACCCATAGAACTGTACACCACAAAGAGTGAATTTTACTCTGCAAATTTTAAAAATCAATCAGGATGCTAGGGAACTCAGATGGAATGAAGTGACGAATCTCGCTGTATTATAAGCATGTGACATAACCACACTGAAGGTGTGGAGATGAAAGGTCCTGACCTGAGTAACTGTGGAAGACAATGTTTTGACGGGATACTGTAAAACTAAAGTACTGGACACAAACACTGTACTCTAGGTGGTAAGTTTGTTTTTCATAAGGGTATGGATTAGCAATTCTGAAAGTAGTTGACACATTAGTAAATATATTGTAGCTAACTGGAGTTAAGTTTCTCACTGTTGGTGAAAGAAGTTACAAATAAGCAAAAGGAGAATGCTAGAATAAACTCTGTGGTGCTCGATTGGAGTTGGAATTATCAGTATGAATCCATGTCTCTTTTAATATATCTATCCAGATAGACAGATTGATAGATAGACTGATAGATCGATTGATAGATGTGTATACCTGAGTTTATATTCATACATACATTTCCAAGCTCTGCTGAGAGGGTCTAGAAGCAGTGACACCCTAGTATCAATGAGCACACCTAGCTCCTAGATCTTGGTTTCTAAATATCATTTTCCAATAAAAATAAGCAGGTTTTCTTGGAGAAATGGGTACTTCTAGGGCTGGAGATGGAAAATACAAGATAAGCCTGGAGCATCTTGTAGTGCCAGGAAGTCTGAAAGTGCTTTAAAAAAAAAACACAGAAAATGATGAGATGTGTCAAAAGCAATCAATCTGAAAGACTTCCCAATGGCTCAAGTTGGAAAACTGTGAGCAACAAAATAAATAATGGTAGCATTTGATTATTACCCAGAGAATAAAATAAATATCCATGAGTCTATACTGATATAAAAAAGATTAAATAAGAAAGAAAGAAAAAAGGGGGAAAAAAAGAATGAAAGAAAGAGAGAAAGAGAGGAAGAAGGAAGGGAGAGGGAGGAGGGGAATCTTCCTCACAGAATTCCAAATAATAACCGCAGCTGGATAACGTGAAATAGAAAATTGCCACTAGAACACCACAGTAATAATTACTGTGGGCAAGACTGACTGGTGAATGCAAAAACTGTGGGTGAAACTTAAAGAAGAAACAGTACATTTGCAGAACCTCAAAGCATCTACCTCCAAATACTTAACTTTTTTCTCTTAATTTATTTAAAAGTCCTATGACTATTTAAAGCAAAAATTATAACACTGTATTGTGGGATTTATAACATGAGTAGATGTAAAATTTATGAAAACAATAGCACAAAGGACAGACAGAGGTAAATGGAACTGTTCTGTAGCAAGGCTTCCATATTTTACATTGATTAAACTGGTGCACTATTAAGTCTAGGTAGGCTGTGATATGTTAAAGATGTATATTGTAATCTGGAACAACCACTAAAAAGTGCAAAATGTGTGTCACTTAAATGCTAATAAAGGAATCAAACAGCATACAAAAAGCTTTTGTACAAGAATGTTCGCAGGAGATGACCTGCAAGTCCCCAGGAGGAAGACGAGCACACTGCGGGGCATCCACAGAGCAGAACACCCTAAGCCGTGCCAAGGAGCAAACGCTGACACACACATGCTGGGTGAGTCTCATCAACCTCGTGCCGAGGGAGGCAAGCTGGACAGAAAATACACGTGGGATGATTTCAGCCAAGATGAACCTATGGTGAAAAAACCAGAACAGAGGTTGCCTCAGGGGAAGGAAAAAATTGCCTGAGAATGAACAGGAAGGAGTTTTCTGGGGGTGTTGGAAACATTCTATTCTTAAAGGGGTGAAGGTTATATGGGCATGTTTATTTGCCAAAACTGTAGAATTGAGATTTGTGCCTTTCACTGTACATCTTACCTCCACACACACACAAAAGACTAAAAAAATAATAAAGTGAGGTGGGAATGGGATGGAGTGTGGATGAAACAAAAATGGCAGATGATTAGTAGTTGTTGAAGCTGGGTGATGGGCCTACTATGCTATTTTGTTTTTTTGTATATTGTTTAAATTTTTCTGGCATCCACAGAGCAGAATGCTCTCAGATATTGTTCTGTAATAAAACAGAAATTTTCTGTAATAAAACACTTGTATAAGAAGACAAACTTGATATACAGTGTTTTTTGGTAAGATATTGGTTACCTTTGAGGAGGAAGGAGGAAGAAAGGGATTGTCCAGGTCTGAGTGAAGCTGCTGCTAGTTCTTGGTCACACAAGTGTGTTCACTTTATAATAATTCTTTGAGGTTTACATGGATGACTTCTGCATATATTTCTGTACTCATGTTATACACCAATAAACATTTTAAATCCTGCATACTTGCACAAAGATCCTAACTCAATATCTCAGAATAACAGCAGGGTTTTGTTTTAAAGTGGAACACATTCACTCATGACATCATCAGATGGATTTTAATACTCCCAAGTATCTATTAATGCCCTCACCCTGTGTGGTCCCCTGGGTCTTTCCATTCTTGCCTCAATTTGGTAACTGGCATGGTTTTGAGATTTTATGATGTCATCTTTCTCCAGCAAGTTCCACTCCCACGATGATGCTCACCAAGGCCTCGACACCTAGCACAGTGCAGTGTTCACAGCATGCACTCAAGACCTGTGGGACTGGGTTGAATGAGGAACAAAACGAGGAGCACATGATGTTCGTAACTTATGTCTAGGTGCCATATCATGACTTAGGAAATTGGTAGGGTTTTTCGATAGATTTGCTATGTTTTCTAATTTTTCCTATTGAAAACAATGGGAAATAGGGTCTCAGAGTTCTTTCTCAGAGACAGTCTGACATTTCAGGCACAGATTACTGACAATTATTAATGGCATATGACTTTCCCACCTCATCTTAGTTTTAAGTTTTTAACTCCTTACCTCGGAAATGACATAACTTTGCTTCTTCTAAATCTTGTAGTAATACTGATGCTCCAGAAAGTAGGGCCACGGATATTCTGCTGTTGTGCATCCTCTCTGCAAAGAAGTGGAGCTGTGCATCCACCAGTCTGAGAAGCATGTGGTGCTGTAGTATTTGCAGTCAGAGTAGCTAAATGGAAAAATGACTTCAGAGAATTATCACCATAACCCCCAACAGCAACAAATAATTTTGCTTAATTATTTTGTGATTCTGAGGGTATATTTAAAAAGGGATATTAAAACTGGTTGCCAAGGAGCCAGCCCTATAGTAGAGCAGAAATTGCATATTACCTTCCTACACAAACTTGCCTAACATAGTGGGAAAGAGCAACGAGAAGTTTTGGTGCTGTTGCCTGTGTTAACGAGGCCAAGAGGTCCACACTGGGATAAAGAAGTCCAGTGAACAAGCCTGTGTGCAGCGTCGGACAAGGGGCATGAGTGTGGTTACCCAAAGTGGCTTAGGGGTCACTTACCAGTGCATCTGAGTTTCCTGTCTGTACAATGCAGGAATTGGGGCTGTGCACTGTGATGTTTTCTCCTTTTTATGACATGTCTCAGGGCAGTCCTTCTAAGATGCCTGACCAAGGTATGGGCCCTTCAGGTGGGTGGGGTCCAAAAGGAGGATCTCTGCAGCGACCCTGACCACGGGGTCCAGAGGGAGGATCATGGCAGCCTGGAGGGATGCAGGGGATGGTAGGACCGGTGGCCTTGAAAAAGCAAATTCCAGGATCCCAGGCACCCGGTATTTCCATTTTAGATATTGAATTTACTTTTCAAATACTGACCAGGGTGCTTCCAATAGGGCTGCAAGCATCCTCAGCAACAGCTAGTCTGGTGAGCCCCACCCCTACCTGAGTACCGGGCTCAAGGGATGCAGTCCCTCCTCACTGCGCATACTCTGGGGGGTGCACAGGGCATGAAGGGTGGGTGTGGTATAGAGAAGAGGCGGGGTAGAGAGTGGGGTGGAGAAGCAGAGGATTGGGGCCCAGGGACGGAGGGACGAGGCAGGAATTGGGGCCCCTAGCTGTGCATGCTGGGAGCTTTTGTCTCTTAACTGCTCCCAGCAGGCAGCCTGAAGGGCTGCAGGACTACAACTCCCAGGATGCTCTGGGCACAGGGCGGTGCCTAGCCCTAGGGGGAGGAACAGGGTGGTGTGTGTTTGGCTGAGGGCAAAACCGTCATTGGCTGCAGACACTTGTCCTGCACCTGCTCCACGTGGACTGAGCCCCGGAGGGATGTGATGGGACGAGAAGGACCAGGGAGTTAGGAGGGTGTGGCGGCTGCATGGGCAGCCTCTGGCCTGCAGCGTGCAACTGCTTTTGTCCAAAGTTGAAGCCAGACTCATCCCTCTTCCACACCGCCTCCCTCCGTGGCTTGATTCCTCCTCCCACCTGCATGCCTGTCGGTCTTTCCACAGCCTCCTACCTAGTCCAGGGCCAGGTGCTTCTCTAAAATGCTTATGGGAACTGGTTTGACATCCCAGAAACTTTCCACTTTGCATGTTGCCCTCTGCCTTCTCCAGCCAAAGTGCCAACATTTCATTAGCTTTTGGGAGAAATTCGCCCTTGTGGCCCCTCTTACAAGCACAACTTAAGAGCTTTGCAGGGTGGTAACATTGGCTGTTGCTTGCCTTTTTTGCAGATGTGGAAGTTGAGGCATCCTTGATGTTAATCACTGGTTTCCCCAGGATCCGCTAAGAGCAGAGGAGAACAAGCCAATTCCCAGGAAAGTATCTAGTAGGCCATTTTCACCAACCCATTCCAGTGCAGAGGCCTCTGAAACAGCATCCTTAAGATGAGAATAGCTTAAGCATTTTGCCATTTAGATTGATCACCTAATCTCAGCTCAGGCCTGAGTGGCCAGTCTCTCAGAGACACAGGTGACGACTCTGATCCCTCAGGAAGAGACCGGTGGTCCACCTTTGGGAGACGGATGTGTAACGTAGACAGCACTTGGGCAGCATTTGAAATTCGTCAGCTTTAACATCTCTGCTTTGGATTCCGGCAAAGTTCCCGGATAAACACGCCCAGGGATAGTCAGATGTACCGTATTCTTTAAAAATTGATTAGAATAGTGAAAGGAACAGAGCATAAAATAGCTTGCTTATTTGCAAAAGATGAAATGCAAGCAAGATCTTCTTGTCAATTTTTTTCTGTTTATTCTCTTGGCTATACTGTACACTTGAATGCAGAAATAAAAAATTTGAATGGCCAAAATCTCTTTTCCTGAGATTGGTAAATTAATTTAAAAGCTCTATTGAAACCTGTGGAGGAGTGGTTAGCAGCTTTCACGACTTATGTCCTCCCCAAAAATCTGGGCATTGATCTACATGAAAAAAAGTCCTTGTTTATATTACACATCCCAGTAGGTTACATTTCCGATTCCTGAATGTGGGATATTATCAAAATAACTGAAAAACCTGGTCATGGAAACTGGACCCTGTCACTTTGTCAAGAATTTGCCTCTTTATGTATAAATGACACATGAATTCTCTAACATTTTTGTAAAATGTTATTTTGTAAAATGGACGAGAAACTCTGTGGTGTCTCTGAATGTGGCAAGACAGGGAATTCTCATTAGACCACATCCTCGGATTCTTCTCTCGTGTTCAATAGGCCCAGGTGATAGTCCGTGTGGTCAGGTGCAGCTCTGCTCCCCCAGCGCCCAGTGTTCCATCCTACTCTGGCCTGTGCATTTTTCAGGGGGTTCTGACAACACTCGTCCACAAGGGTTGGAAGGAGACATTGAAACATGAGGATATTCATCAACTTAAAACAAGAATTAATGGAGAGGAAAGTTTTGGGGTGTGTGTGCTCCGATGCACTGCTGTTGAGGTGTGGCTGCTGTGACCACTGTGCTCCCAGCGTCCCCACAATGGCTTTCTCAGAAGTTTGATCTCCTAGCGCAACCACAACAGCTGTTGACAGAGCTGGGCGCTCATCGTGGTTCAGTGTCTTCCATCAGATTTTGTGGCTCTTACCCTCCTCTGCTTGCCCCTTTCCTATTCCTATCTGCTGTGTTGATTGCTTTGTAGTTGTTTCCTAGGAGCCACTATGTGTAACTGTATTTCGCAGTGTCTTTAGGGACCCACCCTCACTACACGAGTCATTGTACAACATTGACTTATCCAGGTGTAGCCCGTGTTCGTCCTCTCCAGTGGAGCTGTAAAGAACCCTGCTTAGTCAGAGCTCCTCTCATTCTCATGCTGCTTATGAAGCTGGGCATCTCGTCTTTGGTCTCATTAACATTATTCTTTTCATCGATTATTCTGAAGTCAGATACAACTTTGTTAATAATGTGGACACTGGCTGTCACAGGCACTTTTATGTATCTTCCCCAACAGCTCTGTGAAGTAGACCTGTGATCCCCATTCTACAGGGGGGGGGACACTGAGGCTCAGAGAGGTCGAGTAGCTTCCTTCACTTCACAAAATTTCTTGGTACATTTTGAATCTCCACTTGGAACTCCGCCTCTCACCCCATCCTGAGTCCATTATCTGCTTGATGGCAGTCACCTTGCATAAACAGGCCCCGGGCAGGCAGTGGACTAGTTGGGCGTGGTCCTCCGGCTTATCCTGGGAAGGTTCTAGGTTTATTGCGAGAGCTGGAGCAGTGGACACTGACCATCACTCGCCTGGAAGGTTTGTTATGTAGAAATACTCCACTGACTTTTTACAGGTGTTATGTCTTCTTTGTCTTCATTGCTCCCATGGGCTTTCTCCTACAGTCCGTGCTGTGCAGTAACATACAGTACAGAGACTGGTGAACATAATACTGTTGCCCTGCACAAAATGGCCACATCACTCATTTTTCTAATTATGCAAGAAATACATCCTGTTAAAAATGTCAAATTACACAGATCTATAGAAAGCGAAACCCTCCACTTTCATCCTCTTCCCTGAAAACTCACTCCTCTACTCAGAGGGAACTGTTGTTAACAAGGTGGGGTTTATTCTTCTGGACATTTCCTATGTATTTATAAACACACATAAAGTTTTTTAACATAAATTACATAACTACATCGTTTTGCAATTTGCTGTTTCCCAAACCATATATCATAGACGTTTCCCGTTATCAGTGCACATCATTCTAACTTACCATTTTAAATGTTTTAGAGGTATTCCAAAGAACAGGAATACCATAATCTGTTTACTTCTTCTTTGATAGAAATGGGATTACATCCAGTTTCACTATTGTACATAACGCTGCAGTAAGATCATTGTATGGAATTTATTGCACCGCTATTCAACTGCTCAGTTTGCTTTGTTTCCTTTTAGTGAGAGACTATGATATATTTTTAACATTTTTATGGGAATTATTTTATAGGGAAATTAATTTTATCACTGAATAAATACATTTATGGGGAAATTGGCCTTCAAGGTCATCCATCTCAGTATTCTGGAGAAAAATCTTGAAACTTAGAAGGTATTATGCTTGCTCCATCACATTCTAACGAGTCATGTTAACAATTTAAAGTTGAATGTTTGAATAGCCTCTACTCTCTCTGTTCAGAAGGATGACTTTTTCTTGTCTTGAAAACTTCTGACTCCAGGGGCTCTCAGTTGGACTTCAGAGAGGATAAGATATTGGTGTCGCATCTGTTTCTCTTCAGCTGTAGGCTGAATCTTCCAAAGATCATAGAATTGAGCATGGTCCAATCGATATATATGATTTGGGTCAAAAATTCAAAGTAATGAACCCAAGATAGGAATCTATAACTTTGGTTCTTAATAAAGAATTTCCTTTGAGGACCTGCCCAGTGGCACAAGCGGTTAAGCCCACACACTCCGCTGCAGCGGCCCGGGGTTTGCCGGTTCAGATCCCAGGCACACAGTGATGCACCGTTTCTTAAGCCATGCTGTAGCAGTGTCCCATATAAAGTAGAGGAGGATGGGCACGGATGTTAACCCAGAGCCGGTCTTCCTCAGCAAAAAAGTGGGGGATTGACATTGGATGTTAGCTCAGGACTGGTCCTTCTCACACACACACACACAAAAACAACAGAATTTCCTTTGATATTCTTAAGTCTCTGTGATTACTAGTAAAAACTCACCTATGGGTGAAGAGATTTGGTTCTGCTGGCAATGTCTGGCTTGAACATCCATAGTTAAGCCTGCCACATCTGTAGGTAGATTAGACTTGACCTCTTGATGACCTCTGCCCTTGGTCTTTGACCGGGGAAAAATAAGAATTTTAAAAAGCTGCTGTTATTAGCACTCAATGCTAGAAATGCCCATTAAAGAGTGAGTTTCATTTGGTAAACCAAAGGGAATATAAGCAAAACAATGTCTTTAATATCTATAAAATTTCAAAAAATTCTCATTTTTTAAAATGTAACTCTGTTTTTGCCACAGTGAAAACTGTGTATATATAGGAATGAAATATTCCTCTGTTCATTTCTTAAGTTGTTTCCATTGACTTGGATTTATCCTCTAATCCGTATTCCAACTGTGAAAGAACGTCTTGGTCCTTGAAAGAAAAGAAGCCATTGAAATTTGATTTTCTTTTAGCTCGGCATCCTACAGGTTTGAGGAATAAATGATCATGTAATGATACAATGATTTTGAAATCTAATTGTAAATTAGAGAGGTGTAAGGGATGATTGAATGGTGTTTCATCCTCATGGTCAGGGGTATTGTACACATGGACATGTAAACACGATTCAGAAAGCTGCTTCAGCCCCGTGACATCCCTGAGAACCACAGTTCAGGGAGGATCTAGGCACACAGCCATCTGCCTCGATCTCCTGGGTTACATGTAGATCCAGCTGTCTTGAAAGTGGCTTTAGAGCAGCTATCTATTTCTCCCCTTCCTTCTCTCCAGCTTATCTCAAAAAGTCTTGACTATCATATTTTAAAGTAAGACCAATTATAGTTATTTATATGAGCTTCTTGATCATTATTGCAGAGTAATAATCAGGCATACCATTAAATATCATTTAATTGATCTAATTAAATTTGTTGTACCTTATAATTGATTAGAACACTAAGTTTAGTTTAGAGTTTCATATTCACCAAATCTGTTAATCTACTTACAACTGCCATGTGCCTCACTCCTCTTAGAAGTGTATCTTTGGCCCATCACAAGATTTTAATGAATGAAATCATCATAAATTAAGATAATGTACTGTCTTTTGGATGATAGGGAGGCAGATGGGTCCATTTTGGAAATATGCCCATCTGTCTTTGCTCCCCATGGGAAGTTTCTGGTCACTAGGTCTCCAGGTGGCTTGCACAAGCCATAGGTCTGTAATAGCTTGGTGCCTCTCCTTCTAATTGGGGTAGAAATAAAAGAGGTCAGAGAGCCTTATTAAAGTTTTGGTTGCATGAAGTCTTCTATGAAGACCATCCATGCATATTGTTCTGGGTAACTCTCTGTTCCTAGGACTACTAGTTACTTAAAGCGCTTGTCAGGAACTGTGAAAGGCCTGATATTTTACCTTACCTGCAAGTTAATAAGTCAGCCTACCATGGTCTTATAGATCTTGGCAAAAGACATGAGACCCATGGGTCAGAGACAAAGGACTTAATGTCACAGCAATAGCAGTGGCCAGAGTATCAGCATTTGCACCGGTTCACTAAATCCCACTTCTTACAGGGTGATACACAGTGGGCCGGGTGACATGCAGAGGGTTGCAAGAACTCAGAGCTTAAGGAACTCAAATCTTTGATAATGGGCAGGAAGTCTGCTGACCTTTGCCCCAGGGAGGGGTGTTATTTCTATT
The DNA here is from genome assembly GCF_020826845.1 of Diceros bicornis minor. Lineage (NCBI taxonomy): Eukaryota > Metazoa > Chordata > Mammalia > Perissodactyla > Rhinocerotidae > Diceros > Diceros bicornis. Next base: position 67,146,879 of record NC_080753.1, on the reverse strand, counting down.
ACACTGGGCAGTAAGCAAGCCTGCCCTTTGCTCCAGAGGAGGTCACTATTTCTGTCTTCCAAGGCTGACAGCTCTACACACATCCTTGAAAAGATAACCTGGTTTTACTGGCTTTCAAAGATAAGCTTGAATGAGAATCAATCATCATTCAGTTCATCTGTTTCCTTTATTGAGTGTGCAAATATGCTCTTTTCTCTGTAAAGTTCACTAACTTTATTCATACATAGGGATGCTTTTGGTTTTATTTATTAAGTTGAAATTTTCTTATTAGAGCAAATGAGGAAACTATTATGGGTTGGATCTGAAAGTATGCTTTTCCAAGAAAAGGTGAATGATCAGTGCTCATAGAACTTTGCCACAAGGAGCTCATAGCAACTTAAATGATTTTAATTTGATTACTGTTTTGTACAACTTTCTTCCATCTTACTTCATCCTCTCTGCTTCCAGTAACTCTCATATGGGAATGGGGCAGTTTCAGGGATTCACTGAACTCATTTACAATATTCAAATGGTTTTCTCTGTTATATTGTCTTTATTGAGGTAATGTTGACATACAACATTATATTAGTTTCAGGGGTACAACATAAGGATTCATTGTTTGTATATATGTTGAAATGATCACCACAGTAAGTCCAGTTAACATCCATCCTCATACATAGTTACAAATTTTTTTCTCTTGTGATGAGGACACGGTGTATTTCAAGGTGCAGAGGAATCAACGATTATGTCTTACTTTTCCATATACAGCTTGATGGATTTGGACCTAAGTATACACCCTTGAGACTGTCACCACCATCAAGGCCACAAACATATCCATCACCTCCCAAAGTTTTCTCTCAACTCCTTTTGTACTATTATTCTGTGGTAAGAACTCTTAATATCTACTCTATTAGCAAGTGTGACGTATGCAATATAGTCTTGTCAGCTGTAGGCACTATGCTTGTCCTACATCTCCAGAACTTATTTATCTTGATAACAGAAATTTTGTATCCTTTGACCATCAGCTCCTTATTTATCCATCCCCCCAGCCCCTGGTAACCACCATTCTAACCTCTGCTTGTATGAGTTTGACTATTTTAGATTCCACATATAAGTGAGTATTCGCCTTTCTCTGTCTGCCTTATTTCACTTAGCATAATGTCTTCCAGGTCCATCCATGTTGTCAAAAATGGCAGAAATTCCTTCTTTTTTCAAGGTTGACTAATATTGCATTTCTTTATCCATTCATCCATCAGTGACATTTAGGTTACTTCCGTGTCTTGGCTATTGTGAATTAGCTGCAATGAACATTAGAGAGCAGGTATCTCGTTGAGACCCTGATTTCAATTCCTGTGGGTATATACTAGAAGTGGGATTGCTGCATCATATGTTAGTTTTCATTTTTGGAGGAAGCTCACTGTTTTCCATAATGGCTGTACTAATTTACATTCCCACAAGGGTTCCTTTTCTCCACATCCTCACCAACATTTGCCATCTTTAGTTTTTTTGATAATCACCATCTTAACAGGTGTGAAGTGATAGCTCATTGTGGTTTTGATTTGCATTCCCTGATTAGTGATGCCGAACACCTTTTCATACACCTATTGGTCCCTTGTATGTCTTCACTGGAAAAAGTCTATTCTGGTCCATTGCCCATTTTTTAATTGATTTTTCTTTTTGTTATTGACCCAACACAAAAAAAGAGAACAAAATTTTCAGGCATTATGGGTGCTTCCCAGTTGATGCAGATGGTTTTGTTTTTACAATGGTACCAAAAGATAATGTTTCATGTTTTTTCTTCAGTTTGTTATAGGACCAGCAGTAGCTACGGCATGGCAGATAATTGGGAACGTCTTGGTTTGGAGGTTTGCAACATAAATGAGTGGTAAGGAATTTTTTATTATTCCAAGGAAAGTATTGAGATCATAGTCCATGGAATCCAGGATTGATAGGTGTAGGAGGAACTTAAGGTGGGGATCGGTGATCTGGCATTACTTCTAATCTTGAGGGACAGGTATCTACTGTATGAGTGTTTGAATAAAAGTATTAGAGATCAGGAATTTGTGGTGAAAGAATACGTTTTCTGAATTATTTACTTTTGACCATAACCGTTTGGATTATGTGAACATCTGGGATATAGGAGTAAGTCGTTAACAGGGGGTGGTTGATAATGTCACTATTGATTTAACTTCTATGAACACCAAGCGGTCAATGGATTAAGCAAATGAGTAGTCAGAAAACACAGAAATGGTAGGATTTGGGATTTAGTAAAGGTTTGGGGACCGACTGCCCTGAGAGGGAGTGTCAGGACTTGTGCGGTTTAGAGTGACAAGGACAAGAATATAATAGAAACACACTCAAACAGGGAGGGGTGTTAACAGGATGGGGGAGGTGAAATGATCTGGAGTAGCCTTGAATTTTGACCTTGAGCTTTCTGTTCTTGATGCAAATTTGCCTGATGACATCCCAGGACACAAGTCAGATCTATCCCTGGAGGACAGAGGGAGGGTGGAAGTACAAAACAACCAGGATAATTGTCCTAAAAAGTCAGGGTTCCTTTGTCATTTGACCCAATTTCATGATTTATTTTTGTAAGGTAAGAGGAAAAGAAGGATGATAGTTACGTCTTCACAGAGGAAGCAGTGTAACTGTGGGAACCAGTCCAAACCAAAGCCTGGTTTAAGCATCTTCAACCCTTTGAGGATGTCCAGTGACATATTCAAGAGGCCGGATACTAGAATCCCATCCCATTCTGGCAGTGACGGGTCTCTGGGAGGACACTTTGGACCAGCCCCACCAGGTCTGCTGGCCCGAGAGACCGCAAGGACTCCAGGCCTGCAGCAATGCAGGACAACTGGTAAGTCCTTTCAATCTTGCCAAAGCGTTGCAAAAACTTGCACCTAGTCACACAGGTGAATCCCTGCCAGGTGTGCTCGCAGGTAGTCTGCACTCCAGGTTCCATGCCCACTCCTGCCGGTCTTCAGATTTGGCAGAGATGATTCCAGGAGCTGATCTGGGCATTCCACAGTTCCACTGCCAACAATTTCTGGCGACTGAGGAAGGTATCAGGAAGGAGGTAAGGGCAGTGAAGAGCACAGGAGAGAGACTGGTGGTAGCACTGATGGCGGACAGACTTGCTAGTGAGGCAGAGAAAGTGAGGGGCCAAGAAGGACGTCCTGACAGCAGATGAAATGGAGCAGGCACCTCAGTGAGGTCTCTTGGCAGCGTCCCTAATGTTTCCTTGCTTTGAGCTCTTGAAACTTTAAAACATACCAATACGTTTCTTTTATTAAACTCTGCTGCGTGAAATAGAAAATATAGACAGTGGTTTCTTTCTGAGGTGAGAGGTTGAGTTTCAGGTGAGGAGAGAAAAATCTTCTTTTTTCATGCTGTTCTCTCATTTTCCTTTACTATGCACATTATTTATTTTTACTTTCAAGTCAGCAGAGAGTTATCAACGTCACGGGATGATTCAGTTTTTCCCCACAGTCACAGTAAAACCTACTTAAAGTGGATTATTCTTTTTGTGTAATATTCCAATAGATTCCAAAATATTATTTCAAAAGCACTTCGATGTCTATGTTGTCAAATTAGATATTTACTTCTAAGTCTCCATTTTTATGTTCTTTGTTGCATGCTACTTCAGAGTTGCATCCAAGGAAATACCAGATTTCCCTCAGTTTTTTAGATCCATATGTGTTGGAAATTTGATTCATGTAGATGGACACGGCAGTTGGGGGATCGTGCTATTATCAAAAGAGGCCTTTTCAGCATCAGTAATCTGACAAGAACCCACTGCTTGTTGGGATTCAATTGTCTATTTGGGGGATCAATCTTTCACTGTTGGCACTTCTCTTTCTCTTTGGAGGGAAAGTATGGCCTTCCCAGTTTTTTCATTACCAAACCACTTTCCTGGATGGTTATGCTGTGTCAGGAAGGGCCTGGGATGCCGGGAACCAGAATTCATCCTCAGCTTCTGGCTGTCCTGAGAAGGCTTCCCTGACAGAGTCCAGCCTGTGTGTCTGGGCGACACTTGCAGCCATCAGAAAGGAGGTGAAAACTCACAAGTGCCAAGCGATTCATCTGGCCCTCGTCTTACAGGGTGTTCCCAAGGGAAGAGCTTCAAAATGCCACTTAATAACCCTTTGAAAGCTTCTAGTCATGTGGTGGGTTCTCGGTGTGAGCTCAGAGCAGTGTCTATTCACCACCAGATGGGGAGCATTTCAGTATTTTAATTGGTAAGTCTGTGTTCATGTACGTCCATGGATCATCAGTTCCGTGGCTTTCCCTGCTGGAGCCCCCCACACTCCCGTCATACCTGATCTTTCAAAGCTCCAAACAGGGTTCACACCCCAGCAGGTGGTTGTAATGTAACCACAACACAAGACTGGGGAAAAAATCACAGACACCCAGGGTTGACACACTTTAAGGGCTTGGGCCCAGTTGCCCCATTTGGACGAGTTTGGAACACCAACACTGAGTGTGTAAACTTGAGGATTGTCCAAGACCATGGACCTCAGAAGAACACGGGCTCAGAAGTCACCTTGGACAGCAAGGGACAATGTGGGGTCACTGACTGGCCAGGATTATGGTCCCTTATCCTGGCAAAGTAGAGCTCACTCGGGATCCATCAGGCCAAGTCAGGGAGGAGGTTTGGGGCTTTCTAGGGAAATTCTGTCCTAAAGGGAATTGCATAAGGAAGGCAGGGGTGCTGAAAATCCTAGTTCACAGGGAGCAGTAATGTTTATGTAACAAGGCCCAGCTGTAGCCTTAAAAGCTGCATCACAAATCTTTCCTCCTGGATACAAATCAAGCAGGAAAAGGAATTCAGGGTCCTGGACAAGGATTCCAGCAGGATTCAAATCTAGGTCAGAGGTGAACATGGAGCCCCTAGAGGGCCCTCAGGAGGGAAAGTTCTGCCTGCCTTTAGTCCATCTGCAAATGAACTTCCGCGGGTCTTGTCCTCTCAACGTGCACATTTTGATCTTTTTCCATTGTTTTCTCCACTTAGAGCTGATATATTCCCAGAGATTGCACTAGAAAACAACAAGTTCCTAAAATTTGGTCAAAAGAAACCTCAAGAAGAGAAGCAGAAAACATTCCCTCTTCCTCCAGAATTAGGAAGGCAGCCCCTGCCTGTGGCATGACATGGTCCTGCGTAGTGCTGTTTTAAAGTCACCCACATTTCAGTGGTTTTTTTCTCTGCCTGTGAAAGTACCTTCAACCTTTAAATCTCAGGAGAAGGGGTGGTGGGCTGTGTCTGCACCTGGAGGAGCTGAATGATACTGAAATGAACTGGTCCTCGGTGTTAGGGGGACTTGGGGTTGTCCCCACTAGCCAGAGAAGGGGCTGGCCCTTCTCCCTTCTCCCACATACAATAAGCTGATGACCCGGAAGAGTTCTTGATTCAAGGAGAAATGTGAGATTCTGTGTCTCCCTCACATGCCTACAGAAAGTGACAGAACCACACCACAAGTTCCAGGCTGTAAAAGGAACAGGACTTTAATATAATATTCAAACATGGCATTTATTATTTACAACAAATAACTACTCTCCCTCCCCAATGGGTTCATAGATGCTGGGGGATGTCAGGGAGCTGAGATGGGGTCGTCCTCTCTCTCTTGGGCTTCAGGGGACTCCAGGAATCAGCTTACAATGCTCCCCTTCCTGTCAGGTGGGAGGAGCTGACCCGGTGCATCGCAAGCTTCCCAGCTGTGTCCCGGCTACTGAGGATGAGGCTGTGATCGGCCACTGGTATGGGGCTCGGTATTGGGGCCTGGGGGCTGAGTAGAAGTGTCGGGTTATCTTGGGGGGCCTCCCTCAGAATCATGGCCACCCACCCTGTCCCCACTGCACTGGGTGCTGCAGACCTTGTGCTCAGTGCTGTTAGCCACCAGTACCCCACTTGTCCCTGCCACGGGAGAAATCGTTTACTATCACCTATTTCACAGAGGAGGAAACAGAGTCTCAGGAAGCTGAAGAGAGTCACCCCAGTCACAGGACTGCTCAGTAGTGGAGGTGGGATCCCAGTGCCAGCTATCGGACTCCCCAAGGACACGCTTAGCTCAAAGCTTTACTGAACTCCTAGGAGTCAGTCACCCCAGCCCAGACACTCACTCACCCCTGAACTTGATGATGGCCGGCTCTTCTTGGCCTTGAATATTCTGCTGGCCAACTAGATCTGGGGATCCAGCAGGCAGGACAGGCTGTAGCTACAGTACAGAGAGGCACCTCTGAGCCTACCAGGAGCCACACCTCAGGTGTCCCCCCCACTGCCTTCCCAGCAGCTGGAGTCTGGGTGTCCCAGAGTTCGCCAAGCAATAAGGCCTGGGGCTGAGCAGGGGGCCATGGAGACAGGCTCTCTGGACTGGCCAACATGGAGAGTCCACCCCTGCCCTCACTCAACTCCTGCACAGCCTCAACTATCATTCTCGTTGAGCAGCTCCATGTCCTGGAACCAGGCCCCAAATCACTCCTCCAGCTCTGGTTGTAATTCTTTGCAACCACTGGGAGCAGCAGCATCTCCCTCATGACTCAGTATTCCTGGGACCAGAGGGAAGGAGAGGATGCACACAGGGCCTGGGTGGGGGATGCTGCAGGGGCCTTGTGGGGGGTGAGGGGTGGGGCAGGGGACCAGTCCTGGCAACGCTCCTTCCCACCAGTTCTATCCAGGTTCTACCTGTTCTCAGAATGGGAATAATCAGCCCCTCCTCCAAGAAGTTATCCTTGATGCCATCCTCCCCTCAACCAACCCGCCAATTGGATGGGTCTCCCACTTCTCTGTTATCGAAATCTTCCACTCAATGTAAGATACAGGGGGTGGAACCAGGGACTGTTCTGCCCAGAGGGTCTCTGATTTCCACCTCCTTTCCCTCCCCTGCAGGGAGTGCCACAGCTGCTCATCTCAGTCCTTTCTTAAGGTTGATCTCATTCCCCTGGAAGGTGGAGAGCCAGAGTCCATCAGACAGAATGCCATAGACTGACTAGCCCCTTATGTCCACCCCTTCTCATGGTGCACGACTGCCAGGTCCCCAGAGGGGGCGGAGCATGCAGAGAAAACAGGACTTGGACCTAGGCCGGGCTCTGGGCTCCAGAGAAGGAGGACATGGGGGGAGGCTGAGGGACCTGGCAGCACAACCCTCTCTGATGACAGACTTGGAGGCTGAGGCCTCAGGCAGAGGGGACTGCTCAGCAACTTATGTGCTGCCTGACTTGGGGGGGGCCGACCCCTCTCTCCCTCCATGGGGAGCATGGGAGTTAGAGGCTGAGTCCAGCTCAGATAAAACCTTACGCGGCTGTGCCATCAGGCAGCTCTGAGTTTCCCCAGCCTGGGGAACCGGAATGGGTGTCTCAGGTGGAGCCTCTGTTCACTCATCTCTAAGATGGGCCTGATGCCCCAGCTCCCAGGGGCCACTGCGAGGCTCCCAGGAGAGATGTGTCAAGTGCTGAGAGCTCGGAGCACATTTCGGGGGCTCCCGCATCCCAAGGTTCAGGATCGTGGTCCTTCCTGCCTGGCCTCAGGTTCACCCACCTCGAGATAATCACCCATCGCCAGACACAGCATAAGCAGGTCACCAAGGAAAGTGCCAAGATAGGGGATGACACCTTGTGACATTGGGGTGCGGGTGGGATGAGCCCTTGCTCTCAAGTCGACCCCCTGCAGACCCTCCCCTGAAAAGTCCACAGCCACAGCCTCCTGGCCCACCCCAGGGTTCCCACGGGGAACAGCCTAGGACCCTTACTAGCCTCCCCTCAATTCCTCCTTGCTTCACACCCCAAGAACACCACACTCCTCCTCCTCCTCTCCCAGGGCAGGCTTCTAGCAAATCACAGGGTATGCGGTCCCTGTCCCTCCCCACAACAAACCCATCCTGCACCAGCTCTTCCAGGCCATCCCGGTCACTTCTACTGGGGGATTCGGACACTGTGGCACCAAGAGAAAGGGCCCTCCTCTCTTGATTTGAGGCCTCCAGCTGGGAACGCAGAGCCCCTGCCCCACAGGCACACTCACCTGCTGCTGCTGCTGCTCCTTCTCCTGCACCATCTGGGGGTTGATTTCCGGGGGGCAAACGTGGAAGGCCCCTCCTGTCAGGGTCGAGGACAGTGTCAGTGAGGCCATAGTCCCCTCACCGCATTTCTCTCCAGCACCACTCGCCTCCGACACTGGACATCTGACTCGAGTCAACTGGTACCAATGCCACTCAAGTGCTTACACAAGTGTAAGCTTGGGCTTGCGTCCTGGACTCCCTGAGCCTGTTTCCTCATCTGGAAAGTGTGAGAACTCCAGCTACTTCACAGGTTCTCCTGAGGACTCACTGTCGCACGACTGTCATCACTGTTCTTGCCCTCACCCCTCCAGGGAGCAGGCAGAAAGCTCCCACATTCCTTTCCTCCCTCTTACCTCATCACCCCCATGTGAGGCCTGCACCACACGATCACCATCCTTCCATTTCCCTGATGGGGAGACAGAGGCCCAAACAGGGGCAGTGAGTTGCTCAGGGGCCACAGAGGAGAGGCCACTTGGCCCTCCCAGCCAGAGACCCTGTTCCAACATCCTCACCTAACCCCCAGCCCCACCACTGACAACAGTCCTGACCCCCGAGCTCTCGAAGCTTGGTCGTGGGCCGAGGCGTGGATGGAGAGGATGTGGTGTCTTGGGAGTCTGGTTGAATGGCTCCTGCCTGCCCCAGTCTCATGGAGTGTCTGGCCCCCAGGCTGGGACAGAGGCAATGCCAAACCCTTCTCCTCCCCAAGGAACCACTCAGGATATTCCCCTGCACTGAACTCTTTCTTTATCCACTCAGAAACTGGACCCCCAAGGTGCCACCTCTGATCAACAGGGAAGGGGTGAGAGGACATTTTGCTTCCCTGTTTACATGAAGCTCCTAACTTCCTTTCAGCAGGATCCACTAAGAATCTATCAGTTGCCTAGGCGCTACTCATAAGCCACCTGGGGTATATGTCATTGCCAACCAGGCATTCAGGTGAGACTCCGTTGTTGACTTGAATGACTGTTCTAGGCGTCCAGGGGGGGTCCCAGAACGCACACACATCTGTCTCTGGTCCAGCTGTTCAGATCCAAGGATGAGCATCTTGTTTGTCCACCTGGGCCAGGGGAATTCCCTGCTGTGCCCGTCCCTGGGGTAGGCAGTGTGCTCTCCCCTTGGAGACATGGTGAAGATAGAAGGAGCAGCAGGGGCCTGGCTTCCTGAGGACAGGTTTAGGCTGAGGGATAAACCCACCCAACCACCCAACAGTCTGGGAGAAGCTACATTCAGCAGGACGGAAGTGCATGGAAGCCAGAAATCTGCTGATGGCGCCAGCTCGGCAACTCGCCCTGGAACAGCACAGCCAACACCACTGTGTCCCATGACCAGGGCCTCCTGCCCACAAACGGCACCCCACCTGCCCATGGGCCAAACAGATCCCTAAGCTTGTTAACCTGGACAAGATAGATGGGAACGTTTCAGAGAAAGTTCAAGTGAGAAACTATCAAAACCACAGCTTGCCCAGTCCCCCTCCCCCCGTGGCCCTTCCTCTCTTTCCAGACCCCCAGCCTCCACTCTACCTTGGTCAGCAGTTCTCTGCTCAAGGACTCGTCTTGGCTATAGTGCTCCTTAAGTTTTTCAGAGCTCTCCCTGAGGAGAGGGGAAAGAAGGAAGGATAAATTTAGGGATAATGTGAGGGGTCTGAGTGCAAATCTTTTTCTTTGACAACCTGAGAGATTCAAACTGCCTGGAGGAGTGCTCTCACTGGGCTCCTCTGAGGGCTAAGGTCTTGTGAGACTGGGAGGGGGCTCTCCTGTTGGTCACTGGGGTCTCCATTCCCCCGCTATACAGAGCAGCTCTCTTTTGACCACTTTCAGTTTCAACTGGGTATAGAGTTCTGTTGCTATAAACACTTGAAAATCTCCAATGTGGCTCAACCCAGTACCTGGCATTTAGAGAAACCGAATCCTGAAGCAGAATTGGTGCACTAAGGACACCAGGAGACTTAGAGACCCACCGCTGAGGCCCAGGCCCTGTTCCAAGCATTTGCTGCCACCCAGGAGTTCCCAGCTGACTGAGGGGCCAATGGCAGACATACGGGAGATCCCCCATCCACCCTGGTCCTCCTATGGAGAGAGGCCTACCCACCAGGAAACTTCCCCCATGTGTTCTTCAGGTGGCATATGGATGTTTTCTGCAGAACAGAGATGACAGTGCAGGGCGAGGAGAAGTTCTTCAGGATCTTGCACTCCTGGGGAAGGGAAGAGAATGAGCTGTGAGGTGGGGCGCTGGAGCCCTGCTTGCTCTAGCTTCAGTCCCCTTCTATTTAAATCTCCTCTCCTGGATGAGACAGATGCTCAGGGAGCCCCAGAAGGGCACATTTAGGACCCAAAGAGTAACACTCACAAGGAGGAGGATTTTAGCTCAACCCAGGGAGGGAGCCAGGTAGGAAGTGAGCATCCCCGCAGTGGGACCTGAAGTCAAGGTCAGCATTCCCCTGGCAAGAAGGGCCTAGGGACTTGCAGGGGCTTAGACCACACACTGCAATCCTGGGAGCTGATAAAGGTGGAGGCAGTTCCCAAGGCTCCAGAGAGGGGCTCCACTGGGCCTCCCACAGCACACCTGGGCCACCTGGATCCAGCACTCCACCACCCTCACCCTGTCCTGGGCCATCATGCTCGGGTCCCCGAGGCAGGTGGTGACGACGAGGCTGGCCACCCTTCTGAAGTGGTCGATGGTGGCCCGGACGGTGTGTGCCAGGTGCTCATTGCTGGGCTTGTTCCTCTTGCCCCAGGTGGAGCCCAGGCACTGAGAGGGCACCACCTTCCGGAAGAGCTCCTGGGGAACAGGGGGAGTGTCACCCAACATTGCCACACCCCAGCTCTGTGTCCACATCCCCAAAAGTCCCACACAGGGGTCACAGTTTAGAGCTGGAGCTCAGGAAGCTCATGATGTGGCCTGAGCCTTGTGAGAGTCCCTGGCTTTTCTTCTCTGTCCACTGAGCGTACCCAGAGGATGACCCAGGACCCAATACTGGCAGGGAAGGGAGAGGGACATTTGCATCCAGCCCTTCCTGTCTAACTCCAAGCTCCAGATGGTGGCTCACCTCGGCTCATCCCAAGGGGGCATCTTCCAACACACTGATCCCCCTCTGGTCACACTCCCCATTCTGATGCACATTCTCCCCTGGCAGCTACAACCACGGGCCTTGTCTGTCTCCCTTGTAGTGGAGTACACATCAGGTGTCTAATAAGTCCTGAGGCTGTTGGGCTTCCTGAGCAGACGGTTGGGCCACCAGGGACCTGGCTGCATACAGTGAGTTCCCCTCCACTACTGATGTGCCAGGCCCTGCTCACCCTTCCTTCTCTTCAAGGAGCCGGCACAGCCACTCTGTGCAGCAGGTCCTGTTAGTGTCCACCTCTACGCTCTGCAGGTGGAAAGCAAAGGCTTAGGGGTTCAGAAAGTTGCCCAGGTCGTATGGTTGGTAAGGGGTGGAGCCAGGATTCAGGCCCAGATCATAGGAGACTGGATGAGGTCTGGGGCAACGATGGCAGAGGGAAGGCCTACCCCACCCCGCCCTCAGAGCCCAGCTGCTCACTGCATCCATCACGATCAACTGCTCCACCACCAGCTTAGGAGGGAAGGCCGTAGGTTGGGCTTCTTCTCACACTTCTTAGCCACAGGTGGAGATGGACTTCCCACTAGAAATGATGGTCCAGGTGACTCCAACTCAGCAGCTCCCACTCCTGCAGGAGCCCATGTTGGCCCTTGCTCCACCTCCAACACTGCTGGTAGAGGGGACACTGGCTCCAGTGCTAGAGGGTGTGGTGTCAACGGAGCTGGAGCCAGCTCTACCTCCACCACTGCCCACAGCTCTGCTTCTGCTGCTGGCTGAAACTCTGGAGCTGACTCTGGAGCGGGATAAAGAGAAAGGTTCACTCACATAGCTGACTTTCCATGTGTCCTTCTAAATACAGGAAAGATCCCACTTCTCTTCCAGGAATAGCCAGCCTGCAGTCCCCTTTAGCCTCTGGCTCTGCCTCAGTGGCCTCCTAAACTCACAACAGACAAGGAAAATAGGGTCAAGGGAGCACAGCTCTGAACCAGACAAGGTTACCTGCATGTACGTCCCCTTTAGCTTGAAAAAGAGACAGCCCCTGACTGGTCCCACCCTAGTTCTGGTCCAACCCCATCATCTCAAGGTCTTGAGTGTGGAGGCCCTCTGCTCCTGCTCTCATCTCAGAGCAACACTGGATGGTGTGGGTGGCCTCATGTACCTGCTCCTTGTCTAGTGAGTTGGTGGAGTTGAAACCATTGGGCAGCTACTCGACGACCTCCTGAGTGGAGTTCTGCAAAGACTGCCTGGGAGCTGGGCCAGAGGGAATCAGGGGTGGCCTGCACACTGCCACTGAGGCCAACCCCCAAGAGAAAGTCTGCTCCTCAGTTCAGGCACAGAGGGCATCCTGGCAAAGATCTTTGGTCAGGGAGGGAAGGAAATGAAACCTCTAGGGCTCAATAATATACGAGTAGAGGAGCTCACCTTCTCATGCTGTCAGCCATGATCTGGGGTATGAACGTGACAGACCCACCAGGTTTCCGACACCTAACAACAAGCTCCTGCTTAGGAATGGCCTGTCCCACATACCCTGCCTTCCCCACTCCACACAGACACACAAACACACACACACACACTATGAGGGGCCTGGAGTGTGGGGTTGATCAGGTGGGATCACCGTTGTGTCCTGGCCTGCACTAGCCTTTCCTGGGCTCCCCCATGTTACCCTTCACTGCCTCCTGTCAGACACCCAGAGGCGTCAGGGATGAGGGCTGAGCCAACATCGGCAACAATCAAAAAGATTCTCTTTCTGGGTTTTTTTGAGGCCAGATCCTGCAAAAGTTTGGATACAACAACAAAATATTTTTGCTTCTTGGCTGTCTCCATTCAAGTGAGGTGGATGGGGGGCTGTGGGTGCCTGGTTACCAGAGTTCTAAGATCTGTTGAGGCCTAGGACCAAGGAGATGGGGTCATTTTTCAAGATTCCTTTACCTGGGACCCTTACCTCAATCAGATTTCTCCAGAGCTGCCCATTGAGCCCGGGCTGCTCACCCTCCTCTCTCATGTCACTTCCTGAACTGTACACAAGGAGCCTACACAGCCCTAGCCACAGTTCCCTGGAAACCTAACTCAGGTCCTAGCTTTGAGGAGACAGAGATGAATGCAGACCTCCTCTTTCTTACCAGTTCTGCATCCTGGGAAAGTCCCTGTGCCTCTCAGGTCCTCCCTAGTCTCCAAACCTGCACCATGGGGATCAGGCTAGAATCTACTTCCTAGGGACCTCACCCTGTGTATATGAGATAATATCTATTACCCCTGTGGGCTGGTGTCACATGTACCTAAGGCACAAACTTAGAGATGGAAGAATAACAAGAAGGGGTGACAGGTAGCACAGAACACCACTCAAAACAGGCCTGGATTCTAGCAATGTGATATTGGAACAGTCACTTCCAACTTGGCCTCATTTTCAGGTCAGCATCATGAGGGGTTTGAAACTAACGGAAATTTAGATACTGCCTTCTGTGGCATAAAACCATTCAACTGTTTCCTGTTTTATGGAGAATGAGACCCAAGGGCCTCATCTTGGCCTATGAGGTGAGAAGCCTCCACAATGGTACCCAGTAAACCCCACTCATGGCATAGCCATCCCCGTGGAACCACTAAGTGGTTAGTAACTGGCTTATGAACATAATAAGAGCCAATGTGATGGGATGTCTTGTCTAAATTTTAACTACACAAGTCTCTCACTTCCTCTTACTCCCTCTCTCATGTTCCATCTCTCTCTCTCACTCTGTCGAATCCCTGTAACTGAGGAATCAAATACCAGTGTTTTGGGACTGCCCAATGTGGAGGCCTATAGAGGAGACAAGCACGGGTGTGCCCAGGCCAACAGACAGAAAGGAACTCAGGCTCTCAGTCCAAACTGAACCCTGAAGGCTGAGAGTGACCTTGGGGGCTTGTCCTCCCCCAGTTGAGCCTCAGTTGAGGCCACAGCCCCAACCTGTTCAACTCAGTGAGGCAGAGGCACCCAGCTAAAACGTGCCTCATTGCTGATACACACAAATTGTGAGATAGTCAACATTTGTAGTTTTGAAAAGCAAGGTTAGGGGCAATGAAGTCAGAGAGGGAAAGGTAACTGACACAGCCTACCAGGCCCTGGCCCTACCTTCCACCCCAGCTCCTGTTCTCTCCTCCCAGCCTCCCTCCAGCTGCACTGGCCATATTTCTGACCTCCTCTGGCCAAACTCACTTCTGCCTGTGAGACTCAGGACCGGTGGTGCCATCTCCCTGACACACTGCTCCCAGACCCCTGAAGGGCTGGCTCCCTCTTGTCATTCTGGTCCCAGCAAATGTCACCCTATTGAGGCCTTTCAGACCCTCCTACCAAGTGACGCCCAACCCTCCCTTACAGCCTCCTGCTGTGTTTCTCTACACACTTGCTGAGAGGAACTTACCCACGGCTCTCAGAATCAGTGACAAAGATGGAGAACTCAAAGGTTTTGCAGGTACCAATGCCTGTGTTTCTCATCCCCTAAGCCATCAGATGTCTCCTTTGGATCCCACTGCTGCCACCAAACTGGTACAAAACAAAACTGAGTAAATTTTAAACATCTTATCGGCTTTATTCAACAGTTCATGAATCAGGCAGCATCCAGTCTAGCAGAGAGAAAGGAGCTCCAAGGAGCTGTACAAAATGAAAGACTTTTATAGGCAGAAGGGAGCAGGAACAAGGAAATTACACTACACCAAAAAGAGGGCTGGTTACTGCAAGGTTACCTTCCTTTAGGGGATGGCAGGGCTCTATTAGGAAGGTGACCTACCTGCTGCTCATCAGGCGATTCCCAATTGACTGGTTTATGATTCTATTCCTGGGAGGGCAAAAAGTCTAATTAAATCTCGGCTTGTTGATGTGAGACTTAGGCTAAGTGGCTCTATTAGGGCCTGGTGTCTTGTTTTATTATTTTATTTATTTATTTTTTTTGTGAGGGAGATCAGCCCTGAGCTAACATCCATGCTGATCCTCCTCTTCCTTTTTCCTGAGGCAGACCAGCTCTGAGCTAACATCTATTGCCAATCCTCCTCCTTTTTTCCTTCCCCAAAGCCCAGGTAGATAGTTGTATGTCATAGTTACACATCCTTCTAGTTTCTGTATGTGGGATGTAGTCTCAGCATGGCTGGGGAAGAGGTGCGTCGGTCACGCCCGGGATCCGAACCCAGGCCGCCAGTAGTGGAGCCTGCGCACTTAACAGCTGGGCCTGCCCTGGTGTCTTGTTTTAAACACATTACTTCTGCTGGTCCCTGATTTCCCCAGTTACACCCCAGCTGTCCCTTCATTGACCATTGTTAGTCACACACCCACTGCACCTGCCTCCAGTCCTTCCCCCTCAACACCGTAATCTCACACACAGCTCCTCCCGACACTATCATGACGTCTCCCACCACACGTCCCCTATACTTTCCACACTGCCAGCAAGATGCTTCACAAACACCACAACCATTTATGTCCAATGGGCTTAGAGGTCTAACCGTGCACTGGGAATCAGGAGTCACAGGGTCTGTCACTTGGCCTCCAATCACCTACTGTACCCCAGCTGAAGGGCTTACCCTGCAGAGAGACTCAGTTGTAGCCAACTCCATCGAACAACATCTTTGCCCCAGGCTTCCTTCAAAATGCTCCACCCACTTTCTGCCCCAACTGCTCCTTGAGGGGTCATTTTGGGGTAGCCTTCGAGGCCACCTTGGTGATTTTGTGCCCAGGCACAAACGGCTCTTGGCCGACAAACACTTTAACCATACCCCCTGAAATCATATAGCACAGGTAACCAGTGAATGGGTGCAAATTATTTTACCTCAAGACACCTAAGGAATATTTCACACCAGGAGCATCCACTTTTGGGTTTCACTGTGGGCTGATATCACAAGGCTCTCACCCAGTGAGCGTCTCTCTTCCCCAGCTCTCTGAGCAGCTTTCTCCAGGCTATATTGTGCAACGCACTATTGTTTCTCTCTCAGCCTGCTTCCCTCAGGTCGCAGGTCCCCTGAGTTTCCTGCCCTGACAGGCTACCACCAACCCATAGAAACAATGTCAGTCCTATAGCACTGGGTGTTCAGTTCTACTAGGATTGACTGACTGGACTGGGCACAGATGCGGTGGCCCTACCCACACAAAATCAGGAAACTGAGGCAACTAAGAAGTATCAACAACCTTAACAGAACATGGACAACAACTCCATAGGAACATATCCTAACCCCTGAACAACACTCTCATGAGTCTCTCGCCTAAATGGTTTTAGAAAATGGCCTGGACCTAGACTGTCTACACCGGCCAAGGAAGGAGGGGTTGGTGCCTTTCCTAGAACCACACTTGCTGAGTGTACATCAACAGAGAAGTTCAAACCTACCTTCACCAAATGGCCCAAGAGGTTAAAATATTGCATAATATTACCCAAATCTTTGAATAGATACCAAAGGCCCCCGAGGTCACTGACCTATTTTCATGGCTGGTCTCTCCAAGTTGGGGACAATGGAAATGGACTGGATTTTAGACTGTTGCTTGTATAGTCATAGGATTTGTTACTATAGCCCTCGTCGGATGTTTACTCTCTTGGCTACAACTTGCCCTACCCCTAATAACTCCATTAATTACACTTATTAAATATACCAGGCAACTTAAAATTAACCAATACCCTGATTAACTTAAAAAATTCAAAATTTTTATGTGGAAAATCTGCTTAACATAGAATACACCGTTTTAAGTATTTCAAAGTATACATTTCTGTGGCTTTTAGCACAATGATTATGTCGTGTGGCTATCACCACTATCTAATTCCAGAACATTTTCAACACCCCCAAACAAACCCATACTCATTCACAATCTATTTTCTGCTAACCCAAACCCATGGAAACAACTCATCTGTTTTCTCCCCCTATGGATTTTCCTATTCTGGACATTTCATTCAAATGGCATCCTGTTATCTATTGCCTTTGTGGATGGCTTCAGTGAGCACACATGTTTCAAGATTCACCCATGGCCAAGCATGTAGCAGTACTTAATTCTTTTTTATGGCTTATAATATCCTATATTATGAATAGGCCACATTTGGTTTATGCAGTGATAACTGGATAGAAATTTGGGTTTGTTTCACTTTTGGACCATTGTGAACACTGTTGCTTTGAATGTCTATGGGCAAGTTTGCTCTTTTGGACATATCTACCATGGGCCTCTCCAGGTCAATGGTAATTCTAAGTTTAAGATTTTAGAAAATGCCAAGCTGTTTTCTGCAGTGGCTGCATCATTTTACTTTCCCACCAGCAATGTATGTGGGTTTCCCTTTCTACACATCTTTACCAACACTTGTTATTTTCCATTATGTTGAATATAGCCTTCATTTTGAGTGTGAAATAGTATCACATTGTGCTTTGAATTTGTATTTTCCTAATAATTAATGATACTGAGCAACTATCTTGTGCTTATTGGCCATCTATGTATTTCCTGGAGACATGTCTATTCCAGTTGCTTACCCTGTTTCATTGACTTGTCTTTTATAATTGAGTTCTAAGAGATCTTTATATATACCCAATATAAGAGCCTTCTCACGTATATAAGTTGCAAATAGTAGGAGACTTCAAAGACCACTTTTAACGGATAGACTATCCATACAGAAAATCAGGAAATAGCAGACATGAAAACATTAAATACTAAATGGACCTATCAGACACACACAGAATATTTTACTGGACAGCAACAAAATGTACACTCTTCTCAAGAGCACACAGACTATTTTCC
Source organism: Diceros bicornis minor (assembly GCF_020826845.1). Lineage (NCBI taxonomy): Eukaryota > Metazoa > Chordata > Mammalia > Perissodactyla > Rhinocerotidae > Diceros > Diceros bicornis. The sequence continues at coordinate 67,129,070 of NC_080753.1, read as the reverse complement.
AGAACAGATCACATGTTAGGTCACAAAACAAGTCTTAACAAGATTAAAGAAGACTGAAATAATACCAAGTAACTTTTCTAAACACAATGGCATGAAACTAGAAGTCAATAACAGAAGGAAAACTGGAACATTCATAATATGTGGAAGTTCAACAAAAACTCTTAAACTTAAAAGTAGATCAGGGTGCAGACAGGTGCTGTAGTGGTTAAGTGCATGTGTTCCGCTGCTGGCGGCCTGGATTCGGATCCTGGGCACGCACCAACCCATGCTTGTCAGGCCATGCTGTAGTGGCATCCCATATAAAGTGGAGGAATATGGGCAAGGATGATAGCTCAGGGCCGGTCTTCCTGAGCAAAAAGAGGAGGATTGGCATGGATGTTAGCTCAGGGCTGATCTTCTTCACACACAAAAAATGTAGATCAAAGAAGAAATCAAAAGGGAAATTAGAAAACAGCTCAAAACATACAAAAAGAAACAATAGGGACCGGCCGGGTGGCACAAGCGGTTAAGTGCGTGTGCTCCACTGCGGCGGCCCGTAGTTCGCCGGCTCAGTTCCCGGGTGCACACCAACGCACCGCTTGGCAAGCTATGCTGTGGCAGCATCCCATATAAAGTGCAGGAAGATGGGCACGGATGTTAGCCCAGGGCCAGTCTTCCTCAGCAAAAAATAAAATAAAATAAAATAAAAGAGGATTGGCAGATGTTAGCACAGGGCCAATCTTCATCACACACACACAAAAAGAAACAATATGGGCCGGCCCTGTGGTTTAGCGGTTAAGTGCGTGCTCTCTGATGCTGGTGGCCCGGGTTTGGATCCCGGGCACACACCGACGCACCGCTTCTCCGGCCATGCTGAGGCCGCGTCCCACATACGGCAACTAGAAAGCTGTGCAACTATGGCATACAACTATCTACTGGGGCTTTGGGGCGAAAATAAATAAATAAATCTTTAAAAAAAAAAGAAACAATAAACACACCAAAACTTATAGGCTGCAGCAAAAATAGTACTAAGAGGAAAATTTATAGTGATAAACTTGTACATTACAAGAGAAGAAAGATGTCAAAGAAACAACCTGACTTACAACACACAGCATTAAAAAAAGAAAAAATGAAACCCAAAGTTAGCAGAAGGATGGAAGTCACCAAGAGGAGAGTGGAAAAAAAATGAAAGACAGTATGGACGATTAATAAAAGTAAAAGTTGAGTTTTGTAAAAAATAAAATTGAGAAACCCTTAGATAAAATATCTAGGAAAACAAAGAAAGATGACTCAAACTAAATCAGAAATGAAAGAGGAGGCATTGCAACGGATGCTTCAGAAGAAAGAGATCAGAAGAGACTATTCTGAACTAGTGTACACTCATAAATTGCATAACCTAGACAAAATAGATAAATTCCTAGAAACAACCTACAAAAGCTGAATCATGAAGAAATAGAAATCTTGAACAGACCAGTAACAAATAAGCAGACTGAATCAGTAATCAAACACCTCCCAATGAGAAGGGACTTCTCCACTCTGCCTGACCTTAGCCAGCCTGCCCCAGTGCCAGGCTGACTCCTGTGAACCTAGCTGGCTCCCTGCAGGCTTCTGCAAATCCAGGCCCCTGGCTCACCCTGGAGCATACCAGCTCTGGCGGCCCCAAGCAGCATCCCTGACACCAGGCTCCCACCAGGCTCCTGGGAACCCAGGGCCCCATCTCAGCCTAGGAGCTGCCATCTTAAACAGCCCAAGGTGGCTCTTGTGACCACAAGTGGTATCCTTGGCACCAGGCTCCTGGTGGGCTTTGGTGAATCCAGACCCTGGCTCACCCAAGGTCCTGCGTATGTCAGGCAGCCACAGGCAGCATTCACAGCCACAGGCAGCTTCTGTAACAGGGCAAACCCAAGACCCCAGTGGGCTCCCACAAACCCAAGACCCCAGGTCACTCCAGCACTTGCTGGCTCCAGCAACCCAGGTAGATTCCATGACACCAGGCTCCCAGGGGGCTGCTGGGAACTCAGGCCCATGGATCACCACACCACCTGCCAGTTCCAGCAGCTGTAGACAGCTCTTATGGAACGAGGCTCCTTGCAGGCTCCCACAAAACCAGGCCCCCAGTTTACCCAGGTGCTTGCTGACTCAGGCGGCCCCAGGCAGCTCCCATGGCACCAGGCACCGGCAGGTTCCCATGAACCCAGGCTTCCATCTTGATCCAGTGCCTGCTGGCTTCTGCAGCCTCAGGCAGCTCCTGTGGCCCCAGGATCCCAGCAGGCTCCCAGGAATCCAGACTTCTGGCCTACCACAGCACAAGCTGTCTCTCGTGGTGCCAGGCTCCTGGCAGTCTCCCATGAACCAAGGCTCTCAGCTCATCCCAGCACTGGCGAACTCTCATGGCCCTGGATGACTCCTGTGGCTGCAGGCTCTCAAAGAGGACCTGCCAAAACAGGCTCCAGTGGGGCTACTCATGATCTCAGGGTCCCAGCTGTGCCCAGGGCCAGACACAATACCATAGACCCAAGCTTTCCACTCACCCCAGTACCAGGCTGTCCAAGGACTCCAGCAGCAAGCTTGCCCCTGGACACCACCAGATGGCCTACCCAGGACCCCTAGATGGGATGACTATGAAGGCTTTGGTTTGCTAAAGCCAGTCTGTAAAGGGTGGAAGAGGTGCCTACTTCCTCAAATTTGCAGACACCAATGGAAGGCCACAAGGATCATGAATAATCAAAGACTCATGACACCACCAAAGAAAAAGAATAAAACTCCAATGACCGACCAAGCAATGGAGATATAGGAACTATGACACAAAGGTTTCAGAACAACCCTCTTTGAGAAATTCATAAAACTCTAAGGAAACATTGATAGACTACTAAATGAAATAAGGAAACAGTGCATGAACAAGTGAGAAGTTCATTATAGAAACAGAAATCATTAAGGAAAAACAAACAGAAATCCTAGAATTGAAGAACACAACGACTGAACTGAAGAATTTAATAGAGAGGTTCTAAATCAGATTCAACCATGTACAAGAAATAATTAGTGAACTAGAAGATGTGTCATTTGAAATCATCCAGTCAAAGAAACAAAAAGAAAAATGGTACTGCATAGGAATGGGGAAAGGCAGTGTGAATTATGGGATACCATGAAAAGAAATAGATAAGCATTATTAAAGTACCAGAGAAGACAGGGATAAAGGAAAAGAGCGTTTACTTAAAAAAAAAATAGCAGCTTGTATCACTATGAGTTTCCCTCTCAGGACTGCTTTTGCTGCATCCCATATGGTTTGATATGGCATGTTATCATTTTCGTTTGTTTCCAGATAGTTTTTGATTTCTCCTTTAATTTCATCAATGATCCATTGGTTGTTCAGTAGCATGTTGTTTAATCTCCACATTTTTGTCACTTTCCCAGTTTTTTTTTCATGGTTCATTTCCAGTTTCATAGCCTTATGGTCTGAAAAGATGCTTGTTATGATTTCAATCTTCTTAAATTTATTGAGGCTTGCTTTGTTTCCCAACATATGGTCTACCCTAGAGAATGTTCCATGCGCGCTTGAGAAGAATGTGTAGTCAGCTGTTTTTGGATGGAGTGCTCTGTATATGTCTACTAGGTCCATCTCGTCCAGTTTTTCATTTAAGTCTAATATTTCTTTATTAACTTTTTGTCTGGATGATCTATCCATTGCTGTAAGTGGGGTGTTAAGATCCCCTACTATTATTGTGTTGTTGTTGATTTCTCCTTTTAGGTTTGTTAATAGTTGCTTTATGTACATTGGTGCTCCTATGTTGGGTGCATATATATTTATAAGTGATATGTCTTCTTGATGTAGTGTCCCTTTTATCATTATATATTTCCCTTCTTTGTCTTTCTTAACCTGTTTTATCTTGAAGTCTACTTTGTCTGATATGAGTATGGCAACACCTGCTTTCTTTTGTTTGCCATTAGCTTGGAGTATTGTCTTCCATCCTTTCACTCTGAGCCTGTGCTTGTCTTTAGTGCTAAGATGTGTTTCCTGAAGGCAGCATATTGTTGGGTCTTGCTTTTTAATCCATCCTGCCACTCTGTATCTTTTGATTGGAGAGTTCAATCCATTTACATTTAGGGTAATTATTGATATATGAGGGCTTAATGTTGCTGTTTTGTCACTTATTTTCTGGTTCTTTTGCATTTCCTTTGTTTCTTGTCCCATTTGTTTTGGACTGCCAATTCAGTTTGGTTGTTCTGTCTTATCATTCTTCTAGTTTTCTCTTTGTTTATCATATGTGGTTTTGCTTTGATTATTTGTTTAGTGTTTACCTTGAGGTTTGGGCAAAAAATCTTGTGTATGAGATAGTCCATTATCTGATAGCCTCCTATTTCCTTATACTAAGTCAATTCAGTCACTTTCCTCTTCCCCTTAAGTGATACAATAAGTTAGGAAACAGATCTGTTGACAAACACAAAAAAGCTAGATCTAGCCTCAGCCTGAGGGACAACAACATAAGAAACTAGTGGAGAGGAAACATTCTTCTCAAACCACAATGAAACAGTCACCACAATGGATTGTGTGCTAAGCCACAGTGAAATCTCTAAAGAGTCCAAAAATCAGAAATCTATAAGTAACCATATTACGGGACCTTAAAGCAATAAAAATAAAAAATAATCACAAAATATTGGCTCCCCTCCCCCAACCTATACACTTGAAAATCTGTCCACACCCTTCTAAATCTCTCAGGTTACAGAGAGGATCCAGACAGACAGGACAAACTCTTTAGAAATGAGCAGCACTGAGAGCAACATGAGCCAAATCCATGGCGTGGAGACTAAGGGACAGAAGAGACACAGCCTCCACTGCAGGTATCAGGGAATATCAACTCTACATGAAGAAGCTGAGCACTTCCCTCCAGGAGCCAGAATAACACCACAATAAAACCAACAACAGCAGAATGAAGTGAGGATTCACGAGGCAGGAAAAACAATGCAGACCTAAGCAATGGAGTTAAGGGCTGGCTCTCTGGAAAGACTTGTACCAGTGAGAAACCTTGCGCAGTCTGAGCAAGAGGAACAGACAAAGGCACCAAACTGTACCATCAGGTACAAGAAACTACCGAAACTGCTTTAACGTGATAGGAGAACATAGTGGATAACTCTGACCAAGACATCAGCGGTCCTCATCTGGAGCTGTCCTTCCACCAGAATGCATCTGGAAACACGCAGGATGGGTTTTGTTTCTTGTTTTGTGTTGTCCTAATGGTTGTTGCCCTGGGGGGTCCCGGAGATCCTGAACAGCCAGTCACATAGAGCCGTTTCCCTCCTGAAGTGTTACTGACATCTGGGAAGACGAGCACTGATCCAGATTAAATGAACTATGTGGTAGGGAAATGTTTTCCATGGATGTATAACAGGCAAAAGATGGTACCCTCAATACATAAGGAATATTGAGAAACCAATGTTTACAACTACTAAACTGTAAGAGAGCGGGAAAATCAGAAACATAGCCAATAAACACACCAAAAATATATCCAACTTATTCGTACAGGTGGAGAAATATGCATGTAAAGCACAGGGAAGAGTTGAGGAGATTACACACCAAATTTTACTACCAACAAGGAATAAAAGTTGGGAGGTAGGTGAGAAATAGGAGTTTTTACCACTTCTTACCTTATATATTTCTGTAGTGCTTTAATACTTACAAAAGAGAATGTACTCTACTCAAAAAGATGTTTAAAATTTTAAAGAAATTATTAAAATGTTCAAAATGACTTCAGTTCATGGATATTCATTAAAACACAAATGGAAAGAACCTCCCCATGACTTTAAGAGTCTCCTATAACTTTTCTAATAGTTACTATGTCGATTTTATTTCACATTTAGATCCTAACTCATTGGAATTTACATTTGTGTGAGGGATGCAACAGAAGCTGATTTTCTCCTGTTCAAGTGGAAAAACAAGGATCCAGGCACCGTTCATTGTGTAGGTCTGGTTTTCCCAGCAGACCTGCAATGCCTCCTTTCCCAGCGGCTAAACCTTGACAACTACCGCTGCCTCTCGAGCACCCTAGAACTGGCGGGGTGAGCTCTGCAGCCTGGGCTCCCTGTCTGCAAGGGGCAGCTACCAGCAGAGCCTTCTCCCAAGACAGCAGCAGGCATGCTGCACAAAGAAGTGGTCAGTGGCATTCTGCTGCATAGCAGGAAACCCCTCATGATGAGCAGGCAGTGGGGGAGCCCCGAGCACAGGCACTGACCTCGGCGGGGGGCACCAGGCTGCTAAGGCAGGGAGCCCCCTCCCTTCAGCTCGTCCAGCTCCTCCTGCAGCGTGTGCACCTGGCTGTCGGCAGCTGCCCCTCTTCAGCTCGCCATTCTTCTCCACCTGCTCCCACAGGTGGCACCCGTGCTCCTGTTCCCCTGGGAGCAGAAGCAGTAGGAGTGCAGCGAGTTGAGGAGTTCTTGGGCCCCCAGTGCTGACAGGATGACCTTTCTGAGAGACGTGGGGCCGGTGTTGCTGTGCTTGCTCTGCACAGCTTCTGTGTCTGGCTTTAAGGTGACATCTGTTGGAGGGTGGAGGGGCTCTGGGAGGCTTTCTGAGGCATCATTGTGAATGATGAACTTGAGGGTTCTGGGCCAAGCCCTAGTCAGGCACAAGGCTGGTCCCTCTGCAGCTGGGCTCCACATCTCTCTTCAACCTCTTTCGGTCAACAGCCTCGTGGGGGACAGATGACCTTTCTCGAGTGTGCTCTGAGAAGAAAGTGTAAGAAAGTTGCCAGCCAATAAATCTGCACACCCCAGATCCTGAGGGATAAAGTCATCCACGGAAATGCCACTCTTACCTAAGAGACCCTGGCAGGGAAGAGGGGGGGTCTCATTGTCAGCATCCATAGCAGACATGTTTGCATCTCCCTGGCTGCCTGATGCTGTGGAGGCCACACTGTATCCTGGAGTTCCTTCCAGAGACTCTGCACCTGCTCCTGACTGGCGGCTTCTTGGGTAGCCCTGGGTGCAGGTTCACCCTGCACAGTGGCTCGCTTCAACTTGCGGGAGCCCTGCTAGGCCCTCAGGTTTTCCCTCAAGGACAACGATGAACCTGCAGCTCCTTTCCCATCTGCTTCACTCGCATGTTCCTTAGGTCCCCGGTGGCCTTCCTGGTGTCCTTTCTCCTGGGGCAGCCACGGACTTCAGCCCCCCCTTCTCAGTCAGGTGGTAGATGGAGGGCACGGCCATGGCTTGAGCATGTAATACTGACCATCCAGCCTTTCCGAGAGCTTTTTTTTGGTGAAACGTTCACTACAGACGAAAGAATGCTTAGTGGGGTCTAGTCATCCCTGTGAACAGCTTTTAACCACTGAACCAGACATTGAGCCCTTTATGTGGAGCCTGCAAGGATAAATGAAAAAGTAACTAGAAAGAAAGGATTAAATGTCTACCCCTAAAATAATCAAGTATAGAAACAAAACAAGTGTTTTTGGGAACACCGACACCTGTAGCCAATTTACCCATTTAAACCTTTAGTAAAGATTTAAGAAGCACCTTCTGCTTGCAAGTTATTACTGGAATAGAAAGATGAAAGACCCACTGTCTACCTTAAGAAACTGACCATCTAAGGCAGAGGAGGAAGAAAGGTGAATACCTCCTCCCAGGCTGTGGTAAGTGCCCTGTAGGGACACAGACACTCTGGCAGATAGCACAGGATGGCATCAAGACAACAGGAAAGGCTTCAGGAAGCCTCAGAAATAGTTCCTAGAAGCTCATGGCTACCCAACCCTCCTGCTGTCCATGGGACGTAGTGCTAAAACGGCGAGGGTTGGTCCCCCTATTTCAAAGCCAGGCCAGGTGTCGGACAGCAGAGCCTCCCAGGCACTCAGCGGGGCGTCTGGCCACAGCTCTGCTCAAGTAGCTGAGGTATGCAGGACTGCCGCCAGGAGAAGGTCAGCCCCAAGGGTTGTGGTTGCGTGTTCCTCCTGTCCTCCCCTTACCAGGAGGAAAGCTGTTCTCTGTACAAAGCAACAAGCCCCTGCAAGGTACTGACCAAGACACTTCATCATCTCTTCTCCTCATTAAGGTAAATTCTCTATTTAGACCAAACTCTGCACATGGGGGTTTGGGGGGTCTCTCTCAAGGGCTTTCTGCTCCACCTGAGGTCATCTAGCCCCCCTGAGTCCGCTGTGGACCAGACCAGGTGGATACTAGGTCCTCAGGGAGTTCCAAGCAACATGACCTTCTAACCTTTCTCAATGCTTTGTGACTAGTTACCAAAGGACCACCACCTCCTTTGCCCCCAGACCATGTTAAACAATGACACATGCCAAGAGCAACCTTCACTGCAGTGCTTTGCCTCATTCTCAAAAACAGTAACAAAACTTATGGGACACAGGCTCTGAAGGAACTGTCAAGAAAGCAGGGTGGCTGACCTATGAAACAAGCTCACATTACTAGTTCTTTGGATAGATTGTAACAACTTCCGACTTAGAACAAACCACTGTAAACCTTCAATAATTCTACAGACAAGTGGCATTCAGCTCTTTCAAAATACAACAAGAACCTGCAATGCAAAACAAAAGGATCTGCCAGGAGATTTTCAAAGTAAAATGTGTTCAGTGCACTGTTTTGGGACCTCCAGTGCGGAGTCCGCAGGAAAGGACTCACTGAACTGGCTGAATTCCAGAAGCCCTCATGAAGGGAGCCAAGCCAGGGGACAGGCAAACTCCTCACCATGCTGTCGGAGCCCAAGGAAGAAGTGAAGAGAGAGCCCCTTCCCCGAGTCCCCAGGGTAAACCCCCGGGTGAGGAGTGGGCCACGCCCTCCACCACACAGGATGCTGTCAAATGCAGAGTCCACTGTCAGATGCCTCTCCAGGACTCACCTCCAGTGCAGAGCCACCTTTCCCTGCACTGCCAGGACCCGTCTAGCAAGAGCATCTGGGAGGTGCGTCCATCCCGGAGGTACAAGCGGCTTTTGCTCAGCCACATTCCTGATCACAGAGATCAAGGCAGGCTCACTGCCATCAAAAGAGCAGAAAAGTCACAGCAAATGCCAGAAGATAGTGACCTAAGGAAGAGCGTTTCCAGAATACCCTGTTTCCCGACATTGTAGGCCTCAGCCCAAATCAATGGAGAGCACGGTGGTCATGGGGTGGGACTGAGAGGGTGGTGGAGGCCATAAGGTGGGTGCTGGTGGCCATGGGGAGGCCGTAGTGGCCCGAGGCACCCAGAGCAGAGATGGTGGCACAGACCAAGGCCACACAGTGCCCGGTGCTGACTCACCTGCTGGACCGGCCCGGAGGGCCTGAGCACAGAGTGCCGCCTGCCTCAGGCTGAACCTCGAAGCAGGCTGACCAGGCGGCAGGATGGCATTGTTTTTAACTCCTTTTTCTTTTCCTGGCAGCTGCAACGTAAGTTTACTGAAATCTCAGTTTGGGAACGGTACAGTAGACTAGTAGGCAATATTTCAATGGTTTGTGGCATCTGGCCACTTAAACGTGAGGTGGCTGACTTCCAAAGGAGCATGTTCAGCAGATGTATTTCTGGTGACGTTTGTTTAAAAAAGATAAAGAATCAGACAGTGATGCACTGTTTGCTGGGGGCACACGGTGGGGGAAGGAATAGAATTATTTACTTCTCCATCTGTTCTCAGGTTATTACCGCTTACATACCTACGACCATTCCCAGGAGAGACTTGGTTAAGGTAGAAAACACAGTTTAATATCAGTCATATTACCTTAGATATGAAAGTCATCATGGTAAAGTCAGGAAAAGACATACGATGAGTGGTAATGAGACACGGAAGGCTGCTTCAAAGTAGAAAAGGTGTTTGTGTTTGAAGGCCTCTGTTGATGCTGATAAGAACATGTACGGTATTTGTAGAATGGGGTGGGGAGTTTTCTTTCTAACATGATGCTGTGCGTCCTTTTAGGGCTGATTAATGGATCAGCCTCTCCTGGCCCCTGGTGTTCTTACAGATTCGGCCTCCCTTGCCCAAGGGTTAGGCAGTTCCTGGTAGTTTTTATAGTTATCCATTCATTAAGCTACATTTCTTATTGAGCGCAAGGTTTGGTTCATGCATTGTCCTAGACCCTGGTGCCAGAGAAGTGAGCAAAACACAAAAAGCATGCCCTGGGTGATGTTCTAGATGTGACACCAATGGTGTGGCTCATGTGGGAGAGTGATGTGTGCCAGGCTGGAGGGGGGTGGAGTTGTAGCCAGGAGGGCCAGGAAAGGTCTCACTGCAGAGGTACATTTTGAACAAGCTCCAAAAGCAGTGCAGGAGGAAGAGCAAGTGGCCTGCTCTGGGAGCAGCAAGGAGGCCAGTGTAGCCAGGGCACAGCCGGTGACAGCAGCAGGAGCTGAAAGCAGAGTTGTGATTTTGGCCCAATCGTCGGCCCTTGTTGGTCATAACGAGGACTCGGGCATTGATTTATTCTGAATGAGATGGTGACCCTTTGGAAGGTTTTGAGAGCAGGAGTAACATGGCTGGACATAGGTTTAGTAGACTTGATCTGGCTGCTCTGTTGAGAACATATCACAGAGGGGCCGGGGCAGAGGCAAGGAGACCAGTTAGGGTGCTGTTGCAATAAGCCAGGCAAGAGGCCTTGGAGATGTAGGTCAGGGTGGGGAGAGGAGGTTGAATTCTGGGTGTGTTTGGAGATCGAGACAGTAGGACTGTGTACAGATGGGAAGTGGTGAGGGGTGGGGCTGGGGAGGGAGGACTTGAAGTCGGTGCTGAGTTTATGGCCTGAGTCAAGAAACTTAGCTGAGGAGACTTGGAGAGGTCCTGCTTGGTGGGGAGCTGTGGGAGTTTGGTTTTGGCTGAGTTGACTGTGAGATTTATAGTTTGTCTGTGGCTCTTTTCCACGAGAGGAGAGCAGAGAATGGCCACCTGGAATCTGTCGTATGAACTCCCTGTGCCCCTCCCAGGCTCCCTCCTGGCACAGACATCCTATGGGAAGGCCTTGGAGTGGAGGTTCCTCTGTGCCAACTTTCTTGGGTGTTCTGGCCTGTTTGCACTGCCCCTCCCTGGGTTTGTCACCTTGAAAAGATTTACTCACTTAGTGGAGCCTCAGGTTTTCAAAAGTTAAAGTTTATGTAATCAGTGGGCTTGAAAAGCAGTATAAAATATTTCCAAAGACGCAAGAAATAGGTAAATTTAAGAAAAAAAAGATTCTAGTATTACATTGTATGTGTTAAAAATTCTTGTTTCCCTTTCTGCCTCCCCTGAGCGTGTGTAGTCATATTGTTAGTTCTGTTCTTTTCCTTGTGATGCAGTATTTTCAAATGGAATTCCAGGGCTTACAATTGCACAGCAAGTTGTAATATGATTGTTTATAAAACAATGTCTTTCCACGGAAATAGTTAATTAACATTATTTTCTGAAAGTAATAAATACATGTGGCTTTTCTTGTTGAACTAGAAAAATGCTTTACAACTTTCTTCTCTCCTTTCCATTAAAGTGTAGGTTTGTGTGAATTTGCTGGATTCTTCAAACACTGGGTTTGCCATTTACAAGGTCACTGTGGTCCAAAGCAACGTGACTGGGAGCAGAGGCCTGGGGTCAGGGCCTCTAAGATAAGCCCCCCTTGAGCCTGCACTGAGAAGTACTTGAGGCCCACACGTTCTTCCTGGGTGTCCTCCCTGCTCATACTCACTGCAGAAGGAGCCTTTCTGCTGAGAGAAGCTACAGAGCCCTGGAAAGCTGGGAAGGCACCTGCACAGGGGGAGGGAGTTTTTGCCCTTCCTGAGGTTGTCCCTTTGCTTCCCTTGAGCCTGTGTCTACACGTAGGGTGGAGTTTTGCACCCATAGTGTAGGGGCCCCGCAGAGTGTAATTTGTTCACATTGAGAAAGTCTGTGAATGTCAGGAGTTCTGTGCCTGGATTAGAGTTTATGAATTTAGGGTTCATTTGAGTTACAACATTAAACTGCATCCTGTCGAGAGTCTCCTCACTTGTGAGAGTGGAAGCTGAGAGAGGGAGCCCTTCTTTTCCTTCCCAGGTAGGGGAGGGTGTATGAGCTCCCAGAGTCCATTCCTGTGGCTGCTCAGGTATCGCCACCCTTCTGCACCAGGGACTGACCCACTCCAGGGCTTCTGTCTCTACCAGGAGAGTTTAGAATGTGTTTAACTTTCTGCATGTTGCTTTCCTTCTGTCCTGTGGGAAGCAGGCAGCTTATCTGTGCTGATCCCAATATTTGTGTTGCTTTGCTTTGGATTCCTGTATCGATTGAGCAGTGCAGCCCTATATTTCTGGTTTCCCTTAGCTCTTTGTAATTTTATTTCCTGTATGAGAAATAACATTTTGAGTTTCTTGGGATTAAAAATGTGAATTGATGGAGAGAGATAATGTCAGTAAGGCAAGAAAATTGTAGAACTAAATAGAGTTTTTGTTTTTAGGCAAAAGAATCTCAAGATGTGAAATGAATGTGTTGAAGTTTTCAGGTGCATTTTCATTTTTACATCAGTGTTTGCATGTGCTTGTCCCTAGAGAACATTGAGATTTAAAAAGCTAAAACAATGGAATTTCTATTTTAACTGATGTGAAGAAAATTAATCAAACTAATCCCACTATGTTTAAGGAGCTAATCCCAAACCCCTCTTGCATTATAATGTGCCACTGACTCTTGAAAATCCTGCCTGTGTGAGACGCAGTGGAGGACAAACTAGGATGCAGCTTGTCCTTTTACTTAGCGAGAGATATGAAAATGTCATTTCGTATGGTTACTCTTTTGTAACCGTTAGTGTGCTAAAGGAATTAAATCTTAGAATGGTTTCCTATGTACAGAAGTTTAAATTAAAGAAAAGCTATGAAATGGGAAAACATGGTATGTGTAAATTTCTCTATTTATATTAGATAAATCTGTAAGATAGAAAAGTCTAACCTCAGAAGAGTCACTGCCAACACTTCTGGGTCCCCTCCAGCCACCCCCAGTGCACAGTTCTGATCATTCTTGAGCTTCCTGTTGGTGTTTCTTTCTATAAAAACAAGCCATTGTGAATGCATATTTTTGTACGCATGTTTGTCCTTGTAATGAGCGGTCAGACTCCGCACTTTTTGATGTGTGCTGACAACTTACGCCTCTCCTCTCCCTCTTCCTCTCGTGTCCACACCTGGACAAGCTGAGGAACAAGTCCGGAGGCTCTGTTCTCTGACATTGGCTTTGGATCCAACCACACAATCCCTGTCTGTGTGCAGAAGTCTTGGCCTTGTCTCAGCCCTGGCAAAGATTTTTCACTTTGACCAAACTTTAGTCAGGCCCCTGAACCTTCTTGTATGCCTGTCTGTGCACTTCCCTGTAAAATCCAGTTTTAGCAACAACCTTGCAAAATCAGTTTAACCAGAACCCACACACGAATGTCTGATCACACTTGAGATCTGCTCAGGCTCCTCCTCCTCCTCCACCATCCCTCAGGTGGTGTCTGATCACTCTGGCCTGTCTCTGGTAAGAATCCTATTAGGTCAGGTTAGCCAGAAACCCCAACACTTGACTTTCTCTTAGTAATTTTCCATCCCCTGACCCCCACCATGCTGCCTGGCTGTGAAAACCCACTTGCCCATGCTGCATTTAGAGTCGAGCCAAACCTCATTTCTCCCCCGCTGTGAATCACATCACAGGGGTCTCTGCGTATCACAGTGGTTCTGAATAAAATATGCGTTACCATCTTTGACAAATTTCATTGAAGATTTTTTGTTTAAAACCCCAAACCACAATAAGAACCCAGGCCAGGCTCCTTTCTTTGCTCCCTCAAGCCATTTCAGAGCTGCATGTGATTCTGGCCCTGCTCTCCTCAGAGACCTCTATTATGTGAGTCATAAGACTTTTCCTAACTTCTGTGTGTGTGTGGAGGGGGGCACACACCAGCATCAGTCTCTCCATGGGAATCACAGCACTTGCCAGTGAGCAGTCATATTTTGAAAGGAATCTCTTTCTCTGAGTAGTAGGTCTCAACAGTGGGCTCAAAATACTCAGTGAACCGTGTTGTAAACAGATGTGCTGTCCTCTGGGCTTTGTTCTTCCATTTGAGAGTTGACTTTAACTTAAAGTTACCAGATGCATTACCCTTAACAAGAGAGTGAGCCTGTACAAAGGCCTGGGGGTGGATTGGATGGGGAGGAGAGAGAACAGGATCAGTTAGAGGGACCAGAGGTCAGAGTGTGAGAGAGGAGTTGGAGAAGGGGCCAGAGCAGTCGGTAACAACACAGCAGCCAGGTCAATGCCCTGTGCACCATGTCTGGGAGTCAGGATCTTCTAATAGCAGTCAGTGGGGGAGCCCCACTTTTGCTTGGATCTCTGGGGGACAAGAAGACAGTGTCTCACCACGTCTGACTGTCCACAGCTACCAGACCCTGGCCAGGGAGCATGAAGCGCTGATGCAGGAGTACCTGCACCTGCTGCAGATTGTGGAGGCGAGAAGACAGTGGCCAAGCAGCTACGGCAGCAGATCGAGGATGGGGAGATCAATATCGAGCGGCTGAAGGCAGAGGTGACTGCTGGCTAGGGGTGCAGAGGAGGCTGGCCAGGGGACACAGGGCACAGGCCCAACACCTCACACTCCAGGCTCCTGCAGGACCAGGGGGCACATGACGAGCACGGGGAGCAGCTTCCAGTCACAGCTATGCCAGCCTCGAAACTTAAATTTAGTGATGCTGGCAGAGTGGGAAGGGCTTTAGTTAGATCTGAGTTCAGATCCTACCTCTGCCACTTGACAGTTGCAACCTGGAGTACATCCCCCCAACCTCTGTGCCTCCATTCCTTCATCTATACAACAGCCTTTTTATACTTGCCTGGCCAGGTTGTGAGGATTGAGTGAGGTTATTTATGGACGAGTTTTTAGTTACTTTTCTGATGACCACATTGACTAAGCATTCCCACATTATCAGCTGGAGTCCAGGGACACAGAGTCCCGGGTAGGTCGTCATAGTGTGGGATCCTGGCTCAGTTCCAAGCAGTCGTTCCTTCTGCCTGTTGTAAGAGCTCCTACAGGGGCTTACCGCGCATGAGTCTGGAGGCCACGCTGCTCCTAGGTTAAGCCTTGTAGAAATTCACTACTCAAACTGTGGTCCATGAAGCAAGAGCATGTTGGAAATGCAGAATCTCAGGCCCTGCCCAGACCTCCAGAATCAGAATCTGCACTTTCACAACATCCCAGTCGATTGCCATTTACATTAAAGCTTGGGAGGCGCTGGCTCTCTGTCCCTTAGACGCCCCTCACCAGCTGTCTACCCCAGCACCGAATGATCTGATTGCCTCTCCCCCCTCATCTCACCATGCTCACCAGATGCTCAGAGCCATTTGGCCACATCACACGAGGACCGTGGACTCTGAGCTGAGGATGGGAAAATGGAAACATAGATTCTAACGAGGGTCGGATGCATGATTTGTAGGGCCTGATGCAAGGGAAAAATGCAAGGCCCTGGGTGGAGTCGGGGAAGTCGACCTCCCCTTCTCACAGCCCACCAACCCACCCATGGCAGACAGGTGACCCCCCAATTTCAACCTCCAACCTCCTCTAACCTCTGTGCCATGATACAATTGGTACCTAGATGAGGGGTGGGTAAGATGCCCGTGCTGAGTCACCCACCTAGTGCCAGACACTGTCTTCTCACTCTGCCCTGAGACACCATCGGGTGTGCACTGCACTCACCCTTTCTGCACTTACCCCGAGGCCCCTGCAGAGGGTGGAGGGTGACTCACAGTGGGAGGTGTGTCTTCCTGGCTGACTCAACCCATTTCCTCCCAGACAGAGGGTAGACGAGGTCATGGGTTCTGGGGTGCCAGCGTTTGGGGAGCGAGCAGCTGAGAAACCATCCCAGGGAGGCAGCAGGAGGCAGTAACACATGAGGGCTGAGGCTCCACGCCCCTGGGGAGTGCTCCATTGTTCCATCAGATGTTACTCGTGAAAACAAATTCAAAGAGAAATGATTAAGAACTTCAGGGTGGTAACTGCAGAACTTGAAGCCCCAAGCATGGGGCCTTCTGAGCATAGGACCCCATCACACGCCCTTGAAGCCAGCTCTGCCTGGAATGTTCAAAGATCCAAAGTTTCCAATTCCACCTTATGGTACCGCTGCCAAGCTCTGAACTAATGGTCACATCAGCTTGGAACTTGAGCTTGAACAAAAGTTTAAGATTCCACACACCTCCTCTACCCTGCACCAGGCACTGTCAGACAAGCTTCCTTAGTCAGTCCCCATAGCCATCTTCATAGGATCAAAAGATGAAGCAGGTTCAGAGAACTCAAGTCACCTGCCCAAGCTCACACAGCTGGGAGGTTGCAGAGCCAGGACTAGAACCCAGGTCTGAGTGTCTACTTGCCAGTCTTGCCACTCGTAGCCTCTTCTCACATGGCTCCTGGGATGAGGGCTTGTCCCATGTCTAAACCATCTGGTTCATTCTGAGATCTATCCTAGCCCTACACATATCCCTGAAGCCAAGTTGAGTCCTTGTTAGGGACCAGGGAATAGGTCTAGGGACCAGCACCAGATTAGTGGCTTCATGATCAAGCGTGTCATTCATTCACTCAATCACTCGTTCACTAACTGCCTAAGATCAGCTGACCACTGCCTCATCCTCTGCCCCAGGCTCCTCTTTCCCCATCACTTTGGGCTCCAGCCAGTGTCCCTGGTCATGAGCTGTGCACCTCTTGGCCTTGGCACATGCTGGGGCTTCTGTTTGGAGTGCTCCTGCCACCCCCACGCTTTCTTGCCTGGTGGAATCCTACCAAGCTCGAATGCCTCCTCCTGGGGACTCTCATCACAGAATGTGCTCCACGTCCCCTGCTCCCACGGCTTTCCCACCCTCAGCATGCCACGTCAGAGCCAGGTCCTTGGGTGTCTGTCCCCCATGCAGCCTGGTGGGACCTCCTTGAAGGCAGGAGTGTCCTTTATCACTGTGTCCCTTCTGCCTCGCACATAGTAGGTACTCTGTAGGGGCCTGATGAATGAATGGACATCAGGCTCTGTGGTAGGCAGTAAGAGATGGAAGTTTCTGCACTTAAGGTCTGATTGTGGTAAAGTGTGACTGGCACCATAATAGAGCTTTCGGTGTGAACCCAGGTAGAAAATGAGTCACTTTATGGCCAAAGAGGGTGCGGGTTCATGTCACATATGACCTTGAAAGGTTTCGGGGGTTGATAGGCCAGAGAAGGGGTGGGTGCAAAGGGCAGGGCCCTCTCTGGTGCTGGAGAGAACCAAACTGGTCAGTTTTGAGTGAAAGTGTGTGTGTGTGTGTGTGTGTGTGTGTGTGTGTGTGTGTGTGTCAGTGTGGCAGCAGAGGCCTTTTTGGTGGGAATTTGGAACAACGTTTCCAACTGAGTACATTACTCTCCAGGGCAAACGATTTCTTTAAACAAGACTTTAAAAGATCAGCTTGGTAAAGCTTTCTGGCTATAGTCTCTCTCTTTCTCTCTCTCTCTCTCTAACACACACACACACACACACACACACACACACACACACACACATACACACATAAACATCCTGCAGGGCAGAGGGCAGCTGTGTGCTCTGGAGGGGCTCCAGGAAGGTGAAACAGAGCACATTTCCCAGGAAGTAGGCCATCAGGTAGGCAGGAGGTGCCAAGGAGACAAGTAAGTGATGAGTGACGCCCATGACAAAGACAGAGTGTCTTAGAACATCAGAGCTGGGAGGGATCTGAGAACTCTGATGTCCACAGAAGAGGAAGGGACTTATCCAAGGTCACTCCAAGGTCACTTCCAGCGCTGGAATCCAGGCTTAACCTTGGGTCTCCTGGCTTTAGATCCTTGACCTGTACCTGCCCCACAACTGATTCCTTCCTTGCTGGGGAGATGGGCCATCTAAAACGTGCATGTTCAGGAACCACTGTGTCACCTGGATGGCGTCAAGCTCTCATGGTCCACCTGATAGCCAGAAAACTTCCTCAAACCCCATCCCACATATTCCTGAGGATTTTCAGGGTCTTCCATTTTCCTAGCCATGTCTGGTTTCCAATTCTGCTCTCCTGACTTCTAATATCACTTCTCACAGTGGCTGTCTTCACTCAGTCTTGACTGCTCCTTGCCCCCGTGTGGTCACTCCACGTGCCCATCAGGTGGAGCTAGATTCTGCTGCAATTATTAACAGCCTCCGAATCTCAGTGGCATAAACAACAAAGATTGCTTTCTCTCTCACATTGTGTGTCCATTGTGTGTTCTGCTCCACAACATTCTCACTCAGAGACAGGGACTCAGTCTGATGGGGCTCCACCATCAGGAAATTCACCAGTCCCATGGCAGGGGAAGGATCATGACAAATCATGCCTGACAGCTCTGCTCATGTTTCACTGGACAAAGTGAGTCACATGACCACACCCGGACTTCAGGGTCCTGGGCTGTACAGTCCTGCCTTGTACCAGGAGGAGAACCAGAGTATCCAGGAAAGCCCTAATGACACCCAACTGGCTCCTCCTTCAGTCCCCAAGCCCCTGACACCAGCCAAGTATGGACCAGACTTTCTGAATGGTTTAGATACAGTCAAGGGGTTTTCCAGTACTGAAACAGAAAACAGCTTAAATGTGAATAGAAGACATACCTGCCCTCCTGTCACTCAGCCTTTCCTGCTACAGGAATCTCTTGCTGACCTCCTCTCCTCACACTGGCCTCTCTCCACACGCTCCCAACTGCCATTTTGTTGGTGGTGGGGGTGTTCATAATCCCTCTATCTCCCAAGACCCTCGTCCCCGTCCAGTGATGTGCTGGAGCTGGCTCATACCAACTTGCAAGTCACTTGTGAAATTTTCAAGAATCTTGTAAGCTTGTTATTCACCCTTCGGTAGCTTAAAATGGGCCAAGGTAGGAATGTTTACACCATGGAAATCGGCCGGTGCTACCAGTCAGAGTTTTTATTTGAGAGAGCTGGTGGTTAATCATTTAACAATATACGATTCTCTATACATTTTTTCAGGACCAGCTAAATACTTTGCTGGGCCCAGTGCAAAATGAAATGCAGTGCTCTTAAGAATTTCAGGGCAGCAACAGCGAAGCTTTAAACCAGGTATTAGGCCCTTCTAAGTGGGCTGTTCACAGGTCACACTTCGAGGACATCGGCCCTGTCTCTACTCCCTCTATATTCTCCAGCCCTGGAGCCTCCACCCATAGCCATCTCTTCCTAGAGGTAATGGGAGATGACACATAAACAAAAGTCTGCACAAAATTTATTAAGCAAAACTATCCAGCTTTGCTCAGTCTCTTCTCTCCCACCTAACAGGCCTCTTGGACCTCATCTTTTGTAACCAGAAAGCTCCAAGGACCATCTAAAACAAAGGGAGCATCCTCCTCTGAGAAGAATCCTCCCCTCCTCTAGAATCTTCAGTTTGGCACCATTTCATTGTTTTAATAGCTATTTTTCTCCCATTTATGATTGGAAGTAAGTTGGGACTGCTCAAGCAACCCTAGAAGGCAGGGTAGGAGTTTAGAGATGGTCGTGGTATTTTCCTGGCTTGGAAGCACTCAGAATCCTGGAAGCCTGACTCTGCAAGAAACTGCAGAGATCTTAATTCAGGGTTTAAGGTAAAACTGTAGCCAAGGAATCAGGTTTGCAAACCAACTTTGACATGGAGAGGGCCGCCTTGACCCCTCCCCAGTCAGCCCCTCTGCAGGGCCCACTCTGTGCCTTGAGTCCTGTTTCCCATGTTCCTCCTGCCATCCTCACCCCTGCTGCCCTGCACTCAACACCCTGTCGTACTCTGCATCTTTGTTCACACTATCCCCTCTGCTCCAATTCCTTCCATTCTATAACACACCTGCTGGGCTCCTTTTTGTGTGTGTGAGCAAGATCAGCCTTCAACAAATATCCACGCCAATCCTCCTCTTGATGCTGAGGAAGACTGGCCCTGGGCTAACATCTGTGCCCATTTTCCTCCACTTTTATATGGGATGCCACCACAGCATAGCCTGACGAGCGGTGCATGGGTGCAGGCCCGGGATGAGAACCCCAGGCCGCCAGCAGCAGAGCGTGTGCACTTGACCACTACACCACAAGGCCAGCCCAATTGGGCTCCTTTTTTGTCCTGCTAAACCTCTGAGTAGCGCTTGTGGCTTCCATGGTGAGACCCTCCCACTGCAGGAGGTGTGCACCTCTGGTCTGGCCTCACCTTGTTGGAGTGTAAGTTACCTCTGTGGGTATCTGACCCGCTTCTTAGGCTGGAAGCTCCTCCAGGGAAGGGATCTGACTTATCCACCTCTGGCTGTGTTTCACCCGTGCCCAGCATGGTGCCCACCACAGAGACTCCATCAGGACATGCTGACAGGATTGGCACAAAGGGAGACAGAGATGGGCATCTCTTAGGCTTGGAACAGGTCAGAGGGAATCGAGAATGAAGGAGAGAGAACTGAGTTGTGTGGCAGCTGTTTAAAAAGAAAGAAGTACAGAGATCTTTAGCAAAACCTTGACTGCTAACAAAAGAGAGAAAACCATGGACTAATTCCTCCGTCAATGACTGCACTGACTAAATGAATTCTGGATTAAAGACACTGTCTCTAGAGAGGGGAGTGGGGTGGGGCAGGAGCCAACGAGCAGTGCACCTAAGGGGTGTGGCAAACGAGGGTTCGACTGTGATGGGCCAAGAAGGCCAGACTGTGTGGTGGCAAGTGGGCAGGGTTCAGCTGAGATGCCAGGCATTGGGCCAGGTTGGGCAGCCAGAGCTAGACTGTAGCCAGAGAGTTGGGGTATAAGCCAAAGTCCCAACTCTCCATGACCATCGTTGACAAAGGTCAACTGAGCAGGCTTGGATGTTAGCCAAGCCAACCCAGATCCAAAGCAAATGCATCCCCAGAAAGGACCTGCAGGATAAGGGAAAGGCAGCCTCTGTGATGTCAGTGGGGCTGGGGCTCCTCCCGCCAACCTGATACTGGCTCGTAGCAGGGGTGGGCCATGTCCCAAGGCTTCTGCAGGGTCCGAAGGTCACAGCTTTCCAGAGCTTTGCCTACCCGGCCCGATCCTTAAATTAGGCTCCCAGACTGCCAGTGCTGCTTTTGCAGGGAGCAGAGAGCCTGACCTGACTGCATCTGGTTTTTGCTCTGGTCCCTGGGGAGTAGGTGTCCTGTAGATGTCTCTGAGAAGAGCGCCATCAGTTTAACATACAGACTACATTTACACACACACACACACACCCTGCCATCCTAAAGAGAAAAGAATACCGCGTGCAAATCCCAGAACTGGCCAAGAGAGCAGACTGGGATGGGGGTGCTGACATGAGGGCAGTGAGGGTGCTGACTGGGCATCCACGAGTCTCTGAGCTCTCCACAAGCGTGTGTGTGTGAGTCCCTTAGCTCTTTAGAGTTCAGATCCAAGAACAGCCATTATTTCATGTGCCAAGGTTCTCAGAGAATTGAAAAAACAGAAAAGCCTGCATCAGCCCTGAATATTTCTCCATTAGATATTTTCAGCAGCTCTTCAAGCACAGGCCGGGGTAGTTTTAGCAACCCGAAAGTGGAGATTGGTTAACTGTCCCATTTTGCTCTCAAAGTGCTCCATAGGCTCAATGGTCAGAGCCCATTCATCCTGCAGTTCAGCAAGTGGTCTTGAGGGGACAAAGCCACATGCCCTGAAAAGGGAGGCGAGTTGGCTCTGTGGCATGTTTGTGATTTCCTGAGCTACTATCTTTGGACGTCTGCCACACAGCTCAGGGTTGTCTCTGCGCCCACTCAGCACCTTCCACCCCCTGCTCTTATTGTACTCAGTGAGACCCCAGGGTGGGGGTTTGCCCTCAGTGCACAAACTGCTGGGAGAGGGCACAGTCCCCTGTGACAGCTCCCCAAGGAGGACAACACCAGGGACCTCCAACAGCCAAAGTGCTGGGTCATCACAGAGAGATGGAGCAGAGAACACACGTGGAGAAAGGGACCAGGGAGGGGCATCTGATGTGGCAGAGAAAGACAGAGACCACTGCAGGAAGAGGGGGACAGGCTTCTAGGCTGGGGCTGCCCTGACTCCCAGGGGTTTCACTCTTTCTCTCTGAGCCTGTTTGCCTGTCCACCAATGGGGTGTATGACAGAGTCCCTTTGGCTTCCATTCTGTCGTTCAGCTCAAATCCCAGACACATTGGGGAGGTTCCCAGGTCTCCAGGGTGGTAGGAGCTGAGGGTGTTGAGCAGGGGCAGAGGAGGAACATTTGGGAGGGGAGGGGGCTGCAGGAAGTAGCAAAAGTCTCTCTGGCATCCTTACAGCTCATCCTAGGAGAGGAGACTCGGGCTGTGTTCTGGAGCTGGCTGGCCGGGTAGCATGGGCGGGGAAAAGGGTGCTGGGAGGGGAGCCACAGCAATGTGGCTGGAGGGTGCTCAGAGACCCATTACCCAGCTTGGTGCTAAGCTGCCAGTGAGGAGGCATGATCCCCAGGGCTCTTTAGGTGGTGACAGGGCATGTGCTTGGGAGAATCTGGGTGTTTTTGCTTTTCTAAGTTTTCCCCCAAAAGGGGGTGGTGGAGAGCTAGCATTTACTAAGCACCTTCTCTGCACCAAGCCCTCAAATTTTCCCATTACATACAGGGGTGACCTCATTTCACCTTCATATTTTACGGGAAAGGCCTGAGGTTCAGAGATGTTAGGCATCTTGCTGGAGGTCACACAGCTGAGAAGCAGCATAAGGAGGATTTGAGCCTGCTCTGCGTGGGTCTCAAGCCCTAGCTCTTTTCACATCATCAGTGGCATTTCCTCTGAATTCTCCAGAGCCCTGAGTTCCTCTAAGATCCCTTAGGGTTACCCCAGCAGGTGGGCACTGAGGGTGCCAGGAGGGCTGGCAGTGAGAGCAGCTCCCACCCTCTGCCAGCTTCTGGGGCGTGTGACCCATGTTTACAAAAGTCTGTGTTTGGTTTAGTGGTCTGCTGTCACCATCTTGAAATTTTGTCATTTTTTAAAGAAGGGGTCCTGCATATTTTCTTTGCACTGGGCCTCACAAGTTACATAGTCCATCCCGCTGATGGGGTTTTCACATAAGGTGTCACTTGAGAAAGGTGTTTGCTGCTAGAGTCCCACCGGTGGTGGCAGCCCCTGCCCTCTCCCTGGTCCCCTCAGCTCTGCTGGACTTGGGGGTGAGGGCCCCTTGGAGGGGCAGGAACTCCGTGGCCAGAGCTTACCCTGTGCCTCCTCTGTCAGTGAGGCCATCGTGTGTTTGCACCAGATCTCTACCAAGGGCTGAAGGCCTGCGTCTCCAGCTGGCCCACTGGGGCGTGGATGAGCAGCCAGCCCTGGCAGAGGTCCCCAGGCCTCCTGCTCCGGCCTCCACCTGAGAAGTCCCTCTCCAGGGCCCACTCCTCCAGGCTGGCGGCACTTCCATCCTCCCCGAGTGTAACAGTGGCCCCTTAAAAACACAGAATCCCTCAGAAGGAGCAGAAGAGGAAAGACAAGTTGGCAAAAGCTGTTTTTCTAGGAGGAAGAGATATATTTTTAGTTTCTTATCTACATTTCCCTTTTAAAAATAATATATATGAACCCATTTGAGAAAATCTGACAATCTAGAGAAGCAGAAAATATTAAAAGCTGTATCAACCATAGTTCTGTTTCTCAAAGATAACCACTGTAAACACTTTGTTGTGTTTTCTTCAAATTTTTTCTATGCACAGATCTTGGGATTTTTCCCCGTTTTATTTACATAATGTCACACATATGAATATTGAATTTGAATCGTAATGTGTTTTTTTTTTTTTACTTAAGATTGTAGCACAATTGTTTTCTCATGCTGAAAGTATGCTTTTTGATGGCTGTATGATGCCCCAGTACCTGTGAGCATGCCATCATCCATGCAGCCATCTCCCATCC
The DNA here is from genome assembly GCF_020826845.1 of Diceros bicornis minor. Taxonomy (NCBI): domain Eukaryota; kingdom Metazoa; phylum Chordata; class Mammalia; order Perissodactyla; family Rhinocerotidae; genus Diceros; species Diceros bicornis. The sequence continues at coordinate 67,105,361 of NC_080753.1, read as the reverse complement.
TTGGCTCTTAAAGTTGTTGCAAATTTTTGTTACTAGAAACACTCATCTCTGCATCTGAAATGTTCATATGAGAGAGCGTCTCCTTGGGACAGGTTTCCAAAAGTAGAATGACTGAAACAAAAGGTAGAAGCACGGTCAAGGCTCCCACTCCGTCCACCCTGCGTCACTGCTCTCCGAGCGGGGTGAACCGCCCTGACGGCCCCGAGGGCTGCACAGCAGGACCCCTGCATTGCGCCTCTCCCACACTGAGTGTGACATTTTATTGTTCACTTTCCCTAAGTCAGAGAGCTCCACTTTTCCCCAAGGTCACAATGGGAAGCGGCCCTAGAAAGAAGAGGTCTGCACTTCCTGTAGCTACGTGGTTGAAGGTGCCGTCCCTTGGGTAGTGGAATGTCCTGTGTAAGCTCCCACTTAGAGTTTATCGCAAAGGAGGCATGCTTCTCTTTTTCAATGGAGTTTATAAGCAGAGGTTTCAGTGGACCCATCCCTGCCAATCAAGTACTGAAGGGCAGGTTTGGGGAGATTGGCTGGGCTTTCGGGGGCTGGAAGGCAGGGGACTGTGTTTCCAAGAGGTTGGGACAGAGCAGGCCAGCAGCAGACCCAAGTTGCTGAACCTTGGGAGGCATGGAAGGACAGGGACACGTGGATAAGTGGACAGGCAGCTGAGGGGACGAGACTCGGGAGGGCATGTCATGTGGGGGATGCACTGGAATGGGGGACTCAGGAGACCTGGTTCAAAGCCAGCTACTGACTCACCTTATGACCTCGGATGGGTCACTTCTGTCACTGGCGGAGCACTCTGGGAGGGAGGCCTCATGGGGGGGAAAGGGCCAAGGGGGATGTGGAGCTGCAATTCACTTACCACAGAGACCTCAGCCAACCCCCCCAAAGCTCCAGAGCTGGGTGGCCCTTCAGACCCTTCAGGCGGCGAGGCACACCACAGCACCCACAACAGCCCCCTCCGACCTTCCAATACACAGGAGTCAGACTAGTCGGGGCCCCATCTCTATAAAGATCTGTGACTCTGATGTTGTCCTGTTGCCTGAGGCCACCTATCTGGCCCTGGATAGGGCAGTGGTGCCAGAGTCATCCCCAAAGGCAAGGGTGTCTCTGGGTGGGAGGTCTGAGCCTGGCCCTGACCTCCGTGGGTGGGGCTGGGTGACCAAGGGCTTGTGGGACATCTCACCGAGCAGACCTGTTGGCCATCCTGCTGCCCATGGTCAATTTCTATCAGGAGTTGGTCTCCAGCCACCAGTACAGCCTGCAGACCCTGGCCCACTGCAAGCAGAACAGTGACTTTGACAAGCTGCTGAAGCACTATGAGGCCAAACTGACTGCAAGGAGATAGTTCTGGAGATCTTCCTCACTGACCCCATGCTCCAGCTGGCACCTAGCCCTGTCCTTGAGGGCGCATGGCTAGGGAGCCTGCTGGGGGGCCATGGCAGTGAGGGCCCCAGCTGGGAGGAAGCCACAACTGGGGGCACCAGGGGGCCATGGCCAGGAGGCCCCAGGCCCTAACAGTCCTCAGGTCTGGGCTGCCTGGAGAATGAAGTTACAGCCAGCCCCTGACCCAGTGGACCGCAGGCCTGTCCAGCCTCACAGAGCAGGCAGTGTGGGAAGGTGAGGGGGAGCTCCTGGTCCTGAGCCCACCTCCAGGCCCTTCTGCTTGCCGGCTTAGAGCCTCAAGCTCTGGGCTCTTGGCCCAGACAAGACCCTGGAAGAGCCTCCACGTTAGAGTCTGAGATCAGAAGTGCTGTGGGTGTCCGTCCTCAGCCTTGCTCATGGGAGTGCTGGGAGCTGCGAGTACCATTCTCCGTCCACTTGGTGTCTCTCTCTCCCTCTCTCCATTGTTGCTATACCTCTGACTTGTTTCATCACTGTCTCTCTCCTTGCCTTTGTCTCCCTGTCCCTCTGTCCTTCCCCATCCTTGCCTCTGTCCCTGTCCCCCTGCCTCTCCCTGCTGCAGATTCCCAGGCATATTCTGACACTGCACGAGATCCTGGCCCACTTTTCACGAGCACATCGAGCCAACAGCTTGGAGAACGCCAGGGCTAAACTGGGGGTGCTGTCTGGGTGAACTCAGCTCCCAGGTGCCCCCCCTGGTGGACAGGCCAGGGCTGAGGATGCTCCCCAGTGGGAGTTTGCTGAGCCCCAGATGGTAAAATGTCAAGTTCAGGTTAGGATCCCAAGGGGTGGGTGTTGGGGGACCCCCAGCCTGTCCCACCTGAAAGCAGGGACACGGAGCAATCTGAGGAGTTCATAGCTCAAGCCCAGGGGGCACTTGGTGGGATTGTGTGGGTGGTGTGCTGTCCCTGGCACAGATGGGGTTCGAGGAAGGGCCATGAGCACTCACGTGGGCCCGCCTGCCAAGGTGGGGATCCGCCAAGGGACTCACAGGCACTCTGCCAACTTCCTCTGTTCTCCAGTGCCAGTGTGTCACAACCTGTGGTATAGGAGCCCCAGAGGGGGTCCTGGGTGATGGGCCTTCAAGTGCCAAAGGCTGCAGTCAACAGCAGGCAGTGACATGGGTGGACAAGCCCATGACTTGGCCAGTGTCAGAGGCCCCAGCCCTCTAGTCAAGGCCCCTCTGCTGCCCCTCTTTCAGTCCCCAAAGCCCAGGGGGAAACTTCCTCTGCCGGGTCAGAAGCAGAGGGATCAGGGAGGAGGCGCCTACAACAGCACAGGCAGCAGTTGACGGTGGCCTGCACCAGGTGGTGGTATGAAGGTGAGCAGGAGGTTCAGATTCTGGGTGTGTTTTGAAGATGGAAACAACAGGATTTTCTGATGCATTAGATGTGGGGAGAGAGAAGATGGGAGTCAAGAGTGATTCGAGAGTTTTTGGTTGAGCAAGCAGAAGGTTGGAGTTGCTGCTAACCAAGATGGGGAAAGGTGCAGGAGGGGCAGGTGTGGAGGGGAAGTCTTTCTTGCTTCATTGGAGCTTTACTGGGGGCGTGTTGAACTTGAGATGGACAACAGTGGTGGAGAGGACAAGAAGGGAGGAGGACGTTTGGGTCTGGAGTGTAAGGGAGTGAGCCATTCAGGAGCCATCAGGTCAGAGGTGGTATTTAAAGTCACATGAGTGGTGCGATCACCAAGGGACTGAGTTTAGGCAGGAACGAGGTGCATACCAAGAGCTGAGCCCTGGGGTCTGCACCTTATGGAGGCCAAGAGATGATGAGCAGCCTCATACGCAGTGATGGGCTGCCAGAAGCTGCAAGGGAGTGTGGTTCTGCAGCATGTGGGGTACAGTCCCCAGCCCTGCCAACCACTCAGTGCCCTAAATGTCTTCCCGTGTCCAGCAAAAGGCAGCCAGTAGGGCCATGTCTCCCAGCCTGGCAGTGGGAGGACCAGGCTGGACTAGGGCAGAGCACAGGCCCCGGAGTGGAGATTCATTCAGGGAGCAGATGTAATCAGAGCGTGATTGTAGACTAACAGAAACCATTGTGGGGTGGGGACCCCAGTCCTCTCATACCCCAAGGAGCCAAATCCTGCACACTTCCCCAAGGAGAAGACTTGGGGCTCCAGCGAGGCTCCTCATCCCTGTGGGATGCCCTGTCCCGGTGCGGGCAGTTGCGAGGAAGGCACATGGGTGCCAAGGCATTTATCCTAAGATTCTGATCCCCTTTCCCAAAGCCTACTCATCCTTTGTTCCACCTGATCACCTGCATCTGACCTGAACACAACCTTAATGGCACAGAAGTGAGTTTTCCCATCGCCCTGACAGCAGCTCTTTCATGCTCCTCTCTCCCCTTGGGGGACTGAGGAAAGCTCCCAGCCAGGCATGAAGCCATCAGATAACCAACCCTCTCTGGCTGTGCTCAGAAACACTCCTCGCCTGGGGCTGGGTCTCTCCTACCTCTGGCCTTTGTCCCGCTTTTTCTCCTGAATCTCATCTGTTGGGCTCACTGTAACCCAGGTCGTCACTTCCAGTTCCCCCGGGAGCCTGTGGCCCTGGGAACTCCTCCCCAGCTGCCTGGACGGTGTGGCTCTCAGCACAAACTCCAGTTGGGGCTGGCAGGAGTCCTGAGCAGCTGCAGCTGGCACTTGTCTAACAGTGAAACTAGTGTTGTTACTCTGGGATCGCCCCCTTGTTTGTAGCAAATACAGCCCTCCTCAGCAAAATCCCCACCCTCGTCAAAAGAAATGGTTCTGCTTACTTTTGCTCACCTCCAAATATGAATCCCTATCCAGGGAAGTAGCATATCCTTGAAAGGTGCCTCCCTGTGCCCCGTCCCTTCCAGAAGAGGGCTAGGGCCTGGGCTGCTGAGAAGAGCATTGCTGGGAGAGACAGACTGAGGCTCCTAAGTAAGAGACCCCATCTCCATGCCCCAGTCTGATAACCAGAAAACAACGGATAATAATAGTTTTATAATAACACCTTTGCAACCAGTGATACTAGCAACAGCGATCACGGCCCTTTACTCAAGCGCCTGCCATGTGCTGGGCCTGAGGTCAGCAAGTGAAATGCATTCTCTTCCATCCTCACTCCGACCTTCTACAGGTGAGCAAACTGAGGGTCGGAGGGGCTCAGTAATTTGCTCATCACGCTGAGTTCATTAATTAGAGATGCAGCTCGACCAGTGTCATCTCTCATTGCTGGGAGGGTTAAACTGGACAGTGTCTACTACCACACACATTAACCAGCCCTCTTGGTGATCTGGTCGTGGTTGTAGAATTTGAGGCATCAGCAGACAAATAAGAGGTTTTGTGCTTTTCTTGGAGTAGGTGGGGTAATTTCTCCAGAAGCTCCTCCCCACATGATTACTAACCTCCTAAGACTCCTGAAAACCCACCAAGGCTCTTAGCAAAGTTGGTAACTCACAGGCTTCTTTTCCCACCACTGCTATTTTTTTTTTTTTTTGGTAAGGAAGATCAGCCCTGAGCTAACATCCATGGTAATCCTCCTTTTTTTCTTTTGCTGAGGAAGACCGGCTCTGAGCTATCATCTATTGACAATCCTCCTCCTTTTTTTCCCCAAAGCCCCAGTAGATAGTTGTGTGTCATAGTTGCACATCCTTCTAGTTGCTGTATGTGGGACGCGTCCCCAGCATGGCTGGAGAAGCGGTGCGTTGGTGAGCACCGGGGATCCGAACCCGGGCCACCGGTAGCGGAGCTTCCATACTTAACCGCTAAGCCACGGGGCCGGCCCCACCACCAATGCTATTTTTAAAAAGCAGTTAAATGGCGCCACCTCCTGGAGGAGGGGTGTTGCGGCAGTCAGAACAGGACAAATAAGAGAGTTGTCCTTCTTTCTAGATTAAGGAGCAAGGTGTGTCTTGCTCCCACCAAGACGTGCTGGAGCCTAATGGAGTCAGTCTTTCCGTGAGGCAGCTGGATTGCCAGGTGCTCCAAAACTAAGTCATTCCAGGGCCCAAACATTAAGGAAGCAGCTATATAACATGCAATGGGGGAGGGGTGGAGACAGTAAATGCAAAGGCCCTGAGGAAGGATGGGTGGGTGGAGTTCTATGGATGGAGATAAGGCCAGTAGTGGTGTGGGGGGCAGAGTAAAGAAGAAAGGTTGTTTCCTATACTCCTGTCCTCCCAGTTTTGCCGTCTCAGTTCCACGTGGTTCAAACTTTTAAATCAGACCTGCTTTCTAGCTGTTAATCTCCATTTACATTTCCAACACCTGTCTCCTTGGGCTATCAAAAGGATGATGGGAGATCATGCCCCTAGAGTGCCCTGCAGAGCGGGCATTCAATATGCATGCTCTCTCCCCCTTTGTGAACACAGGATCCACCTGAGAATCCTAGGCTTTCTTCTTAGGTCTGGCCAGAGGCCTGGCATTACCTTCTCGCTGAGAGGTGGGGGCAGCCTGTCTCTGACATTTTCTCTCTCCACAGGATAATGCACAATGAAGTAAATGAAACACAGAGCATCCAGGAAAACATAGCCATGGGGGGCATGATTGTCGAAGGCTGTGAGACCCTCCTGGACACCAGCCAGACTTTTGTGAGATGGGACATGGCACCCTGCCTCCTCCCACCCTCATGGTAGGCCCCAGCAGTGGTGGCACTTGGGGACACCACAAGTTGGTTTGGCTACCATGTGCCAAAATCTGCCAGCGTGATTGCAGAGTATTCCAGGGCTGCTGGAGGAATGTGACAGCTGTATGTGGATGTCGGTATCTGCACACATGGATGCAGATATTACTGGTTTTCACAGTGCCCTTCTCTCCAGATGTACACATGATTCTTCCCAGGTGCCCTTGATGTGTCTGTGGATGTCATAGTAAACACTGATATGTTCTTTTGGGGAGAGAGGAGTGGAGGATGGGGACAGATACTGATTGGTCTGGTGAATCACAAGCATGTTCAGCATCCGAGGGGAAGTCGTGTGGGTCAGTCCCTCTGTCCCTTTCTCATCATCCTTGGCCCCTTGCGGGAGGCTGTGATCACAATGGTTCTCAGGGGTAGGAGCTTGCCTTCACCCTCAGCCTCCACTCTCCTTGGGAGCGGTGTTTGAGAGGCACAGCCTTGTGAGGGGGCAGCTAGAGGCTGTGACTGAGGGGACTGACTTCCAACTCGGAGACGTTAGAGCCGCAAGGAGTTTGAGGGTCACCTCTTCAGATTCCACTTGCTGTGGGACCCTCAGCTTCTGCTTGCATGCCCCCGAGGTGACCTCCACCTCAGATGGGCCTCCTGAGTTCCTTCTATCCAGCCCTGGGACTCTCTGAGCAGATGAAAGGCTCGCCAGGACGTCCTGCGGCCTGCGCAGCTGCCTTTGGCCCCTGCTGCCCTTAGCAAGGGTATCGTCGACTTGGAGTTTTGCCCCAAGCCCCTCTGTGTGGCCCCCTGTGCCTTTTCCCTAGGCCCACCCTGTGATCTGCTGAGCCCAGAGCCAGCCTCCCTGTGTCCTGGCTCCCCCTGAGCTGCATTGGGCCCAAGCTGGAAGAGGCCCAAAGAATGACCTCTCCTGGGGTGGGCAGTGTCACCACAGTCCAGGAATCTGCTCCATTGCCCTGAGCCTAAGCATTTCCTCCCCTCCTGAGGGGCTGGGCTGGACATGAAGTCCAGACAAGGGGACCCAGCAAGGTGCCAGGCAGTGATGGACATGGGCAGGAGGCAGGGTGGTGGCCTAGAGCAGGTCTGGGGAGATAGAACGTCAGGGAGGGCTTCCCAAGGAGGCATCACTGGAGTCGAGTCTTGAAGGGTAAGGTGAGCTCACAGGGTGGATGGGGTGAAGGATGGCCCTTCCAGGCCAAGGAGCAGCACTCAGGAGCCACAGGTAACTTGCCCTGGAACTAGAGTGGGAGCAGAGAGGGGAGGCGATGATAAGGAAGGAGAAGTGATCCCAGTGGTATAGCCGCCATTAATGGCTCATTTGTTGAATGATTCAAGTCCTACATGATAGGAGTTCAGACAAGACTAATCCAGTCTGTTTCTATCTCTTCTGTGTTTCTCCCAGTACAAACAGTAAGTACAGAAATCTACATATATAAATAATATATGTATATTTTTTGAATAATACAAATCACTAGACTGAATAATATATTGAGTTAAATAATATAAATATATATTTAATGAATATATAATGAATATGTATAAGTATGTTTATATATATTTGAATTAAATAATATAAATATATATATGATTTAAAGGAATATTCAGACATAATAACAGTATTTTACAGAATTGATAAAAGACTCCTACTCTAGATTCAGGCAGCTGAATACATCTCAAGCACAACTAAAAAAAAAAAAAAAATCTAGAGCCAGATCCATCCAGGGAAACCAAAGAACACTAAATACAAAAGAAGATATTCGAAGCTCCACAGAGGAACAGAACACTTACAGAGACTTACATTTATACCTATGATACATTTCTTAACAATGGAAGGCAAAAGAGAGTTGGAATAAATCTTCCAGGTACAGAGAGAAAAGAACTTTCAGTGTATATCCAATCAAACCATACCTCAAGAACTAGGGTGACTTAAATATATTTTTATGCAAACATTTACTAAGGGTATTACCACCAACAAATGCTCATTAAGGATCTTCTAAAGAATATACTTTAAGGGGGCCAGCCACCTGGTGTAGTTGTTTAAGTTCAGCACGCTCCGTTTCCAAGGCCTGGGTTCGTGGGTTTGGATCCCAAGAGTGGATCTACAACACTCATCAGCCATGCCATGGTGGTGACCCACACACAAAATAGAGGAAGACTGGCACAGATGTTAGCCCAGGGCTAATCTTCCTCAAGGAAAAAAACTTAAAAAGTAAAAACTTTCTTCTTTAAGAAGAAAGAAACTGATAGAAGAACTGCTAAGAGGTAAAAATGGATCGTGAGGATAAAAAAGGGTAACATCTGAATAAATCATTGAACGCATGACTTTACCAAACAATAATAATATTGACAATGTATAACAGATGGAGTTAAAAACTAATGACAAGAGAACTTCTGTTTTAGAGGAGACTAGGACAGGAAAGCACACTTGCTGCAAAACTGGACACAGGCAGATAAATTATAAATATATTTTCAGAGCATCAGACAACTTCAGAATCAACCAACTAAAATTCCAGAAAGAAGAAAAAGTCTTTTATGTGAGCAAGGATATTTATCTTTCTTTCCCCTGGAGGCGTTTTCTGATTCTAGCTGGTTGCCGAGGATCTGGCTTGCTCAGTCAGAGCTTCGGCTAGGGAAAAGAGAAACTAGCCAAACTTGTAGTGATTCTGCAGGACTGATGTGGCAGAGGAAACCTGAGGGCTTGCAAACACACAACTACTCTTTCTCACAGCACATGTGCTAAGTTTTGGTTCCGCACAGGAATCTGAGGAACTAGGCCAAAAGCTTCCACAAAACAAAGTGAAACGTCGAGAAGTGGTGGAAGTGGCCTAAGTCCAACATACTGCTAGTCTGACCTTCAGGGAATGTGCCATATTGTGAAGCGATGTAAGGTAGGAGGCTGGAGAGCTGCGCTGAGATATCTGAAGGGAGTAGCTGAATTTTCTGTGGGCTCCCAAACCTGAAGAGAGAGAGATCTACCAGACTTAGAACCAGACCCCTGTGCGGGGGAGAGGAGCACAGCAAACAGGAACGGGGAAAGCAGAAGGGCTGGGTTTACTAAAAGTGAGACCCAGCCCCAACTCTGATCAACATCTGATTGGACTCAGGTGATCCAACCTCACTCTGTTTCTCATCAAAGGAAAATAAGTTCATGTGGAGCCTCTCGAGTTACGTTACACAGACCTTCCAAAGACACTGGTGAGAGGATGGAGAAGGCAAGCCACAGACTGGGAGAAGACCTTTGCAAATCACATATCTGACAGGACAATAAATAACTCTCAAAACTCGGCAATAAGAAAATCCAAGTTTAAAATGGGCACAGATTTGGACACTTCACTAAAGAAGATAAACAGATGGCAAATAAGCACATGAAAAGATGCTCAATGTCATTAATCGTGAGAAAAATGCACATAAAAACCACATTGACATACCGCTACGTACCTATTGGAATGACTAGAATTAAAGAGGATGACCATAAGAAGTGTTAATGAGGATGGAAAGTAACTGGAACACTCTTACATTGCTGGTGGGAACACAAAGTGGTTGGAAAACAGTCCATTATTTATTTATTTATTTATTTATATTTTTGTGAGGAAGATCAACCCTGAGCTAACATCCATGCCAATCCTCCTACTTTTTTTCTTCCCCAAAGCCCCAGTAGATAGTTGTATGTCATAGTTGCACATCTTTATAGTTGCTGTATGTGGGACGCGGCCTCAGCATGGCCAGAGAAGCAGTGCATCGGTGCAGGCCTGGGATCCGAACCCGGCTCGCCAGTAGCAGAGCGGACGCACTTAACCGCTAAGCCATGGGGCCGGCACCTGGACAACAGTTTTAAAGTGGAGTTTGTTATGCTGCTGTAACAAACTAGCACAAATTTCATGGCTTAAAACTACTCAGAAGGTGTGTTTTGTTGATGTCTGTGTGTGTTTAGAGAATTCAAGTCACTGTGGGCTCTGAGTGGTCTGTATGTGTGTCTGAGTTTGTGTGTATGTTCTGAGTATCAGTGTGCATTATCAGGTGTAGTTTACAGTCTGAATGCTGATGGTCATTTGCAAATAGTGTGTGTGTGGGATGGTGTCAGCATTTCCATGTGTTCAGATGATGTCTGTCATTGTAGGAATGTGTGGAATAAATATGTTGTTACAGACTAGCATGGGCACCAACACTGTTTGCCTGTTACTAGTTCAACACTCAACATCCCTGAAGAAACATTGAGTCCAGACATTCACAGGCCCCATCAGGCCCACAGAGATCCTACTCAGCTGTTTTCTTCCCATCACAGAAATATGAACAGGTAGCCAAGGACCACTTGATATTTGAAGAATTCCTCTAGCATGAAAAATGGAGCAAGAAACACATACACTGAAGTGAGGGACTACAGGAGCAGCAAGGAAATCCAGAGATCATAGTGAAACTTCAATTGCATATCTAGTAACATCTTCAAAACAATTAGACATGGGCCGGTCCCATGGCCTAGTGGTTAAGTTCAGAGAACTCCACTTCAGCAGCCCACGCTCCGTTCCTGGGAGTAGACCTACACCACTCATCAGTGGCCAGGCTGTAGTGGCAACTCACATGCAAAATAGAGGAAGACTGGCACATATGTTAGCTCAGGGTGAATCCTCAGCAAAGAAAAAAAGAAAAGATAAAACATCCATTAAGTGTATATGTATGTATTGATGTTACCGCACAATATTGGGGTTCTCTTTCCCAATGCACATTAAAAAAGCCAATTATTCTGGCATCAACTTTTGGGAAAAGAATTGTAGCTTTATTTTGTGAGATTTATCTACAAGGAGACAGGGCTCATGTGTCTGTCTCAGATCTGTCTCCCCGATGCAAGGCTTGGGGCACAATTTATGGGATGAAGGGCAGGGTGGTCTGACATGTGGAGGTAGATGATTGGAAGTAAGGAGAAATGAGGTAATTGATGATCTTCACAAACAAAGTCAAGCTTTGTGGCTCTTCATCGGATGTGTGTTCAGAAATTGGCAGTGTTATGATGATCTGAGGATGGAGCTTTTAGCTCCTTGATATAAAAAATGGCATTTATTGAGCATTTGCGCAGGCCTAGTTGATGGGTTGGTGGTCTCAACTGGCCTTAACTGGACTAGGGGTCTCAGTTCCTGAAAGAAAACTCTTAACTACTCTGTTGATAAGGAGTCAGTTGAACTGGTCCTGGAGGGCCCATGGTTATGTTGGTATATGCATATATATGCATATGCATGAGATTATCTGTATGTGTGTTAAATATAGAGTATACACAAAGCCAGACTCTAGTTAAAGTGGTCAGGACAGATTTTAATCAGTAATATACCACTGCAATAGGGAAGAGGGAACAGGATGAACTGAACTCAATTTGATTTGTACAGAAGTGACTGGCCATTTGAAAGGGAGAATGAGGGAGCAGGCAGAGGGGTGAGCAGGGGCTCAGTCGAGTCAGGGAGGGGAAAGTTACAGTGTTGGTCAGTGCAGTGTGATCTGGCCAGTTGTGTCTGCTGGTTGGAAATGATCAAAGTTTCACTTCTCTCCTCTCACAGAGTCTGGGACAGACACCCTGTCCTCAGCTCAAGGAATGGCTCTCAGGACCTTGAGAAATGCACTCCTGGGTTATTGGAGACACATATAGAACTGAAAAGGACAAAGGAAATATTCACAGTTGTAAGCACTTTTGGGTAAATGCTCTAAGAAAAGGATGTCAGGGGCCAATGATCGAGTGTTGGCCAGAACAGTCAATTCTTTTGGCTGCCTTGAGCTTTCTCTGGCAGGCACTTTAAGGGGGCAGGGGTCATCCTAAGGAAGTGGATTTGAGCTGTTAGAAACTATGTCAGCGTTTAAGTCTTATAACGTGTGTAGGGGGGTGAAATGATTTGTGCTGAGAGGCCATACTTATAATTGGCCAAGATTGAGACCTAGTCAAGAAGAGGGCTCAATGGAGCCTGGCTTGAGTTTGGTCAAGTACAGGATCATATATAGAAATAAGATATGTACATTTTTTGAATAATATAAATCATTATATTGAACAATATGTTGAATTAAATAATATATATTTAATGAATATATATTGAATGTGTATAAATAAGTATGTGTATATATATTTGAATTAAATCATATAAATATATAGAAGAGAGTGACATCAGCATCATGGCAGAGTGAGCTTCCCCTATTGAACTCTCCTCCTCTAAGACACAAGAAAAAGGACATTCATATTCCAACAGAAGCTATTCACAAATAATATAAATATATATATGATTTAAAGGAATATTCAGACATAATAACAGAAGATTCCAGGGCCAGACCCATGGCTTAGCGGTCAGGTGCACGCGCTCTGCTGCTGATGGGCCAGGTTTGGATCCTGGGCACGCACCAATGCACCCCTTCTCTGGCCATGCTGAGGCAGCGTCCCACATACAGCAACTAGAAGGATGTGCAACTATGAAATACAACTATCTACTGGAGCTTTGGGGGAAACAAAAAAAGGAGGAGGATTGGCAATAGATGTTAGCTCAGAGTCAGTCTTCCTCAGCAAAAAGAGGAAGATTAGCATGGATGTTAGCTCAGGGCTGATTTTCCTCACACACACAGAAAAAGAAATTTCCAGAATTGATAAAAGACTTCTATTCTAGATTCAGGCAGCTGAACACATCTCAAGCACAATTAAAACAAAAAAATCTAGAGTCAGATCCATCCAGGGAAACCAAAGAACACCAAATACAAAAGAAGATATTCAAAGCCCCACAGAGGGACAGAACACTTACAGAGACTTACATTTAGACCTATGATACATTTCTTAACAATGGAAGGCAAGAGAGAGTTGGATTAAATCTTCAAGGTACAGAGAGAAAATAACTTTCAGTGTATACCCAATCAAACCATATCTCAAGAACTGGGGTGAATTAAAGATTTTTTTTTTTTTTTTTTGTGAGGAGATCAGCCCTGAGCTAACATCCGCCAATCCTCCTCCTTTTTTGCTGAGGAAGACGGCCCTGGGCTAACATCGGTGCCTATCTTCCTCCACTTTATATGGGACGCCGCCACAGCATGGCTTACCAAGCAGTGCGTCGGTGCGCGCCCGGGATCCGAACCAGCGAACCCCGGGCCGCCGCAGTGGAGCGCGCGCACTTAACCGCTTGCGCCACCGGGCCGGCCCCTAAAGATATTTTTATGCAAACATTTACTAAGAGTATTACCACCAACAAATGCTCATTAAGGAACTTCTAATGAATGTACTTTAAGGGGGCCAGCCACCCAGTGTAGAGGTTTAAGTTCAGCACGCTCTGCTTCCAAGGCCTGGGTTCATGGGTTCAGAGCCTAGGCGTGGACCTACACCACACATCAGCCATGCCACGGTGGTGACACACATCAAAATAGAGGAAGATTCGCACAGATGTTAGCACAGAGCTAATATTACTCAAGGAAAAAAAATAAAAAGTAAAATGAATGTACTTTAACAAAAAATTGATAGAAGAAATGCTAAGATGTAAAAATGGATCATCAGGATAAAAAAGGGTAAACATCTGAATAAATCATTGAAAGTATGACTTTACCAAACAATAATAATATTGACAATGTATAACTGATGGAGTTAAAAACTAATGACAAGGGAACTTCTGTTTTAGAGTAGACTAAGACAGGAAAGCATACTTGCTGCAAAACTGGACACAGCCAGATAAATTATAGATATATTTTTAGAGCATCAGAGAGCTTCAGAACCAACCAACTAAAATTCCAGAAAGAAGAAAAACACTTTTATGTGAGCAAGGATTTTTATCTTTCTTTCTCCTGCAGGCGTTTTCAGATTCAGGGTGCTTGCCGAGGATCTGGCTTGCTCAGCCCGAGTCTCGGCTAGGGAAAAGAGAAACTAGCCAAACTTGTAGTGATTCTGCAGGACTGGTGTGGCAGAGGAAACCTGAGGGCTTTCAGACACACAACTGCTCTTCCTCACAGCACCTGTGCTAAGTTTTGGTACAACACAGGAATCTGGGGAACTAGGCCAAAAGCTTCCACGAAGCAAAGTGAAACCTCCAGCAGTGGTGGAAGTGGCCGAAGCCAAACATACTATTAGTCTGACCTTCAGGGAATGTGCCATATTGTGAAGCGATGTAAGGTAGGAGGCTGGAGAACTGCGCTGAGATGTCTGAAGGGCATAGCTGAATTTTCTGTGGGCTCCCAAACCAGAGGAGACAGAGATCTACCAGACTTAGAACCAGAGGGAGAGGAGCACAGCAAACAGGAACAGGGGAAAGCGGAAGGGCTGGGTTTACTAAAAGTGAGACCCGGCCCCAACTCTGATCAACGTCTGATTGGACTCAGGTGCTCCAACCTCACTCTGTTTCCCAAGGAAGGAAGACAAGTTCATGTAGAGCCTCTCGAGTTACATTACACAGACCTTCCAAAGACACTGGTGAGAGGATGGAGAAGGCAAGCCACAGACTGGAAGAAGACTTTTGCCAATCACATATCTGACAGGACTATAAAGAACTCTCAAAACTCGGCAATAAGAAAATCCAAGTTTAAAATGGGCACAGATTTGGAGACTTCACTAAAGACGATACACAGATGGCAAATAAGCACATGAAAAGATGCTCAATGTCATTAATCATGAGAAAAATGCACATAAAAACCACATTGACATACTGCTACGTACCTATTAGAATGACTAGAATTAAAGAGGTTGACCATACCAAGTGTTAATGAGGATGGAAAGTAACTGGAACACTCCTACATTGCTGGTGGGAACACAAAGTGGTTCAGCCTCTTTGGAAAACAGTTTTAAAGTGGAGTTTGTTATGCTGCTGTAACCAATTAGCACAAATTTCATGGCTTAAAAACAACTCAGATTTATTGTTTTACAGTTCTGTAGGTTAACAGTCTGACACGGGTCTCCTTGGGCTAAAATCAAGGTGTTCTTTTTGGGGGACTCTAAAGGTTAATCCATTTCCTAGCCTTTTCAAGCTTCTAGAGACAACCACATTCCTTAGGCTGTGGCCCCCCTCCTCCACCCTCAAAACCAGAAACTCTGCATCTCTCTGGCCCTGCTTCCCTTGTTGCATCTTTTTCTACTCTGCTGCTTCTCTTTCCCTTTTAAGGGCCTTTGTGATGCACTGGGCCCACCTAGATAATCCAGGATAATCGCCCTATTTTGAAGTCAGTTGATTAGCAACCTTAATTCCATCTGCAAATTTAATTCACCTTTGGCAAGTAAACTAATATATTCCTATGTTCCAGGGATTAAGACACATTCGTGGGCCATGACTTTGCTACACAAACAGTTTTTAAAATAAAGTTAAACATACACATACCATGTGACCCAGCAATTCCACTTTTAAGTGCTTACCCAAGAGAAGAAGACTTATGTTCACACAAAAACTTGTTTGCAAAGATTTATAGCAGCTTTATTCATAGTCAAAAAAGACAAAACTGAAAATAACTCAAATGTCCTTCAACTGGTGGATGGATAAACTGTGGTACATTCATACAATGGATACTACATTCAGCAATAAAACAGAAGGAAGTGCTGATACAGGCAACAACATGGATGAACACTAAAATGAATGTATTGTGCTAAATGAAAGAATCCAGACTCAAAAGGCCAAATGCTGTAGAATTCCATTTATATGATATTCTAGAAAGGACAAACCATAGGGAAAGACAGCAGATCGTTAGTCTCCAGGGGTTAAGGGTGGGGGAAGAGTTGACTACAAAAGAGCAGCTGAAGGGAGTTCTGGGTGCTGGAACTGTTCTGTATATTGAATGTGGTAGTGGCACAGCTCTCTGCATTTGTCAAAACAGTTGTAACAAGAGGAAAACAAATACATCATTGCTCACCCATCAGATTGGCAAACCTTTAAAAATCTGACAATGCCAATCTGACAATTCCCAGGGCAAGGATGACCCATACACTGTTGGTGGGAATGGAAATTGTTAAAACTTCAGAGGATGATTTGGCTGCAGCTCGTCAAGTTGCCGATGCACATCAGCCTTTGGCCCAGCAATCCACTCACAGGTAGGTGTCCATTCTAGGGAATCCATGTGTGATCGAGGAGACACACATAAGGATAGTCATTAGACATGGTAGGAGAATGAATTAATTGTAGTTAGTAGTTATTTTAAAAAGAAAGGAAAAAATGCATATGGGAAAGAATCAACCCTGCTGGCTACATATATGATCTGAGAAGGCAACTCATTAGTTTGTCTCCTTAATAGTATGTATACAGCACAGAGAGCACTGTACTAAGAATCTGGAGACAAGCATCCGAGCATTTACTTCCAACTCTGTCACTAAGTAGCAGTCAGACTATGGATGACTTAACTCAAGAAACCTCACTTTCCATTTCCTGGAAAATGAAAAGTTTAGGCTCTACAACCACTAAAATTATTTCCATCTCCACGATTCTATGATTCAATAAGCCAACTATCAAAAATTATATTCCAAAGTACCTATGTTCAGAAACTGTTCTTCCCAGATACCCTGAAATCAGAAACTATCAGAGAAATAGGACTTCTTAATATGTTGATACATAAAATGGTCCAAATTTCTTGGTATGTCTATGACCAGCTTTTTAATCAAGATCGTAACTCAGAAAGAGCGTATAAGCAGCTAAACCCACCATATTGACTCGGGTCACCCTCAGGTAAAACTAATATATCTTCTCCCATTTTAACATTCCAAAACAAGTTCCCCATACTAATGAGTCCATCTTGTCAAGTTCAGGTCTGTCTAGCCAAAAGTCATTCATGTATATGATAAGATTTACTTGATTTTTTAACAAAGATAAAATGATGAATGGCTTTTTGTGTTTTGCCTGTTTCATCTATAAAGCTCTTACATTACAATTTAATAGCTTCAGCCTGCTACAATAATTTAAAGAGCCTTTTGAAACTTGTAATATGCCACGTCCAACATGATCTAGTAAAAAAACCAGTAGTTCAGAATCCAAAAAGCTTAGTTAAAAATTTCAGTACCACCAATACTTCCACTTCAAAGACACCAATAACAAGTCATTTGTTCCTACTGCAGAATTTAATAGGTTATTAACTTCTGTAATCATCCAAAAGCATAATTAGGATGTTATCATTAAAATGTATTTTTTAATCAGAAATATTAAAACTAATGATTAAACTATTAAATTAAATAATTAACTAAATATTAAAACTAATGGCAACTAACGATCTGTTGTCTTTCTTTATGGTTTATCTTTTCTAGAATATCATATAAATGAAATCCTACCGTATTTGGCCTTTTGACCTTTCACCATGTCAGTCAAATCAAAATTTCAAAATTCTTGTTCTATGGGCTTTCCAAATCTAAATTCTTACGATTCTAAATGAGTACGGAGACAAAACACACACTACATACTACTTCTAAAAACCTCCTCCTTATCCGATTTTAATTTTAGCACCAACTGCCAAGAAAAACCTTTCCACTGAAACCTAAATTCCATACACATTATGTCAATCATCAATTGATCAGTCATCAATCTATCTTAACCAAAGGTGAGTTATTATTAGGAAGTTACATAATTTTCACCAAGGATTGTTTGAAGCTCCTTTCATTAAATGCAGTTTACAACAATTCACAGGCTTCAAAGTTCCCCTTGCAAATATAGAGTCAATTATCAGAAACTATTAATGGGATTAGGCTTTTCTATAAAGGTGGTCCCAAGGAAGTAGGAACGCTTATTTGTTTAAAGAACGCAGTGAGGAGCCCAATAGCCTGCGCGGAGTCAGGCAGAGGAGCGCTGACCACTGGCTGTCTTCTGAAGGAAAGTGTTCACCCCGGGATGTCGCGACCTGGCCTAGACGGGGTCCTGGGGGAGCGCGAACTCAAGGGCGCACACAGAGGGCAGGCGACTCCCTGCCGCCCCCTGCACCTCTGCTGGGTGGGCAGGAGGCCCTGCCGAGGTGGGGCCCCGCCAAGGCAAAGGGGCCCGCCGGCCAGGCGACGCTCCTCTGCTCCTCCAAGGGACAGAGGTTTGGCTCCCCCACCTGAGGCAGCCCGCCAGCAGCCCCGTCCCCATCCGCCGACCCCCCTCCCCCACCGCGCTCCCGCCATCAGCGGCGGAGATCTCCTCGCGGAGCCCGCCGCCCACTGCCGACCGCCTACCTTGGCGCCGCCTCCTGCCCAGCGCTCCTCCACACTGCAGAAAGGAGAGCTCCACAGCGCTGAAAATCCTGGAGGAAGGATCCAGAAACTGCCAATCCCCACACACAAACCAGCGCAGCCGCCACCTCCGCACCAGGGACCCTGCCTCCGGTGCACGCGTCACGCAGCTCTCCAGCTCGCCGGCCCCTCTGCCGCTCTGAGCGCCGGTTCTGCGCATGCGCGGGCCTCTGAGGATGCAATGGGAACGGCTGCGGGGGGCACGGCCTGGGCATGGGCGCGTGGTGACCCAGGTGTCCATGAGACGAGAGCAGGAGCTGGCTGGCGCTTTGCAGCCCTTGACTCTGCTCTCCCTGGATGACCGTCAGCTCCTGGAGAAGATCTGCCTTCCCTTGAGGCGGCTTCTCCTGTCCTGAGAAGTGCGTCACATGATCTAACATTTGTTTAAAAAAGAATGATGACATTCTTAACACCTGAAGTGTGTCGTGTCCCCAGAAGAATTCTCTGCTTCCCCAGAAGACTAGACAGCGAGCAGCTGGGACCGAGTTCTGACCCAGGAAGGAAAGATGCTGAGTGCGAAGCCATCTCCCTCCACCAACTCCTCACCCTGATCTGTGGCCTTGATGGGGTGACAGCGCTGGGGACTTGTGCAGGTGACAGTGCTCAAGTGTTTGCCCACCGTATTACATTTCTTATGGTTTAGTGGTTAAAAGAGGAGGCAAGCTGTCAGTTTTTTAGACAATTTCACTTGCAGAAATGTCTTTGGACAAAGAAGTTTGTTTTCTTCTGATTTTTATAATCAACAACAATAATTAAAATACTTATTTTCTTAATCTCATTGGCATGCTAAAACAAACAAGTCACTTGGTTTTCACCAAATTGGCCACATTTTCATTAAAACTTTGGAAGTATTGCTGTTTGAGGTAAAGAAAGCATCTGGGAAGAACAATTACCCTTAGTTGACATCTTCCCAGATAAATGTACAAACACAGAGCTATGAGCCGTTTTGACGGGCCTGGCAAATCCAGTTTGAGTTCTAGAATGGATCATCCAAAGTAAGGTTAAATTAGTAATTTTCTGAGGAGTTTGCAAGTAAATGATCATGTTGACTTCATCAAATAGGTCTGGTGATTTAAATGAAGTTTGAGTTTAATGATAAAAGTTTTCAAGAGACTGAGAAATACTAAGTACACGTACTTAAAAACGTGTAAATTAAAGTAAAGCCTGCCATTATCCTCTTTAAAACAGAGTCACAGTAGCACTATTGTCAAGGTATGACAAGGAATAGAAATGTTTTATAGAGTCAATTCTTCACTTCTAAAGGACCTAATGTGACATTCTAGAAATCTCCATAGTCTTTCAGTCATCTACATTTAAATTGCTCAATTTATATTTTAAAGACTAATGAATCTGAGGGCTAAATATTCAAGGTCAGTGTTTAATTGTTTTTCATTGTTGCAAAGTACATGGGTGTAAAGTGTGGCTGAAATCCATGGTCTTGGAGAAGAAAAATATACAGACCTTATTTATCACTCTCACAGTGTGTCCTGACTTAATCCTACAAATGTTCCAAGAATAAAGCCTCAGTGAATTCCATTCTGTTCTTAGATATGAAATTTCATTCATAATGAATATTCTCAAATTAGGCTCCAGCTAGTAATTATATTCCTGATGCAAATAGGCAATAAAAAAGAATCCGTGTTTGATTAAATTGGGCTCAAGAGGACCACTTAGAACGAAAATTTGTTTTTTGCTTTGTTTTTCTTTATCGATGTCTTTCTTTCTCCTCAGTGGATTTGGCAGATAAATGACACAGAAAGCTGAGAGACTGGAGGGCAGGGTCTTGAAGAATATGGGGTTTCCTCATCTTCAAGATCTTTTTATCTTTCAAATTCTATGATTTTTGCTATTTATATAGGGATTCATTTTTTTTCCGTTATTTCTAATAGTGATCATAATAGTGAAACTAACAAAACCTGTGGAACATTTTTCATTGTAAAAATTTACGTTATTCTGACAACTTAATATTTTAAAAAGCCATTAACAGCTAATCTGATGCTCAGAGGATTTTTAGGGTAGTGAGACTGTTCTGTACATAATGGTGGCTACATGTCACTATATGTGTGTCAAAACCCATGGAACTGTACAACACAAAGAGTGACCCTCAAACTAGGCTCTGTAGTTCATAACAATGTATCAATATTGTTCATTCATTATAACAAATGTATCACACTAATGCAAGGTGTTAATAATAGGGGAGATGGGGCTTGGAGGAGAGGAGAGGGGCAGTGCGGTGGGTGTATGGAACGCTATGTACTCTCTGTTCAATTATCTGTAAATCTAAAACTGTACTTTTAAGAATCAAATTTTTTAAAGTTTTTTTGAAAGGCACTGAAAGGTAATTTAACAGTGTAAGGCATCTATTTTGTGCAGAAGGGCAAGGAAAGAAGAAGGTGAAATGATTTAAACAGTTCACCTTGTGAAAGTTTGAATTGTGGTGTGTTTCTGAAGCCTTAGACAAGGGCAGGACATAGAATTTGAGACAGGAATGAAATAAAGGAGAAGGAAGACATCAGCGTGATCAGACCTGATCAATTAATATTTAGGACAAATTACTATATTGGGTGGATTTGTTTTTATTTTCTTTGCTTTTTAGAAACCTTACACCTTTCTATGAAAGCCACACGTGCACAGTATCAACAGGTGTGTTTCCTACCGAGCGGCACCTGCTTCTCTCCCTCTGCATCTTCTATTCCTTTACCCCGCCTCTCACTACCTCTGACTGATGGTCGCTGTTTCTATCTTCCTTCCTCACTCTCCCTCTCTCCTTTTTTTTTTTTTTTTTTTCTTCTTTGTGCTTTCTCCTCTAACACATCAGACTAACCATAACCTTCCTGGTCATTGTTTAGTTCCACTGAAAGAAGTCAGTGGTTTCCATCAAGAAATGATAGATCAGTGTTCTGGGAAAATTTTCTCTATTTCAGCTACTTCTCCACCCTCAATCTGAAGCAGGAAAATTTCTTGAACGTTGAACCAATTTTTTATATTTTTTTCTTTTTTGAATCCAAATTTCAGAGCTCCTGGTTGTACTGGAAAAATTCCTGAAGAAGGCTGCCTGGAGTTGAGCCGATAGTTCTTCCTATAAAAAGAACCATAAAAAAGAATCCTTATTTTGTCCATGGGGCCTCAGGAGAAGCCCTCGTGAGAGAGGAATCCTTGCTAACCCTATGTTGTACCTAGGACTGGCTTCTCCTAAGACAGTGGTTCTCGAACTCCAGTGTGCATTAGAACTGTGTGGAGGTCCCCTACAACACAGAATGCTGAGCCCATCCCAGAGTTTGTGATCCAGTAGGATGGCGGACCCGAGAATTTACGTCTCTGACCATTTCCTAGGTGATGCTCCTGAACCAGCTACACATTGAGAACCACCGGCTTAGAAACCTTAGGTTTCAAAGGATGCTTTCCTTGAGCAGACAGCCAAAACTATCAAAATCTTAATCAAGATTCACCAACAACTTCAATGTGTTGGCATTTGGATCTAGAGGCTCCTGAATTGTAAGAGACTAAAGCAAAGATTACGCTAAGTTCAAGGTTTGTGACTCTCCTAAGTGTCGCCCAATTCCTTTGCTTGCTTCCCTTGACCCCTACCTGGCTAGAAAAGAATATTAAAAACAAAGCCATCTTTGATTATTTAATCTTCAGTCAATTAAGACATTTTTGAGTAAGATTTTTTTTGACAGAATAGCCAACTTTCTTTTATCTACACTATTGGAAACAAATTATTAGTGATAACAATGGTTATTTACTGAGGACCTAATATGTCTCAAGCCCTTTACATACTTTTATTCCTCTGCTTCTCAGAACCCTATGGCATCCCATGTGTGTTCACTGTTTCTCCACCACTCCTCTAATGAACCCCCCAGACCACACTCATATTTGACTTCACCATGCCTTCTCTCATTTAATTTAGCAGTAGATTAAAATTACAGAAGAAACTTGAAGGGGTTGTGAACCCCAGCAGGAGAAGGTCTAAAGTCTATCCAGGACAAATGGCTTAATGTTTGTTTCTGAGAAGTTTCCAGGGACAAAAACTCCACAACCTCCAGAAACTAGTTCTGTTGAATATTAATATCTCTAATCAATGATATACATTAATTAATTGGTTTTTTATTGATTGGTTGATTGTCTGCTATATTACTTTGCCATATGATAAAATTTTTCTTCGTGTTATTTAAATAATTTTCACTTTATATCCACTTTTTAAAGTTAGCCTTCTCTGGACTTCCTCATACATTGAAGATGGTAATTGTCACCTATTAACCTTTTCCTCTTCTGTTTAGATAACCTCAGTTTCTTTACTGTATTAAAAATATTTATTAGGTATTGTGCTTTTTTTCTCCAGTTCTTCTCTAGGTTCAATTTATTGGGTAGTATAGTGGAAAGGTGACTTCAGAGGTCCTGTGTGGTAAAGAATCATCTTTGTACTGTATTCAATGTGAATAAAATCTATACTACTTTTGTGTTCAGTCTAATCTGGAATCTGAACCTTTCCTTCCTCCCTCCCTCTACTGTCTGGAATAGTTAATGATCCCAGACCTAGAGTTTTGCTTGTGGAAAGTGTTTGTTGTTCTTGTTGGTTAGTTGGCTTGACGTTGTAACAATTCAATTTATTTAGTAGATATGTCAGTTTTCCTATTTTATGTTTTTTGTGTGTCAGTTTCAGTATATGGGTTTTTTATAAAGTGAATTTTGACCTTTGCTGTCTAATTCGTAGTGCTAAGTATTTCACAAAATGGTGTATCTCGTTAAGATCTAAGCACTCTGTAGACAATACTTCTTATTTGATTTCTGATACTGGTCATTTGTGTTGCACTTCTTTTTCTTTTCCTTAATCAGTTTTGATAGTGGTTTGTTAACATTATTAATATTTTAAAAATAACTACTTTTAGCCTGATTTATTTCTTTAGTATTTTTCTATTTCATTGATTCTTATCTTTATTATTTTTTCCTATCTGTATTTTTTCCAGTGTTATTCTCTTTTAATTCTTGGGACAGAAGCTGAGATTGTGGATTTCCTGTCTTTCTTCCATACTCATACATTCATTTAAGGCTACACACAGATGTAGCTGGTATCTTTTGTCTTCCCTAGTGTATTACTAAACTCTGTGCTGCAAGCCTTGTCTGCCCCATAACGTCTCCAGCCCATGATCTGCAACCATGCCAGCCTTTGTGTGTCTCCGTCCCTCTACCTGAAGCTCATATCTTGTGTCGAGTGTCACCATCTCATATGACTGCAGCCCATGTCTGCCCTTTTGTTTTGTCAAGATTTTCTCTCCCCTCTGTCCATACCACCTCTCAAAATTCTCCATTCCTTGTTCCTGTAGCCCTTGCCAACCCATATGAGTTTCCATCCCCTCTCTCTAAAACCCATGTCAGACAACTAATGTAATTCTCTCATGTACCTGCAGCGCATACATTTCCTCGAGTGTTTCTATCTCCTGTGCCCACATTTTATACCAGACCTCACATGTCTCTCTCACTCCATGTGTCTGCATCCCTTTCCACCCCTGAGTGTGCCTGTCCGCTGTGCTTCAGCCCATGCCAGCTCGTGTTTGTCTACATTCTCTGTGCCTCCAGCCTATCTAGACAACCAGTGTTTTCATTTACTGTTCCTCTAGCCCCTGTCTGAACTCGTGTGTTTCCTTACCCTGTGCCTGTAGCCCATGTGTGCCTCAAGTGTCTTCACTCAGTGTCCCACGCTTGGGTGTCATTCACTTGTTAAAGGACATATTGGTTCCTTCTAGGTTTTGGCCACTGTGAATAAAGCTGCTTTTTAGATGTTCTTAGGGGTCTGTGTGTGGATGTATATTTTCACACTAGTTGGAGAAATACACTGGTGCACAATTGGTGCACCATATAGTGACACTATATTTAGCTTCACAAGAATTAGCAAGATGTCTTCTTAAGAGGTTGTACTGTGTGTATTCCCATCAGCAGTGAATGAGATTTCTTATTGTCCTAACCCTTCACCAGTAATTGGTATTGTCAGTTTTTGTTTTTTAGCTATTCTACTAGAAGAGTAGAGTATCTCATTGGTGTTTTAATTTGCTTTTTCTTAATGCACAATGGATTTTATTTTCCAATAATTCCTTGTTGTTGAGCAATTTTTATTTGCTTATTTGCCATGTATATATATATTTTTGGTAACTTGTCTATTCACATTTTGGTCTATTTATTTTAATTTCGGGAGTTTGTTTTCTTGTTGCAGCATTTGATTGGTTATTTGAATATTTTGCATACAGGTCTTTCTGCAGATATGTGTTTTACAAATGTATTATCCTAGTCAGGAGTTTGTATTTCCACTCTGTGAATGCCGTCTTTCCCAGATTGGACAGTTTAAATTTAACCAAGTCCACATGATCAATTATTTTCCTCATGGATTGTGCTTTTTGTGTTGTATATGAAAACTAATCATCAAACTGTATATCATGAAGATTTTCTCCTGTTTCCCAGTATGATTTTTACAGTTTTACATTTTATATTTAAGTTGATGAGTGATTTTGAGAAAATATATGTCTAAGGTGCAAAGTTGGTGTCTTGGTTCATTTATTTCCATAGGGTCGTCCTTTTTTATCATCACCATGGTTGATGATGACTAAAGACCTAAAAGACTATTATTATTTATGTTGGAGTGCATTTATTGTCTTGACCAAGATCAAGTTGTCTGTATTTGCAGAGGTCTGTGTGTGGACATTCCGTGCTTTTTCATTTACCTCTATGTCTATTCATTTTATTTTTTATTTGTTTTTTAATTTTTATTTGTTTATTTTTCCCCCAAAGCCCCAGTAGATAGTTGTATGTCACAGCTGTACATCCTTCCAGCTGCTGCACGTGGGACGCCGCCCCAGCATGGCCAGAGAAGCAGTGCGTCGGTGCACGCCCGGGATCCGAACCCGGGCCGCCAGCAGCGGAGCGCGCGCACCCAACCGCCAAGCCATGGGGCCAGCCCCATTCATTTTAAAATATCACAGTTTGGATCCCAGGCGTGCACCAATGCATGGCTTCTCCGGCCATGCTGAGGCTGAATCCCTCATACAGCAACTAGAAGGATGTGCAGCTATGACATAGCCTTTGGGGGAAAACAATAAATAAATAAAATTATAAAAAAAAATCATAGTCTCTTGATTATTGTAGTATTGTAAAATATCACAGTCTCTTGACTTTGTAATTAATCTTGACATTGAGAAGTGTGAGTTCATCAATTTGTTCTTCATCAGGATTGTCTAGACCACTCAAGGTTTCAAATGAGTTCTTCAATATCTACAAAATAGCTTGGTGAGATTTTTATTGGAATTGCACTGGATCTTTAGATCAATTTAAGATGAATTGACATCTTAATAATATTGTGACTTTTGATCATGAGCAAGGAATATATCTTAATCGATTTATTTTTCCTTTATTGTTTTTAAGAGTGTCTCATATTTTTTTCCACAGATATCTGTAAATATTTTATTGGATTTACATTTGAGGATTTCTTTGTGTATGTGTGTGTGTTGTTAACGGTATTGTTTCATATTCCAATTATTTGTTGGTATATAGAAAATCAACTGAATTTTGTATCTGAATTTGAACTTCTCTTCATGATATCTCTATAAATTCCCATCTGGGCACAGTACAGGGGGCTCCGTTTCTGTTTGAACATCCCAAATCATAACATTGAATAATCTGAACACTGAATTTCAGCCATTCACCAGAACTGCCAAGGCACACAGCCACCACTAACACTGCAGTTACAAGCCTTTTCTGAGAGGCACGCCCTCGTATTCATTAAAGAACGCTCATTTTCCACTCAGCCTGGCAGTGGCAGTTTGGCAGGAAGACTGCAGAGCCCTTACAGGCTTGGTCCTAGAGCTGAGACAAACTATCCCTGTCTTCCATTCCTAAAATGGAGACTGACCTGAACCTCCCTCGGCTCTAGGAATTAAGGCTCTCTCACACATAACTTCCCAGACACACTGCAGTTACAAGCCTTTTCTGAGAGTCATTCCCTCGGACTCACTAAAGAAAGCCAGTTCTCAACTCGGCCCGCCAGTGGCAGTTTGGCAAGAAACTGCAGAGCCCTTAGAGCCTTGTCCCTAGAGCTGAGTCAAACTATCTCTGTCTTCCATTTCTGGATCTGAGACCGTGCAGAACCTCTCTCAGCTTTAGGAATTAAGACTGTCTCACACATAAATTCCAAGACACACTGCAGTTAAAAGCCTTTTCTGAGAGGCATTCCCTTGGATTCACTAAAGAATATCGGTACTTGACTCGGCCTGCCAGTGGCAATTTGGTGAGAAACTGCAGAGCCAGATTGTATGTATAACTGAGATCAAATGGTATTTGTCTTTCTCTGTCTCAGTTATATCACTTAGCATAATGACCTCAAGGTCCATCCATGACATTGCAAATGGCAAGATTTTTTCATTTTTATGGCTGAATAATATTCCATTGTAAATATATACCCCATTTTCTTTCCTTTTTTTTTGTGAGGAAGATCAGCCCTGAGCTAACATGTGCCAATCCTCCTCTTTTTGCTGAGGAAGACTGGCCCTGTGCTAACACCCGTGCCCACCTTCCTCCACTTTATATGGGACTGCATCACAACA
This sequence comes from Diceros bicornis minor, assembly GCF_020826845.1. Taxonomy (NCBI): domain Eukaryota; kingdom Metazoa; phylum Chordata; class Mammalia; order Perissodactyla; family Rhinocerotidae; genus Diceros; species Diceros bicornis. Next base: position 67,078,603 of record NC_080753.1, on the reverse strand, counting down.
TGGCCTGAGAAGCGGTAAGGCAGTGCGCGCCAGGGATCTGAACCCCGGGCTGCCACAGCAGAGCACACACACTTAACCACTATGCCACCAGGGCGGCCCATACCACGTTTTCTTTATCCATTCATCTATTGATGGACATTTAGGTTGTTTCCATATCTTAGCTATTATAAATAATTCTGTAATAATCACAGGGGTGCATATATCTTTTCAAGTTAGTGTTTTCATTTTCTTCGGATAAATACACTGAAGTGTATCTATTTTTAATTTTTATGGAACCTCCACTGTCTTTTTCATAGTGGCTGCACCAGTTTAAATCCCCATAAACAGCACACAAGGGTTTCCTTTTCTTCACATCCTTGCCAACACTTATTATCTCTTGTCACTTTGATGATCACCACCCTTACAGGTGTGAGGTGATAGCTCTTTGTGCTTTGGGTTTGCATTTCCCTGATGATTAGTGACATTGAGCTCCTTCTAATGTACGTGTTGGCCATTTGGATGTCTTCTTGGGATAAATGTCTACTTAGTCCTTTGCCCATTTTTCAATTGGATTGCTTTTTTGTTATTGGGTTGTATGAGTTCTTTATAAATTTTGTTATGGGTTGTATAAATTTTTTATAAATTTTAGATATTTAACTCTTTATCTGATACATGGTTTGTAAAACTTTTCTCCCAGCCTTTTGATTTTGTTGGTTGTTTCTTTTGCTGGGCAGAAGCTTTTAAGTTTGATGTAGTCCCATTTGTTGATTTTTTCTTTTGTTGTTTGCAGTTTTAGTGGGATATCCACAAAATCATTGCCAAGACCAATGTGGAGGAGCCTCTTCCCTATGTTTTCTTCTAGCAGTTTTACAGCTTCAGGTCTGAGAATGCCCAAAAGGCCAGGAGGAGCAATGTCCCTTTTTTTCGGAGCTGAACAGATTCAGTCTCTCATTTCTCTATCAAGCAGTTTGTTCAGACCTTATAAACACAATTCTTTCCAATTTTAAGCCAAATTAAAAAGGTCAGCCTCCCCCATTCACTCCAAAAGTGCCCCCTAGGCTCCCCTGGTCAAGGAAATTCCCCCTGGATTTCTCGTTCCTAGGAATTCCGCCCTAGGTTCCTCTGACCTAGGGAATGTACCAGTACCGCCTTAAGACACCTAACCTTAAGCCTTGAAAACAGCTCAAATAAACTCTGAACTGTTGACTTACAATAAGGAGGTCCAGGTTTCAGGAGAACTCACTGGGGTCACCTGAAGAATGCAGTGATCTGGAGGGCACAATGGGCCCCTATTGGTACCCAATGCCAGTTCAGTGTAGATTCCAGGTGGTCTCTGGTGGGTTTCTCTGAAATCCTGCCATGACTACACCAACAAATGTCTACGTAAATAATCCATAATCAATGTATAAATCAAAATTAGAGTGAGTTTATTATGAGTCACCTTTTGAGGACCATGGCCCAGGGCCTTCCTTCCCTAAGGAAGGAAGGGCATCAACAAAGTGGGGTGTACAGAGCGGTTATATGCTGTCAAAGAGCATGTATCACATAGGATTGTAATGTCCCTTTTACTATAGTGACAAGATCGCCCTGTCAGGTTGCCCTGCAAGAATAGTAATTGATGGACACAGCAGGGAGCAGGTCTGCTGTCTTGATGGGTTTGGCTGGTGTCAGGTCTGTTGTCTCAAACTGGGTGGTCACAGGATGACTGCAGCAACCAAGTCCTAGCTTAGGGAGAAATGCTCATCCTTAAGGTTCTGCCAATGAGGGCATCTTTATCTTAAGGGCATATTCTCTTCTCTTTGGGACATGGGAAAGCAGATACACAATGCAGGCGACAGGCCCCTTTGTAAAAACAAACTCCGGCCATATTAGTTTTACCCCAAATGGCTTCCTCATGTACTCCAATATATCCTATTGCTTGCCATTTATTTATCAGTTCCTTAGTACTCATTGTGTGTCTGTTATGTATACAGAATATGTAATATCCCGGGAGAAACAGGGGTTATAGGGTATAGTGTCTGTAGACAAGAAGCTTATTACCCTACTTGGAAAATAACTACATTTCTTTCTGTTTTTTTGGGAGGAAGATCAGCCCTGAGCTAACATCCATGGTAATCCTCCTCTTTTTGCTGAGGAACACTGGCTCTGAGCTAACATCTATTGCCAATCCTCCTCCTCCCCCCCCCCAAAACCCCAACAGATAGTTGTATATCATAGTTGCACATCCTTCTAGTTGCTGTATGTGGGACACGGCCTCAGCATGGCCAGAGAAGCGGTGCGTCGGTTCGCGCCCGGGATCCGAACCCAGGCCACCAACAGTGGAGCTCGCACACCTAACCGCTAAGCCACGGGGCTGGCCCTAAACATAGATTTTTAAAATGTCAAAATGAGTGGTACTCCTGGTGTGTTGTTTCTGAATAACAGCTGTCATTGTCTTAGCTCTTTCCGCATAGTGTTTGCTCCTGCCTCACACCAGCCCTATGAACAGGGCCAGGGCGGGTATCATTCATGATTTCCTGATGAGAACGCTGAGGCCTTGTAAAGTTAGGAGATCTGTCTGGGCGCCGGTATTGATGATATCCTAGGATTTTTATCTACCATGTATTTTTCTTTATCTTCTGTAATTGCCATTAGATTTCGATATAATTGGTAACTTGCTACCTTGGTTTTTCAAATGAAACCCACAAAGTTTGTGGGTATCTTTTGGTACCTTATTAAGCAAAGGAGGAAAATGAGATTACCAGCTACAGCTGTTGCTCATATTGACAAAACATTTCATTTATTTTTCTACCTGACAAGCGTGTTCATGCAATAGACATTAAGTGGCTGTTATGCAGTCATCATGAAATTGTCAAGAGTGGGGGGATTGACAGGACAAGTGTGCACACTTCTCATGCTGAAGAGACTTTCAGTGCATTTGAGGGAAGATAAGATACACTCATGAAAGTGTTAAGCCGCTTCCCTTCCAGACAGCACAACATTATTGTCAAAACGAGGGATGCAGGTGTGCCGTGTCTGTGTGTTGATTCCAGAGGGGTCCAGGTGAGCTGGGGCTTCAACCTGACTTTACTGATTGATGAGACTCTGTGAGGGGAGGACCAGGGAGGGCCTTCTAGTGGAGTGGAGCTTGACTCAGGAAACAGGGAGAGACGAATTTGGGGGGTGGATGGGAGGCATGTAGAAAAATATAAGTGATAGTCTGGTTGAAGAGATGGCATCTGTAGACACTAAAAAGCCATGAAAGAAATTGTGTTTTCCTTATTTTCTGCTACTGGAGCCATGAGGTGAAGGAGAGGTTTTGAGATCACCTCACAGCACTGTAATGTGTGAGAGCCCTGGGGTGTGGCTGAAAGCCTGGAGGACCAACTGAACTTTCCATATATATATAGTTTACATGGGGTTGTATAGAGTGCGTATAGCATACATTGTATTGGTGTGAACGTGGAATCCTAAGTGAAACCATTTATCCCTTTGGCTGTTGGTGTTGCCTGTTTTACATGCAGGCAGAGATATCCAAGACTGAGTGGCATTGTATTAGGATGATGAAGCGCTCTAGGCAAGAGTCCATTCATCAGGTGATGTGCAGCTTGCTACCCAGATAGAGGCCCGGCTACACCTTCCATGAAAGGTTCACATGATACAGATATGAAGGAGGCAAGATCCTGTGCCTAATGGCTGGCAACAGGCAGGGAGACATTTTCCTAAACCAGCAGCTGGCGCAGCACTGTCAGGACATCACACCTGACATCCTCGCTTGCCCGACTCTTACCTTCTTCCTCTAAGTATGAGGATATTCTCTGATGTTTTGGCCAATCCACATATACAGAATCCCTTCAGTTTCACCAATGAGAGCTCATTTCTAAATTCATGCTAATTAAACGAACCACTCATTTCACCAATGAAAAGCTATTTCTGATATTCAGCAAGCTAAGTAGCAAAGCCTGTGGTGCTTATCAAGATATGACTAGCTTAAAGATTTTATTTATTTATTTTTTCCCCTCCAAAACCCCAGTAGATAGCTGTATGTCATAGTTGCACATCCTTCCAGCTGCTGCATGTGGGACACGGCCTCAGCATGGCCAGAGAAGTGGCGCGTCGGTGCGCGCCCGGGATCCGAACCCGGGCCGCCAGCAGCGGAGCGCGTGCACCCAACCACTAAGCCATTGGGCCGGCCCTAGATATGACTAAACAGCTTAAAGAGACGTGAATAGCTGAAACGCACAGTCAGTTCTGAAATGTGACACTTTCTGATACAAGACTAGCTGACCCCTGGAATCTGAATTCTCTATTAGGGTCAATGACTGTCCCTGAAGGTAAAGCTTGAACTAACTCATCTATGCGTTGTATATTACCGTCAATGCTGAAGAATATTTTATGAATTTCTTAATTTATTAAAAAAAATTACAGAAAGAGCATCTCCTGTCCATCAGTTAATTCAGTTTACTTTATAGTCTCAACATGATGACTACAGTATGTTTTTTGCTTTTAATTTGCTCTTTACCTCTGCCACACTCTTACTCTCTTCACTTTGCTTTATAATCAACAAAGGTTTAGGGAAATATACATATAGGTAAGGCAAATGTCATGAGGAGAACCCGGGACGTGCGGATATTGAACACACACCCTAAACATGTTGTTGTTCTGAAACCCTAATGAGTAGCTTTGCAAGGTGTTTATAGGCCTCAAAGTGGCCTCCTTTGTGAGATTTCCACTTTACTCCCTGGTGCCAGGTGTAGTTGTGAGCCTTCTCATTCTGTCCACATTCTATTGGCCTGTAGCTGGGAAAAGTTTTCTTTGCCAGCAGATCCCTGTCCAATTCTTTTATTCTTGTCTGGTTTATTTACTTTTTCACTATATTTCTCCAAAACACTTCCCAACTTGGACCCAAGATAACTCGGTTTCCTGGACCTTTTCTTGTTGAAGGCAGGGAAGCTATTATCATCCTGTGGTGCCTAGTATACGCTGTCCTTTGACTTTGCCACACGTATTCAAACAGATGTTAAAGGGACAGCATATTTGAATGTATTAAAGATGCTAAGAAATTGCTTAAAAGATGCTTAAAGTTCAGGGAGATCTCCGATTGAGTGTCTGGATTTTGTGATCTTATAATCTCTGCCCACATGCCATCTCTACCTCTAAAGAAAGAGACTTATCGTCTCAAAGAATCAGCTCTTAGTTTCATTGAACGTTTCTGTTCTTTTTCTAGCCTCTCTTTCATCTATTTCTGCTCTGATTTTTATTTCTGTCCTTCTACTGACTTTAGGCTTTGTTTATTCTTCTTTTTCTAGTTCTTTTAGATACTGTGTTAGATTGTTTATTTGGGCTTTTTCTCATTCCTTGAGGTAGGCTTGTGTTGCTATAAATTTCACTCTTAGTACTACTTTTGCTGCATCCCATATGTTTTCATATGTTGTTTTTCATTTTCATTTGTCTCTAGGTATATTTTGAATTCTCCTTTGACTTATTCATTGATCCAATAGTTGTTCAGTAGCATGTGGTTTACTGTCCAAATATTTGTGACTTTTCCAATTTTTTCTTCTAGTTGATTTCTAGTTTCATACACTTGTGCTCAGAAAAATGCGTGATATGATTTCAGTCTTCTTAGAAATATTGAGGCTTGCTTTGTTTCCCAACGTATTTCTATCTTTGATAATGTTCCATGTGAACTTGAGAAGAATGTGTATTCTGCTGTTTTAGGATGAAATGTTCTATATATATCTATTAAGACCATCTGGTCTGATGTTTCATATAAGGCCACTGTTTCCTTGTTGACTTTCTGTGTGGATGATCAATCCATTGATGTGGGTGGGGTGTTGAAGTCCCCTACAATTATTGTGTTGCTGTCAATTTTTCCCTTTAAGTCTGATAATAGTTGCTTTATATAGTTTGTTGCTCCTGTGTTAGGTGCATGTATATTAATGTATTATGTCTTCTTGGTGAAATGTCCCTTTTATCCTTATGTAATGTCTGTCTTTGTCTCTTGTCAGGCAAGGGAAACAAAAGAAAAAATAAGGAAGTGAAACTACATCAGACTAAAAAGTTTCTGCACAGCAAAGGAAACTGTCAACAAAATGAAAAGACAACCTACCAACTGGGAGAAAATATTTGCAAATCATATATCTGACAAGGGGTTAATTTCCAAAATATATAATGAACACAAACAACTCCACAACAAAAAAATGAACGACCTGATCAAAACATGAGCAGAGGATATGAAAAGACATTTTTCCAAAGAAGTTATACAGATGGCCAACAGGCACATGAAAGATGTTCAACATCACTAATTATTAGGGCAATGCAAATCAAAACTACAATGAGATATCACGTCACACCCATCAGAATGGCTATAATTAAAAAGGCAAGAAATAATAAGTGTTGAAAAGGATGTGGAGAAAAGGGAACCCTCATACATTGCTGGTGGGAATACAAACTGCTGCAGCCACAATGGAAAAAAGGATGGAGATTACTCAAAAAATTAAAAATAAAAATACCATAAGATCCAGCTATTCTACCTCTGGATATTTATCTGAAGAATATGAAGTCAGTAATTCAAAAAATGTATGCGCCCCTATGTTCTTCACAGCATTATTCATAATAGCCAACGCTGGGAAGCAACTCAAGTACTTATCAATGGATGAATGAATAAAGATGTGATATATATACATATATACCATGGAATACTACTCAGCCATAAAGAAGACAACATCATGCCATTTGTGACAGTATGGATGGACATTCACGGTATTATACTAAGTGAAACGAGTCAGATAGACAAAGAAAAATACTGATTGATTTCACTCATATTTGGAAAATAAACAAACACATAGATAAGGAGTACAGATTGTAGTTACCAGAGGGAAAGAGGGAAAGGTGTAAAGGGGCACATATGTATGGTGACAGATGAAAACAAGACTATTGGTGGGGAACATGATCCAGTCTATACAGAACTGAAATATAGTAATGTACACCTGAAATTTACACAGTTATAAGCCATATGACCTCAATAAAATTAAAAAGAAATTTATTTTTAAATATAGCAAGACCCACTTTACACCTGGGCTGCAGGCAGCCCACGCACTCACTGAATTACACAGAAGGGCAGTTTCCCAGGTGAGTCCTGTCTGTTTTGCCACCCTCGGAACCTCCTGATGAAGAACACAGGCTCTAGGATGCTGAAGCAGGTGGGACCCCTGGGGCAGGGAATGTTCTGAGAGTGTGTGACACAAAGTATCTGTGCAGTGCATACTGGGTAGTGAGTTTGTGCTTCTCTTCAAGGTATGCCTTTGGTCATAATCTGCCAATAACTCAAGGAAAATCACTCTTAGGCTTCTTAAATGGAAAATTCTCGTGTCCCAACTTCAAAGCTGCTGAGTTAGAATTCCGGGGAAGGGACACTGGACTTGTCCAGTTATTATCGTGTAGACTGAAGTGTGAGAAGCACTGCTGCTGGCGTCCAGCTGTAGCCACTGCCCGAGGTCAAAGCTCCACATCTTGTGAGGCTTGAGACGGCTCCCAGGGGAGATTTCTGTCTGTCGTCTGCAGAGGGGCGGCCACCTCACCTCTTCCCGCTGACTCGCTTCCCTAACTGGCTTCGTTGTGCTTTTCTTAGTCCTTTTCTTTACCTTCAGAGATAACTGGGAAAGGCAAGATAGAGATACAAATTTTACTAAATCTAACACTTAAGTAATCTTTAAAAAATTGTACAGCGTTCAGATGTAATGTTTATTTTTCTGTTGGGTTGTTTTTTGTCTTTCTCCCTTTTGTTGTCTTAAAGTATTTTGTGTTATTGGCTGGGAAGATAAGATGATATTAACATCAGCTTTATATTGAGCCCCAAACCAGGAAAGCACTTTATATTTGTCATATAGAATTAAGAATCACATTTGTGTAATGATGTTTAAAGGAATTTGGTTGTTTTATTCCTTGTTTTTTCTTCTTTTTGGCATAATAAAGTCCCAGTTTCTTCTTGGTGGACTGATCAGGAATATTGATGTCTGATCTATAAGTGAAGAGTAAATAGAAGGGCATTATTACTATTCATAAATCTCTTCCTCACTAACATTTCCTAAATGATAACATGGGTGTTAGAGTTAAGAATTTTGATTTTTCCCCCATTGGATTATAGAGAGAAAGATAGTCATTAGAGACTTCACTTGGAGTTGTAGTCAAAGAGCATAACATAAGAGCACTGAGCTTGGGCTCGGCCATGTATCAGCTTTGTAACCTGGGTGAGTTTTCCAGCCACTGTACCCAGTCTCTTCATCTATAAAATGATGAGAAGCACAACATCGACTACGTCAGGATATTTTGAGGGTTATGGGAGTTCATGTATGTTCAAGCACAGAATCAACATTCAGAGTGCAGTGCCTGGTTCAGTAGAAGTGTTTGCTGCTGTTATTTTAATTATCATTATTTCATGTCCTATCTTCCTCATGAGTTCCCTGTAAAACCAACAATATTCCACAGTGTAAACAGTTTTATTCCAGGTCCCTGCTTAAAGGCCTTCAGAGGGAGCCTCGTGCTCATAATCTCCTGTTTTTATCCCAGTCTCCGGAGGGATGCATTTATCTCTTTCTTCTTTGCACTGAGGCACTGAATGGGGGCCCACACCCAGCCCTGCATGTCCTCCTTTTAGTATGCGATGCTTTTCAGACACTGTTTAGTGTTTACTTGGTGGACTATACTCCCTGACATGAACAACTCATGGGAGATAAGACGTAGGAAACATTGTTCCATGTAGGTCTCTGAGTTTATCATAACTCTGAGTACAGTTGATCAAGGGCAAAGGTAGAGTCCCTTAATGCAAAGATCTTCAGAGATGAGGGTGTTCTAATGTGACACCACCTGAAAATAAAGCAAGAACATAAAAGCATATGAAGTTTTAAAAGGAAAAGCACACAATTAGAAGAATTGATCCCATTACATACACTATTCTATTTGTTTATGCATCAAATTACTGATAGGAAATAGCCAGATGTAGAGATAGTAGAATTGATCAATTTCATAGAGAATTCTTTTTAACAGTTGTTCATATCTTGTGTTTTACATCATTGATTAGGGTAATATTTTCATCATTTCCTTTCCTAGTGTCTTTATCTTTCTCAACTTTTCCAAGAGATATATTTATACTATCCTCTAAAATTTTAGGGCAATTTAAAAAAAGTTATCAAACATTTTAAGTTATTGATTTTGTATACTGGAGGAGATCTAGATTGAGAGTTAATTAGTGATAATTAGAGTTGTAGTTTGGTAAAAGATGGTAGTTGGAATTGATAACAGGATGTTTGTAACCTAGTTTTTTCTTCGTTATTTGATGTAGTTTTCAAAATGAGAGAGCCAGTAATTTTTCATGTAATATATTGTCTCATTTTAAAATATGTGTTCTTGGAGAGGGTGATGGAGGTAAGTAGAAAATAATTTAATGTAGTGACTTGTTTTTCTCCAGTAGATCTGTTATAAACCCAACAGCCATATAGCATCATTTTGTCCAAATGACCTGATGGCACGTTCTTGACTTTTCTTGCTGTGACTCTAGCAATCTGAGGTCACACCATCTTTTCCCTCCTAGTCATGTTTTTAGTTGTAAGAGTGACACTGTCAATAATATAGTGACAACTTTGCACACAGTCTACTATTTACTAAAATATATATATCAATTGCAAACTTTGATAACATAATTATTAAGTAATGAACTATTTGCAGTGCACTTAACAACTGATGGCTACACATTATTGTGTAGTGACATCATGGTTAAAACCATTATTTGCAACATGTGACCCCTTTCAATTTTATTTTAAAGGAAAGAGTTCAATGACTTTTTTCTTTTTGAAGAAGAAAGATTTGCATTTCCATCTTTGAAAATTGAGAACTTGCTTTTTGCCTTTTTTTTGTCTTCAGCTCTTCTTCCTACTGGTTACTAATTCACATGTCCAGTTTCTTCAGATTCATGGTGCTACCTCTTCTGCCTTTTTCATGGTTCTCACTTTAATTTTTCTATAATCCCGTCTGAGAAAGATGCTTATCTCCACCTTCACATATCAAGGAAGGAACAGACCCTCCTTTATGTGAACTTGGAGACAGAGGCCAAGGTGAAGCCTCGGTGCCCCTCCCCACCAGTGAGCTGCAGAAGGCCTGCAGACTCCTGTGAATCTTTTGCTCCCCTCCTGGCTCCCTACACAGTTGGCATTGACTCCACGGAGAAACCCAGCTTGGTACAATCGAATTTTTGAATTCTATAGAAGCCTGCTGAAGGATAAGATTGGCTAGAAAGGACATCAGCAAGCAGTGTGCTCCAAAAGTTGGTGGCAGAAACATTAAGAAGAAGAAAATCTTTTCGTTTATCTTGTTTTCTTTTTATGTTCTCTATCTTCATTTTCCTTTACTTAGATGGTACAAACCCTGTCCACCCCCCATCGTGGTTCTTTTCCTGGAGTCCCACGGCAGTTTATTCATATCTCTTTCATTCAAATTATTTCTGTAGTGTAATTTATCTGGTCATATATATCGGTTTTCCTTGCAGACTGCCAACATTTCAAGACCTTTGGGCACATAGTGTATACTTAAGTATTTGAGTGAATAAATGAAGCTCCTTTGTGGATTAAGATCTAAATAAATAAAATACCTACTAAGCACATGAATGCAAGCATTTGAGAGAGAGTTTTGTGTCTCCTGAAGCAGCCTGTGGACCTGTTTAGGGGCTCAGTGCCAAGGTTACTTAATAGATTTAGATAAAATGAAAGAGATAATTAACTTTAGTTTTAAAATTCTTGGAGAACAGGAACAGCATATCTAGGTGTGGATCAGGACTTGATCATTCTTGTTGCATCTTTGGAAAATCCAGTCCTTTATCTTTCTATGAAAATGTGACTGCCAAGAGAATGAACAGAGGACTGGCTTTTAGAAAGGCAATTTTGTCAGAGGAAATCCTGGAGGAAAAAATATAGAAGGAGAGCTGGTAGAAACACGGCAGAAACTTTTTGTGTAGAAACCCTAAAAATTGGGTTTACATGTTGTCTGAAAGAACTGTAACCCAACTTTTCTCCAATATAGATTTGAGCAGCTTTTAAATATCTAGGTATACAAAAGGATTAGAAAGGAAAATAGATCAAACTGAAAGGAATTTAGGATGGAACAATGAAATGAAGCTGAAGTAAGCCAGTGCACTGAAATGTGTTTCAGAAGGACCGGCAGTTTTTAAAGGTAGTTGGAAATGTATCCCTCAGGTTTCAAGTAGAAAGGGAAATGGGAACAATTCTGTATCATCTCATGTCCATGAGATTAAAAGCAACAGTCTCTCAGAGAAGCAATACTTTTCTGGCCTCTAATGTCCCAAAAAGTGTTTTGAATGGTGCCTAATGAAAGAGATTCTGTGTACGTAATGCAAATACAGTATCATCGACTCATTTCCAAGTTTAGTTCAAACACTTTAGGACACGTTCAATTGAGGTAATGCAGAATTCTATAAGGGGCCAAGGAAGAGGCCGACAGCATTCTCTCTCAGCTTCTCACTTGACCAAGGGAGAAAATGTTCTTGAACAGTTCGACCACATCTCCTAAAGACAATGCTGCATTTTCAATTTTTCTTTTTGTAAACTCAGTCTGCATTTCCCATTACATACGCAAGCTAAAGCCTGTGTGTAGACATCCTTCGTTGGCAATGAGGAGCAGATCCATACTATTAAATAATCAAATAAGCAAAACATCTGGTTGGCCCCTTTTAGGAAAATTACAAGTTTAAGTCCACCTTCATTGGTGGAAGTACATGGTATATCAGAATTAAAATATCTACCACTTTGGGGCCGGCCCGGTGGCGCAAGCGGTTAAATGCGCGCGTTCCGCTGCGGCGGCCCAGGGTTCGCTGGTTCGGATCCCGGGCGTGCACCGATGCACTGCTTGGTAAGCCATGCTGTGGCGGCGTCCCATATAAAGTGGAGGAAGATAGGCACCGATGTTAGCCCAGGGCCGTCTTCCTCAGCAAAAAAGGAGGAGGATTGGCGGATGTTAGCTCAGGGCTGATCTCCTCACAAAAAAAAAAAAAATAAAAATAAAATATCTACCACTTATTATGCAGCTAATCATAAGTCATGCTATTTAAATGAAACTGAATGAATTCTTCTTCTATTAAGTGGAATAGATTTTAGACAAACTGATGTATAATTTCATATAGGTGCATTTTTACTTAAAATGTAAAACTCTTTAGAGACCGTTTCATTCAGTTTTAGAGGCATATTTTGTATATTTTGATGATTTTATTTATTTTCCTTCATAGTAGAAAGGCACATCCTACTCTTTTTCTTGCTGCCTTCTCTCTACAAGATAAAACTCATCCAAGTTTATTTTGTTTTATAAGGCATAGGCTTACGTTGTGATGATAAAGAGATCATTTCTGAAACATGTTTGGAACTGTAGGGAGCCCAGAATTTTAGATTATGCTCAGAATTTTGTGAGGTAACTTCAAAGCAGATGGAACATTTAAAATTTTGCCGGAAAAGTTTTCTCTTACTTTTCTTCACAGTAATTAAAAAAAAAAAAGTTTAGTGTCTTAATTCTTCAGATGGGTGAGTGCAGGAGTTGGCAGGATTAAATGTACCCTTGAGAGAGCTCTTACTGGGTTACTCTTTCAAAACAACCATTGTGGGCTGACTCCGTGGCTTAACAGTTAGGTGCACGCACTCTGCTGCTGGCGGCCCTGGTTCAGATCCCAGGCGCGAACCGACGCACTGCTTCTCCAGCCATGCTGAGGCCACGTCCCACATACAGCAACTAGAAGGATGTGCAGCTATCACATACAACTATCTACTGGGGCTTTGGGGGAAAAAAATAAATAAAATTTAAAAAAAAAGTAATTAAAAAAAACACCACCATCCTAGTTTATGAGTATTTAATGGAGATTCTGTCAGTCCCAGAGCTGCTGACAGAGGCAGTTCCCAAAGCTCCAGCAGGTCCCGGGAGAAGACAGTGCTGGTAATCAGTGTCATCAGAGTTTGCATGAGGAGTGGTCATTCTGTGGATGTTAGAACTGAGTGGAGTTCTGAAATGCAGGCCAGTGACTCTAGACATGAGCCCTGGTCAGAAACCAGTTCACTTGTCATTCCCTCTGAACATGGTGTCTTCCCTCTGCTCGTGCCCCTTTTTGCCATTTCTCATGCTTCTCCTGACTCTTTCTCTTTCCTACACCTTCTTTCTTCTTTTTTCTCTCTTTCTTACTTTTACTCTCTGTTATATTCCTTCTCCTTATCATTTTTTTCTTCCTTATTGTTCTCATTTATTTTCTTTTTATTTTGTAGCACAGTTACTCTGTACATCACGTTCATCTTAAAATCTTAACCCTCTACAACTCTTATATTTCAGTTAGCTATTTTGAAGAAAGTGTTTTGATAAATTTCTCTTAGATGTTATAACATGCTGATTCAAGGAGATAAAAACTATCATGAAAGGGATGGGGATGGAGAATGAATTCAGTTGAGGTAGCCATGGAATTAGACAGAGGGAAACTGAAAGCTTAGGTGTTGATGTTCAAAATATTTCCTGATACATCTTTGTAGTTCATTGTTGTGGTAAACTGCACATGGTCTTATTTACTGTTGGAGCCCAGAAGTTTGCTCCTCTGGGCAGGTCAGCATGTCTCGGCCTATAGAAAAGAAGCTAGGAAACACTGCCTGCATTTCTAATGTAAAGAACTGTTCGTGTTCCACCAGGAGATCTTTTGGGCTCTTCCCTGCACTATCTGAATAGAAAAAGAGGAACAGAAGCTTTTCTCCATCTGCACAAAGCCGGGACCCTATTTTGAGTTTGAGAGGATTTACATGTGACTGAAAACAAAAGTGTTCCCAAGTTTGGATTTGCTTTAACAAGACCTATTGGCCGGCTTTGATGTTAAAGGTCTTTATTCAAAATTGGCTACATCTAGTGTTAAGTTCAGAGTTGAGATTTCTGAGTATAAGACAGAAGAATGTCTTTTTGATTAACTCAGTGAAATACAATATTTGGGAAAATGGTTATATTTGAAAGCTACTTGTTAATATTCTGTTACCACAGTGACATCTGAAGGTAAGTGACTACTTCATGCTATTCTCGATGATTTCTGTTTGAAAGACACGCCCTGAGCTTGATAAATAAATGGCAAGCAATAAGATATATTGGAGCATATGAGGAAGCGATTTGGAGTAAATCTAACTCGGCCTGAGTTTGTTTTTCCAAAAGGTCTTGTCGCCTGCATTCTGTATCTGCTTTGCCATGTCTCCAAGAGAAGAATAAATGCCCTTAAGATAAGAATGCAGCTTCCCCCTCATTGGCATTGCCTTAAGGATAAGCATTTCTCCCTAGGCTGTGATTTTACTGCTGCATTCATCCTGTGACCGCCCAGCTCCAGACAACAGACCTGACACCAGCCACATCCATCGAGACAGCAGACCTGCTCCCTGCTGTGTCCATCAATAGCTATTCTAGCAGGGCAACCTGGCAGGGCGATCTTGTGGTTATTGTAAAAGGTACATTACAATCCTATGTGATACATGCTCTTTGATGGTATATAACCACTCTGTACTCTCCACTTCTTTGGTGCCCTTCCTTCTTTAGGGAAGGAAGGCCCAGGGCCATGGTCCTCAAAAGTTAGTTCATAATAAACTCACCCTAATTTTGATTTATAGATTGATTATGGATTATTTACATCGACATGTTTTACAAGTAATAAAATATCTTGAAAGGAAACAATAAAGCAGCAGCCCTGCATTACACATGAAAGTTGTGCTCCCCCTGGAGTGAAAATGAGGATACAACATGGGTCGAGTACTTGATTTTATAATCCACTGGTGCCTTTCAAAAATATAGCTATTATTGTAAGAGTAAAGATATCCTTAAGAATAGTGCCACAAAACAGGTTTTCCCAGCTTCTTTTGTCAGAGCTGAGACCGACATCAGGCTGAGGCACTTGAAGAGGCATGGTGGACTCAGCTGAGGGTTACTTAATTACTGTGAGATGATTAGCCAATAGTGAATAAGATGCAGAATGATTAAAAACAGGTAAAGGGACATAAAGTTGGAAATAATTAAGAAAAATAATGCCTTCAAAATATCCTCTCATTATTTTTATAGCATATTTTGTGGCATGACTAGGATAGTATGTTAGATTTTTCTAAATCCTTATCTCCAGGGCATATATTACTGAGTTCTTCATTGTATATGATAATGCCAAAGAAAACCTGGACAAAAGTATTCTGTACTATCAACAAGGACAAAACATGTAGAACATTGTTCTATATATTAAGATTCCAGCTGTAATAGTCAAGATATATATTCAGGTGTGTAAAATTATAATGATTTTCTATTTTTCTCGGGCTGTGAACCATGGTAAAATATATAATAATAAGCAGAAAACCTGATGAACTAGGTGATTTAAAACACCTGATTTTACAGCTTGGACATTCAAGGGTGAAATACATCAATTTAAATTTCACACCTTCTCATTTCCTTCTAGCCAGTGAAGTGTCTGGAAGACACAAAATTTACAGACATACAGATTAATTAATTGAGAGTTAACAGTATTTGGAAGCAGTTGAGGTTAAGCCCTCAACAATGGTGGCCCTTACTTCTGGAACCATTGAATCTTTGTCATAAGTTTATTGTATAGACAAGTTCTCTTCTTAGATGATTTGTGCATGTTTCATAGAAGAGAGACAGGGCAGGAGAATTAACTATTACTCTACACCCGTCCCTTTACTGTATTACCTCATGCAATTCTTACAGTAATCCTTTAAAGTAACTATTATAATTCATATTTAACTGATAAAGAAAACCATGTTTAGCGGCCTGCCCGGTGGCGCAAGCGGTTAAGTGTGCTCGCTCCGATGCACCGGCCTGGAGTTCACCGGTTCGGATCCTGGGCGTGCGCCAACGCACCGCTTGGCAAGACATGCTGTGGTGGCAACCCGTATAAAGTGGAGGAAGATGGGCATGGATGTTAGCCCAGGGCCAGTCTTCCTCAGCAAAAAAAAGATGAGGATTTGCAGATGTTAGCACAGGGCTGATCTTCCTCACAAACAAAATAAGACCATGTTCACAAAATTGATCAAGGGTGAGAGGGAAGATCTGAACATCAGTCTGTTGGGTTTTATGCCTCTATTCTCTCCACTGTGATAAAAATGGTGCTTCAACATGGGTACTCCCCATCTGGCTATTTAATACCAGTTCTTGCCAGCATCACTGGATGAGATGAGATGAGAAGTTTATTTCCAAAGTTATTCTATTATATTTAAACTATACTATTTATGAGTCAGATGTCAAGACATGTTTTAGAGGCATAGAGAACAACTGATTACTTCACCTACACATTTTTCAGTTTTACTATAACTTTCGTGTGTCACATTGTGTCAACTTTGTGTCAACTTTACCAACTTTAGTGCTTCACTGTTCTTTTTTAAAAAACTCACAATTTCATTTTCCATGTAAAGCACCTTGCTGTTTTCTTCTTAGTCACTAGATGGCAGTTCTGTATGTCTGTAAATTACCACTACAGCAGGAAACGAGAGGTCTTAAGCCAGTTTGCTCTGTACAAATGATGGACATAGGAGGATTTCTGGTCCATCAAGGCTGCCTGTGTTATTCCGTGGCCGTAACGGGGATGTCCAGGACTGCTTACTCAGAGGCATGAAGCAGAGTGAGAAAGCATCCTCTAAGTTCTTCTTCAGATGTGAGTTCAGGCACCTATCCTCTCACCTGAGCACACTGGAGTTTATTGAATGTGTTCTGACTCTTACTCTCTCTCTGTAGTTAATAAGTCTGGGAGATCCATACCCCTAGAAAAAACACACGACTCATAAAGCCTTTTCTCAACTAAACGGAGTTGAGGGCTATGGTGTTGCCCGAGAGTCTGATGCTTAAAGCAAACGCACCTGGTGCTCATGTGGAGGGAAAGAGCGACAACTACTCCTGGAGGGCTTTTATTGATGCTCCTATGGAAGGAACAAGTTTAAAATAAAACCACATTGCTTAAACCTCACTAACTGATTATTTTATTTTCAAGTAATATGCTGTGAAAATCTGCTATGTCTAAAAAACTATTTCATAAAACTGAAACAATTCTGTTTTTTATTGTCTGGTATTTGAAATACGATTAAAACTGTAAATCCTTTAACATTCTACAATATACAACAGGCAAATATGAATTATATTCTCAAAAAATGTTTGCTCCCATGCTAAAGATTAATATATGGTAGCAAAACGGGTTACCACCCAGTTTTTAACTAAGTTTTTGCTTTTGAAATTGCATATAAAATTTGTGTTTTGAAGTATTTTCCTAAAACTCAGCATCTTTCTGATATAAATGGACTAGTTGACAGGTAACTAGAATGAAATTTGATCTTTAAAACTCTAGCTTTGTGTAAGAATTGATAATATCAGGCAGTTGAAAGTTGGGTCTCTCCACTTTATGATATTTATTAATTGTGAATAGCCACATCTATTACAAAGTGCTGAATAATAAAAAGAAATTAAACAATATCAGCCTTCTCTTACCCCACATGTACAGTTTATACGCAAATAAACTCTCAAAGGTCAGAAAAATGCGTATGATTTGAGCTAACTGGTAAAATACTATCTCATTCCAGTTTTAACTTCATTTGAAATTGATTTAAAAAACTCTTCTCTTAGGATCCTGCTCTGATCAGTGCACCCCGGTCCCCTCAATGTCTCATTTGACTGCAAATCTATCTGAGGAATTGAATATTCTTTTCCATTTGTTCTCTTGAAGGTATCTGTGATAGTGCTTTTTATAAAATTTATTATTATTTTCAGAAACATCTTGGGCCAGCCTCGTGGCTTAGCGCTAAAGTGCGCAAGCTCAGCTACTGGCAGCCCGGGTTCGGATCCCGGGCGCGCACTGACGTACCGCTTCTCTGGCCATGCTGAGGCCAAGTCCCACATACAGCACCTAGAAGGATGTGCAACTATGACATACAACTATCTACTGGAGCTTTGGGGAGAAAAAAAAGGAGGAGGATTGGCAATAGATGTTAGCTCAGAGACGGTATTCCTCAGCAAAAGAAAAAGAGGAGGATTAGCATGGATGTTAGCTGAGAGCTGATCTTGCTCACACACACAAAAAAGAAACTCTTTATTTAGGAACAAATCAAGGAAACAGATGTGAGGAATGTGGGTTCGCCTAGTTGATGGTGCTTGAGGGATTCCTCACGTGAGTCTCGGCATAGAAAAGTTTAAAGAGTAAAGCAGCATTGGTCAGATCAAAAGTGTGGGGTGAACATAATTCTGAAGGAATAATGATGGAGACGTAAAAACAAGAAGCCACTTGAATTGCATTGGAAGATATTAGACACATCAAAGGGCTGGGAAAAAACATTGTTTAATGTAAGTTCTTTCTAAACTCTAAGGCAAAAAGTAATATGAATTTACATGGTAATTATAAACCACAAAACATCAATTCACAAGACAAGTAAACAACTAAAGTAGAAACCAGAATAAGAAAAATAGAGGTTAAAGGAGAGATGGAGAGAGATGGTTGGGGTCAGAAAACATGGCTGAGTCATCCTTGAAGTCTCCCTCACACTCTGATCATTCTTAGTGCTCAGTAAACACTTTGAGCCCATGAGCCTGGGGAGGGGCAAAGTGAGAGGTGGTTGGGAGGGGAGACAATGCAAGGATACCCTTGTGGAGGCACTGACATTGAAAATCAGTGACATTCTGCCAAGGTGTTTACCATAATATATTAAGGATTATTCTGGAAAGTTAAGGATTTTTCTGGAATGTATATTTTCATTTTATGGAAACTCCAACTAGCCCAGAGAATGATTTAAACATTTCAGCTTTAGAAATAAAGAGAGGGGCCAGCCCTGTGGCACAGCGGGTAAGTGCACGCGCTCTGCTGCAGCGATCCCAGGTTCACATGATCAGATCCTGGCGCGCGTTGATGCACTGCTTGTCAAGCCATGCTGTGGTAACATCCAATATAAAGTAGAGGAAGATGGGCACAGATGTTAACCCAGGGCCAATCTTCCTCAGCAAAAAGAGGAAGATTGGCATCGGAAGTTAGCTCAGGGCTGATCTTCCTCACACACAAAAAAAAGAAACGGAAATAATGAGAAACTTTTCTGTCAGTTTTAAGAATGAAAACCAGTTAGCATCTGGAAAACAGTTGCAATTTGAGATGAGAATGTGGAGAAAAAATTAGATGTCACACGTTGTTTTTGCTTTTCTCTAGGGCAGTAAGGCTTGCAGGGGGAATGAAGTTCCATCTTTGCTCTATTGTGTTTGAGAAGGTGTAAAATTCATTTGTTCTGGGCAACACTGTTGACCTGTGGAGAAAGACAGATGGTTCAAGCAGCTGATCTAAAGGAATAACTGAGCTCATAAAAGTTTTTAGCTAATAAAGGGTGCTTCTTTATTGAACTTTACTGGACATCTATTGACCTATATATGCAAAGTATTTGTGGTAGGTATTGAGAGAAATACAAAGAATTATAAGGTTCCAAGCTCCTCCACGTACATGAAATTGTTTGCAAGATGTAATTAGATTCTACCAAGGTATTAGTGTATGTTGTATTATAGAACTTAAAAAAATGGGAATGTTATCCAGAAATTGTAATTAAGGACAGCTTCTTAGGAGAGGTGAACTAGATCAGTCCTCAAAGGGACCACTGTTGGGCAGGTGGAGGGAAGAAAGAGTGAGGATTTCAGATGGGGGAAGAGAGGAAAGGTACAGACGTAGAAAGGAACATGGCATTTGGGCATGGGGGTGTGGAGGCCATGACAGGCACAGTCTTCCCGTGACTGAGAGGCAGCTCAGTTTCCTCCTCCAGGAGCCCAGCACTGCTTCACACCTCCTGGCCTCCTCCACCTGCAGACCCCACGCCTAAGCCAAGGCCTATCTTATCTGGATCGCTGCCTAATCTCCCAACAGGACCCTTTACTTCCAGTCTTAATTTCTTCTAATCTTTCCTCCACAATGCCTCCAGAGTTACCTTCAAGAATCCAAATTTGTTTAAATGTGACATCTGCTTATACTCTTTCAATGACTGCTCAGAGCATCTGAGAGATCATTCAGATTCCTGAGCTGGACACGCAGGCTTTCTCTTGCTGTCCTCATCTTTAGCCTCATCACACGCTGTTTCCTACATGTTTGCTTTGTTCCAGCCTTAAAAATACCCCAATTTTGTGAAAGCTTTAGCATCCTTTATATCTGTATTTTTATATGTGTTTCTTCTGTCCTCCTACCCACTTTTTTGATCAACTTAATTCCTATTTCTTAACCTAAACTCATGTCAAATGTTCCTTCCTCTTGGACACTTTTCCTGAGAGGTCTCCGTCTAGAGACCCCTTTTGATGTCCCCACTCTGGGCTCCTGTACTTATCTACTTTTCCATAACGGTTGTTTTATTCATGTCTCATAGACAGTGAGCTTCTTCAAGCGGGAGACTATCCTACTTCTTGATGAATAAATGGCGAGCAATAGGATATATTGGAGCACATGAGGAAACCACTTAGTGTAAAACTAATTGGGCCTGACCTTGTTTTTTTTTTTTTCCCCAAAAGGGGCCTGTAGCCTCTGTTCATCCATTGTATATCTGCTTTAAACAATTAACATGTCCCAAAGACAAAAGCAAAGCCCTTAAGATGTAAATGCAAGTTTCCCCACATTGGTATTTCCTTAAGGATAAGCATTTCTCCCTAGGCTAGGATTTGATTGCTGTGCTCATCCTGTGATGACCCAACTCGAGACAACAGCCACGCCCATGGAGACAGCAGACTTGATACCCACTGTGTCCATCAATCGACATGCCGAGAGGTCAACGTCATGACTACTGTAAAAGGGACATTGCAATCACATGTGATACGTGCTCTTTGATGGTATATAACCACTCTGTACACCCCACTTCTTTGGAGTGCTCCATTTCTTTGTGAAAGGACTCTCCTGGGCTATATGACCCTCAAAGTTTGGCTCATCATAAACTCAACCCAATTTTGATTTATAGATTGGTAATGGATTATATGCATTGACATTCTATTTGTCCCTCCAGTATCTAAACACAGTACCTGACACCTTTGGGTCACTCAGAAAATGTTTGATGAGTGAATATGTGGGAGACAACACTGGCTGGAGCAGAAGGGGCTTTTCAGGGAGTGGTAGAAAATACGCTCACATTCCTACCATAGTGGTTGAGGCTGTGGGCTTTGGACCAGTTTGTCTGGGTACCAATCCCAGTTATTCCACTTTTAACTGGGGAACCTGTGCAAAGTATTTACTCTCTGAGCCTTAGTTTCCTCATCTATAAAATGCAGCTAATGATTACTCCTGTCTCATAGGGTTTTAGTGAGATTGAAATGCATTAACTTATGTAAAGTGCTTAGAAGAGCTGCTGGCACATAGTAGGCACTAAAATGTTAGCTGTTATGTTATCATTATTGCTCTTATATCTGAGCAATACTCTGGTTTTGAAAAGATGCTTTCATAGTATAGTTGATCCTCATTATTTGTGGATTCCGTGTTTGCACACTTGTCCACTAGCTAAAATGTACTGGCAGCCTCCGAATAAACACTCACAGGGCTTTAATGTCCATTTGCAGATATGCACAAAGTGGTGAAAAATTTATTCACTGGATGAGCACGTTCCCAGCTGAGGGGAACCAGGTGACGCTCTACCCTCGTTTCAGCTCATACTGTAAACAAGTGTCCTTCTTGCAGTCTATTTAGTGACTCATTTCTTATCTTTTGTGCTTTGTGTTGGTGACTTTGCTATTTAATGTGTCCCCCATGTGTAGTGCTGCAATGTTGCCTGGTGTTCCTCAGGGCAAGAGGCTTAGCCTTTACAGAGAAAGTATGTGTGTTCAGCAAGCTTCTTTCAGACACGAGGTACAGTGCTGTTGGTGTGAGTTCAATGTTAATATATCACCAATATATCTTAAATAAGGTGACTTTAAAGAGAAACACACAGAAAATAAGGTTATGTATTGATCAGTTGAAGAAAATGTAACTAAGGCTTGCAGCAACCTAACCCTGCATTTCCTGTAGTAGCAGTGGGTCATATTCACCAATTCAGTGTTCACGGTGACTTTATAGAATGTCACACTGTGCATAAAGAGAACTGACTGTATCTTATGTAATCTTCACATACTCCTTTATAGTAGGCAGGGTAAGGATCAGGGTGTCCACATTCTACAGGCTATTACAGACCTTATGAGCAAAGTAGAGAATTTAAAATGTCTTGTGCTCAGCATAAGAGCCATGAGATTTTGAGCAAGGAAGATCTATGATGAACTGATGTTTAAGGAACAGTTACCTGGCAAGAGAATGTAGTTTTGAGAGGAAGAGGGAGAACTGAGCCGGAAAGGAGGACCAGCTGTTAAACTCTCCAAGTATTCCCATTGTTAGGTGAGGAGATTCGGAGCTAAGGTGCTGATGTGATAAAGGAAAAGTAGCAGCCAAAGGATGAAATAATGGATTTGGTAACAATATATAGGGTGTAAGTTAGGCTGTGGTTCTCAAAGTGGGGTCCGTGGACCAGCAGCATCAGGATCACCTGGGAACTGGGTATAAATGCAAATTCTCAGGTGCTGCTGCAGATCCGCAGAACTGGAAACTCTGGGGTGGGGCCTGGCAATCTGGGTTTCAACAAGGCCTCCAGGTGCTTCTGGTGCCCATCAAGTTTAAGAGCCAATGAATTAGAAAATGATTCAAACACGTCACCGTGCCCAGGTAAGCTGCATGGCAGGGACGTGGTATTTGTTTAGAGGATAAGATGCATTTTAAATTTTAGGCAAAAGTAGTTCAGTGTCTGTTTCACCATAAGGATTCCAGAGATGCCATTTTAGCTCTCTGCGTTTAAGCTCTTTTTTCCACAATATGTTCTCTTTTAGAGACCCTTTGGTAACTTATTTACCACTTATCACATATTCTGAGAGTCCCTTCTTTCTTGTAATCCCGTTTCAGACGTGAAAATATATTTTATTTTTGTGCACAATCTCCTTTATTTAAAATCTGGATGTCTCTTCCTATAGGATCATGTATTGCACGTGTAATCTTACTGTAAATTTGGAATGCCATTGGTTTGATCCAAAACCTTAGAATGTTTTAGAATTTAGAACCTGATGAATAGAGAATGTATAAGCTTCTGTGTAGGACTCATATTTTTCAGATGTCTAGAGGTATCCCAACTTGCCAGTAATGTGGCCTTAGATTTAGCAGAACTTGAAAATCTGAATATAGTAGAAAATGAATTACGTCTCTCATATTAACATTTACAAAATAAATGATCACAATGTTAACTTACCAATAAGCACTCTCTATATTTTAGGCTCTGAAAGTATCTTGCTTACATAATAAACATGATCAAGTTTCAAAGATGAGCCAATTAACTTTTCAGCAAAAGCTTTACTTGAGTGTATCTTGGCTTCCTTTTTGATAGTTTTAGCCTTAATGTTACAATATTGTTTTCTTTTTCTGGGAATAAGATAATCTTGTATTTGGTGAACATTTTAATTTTTAATGGCCACTTGTATTTCGTGATATGCAGGTGTTCAAACAATCTATAAGAACTAACCATTACTACCCACATATAGGATTATACAGGAATGGAGGAGTTTTGGCTGACTTGTTGTATATAATGGCAGACTCTACCACTTACAATAATTTAGGGATTTGAAGCAGTATTTTTAATTACAAATAATCTCAAAATCAGTAATATATAAAGTATATTACTTACTGTGTTAACTAATCAAAATAGTTAAATTTGTTATTTTTCCTCCATTTATAAGGATGCACCCATTATACAGATTCTGTACAAATTGCAAAGATCACTTTTTTCCTTTTCAAAATTTATTTTAATTTTTATAGTGAGAATCTTAGTGTTGGGTAAACTGCTGCACAATTACTGGAAATGTTGAGAGTCTTTTGGAAAAGTGTAGAAGTCGAAAGAGAATGTAAAGTACATTTCTCCAATGTCAAGTCCTTTGAGCCTCTGTCTAGTTGTACCTTGAAGAGATGGAAGATTAAGTACCAGCAAAGGACACAAGAGGATAGGCTGCCAACTTGAGAGTTTCACACTGACCACAGAATGCCTGGCAGATGCTTGGAGATGTCGGGGGAAGAGGGAGAATCTCTCTCTGCCCTTTCCCTTAAGGTTCTTCTGGCTGGCCAAATAATCAACAAGACAGGTTAGCAGGAGAAAATAATACCAAGTTTAATAACATGTATACATGGGAGAAAGCAGGGACACTGCGTTTCTCAACACAATAGCAGAAATTCTCGTCTTAAATACCATTTTCAGCCAATGACAAAGGAGGATTTTGGGGGTGGGGGGAGTCAGTTACAGGAAATTACCACTAAAGCACAGTAAACAAGAGTAAGGTTTATTATGTAGCTCAAGGCCTCACCTTCCACATTGATAAGTCACTAGAAATGAGCTCATCCCCCTCTCTTCCCAATACAGAGAGGGAGATACCTTTACAAATGGAGACTTCCCTTGTAAATGATTGTCTGGCAACTCCTCGCAGGGCCATCCAAAGAATGTGGCCAGAGAGACAGAACTCCCGATAAGATGAGCTTGTTAGTGCCTTTTCTATTGTAACCTCTATCCTACATTATCTTTATAGCAGTCATGATAGATCTGTTCTAGGAAGGAGCCACCATGTCAAATTCTTTAGGCAGTTAGTGGGGGAGGTCAAATGTCTCTAGAGAAAACAACCAAGGTAAAGAGAGAGATTTCAGGGTGGCCAAATCTTGATCTCCCACAGTCCCGCCTTTGAAACTAAAAGTTTCACAGTCCTTTTGAAACTTAAAGAAGTTTCATAGTCCAGAAGCTGTGTTGGTAGATTGTTTCATCTCACTTAACACATTTCTTAGTCCTGATAATAGATCAGTTCAATTAAGTTCATTTTGGAAGGTGGTGATGCAGGTGGGCTCTCAAGGTTACGCCTATATTATGGAAGCAAGCAATCAAGTATTTAATAGAAGCATTTCCATGTAAACAAAAGAAAAACAAGGTTAATGGCTAGAATAAGTTGTAAAGCAGTTTTTGAGTTCAGAGGACAGCCAGTGAAGAAGAATTTTAGATGTCAGCGTCAAAGCATCTTTTGCAGTTTAAATTGTCTCTGATGATGTCATCAAGTAATCTCTTAAGTTTGTATCAAGTCCATCAGCTTTAGTTTGTAAGGCTTCAGGAAAAAGGGCAGGTTCAGTTTTTAGTGATTTCAAATGAAAATGATGGAAAAAATCAAAAACGTTAGTTTGGACATCTGTAGCCAGATATTTCAGGAGACTAGAAGAAATCAGGATCCAGTCCAGTCAATAGATATAAAACAAAAACCTCAAAAGACAATTAACAAAACTAGGATCTAATATCCGCAAATGTATACTACAGTTTTTACTGAAACATAACTTTTTTTCTCTAAAATCACCCTCATTTTTATCAAAGATAGCCAAATTAAAACTAACTAGTTTGCAAAATAAGTCTAGTTTCAATAGAGTTGGACCAATTATTTACATAAGTACAGCAAGAATAGCAATTGATCACATAGGCTCTTTTAAATCTGCTTTGCTGGAAATTTTTGTAAGGAATCTCACATTGAACTTCAAAAGCTTCTCGAGGCCAGGAAAGCCAAGCCAAGGATTTTGTCATCAGACTTTGCCTGCAATACCTACAGATTTGGGTGAATTCTTCTCTTCCAAGGTTCCCCCCAAATATTTCAAGGTTCCTTGTACCTGCCACACAAGTGACATTCTTTACTTATCCTGGTAAGTGCTGCTTGGAACATAAGGTACCAGGCCAATATTTCCACGTGTCTTTATTCCATAAAGTCCAATCTTCATTCCTCAAAAGCTATATGGTTATATCGCAAATGTGATGTTCCAGTCACAACCTTGGTAATATAACAAGTGTTTCCAATTGTGTCCTGTTATAAGGAGAACAGATTCTTATTGAATTTATGCAAATAACCATATTGCCATGAAAACAACAATACTCACTTACTAAGAGTTTCCAAATCCTGGAGGGATCAGGTAGAGAGAAAAAGATAAATATTTCCATTTTACTTACAAAAATATCATTTACCAAATTGTTATAAGTCATAGCTAGCTCAGGAGAAACAAGACAAAGTTTTCCTTAAATCTGAAAAAACAAAACATTAAAAATTCAGCAATACTTCAAATGAAAAATCATAAAAATTATAAGCATCCTTATCAGTTTATTCAGTCCCGTGTAATCCATTCTTGATCTCAATCTTTTTGTTAGCAGCTTCATGAAGTTATCAGTCTCTCCATCAGATTTCTGTAATTTCTTACCAAGTTTAGTTTTATGATCAGAAAGTTTATCAGAAGCCTGTACTTCAGTGTAAATGTCAGAGTCCTTTCCAAGAATTTTTCTGAAGTTGAAACATATTTTGCAAAAACATTAGAGCAAAGAAATGAGTCTGTAAACAACAAGACCTCAAAATGGCAACTGACAAAGAAATTTGGTTAATTTTGTGACATACAACACTTTAAAATAATAATAACCAGAATTATGACTGATAATCAGGACAGATCAGAATTTCAGTAATGTTATACAATTTTAAAACACCTATATCAATAACAGTTGCCCACATAATACCACCTAAGAAGGTTTTATCTTCACTTGTCTGACAATGTTTTCTATGTAATTTAACATACTGAATAAGCCTAATAAGTTTAGTATCTTCCTCCTTATAGGAAGAGGGCAAATTTCTTTGAGAAGTTTCAGGGCCCTTTGAAAATTCTCAAAGAAAAAAAGACTTATTTTAAGATATGAATTTTGGTGGAGCTTGTCAAAAATATAAACAATCAAAGCAAACAGAACATTAACAGTCCAAAAAGCCTTAATAGCGAGACCTCAGTCTTTTGAACGTAGGAAATTATTTTAACAGGTATTTTTTTTTTTTTTTAGGTAGACTTACTCAAAGGTAAAGAAAAATCTTTTATAACCTCTTTATCAAGTTTAAGCAAATTATCTTTTTACGAGAAATTTCAATTTTGCACCAGCTTACTTCTGCTATTAAAACTCATTTACTTAATTAAATTCATTTCAATCTTAGCCAACTTGACCACACAAAAACTCCTTTTCCAGAATTCCTCTTCCACAAACCTTCTATAACTTTCTTTTTACATCTAGAATTTGTCCCATGTCTTTCTTTTCCCTTCTAGTACCTGAGGACAAATTTATCTTTCTTAACCAAACAAAATATTTCCATTCTTTGCACCTTCTTTATACATCTTACTTTCCTTGTACACAGACATATTTTTCTTAATATTTAGTAGCTTCAATCACATATATTAATTAGAAATTTTAACCTTTAGAAACCTTAATTTGTAAGTAAAAACTAAACAATTATAAACTTTTTTTTACATTAGTATCTTGTGGCTTGGAAAATTTATCAACACTTCATAACTTCTAGAAACATGTTACTTTATAGTACAATCTTTTAATAAAACACATGTTTACCAATAGACCCAAAACACCTTTTAGTTTTCCTGTAATGAAAAGCCAAAAGTAGACAAACGTACATTTAGCAATCAATGTCTAATATCTTATCTTATTTGGAAATGAAGATACTCAGAGAATTTTTTATCATAAATTTTAGCAAAACTCTAAAAGTCACCAAAAAGAGTTTGGAAGCTGTAACCACCATAACACATAATTATTGTTATAGTTCATCCAACATTTATCTTTTTCACAACTATTTACTTGTTCCCAATAATTATTTAGATTGCCTATAAGACTTCATAAGACTTCAGATAAAATTAGCCATCATTTAAATTACTATTTTTGTTAACCAGTTCTGTAATAGAAATAACATCAGTTTTTTCCTACAAAATTTCATGTAAATTTTATCACCTCTTATACCTTTAAACATAGTTATCATTAAGATTTTTATCAATAGGTCTTGGTCTTCTAATTTTGGACAATGGAAGCATTCCCAGTCAGACATTTTAAAACATACTCAGGCAAAGTTGATGTAACCTCTATGTAAAATTAGCTCAAACATTCCAACCTTTATAATCTTATCAACACTTACACTTTTACATGTTCTCAATTCAATTGTAACCTGAGTCAAGGTCTTAAGGCTAGTCAAATTTTTCCCTTCCTTTTTTTTTGGCCTTTTCTTAGGTACCAAATAACTAATTATGTGAGAGCTCTCAAAACATTTTTTTTCCCCCAATTTAGAAGTTTTTCCAATTCAAAGGATCCGTCGTCTGGCCATTGACGAGTAGGATCTTCATTTGTATATTTATTTCAATAGTGACTCGAACCAATAAGCCTTTTTAAGGAAAGACCCGGAGGTAACTTTCCACGCTTAGAATAAATCTACCATGGACGCAAAGAGGCGTCCCTGGTGAGGGCGCAGATGATGTAGCCCCCGTGATCCACAGAATTCACTCCCAAAGATATTCAGAGAAAGTAAAGACCTTCATTGCACAGGCGGTAAGGATGGTGTCTCCGGTCTCCCTCAATAGTGTGGGACGCCTCCAGTCACAGACCCGCTAATCTGTGACACCGGGCAGGCGATACTGGAATGGGATTTTTCGAGCACTAACAAGCAACGAAGGTAAAGACGACAAAAGCCCTTATGGACTGGGCCCTTTATAACAAATTCCCCTGAGAGCTTGGCACAGCCAGACAAAGAGACAGTTCGGAACCCCAGTCTACTCGACTGGCCACCGAGGTGCACCCCGGTAAATGCACCTTCCGTATGGTGGAGACCAAGGAGAAGATTCTCACTGGTCACAAAGCCAAGTTTTCTCAGGACACAGAACAAGACAGAGATTACTCTGGGAGGAAAAGGGATCAAGATCAAAACCAAGAGTACTCTACCAAATTTAAACCAAGAGTCACTAAAAGCCCAAGAAACTAGTTTCCCAAATATTTTCTCCTGCCAATCTAAATTTAGAAAGAGAAAAAATTCTCACCATTTCCTTCCGCCGGACTCCGCAGATAGAGATTCTGGGAGGCTGACGTGGTAAGAAGTCTTACCTTTTGCCGGCTTTCGTCAGGCGTTCCCGTATCTCATCATCTGCAGTAGTCCAGGGAGAAGGCAGGTCTTCCAGACAGAGAAGGCAACTTGTCAGCCAGTGTGGCTCCTGGCGACTACGCCAAAACTGTCGGGGGAAGAGGGAGAATCTCCCTCTGCCCTTTCCCTTAAGGTTCTTCTGGCTGGCCAAATAATCAACAAGACAGGTTAGCAGGAGAAAATAATACCAAGTTTAATAACATGTATACATGGGAGAAAGCAGGGACACTGCGTTTCTCAACACAATAGCAGAAATTCTCGTCTTAAATACCATTTTCAGCCAATGACAAAGGAGGATTTTGGGGGTGGGGGGAGTCAGTTACAGGAAATTACCACTAAAGCACAGTAAACAAGAGTAAGGTTTATTATGTAGCTCAAGGCCTCACCTTCCACATTGATAAGTCACTAGAAATGAGCTCATCCCCCTCTCTTCCCAATACAGAGAGGGAGATACCTTTACAAATGGAGACTTCCCTTGTAAATGATTGTCTGGCAACTCCTCGCAGGGCCATCCAAAGAATGTGGCCAGAGAGACAGAACTCCCGATAAGATGGGCTTGTTAGTGCCTTTTCTATTGTAACCTCTATCCTACATTATCTTTATAGCAGTCATGATAGATCTGTTCTAGGAAGGAGCCACCATGTCAAATTCTTTAGGCAGTTAGTGGAGGAGGTCAAATGTCCCTAGAGAAAACAACCAAGGTAAAGAGAGAGATTTCAGGGTGGCCAAATCTTGATCTCCCACAGAGATTAAATCTGGGCTTTGTCTATGGGTGGACCCTGAAAGGAGGATTTTGCTTAAATGACCAGAGAATACACAACCATTTTTCTTGATAATAAGTAATACTTACCATGTAAATTTCTTCATAAATCTCTGAATAAAATAAAAATATATAACCCATATAGATATAAACTCTTACTGACAAACCCCACAGCCTTCTCTAGAGAGCCCAACAAAAAATGTCTCAGCTGACTGTGAATTGGTCTTCTCTAAAAGCCAGCCAGCCCTTCACTGATAGCCCTGGATAAGGAAGGGCAGACAAAATTCTTTGAAGATGTTTAGCTGAATTCAGAAGCAAAAATCCTACCTCCAGTTGGCTCCTCTGTGAGAATGGATGGCCAGCCTTATTTCACAGGCTGGGCAGCTGAGGTTTCAGATGAGCTTATTTGCCCTGTTCCCCGGGGATGCAAAAGGAGGAATGTGACATTCATTCAGGGCTGAGATTTTGCACGTAAAGATAGGGTTGTCGGGATAGAGGGAGAATCTCCCTCTGCCCTTTTCCTTAAGGTTCTTATGGCTGGCCAAATAATTAACAAGACAGGTTAGAAGGAGAAAATAATACCAAGTTTAATAACATGTATGCACGGGAGAAAGCAAGGACACTGCGTTTCTCAACACAATAGCAGAATTCTCATCTTAAATATCATGTTCAGCCAATGACAAAGGAAGATGTTGGGGGTGGGGGGAGTCAGTTACAGGAGATTACCACTAAAGCACAGTAAACAAGAGTGAGGTTATTATGCAGATTTAAGGCCTCACCTTTTACATTGATAAGTTTCTAGAAATGAGGTCATTCCCCCTCTTCCCAATTCAGAGAGGCAGATACCTTTACAAATGGAGATTTCCCTTATAAATGTAAATGTCTGTCTGGCAACTCCTTGCAGGGCCATCCAAAGAATATGGTCAGAGACAGAACTTCTGATAAGATGGGCTTGTTGGTGTCTTTTCTATTGTAACATCTATTGTACATTATATTTACAGCCATCATGATAATAACTCCTTCCTGAAACAGATGTTTTGTTTTAAATTCTTTAGGCAGTTAGTGGGGGAGGTCAAATGCCCTCAGAGAAAACAACCAAGGTAAAGAGATAGATTTCAGGGTGGCCAAATCTTGATCTTCCACAGGGTCATAGAAGGGAATAAAGATTTCAGCAAATTGGTTTTTTGTTCTCTACAGTGGAAGTAATTTAAGAAGATAGTCTCTCACTCCAACTTCTCTTCCCTCTTCTCGATCTGTAATATTGCTGTAAAAATTCTCTCTACAAAAATTTCAGTCTTTTTTCTTTGCAGTCTATTATCATCTTTACGAATTCTTTGACTTAACCACCTTCTTGGCACCACAGCGCTAGCCATTGAGATATTATTATAGATTCAGTTTTGCAATTTCATCCTCTTATCTCTATTTCCTCTGCCATTTCTTAGTTTAGTTCTTATTGTATCTTATGCTTGAAAACATTTCAAGCTTACAGAGTATATCAGTTCGTTATCTTCTCAACTTTTTATTATCTAAGTGCTCTCAAATACCACTTTTTTTAAAAAAGAAGTGAAATAGATAATAGAACAATATATTGTAATAAATTGACCACTTATAAAATTAAGTTCAACCTGCAATCCCTCCCCACTTAACAGCGACCATATTTTATAACTCACCATGCTTTAGTTTGGGCAGGGTCAGTTTATCAATGATTTCTGGATGTTTTAAACCACATGAGACAAATACAGTGTAAGGTAAAATTGTTACTCTTGCAGAAGTTGCAGAATATTCTGATGGTTATGGAAGTTGGTGGCGGAGAACCTGAATCATATGAAAAGTAGTTGATTAATTAGCACCTGACAGAATTTGTTAATTTGGTAAGGACAATAATAAGACATAAATGTTGAAACGATAACTTTGCATATCAGAGTATTGTCAAAGGCCACTGGGGAAATTCATAATATTCTCAAATACCACAAAAAATGACCACTTTTTCATAAAAGATGTCATACATGATGACACCATATACTTCTGTCAGAAAATTTGCAATGAAGGAAATTAAGACTTGAGTCATTTTAATTTTAACGATTTGTTTCTGCTTACTATTAGGTTAAAAAACCCTTTTAGAAATAAAGTGATAAGGGATGTACTTGCTTAATTTTTATTTTTTTTTAAGAGAAAGTCTTTTTCACATTTTAAAAAAATATTTATTTGTATTTATTTTATGCTGAATTTATTTGTGTGCCCAAAGCCTTTTTTTAATTAACTACCACCAATTCTTTTCAAACTCTTTCAAAAAGTTGAAGAGGAGAGAATACTTCTAAAGTCATCCTATGGAGTTAGCACTACCCTGATATGAAAGCCAAAGACACTAAGAGAAAAGAAAACTACAAGTCAGTATCTTTGATGAATATTGATACAAAAATCCTCAATAAAGTAATAACTAACCAGATTCAGCAGCATATTAAAAGGATTATATATCATTTTTAAGTGGGATTTATTTCTGGAATACAAGGTTGTTTCAATATATGAAAATGAATCAATGTAATAAAGCACATTAACAGAATGAGGGAAAAAAACACAGGATCATCTCAATGGATGCAGAAAAAGACTTGACAAAACTAAACATGTTTTCATGTTAAAAACACTAGAAAACTCTCAGAGTAAAAGGAAGCTACTTCAACATAATAAAAGCCACATATAGAAATACACAGAGAACATCGTATTCAAGGGAGAAAGACTGAAAGCTTTTCTTCTAAGATCAGGAAAAAGGCAAGAATGCCCACTGTCACAATTTCTATTCAACATGGTATTAGATGTTCTAGCCAAAGCAATTAGGCAAGAAAAAGAAAGCAATAGCATCCAAATTGGAAAGGAAGAAGTAATATTATATTTGTTTACAAATAATATCTTATATGTTGAAACCCCTAAAAATCCCACAAAAAAATTTTTAGAACTGATAAATTCTGCAGAGTAGTGGAACACAAAATCAACATGAAAAAATTAGTTGTTCTTCTATACATTAATAATAAGTAATCTGAAAAAGAAATTTAAAAACTTTACATTTTTATTTACAATATCATCAAAAAGAGAAAAATACTTAAGAATCAACTTACTCAAGGAGGTAAAAATTCCAGTGATGTTTTTTGCACAAATAGAAAAATCTATCCTAAAATTCAAATGGACTCTCAAGGGACCATAAATAGCAAAAAGAATGTAGAAAAAGAAGAACAATTTAGAGAAGTCACACTTCCTGATTTCAAAACTTACTACAAAGTAATCAAAACAGTGTGGTACTGGCATAAATACACACAATATACTAATGAAATAGTATAGAGAGCCCAGAAATAAACCTTTGCATATATGGTCAAATGATTTTTGACAAGGGTGCAAAGACCATTCATTGGAGAAAGGATAAGTTTTTCAACAAATAGTGATGGGAAAACTAGATGACCACATGCAAAAGAATGAGATTGGACCCTTACCTTACACCATATACAAAAATTAACTCAAAATGGATCAAAGATCTAATATTAGAGCTGAAGCTATAAAATCCTTAGAAGAAAACACAGGGTAAAAGCTGCATGTCATTGGGTCCAAATGCCATTGCCAACAATGATTTCTTTCATCTGACACCAAAGACATAAGCAACAAAAAAAAAAACAACAAATTGGACTTCATCAAAATGCAAAAGTTTTCTGTATCACAAGATACTATTAACAAAGTAAAAAGGCAACCCACAGAATGGTTGAAAATATTTGCAAATCACATATCTGATAAGGGATTAATATCTAGAATATATAAAGAACTCCCACAACTCAACAATAAAAAAACAACCCAATTTAAAAATGCACAAAGGACTTGAATAGACATTTCTCCAAAGACATAAAATGGTCAGTAAACACGTGAAAAGATGCTCAACATCACTAAGTATCAGGAAAATGCAAAATAAAACCACATTGAGATACCTCTTCACACACATTAGAATAGTTTTACTCTCACAAAATCAGAAAATAACAAGTGTTGGCAAGGATTTTGAAAAATTGGAACCCTTGTGCTTGGATGGTGAGAATATAAAACTGTGGAAAACAGTATGGCAGTTCCTTCAAAAATGAAAAATAGAATTACCATATGATCTAGAAATTCTACCTATGGGTTCTGAAATAACAGAAAATATATTTATGGATCTCTGTCTCCAGTTCCTGGCACAGAGCTCCTAAAATCCTTGTAATTTCCTAAATGATAAGAACACTAGGAGCATCTCTTGTTCTAATATTTGTCTTTGACCCCATCCCTGACACAGAGCTCCTAAAACCCTTGTAATTTCCTAAGTGATAAGAACACTAGGAGAATCATTTGTTCTATTGAGGCAACTCTGGGTGGGCTCCTGGATGGGGGCTGGTCACCAGAAAGACCAAGCCCCGATTAGAAGCTTGGAATTTTTAGTCCTATCCCTTATCCTCCAGAGAGGGGAGAGAGGCTAGAAACTGAGTTAATAATTGATCATGCCTACGTGAGGGAGCCTCCATAAAAATCCCAATAGAATGAGTTTCAGAGAGCTTCCAGATTGGCAATGACAAGGAGTGCTTGGAGAGTGGTGCACCTGGAGATGGCATGAAAGCTCTGTGCCCCTTCTCACATACCTTTCCCTCTGAACCACTTCCATCAGGCTGCTCTTGAGTTATATCTTTTTATAATAAACTGGTGATCTAGTAAATGTTTCTCTGAGTTTTGTGAGCCACTCTAGCAAATTAATCAAACCCAAGGGGGAGGTTGTGGGAATCTCTGGTTTACAGTCACTCAGTCAGAAGTACAGGTAACAGCCTGGGCTTGTAACTGGCATCTGAAGTTGAGGTGAGGTTGGGTGGGTGTGCAGTCTTATAGGACTGAGCCCTTAAACTGTGGAATCTGATGTATCTCTGGGTTGACAGCATCAAATTGAGTTGAATTATCTGACAACCAGCTGGCATTCCAAGAATTGCTTGTTGGAGGTGTGGGGAACCCTCTCACATGTGAAAAAATGAATCTCAGAACACCATATATGGGTATAAACCCAAAAGAACTGAACACATATATAAAGACATATACATACACCCGTGTTCTTAACAGCATTATTCAAAATAAGCAGAAGCTGGAAGTAGGCCAGGTGTCCATAAACGGATGAGTTGACAAAAATTGTGGTGTAAAACACAGTGGAATACCATTCACCCTTAAAAAGGATGGAATTCTGACACATGTTATGACGTGGATGAACCTTGAGGACTTTACGCTAAGTGAAGTAAAGCCAGACACAAAAGGAAAAATACTGTATGATTCCACTCATATAAGGTACTTAGAGTAGTCAAATTCATAGGAATAGAAAGGAGAATGGTGGTTCCCAGGGGCAAGAGGGAGGGACAACAGGGAGTTGTTGCTTAATGGGCATAGAGTTTCAGCAGAAGGTGAAAATAGATCTGTGGATGGTTGGAGGTTATCACTACACAGTTATGTGAATGTACTGAATGTCACTGAACTGTACACTTAAAAATGGATAAAGTGGTTAATTTCATGTTATGCATATTTTATGACCATTTAACAACATTAATTATTTTCAACAAATGAACAAACACTAGCTACATGCAATAACATGGATGAATATCACAACCATAACGCTGCATAAAAGAAATTATATTCAAAAGGCTATATATTTTATAATTCCATTTATATAAAATGCAAAAAAGAAAAAAAACCGAGGTCTAGCTTCCAGTAATAGTGGAGTAGCTTGTTGAACTAACACTGTCACAGATAACAATGATAAAATCTGCACGAAATAGTATATATATTTATATAGAATCATGTATCTATATGTAATACACATACAATAAATGTGTATATGTATGTATGCATAAATCTCTTCCAAAGGCAAGCAGAACCGAGGGGGAGTCTTCCCTTGAATCATGGGAATTTTACCAGGATATGTTTGCAAGCTGGAGTGTTTTACCTCAAAGCATTCCAAAATCTGTACATGGCCCACACAGGGGAAAAACTATAGTATTACTTGTAATGTTAGAGGATGTATTTTGGGGCTGGCAGAGTAGCTGGAAAGTTGGGGGAGAAATTTCTGGAAGGGAGGGAACCACAAAGAGGAAAATCTTAAAATATGTATGAAAGTCTGCCCCCCACACACACCAAATTGGCAGATCTTTGAACAACACACATGCAGGGTAGGCCCCAGAGGGCCTAGTGTAAAAACAGCAGTTGGAAGATGAAAGAACTGAATGAGGATTTCAGCTATGCCTGTTGTAAAGGAGATAGGATTGGAGTTTCAGTCCAGCCAAGTTAACTCCCTGCTAGAAAAATAACAACACTCTTCAAAGGGATACAATAGAATCCAGAGTCTCTATAACTATCATCCATGGTTTCCAGTACATAATTTAAAAAATCATGAGATTTGAAGAAATAGGAAAATATAATCCATATACGACCAAAAGTGGGCAGTAGAAACTATTCCCAAGGTGTTGCAATTAGCAGACAAGGATGAGAAAGCAGCTTTTATATAGATGATCATGGTGGTAAAGAAAAATATTCTCATAATGAATGAACAGATATAGAAACTCAGCAGAGAAATGGAAATTACAAAAAAGAACCAAATAGGAAGGTGAAATACAGAAAATATTTTTGAGTTTACCGGTAGATTAGAAACATTAGGAGAAACATGAAGATAGAGCAATAGAAATTATCCAGTCTGAAGAAAAGAACATAAAAGTTTTGAGAAAAATGAAGAGTGCCTTAAGACCTGTGAGATGAGTGAGTCCCCATCAGAGAGGGGAGAGACAAAAAATTAAATGAAGCAGAAAGGCAAATCAATGAGTAATAGCATAAAACTTCCAAAATTTCATGAAAAATCTAAAATTTTAGATCCAAGAAAGTCAGGAAACCCACAAAATAAAATACAAAATAAAACCATACCTAGGCACATGATAGTCAAGCTGCTAAAATCCAAAGATAAAAAGAAAATCTTGAAAGCAGTCAGGGAAATACACATATACAGGGGAAGACATTACATACAGGGAGAAATAATATGAATGATGGATGATATATTATCAAAAGCAAAAGAGACAAATCAACAACAAAATGACATCTCTCAAGTGCAGAAAGAAAACCCAAAAGTCAACACAGGATCTGTATTTAGCAGAACTCACTTTCAAAAAGGAAGCAGAAGCCACAATAAGATACCGCACACCTATTAGGTGGCTAAAATAAAAAATAAAATTGCAAATACCAAGTGCTGGTGAGGACTAGGAGCAACTAGAACTGGGAATGCAGCATGATAGTTGTATTCGGAAAACAGTTTAGCAGGTTCTTATAAAGTTAAACATACACTTATTATATGACTCAGATATCCCACTCCTAGAGATTTACTGAAGCAAATTGAAAACTAATGTTTAAACAAAAATCTTTGCGTGAATCTTCATAGCCATTTTATTCATAATTGTGAAAAGCCAGCAACAAACTAAATGTCCTTCGTCAGGTGAATGGAAAAGATACTGTGGTGCATCAGTACCTTAGAATACTACTGGGCAATAAAAAGGATAAACTCTTGATTCACACTACAACATGGATGAATCTTGGATGCATATCTCTAAGTGAAGGGAGCCAGATTCAAAAGGCTATATAGTATATGATTCCATTTATATGACTTTCTAGAAAAGACAGCATTACAGAGATGGAAAATGATCAGTGGTTGCCAAGGGATGGAATGGGGGAAGGGGTTGACTACAAAGAGACAGTATGAGAGAATTTTGAGAGTGAAAGAAACAGCTCTGTGTGGTACCGTGGACGTGGATACATGACCATAAAGTTGTCAAAACCCATAGAACTGTACACCACATAGAGTGAATTTTACTCTGCAAATTTTAAAAATCAATCAGGATGCTAGGGAACTCAGATGGAATGCAGTGACAAATGAACCTCACTGTATTACAAGCATGTGACATAACCACACAGAAGGGGTGGGGATGAAAGGTCCTGACCTAAATAACTTTGGAAGACAGTGTTTTGATGGGATACTGTAAAACTAAAGTACTGTACAGAAACACTGTACTCTAGGTGGTAAATTTGTTTTTCATAAGAGTATGGATTAGCGATTCTGAAACTACTTGACACATTAGTAAATATATTGTAGATAACTGGAGTTAAGTTTCTCACTGTTGGTGAAAGAAGTTACAAATAAACAAAAGGAGAATGCTGGAATAAACTCTGTGGTGCTGGATTGGAGTTGGAAGTATCAATATGAATCCATGACTCTTTTAATATATCTATCCAGATAGATAGATAGATTGATTGATATATCGATAGGTAGATGTGTATACCTGAGTTTATATTCATTCATACATTTCCAAGCTCTGCTGAGAGGGTCTAGAAGCAGTGACACCCTAGTATCAATGGGCACACCTAGCTCCCAGATTTTGGTTTCTAAATATCATTCTCCAATAAAAAGAACCAGGTTTTCTTGGAGAAATGGCTAATTCTAGATCTGGGGAGGGGAAATACAATATGAGCCTGGAGCTTCTTGTATTGCCAGAAAGTAGGAAAGTGCTTTCAAAAAAACACAGAAAATGATGAGATGTGTCAAAAGGAATCAATCTTAAAGACTTCCCAATGGCTCAAGCTGGAAAACTGGGAGCAACAAAATAAATAATGGTAGCATTGGATTATTACCCAGAGAATAAAATAAATATCCATGAGTCTGTACTGATATAAGGAAGATTAAATAAGAAAGGAAGAAAGAAAAAAAGGGGGAGAAGAATGAGAGAAAGAGAGAAAGACAGGTAGAAGGCAGGGAGAGGGAGGGGGGAATATTCCTCACATAATTCCAAATAATAAACGCTGCTGGATAGCATGAAATAGCAAATCGTCACTAGAACACCACAGTAATAATTACTGTAGGCAAGACTGACTGATGAATGCAAAAACTGTGAGTGAAACTTAGAGAAGAAACAGTACATTTGCAGATCCTCAAAACATTTCCCTCCCAATACTAAACATTTTTCTCTTAACTTCTTTAAAAGACCTATGACTATTTAAAGAAAAATCATAACACTGTATTGTGGGATTTATAACATGGGTAGATGTAAAATTTATCACAACATAGCACAAAGGACAGACAGAGGTAAATGGAACTGTTCTGTAGCAAGGCTTCCATATTTTACGTTGCTTAAACTGGTGCACTATTAAGTCTAGGACAGCTGTGATATGTTAAAGATGCATATTGTAATCTGGATCAACCACTAAAAACTGCAAAGGTGTGTCACTTAAATGTTAATAAAGGAATTAAACAGCATACAAAAAGTGTTTGTACAAGAATGTTCACAGGAGATGACCTGCACGTCCCCAGGAGGAAGACGAGCCCACTTTGGGGCATC
This sequence comes from Diceros bicornis minor, assembly GCF_020826845.1. Classification (NCBI taxonomy): domain Eukaryota; kingdom Metazoa; phylum Chordata; class Mammalia; order Perissodactyla; family Rhinocerotidae; genus Diceros; species Diceros bicornis. Next base: position 67,039,441 of record NC_080753.1, on the reverse strand, counting down.
CACAGAGCAGAACGCCCTCAGCCGTGCTGAGGAGCAAATGCTGACACACACGTGCTGGGTGAGTCTCATCTACCTCGTGCCGAGGGAGGCAAGCTGGACAGAAAACAATACACGTGGGCTGATTTCTGCCAAGATGAACCTATGGTGAAAAAACCAGAACAGTGGTTGCCTCGGGGGAAGGAAAAAATTGCCTGGGAAGGAACAGGAAAGAGTTTTCTGGGAGTGATGGAAATACTTTATTCTTAAAGGAGTGAAGGTTATATGGGCATGTTTATTTGCCAAAACTGTACGATTGAGATTTGTGCCTTTCAGTGTGTGTACATCTTACCCCCCAACACATACAAAAAGGACTAAAAGAATAATACAGTGAGGTGAGAATGGGATGGAGTCTGGATAAAACATAAAAGGCAGATGATTAGTAGTTGTTGAAGCTGGGTGACGGGCCTACTATGCTATTTTGTTTATTTTGTATATTGTTTAAATTTTCCTGTAATAAAACACTTGTATAAGAAGACAAACTCGATATACAGTGTTTGCTGGTAAGATATTGGTTACCTTTGGGGAGGAAGGGGGGAGAAAGGGATTGTCGGGGCCTGAATGAAGCTGGTGCTAGTTCTTGGTCACACAAGTGTGTTCACTTTGTAATAATTCTTTAAGGTTTACACGGATGACCTCTGCATATATTTCTGTATGCATGTTATACATCAATAAACACTTTAAATCCTGCATATTTGCACAAAGATACTAACTCAATATCTGAGAACAACAGCAGTGTTTTGTTTTAAAGTGGAACACGTTCACTCATGACATCATCAGATGGATTTTAATACTCCCAAGTATCTGTTAATGCCCTCACCCTTCCTTGGCATCCTAGATCTTTCCATTTTTGCCTCAATTTGGCAAGTGGCATGGCTTTGAATTTTTATGATGCAATCTTTTTCCATCGACGTCCACCCCCACAATGATGCTCACCAAGGCCTTGACATCTAGCACAGTGCAGTGATCACAGCATGCACTCAAGACCTGTGGGACTGGGTTGAATGAGGAAGAAAACGAGGAGCAATGATGTTCATAACTTATGTGTAGGTGCCATAAAGTGACTTAGGAAATTGGTAGGATTTTTCGATAGATTTGCTATGTCTTCTAATTTTTCCTATTTAAAACAATGGGAAGTAGAGTCTCAGAGTTCTTTCTCAGAGAAAGTCTGACATTTCAGGCACAGATTACTGACAACTATTAACGGTATATGACTTTCCCACCTCATCTTAGTTTTAAGTTTTTAATTCCTTACCCTGGAAATGACCTAACTTAGCTTCTTCCAAATCTTGTAGTAATACTGATGCTCCAGAAAGTTGGGCCATGGATATTCTGCTATTGCGTGTCCTCCTTGCAAAGAAGTGGAGCTGCACATCCACCAGTCTAGAAGGGTGTGGTGCTGTAGTATTTGGAGTCAATCAGAGAAGCTAAATGGAAAAACGACTCAAGAGAATTATCGCTATAACCCCCAAGAGCAACAAATTATTTTGTTTAATTATTTTGTGATTCTGTGGATATATTTAAAAAGAGATATTAAAACTGGTTCCCAAGGAGCCAGCCCTATAGTAGAGCAGAAATTGCATATTACCTTCCTACACAAACTTCCCTGACATTGTGGGAAGGAACAACGGGAAGTTTCAGTGCTGTTGCCTGTGTTAATGAGGCCAAGGAAGTCCAGTGAACAAGGCCTGTGTGCAGCGTCGGAGAAGGGGCTTGCGTGTGGTCCCCTGAAGCGGCTTAGGAGTCACTTACCAGTGCACCTAATTTTCCCATCTGTATATGCAGGAATTGGGGCTGTCCACTGTGATGTTTTCTCCTTTTTATGACATGGCTCACAGCAGTCCTTCTAAGATGCCTGACCAAGGTATAGGCCCTTCAGGCAGGCGGGGTCCAAAGGGAGGATCTCTTCAATGACCCTGACCATGGAGTCCAAAGGGAGGATCATGGCAGCCTGGAGGGATGGAGGGGATAGTAGGACAAGTGGCCTTGAAAAGGCAAATTCCAGGATCCCAGTCACCCGGTATTTCCATTTTAGATATTGAATTTACATTTCAAGTACTGGCCAGGGAGCTTCCACGAGGGCTGCAAGCATCCTCAGCAACAGCCAGGCTGGTGAGCCCCACCCCTACCTGAGTCCCGGCCTCAAGGGATGCAGCCCAACCACACTGCGCATACTCCAGGCGTTGGGCAGGGCATGGAGGGTGGGCGTGGTAGAGAGAAGAGGCATGATAGAGGGTGGGGTGGACAAGGAGAGGAGTGGGGCCCAGGGGTGGAGGGACAAGGAGGGAGTTGGGGCCCCTAGCTCTGAATGCTGGGAGCTTTTGTCTCTCAACCGCTCCAGGCTGGGAGCTTGCAGGACTACAGGACTACAACTCCCTGGATGCTCTGGGCACGGGGCGGTGCCTAGCTCTGAGGGGAAGAGCAAGGAGGTGTGCTCTGCCCTGTGGTCCTGCACCTGCTCCACGGGGACTGAGTCTCAGAGGGATGTGACAGGATGAGAGGGACCAAGGAGTTAGGAGGGTGTAGCGGCTGCATTGGCAGCCGCGGGCCTGCATCATGCAACTGCTTTTGTCCAAAATTGAAGCCGGACTCATGTTTATTCCACATCGCCTCCGTCCGTTGCTTGATTCCTCCTCCCACCTGCATATCTGTGGGTCTTTCCACAGCCTCCTACCTAGTCCAGTGCCAGGTGCTTCTCTAAAGTGCTTATGGGAACTGGTTTGACATCCCAGAAACTTTCCTCTGCCTGCTGCCATCTGCCTTCTCCAGCCAAAGTGCCATCATTTCATTAGCTTTTTGGAGAAATTCGCCCTGTGTCCCCTCTTGCAAGCACAACTTGAGAGCTTTGCAGGGTGGTAACAGTGGCTGTTGCTTGCCTTTTTCACAGAAGTGGAAGTTGAGGCATCCGTGAGGTTAATCATTGGTTTCCCCAGGATCCGCCAAGGGCAGAGGAGAACAACCCAATTCCCAGGCAAGTATCTAGTAGAACATTTTCACCAACCCATTCCAGTGCAGGGGCCTCTGAAACAGCATCCTTAAGATGAGAATAGCTTAAGCATTTTGCCATTTAGATTGATAGCCTAATCTCAGCTCAGGCCTGAGTGGCCAGTCTCTCAGGGACACGGGTGATGACTCTGATCCCTCAGGAAGAGACTGGTGGTCCATCTTTGGGAGAGGGATGTTCAAGGTAGACAGTACTTGGGCAACATTTGAAACCCATCAGCTTTAACATCTCTGCTTTGGATTCTGGCAAGTTTCCAGGATAAACACGCCTAGGGATAGTCAGATGTACCATATTCTATAAAAATTGTTTAGAGTATTGAAAGGAACAGAGCATAAAATATCCTGCTTATTTGCAAAAGATGAAATGCAACCAAGACCTTGTTTTTTTCTTTTGTTTTGTGAGGAAGATCAGCCCTGAGTTAACATCCATGCTAATCCTCCTCTTTTTGCTGAGGAAGACCGGCTCTGAGCTAACATCTATTGCCAATCCTCCTCCTTTTTTTTCCCCAAAGCCTCAGTAGATAGTTGTATGTCATAGTTGCACATCCTTCTAGTTGCTGTATGTGGGACGTGGCCTCAGCATGGCCGGACAAGCAGTGCATCAGTGTGTGCCCGGGATCCGAACCTGGGCCACCAATAGCAGAGCACGCACACTTAACCGCTAAGCCACCGGGCAGGCACAAGACCTTCTTGTTAATTTTTTTCTGCTCATTCTCTTGCCTGTACTGTACGCTTGAATGCAGAAACAAAAAACTTGAATTGCCAAATTCTTTTTTCCTGAGATTGGTAAATTAACTTAAAAGTCTTATTGAAACTTGTGGAAGAATGGTTAGCAGCTTTCATGATTTATGTCATCTCTAAAAATCTGGGCGTTGATCTACAAGAAAAAAAGTCCTTGTTTATATTACACATCCCAATAGGTTACATTTCTGATTCCAGAATGTGGGATATTATCAAAACATCTGAAAAACCTGGTCATGGAATCTAGACCCTGTCACTTTGTCAAGAATTTGCCCCTTTATGAATTAATGACACATGAATTCTTTAACATTTTTGTAAAGAATGGAAGAGAAACTCTGTAGTGTCTCTGAATGTGGCAAGATGGGGAATTCTCATTAGACCACATCCTTGGGTTCTTCTCTTGTGTTCAATAGGCCCGGGTGATAGTCTGTGTGGTCAGGTGCAGTGTGACTCCCCCAGGCCCCAGTGTTCCATCCTATTCTGGCCTGTGCCTTCTTCAGGGGGTTCTGATTACACTCGTCCACAAGGGTTGGAAAGAGACATTGTAACATGAGGATATTGATCATCTTATTTTTTTTTAAGTCTTTTTTTTTTTTTTTTAGATTTTATTTATTTATTTTTTCCCCCCAAAGCCCCAGTGGATAGTTGTATGTCATAGCTGCATATCCTTCTAGTTGTTGTACGTGGGACGCGGCCTCAGCATGGCCGGAGAAGCAGCATATTGGTGCGCGCCCAGGATCTGAACCCAGGCCGCCAGCAGCAGAGCGCATGCACTTAACTGCTAAGCCACGGGGCCGGCCCTCATCATCTTTAAACAAGGATTAATGGAGAGGAAAGTCTCAGGGTGTGTGTGCTCCGATGTACTGCTGTTGGGGTGTGGCCACAGTGAACACTCTGCTCCCAGCAGTCCCCACAATGGCTGTCTCAGACGTTTGATCTCCTGGTGCCACCACAGCAGCTGTTGACAGAGCTGGGAACTCATCGTGGTTCAGTGTCTTCCTTCAGATTTTGTGGCTCTGACCCTCCTCTGCTCGCCCCCTTCCTATTCCTATCTGCTGCGTTGATTGCTTTTAGTTGTTTCCTAGGAGCCACTGTGTGTAACTGGATTTCAGTGTCTTTAGGGACCCACCCTCACTACACGAGTCACTGTACAACAGCCACTTATCCTGGTGTAGCCCATGTTCATCCTCTCTAGTGGAGCTGTGAAGAACCTTGCTTACTCGGAGCTCCTCTCACTCTCATGCTGCTGGGGCTGTTATGAAGCTGAGCATCTCGTCTTTGGTCTCATCAACATTATTCTTTTCATTGATTATTCTGAAGTCGGAGACGGCTTTGTTAATAATATGGACACTGGCTGTCACAGGCACTTTTATGTATCTTCCCCAACAGGTCTGTGAAGTAGGCCTGTGATCCCCATTTTACAGGGGGGGACACTGAGGCTCAGAGAGGTCGAGTAGCTCCCTTCACGCAGTTTCTTGGTACATTTTGAGTCTCCTCCTGGAACTCCACCTCTCAGGTGTGTGCACTTAGCTGGTGTTCCACTTTGTCCCTCTCTACCAGCCTCCCCAAAGGCACATGCTCCATCCTGAGTCCATTGTCTGCTTGATGGCAGTCACCCTGCACAAACAGGCCCTGGGCAGGGAATGGACTAGTGGGGCGTAGTCCTCCAGCTTACCTTGGGCATGTTCTAGGTTTATTGTGAGAGCTGGATCAGTGGAAGATACTGACCGTCACTCACCTGGAAGGTTTGTTACGTAGAAATACTCCACTGACTTTTTGCAGGTGTCATGTCTTCTCTGTCTTCATTGCTCCTCTGGGCTTTCTCCTACAGTCCGTGCTGTGCAGTAACATACAGTACAGAGACTGGTGAACATAATACTGTTGCCCTGCACCAAATGGTTACATCACTCATTTTTCTAATTATGAAAGAAATACATATTGTAAAAAAAGTCAAAGTACACAGATCTATATAAAGTGAAACCCACCCCTTTCATCCCCTTCCCTGAAACTCACTCCCCTACTCAGAAGCCACTATTGTTAACAGGGTGGGGTTTATTCTTCTGGAAATTTCCTATGAATTTATAAATACACATAAAGTATTTTAACATAAATTATATAACTACATCGTTTTGCAATTTGCTGTTTCCCAAATCATATATCATAGACGTCTCCCCTTATCAGTGCACATCATTCTAACTTACCATTTTAGATGTTTTAGAGGTATTCCAAAGAACAGGAATACCATAATCTGTTTACTTCTTCTTTGATAGAAATGGGATTACATCCAGTTTCACTATTATACATAAAGCTGCAGTAAAGATCCTTGTATGGAATTAATTACACTGTTATTCAACTGCTCAATTTGCTTTGTTTCCTTTTAGTCAGAGACTATGACGTAACATTTTCATGGTAATTATAGGGAAATTAATTTTATCATGGAATAAATACATTTATGGGGAAACTGGACTTCAAGGTCATCCATCTCAATATTCTGGAGAAAAATCATGAAACTTAGAAGGTGTGCTCCATCACATTCTAACAAGTCATGTTAACAATTTAAAGTTGAATGTTTGGCTAACCTCTACTGTCTCTCTTCCGAAGATGGATGACTTTTTCTTTTCTTGGAAACTTCTGACTCCAGGGGCTCTCAGTTTGGCTTCAGAGAGGATAAGATATTGGTGTTGTATCTGTTTCTCTTCAGCTGTAGGTTGCATCTTCTAAAGATCATAGAATTGAACATGGTCCAATCGATATATATGATTTGAGTCAAAAATTCAAAGTAATGAACCTAAGAGAGGAATCTATAACTTGGGTTCTTAATAAAAAATTTCCTTTGATATCCCTAAGTTTCTGTGATTACTAGTAAAAACTCACCTATGGGTGAAGAGATGTAGTTCTTCTGGCAATGTCTGGCTTGAACATCCATAGTTAAGGCTGCCACACCCGTAGGTAGATTAGACTTGATCTTTTGATGACCTCTACCCTTGGTGTTTGACCTGGGAAAAATAAGAATTTAAAAAAGCTGCTGTTATTAGCACTCAATGCTAGAAATGCCCATTAAAGAGTGAGTTTGATTTGGTAAACCAAAGGGAGTATAAGCAGAACAAAGTCTTTAAAATCTCTAAAATTTCAAGAAATTCTAATTTTTTAAAATATAACTCTATTTTTGCCACAGTACAAACTGTGTATATATGAATGAAATATCCCTCTGTCCATTTTATAACTTGTTTCCATTGATTTGATGGATTTATCCTCTAATCCGGATTCCAAGTGTGAAAGAACATCTTGGTCCTTCAAAGAAAAGAAGCCATTGAAATTTGATTTTCTTTTAGCTTGGCATCCTACAGGTTTGAAGAATAAATTATCATGTAATGATACAACGATTCTGAAATCTAATTGTTAATTAGAGGGGTGTAAAGGATGATTGAATGGTGTTTCTTCCCCATGGTCAGGGGTATTGTACACATGGACGTGTAAACATGATTTAGGAAGCTGCTTCAACTCCGTGACATCCCTGAGAAGCACAGTGCAGGAGGATCTAGGCACACAGCCATCTGCCTCGATCTCCTGGGTTACATGTAGATCCAGGGGTCTTGAGAGTGGCTTCAGAGCAGCTAACTTTTATCTATTTCTCCCCTTCCTTCTCTCCAGCTTATCTCAAACAGTCTTGACTATTATATTTTAAAGTAAGACCAATTATAGTTATTTACATGAGTTTCTTGTTTATTATTGCAGAGTAATAATCAGGCATACCATTAAAGATCATTTAATTGACCTAATTAAATTTGTTGTACCTTATAATAGATTAGAACACTGTTTAGTTCAGTGTTTGATATTCACCAAATGTGTTAATCTGCTTACAACTGCCATGTGTCTCACTCTTCTTAGATGTGCATCTTTGGCCCATCACAAGATTTTAGTGAATGAAATCATCATAAATTAAGATAATGTACTGTCTTTTGGATGATAAGGAGGCATATGGGTCCATTTTGGAAATATGCCCATCTGTCTTTGCTCCCCATGGGAAGTTTCTGATCACTAGGTCTCCAGGTGGCTTGCACAAGCCCTAGGTCTGTAATAGTTTGGTGCCTCTCCTTCTACTTGGGGTAGAAATAAAAGAGATCAGAGAGACTTATTAAAGTTTTGGTTGCATGAAGTCTTCGATGAAGAATATTCATACATATTGTTCTGGATAGCTCTCTGTTCCTAAGAGTACTAGTTACATTAAGGGCTTGTCAGGAACCGTGAAAGGTATGATATTTTACCTTATCTGCAAGCTAATAAGTCAGCTTACCATGGTCTTATAGATGCTGGCAAAAGAAACTAGACCCATGGGTCAGAGACAAAGGACTTAATGACACAACAATACTAGTGGCCAGAGTATCAACATTTGCACCAGTTCACTAAATCCCACTTCCTACAGGGTGATACACAGTGGGCCAGGTGACATGCAGAGGGTTGCAAGAACTCAGAGCTTAAGGAACTCAAATCTTTGATAATGGGCAGGAAGTCTACTGACCTTTGCCCCAGGGAGGGGTGTTATTTCTATTATATTGGGCAGTAAGCAAGCCTGTCCTTTGCTCTAGAGGAGGCCACTATTTCTATCTTCCAAGGCTGACAGCTCTACACACATCCTTGAAAAGATATCCTGGCTTCACTGGCTTTCAAAGATAAGCTTGACTGAGACTCGATCATCATTCAGTTCTTCTGTTTCCTTTATTGAGATTGTGCAAATATGCTCTTTTCTCTGTAAAGTTCACTAACTTTATTCATACATAAGGGATGGTTTTGGTTTTATTTATTAAGTTGAGATTTTCGTATTAGAGCAAATGATGAACTATTATGGGTTGGATCTGAAAGTATGCTTTTCCAGGATAAATGTGAAAGAAGATCAGGGCTCACACAACTCTGCCACAAGGAGCTGATAGCAACTCAAATGATTTTAATTTGAATACTCTTTTGTACAACTTTCTTCCATCTTCCTTCATCCTCTCTGCTTCCTGTAACTCCCATATAGGAGTGGGGCAGTTTCAAGGATTCACTGAACTCCTTTACAATATTCAAATCATTTTGTCTGTTGTGTTTTTTTAATTGAGGTAAAGTTGACATACAACATTATATTAGTTTCAGGGGTACAACTTAATGATTCAATGTTTGAGTATATGTCGAAATGATCAGCACAATAAGCCCAGTTAACATCTGTCCCCATATATAGTTACAAAATTTTCTCATGTGATGAGGACACGGCGTATTTCAAGATGCAGAAGAATCAACGATGATGTCATACTTTTCCATACACAGCTTGATGAATTAGGACATAAGTATACACCCTTGAGACTGTCACCACCATCAAGGCCACAAACATATCCATCACCTCCCAAAGTTTTCTCTCACCTCCTTTATTACTATTATTCTGTGGTAAGATCTCTTAATATCTACTCTATTAGCAAATGTGATGTATGCAATACAGTCTTGTTACCTGTAGGCACTATGTCGTAGCCTACATCTCCAGAACTTATTTATCTTGATAACTAAAACTTTGTATCCTTTGACCATCAGCTCCCAAATTCTCCATCCTCCCAACCCCTGGCAACCACTATTCTAACCTCTGCTTGTATGAGTTTAACTATTTTAGATTCCACATATAAGTGAGTATTTGCCTTTCTCTGTCTGCCTTATTTCACTTAGCCTAATGTCTTCCAGGTCCATCCATGTTGTCAAAAATGGCAGGAGTTGCTTCTTTTTTCAAGGTTGACTAATATTCCATTTTTTTATCCTTTCATCCATCAGTGACATTTAGGTTACTTCCGTGTCTTAGCTATTGTAAATTAGCTGCAATGAACATTAGAGTGCAGGTATCTCGCTGAGACCCTGATTTCAATTCCTGTGGGTATATACTAGAAGTGGGATTGTTGGATCATGTGCTAGTTTTCATTTTTGGAGGAATCTCCATACTGTTTTCCATAATGGCTGTACTAGTTTACATTCCCACAAGGGTTTCTTTTCTCCACATCCTCACCAACATTTGCCACCTTTAGTTGTTTTGATAATCGCCATCTTAACAGGTGTGAAGTGATAGCTCATTGTGGTTTTGATTTGCATTCCCTGATTAGTGATGCCAAACACCTTTTCATACACCTATTGGCCACTAGTATGTCTTCATTGGAAAAAGTCTATTCTGGTCCTTTGCCAATTTTTTTTTTTTGCCTTTAATTTTATTTATTTATTTATTTTTCCCCCAAAGCCCCAGTAGATAGTTGTATGTCATAGCTGCACATCCTTCTAGTTGCTGTATGTGGGACGCGGCCTCAGCATGGCCAGAGAAGCGGTGCATTGGTGCGCGCCCGGCATCCGAACCCGGGCCACCAGTAGCAGAGCGTGCGCACTTAACCGCTAAGCCATGGGGCCAGCCCCCGTGTCCACTTTTTAATTGATTTTTCTTTTTGTTATTGACCCAACACAAAAAAAGAGAACAAAATTTTCAGGCATTATGAGTGCTTCCCAGTTGATGCAGATGGTTTTGTATTTACAGTGGTACCAAAAGATCATGTTTCATGCTTTTTCTTCAGCTTGTTATAAGACCAGCAGTAGCTGCGGCATGGCAGATAATCGGGATCTTCTGGGTTTGGAGGTTTACAACATAACTAAGTGGTAAGGAATTTTTTATTATTCCAAGGAAATTATTGAGATCATAGTCCATGGAATCCAGGATTGATAGGGGTAGGAGGAAATTAAGGTGAGGATCGGTGATCTGGCATTACTTCTTATCTTGAGGCACAGGTATCCACTGTATGAGTGTTTGAATAAAAGTATTAGATATCAGGAATTTGTGGTAAGTGAATATGTTTTCTGAATTATTTACTTTGAACATAACCATTTGGATTATGTGAACATCTGGGATGTGGGAGTAAGTCGCTAACAAGGGCTGGTTGACAATGTCATTATTGATTTCACTTCTATGAACACCGAGTGGTCAATGGATTAAGCAAATGAGTAGTCAGAAAACACAGAAATGGTGGGATTTGGGATTTAGTAAAAGATTGGGGACCCACTGTCCTGAGATGGAGTGCCAGGACTTGTACAGTTGAGAGTGACAAGGACAAGAAAGGAATAGAAACACACTCAAACAAGGAGGGGGTGTTAACAGGATGGAGGGAGAGAAATGATCTGGAGTAGCCTTGAGTTTTGACCTGGAGCTTTCTGTTCTAGATGCAAATCTGCCTGATGACATCCCAGGACACAGGTCAGATCCCCAGACGATAGAGGCAGGGTGGAAGTACAAAACAGCCAGGATAATTGTCCTAAAATGGCAGGCATCCTTTGTCATTTGACCCAATATCATGATTTATTTTTGTAGGGTAAGAGGAAAAGAAGGATAGTCATGTCTTCACAGAGGAAGCAGCGTGACTGTGGGAACCAGTCCAAACCAAAGCCTGGTTTAAGCATCTCCATCCCTTTTAGGATGTCCAGTGACATAGTCAAGGGGCTGGTTACTAGAATCCCATCCCATCCTAGCAGTGACGGGTCTCTGGGAGGACACCTTGGACCAGCCCCACCAGGTCTGCTGGCCCGAGAGACCGCGAGGACTCCAGGCCTGCAGCAGTGCAGGACAACTGGTAAGTCCTTTCAATCTTGCCAAAGCGTTGCAAAAACTTGCACCTAGTCACACAGGTGAATCCCTGCCAGGTGTGCTCGCAGGTGGTCTGCACTCCAGGTCCCATGCCCACTCCTGCGGGTCTTCAGATTTGGCAGAGATGATTCCAGGAGCTGATCTGGGCATTCCACAGTTCCACTGCCAACAATTTCTGGTGACTGTGGAAGGTATGAGGAAAGAGGAAAAGGCAGTGAAGAGCACAGGAGAGAGACTGGTGGTAGCACTGATGGCGGACAGACTTGCTAGCGAGGCAGAGAAAACGAGGAGCCAAGAAGGACGTCCTGACAGCAGATGAAATGGAGCAGGCACCTCAGTGAGGTCTCATGGTTGCGTCCCTAATGTTTCCTTGCTTTGAGCTCTTGAAACTTTAAAACATACCAATACGTTTCTTTTATTAAACTCTGCTGTGTGACATAGAAAATATAGACAGCGGTTTCTTTCTGAGGTGAGAGGTTGAGTTTAAGGTGAGGAGAGAAAGATCTTCTTTTTTCATGCTGTTCTCTCATTTTCTTTTACTATGTACATCATTTATTTTTACTTTCAAGTCAGCAGCGAGTTACCAACGTCAAGGGGATGATTCAGTTTTTCCCCTCACAGTCACAGTAAAACGTACTAAAAGTGGATTATTCTTTTTGTGTAATATTCCAATAGATTCCAAAATATTGTTTCAAAAGCACTTTGATGCCTATGTACTCAAATTAGGTATTTACTTCTAGGTCTCCATTTTTATGTTCTTTGTTGCATGCTAATGCAGTGTTGCATCTAAGGAAATACCAGATTTCCCTCAGTTTTTTAGATCCATATGTGTTGGAAATTTGATTCATGAAGATGGACATGGCAGCTGGGGGATCGTGCTATTATCAAAAGAGGCCTTTTCAGCATCAGTAATCTGACAAGAACCCACTGCTTGTTGGGATTTAATTGTCTATTTGAGGGATCAAGCTTTCACTGTTGGCACTTCTCTTTCTCTTTGGAGGGAAAGTACGGCCTTCCCAGTCTTTCCATTACCAAATCACTTTCCTGGGTGGCTGTGCTGTGTCAGGAAGGGCCTGGGATGCCGGGAACCAGTATTCATCATCAGCTTCTGGCTGTCCTGAGAAGGCTTCCCTGGCAGAGTCCAGCCTGTGTGTCTGGGTGACACTTGCAGCCATCAGAAAGGAGGCGATAACACACAAGTGCCAAGCGATTCATCTGGCCCTTGTCTTACAGGGTGTTCCCAAGGGAAGAGGTTCAAAATGCCACTTGGTAACCCTTTGAAAGCTGTTAGTCATGGGTCGGGTTCTTGGTGTGAGCTCAGAGCAGTGTCTATTCACCACCAGATGGGAACATTTCAGTATTTTAATTGGTAAGGCTGTGTTCATGCACGACCATGGATCATCAGTTCCGTGGCATTCCCCGCTGGACCTCCCAACACCCCTGTCATGCCTCATATTTCAAAGCTCCAAACAGGGTTCACACCCAAGCAGCTGGTTGTAATGTAACCACAGCACAAGACTGGGGAAAAAAACACAGCCACCCAGGGGTGACACACTTTAATGACTTGGGCCCAATTATGCCATTTGGACGAGTTCAGAACACCAACACTGAGTGTGTAAACTGGAGGAGTGCCCAAGACCTTGGACCTCAGAAGGACACGAGCTCAGAATTCACCTTGGACAGCAAGGGACAATGTGGGGTCAATTACTGGCCAGGATTATGGTCCCTCATCCTGGCAAAGCAGAGCTCATTTGGGATCCATCAGGCCAAGCCAGGGAGGAGGCTGGGGGCCTTCTAGGGAAATTCTGTCCTAAAGGGAATGGCATAAGGAAGGCAGGGGTGCTGAAAATCCTAGTTCACAGGGAGCAGTCATGTTTATGTAACAAGGCCCAGCAGTAGCCTTAAAAGCTGCATCAGATATCGTTCCTCCTGGATACAAATCAAGCAGGAAAAGGAATTCAGAGGCCTGTACAAGGATCCCAGCAGAATTCAAATCTAGGTCAGGGGTGAACATGGAGCCCCTAGAGGGGTCTCAGGAGGGAAAGTCCTGCCTGCCTTTAGTCCATTTTCAAATGATCTTCCTCGGGCCTTGTCCTCTCCACATGCACGTTTTGATCTTTTTACATTGGTTTCCCCACTTAGAGCTGATGCAATTCCAGAGATTCAACTGGAAAACTAAAAGCTCCTAAAATTTGGTCAAAAGAAACCTCAGCAGCTGGAGTCTGGGTGTCCCAGAGGTTGCCATGCCATAAGGCCTGGGGCTGACCAGGGGGCCACGGAGACAGGCTCTCTGGACTGGCCAACAGGGAGAATCCACCCCTGCCCTCACCCAACTCCTGCCCGGCCTCACTCATTCTCGTTGAGCAGCTCCATGTCCTGGAACCAGGACCCAAATCACTCCTTGGGGTCTTTTTATAATTCTTTGCAGCGACCTGGAGCAGCAGGATCTCCCTCATGACTCGGTGTTCTTGGGACCAGAGGGAAGGAGAGGATGCAGACAGGGCCTGGTTGGGGGATGTTGCAGGGGCCTTGTGGGGGGTGAGGAGTGGGGCAGGGGACCAGTCCTGGGAACGCTCCTTCCCTCCAGTTCCATCCAGGATCTACCTGTTCTCAGAATGGGAATAATCAGCCCCTCCTCCAAGAAGTTTTCCTTGATGCCATCCTCCCTTCAACCCACGCGCCAACTGGATGGGTCTCGACTTCTACCAAAATCTTCCACTCAATGTAAGATACAAGGGGTGGAGCCAGAAACTGTTCTCCCCAAAGGGTCTCTGATTTCCACCTCCTTCCCCTCCCCTGCAAGGAGTGCCACAGCTGCTCCTCAGTCCTCTTCTCAAGGTTGATCTCATTCCCCTGGAAGGCAGACAGCCAGAGTCCATCAGACAGAGCCCCCTAGCCTGACTAGCCCCCTATGCCCTGCCCTTCTCATGTGGCACTACTGCCAGGTCCCCAGAGGGGGCGGGGCATGCAGAGAAAACAGGACTTGGACCTAGGATGGGCTCTGGGCTCCAGACTAGTAGGACATGGGGGGAGGCTGAGGGACCTGGCAGCACAACCCTCTCTGATGACAGACTTGGAGGCTGAGGCCTCAGACAGAGGGGACTGCTCAGCCACTTATGTGCTGGCTGACTTGGGGGAGGGCGACTGCTCTCTACCTCCACGGGCAGCATGGGAGGGACAGGCAGGGTCCAGCTCAGATAAAACCTCACGCAGCTGTGCCATCAGGCAGCTCTGAGCTTCCCCAGCCTGAGGAACGAGAATGGATGTCTCAGGCGGAGCCTCTGTTCACTCATCCCTAAGATGGGCCTGATGCCCCAGCTCCCAGGGGCGGCTGTGAGGCTCTCACGAAAGGAGATGTGCCAAGTGCTGAGAGCTCAGAGCTCAGTGCGGGGGCTCACGCATCCCCAGGCTCAGGATCCTGGTCCTTCCTGCTTGGTCCTCAGATTTATCCACTTCGAGATAATCACCCATCGCCAGGTGCAGCATCAGCAGTTCACCGAGGAAAGTGCCAAGATAGGGGACAACACCCTGTGACATCGGGGTGCGGGTGGGATGAGCCCTTGCTCTCAAGTCGGACCCCTGCAGACCCTCCCCTGAAAAGTCCTCACCCTCAGCCTCCTGGCCCACCCCAGGGTTCCCATGGGGAGCAGCCTAGGACCCTTAGCAGCCTCCCCTCAATTCTTCCTCCCTTCACACCCCAAGAACACCACACTCCTCCTCCTCACCTCCCAGGGCCGGCTTCTGGCAAATCACAGGGTATGTGGTCCCTGGCCCTCACCACAACAAATCCATCCTACACCAGCTCTTCCAGGCCCCCCTCCTGGTCACTTCTACTGGGGGATTCAGACACTGTGGCACCAGGAGGAAGGGACCTCCTCTCTTGATTTGAGGCCTCCGGCTGGGAGGGCAGAGCCCCTCCTCCACAGGCACACTCACCTGCTGCTGCTGCTGCTTCTCCTGCACTCTCTGGGGGTTGCCCTCCGGGGGGCAAACGTGGAGGGCCCCTCCTGCCAGAGTCGAGGACAGTGTCAGCGAGACCATACTCCCCTCACCCCATTTCTCTTGAGCACCACTGGCCTCTGACCCTGAACATCTGACTCGAGTGAACTGGCACCAATGCCACTCCACCCTGCAAGGTCTTGTGATTCCAGAACAAGCCCAGCTCCAACTCTCACTCTGGGTGTGAGCTCGGGCTTTTGGCCTGGCCTCCCCGAGCCTGTTTCCTCATCTGGAAAGTGTGAGAACTCCAGCTACCTCACAGGTTCTCCTGAGGACTCACTGTCGCATGACTGTCATCATTGTTCTGGCCCTCACCCCTCCAGGTGGAGCAGGCAGAAAGCTCCCACATTCCTTTCCTCCCTCTTACCTCATTACCACCCTGTGAGGCCTGCACCACACAATCACCACACAATCACCATACCTCCATTTCCCTGATGGGGAGACAGAGGACCAAACAGGGGCAGTGAGTTGCTGAGGGGCCAACAGAGGAGAGGCCGCTTGCCCCTCTCAGCCAGAGGCCCTGTTCCAACATCCTTGCCTAACCCCCAGCCCCACCACTGACAACAGTCTTGTCCCCTGAGCTCTCAAAGCTTGGTCCTGGGCCGAGCCGTGGATCGAGAGGATGGGGTGTCTTGGGAGTCTGGTTGTTGAGTGGCTCCTTCCTGCCCCAGTCCCCTGGAGTGTCTCTCCCCCATGCCGGACAGAGGCAATGCCAAACCCTTCTCCTCCCCAAAGAACAACTCAGGATATTCGCCTGCACTGAACTCTTTCTTTATCCACTCAGGAACTGGACCCACAAGGTGCCACCTCTGATCAACAGGGAAGGGGGTGACAGGATGCTTTGCTTCTCCGTTTACATGAAGCTCTTAACGTCCTTTCAGCAGGATCCACTAAGAATCCATCAGTTGCCTAGACGCTACTCATAAGCCACCTGGGGCCTATATCATTGCCAACCAGGCACTCAGGTGAGACTCCTGTGGTTGACTCAAGTGACTGCTCTAGGGGTCCAGTGGGGAGTCCCATAATGCACACACATCTGTCTCTGGTCAGTTGTTCAGATCCAAGGATGAGCAGCCTGTTTGTCCACCTGTGCCAGGGGAATCCCCTGTTGTGCCCGTCCCTGGGGTAGGCAGTGTGCCCTCCCCTTGGAGACATGGTGAAGATAGAAGGAGCAGCAGGGGCCTGGCTTCCTGAGGACAGGTTTAGGCTGAGGGATAAACCCACCCAACCACCCAACAGCCTGGAAGAAGCTACATCCAGCAGGATGGACGTGAGTGGAAGCCAGAGACCTGCTGATGGCGCCAGCTCGGCAACTCGTCCTGGAACAGCCCAGCCAACACCACTGTGTCCCATGACCAAGGCCTCCTGCCCAAAAATGGCACCCCACCTGCCCATGGGCAGAACAGATCCCTCTGCTTGTTAACCTGGACAAGATAGACAGGAATGTTTCAGAGAAAGTTCAAGTGAGAAATTATCAAAACCACAGCTTGCTCAGTCCCCCTCCCCCCCTGGCCCCTGCTTTCTTTCCAGACCCCCAGCCTCCACTCTACCTTGGTCATCAGTTCTCTGTTCAAGGACTCGTCTTGGCTATAGCTCTCTTTAAATTTTTCAGAGCTCTCCCTGAGAGGAAGGGAAAGAGGGAAGGATAAATTTAGGGATAATGTGAGGGGTCTAAGTGCATATCCTTTTCTTTGACAACCTGAGAGATTCAAACTGCCTGGAGGAGTGCTCTCACTGGGCTCCTCTGAGCGCTAAGGTCTCGTGGGACTGGGAGGGGGCTCTCCTGTTGGTCACTGGGGTCTCCATTCGCCTGCTATACAAAGCAGCTCTCTTTTGACCACTTTGAGTTTCAACTGGGCATAGAGTTCTGTTGCTATAAACACTTGAAAATCTCCAATGTGGCTCAACCCAGTACCTGGCATTTAGGGAAACCGAGTCCTGAAGCAGAATTGGTGCACTAAGGACACCGGGAGACTTAGAGACCCACCACTGAGGCCCAGGCCCTGTCCCCATCATTTGCTGCCTCCCAGGAGTTCCCAGCTGACTGAGGGGCCAATGGCAGACATTCAGGAGATCCCCCATCCACCCTGGTTCTCCTATGGAGAGGGGCACTACCCACCAGGAAACTTCCTCCATGTGTTCTTCAGGTGGCATATGGATGTTTTCTGCAGAGAAGAGATGACAGTGCGGGGCGAGGAGAAGTTCTTCAGGATCTCGCACTCCTGGGGAAGGGAAGAGAATAAGCTGTGAGGTGGGGGCACTGGAGCCCTGCTTGCTCTAGCTTCAGTCCCCTTCTATTTAAATCTCCCCTCCTGGATTAGACAGATGTACAGGGAGCCCCAGAAGGGCACATTTAGGACCCAAAGAGTAACACTCACAAGGAGGAGGATTTTAGCTCAACCCAAGGAGGGAGCCAGGTAGGAAGTGAGCATCCCCACACTGGGACCTGGAGTCAAGGTCAACGTGCTCCTGGCAGGAAGGATCTAGGGACTTGCAGGGGCTTAGACCACACACTGCAATCCTGGGAGCTGATAAAGATGGAGGCAGTTCCTAAGGCTCCAGAGAGGGGCTCCACTGGGCCTCCCACAGCACACCTGGGCCACCTGGATCCAGCGCTCCACCACCCTCACCCTGTCCTGGGCCATCATGCTCGGGACCCCAAGGCAGGTGGTGATGACGAGGTTGGCCACCCTTCTGAAGTGGTCGATATTGGCCTGGACGGTGTGTGCCAGGTGCTCACTGCCGGGCTTGTTCCTCTTGCTCCAGGTGGAGCCCAGGCACTGAGAGGGCACCACCTTCTGGAAGGGCTCCTGGGGAACAGGGGGAGTGTCACCCAACATTGCCACACCCTAGCTCTGTGTCCACAGCCCACAAAGTCCCACACAGGGGTCACAATTTAGAGCTGGAGCTCAGGAAGCTCATGATGTGGCCTGAGCCTTGTTAGAGTCCCTGGCTTTTCTTCTCTGTCACTGCAGGCACCCAGCAGAGGATGACCCAGGACCCAATACTGGCAGGGAAGGGAGAGGGGCATTTGCATCCAGCCCGTCCTGGCTAACTCCAAGCTCCAGATGGTGGCTCAGCTTGGCTCATCCCAAGGGAGCATCTTCCAACAACCTGATCCCCCCTCTGGTCCCACTCCCCATTCTGATGCACATTCCCCTGTGGTAGCTACAACCACGGGCTTTGTCTGTCTCCCTCATAGTGAAGTACACATCAGGTGTCTAATAAGTCCTGAGGCTGTTGGGCCTCCTGAGCAGAAGGTTGGGCCACCAGGGACCTGGCTGCACACAGTGAGTTCCCCTCCCCCACTGATGTGCCAGGCCCTGCTCACCCTTCCGTCTCTTCTACCTCATGGAGCCGGCACAGCCACTCTGTGCAGCAGGTCCTGTTAGTGTCCACCTCTACGGTCTGTAGGTGGACAGCAAATGTTTGGGGGTTCAGAAAGTTGCCCAGGTCGTATGGTTGGTAAGGGGTGGAGCCAGGATTCGGGCCCAGATCATAGGAGACTGGATGAGGTCTGGGGCAATGATGGCAGAGGGAAGGCCTACCCCACCCGCCCTGAAAGCCCAGCTGCTCACCGCATCCATCACGGTCAACTGCTCCACCACCAGCTTAGGAGGGAAGGCCGTAGGTTGGGCTTCTTCTCATGCTTCTTAGCCACAGGTGGAGATGGACTTCCCACTAGAAATGATGGTCCAGGTGACTCCAGCTCAGCAGCTCCCACTCCTGCTGCAGCCGATGTCGGCCCTTGCTCCAGCTCCAACACTGCTGGTGGAGGGGACACTGGCTCCAGTGCTAGAGAGGGTGGTGTCAAGGAAGCTGGAGCCAGCTCTACCTCCACCACTGCCCACTGCTCTGCTTCTGCTGCTGGCTGGAGCTCTGCAACTGGCGCTGGAGCGGGATAAAGAGAAAGGTTCACTCACATAGCTGACTTTCCATGTGTCCTTCTAAATACAGGAAAGATCCCACTTCCTTTCCAGGAATAGCCAGCCTGCAGTCCCCCTTACCCTCTGGCTCTGCCTCATTGGCCTCCAGAAGCTCACACCAGTCAAAGGAAAGAGGGTCACAGCAGCTCAGCTCTGAACCAGGCAAGGTTACCTGCATGTACATCCCCTTTAGCTTGAAAAAGAGACAGCCCCTGACTGGTCCCACCCTAGTTCTGGTCCAACCCCATCATCTCAAGGTCCTGAGTGTGGAGGCCCTCTGCTCCTGCTCTCATCTCAGAGCAGCACTGGATGGTGTGGGTGGCCTCATGCACCTGCCCCTTGTCTAGTGAGTTGATGGAGTTGAAACCATTGGGCAGCTACTCGATGACCTCCTGAGTGGAGTTCTGCAAAGACTGCCTGGGAGCTGGGCCAGAGGGAATCAGGGGCTGCCTGCACTCTGCCACTGGGGCCGGCCCCCAAGAGAAAGTCTGCTCCTCAGTTCAGGCACAGAGGGCATCCTGGCAAAGAACTCTGGTCAGGAAGGGAAGGAGATGAAACCTCTAGGGCTCAATAACATACGAGTTGAGCAGCTCACCTTCTCATGCTGCCAGCCATGACCTGGGTACGAACGTCACAGACCCACAGGCTTCCGACACCTAAGAACCAGCTCCTGCCCAGGAATGGCCTGCCCCACATACCCTGCCTTCCCCACACCACACAGACACACAAACACACACAAACACACGATGAGGGGCCTGGATTTTGGGGTTGATCAGGTGGGATCACCGTTGTGTCCTGATCTGCACTAACCTTTCCTGGGCTGCCCATGTTACCCTTCACTGCCTCCTGTCAGACACCCAGAGGTGTCAGGGATGAGGGCTGAGCCAATGTAGGCAACAATCAAAAAGATTCTATTTCTGGGCTTTTTTGAGCCCAGATCCTGCAAAAGTTGGGATACAACAACAAAACATTTTTGCCTCTTGACTGTCTCCCGTCAAGTGAGCTGGATGGGGGACTGTGGGTGCCTTGTTACCAGAGTTCAAAGATCTGTTGAGGCCTAGGACCAAGGAGATGGGGTCATTTTTCAAGATTCCTATACCTGGACCCCTTACCTCAATCAGATTTCTCCAGAGCTGCCCCCTGAGCCCGGGCTGCTCACCCTCTTCTCTCATGTCACTTCCTGAACTGTACACAAGGAGCCTACACAGCCCTAGCCCCAGTTCCCTAGAAACCTAACTCAGGTCCTTGCTTTGAGGAGACAGAGATGAATGCAGATTTCCTTTAACTTACCAGTTCTTCATCCTGGGATAGTCCCTGTGCCTCTCAGGTCCTCCCCAGTCTCCAAACCTACACCAGGGGGATCAGGCTAGAATCTACTTCCTAGGGACCTCAGCTGGTGTATATGAGATAATATCTATTATCCCTGTGGGCTGGTGTCACATGTACCTAAGGCACAAACTTAGAGATGGAAGAATAACAAGAAGGGGTGACAGGTAGCACAGAACACCACTCAAAACAGGCCTGTGTTCTAGCAATTTTATATTGGAACAGTCACTTCCAACTTGGCCTCATTTTCAGGTCAGCATCATGAGGGGGTTGAAACTAATGGAAATTTAGATACTGCCACCCTGTGGCATTAAACCATTCAATTGTTTCCTGTTTTATGGAGAATGAGACCCAAGTGCCTCATCTTGGCCTATGAGGTGGGCAGCCTCCACAGTGGTACCCAGTAAGCCCCACCCATGGTATAGCCATCCCCGTGGAACCACTAACTAGTTAGTAACTGGCTTCTGAACATAATAACAGCCAAAGTGATCTGATGTCTTGTCTAAATTTTAACAACACAAGTCTCTCACTTCCTCTTACTCCGTCTTTCATGTTCCATCTCTCTCTCTCTCTCTCTGTCGAATCCCTGTAGCTGAGGAATCAAATACCAGTGTTTTGGGACTGCCCAATGTGGAGGCCTATAGAGGAGAGAAGCACGGGAGTGCCCAGGCCAACAGACAGAAAGAAACTTAGACTCTCAGTCCAAACTGAACCCTGAAGGCTGAGAGTGACCTTTGGGGCTAGTCCTCCCCCAGTTGAGCCTCAGTTGAGGCCACAGCACCAACCTGTTCAACTCACTGAGGCAGAGGCACCAAGCTGAAACGTGCCTGATTGCTGATCCACACAAATTGTGAGATAGTCAACATTTGTAGTTTTGAAATGCAAGGTTAGGGGCAATGAAGTTAGAGAGGGAAAGGTAACTGACACAGCCTACCAGGCCCTGGCCCTACCTTCCACCCCAGCTCCTGTTCTCTCCTCCCAGCCTCCCTCCAGCTGCACTGGCCACATTTCTAACCTCCTCTGGCCAAACTCACTTCTACCTGTGAGACTCAGGACCAGTGGTGTCATCCCCGTGACACACTGC
Organism: Diceros bicornis minor; assembly: GCF_020826845.1. Taxonomy (NCBI): domain Eukaryota; kingdom Metazoa; phylum Chordata; class Mammalia; order Perissodactyla; family Rhinocerotidae; genus Diceros; species Diceros bicornis. Next base: position 67,017,696 of record NC_080753.1, on the reverse strand, counting down.
TCCCAGACCCGTGAAGGGCTGGCCCCCTCTTGTCATTCTGGTCCCAGAAAACGTCACCCCAGTGAGGCCTTTCAGACCCTCCTACCCAGTGATGCCCAGCCCTCCCTCACGGCCCCCTGCTGTGTTTCTCTACAGCACTTGCTGTTTTCTTGCTCCTGTTTTTGCTTTTGTCCATTTCCCCTCTAGGCTGTGAGCTCCTGGCAGGCAGGGACCACTTGGTCATTTTCATCCTGCACTTTGGCCCACCAGGGCACCTGGCACAGGGTGAGTGCTGAGTTCACAGCTGCTGAATGAGTACATGGGAAGATCTTACACCCCGCCCCCTGCTTCTGACCAACTGTGATTGTGGAGATGAACACTAGAAATAGGAGGTACAAGTTGTTTCTGAGGCAGAGGGACAGCCAGAAAGACCTCTGCTTGACTCTTCTCTGCTCCAGGAGGTCAAGAAAAGTTCAGTGGACACCGTGTAAGTTCCAGGTTTACAGGAGAAGGAAAGGCCTTGATGTATATGTATATTATGTAATGGTTACCAAAATAAGTTTAGTTAACATCAATCACCAAGCAAACATAAAAGATTTTTTCCTGGTGATGAGAAGTTTTAGGATCTACTTTCTTAGCAACTTTCAAATGTACCACACAGCAATGTTAACTCGCATAGTGCTGTATATCAAGTATATCTCAATACAACTGAAAAAAATAAAAACAAAATCTAACTTGCCACCACTGACACAAGAGGCTTTCCGCCCCCTGGTGGCCAGCACTAGCACTGCAGCCCTCACCAAAACTCCACCAAACAGAAAGGAATCATTCTTCAGATGTCCTCAAGGCAGAGGCTCTCCAGGGTCCCAGAGGTAAAGGAGCAGGACCTGTCGGCTTCGAGAGAGTGGGGTGAATCTTGGGAGCCTACATATCCCCCCATCTTGCTGTCCCCCACCAGGTGTCTTCTTCATTCCTGAGGCATCCAACCTCAACCAGGACAATGACTCCCCCCTGCCTCCAGATGAGGACCCCGAGGATCCAACAAGAACTGGTTTTCTCCCTCATCTCTAGACTTGGGGTCCAGTGCTCTGGCATCTTCTTCCTTATCCCCAGTTCTCATCCACCCATGCCCCCATGTCTCCTCAGTTCTAAATGATCTCAAGTGGGTGGAAAGCATTTTCTCAACATTTCAGAGCACAGTAGGTCATCAACAGAGAACCTAGTCCAACAGACACATTGCAAGTGCATGGAACACTTGGAGTCACCTGCTGGATGCACTCCATTTTATACAGGAGGACCCTCACTGAGGTATTCTCTCCTGTTCCCAATGCCTACACAAGGGGAGGATGGACTCATCACAGTTCTGGGTGCCCACAGAGGTGGACTGCAGGATCCCAGTCCTGTGCTCGCCAGGCTGGGCCAAGGATGGGTCTGGAACAGACAGATAGGCAGAAACCTAGGAACCTTAGGGATTCCTCTGCCCATCTCTGGGCATGTATCTAGGAGAACGAATGTCATGGTCCCCTGGGAGAGCTGCCTCCCATCTCTCTCCCTCCTGCCTCTTGTCACTTCCTCTGGGTCAGCTCTTTCTTGACTGCACTTCCATGGCCCCCACATGAGAATTCAGTGTGAGTGGGGGTGCCTATGCACATGCTATGATGAGGAGAGGAAAATGACCTCATATGGAGAGGGGTGGGCAGCAATCCTCTAAGATCTTAATGCCTCTCATTGCCAAAGGAGACCTGAGGGAAGGGGCGGAGCCTTGGCCAAGGAAGCTGGAGCTCTGTCTAGTCTTTGGGACCCGGACTACCTCCTGTGGTCTGGGCCAGTACTTGCCTCTTTCTGGGCTAGTTTCCCAACTGCACAGTGAGGGGTAAGATGTGCAACAGCACAAGCGTGTGCTCAGCCAGGACAAGTCATCAGGCCCCATAGATACATTAAGTATGTTTTAAGTGTATTGAAGACATTAATATTGCTGTGCAATCATCACCACGATCCATCTTTAGAAGTCTTTTCATCCTACAAAACTGAAACTCTATACCCATTCATGAATAATCCCCCATTTCTCCTCCTCCCAGCCCCTGGCAAACACCATTCTACTTTCTGTCTCTCTGAATCTAGCGATTTCAGCAACCTCATAGAAGGGAAATCACACAAGGTTGTATTTTTGTGACTGGCTTATTTCATTTAGAGTAATATCCTGAAGGTTCATCCACGGTGTGCCATATCTTAGACTTTCCTTCCTTTGTTAAGGATGAATAATATGCCATTTTATGTATATACCACATTTTGCATATCCATACATCCCTGGACAGATAGCCTAGCCGGGCCCAAAACCAAGCCCAAAATAAAATGGGGCCCCAACCAGACTTTTATCAACGGTCCCCTGGAGACTACTTTCTTAAGCCACGTTCCACATATTTACTAAGGATCTAGTTTTGGGCCATGAGTTCTTTTTCAGAAACTCCGTTTTTCCTCCTTGGGCAAGTTTCAACTGGTTTGAACCAGTGAGACCACAAGACGGCTGGCAAGACTTAAAGCATCACTGCTGTTTGAGTCAAGTGACTGGAGGATGACGTAGGGGACCAAGAACTCAGCTGCCAATCATGTTAAGGACACTGCCTTTTGAACGTGGGATGTATGACAGAACATGAAAATCTACTTGCGCAAAATGCGTAGGACTGCCCCCAACCTCCCGCACCCACTCCTTTGCCCTTAAAAAGCCCTTTCAACGGCCCATTGGGGAGAAGGATTTAACCTTTGGCTCCTGTCTCCCTGCTGGCCAACCTCGTAATAAAGCTTTTTCCCTTCTACAAGAGCGGTATCTCATGGTTGGCTTAAGGGGTGCATTGGGCAGCGAGCCCTTCCTCGGTTATGATACTTGGGTGGCTTCTATGTTTTACCTATTATGAATACTGATGCTATGAATATGGCTGTTGAAATATGTTTTGAAGAATATGCTTTCAACTCTTTGGGGGCGTATATACCCAGAATTGAAATTGCTGGGTCCTATATAATTATATTTTTAATTTTTTTTAGGAATTGCTATACTGATTTCTACAGTAACTATATATTTTATCTTCCCAAGACAGTGCACAAGGGTTCCAACTTCTCCACATCTTGACCAACACTGGTTCTATTCTTTTTCTTCTTCTTCTTTTTTTTTTTTTTTTGGATGCCAACTTTTTTTTTTTTTTGATCGATGAATGTGAGGTGGTCTCTCACTGTGTTTCTGATTTGCATTTCCCTAATGATTACTGATGATGAGCATCTTTTCATATGCTTAGTGGTTATTTGCAGATCTTCTTTGAGCAAATGTCTACTCATGTGCTTTGTTCAAATTTGATTTGGGTTGTTTGATTTTTGTTGTTGAGTTTAGGAGTTCTCTATCTATTCTGGATATTAAGCCCTTGTCAGACACATGGTTTGCAAATATGGTCGCCCATCCTGTGAGTTGTGCTTTTACTGTTGATAATGTCTTTTGAGATACAAAACTTTTTAATATCCATGAAGTCCAGCATGTGTATTTTCTTATTTTATTGGCTGCTCCTTGGGGGTCATATCCTCGAAATCATTACCAAATCCTATCTTGTAAAGTTTTGTCTTATGTTTTCTTCTAAGAGTATTATAGTTTTAGCTCTTACATTTAGGTCTTTGATCTATTGGGAATTAAGCTTTGTATATGGTGTTAGGTAAGGGTCCAAGTTGATTCTTTTGCATGTAGATATCCACATTTTCCAGCACAACATGTTGAAAGGGCTTTTCCTCTTTGAATAATCTTGGCACCCTTGTCAAACATCATTTGATCACATGGGTGAGGGTTAATTTCTGGGCTCTCAATTCTGTTTCCATTGGTCAATATGTCTGTCTTTATGCTATGACAATGCAGTTTTGATACTGTAGATTTGTAGTAAGTTTTCAATCAGGAAGAATCAGTCCTCCAACTTAGTACCTTCTTTCAAGATTATTTTTGGTATCTGGGCTTACTTGAGATTCCATAAGAATTTTGGGATGGGTTTTTTTCTATTTCAGCACAAAACGTCCTTGGGATTTTGGTAAGGACTGCACTGGATTTGTTGATCTCTTTGGATAATGTTGACATCGTCACAATAAGGAGTCTTCCAATCCATGGTGATGGGATGTCTTTCATTTCTAGTAGTGCCGGGTGGTTGTTCAGGTTGAGGGGGCGGCACTCCTAGATGCAGTTGTGCAGAAACCCACAATTCCTCCTCACTGTGCCTTCACCATTTCCTTAGAACTCATCAACCATCAACAGAAGAGAAAATACATGTAAAATGCATGTGGGAAATTTGCAAGGACTGGGTGTGCCAGTCGGTGCGCACCCAGGGTCTGAACCCGGGCCCCCAGTAGCGGAGCATATGCACTTAACCGCTAAGCCACTGGGCAGGCCCTGGTGTCTTGTTTTAAACACATGACTTCTGTTGGTCCTTGATTTCCCCAGTTACACCCCAGCTGTCCTTTCACTGACCATTGTTGGTCACACACCCACTGCACCTGCCTCCAATCCTTCCCCTTCAACACCGTAATCTCACACAGAGTTCCTCCCGACACTATCATGGCATCTCCCACCACACGTCCCCTATATCTTCCATACAGCCATCAAGAGGCTTCACAAACACCATCACCATTTATGTCCAGTGGGCTGAGAGGGCTGCCCGTGCACTGGGAATCAGGAGTCACAGGGTCTGTCACTTGGCCTCCAATCACATACTGTACCCCAGATGAAAGGCTTACCCTGCGGAGACACTCACTAGTAGCCAACTCCATCGAACAACAACATCTTTGACCCAGGCTTCCTTCAAAATTATCCCCCCACTTTCTGCCCCAACTGCTCCTTTAGGGGTCATTTTGGGGCAGCCTTTGAGGCCACCTTGGTGATTTTGTGCCCAGGCCCAGACAGCTCCTGGCCCACAAACACTTTAACCATAACCTCTGAAATCATATAGCACAGGTAGCCAGTGAATGGGTGCAAATTACTGGTTTTACCTCAAGACACCTAAGGAATATTTCACACCAGGAGTATCCACTTTTGGGTTTTACTGTGGGCTGATATCACAAGGCTCTCATCCAGTGAGCTTCTCTCTTCCCCAATCCCGTGAACAGCTTTCTCCAGGCTATATTGTGCAATGCATTATTGTCTCTCTCTCAGCCTGCTTCTCTCAGGTCGCAGGTCCCTTGAGTTTCCTGCCCTGACTAGCTACCACCAACCCATAGAAACAATGTCAGTCCTATAGCACTGGGTGTTCAGTTCTACTAGGATTGACTGACTGGACTGGGCACAGGAGTGGTGGCCCTACCCACACAAAATAAGGAAACTGAGGCAACTAAGAGGTATCAACAACCTTAACACAACATGGACAACAACTCCATAAGAACATATCCTAGCCCTTGAACAACAGTCTCATGAGTCTCTCGCCTAAATGGTTTTAGAAAATGGCCTGGCCCTAGACTGTCTATACCGGCAAAGGAAGGAGGGGTTGGTGCCTTTCCTAGAACCACTTGCTGAGTGCACATCAACAGAGAAGTTCAAACCTACCTCCACCAAATGGCCCAAGAGGTTAAAATATTGCATAATATTACCCAAATCTTTGAATAGATACCAAAGGCCCCCGAGATCACTGACCTATTTTCATGGCTGGTCTCTCCAAGTTGGGGACAATGGAAATGGACTGGATTTTAGATTGTTGCTTGTATAATCATAGGATTTTTTACTATAGCCCTCGTCGGATGTTTACTCTCTTGGCTACAACCTGCCATACTCCTAATAACTCCATTAATTACACTTATTAAATATACTAACCAACTTAAAATTAACCAATACCCTGATTAACTTAAAAAATTCAAAATTTTTATGTGGAAAATCTGCTTAACGTAGAATACACCGTTTTAAGCATTTCAACGTATACATTTGTGTGGCTTTTAACACAATGATTATGTCGTGTGGCTATCACCACTATCTAATTCCAGAACATTTTCAACACCCCCAAACAAACCCATACTCATTCACACTCTATTTTCTGCTAACCCAAGCCCATGGAAACAACTCATCTGTTTTCTCCCTCTATGGATTTCCCTATTCTGGACATTTCATTCAAATGGCATCATGTTATCTATTGCCTTTGTGGATGGCTTCAGTGAGCACACATGTTTCAAGGTTCACCCATGGCCTAGTATGTAGCAGTACTTAATTCTTTTTTATGGCTTATAATATCCTATATTATGAATAGGCCACATTTGGTTTATACAGTCATAACTGGATAGTAATTTGGGTTTGTTCCACTTTTGGACCATTGTGAACACTGTTACTTTGAATGTCTATGGGCAAGTTTGCTCTTTTGGACATATCTACCATGGGCCTCTCCAGGTCAATGGTAATTCTAGGTTTAAGATTTTAGAAAATGCCAAGCTGTTTTCTGCAGTGGCTGCATCATTTTACTTTCCCACCAGTAATGTATGTGGGTTTCTCTTTCTCCACATCTTTACCAACATGTGTTATTTTCCATTATGTTGAATATAGCCTTCATTTTGAGCATGAAATAGTATCACATTGTGCTTTGAATTTGCATTTTCCTAATAATTAATGATACTGAGCAACTATCTTGTGCTTATTGGCCATCTATGTATTTCCTAGAGACATGTCTATTCCAGTTGGTTACCCCATTTCATTGACTTGTCTTTTATAATTGAGTTCTAAGAGATCTTTATATATTCTCAAAATAAGAGCCTTCTCACTTATATACGTTGCAAATAGTAGGAGACATCAAAGACCCACTTTTAACAATGGATAGAATATCCAGACAGAAAACAGGAAATAGCAGACATGAAAACATTAAATACTAAATGGAGCTATCAGACACACACAGAACATTTTACTGGACAGCAACACAATGCACACTCTTCTCATGGGCACACAGACTATTTTCCAGAACAGATCACGTGTTAGGTCACAAAACAAGTCTTAACAAGATTAAGAAGACTGAAATAATACCAGGTAACTTTTCTAAACACAATGGCATGAAACCAGAAGTCAATAACAGAAGGAAAACTGGAACATTCATAATACGTGGAAGTTCAACAAAAACTCTTCAACTTAAAAGTAGATCGGGGGCTGACAGGTGCTGTAGCGGTTAAGTGCGTGTGCTTCGCTGCTGGTGGCCCGGGTTAGGATCCTGGTCACGCACCGATGCATGCTTGTCAGGCCATGTTGTAGTGGCATCTCACATAAAGTGGAGGAAGATGGGCAAGGATGATAGCTCTGGGCCGGTCTTCCTCAGCAAAAAGAGGAGGATTGGCATGGATGTTAGCTGAGGGCTGATCTTCCTCACACACAAAAAAGGTAGATTAAAGAAGAAATCAAAAGGGAAATTAGAAAATAGCTCAAAACATACAAAAAGAAACAATAGGGGCCGGTCCGGTGGCGCAAGTGGTTAAGTGTGTGTGCTCCACTGTGGCGGCCCGTGGTTCGCCGGCTCAGATCCCGGGTGTGCACCGACGCACCGCTTGGCAAGCTATGCTGTGGAGGCGTCCCATATAAAGTGGAGGAAGATGGGCACGGATGTTAGCCCAGGGCCAGTCTTCCTCAGCAAAAAAAAATAAAATAAAATAAAAGAGGATTGGCAGATGTGAGCACAGGGCCAATCTTCCTCAGCAAAAAAAAAAAAAGAAAGAAAGAAAGAAAGAAAGAAACAATAAACACACCAAAACTTCTAGGATGCAGAGAAAGTAGTAGTAAGAGGACAGTTTATAGTGATAAATTTGTACATTATAAGAGAAGAAAGATGTCAAAGAAAGAACCTGACTTACAGCACACAGCATTAAAAAAAGAAAAAATGAAACCCAAAGTTAGCAGAAGGACGGAAGTCACCAAGAGGCAAGTGGAAAAAAATTGAAAGACAGTATGGAAGATCAATAAAAGTAAAAGCAGAGTTTTGGAAAAAATAAAATTGAGAAACCCTTAGATAAAATATCTAGGAAAACAAAGAAAGATGACTCAAACTAAATCACAAATGAAAAAGGAGGCATTACAACGGATGCTTCAGAAAGAAAAAGATCAGAAGAGACTATTCTGAACTAGTGTACACTCATAAATTGGGGTAACCTAGAAAAAATAGATAAATTCCTAGAAACAACCTATGAAAGCTGAATCATGAAGAAATAGAAATCTTGAACAGACCAGTAACAAATAAACAGACTGAATCAGTAATCAAACACCTCCCAATGAGAAGGGACTTCTCCACTCTGCCTGACCTTAGCCAGCCTGCCCCAGTGCCAGGCTGACTCCCGTGGACCTAGCTGGCTCCCTGCAGGCTTCTGCAAATCCAGGCCCCTGGCTCACCCTGGAGCATGCCAGCTCTGGTGGCCCCAAGCAGCATCCTTGACACCAGGCTCCCACCAGGCTCCTGGGAACCCAGGGCCCCATCTCAGCCTAGGAGCTGCCATCTTAAACAGCCCAAGGTGGCTCTTGTGACCACAAGTGGTGTCCTTGGCACCAGGCTCCTGGTGGGCTTTGGTGAATCCAGACCCTGGCTCACCCAAGGTCCTGCGTATGCCAGGCAGCCACAGGCAGCACCCACAGCCACAGGCAGCTTCTGTAACAGGGCAAACCCAAGACCCCAGGTCACTCCAGCACTTGCTGCTTCCAGCAACCCAGGTAGATTCCATGACACCAGGCTCCCAGGGGGCTGCTGGGAACTCAGGCCCATGGATCATCACACCACCTGCCAGTTCCAGCAGCTGTAGACAGCTCTTACGGAACGAGGCTCCTTGCAGGCTCCCACAAAACCAGGCCCCCAGTTTACCCAGGTGCTTGCTGACTCAGGCGGCCCCAGGCAGCTCCCATGGCACCAGGCACCGGCAGGATCCCATGAACCCAGGCTTCCATCTTGACCCAGTCCCTGCTGGCTCCTGCAGCCTCAGGCAGCTCCTGTGGCCCCAGGATCCCAGCAGGCTCCCAGGAATCCAGACTTCTGGCCTACCACAGCACAAGCTGTCTCTCGTGGTGCCAGGCTCCTGGCAGTCTCCCATGAACCAAGGCTCTCAGCTCATCCCAGCACTGGCTAACTCTCATGGCCCTGGATGACTCCTGTGGCTGCAGGCTCTCAATGAGGACCTGCCAAACCAGGCTCCAGTGGGGCTACTCATGAACTCAGGGTCCCAGCTGTGCCCAGGGCCAGACACAATACCATAGACCCAAGCTTTCCACTCACCCCAGTACCAGGCTGTCCAAGGACTCCAGCAGCAAGCCTGCCCCTGGACACTACCAGATGGCCTACACAGGACCCCTAGATGGGATGACTGTGAAGGCTTTGGTTTGCTAAAGCCAGTCTGTAAAGGGTGGAAGAGGTGCCTACTTCCTCAAATTTGCAGACACCAATGGAGGCCACAAGGATCATGAATAATCAAAAACCCATCACACCCCCAAAGAAAAAGAATAAAACTCCAATGACTGACCAAGCTATGGAGATATAGGAACTATGTGACAAAGACTTCAGAACAACCCTCTTCGAGAAATTCATAAAACTCTAAGGAAACATAGACAGACTACTAAATGAAATAAGAAAACAGTGCATGAACAAATGAGAAGTTCACTATAGAAACAGAAATCATTAAGGAAAAACAAACAGAAATCCTAGAGTTGAAGAACACAATGTCTGAACTGAAGAATTCAATAGAGAGCTTCTAAATCAGATTCAACTGTAACAAGAAATAATTAGTGAACTAGGAGATGTGTCATTTGTAATCCTCCAGTCAAAGAAGCAAAAAGAAAAATGGGAATGGATAGGAATGGGGAAAGGCAGTGTGAATTATGGGATACCATGAAAAGAAATAGATAAGCATTATTAAAGTACCAGAGGAGAAGACAGGGATAAAGGAAAAGAGTGTTTACTTAAAAAAAATAGCAGCTGACACCTTCCCAAATCTGGAGAGAGATTTACACATCCAAGGTCCTGAAGCCAATCTGTCAACCTAAAATTTCAAACTAAAACTTTCTTCTCCAAGACACATTATAACAAAACTATCTGAACTCAAAAAAAGGATCAAACAACATGATCAAGTTCAACATGATGCAAATCAATGAATGTGATACACCACATTAATAGAATGAAAGATAAAAATCACAAAATAATCTCAATCGATGCAGAAAAAGCAGTTTGACAAAATTCAACAGCCATTCATGATAAAAATTCTAAATAAAGGGTTACAGAAAGAACATACTTGAACATAATAAAAGATTTACATGACAAAACCCACAGCTAACATCGTATTGAACAGTGAAAGTTTGAAAGCTTTCTTGCGAAGACAAAGAACAAGACAAGGGTGCCCAGTCTCAACACCACTCTTCAACATACTGCTGTAAGTCTCAACCAGAGACATTTGGCAACGAAAAGAAATAAAATACATCTAAATTGGAAATGAAGAATCAAAGTGGTCTCTGTTTGCAGATGATATGATTTTATATAGAGAAATACGTAAGGACTCCCCCCCAAACTTTTAGGACTAATAAACGAATTCACTCAAGCTGCAGGAGACAAAATCAACATGTAGCAATCTGTTGCCTTTCTGTACACTCACAATGAACTATCTAAAAAAGATATAAAGAAAAAAATTCTATTTACAATAGCATCAAAAACAGTAAAATACTCATAAATAAATTTAACCAAGAAGGTGAAATATCTAGACACTGACAACTATAAGACATTGATGAAAGAAATCAAAGACACAGAGAAATGAAAAGATATCTTATATTCATGGATCAGAAGAATTAATATTGTTAAAATGTCCATGCTACCCAATGCCATCTCAAGATTCAATGCAATTCTTATTAAAATTCCCATCACATTTTTCACAGAAATAGGACAAGCAATCCTAATATTCATATGGATCCACAAAAGACCTCCAATAACCAAAACAACCCTGAGAAAGAAAAAGCTGAAGGCATCACATTCCTGATTTCAAATTTTATTACAAATCTATAGTAATAAAAACGGTAATGATACAGGTGTAAAAAGAGACACATAGACCAATAGAACAGAATCAAAGGCCCAGAAATAAAACCACACACATACACTTTGCTAAAAGTTGATGAGTCAGCTAAGAAGACTCCATGGGGAACAGATAGTTTCTACAATAAATGGTGTTGGGAAAACTGGATAACCACATGCAGAAAACTGAAATTGGACCCCTATTTTACAACACTCTAAAAGTAATCCCAAATTGAATTAAAGACTTAAATGCAAGACACCAAATATAAAACAACTAGAAGGAAATATAGAGAAAACAGGCCCAAGAAACTCATCTTGACAATGATTTTTTTGGATATAACATCAAAAGTGCAAACAACAAATGTAAAACTTAACAAGTGGGATGACATCAATCTAAAAATCCTCTGTACAGCAAATAAAATTATTGGCAAATTAAGGGGTTAATATCCACAGTATATAAGAAACTCTTACAACTCAACAGCAAAGAAAATAACAAAACAATATGAAAATGGTCAAAGGACCTGAATAGATACTTTTCCAAAGAAGACATAAAAATGGTTAACAGGTACATGAGAAGATGCTCGTAATCACTCATCATCAGGGAAATAAAATCAAAACTACAATGAGATATCACCTCACATCTGCTAGAATGGTTATTTTCAAAGAGACAACAGACAACAAGTGTTGACGAGGCTGTGTAGAAAAGAGAACACTGTGCACTGTTGGTATGAATGTAAATTCCTACAGTCACTATGGAAAATATTTGGAATTTTCTCAAAAAAATAAAAATAGAAATACTATATAAATGAGCAATTCCCCTTTTGGTTGTATATGCAAAGGAAATGAAGTCACTATTCTGAAGAGATATCTGCACCCCTATGTTCATTTCAGCATTAATCACAAACTGAGGACGTGGACACAATCCATGTGTCCATCAATGGATAAATAGATAAAGAAAATGTCAGACACATGTATATATACATGAAATATATAATGGAATATTATTTAGCCATGCAAGAGAATGAAATCCTGCATTTTGTAACAACACAGATGGAACTTGAGGCATTACGCTAAGTGATATAAGTCAGACAGACAAAGACAAATACTATATATTCTCACCCATATGTGAAATCTAAAAAAGCCCAACTCAAAGGAATAGAGGCTAGAATGGTGTTTGCCAGGACCTTGGGCGTGGGGGAAACTGGGAGAGGTAAGTCAAAGTGCACAAATTTCTAGCTGTAAAATGAATAAGTTTTGGGGATCTAATGTACAACATGGTGACCATAATTAACAATAATATATTATAGACTTGAAAGTTGTTAAGAGAGTAGATCTTAAAAGTGATCGCTAGAAAAAACAAGTTAATTATGTGAGGGAATGGAGGTGCTAACTCACTGTATTGTGGTAATTCTTTCACAAATCATCATCTTGAACACCTAAAACTTACATGTGTTATATGTCACTAATATTTCAAGAAATATAAAAAAAAAAATATCTCTCAACAAATTAAAACCCAGGACCATATGACTGCAGTGGTGAATTCTACCATACATATAAAGAAGTTTTAAAAACAAGCCTTCTTACACTCTGTCAAATATTGAAAAAGAGAGAATACTTCCAAACTCATTTTACGACGCCAGAATTACCCTGATACCAACACTAGACAAGGACACTAAAAGAAAATAAAATTACAGACCATTACCTCTGATGAACATAGATACAAAAATCCTCAACAAAATACTAACAAATTGAATTCAATAGCGTATTAAAAGAATTATACACTATCACCAAGTGAAATTTATTCCTGATATACAAGGGTAGATTAACACACAAAAATCGATCAATGTAATATGCAACATCAAGAAAATGAAGGGGAAAAAACGTGACCATCGCGATTGATGGACAAAAACCAGTTGACAAAATTTAACACCCTTTCATGATAAAACACTCGAGAAACAAGGAATAGGAGAAAAAACACACAGCAAACACAAAACTCAGTGATGGAAGACTGAAAGCTTTTCCTGAAAGCTCTAAGATCAGGAACAAGGCAAGGATGCCCACTTTCACCACTTCTATTCAACACAGTACTGAAAGTTCAAGCCAGAACCATGAGGCAATAAAAATAAATAAATAAAAGTCATCCAAATTGGAAAGAAAGAAGTAAAACGGTCTCTGTTTGACGATGATATCATCTCATATGTAGAAAATCGGAAAGACTCCACAAAAAGCCATTTGATCTAACAGAGAATTCAGGAAAGTATCAGGATACAAAGTCAATACACAAAAATCAGTTGCATTTCTATACATGAACCATGAGCTCTCTGAAAAGGAAATTACAAAAACAATGCATTTATATCAGAAAGAATAACATGCTTAGGAATTAACTTAACCAAGGAGGTGAAAGGCTTGCACCATAAAAACTACGAAACATCTCAGAAAGAAATTAAAGAAGACATACATAAATGGACAGATATCCCATATTCATGGATTGGAAGGTTTAGTATTGTTAAAGTGTCAATATTACCCAAAGCAGTCTACAGATTCAATGTAATTCCTATCCAAATCCTAATGATGTTTTTTGCAGAAATAGAAAAACCTGTCCTAAAATTCACATGGAATCTCAAGGGACTCAGAATAACATAAACAATCCTGAAAAAGAAGAACAAAACTGGAGGACTCACACTTCCTGATTTCAAAACTTACTACAAAGCCACAGTAATCAACAGTATGGTATTGGCATAAAGGCAGACATAGAGACCAATGGCATAGAATAGCTAGCCCAGAAACAAACCCTCACATATATGGTCAAGTGATTTTTGACAAGGGTGCCAAGATAGTGCAATGGAGAAAGGTTTCTTGTCAACAAATAGTACTGGGAAAACTGGATATCTGCATGCAAAAAAATGAACTTGGACCCTCATCCAACACTATATACAAAAATTAACTCAAGGATAAAAATGTAAGACCTAAAATAAGAAAACTCTTAGAAGAAAACAGGACAAAATCTTTATGACACCGGACTTGCAAATGATTTCTTGGATATGAAACCAAAGGCACAGGTAACGAAAGAAAAACAACGGACAAATTGGACTCCACGAAAATTTTATAAGTTGGTACATCAAGAGGCACTGTGCATAGAGTAAAAAGGCAACCCACAGAGTGGGAGAAAAAATTTGCAAATCATATTTCTGACAAGAGACTGGTATCCGGAATATACAGAGATGTCTTAAAACTGAACAACTAAAAAACAAGCCAATTCAAATATGGGCAAAGGACTTGAAGAGACAGTTCTCCAAAGACTTATGAATGGCATATAAGCACATGAAAAGACGCTCAACACCACTAATCATTAGGGAAATGCAAATCAAAACCACAATGAGACACCACCTCACACCCACTAAGATGAGTGCTACAGGAAAGACAGAAAACAACATGTGTTGGACAGGATGAGGTGAAATGGGAATCCGTGTACACTGTTGATAGGAATGTAAAATGGTGCAGCCGCTATGGAAAACAGTATGAATGTTCCTCAAAAAATTGAACATAGAATTATCACATGATCCAGCAATTCCACTTGTGGATATACACCCAAAAGATCTGAAAGCAGAGCCTTGAAGAGATATTTGTACACCCATGTTTATAGCAGTATTATTCACAATAGCTAAAACGTGGAAACAACCCCAGTGTCCACTGACACATGAATGGATACACAAAATGTAGTATATCCATACAACAGAATATTATTCAGCATTACAAAGGAAGCAAATTCTGCAATATGCTACATGTGTATTAACCTTGGGGACATTATGCTAACAGAAATAAGCCAGTCACAAAGAGAAAAATACTGTATGATTCCACTAACATGAGGAACTGAGATTAGTCAAAATCACAGAGATGGAAAGTGGAATGGTGGCTGTCAACGGCTGGGGGGAGGGGAGAAGGGAGACTTACTCTTTAATAGGTATAGAGTTTCAGAATCATAAGAGTTATGGGGATGAATGGTGGTGATGACTGTGCAACAGCGTAAATGTATTTAACGCCACTGAAGTATACACTTAAAAATGGTTAAGATGTCACGCTTTTTGTTATGTATATTTTAACTCAATATACAAAAAGAAAAAAAAAGAAATTAGCTATCAAGGCACAAAAAGACATAGTGGACTTTTAAATACATATTGCTAAGTGAAAGAACCCAACTGGAGAAGGTTATATACTCTGTTCCATAGTTTTCATATATTCCAATCACGCGGCATTCTAGACAAGGCAAAACCGTAGAAACAGTATAAAGATCAGTGTTGCCAGGAGTTGGAAGGCAAGGGATGAAGAGGCAGAGCACAGGGAATTTAGGGCAATCCAATTCTTCTGTAGGCTCTGTCATGGTGGATACATGAGATTATGCATTCGTCAAAATCCAAGTACGTGACAGTGAGACAGTGAACCCTAATGTAAACCACTGACTTGGTTACGAACACTGTAGCAGCATCAGCTCCTCACTTGTAAGGAATGAATCGCACTAACACAGGTGGTCATGCAAGATGTTAACAGTAGGGCAAACTTTGGGGGAGGAGGGAGAAACGCTCTGGACTGTCTGCTGAATTTCTCTGTCCATCTAAAACTTTCCTAAAAACAATCTATTAATTAAAAATTAATCAGTGGAAGGTAGGGAGTGGGTAGAAATATGGAGGAAACAAGAATAACAGAATATTAATAAGTGTTGAAGCTGGGTAATAGGGACATGGGGAGCTATCACACTTTTCTGTTTAATTTGTGTATGTTCAAGGTTTTCCACAATAAAACATTTTTAAAGCTCCAGGTTAAATCTAGATTATATGTACAAAGAATCAAAGAATGTGAAGAAAACACATTTTTGAAGCAAGTACTCAAGGGGTACACTGAGGGAACGTGCAATCACACTGGATAGAGAGTGAACGTCCTGGTTCCACCAGGAAGGTTCAGAGCTCAGTGAGCAAGGCAGGCGACAGCACAGTCAGGGAAGTGACAGATAATGAACACGGAAAAATGTTCGCCCTCACTGGTCACAGAAATGTCAACGATGGGCCCTGACAGAACTGCCAGAGGATTTACAACGTTGTGACACTCACAGTTAGAGCGGGCTCAGGGACAGTGTACCACGTCCTGTGAGAAGGCCAATCACCACCGGCTTTCTGGAGGGCAAACCTCTCAAACTCTGGAACTTGCAGGCCACTGGCCCGGCTGTTCTGTTGTACAGAATCTGTCCAAAAACAAAGCTATTGGGTAAAGATGATAGACTGAATAAACACATGTAGAGCCCCTTGACATAAAGTCCTTAAAAAATGACCCAAAGATTCCTTGATTGTTGAACAAATTCATAATAACCCTGAGAACCATCAAGAGAGCCGACATTTTGAGGAAGACATCAGAGAGAGACAGCAGCTGGTGACCGGTGACCCCAGTGGGGAGCTCCTGGTGGGCCATGGAAACCAAGTCAGAGCGCCCTCTCCCTCTCCCCCTCCTCCCCCTGCCGCTCACCTAACACCTCCTGCATCGCCCCTCCACTCCCAGCCGCTGCCCACATCACTCTCCAGGAACACAGGAACAGAGGCACAGGGTGCCCTTTCCACCAGCACATCTGTCCTCTTGTTCTCTGCACCTCCCAAGGCGGTGAAGCCCAGCCCTGCACCTCCTCAGGGCCCAGCATGCTCCTCCCTGACCCTCAGGCTCCTCCTCTCCATCCGGTCCTACCTGCAGCAACTGTTAGCTCATCTCCACCTTACAAACAAAACTCTTCCTTGGACGCATGCTCCTTTTTGGCTATTGTCCACTTTCCTGACTCCCCTTCATGGCTAAACCTCTTAAGTAAAGTGTCTCATCCCTACTGCCCTCCCGTGGCTCCCCTTCACCCACTCTAGACCCAACTTCATTCCCACCCTCTCAAGGAGACTGAAGTCACCAGTGATCCCCTGTGGCCAAGTCCAGCCATCTTTTCTCCATTCTGATCAGAGCTGTATCCCACCCAGCAGAGCACCCCTCCTTTCTGCAATACCCTTTTCCCCTCGTGTCTCCTGCGACTCCATGCTCCACCGTTTCAGTCTCCTTTCCTGGACCCTCTTCAGCTGCACCTCTGTAAACACTGCCTGCTCCTAGGCTGGGCCCTGGTCCCTTCTACAGCTGCAGTGTCTCCAGGAGATCTCATTCACTTCCATGGTTTTAAACATCTCTGACCTCATCCTGACTCTGCAGACACACTGATGCAACTTTAAGAGGTTAGGCGCTGGCTCCCCAGTGTCAGCACCTAAGAAGTATTTCAGACTCGATTCCTTTCAAAATTTTACTGTCATATGAGTTCCAAAATAGCATCAAATATTTCCAAAAAGGAGGAAAAATTTGGCAACAATAAATAGTAGTGAACAAAGTAACCAATAAAATGTCTACTTGCATATAACCATAGTTGCTTGATGGGGAAAATAAGAACATAGAATTAAGTAAGATCAGACAGTCTCGAGCTGGGGAGTGGAAGGTGATGAGTTGGGAGTGTAGAACACAGGAACTGATCAACTCTAAGCATTTACAGAAAGAGAGGCAGAAATGGTTGTTCCTAAAAGCTGAAAGACACCCACTAGAAGAATAGAAAAATCATGAGAAAGCCTAACAAATTAAAAATTAAATTAAATGGTAGACTCACATTCCAATTTATCAATAATCACAATTGTAAATGGATCAAATTGCTCTAGAAAAAGATGAAGGCTCTCAAGTTAAGTTAAAATATAGTTATAAAATAAAGAGATATAATATGGTTGAAAATAAGGAGATAAATAAGACTTTAAATGGGACAAAAAGGGGTTCTCTGTGTTGATAACTGTCAGGAACACTTATACACCTAACAATATGGTCTTGAAACATAAAGCAAAACTGGACAAACAAGAAGACACAGGCACCTCAAGAATCACAGGGAAACCTACCTTACCTCTCTTAGAAATCCACATGTCAAGTGATACAGTAAGTTAGGAAACAGATCTGATGATGGACACAAAAAAGCTAGATCTAGACTCAGCCCAAGGGACAACAACATAAGCAACTAGTGGAGAGGAAACATTCTTCTCAAACCACAATGAAACAGTCACCACAATGGACTGTGTGCTAAGCCACAGTGAAATCTCTAAAGAGTCCAAAAAGCAGAAATCTATGTGACCATATTACCAGACCTTAAAGCAATAAAAGTAAAAAATAATCACAAAATATTGGCTCCCCTCCCCCAACCTATCCACTTGAAAATCTATCCAAACCCTTCTAAATCTCTCAGGTTAAAGAGGGAATCCAGACAGACAGGACAACCTCTTTAGAAATGAATAGCAATGAGAGGAGCATGAGACAAATCTATGGCGTAGGGACAAAGGAACAGAAGAAGGGACACAGCCTCCACTGCAGGTATCAGGGAATATCAACTGTACACGAAGAAGCTGAGCACTTCCCTCCAGGAGCCAGAACAACACCACAATAAAACCAACATCAGCAGAATGAAGTGAGGATTCACAAGACAGGAACAACAATGTAGACCTGAGCAATGGAGTCAAGGGCTGACTGTCTGGAAAGACCTGTACCAGTGAGAAACCTTGAGCAATCTGACCAAGAGGAACAGACAAAGGCACGAAACTGTACCATCAGGCACAAGAAACTACAGAAACAGCTTTAACGTGATAGGAGAACATAGGGGATAACTCTGACCAGGACATCAGCGGTCCTCAACTGGAGATGTCCTTCCCCCGGGATGCATCTGGAAACACGCAGTATGGGTTTTGTTTCTTGCTTTGTGTTTTCTTAATGGTTGTTGCCTTGGGGGTCCGGGAGGTCCTGAACAGCCTGTCACATAGAGCCGTTTCCCTCCTGAAGTGTTACTGACATCTGGGAAGACAAGCACTGATCCAGATTAAATGAACAATGTGGTAGGGAAATGTTCTCCATGGGTGTATAACAGGCAAAAGATGGTACCCTCAATACATAAGGAATATCGAGAAACCAATGTTTACAAGGACTAAAGTGTAAAAGAGCAGGAAAATCAGAAATGTAGCCAATAAACACACCAACAATATTCCAACCTATTTGTACAGGTAGAGAAATATGTATGTAAAACACAGGAAATAGTCTAGGAGATTACACACCAAATTTTACTACCAACAAGGAATAAAAGTTGGGAGGTATGTGAGAAATAGGAGTTTTTACCACTTGTTAGCTTGTATATTTCTGGAGTGTTTTAATTTTTACAAAAGAGAATGTATTCTACTCAAAAAGATGTTTCAAATTTTAAAGAAGTTATTAAAATGTTCAAAATGACTTCAGTTCAAGGATATTCATTAAAACATGAAGGGAAAGAACCCCCCCATGACTTTAAGAGTCTCCTGTAACTATTCTTTTTTTTTTTTAATTTTATTTATTTATATTTTTATCCCCAAAGCCCCAGTAGATAGTTGTATGTCATAGTTGCACATCCTTCTAGTTGCTGTATGTGGGACGCGGCCTCAGCATGGCCGGAGAAGCGGTGCGTCAGTGCCCACCCAGGATCCGAACCCAGGCTGCCAGCAGCGGAGCGTGCGCACTTAACCCCTAAGCCACGGTGCCAGCCCCCCCTGTAACTATTCTAATAGTTACTATGTCGATTTTATTTCACATTTACATCCTAACTCATTGGAATTTACATTTGTTTGAGGGATGCAACAGAAGCTGATTTTCTCCTGTTCAAGCGGAAAACCAATCGTCCAGGAACCATTCATTGCGTAGGTCTGGCTTTCCCAGCAGACCTGCAATGCCTCCTTCCCTATATGCTAAACCCTGACAACTACCGGTGCCTCTCGAGCACCCTAGAGCGAGCGGGGTGAGCCCTGCAGCCTGGGCTCCCTGTCTGCGAGGGGCGGCTACCAGCAGAGCCTTCTCCCAAGACAGCAGCAGGCATGCTGCACACAGAAGTGCTCAGGGGCCGTCTGCTGCGGAGCAGGAAACCCCTCATGATGAGCAGGCAGTGGGGGAGCCCTGAGCACCGGGACTGACCTCGGCGGGGGGCAGCAGGCTGCTAAAGCAGGGAGCCCCTCCCTTCAGCTCGTCCAGCTCCTCCTGCAGCTTGTGCACCTGGCTGTCGGCGGCTGCCCCTCTTCAGCTGG
This sequence comes from Diceros bicornis minor, assembly GCF_020826845.1. Lineage (NCBI taxonomy): Eukaryota > Metazoa > Chordata > Mammalia > Perissodactyla > Rhinocerotidae > Diceros > Diceros bicornis. The sequence goes on along the minus strand of NC_080753.1, from coordinate 66,997,583 downwards.
CCGTTCTTCTCCACCTGCTCCCGCAGGCGGCACCCGTGCTCCTGTTCCCCAGGGAGCAGAAGCAGTAGAAGTGCAGCAGTCGAGGAGATCTTGGGCCCCCAGTGCTGACAGGATGACTCAGCTGAGGGACAGAGGGCTGGTGTCGCTGTGCTCGCCCCGCACAGCTTCTGCGGCTGGCTTCAGGGTGACATCCGTCGGAGGGTGGAGGGGCTCTGGGAGGGTTTCTGAGGCATCATTGTGAATGATGAACTTGGGGGTTCTGGGCCAAGCTCTCATCAGGCCCCAGGCTGGTCCCGCTGCAGCTGGGCTCCACATCCTTCTTCAGCCTCTTTTGGTCAACAGCCTCTCAAGGGACAGATGGCCTCTCTTGAGTGTGCTCTGAGAAGAAACTGTAAGAAGGAAGCCAGCCAGTAAATCTGCATGCCCCGATCCTGAGGGATAAAGTCATTCACGGAAATGCCACTCTTACCCAGCAGGCCCTGGCTGGGAAGAGGGGGTCTCATCGCCAGCATCTACAGCAGACGTGTTTGCATCTCCTTGGCTGCCTAATACTGTGGAGGCCACACTGTCTCCTGGAGTTCCTTCCAGAGACTGCGCCCAATCCTGACTGGCAGCTTCCTGGGCGGCACTGGGTGCGTGTTCACCCTGCAGAGCCGGTTACTTCCACTTGCGGGACCACGGCTGGGCCCTCAGCTTTTCCCTCAAGGACCACAATGAACCTGCAGCTCCTTTCCCATCTGCTTCACGCGCATGTTCCTCAGGCCCCCGGTGGCCTTCCTGATGTCCTTTCTCCTGGGGTGGCTGTGGCCTTCAGCCCCCACGTCTCAGTCAGGTGGAAGATGGAGGGCGTGGCCATGGCTTGAGCACATAGTACTGATCCTCCAGCCTTTCCTAGAGCTGTTTTTGGTGAAATATTCAGTACAGACGAAAGAATGCTTAGTGGGGTCCAGTCACCCCTGTGAACAGCTTTTAACCACTGGACCAGACGTTTTGAGCCCAGTATGTGGAGCCTGCAAGGATAAATGAAAAAGTAATTAGAAAGAAAGAATTAAATGTTTCCCCCTAAAATAATCAGCTATAAAAGCAAAACAAGTGTTTTTGGGAACACCCACACCTGTAGCCACTTTGCCCATTTAAACCTTTAGTAAAGATTTAAGGAACACCTGCTTGCAACTTATTACTGGAATAGAAACATGAAAGACCCACTGTCTAACTTAAGGAGGTGACCGTCTGTAGGGCAGAGAAGGAAGGAAGGTGAGGACCTCCTCCCAGGCTGTGGTAAGTGCCCTGTAGGGACACAGACGTTCTGGCAGATAACACAGGATGGCATCAAGACAACAGGAAAGGCTTCAAAAAGCCTCAGAAATAGTTCTTAGAAGCTCATGGCTGCCCAATCCTCCTGCTGTCCCTAGGATGCAAGACTTTGGGTGCTAAAACGGGGACGGTTGGTCCCCCTATTTCAAAGCCAGGCCAGGTGTTGGCCAGCAGAGCCTCCCAGGCACCCAGCAGGGCGCCTGGCCCCAGCTCTGCTCAAGCAGCTGAGGATGCGAGACCACCGCCAAGGGGAGGTCAGCCCCAAGAGCTGTGGATCAGTATTACTGCTGTCCTCCCACTACCAGGAGGAAAGCTGCTTCCTGTACAAAGCAACCAGCCCCTGCAAGGTACTGACCAAGACACTTCATAATCTCTTCTCCTCATTAAGGTAAAATCTCTATTTAGACCAAACTGTGCACGTCGGGGGTTGGGGGGGTCTGTCCCGAGGGCTTTCTGTTCCACTTGAGGTCATCTAACCCCCCTGAGACCACTGTGGACCAGACCAGGTGGATACTAGGTCCTCAGGGATTTCCAAGCAACATGACTTTCTAACCTTTCTCAATGCTTTGTGACTAGTTACCAAAGGACTCCTACTTCATTTGCCCCCAGACCACATTAGACCATGACACATGCCAAGAGCCACCTTCTCTGCAGGGCTTTGCCTCATTCTCAAAACAGTAACAAAACTTTTGGGACACAGGCTCTGAAGGAAACCGTCAAGAAAGCAGGGTGGCTGACCTCTGAAACAAGCTCATGTTACTAGTTCTTTGGATAGATTGTAACAACTTCCGAATTAGAACAAACCACTGTAAACCTTCAATAAGACTACAGACAACAAGTGGCATTCAGGTCTTTCAAAATTCAATAACAACCTGCAACATGAAACAAAATGATCTGCCAGGAGGTTTTCAAAGTAGAATGTCTTCAGCGCACTGTTCTGGGACCTCCAGTGTGGAGTCCGCAGGAAAGGACTCATTGAACTAGCTGAATTCCAGAAGCCCTCATGAAGGGAGCCAGGCCAGGGGGAAAGCAAACCCCTCACCCTGCTGTAGGAGCCCAAGGACGATGTGTAGAGAGGAGCCCCTTCACCGAGTCCCCGAGGTAAGCCTCCCGGTGAGGAGTGGGCCGTGCCCTCCTCCACCCAGGATGCTGTCAGATGCAGAATCCAAGTCCACATGGTCAGCCTCCCTATGAGGAGTGGACCGTGCCCTGCTCCCCCAGGATGCTGTCAGATGCCCAGTCTGCAGGGTCAGCCTCCCCGTGAGGAGTGGGCCTCGCCCTGCTCCACCCAGGATGCTGTCAGATGCAGAGTCCCAAGCGTAAGTCTCCCCTTGAGGAGTGGGCTGAACCCTGCTCCTCCCAGGATGCTGTCTGAGTCCAAGTCCACAGGGTCAGCCTTCCCATGAGGAGTGGGCCTTGACCTGCTCTGCCCAGGATGCTGTCAGACACCTCTCCAGCACTCACCTCCACCTGCAGAGCCACCTTTCCCTGCACTGCCAGGAACCTTCTAGCAACAGAGCATCTGGGAGGTGTATCCATCCAGCAGGTACAAGCTGCATTTGCTCAGCCACATTCCTGATTGCAGAGATCAAGGCAGGTTCCCTGCCATCAAAAGAGCAGAAAAGTCACAGCAAATCCAAGAAGATAGTGACCTAAGGAAGAGCGTTTCCAGACTATCCTGTTACTTGACATTGTTAGCCCTAGCCCAAATCAGTGGAGAGCAGGGTGGCTGCAGTGTGGGGGTGAGAGGGTGGTGGAGGCCATAAGGTGGGTGCTGGTGGCTGTGGGGTGGCCATGGTGGCCCGAGGTGCCCCGAGCAGAGACGGTGGCGCAGACCACAGCTACACAGCACCCAGCGCTGACTCACCTGCTGGACAGGCCCCGAGCACAAAGTGCTGCCCACCTCGGGCTGGACCTCATGGGGGACTGACTGGGCAGTGGCGGCCAGTTACCTGTGGAAGGAGACGGTGGTTTCTCCTTGTTGCCTGGCCAATGGGAGCAGATCGTGGCCGCACAGCGAACACCATCTCAGGCCTCAGGCTGTTGCACCCCCAGACTCCGTCCCCCTCCTCACCACCCCTGAGTGGGACCACCACGAGGGTAGAGCTCTGGGCAACACTCTATGGGATGTGGAACTGGTCCCCGTGGCCTACAGGACAGCAAGATGGCAGCACTTACTCCAGCCACCCCCAGTGCACAGTTCTGATCGTTCTTGAGCTTCTGTTAGTGTTTCTTTATATAAAAACAAGCCATTGCGAATGCATGCTTTTCTTTGCATGTTTGTCCTTGTAATGAGCAGTCAGACTCCGCACTTTTTGATGTGTGCTGACAACTTACGCCTCTCCTCTCCCTCTTCCCCTCATGTCCACACCTGGACAAGCTGAAGAGCAAGTCCAGAGTCTCCCTTCTCTGGCATTGGCTTCGGATCCAACCACACAAGCCCCTGTATGTGTGCAGAACTCTCGCCCTGGTCTAAACCCTGGCAAAGATTTCTTGCTTTGACCAAACTTTAGTCAGGATCCTGAACCATTTCCTAGGTTTGTGTGTGCACTTCCTTGTAAAATCCAGTTTTAGTAAGAACCTTGCTAAATCAGTTTAAGCAGAACCCACACCCGTAGATCTGATCACCCTCGAGATCTGCTTGGGCTCCTCCACGTCCCCCACCATCCCTCAGGTGGTGTCTGATAACTCTGGCCTGGCTTCGGTAATAATCTTGTTAGGTCAGGTTAGCTAGAAACCCCAACACTTGTTGTTTCTCTTAGTAATTTTCCATCTCCTGACCCCCACAATGCTGCCTGGCCGTGAATGCTCACTTGCCCATGCTGCATTCAAAGTCGAGCCCAATCTCATTTCTCCCCAGCTGTGAATCCCATCACAGTGGTCTCTACATATTGCAGTGGTTCTGAATAAAATATGCCTTACCATTTTTTACAAGTGTCATTGAATATTTTTTCTTTAAAACCTCCAACCACGATAAAAACCCAGGCCTGGCTTCTTTCCTTGCTCCCTCAAGCCATTTCAGAGCTGCTTGTGATTTTGGCCCTGCTCTCCGCAGAGACGTCTATTATGTGAGTCATAAGACTTTCGCTAACTTCTGTGTGTGTGTGAAGGGGGACACACACCAGCATCAGTCTCTCCATGGCAACCATAGCACTTACCAGTGAGCAGTCATATTTTGAAAGGAATCTCTTTCTCTGGGCGGTAGGTCTCAACAATGAGTTCAAAATATTCAGTGAACGATGTACTAAACAGATGTGCTGTCATCCAGGCTTTATTGTTCCATTTGAGCATTGACTCTAAGTTAAAGTCACCGGATGCATTACCCCTAACAAGAGAGCGAGACTGTACAAAGGCCCGGGGGGGGGCTGGATTGGAGGGGGAGGGGAGAGAACAGGATCAGTTAGAGGAACCAGAGGTCAGAGTGTGAGACAGGAGTTGGAGAAGGGGCCAGAGCAGTCGGTAACAGCACAGCAGCCAGGTCAAGGCCCTGTGCACCATGTTTGGGAGTCAGGATCTTCTAATTGCAGTCAGTGTGGGAGCCACATTTCTGCTTGGATCTCTGGGGGACAAGAAGGCAGTGTCTTACCACGTCTGTCTGTCCACAGCTCCCAGACCCTGGCCAGGGAGCACGAAGCACTGATGCAGAAGTACTTGCATCTGCTGCAGATCGTGGAGAAGAGAAGACGGTGGCCAAGCAGCTACGGCAGCAGATCGAGAATGGGGAGATCAATATCGAGTGGCTGAAGGCAGAGGTGACTGCTGGCTAGGGGTGCAGAGGAGGGTGGCCGGGGTGCCCAGGGCACAGGCCCAACACCTCACACTCCAGGCTTCAGCAGGATCGGGGGGGCACATGACCGGCAGCGGGGACCAGCTTCCAGCCACAACTAAGCCAGTCTCCAAAAGTAAATTTAGTGATGCTGGCAGAGTCGGAAGGGCCTTAGTCAGATCTGAGTTCAGATCTGCCACTTGACAATTGCAACTTGGAGTGCGCCCCCCCATCCTCTATGCGACCATTCCTTCATCTATAAAACAGCCTTTTTATACTTGCCTGACAAGGTTGTGAGGATTGAGTGAGGTTATTTATGGGCGAGTTTTTATTTACTCCGCTGATGACCACATTGAGTAAGCATCCCCACATTATAAGCTGAAGAGTTCGGGGACACAGAGTCCCTGGTAAGTCATCATAGTGTGGGCTGCTGGGTCAGTTCCAAGCAGTCGTTCTCTCTGCCTGTCATAAGAGCTCCTACAGGGGCTCACTGGCTCCAGGCTCATCGGTCTGGAGGCCATGCTGTTGCTAAGTTAAGCCTTCTAGAACTTCACTACTCAAAATGTGGTCCATGAAGCAAGAGCATGTTAGAAATGCAGAATCTCAGGCCCTGCCCAGACCTCCGGAATCAGAATCTGCACTTTCACAACAGCCCAGTCGATTGCCATTTACATTAAAGCTTGGGAGGCGCTGGCTCTCTGTCCCTTAGACGCCCCTCACCAGCTGTCTACCCCAGCGCCGAATGATCTGATTGCCTCTCCCCCCTCATCTCACCAGTGCGCACCAGATGCTCAGAGCCATTTGGCCACGTCACACGAGGACCGTGGACTCTGAGCTGAGGATGGGAAAATGGAAACATAGATTCTAACGAGGGTCGGATGCATGATTTGTAGGGCCTGAGGCAAGGGAAAAATGCAAGGCCTTGGGTGGAGTCGGGGAAGTCGACCTCCCCTTCTCACAGCCCACCAACCCACCCATGGCAGACAGGCGATCCCCCAATTTCAACCTCCAACCTCCTCTAACCTCTGTGCCATGATACACTTGGTACCTAGATGAGGGGTGGGCAAGATGTCCCTGCTGAGTCACCCACCTAGTGCCCAGGCATTGTCCCTCACCCTGCCCTGAGACACCTTCGGGATTGCACTGCACCCACTCTTACTGCACCTACACCGAGGCTCCTGAAGAGGGTTGAGGGTGACTCACGGAGGGATGTGAGTTTTCCTTGCTGACTAGACCCATTTTCTCCCAGAGAGAGGGTAGAGGAGGTCATGGGTTCTGGGGTGCCAACGTGTGTGGAGCAAGCAGCTGAGAGACCATCCCAGTGAGGCAGCAGGAGGCAGGAACACATGGGGGCTGAGGCTCCAAGCCCCTGGGGTGTGCTCCATTGTTCCATCAGATGTTACTCATGAAAACAAATAAAAGAGAAATGGTTAAGAACTACAAGGTTACAACTGCGGAACTTGAAGCCCCAAGCACGGGGCCCTCTGAGCGAAGGACCCCATCACATGACCTTGAAGCCAGCTCTGCCTGGAATGTTCAAAGACCTGAAGTTGCCAATTCCACCTTATCGTGCTGCTGCCAAGCTCTGAACTGATGGTCATGTCAGCTCGGAACTTGAGGTTGAACAAAAGTTTCAGATTCCACACACCTCCTCTACCCTGCACCAGGCACTGTCAGACATGCTTCCTTAGTCAGTCCCCATAGCTATAATCATAGGATTGAACGAGGAAGGGGGCTAAGAGAACTCAAGTCACCTGCCCAAGCTCACACAGCTGGGAGGTGGCACAGCCAGGACTAGAACCCACGTCTCCTTGTCTACTTGCTAGTCTTGCCACTCTACTCATAGCCTCTTCCCATGTCGCTCCTGGGATGGGGGCTTGTCCCGAGTCTAAACCATCTGGTTCATTCTGAGATCTATCCTAGCCCTACACATATCCCTGAAACCAAGCTGAGTCGTTGTTAGGGACCAGGGAATAGGTCTAGGGACCAGCACCAGGTTAGTGGCTTCATGATCGAGGGTGTCGGGTGTCATTCATTCACTCACTCACTCATTCACTAACTGCCTAAGATCAGCTGACCACTGCCTCATCCTCTTCCCCAGGCTCCTCTTCCCCCATCACTTGGGGATCCAGCCAGTGCTCCCTGGTCATGAGCTGTGCACATCTTGGCCTTTGCACATGCTGGGGCTTCTGTTTGGAGTGCCCCTGCCACCCCCACGCTTCCCTGCCTGGTGGGATCCTACCAAGCTCGAATGCCTCCTCCTGGGGACTCTCATCCCAGAATGTTCTCCTTGCCCCCTGCTCCCACGGCTTTCCCACCCTCAGCATGCCATGTCAGAACCAGGTCCTTGGGTGTCTGTCCCCAACCCGGCCTGGTGAGACCTCCTTGAAAGCAGGGGTGTCCTTTATCACTCTGTCCCTTCTGCCTCACACATAGTAGGTACTCTGTAAGGGCTTGATGAATGAATGGGCATCAGGCTTTGTGGCAGGCAGTAAAGAGATGGAAGATTCTACCCTTAAGGTCTGATTGAGGTAGAGTGTGATTGGTGCCATAATAGAGTTTGTAGTGTGAACCCAGCTAGAAAATGAGTCATTTTATGGCCAAAGAAGGTGTGGGTTCATGTCGCATATGGCCTTGAAAGGTTTCAGGGGTTGGTAGGCCAGAGAAGGGGTGGGTGCAAAAGGCAGGGCCCTCTCTGGTGCTGGGGAGCACAAAACTGGTCAGTTTTGAGTGAAAGTGTGTGTGTGTGTGTGTGTGTGTGTGTGTGTGTGTGTTTGTCAGTGTGACAGCAGAGGCCTGTTTGGTGGGAATTTGGAGCAACGTTTTCAACTGAGTGCATTACTCTCCAGGGCAAAGGATTTCTTTAAGAAGACTGAAAGATCAGCTTGGTAAAGCCTTCTGGCTGTAGTCTCTCTCTCTCACTGTCTCTCACTCTCTCTCACTCTCACTCACTCTCACTCACACACACACATCCACATCCTGCAGGGCAGAGGGCACTTGTGTGCTCTGGAGGGGCTTTAGGAGGGTGAAACAGAGCCCATTTCCCAGGAAGTAGGCCATCAGGTAGGCAGGAGGCACTGAGAAGCCAAGTAAGTGATGAGTGACGCCCGTGACAAAGATAGAGTGTCTTAGAAAGTCAGAGCTGGGAGGGATCTGAGAACTCAGAGGTCCACAGAAGAGGGAGGACTTATCCAAGGTTACTCCAAGGTCACTTCCAGTGCTAGAATCCAGGCTTAACCTTGGGTCTCCTGGCTGCAGATCCTTGACCTGTGCCTGCCCCACAACTTATTCCTTCCTTGCTGGGGAGACGGGCCAGATAAAAGGTGCATGTTCGGGAACCACTGTGTCACCTGGATGGCCTCAAGCTCTCATGGTCCACCTGATAGCCAGAAAAACTCCTCAAGCCCCATCCCACTTATTCCTGAGGATTTTCAGGGTCTTCCATTTTCATGGCCACGTCTGGCTTCCAATTCTGCTCTCCTGTCTTCTTGTATCACTTCCCACAGTGGCTGTCCTCACTCAGTCTTAACTGCTCCTTACCCCCGTATGGGCACTCCTTGTGTCCATCAGGTGGAGCTAGATTCTGCTGTAATTACAAACAGCTCCCAAGTCTCAGTGGCTTAAAACAACAAAGATTGCTTTTTCTCTCACACTGTGTGTCCATTGTGGGTTCCGCTCCACAACATTCTCACTCAGAGTCAGGGTCACAGGCTGATGGGTCTCCCACAATCGGGAAATTCACCAGTCCCATGGCAGGAGAAGCAATGTGGCAAATGGTGCCTGACAGTACTGCTCACATTTCATTGGACAAAGTGAGTCACTTGAACACACTCAACTTCAGGGGCTTGGGAAGTACAGTCCTGCCCTGTCCCAGGAGGACAACCAGAGTATCCAGGAAAGACCTAATGACACCCAACTGGCTCCTCTTTCAGTCCCCAAGCCCCTGACACCAGCCAAGTATAGACCAGACTTTCTGAAAGGGTTAGATACAGTAGAAGGGTTTTGCAGTACTGAAACAGAAAATGGCTTAAAGGTGAATAGAAGACATCCTTGCCCTTCTGTCACTCAGCCTTTCCTGCTACACGGATTTCTTGCTGACCTCCTCTCCTCACACTGGCCTCTCTCCACATGCTTCCAACACCGTTTTGTTGGTGGTGGGGGTGTTCATAATCTTTTTATCTGCCAAGACCCTCGCCACCGTCCAGTGATGTGTTGGAGCTGGCTTATACCAATTTGCAAGTTTGTTGTGAAATTTTCAAGACTCTTTCAAGCTTGTTATTCGCCCTTTGGTAGCATAAAATGGGCCAAGGTTGGAATGTTTACACCGTGGAAATCAGCCAGTGCTACCAGTCAGAGTTTATTTTTCAGAGAGCTGGTCATTAATCCTTTACCAATATACCCTTGTATACACTTTCTTCAGGACCAGCTAAATACTTTGCTGGGTCCAGTGCAAAATGAAAATGCAAGGCTCTTAAGAATTTCAAGGCAACAACAACAGAGCCTGAAACCAGGCATTAGGCCCTTCTAAGCGGGCTGTGGACAGGTCACACATCAAGGACATTGGCCCTGTCTCTACTCCATGTATACTCTCCATCCCTGGAGCCCCCACCCACAGCCATGTCTCCCTAGAGGTAACGGGAGAGCATACCCAAACAAAAGTCTGCACAAAATTTATTAAGCAAAACTATCCAGCTCTGTTTAGTCTTTTCTTTTCCATCTAAACAGCCCTCTTGGGCCTTATCTTTTGTAACCAAAAAGCTCCAAGGACCATCTAAAACAAAGGGAGCATCCTCCTCTGAGAAGAATCCTCCCCTTCTCTAGAATCTTCAGTTTGGCACCATTTCATTGTTTTAATAGCTATTTTTCTCCCATTTATGATTGGAAGTAAGTTGGGATGGCTCAGGCAGCTCTAAAGGGCAGGGTAGGAGTTTAGAGATGGTGGTGATATTTTCCTGACTTGGTAGCACTCAGAATCCTGCAAGCCGGACTCTGCAAGAAACTGCAGAGATCTTTAGTTCAGGGTTTAAGGTAAAACTGTAGCCATGGAATCAGGTTTGCAAACCAACTTTGACATGGAGAGGGCCGCCTTGACCCCTCCCCAGTCAGCCCCTCTGCAGGGCCCACTCTGTGCCTTGAGTCCTGTTTCCCACGTTCCTCCTGCCATCCCCAACCCTGCTGTCCTGCACTCAACACCCTGTCGTACTCTGCATCTTTCTTCACACCATCCCCTCTGCTCCAATTCCTTCCATTCTATAACACACTTGCTGGGCTCCTTTTTTTCTTTGTGAGGAAGATAAGCCCTGAGCTAAAATCCATGCCAATCCTCCTCTTTTTGCTGAGGAAGACTGGCCCTGGGTTAACATCTGTGCCCATGTTCCTCCACTTTTATATGGGATGACACCACAACATGGCCTGACATGAGGTGCATCGGTGCAGGCCCGGGATCTGAACCCGGGCCACCAGCAGCGGAGCTTGTGCACTTAACTGCTACACCACGGGGCCAGCGCAGTTGGGCTCCTATTTGTCCTGCAAAACCTCTGGGTAGCGCTTGTGGCTTCCATGGTGAGACCCTCCCACTGCAGGAGGTGTGCACCTTGTTGGAGTATAAGTTACCCCTGTGGGTATCTGACCCTCTTCTTAGGCTGGAAGCTCCTCCAGGGAAGGCATCTGACTTATCCACCTCTGGCTGTGTCTCACCCATGCCCAGCATGGTGCCCACCACAGAGACTCCATCAGGACATGCTGACAGGATTGGCACAAAGGGAGACAGAGATGGGCATCTCTTAGGCTTGGAAGAGGCCAGAGGGAATGGAGAATGAAGGAGAGAGAACTGAGTTATGTGGCAGATGTTGGAAAAGCAAGAAGTACAGAGATCTTTAGCAAAACTTTGCTAACAAAAGAGAGAAAACCCAGGACTAATTCCTCCACCAATGACTGCACTGACTAAATGCATTCTGGATTAAAGACACTGTCTCCAGAGAGGGGACTGGGGTGTGGCAGGAGCCGATGAGCAGTGCTGCTAAGGAGTGTGACAAATGAGGGTTTGCCTCTGATGGGCCAAGAAGGTCAGACTGTGGGGTGGAAAGTGGGCAGGGCTCAGCTGAGACACCAGGCATTGACCCAGTTGGGCAGGCAGAGCTGGACTCTAGCTGGCGAGTTGGGGTGTAAGCCAAATTCCAAACTCTCCATGGACATCGTTGACAAGGGTCAGCTGAGCAGGCCCTGATGTCAGCCAAGCAAACCCAGATCCAAAGCAAATGCATCCCCAGAAGGGACCTGCAGGATAAGGGAAAGGAGGCCTCTGCGATCTCAGTGGGACTGGGGCTCCTGCCGCCATCCTGACACTGGTTTGTAGCAGGGTTGGGCCATGGTCCAAGGCTTCTGCAGGGTCCCCAGGCTCACAGCTTTCCAGAGCTTTGCCAACCTGGCCCGATCCTTAAATCAGATTCCCAGAGTGCCAGTGTTGCCTATGCAGGGAGCAGAGTGCCTGACCTGACGGCATCTGGTTTTTGCTCTTGTCCCTGGGGAGGAGATGTCTTGTAGACGTATCTGAGAAGAGCGCCATCAGTTTTACATACAGACTAGTCTTACACACACACACACACACACACATCCCTCCAGCCTAAAGAGAAAAGGATACCACGTGCAGATACCAGAACTGGCAAAGACAGCAGACTGGCATGAGGGTGATGACATCAGGACAGTAAGGGTGCTGACTGGGCATTCACGTGTCTCTGAGCTCTCCACGAGCCTGTGTGTGAGTCCCTTAGCTCTTTAGAGTTCAGATCCAAGAACAGCCAGTTTTTCATGTGTCAAGGGTCTCAGAGAATCGAAAAAATAGAAAAGCCTGCATCAGCAATACATATTTCTCCATTAGATATTTTCAGCCACTCTTCAAGTACAGGCCAGGGCAGTTTTAGTAACCCAGAAGTGGAGAGCGGGTAACTGTCCCATTTTGCTTTCAAAGTGCTCCATTCGCTCAATTGTCAGAGCCCATTCATCCTGCGGTTCAGCAAGTGGCCTTGAGGGGACAAAGCCACGTGCCCTGAAAAGGGAGCAGAGCTGGCTCTGTGGCGTTTGTGATTTCCTAAGCTACTATCTTTGGACGTCTGCCACACAGCTCAGGGATGTCTCCACCCATTGAGCACCTTCCACTCCTGCTCTTGTTGTACTGAGGGAGTGAGACCCCAGGGTGGGGGTTTGCCCTCAGGCAACACACTGCTGGGAGAGGGGACAGCCCCCTGTGACACATCCCCAAGGAGGACAACACCAGGGGCCTCCAACAGCCAAAGTGCTGGGTCATCACAGAGGAGGGAGCAGAGAGCACACGTGGACAATGGGACCAGGGAGGGACATCTGATGTGGCAGAGAAAGACAGAGACCACGGCAGGGAGATGAGGACAGGCTCCTAGGCTGGGGCTGCCCTGACTCCCGGGGGGGTTCACACTTTCTCTCTGGGCCTGTTTTCCTGTCCACAAATGGGGTGTACGACAGAGTCCCTATGGCATTCCCTATGTCGTTCAGCTCAAACCCCAGACACACTGGGGAAGTTCCCAGTTCTCCAGGGTGGTAGGAGATGGGGGTTATGAGCAGAGGCAGAGGAGGAACAGTTGGGAGGGGAGGGTGCTGCAGGAAGTAGCAGAAGTCTCTCTGGCATCCTTACAGCTCACCCTGGAGAGGAGACTCAGGCTGTGTTCTGGAGCTGGCTGGCTGGGGAGCATGGGTGGGGAGGAGGATGCTGGGAGGGGATCCACAGCAAATGTGGCTGCCAGGGGCGCTCAGAGGGCCATTACCCAGCCTGGTGCTAAGCTGCTAGTGAGAAGGCACGTTTCCCAGTGCTCTTTAGGTGGTGACAGGGCACTTGCATGGGAGAATCTGGGTGTTTTTGCTTTTCTGTTTCCCCTCAAAATGGGGTTGTGGAGAGCTAGCATTTACTGAGCACCTTCTCTGCATCAGGCCCTCAAATTGTCCCATTACTTGCAGGGGTGACCTCATTTCACCTTCAGATTTTCCAGGAAAGACCTGAAGTTAAGATATGTTAGGCATCTTGCTGGAGGTCACACAGCTGAGAAGCAGCATAAGGCGGATTTGAGCCTGCTCTGAGTGGGTCTCAAGCCTTAGCTCTTTTCACACCATCAGTGGCATTTCCTCTGAATTCTCTAGAGCCCTGAGTTCCTCTAAGATCCTTTAGGGTCACCCCAGCAGGTGGGCACTGAGGGTGCCAGGAAGGCTGGCAGCTAGAGCAGCTCCCATCCTCTGCCGGCTTCTGGGGAGTGTGACCCATGTTTAGAAAAGCCTGTGTTTGGTGTAGAGCTCTGCTGTCACCATCTTGAAATTTTGTCATTTTTTAAAGAAGGGATCCTGCATATTTGCTCTGCACTGGGCCCCACAAGTTACATAGTCTATCCCGCTGATGAGGTTTTCACATAAGTTGTCACTTGAGAAAGGTGTTTGCTGCTAGAGTCCCACGGACGGTGGCAGCCCCTGCCCTCTCCCTGGGCCCCTCAGCTCTGCTGGGACTTGAGGGCAGAGGCCTTTTGAGGGGCAGGAACTCCATGGCCGGAGCTTATACTGTGCTTCCTCTGTCAGTGAGGCCATCGTGTGTTTGCACCACATCTTTACCAAGGCCCGAAGACCTGCATCTCCAGCTGGCCCACTGGGGCCTGGGTGAGCAGCCAGCCCTGGCAGAGGTCCCCAGCCACCACCTGAGAAGTCCCTCTCCAAGGCCTACTCCTCCAGGCTGGCGGCACTTCCATTCTCCCCGAGTGTAACAGTAGCCCCTTAAAAACTCACATAATCCCTCAGAGGGAGCAGAAGAGGAAAGACAAGTTGGCAAAAGCTGTTTTTCTAGGAAGAAGAGATATTTTTAGTTTCTTATCTATTTTCTCTTTTAAAAATAATATATATGAACACATTTGAGAAAATTTGACTATCTAGAAAAGCAGAAAATGTTAAAAGCTATATCAACCATAGTTCTCCTTCTCAAAGATAACCACTGTAAACACATTGATGTGTTTTCCTCAAACTTTTTTCTATACATAGATCTTGGGATTCCCCCCCATTTGATTTACATAATGTCACACATATGAATATTGAATTTGAATATTGATGTGTTTTTTTTTTACTTAAGATTAGCACATGCTTTTTGATGGCTGTATGATGCTCCAGTACCTGTGAGCATGCCCTCATCCATGCAGCCATCTCCCATCATTGGCTCTTACAGTTGTCGCAACTACTAGAAACACTCATCTCTGCATCTGAAATGTTCGTATGAGAGAGCGTCTCCTTGGGACAGGTTTCCAAAAGTAGAATGACAAAGAAAAGGTAGAAGCACGGTCAAGGCTCCCACTCCGTCCACCCTGCGTCACTGGTCTCCGAGCTGGCTGCACCGTCCTGATGGCCCCGAGGGCTGCACAGCAGGACCCCTGCATCGCGCCTCTCCCACACTGAGTGTGACCCTTTTATTGTTCACTTTCCTAAGTCAGAGAGCCCCGCTTTTCCCCAAGGTCACAATGAGAAGACTACCTAGAAGGAAAAGGTCTGCACTTCCTGTAGTTGCGTCATTGAAGGTGCTGTCCCTTGGGTAGTGTAAGAGCTCCCACTTAAGAGTTTATCGCAAAGGAAGCACGTTTTTCTTTTTTAATGGAGTTTATAAGCAGAGGTTTCAGTGGGTTCATCCCTGCCAATCAAGTATTGAAGGGCAGGTTTGGGGAGATTGGCTGGGCTTTCAGGGGCTGGAAGGCAGGGTATTGTGTATCCAGGAGGTTGGGACAGAGCGGGCCAGCAACAGACCCACCTTGCTGAACCTGGGGAGGCATGGAAGGACAGGGACACACACATAAAGGGACAGAGAGCTGAGGGGACATGACCCGGGAGGGCATGTCATGTGCGGAGAAGCCCTGGAATGGGGGACTCAAGAGAGCTGGTTCCAGGCCAGCTACTGATTCACCTTATGACCACGGATGGGTCACTTCTGTCACTGGTGGGGCACTCTGGGAGGCCTCTTGGGGGAGCCAGGGCTGAGGGGGATGTGGAGCTGCAATTCAGTTACCACAGAGGCCTCAGCTTAACCCCCAAAACTCCGGAGCTGGGTGGCCCTTCAGACCCTTCAGGCAGTGGGGCACACCACAGCACCCACAACAGCCCTCTCCGACCTTCCAATACACAGGTGTCAGAGTAGACAGAGCCCCATCTCTATAAAGATCTGTGACTCTGATGTGGTCCCAATGCCTGGGGCCACCTATCTGGCCCTGGATAGGGCAGTGGTGCCAGAGTCATCCCCAAAGACAAGGGTGTCTCTGGGTGGGAGGTCTGAGCCTGGCCTTGACCTCCGTGGGTGGGGCTGGGTGACCGAGGGTTTGTGGGGCATGTCACCGAGCAGACATGTTGGCCATCCTGCTGCCCGTGTTCAATTTCTATCAGGAGCTAGTATCCAGCCAGCAGTACAGCCTGCAGACCCTGGCCACCTGCAAGCAGAACATTGACTGACAAGCTGCTGAAGCACTATGAGGCCAAACTGACTGCAAGGAGAGAGTTTTGGAGACCTTCCTTACTGACCCCATGTTCCAGCTGGCATTTAGCCCTGTCCTTGAGGGCAAATGCATGGGGAGCCCACTGGGGGCCATGACAGTGAGGGCCACATCTGGGAGGAAGCCACACCTGGGGGCACCAGGGGGCCATGGCCGGGAGAGCCCAAGCCCTAACAGGCCCCAGCTCTGGGCTGCCTGGAGAATGGGGTTAGAGCCAGCCCCTGACGTAGTGGACCGCAGGCCTGTCCAGCTCCACAGAGCAGGCAGTGTGGGAAGGCGAGGGGGAGCTCCTGGTCCTGAGCCCACCTCCAGGCCCTTCCTCTTGCTGGCTTAGAGCCTCAAGCTCTGGGCTCTTGCCCTAGACAAGACCCTGGAAAAGTCTCCACATTAGAGTCTGAGATCAGAAGTGCTGTGGGTGTCCATCCTCAGCCCTGCTCATGGGAGTGCTGGGAGTTCAGAGAACCATCCTTCATCTGCTTTCTCTCTCCCTCTCAACATTGCTGCTTTCTCTGACTTGCTTCATCACAGTCTCTCTCCTTCCTCATCCTTGTCTCTGTCCCTCTCCCCCTGCCTCTCCCTCCTGCAGGTTCCCAGGCACATTCTGACACTGCACGAGCTTCTGGTCCACTTTTCACATGCACATCCAGCCAACAGCCTGGACGACGCCAGGGCTAAACTGGGGGGGTTGTCTGGGTGAGCTCGCCTCCCGGGTGGCCCCGCCAGTGGACAGGCCAGGGCTGAGGATGCTCCCCAGCGGGAGTTTGCTGAGCCCCAGATGGTAAATCTCATATTCAGGTTAGGATCCCAGGAGGTGGTGTTTGGGGGAACCCCAGCCTGCCCCACCTGGAAGCAGGGTCCCCGGAACAATCTGAGTTCACAGCTGAAGCCCAGGGGGCAGTTGGTGGGATGGTGTGGGTGGTGTGCTGTCCCTGGCACAGTTGTGGTTTGAGGAAGGGCCCTGGGCACTCACGTGGGCCCATCTGCCAGGATGGGGATCAACCCAGGGACTCACAGGCACTCTGCCAACTTCCTCTGTTCTCCAGTGTCAGTGTCTCACAACTTGTGGTATAGGAGCCCCAGAGGGGAGCCTGGGTGGTAGGCCTTCATGAGCCCAAGACTGCAGTCAACAGCAGGCAGTGTCACAAGTGGACAAGCCGATGACTTGTCCAGTGTCAGAGGCCCCAGCCCTCTGGTCAAGGCACCACCGCTGCCCCTCTTTCAGTCTCCAAAGCCCAGGGGGAACCTTCCTCTGCCAGGGCAGAAGCAGGGGGACCAGGGAGGAGGCGCCTACAACAGCCCAGGCAGCAGTTGACGGTGGCCTGCACCAGGTGGTGGCAGTGGAGGTGAGGAGGAGGTTCAGATTCAGGGTGTGTTTTGAAGATGGAACCAACAGGAGTTTTTGATGCATTAGATGTGGGGAGAGACAAGATGGGAGTCAAGGGCGATTCCAGAGTTTTTGGCTGAGAAAGCAGAAGGTTAGAGTTGCTGCTAACGGGGATAGAGAAAGGTGCAGGAGGGGCATGTGTGGAGGGGGAATCTTTCTTGTTTCATTGGAGCTTAACTGGGGGCATGTTGAACTTGAGATGGATAACATTGTGGAGAGGACAAGAAGAGAGCAGGGCATTTGAGTCTGGAGTGTAAGGGAGCTAGCCATTCGGGAGCCATCAGCTCGGAGATGGTATTATAGTCACAAGACTGGTGAGATCACCAGGGGAGTGAGTTTAGGCAGGAACGAGATGTGCACCAGGAGCTAGGCCCTGGGCTCTGCACCTTATGGAGACCAAGATATGATGAGCAGCCTTGTACTCAGTGATGGGCTGCCAGAAGCTGCAAAGGAGGGTCGGTCTGCAGCGTGTGAGGTGCTGTCCCCAGCTCTGCCAACCACTCAGTGCCCTAAATGGCTTCCCGAATCCAGCAAGAGGCAGCCAGTAGGGCCACGGATCCCAGCTGGGCAGAGGGAGGACCAGGCTGGACCAGGGCAGGGCACAGGCCCCGGAGTGGAGGTTCATTCAGGGAGCAGATGTAATCAGAGCGTGATTGTAGACAGAAACCATTGTGGGGTGGAGACCCCAGTGCTCTCGTGCCACAAGTAGCCAAATCCTGCACACTTCCCCAAGGAGAAGACTTGGGACACCAGCGAGGCTCCTCATCCCTGCGGGATGCCCTGTCCTGGTGCGGGCAGGGGTGAGGAAGGCACATGGGTGCCAAGGCATTTATTCTAAGATCCTGATCCCCTTTCCCACAGCCTACTCGTCCTTTGTCCCACCTGATCACCTGTACCTGGCCTGAACACAGCCCTACTGGCACAGAAGAGGGTTTTCCTATCAGCCTGACAGCAGCCCTTTCATCCTCCTCTCTCCCTCCGGGGACTGAGGAAAGCTCCCAGCCCGGCAGGAAGCCATCAGATAACAAACCCTCCCTGGCTGTGCTCAGAAACACTCCTCCCCTGGGGCTGACTCTCTCCTACCTCTGGCCTTTGTCCTGCTTTTTCTCCTGAACCTCATCTCTTAGGCTCAATGTAACCCAGGTCATCAGTTCCAGTTCCCCCGGGAGCCTGCGGCCCTGGGAACTCCTCCCCAGCTGCGTGGACAGTGTGGCTCTCAGCACAAAACCCAGCCGGTGCTGGCAGGAATCCTGAGCAGCTGCAGCTGGCACTTGTCTAACAGTCAAATTAGTGTTGCTACTCTGGGATCGCCCCCTTGTTTGAAGCAAATATGGCCCTCCTCAGCAAAATCCCCACCCTCTTCAAAAGAAATGGTTCTGCTTACTTTTGCTCACCTCCAAATATGAGTCCATCTCCAGCGAACTAGCATATCTTTGAAAGGTGCCTCCCTAGAAGAGGGCTAGGGCCTGGGTTGCTGAGAGCATTGCTGGGAGGGACGGACTGAGGCTCCTAAGGAAGAAACCCCATCTCCATACCCCAATCTGATAACCAGAAAACAACGGATGATAATAGTTTTATAATAACAACTTTGAAACCAGTGATAATAGCAACAGTGATCACTGCCCTTTATTCAAGCACCTGCCGTGTAGGCTGGGCCTGAGGTCAGCACGTGAAATGCGTTGTCGGGGGAAGAGAGAATCTCCCTCTGCCCTTTTCCTTAGGGTTCTTAAGGCTGACCAAATAATTAACAAGACAGGTTAGCAGGAGAAAATAATACCAAGTTTAATAACATGTATACATGGGAGAAAGCAGGGACACTGCGTTTCTCCACAATAGCAGAAATTCTCGTCTTAAATATCATGTTCAGCCAATGACAAAGGAGGATGTTGGGGGTGGGGGTGTCAGTTACAGGAGATTATCACTAAAGCACTGTAAACAAGAGTAAGGTTTATTATGCAGTTTTAAGGCCTCACCTTCCACATTGATAAGTTTCTAGAAATGAGGTCATCCCCCCTCTTCCCAATACAGAGAGGGAGATACCTTTACAAATGGAGACTTCCCTTGTAAATGATTGTCTGGCAACTCCTCACAAGGCCATCCAGAGAATGTGGCCAGAGAGACAGAACTTCCGATAAGATGGGCTTGTTGGTGCCTTTTCTATTGTAACCTCTATCCTACATTATCTTTATAGCAGTCATGATAATAACTCCTTCCTGAAACAGATCTTTTGTTTTAAATTCTTTAGGCAGTTTGGGAGGGGAAACTCAAATATTCTTCCTGAGTCCTTATTGTCTTCAGCTCGAAATAATCCACATACCAGAGTGGTGCTTCCTGGGGTAGCTTGCCCTGAGCACCATCAGCGTTCTCTTCCATCCTCACTCTGACCTTCTACAGGTGAGCAAACTGAGAGTCAGAAGGGACCAGTAATTGCTCATCACGCTGAGTTCATTAATCACGGATCCAGCTCAACCAGTGTCATCTCTCATTGCTCGGAGGGTTAAATTGGTCGGTGTCTACTACCACACACATTAACCAGCCCTCTTGGTGATCTGGTCGTGCTTGCAGAATTTGAGGCATCAGCAGACAAATAAGAGGTTTTGTGCTTTTCTTGGAGTAGGTGGGGTACTTTTTCCAGACGCTCCTCCCCACAAAATTACTAACATCCTAAGATTCCTGAAAACCCACCAAGGCTCTTAGCAAAGTTGGCAACTCACAGGCCTCTTTTCCCACCAATGCCATTTTTAAAAAGCAGTTAAATGGCGCCACCTGCTGGAGGAGGAGTGTTGCGGCAGTCAGAACAGGACAAATAGGAGAGTTGTCCTTATTCTCAGACTAAGGGGAAAGGTGTGTTCTGCTTTCCCCCAGAAGTGCTGGAGCCTACGGGAGTCAGTCTTTCCATGAGCCAGTGCGATTGCCAGGTGCTCAAAAACTAAGCCATTCCAGGGCAGAACATTAAGGAAGCAACTGTATAAAGTGCATTGGAGGAGGGGTGGAAAGAGTAAGTGCAAAGGCCCTGAGGCAGGATGGGTGGGTGGAGTTCGATGGATGGAGACAAGACCAGTAGTGGTGTGGGGCACAGAGTAATGAAGAAATGTTGTTTCCTGTACTCCCGTCCTCCTCTCAGTTTTGCCGTCTCTTTTCCACGTGGTTCAGAGTTTCAGATCAGACCTGCTTTCTAGCTATTAATCTCCATTTCCTTCTCTCTGAAATAAGAACACCTGTCTCCTTGGGCTGTCAGAAGGATGATGTGAGCTCATGCCCATAGAGTGCCCAGCACAGCAGGTATTCAATATGCATGCTCTTTCCCCCTCCGTGACCACAGTCTCCACCTGAGCATCTTGGGTGCCAAGCCTTCTTCCTAGGTCTAGCCAGAGGCCCGGCATTCCCTTCTTCCTGAGAGGTGGGGGCAGCCTGTCTCTGACTTATTTTCTGTCCCCACAGGATAATGCACAATGAAGTAAACGAGACAGAGATCATCCAGGAAAACATAGCCATGGAGTGCATGATCATCAAAGGCTATGAGACCCACCTGGACACCAGCCAGACTTTTGTGAGACAGGGCATGGCACCCTGCCTCCCCCCAACCTCAAGGTAGGCCCCAGCAGTGGTGGCATTCGGGGACACCACCAGTTGGTTTGGCTACCTTGTGCCAAAAACCTGCCAACATGATTGCGGAGTATTCCAGGGCTGCTGGAGGAATGTGACAGCTGTATGTAGATGTCGGTATCTGCACACATGGATGCAGATATTACTGGTTTTCACAGTTCCCTTCTCTCCAGATGTACACATGATTCTTCCCAGATGCCCTTGATGTGTCTGTGGATGTCATAGTAAACACTGACATGTCCTTTTGGGGAGAGAGGAGTGGAGGATGAAGACAGATACTGATTGGCCCCGTGAATCACAAGCATGTTCAGCATCCGAGTGGAAGTCGTGTGGGTCAGTCCCTCTGTCCCTTGCTCATCATCCTTTGCCCCTTGCGGGAGGCCGTGATCATAGCACTTCTCACGGGTAGGAGGTTGCCTTCACCCTCAGCCTCCACTCTCCTTGGGAGCGGTGTTTGAGAGGCACAGCCCTGTGAGGGGGCAGCTAGAGGCTGTGACTGAGGGGACTGACTTCCAACTCGGAGACGTTAGAGCCACTAGGACTTTGAGAGTCACCTCTTCAGATTCCACTTGCTGTGGGACCCTCAGCTTCTGCTTACATGCCCCCGAGGTGACCTCCACCTCAGATGGGCCTCCTGAGTTCCTTCTATCCAGCCCTGGGACTCTCTGAGCAGATGAAAAGCTCGCCAGACCCTCGTGCGCCCTGTGCAGCTGCCTTTGGCCCCTGCTGCCCTTAGCAAGGGTATTGTTGACTTGGAGTTCTGTCCTGAGCCCCTCTGTGTGGCCCCTGTGCCTTTTCCCTAGGCTGACCCTGTGACCTGCTGGGCCCAGAGCCAGCCTCCCTGTGTCCTGGCTCCCCCTGAGCTGCATTGGGTCCAAGTTGGAAGTGCCCCAAAGAATGACCTCTCCTGGGGTGGGCAGTGTCACCACAGTCCAGGAATCTGCTCCATTGCCCTGAGCCCAAGCATTTCCTCCCCTCCTGAGGGGCTTGGACTTGAAGACCAGACAAGGGGGCCCAGCAAGGTTCCCGGCAGTGATGGATGTGGGCAGGAGGCAGAGTGGTGGTCCAGAGCAGGCCTGGGGAGATGGAGCGTCAGGGAGGGCTTCCCGAGGAGGCATCACTGGAGTCGAGTCTTGAAGGGTAAGTAGGAGTGCACAGGGTGGAAGGGTGAAGGATGGGGCTCCTTCCAGGCCAAGGAGCAGCACTCAGGAGCCACAGGTAACTTGCCCTGGAACTAGAGTGGGAGCAGAGAGGGGAGGCGGTGGTAAAGAAGGAGAAGTGCTGGAGCAGCCTGCTGGCGGGCCTTGAAAGCCTGAGTCCCGAGGACAGTGAGGAGCTGGCGGAGTAAGTGGGGAGAGGAGGCCTGGAGCACGTCTTAGGGGAGCGGGGATGGCAAATGTGTTCATCACAGTCCCCTGCTCTGCCCGGGAGTGGCTTCCGAGTGCACCTTGTTGAGAACTGGGGGGCTCTCTGGGCTCTGCAGCCCAGCATATCATGACTGATGGGTGATGTCTGCTGCGGCTGTGTGTGGCAGCAGGTGCCCTGTGTCTCTTGCTCATCCCTCTGGGTCAGAGCCAGCTCCACACTTGTCCAGCCTCCTGCCTCCTCCAGACCCAGCCCTAAAGAGGTACAGCCTTTTAGATACAGGATACAACCTTCCTTAGAGAGGGAGTACAAACAATACCCTAGTTGGCCTAAATTCAGCCACCAGTTAAGAAAGCCTTCGGGTTCAACAATACACTTATCTTAATTTCAATCACAGAAACTAACTCCTAATCTAATACTGCATTAATCTATTAATTCATAGAAGTAGTACTGTTACTATAAGCAACAAGAATTATTTCTCCTTGCATAATCTTAGAACAGATAATCACCAAAAGTTAACAATAAAATAAATTCAACCCAATAATTATTTTTTACATTAATTGTTAACCCAACACAGGTAGGCATTCAAGGAAAGATTTAAAAAAGTAAACTCTGCAAACACAGCCCCCACCTGTTTACCAAAAGCATCTCCTCTGGCATTTCTGGTGTTACAGGCACTGCTTGCCCAGTGACACGGTGTAAAGGCCGCAGTGACTGGACCCTGCAAAGGCAGCATCATCATTTGTTGTCTAAATGAGGACTTGTATGAACAGCCACTCGAGGGTTTTACTCTCTCTTACTTTTAATCAGTGAAATTGACCTTTCCCTGAAGAGGTGGGAATGACAAAATAAGACAAGAAGACCCTGTGGAGCTTCAATTAATTAAAAAAAAAAAAAGTAAGCCAAATCAAGGGATAACAAATCTTAAATGGACTAACAATTTTGGTTAGGGTGACCTCAGAGAAGAAAATAACCTCTGAGTGATTAGACCAACTAGTCAAAATATTTCATCACTTATTGATCCAAAATATTGATCAACAGAACAAGTTACCCTCGGGATAACAGCACAATCCTATTCTAGAGTCCATATCCACAATAGGGTGTATGACTGCGATGTTGGATCAGGAAATCCCAGTGGTGTAGCCACTATTAATGGCTCATTTGTTGAATGATTCAAGTCCTATGTGATCTGAGTTCAGACCAGAGTAATCCAGGCATTTTCTATCTATTCCATATTTCTCCCAGTAAGAAAGGGCAAGAGAAACAAGGCGTACTTTACAAAAGCACATTCAAACTAATAGATGATATAATCTTAATCTAATATATATATGTATATAGCCCTGCCTATGAACGGGGTTTGTTAGGCTGGCTGATTAATTGAATGAAACGTAAACCTGTATAGCCAGAGGTTCAATTTTTCTCCCTAATAGCATGTTCATAATCAATCATCTTTTATTAATTGTCCCCAATCTACTTTCCATAGCATGCCTTACACTAATTGAATGAAAAGTATTAGGTTATATATGACTTCGTAAAGGACCACACATCATTGGCCCCATGATCTGTGGAGACAACAGTATTTACATCAGTGTCACAAGGCCATCAGCTGGAGTTCACACTGGAAAACGTACCCAGGAAGACAGCCTACAAAGGACCCATTAGCACACAACAGAACAAGTAATGTGGACTTTTGTCGATGACCCTGTGAAAACATACCTGGGAAGACACCCTACAAAGGACCCACTAACAAACAACTGAACAAGTCATGTGGACTTTTGTCGATGACCTAGTATTTAAAATGGTAGGATAAAGATGCAGGACTCTAAAGTGTTCATGGAAATGCTGAATGCACAACTCAGAAATAAGGAATAATCGACAAGGTAAACCAACTTCAATAGATTTATAATTGCTTACATGTACACAGGAAGAGTTTTTGCTGAACAATTAAGTATTCGTGTATTTGTCTTGATCAAAACATGAAACTTTATGTTGAATAAAAATGGGCCATTTTCCTGTATTAGTACATTACTACTCATAATTTAGTCAATTTCTATAGTTAATGGAGTTATAAACATAATTACAAAGTCATGCATCCATCAGAAAACAACTATGAGTGAATCTGGAAATTGTAGGGCCAAAAATAATGTTTTCAATGTTATGTATTAGAACATGTATATACATAACAAGGATGAGAGAAAACTTTGATTAAAGGAGATTAAAATGTAATCTAATCTTAAAAGAGTAAAAAGGGTGTCAGTCCTGGGAGACTGGGGATAGGCAGTAAAATTTCACAGAATTCTGAGACTGGAAATGGGCCATTCCCTACTTTCATTTTTTTATTGTCGTTGCCAAGGGAATTTTTCCACCAAGAACAGAGAGATGGAGGGGAAAGAGGACATGGAAGGATATTACAGACGTGAGAAGGTTTCCATTTTCAGGACACCTTAGAGCAGCCAGGTGTCCATATTCTAGACCATGTAACCACAAAGAATTTCCCCTGGCAGATGCCTTCTGTAGCTCTTCCCTCCAAATTTACACTCATTGCTCCTAGTGAGATCATCCTAAATGAGAACAGGCTGGGAGAAACACAGAGCTGCCTGGAGGAAAGCCCATCTTGTAAATTGACCCTGTGCTGGAGCTGGCTGGGCAGAGGACAGGAGCTGCACGATGGATACCGACCCCACTTCAGTCCAGGGACTTTCTTTTATTGCCCAAAGCACTGGCTGTAACACTGAAGTTCGCTGAAGGCCAATGGGATGAGGTGTAAGACTAAGGTGTCGATAAAACACATGATGCAACATGTTTTCATGTGTAGCAATATGTGCACAACTAGGGAGAAGGGCCCTAACATCTTTATGATCCTTAAGGGGAATTTGACTCACACCAATTTAGGGATCATTGGCAATAATGTGTCATGTAGAAGAAGGATCGTCAATCTAAACGAACTTATTCACACACTCAGTGTCCTAGTCTGTATGGGATGTCGTAACAAAAATACCATAGACTGGGTACTTTATTTTTTTTGCTGAGGAAGATTCACCATGAGCTAACATCCATGCCTGTCTTCCTTTATTTTGTGTGTGGGTCACACCCACAGCATGGCTGCTGATGAGTGGTGTAGGTCTGTGTCCAGGAACTGAACCCATGCTACCG
Organism: Diceros bicornis minor; assembly: GCF_020826845.1. Lineage (NCBI taxonomy): Eukaryota > Metazoa > Chordata > Mammalia > Perissodactyla > Rhinocerotidae > Diceros > Diceros bicornis. Next base: position 66,972,466 of record NC_080753.1, on the reverse strand, counting down.
AAGAGGAGCTCACTGAACTTAACCAGTAGGCTGTGGGGCAGGCCCCTAGGCCAGGCACTTTTGGGGTTCCTTTTGTGTGTGTGAGGAAGATCAGCCCTGAGCTAACATCTGATGCCAATCCTCCTCTTTTTTGCTGAGGAAGATTGGCCCTGGGCTAACATCTGTGCCCATCTTCCTCTACTTTTTTATGGGATGCAGACAGAGCATGGCTTGACAAGCTGTGCATCGGTGTGTGCCCAGGATCTGAACCTGCAAACCCTTGGGCCACCATAGGGGAGGACCCACACTTAGCCACTGCACCGCCAGGCCATCTGTAGACTGGGCACTTTTAACAACAGAAGTGCATTCCTCACAGTTCTGAAGACTGGGATGCTCAAGATCTAGGTTCAAGCTGATTTGTTTTTGGTGAGAGCTCTCTTCCTGTTTTGCAGAAGGATAGCTTCTTGCTCTACCCTCATCTAGCAGAGAGAGCTCTGGCCCTCCATCTCCCTATAAGGGCACTAATCCCATCATGGGGGCTTCACACTCATGGCCTCATCTAAGCTAATTAACTCCCAAAGGCCCCACTTCCAAATACAATCACTTCGGGGATTAGGATTTTAACTTATAAAATTGGATTACGTAGACATTCAGTCCATAGCATTCATGAAACCAACAATTAACACATATTTATAGAAGTCATACAGCCCCAACTGAAGAATGTTCTGGAGATCATGTGGCAAATGATACAATGTCTTTCCCTTTACAGAGTCTTCTAGTGGAGGCAATAAAAATTAACAGCCAAACAAAGCTTGTGATATTAAAAAGCTAACATAGATCAATTATGACAGGTTGTATTTACAATTGTTTTCTGGTAAGACAGGTCTGATTATCAGAGTCCAGATTAAGCAAATTCCCCTGGGTGAGGGCATGTGTGGCTATCTCACCTAAAAAGGCTCTTTCCTTTTTGAAATTTGATTTCATCTAGTCCTGTTTGCTTCCACATCCCTTTGGTGTTTTCAATCTTACAGTATTTATTAAATCAACGTTTAATTGTTGCTCTGCCTTCACCACAACTGACTGGAAGCAGAAGTTACTGGACTTGGCTGAAATGAAATTTCAGTTCATTTTTCCTCCTCTTTCTGCTCAGACTCTCTTCTCTCACTGTTGAAATAGCAAATGCCTTAGGGGAGAAGCCACGTGGAGCTGGTGCTCACAATCTTCTGCTTCCCTCATCTCAGAGATTGTAGACCCCCAAGTCCTGTCTGCACGGGATGTTCTAAGACCCTTCAAACAGCTGTTCTGTGTGCATTGTACAGGTTTTCTAGCTGCCCCAGGAAAGCTACTCAATAAAAGTGGAAGCTGCATTAATTTTACCCTGAAATGTTTTAAACCAATGAGCATTTGTCATTTTTCAATGAGTATTTCTATAATTTTATAAGAACATTTAAATAGGAATTTTAACAGCAATAATGGCTGTTCTTTGGCCAGAATTCCATGTCATTCATTGTTTGAAATTATATCTAAGCTTTGATGGACTCTCCTCAGTGCCTTTTAAAATATCACTGTTCCTTACATTTAAATATCTTGTGATGGGTTTGTATCAGTCACCTCTTTTGTACCATTTCAGATCCCCTTGGGTCCTCCTATCCTTGAGTCGTATGTCATTTAGCAACCAGCTTTGCAGGTATCATATTTGTTTTATGCAAGTGCCTCCTGACTGCTCCTGACATTTTGTCCCTGTGCCCTCTGCCTCTCCCTCTTGCCCCGGGGTGTCCATGTTGATGCTGAGGTGTGAAAAACTTCCTGATCAAGCCCACACATGCACGGCCATGCTCCTTGTTGTATGGATGTGTGTGTGTTCAGCAATTCTGTATGGTCACAGGGTGCACGGCTATTATGGCATCTATGTGAAGGTGTGTTTTGTTGATGTCTGTGTGTGTTTAGAGAGTTCAAGTCACTGTGGGCTCTGAGACAGTGAGTGGTCTGTATGTGTGTGAGTTTGTGTGTATGTTCTGAGTATCAGTGTGCATTATCAGGTGTAGTTTACAGACTGAATGCTGATGGTCATTTACAAATAGTGTGTATGTGGGTGTGGGTGTGTTGTCAGCATTTCCATATGTTCAGAGGATGTCTGTCATTGTGGGAATGTGTGGAATAAGTATGTTGTTACAGATCAGCATGGGCACCAACACTGTTTGCCTGTTACTAGTTCAACACTCAACACCCCTGAAGAAACATTGAGTCCAGACATTCACAGGCCCCATCAGGCCCACAGAGATCCTACTCAGCTGTTTTGTTCCCATCACAGAAATATGAACAGGTAGCCAAGGACCACTTGATATTTGAGAAAATCCTCTAGCATGAAAAATGGAGCAAGAAACACATACACTGAAGTGAAGGACTAAAGGAGTAGCAAGGAAATCCAGAGATCATAGTGAAACTTCAATTGCATATCTAGTAACATCTTCAAAACAATTAGACATGGGCCGGTCCTATGGCCTAGTGGTTAAGTTCAGAGAACTCTACTTCAGCAGCCCAGGCTCCATTCCTCGGCATGGACCTACACCACTCATCAGCGGCCAGGCTGTGGTGGCAACCCACATACAAAATAGAGGAAGAGTGGCACAGATGTTAGCTCAGGGTGAATCCTCATTAGCAAAGGAAAAAAAAAAGAAGATAAAACATCCATTAAGTGTATATATATATATATATGTATTGATGTTACTGCACAATATTGGGGTTCTCTTGCCCAATGCACATTAAAAAAGCCAGTTATTTTGGCATCAGCTTTTGGGAAAAGAATTGTAGCTTTATTTTTGTGAGATTTATCTGCAAGGAGACAGGGGCCATGTGTCTGTCTCAGATCTGTCTCCCCGATCCAGGGCTTGGGGCACAATTTATGGGATGAAGGGCAGGGCGGTCTGACATGTGGAAGTAGATGATTGAAAGTAAGGAGAAGTGAGGTAATGGATGATCTTCACAAGCAAAGTCAAGCTTTGTGGCTCTTCATCGGATGTGTGTTCAGAAACTGGCAGTGTTACGATGATCTGAGGATGGAGCTTTTAGATGCTTGATGTCAAAAATATCATTTATCGAGCATTTGCGCAGGTGTAGTTGATGGGTTGGTGGTGTCAACTGGCCTGAACTGGACTAGGGGTCTCAGTTCCTGAAAGAAAACTCTTAACTACTCTGTTGATAAGATGGGGTCAGTTGAACTGGTCCTGGAGGGCCCATGGTTATGTTGGTATATGCATATATACGCATATGCCTGAGATTATCTATATGTGTGTTAAATGTAGAATATATGCAAATCAGGCTCTAGTGAAAGTGGTCAGGACAGATTTTAATCAGTAATATACCACTGCAATAGGGAAGAGGGAACAGGGTGAACTGAACTCAATTTGATTTGTACAGAGGTGACTGGACATTTGAAAGGGAGAATGAGGGAGCAGGCAGAGGGGTGAGCAGGGGCTCAGTAGAGTCAGGGAGGGAAAAGTTACAGAGTGTTGGTCAGTGCAATGTAATCTGGCCAGTTGTGTCTGCTGGTTGGAAATGATCAAAGTTTCACTTTTCTCCTCTCACAGAGTCTGGGAGACAGACACCCTATCCTCATCTCAATGAATGGCTCTCAGGACCTTGAGAAATGCATTCGTTGGTTATTAGAGACACTTATATATATAAGTGTCTCTAAATATATATTTATATATATATTTTTTATATATATATATAAAAATCAAAAGGACAGAGGAAATATTCACAGTTGTAAGCACTTTTGGGTAAATGTTCTAAGAAAGGGATGTCAGAGGCAAATGATTGAGTGTTGGCCAGAACAAACAGTCAGTTCTTTTGGCTGCTTTGAGCTTTCTCAGGCCGACACTCTTTAAGGGGGCAGGGGTCAACCTAGGGATGTGGATTTGAGCTGTTAGAAACTGTGTCAGTGTTTAAGTCTTATAATGCGTGTGGAGGTGTGAAACCATTTGTGCTGAGAGGCTGTAGTTATTATAGGATAAGATTGAGGCCTAGTCAAGAAGAGGGCTCAATGGAGCCTGGCTTGAGTTTGGTCAAGTACAGGATCATATATAGAAATAAGATATGTACATTTTTTGGATAATATAAATCATTATATTGAATAATATAATATATTGAATTAAATAATATATATAATGAATATATATTGAATGTGTATAAATAACATAAGTATGTGTACATATATTTGAATTCAATAATATAAATATATAGAAGAGAGTGACATCAACATCATGGCAGAGTGAGCTTCCCCTATTGAACTCTCCTCCTCTAAGACACAACAAAAAGGACATTCATAGTCCAACAGAAGCTATTCACAAATAATATAAATATATATATGATTTCAAGGAATATTCAGACATAATAGAAATTTCCAGGGCCAGCTCCGGGGCTTAGCAGTTAGGTGCGCGCACTCCACTGCTGATGGCCCGGGTTCGGATCTCAGGTGCGCACCAATGCACTGCTTCTCCGGCCATGCTGAGGCGGCGTCCCACATACAGCAACTAGAAGGATGTGCAACTATGACATACAACTATCTGCTGGGGCTTTGGGGGAAAAAAAAAGGAGGAAGATTGGCAATAGGTGTTAGCTCAGAGCCAGTCTTCCTCAGCAAAAAGAGGAGGATTAGCATGGATGTTAGCTCAGGGCTAATCTTCCTCACAAAAAAAAAAAAGAAATTTCCAGAATTAATAAAAGACTTCTATTCTAGATTCAGGCAGGTGAACACATCTCAAGCATAATTAAAAAAAAAAAATCTAGAGTTAGATCCATCCAGGGAAACCAAAGAACACCAAATACAAAAGAAGATATTCAAAGCCCCACAGAGGGACAGAACACTTACAGAGACTTACATTTAGACCTATGATACATTTCTTAACAATGGAAGGCAAGAGAGAGTTGGATTAAATCTTAAAGATACAGAGAGAAAATGACTTTCAGTGTATACCCAATCAAACCATATCTCAAGAACTGGGGTGAATTACAGATATTTTTATGCAAACATTTACTAAGAGTATTACCACCAACAAATGCTCATTAAGGAACTTCTAAAGAATGTACTTTAAGGGGGCCAGCTACCCAGTGTAGAGGTTTAAGTTCAGCACGCTCTGCTTCCAAGGCCTGGGTTCATGGGTTCAGATCCTAGGAGTGGACCTACACCACACATCAGCCATGCCATGGTGGTGACCCATATACAAAATAGAGGAAGACTGGCACAGAGGTTAGCCCAGAGCTAATATTACTCAAGGAAAAAAATTAAAAAGTAAAATGAATGTACTTTAACAAAAAATTGATAGAAGAAATGCTAAGATGTAAAAATGGATTGTGAGGATAAAAAAGGGTAAACATCTGAATAAATCATTGAAAGCATGACTTTACCAAACAATAATAATATTGACAATGTATAACAGATGGAGTTAAAAACTAATGACAAGGGAACTTCTGTTTTAGAGTAGACTAAGACAGGAAAGCACACTTGCTGCAAAACCGGACAAAGCCAGATAAATTATAGATATATTTTTAGAGCATCAGAGAACTTCAGAACCAACCAACTAAAATTCCAGAAAGAAGAAAAACTCTTTTATGTGAGCAAGAATTTTTACCTTTCTTTCCCCCAGAAGCATTTTCTGATTCTGAGTGCCTGTTGAGGATCTGGCTTGCTCAGTCTGAGCCTCGGCTAGAGAAAAGAGAAACTAGGCAAACTTGTAGTGATTCTGCAGGATTGGTGTGGCAGAGGAAACCTGAGTGCTTTCACACACACAACTGCTCTTCCTCACAGCACCTGTGCTAAGTTTTGGTGCCACACAGGAATCCGGGGAACTAGGCCAAAGCTTCCATAAAGCAAAGTGAAACCTCCAGAAGTGGTGGAAATGGCCTAAGTCCAACATACTGCTAGTCTGACCTTCAGGGAATTTGCCATATTGTGAAGCGATGTAAGGTAGGAGGCTGGAGAGCTGCGCTGAAATGTCTGAAGGGCGTAGCTGAATATTCTGTGGGCTCCCAAACCTGAGGAGACAGAGATCTACGAGACTTAGAACCAGACGCCTGTGCGGGGAAGGGGAGCAGAGCAAACAGGAACAGGGGGAAAGCGGAAGGGCTGGGTTTACTAAAAGTGAGACCCAGCCCCAAGTCTGATCAACATCTGATTGGACTCAGGTGCTCCAACTTCACTGTTTCCCAATGAAGGAAGACAAGGTCACGTGGAGCCTCTCGAGTTACATTACACAGACCTTCCAAAGACACTGGTGAGAAGATGGAAAAGGCACGCCAGAGATTGGGAGAATACCTTTGCAAATCACATATCTGACAGGACTATAAAGAACTGTCAAAACTCAGCAATAAAAAAATCCAAGTTTAAAATGGGCACAGAATTGGACACTTCACAAAAGAAGATAAACAGATGGCAAATAAGCTCATGAAAAGATGCTCAACGTCATTAATCATGAGAAAAATGCACATGAAAACCACATTGAGATACTGCTATGTACATATTAGAATGTCTAAAATTAAAGATGTTGACCATACCAAGTGTTAATGAGGATGGAAAGTCACTGGAACACTACTACATTGCTGGTAGGAACACAAAGTGGTTCAGCCTCTTTGGAAAACAGCTTTCAAGTGGAGTTTGTTAGGCTGCTGTAACAAATTAGCACAAATTTCATGGCTTAAAACAGCTCAGATTTGTTTTACAGTTCTGTAGGTTAACAGTCTGACACGGGTCTCCTTGGGCTAAAATCAAGGTGTTGGCAGAGCTAGGTTCTTTTGGGGGGACTCTAAAGGTTAATCCATTTCCTAGCCTTTTCAAGCTTCTAGAGACAACCACATTCCTTAGCCTATGGCCCCCCTCCTCCACCCTCAAGACCAAGAACTCGGCATCTCTCTGGCCCTGCTTCCCTTGTTGCATCTTTTTTCTACTCGCCTGCTGTTCTTTCCCTTTTAAGGGCCTTTGTGATGCACTGGGCCCACCTGGATAATCCAGGATAATCTCCATATTTTAAAGTCAGTTGATTAGCAACCTTAATTCCATCTGCAAACTTAATTCACCTTTGCCAAGTAACCTAATGTATTCCCAGGTTCCAGGGATTAGGACATCTTTCTGGGCCATGACTTTGCTACACAAACAGTTTTTAAAATAAAGTTAAACATACACATATCATGTGACCCAGCAATTCCACTTCTAGGTGCTTACCTAAGAGAAGACTAACGTTCACACAAAAACTTGTTTGCAAAGATTTATAGCAGCTTTATTCATAGTCAAAAAAGACAAAACTGAAAATAACTCAAATGTCCTTCAACTGGTGGATGGATAAACTGTGGTACATTCATACAATAGATACTACATTCAGCAATAAAACAGAAGGAACTGCTGATACAGGCAACAACATGGATGAACACTAAACTGAATGTATTTTGCTACATGAAAGAATCCAGACTCAAAAGGCCAAATACTGTAGGATTCCATTTATATGATATTCTAGAAAAGACAAACCATAGGGAAAGACAACAAATCATTAGTTGCCAGGGGTTAAGGGTGGGGGAAGAGTTGACTACAAAAGAACAGCTGAAGGGAGCTCTGGGTGCTGGAACTGTTCTGTATATTGAATGTGGTAGTGGCACAGCTCTATGCATTTGTCAAAACAGTTGTACAAAGAGGGAAACAAATACATCATTTCTCAGTCATCAGATTGGCAAACCTTTAAAAATCTGACAATGCCGATCTGACAATTCCCAGGGAAAGGATGACTCAGACACTGTTGGCGAGAATGGAAATTACTAAAACTTCAGAGGATGATTTGGCTGCAGCTCGTCAAGTTGCAGATGAACATCAGCCTCTGGACCAGCAATCCACTCACAGGCAGGCGTCCATTCTAGGGAATCCACGTGTGCTCGAGGAGACACACACAAGTATAGTTATTAAACATGGTATGGGAATGAATTAATTGTGGTTAGTAGTTATTTAAAAAAGAAAGCAAAAAATGCATATGGGAAAAAATCAACCCTGCTGGCTACATATATGATCTGGGAAGGTAACTCACTGGTTTGTCTACTTAATAGTACATAGCACAGAGAGCACTGTACTAAGAATCTGGAGACAAGCATCTGAGCATATAGTTCCAACTCTGCCACTAAGTAGCAGTCAGACTATGGATGACTTAACTTGAGAAACCTCACTTTTCATTTACTGGAAAATGAAGAGGTTAGGCTCTACAACCACTAAAATTATTTCCAACAACTCCATAATTCTATACTTCAATAAGTCAACAATCAAAAATTATATTCCAAAGTACCTATGTTCAGAAACTGTTTTTCCCAGACACCCTGAAATTAGAAACTATCAGGGAAATAGGATATCTTAAAATATTGATACATAGGGCTGGCCCCGTGGCTTAGCGGTTAAGTGCACGCACTCTGCTGCCTGCGGCCTGGGTTCGGATCCCAGGCACGCACTGACGCACCGCTTCTCTGGCCATACTGAGGCCGTGTCCCACATACAGCAAATAGAAGGATGTGCAGCTATGACATACAACTATCTACTGGGGCTTTGGGGGAAAAAATAAATAAATAAAATTATTAAAAAAAATATTGATACATAAAATGGCCCAAATTTCTTGGTACGTCTATGACAAGCTGTTTAATCAAGATGGTAACTCAGAAAGAGCGTATAAACAGCAAAACCTACCATATTGACTTGGGTCACCCTCAGGAAAAACATATGTCCTCTCCCACTTTAACATTCCAAAACAAATTCACCATACTAGTGAGTCCGTCTTGTCAAGTTCAGGTCTGTCTAGCCAGAAGTCATTCATGTATATAGTAAGATTTACTTCATTTTTTAACAAAGATAAAAAGATAAATGGCTTTTTATATTTTTGCCTGTTTCATCTATAAAGATCTTACATTACAATTTAATAGCTTCAGACTGCTACAGTAATTTAAAGAGCATTTTGAAACTTGTAATATGCCATGTCCAACAGAATCCAGTAAAAAAATCAGTAGTTCACAATCCAACAATGCTTATTTAGATTCATTACCAACAATCCTTACACTTCAAAGACACCAATAACCAACATGTCATTTGTTCCTCCTGCAGAATTTCATAGGTTGTTAAATTCTGGTATCATCCAAAAGTATAATTAGGATGCTATCAATAAAATGTATTTTTTTATCAGAAATATTAAAACTAATGATTAAACTATTAAACTAAATGATTAACTAAATATTAAAACTAATGGCAACTAACGATCTGTTGTCTTTCCCTATGGTTTATCTTTTCTAGAATATCATATAAATGAAATCCTACCGTATTTGGCCTTTGTACCTTTCACCCTTTCAGTTGTGGGAGGTCAAGATTTGGCCACCCTGAAATCCATATCTTTACCTTGGTTGTTTTCTCTAGGGACATTTGACCTCCCCCACTAACTAAAGAATTTGACATAGTAACTCCTTCCTGGAACAGATCTATCATGATGGCTGTAAAGATAATGTAGGATAAATGTTACAATAGGAAAGACACCAACAAGCCCATCTTATCCGAAGTTCTGTCTCTCTGGCCACCTTCTCTGGATGGCCCTGTGAGAAGTTGCCAGACAATCATTTACATTTATAAGGAAAATCTCCATTTGTAAAGGTATCTCCCTGTCTGTTTTGGGAAGAGGGGGGAATGGCCTCATTTCTAGAGGCTTATGAATGTGAAACGTGAGGCCTTAAATCTGCATAATAACCTTACTCTTGTTTACTGTGCTTTAGTGGTAATCTCCTGTAACTGACTCCCCCCATCCCCAACACCCTCCTTTGTCTTTGGCTGAACATGGTACTTAAGACAAGAATTTCTGCTATTGTGTTGAGAAACGCAGTGTCCCTGCTTTCTCCCATGTATACATGTTATTAAACTTGGTATTATTTTCTCCTGCTAACCTGTCTTGTTAATTATTTGGCCAGCCATAAGAACCTTAAAGAAAAGGGCAGAGGGAGATTCCACCTCTTCCCCCAACACAATCAAATCAAAATTTGAAAATTCTTGCTCTACGAGCTTTCCAAATCTAAATTCTTACAATTCTAAATGAGTATGGAGACAAAACACACACTACATACTACTTCTAAAAACCTCCTTATCCGATTTTAATTTTAGCACCAACTGCCAAGAAAATCCTTTCCACTGAAACCAAAATTCCGTACACATTATGTCAATCATCAATTGATCAGTCATCCGTCTATGTTAACAGAAGGTGAGTTATTATTAGGAAGCTACATAATTTGCACCAAAGACTGTTTAAAGCTCCTTTCATTAAATGCAGTTTACAACAATTCACAGGCTTCAAAGTTCACCTTGCAAATATAGAGTCAATTATCAGAAACCATTAATGGGATTAGGCTTTTCTATAAAGGTGGTCCCAAGGAAGTAGGAACGCTTATTTGTTTAAAGAACGCAGTGAGGAGCCCAATAGCCTGCGCGGAGTCAGGCAGAGGAGCGCTGACCACAGTCCATCTTCTGAAGGAAAGTGTTCACCCCGGGATGTCGAGACCTGGCCTAGACGGGCCCCGGGGAGCACGAACTCAAGGGCTCGAGCAGAGGGCAGGCGACTCCCTGCCGCCCCCTGCACCTCCGCTAGGTGGGCAGGAGGCCCCGCCAGGGTGGGGCACCGCCAAAGCAGAGGGACCCGCCGGCCAGGCGGCGCTCCTCTGCTCCTCAAAGGGACAGAGTTGGGCTCCCCCGCCTGGGGCAGCCCGCCAGCAGCCCCGGCCCCCGACCCCATCCGCCGACCCCCCCACCGCGGTCCCGCCATCTGCGGCGGCGATCTCCACGCCGAGCCCGCCGCCCACCGCCTACCTCAGCGCCGCCTCCTGCCCAGCGCTCCTCCACACTGCAGACAGGAGAGCTCCCCTGTGCTGAAAATCATGGAGGAAGGATCCAGAAACCGCCAATCCCCCTACACAAACCTCCGAGACAGCCACCTGCGCACCTGGGGCGCCACCTCCAGTGCACACGCCTCGGGGCTCTCCAGCTCCCCAGCCCCTCTGCCACTCTGAGAGCCAGTCTTGCGCATGCGCGGGCCTCCAAGAACAATGGGAGCCGCTGGGGGGCACCGGGAGGGGGATGGGGGTGCGGGGACCAAGGTGTACCTGAGAGGGAGAGCGGGAGCTGGCTGGCACTCTGCAGTCCTTGACTCTGCTCTCCCTGGATGACCATCAGTTCCTGGAGAAGATCTGCCTTCCCTTGAGGCGGCTCCTCCTGTCCTGAGAAGCACGTTACATGATCTAACATTTGTTTAAAAAAGAAGAATGGAGTGACGTCAGCATCATGGCGGAGTGAGCTTTCCCGTGAATTCTTCCCCCACAAAATACAACAAAAGTAACAGCCACAGACAAACAACGGAATCCCAGACAGTCAAAAGCTGGAGCGGAGGGATCCACACTGCCGCACATCTGAGAGCGGAACGTGCTGGGCCCCCGGAGGAAGTGGGGAGAGGTAAGGAGAACTCCGCTCCCTCCCCATCAGATCAGCGATCCGGTCCGCGCGGCTCCCAGAGAGGGGGGAGGGGCGGCCCTCGGCGGGAAACTGCAGCTCTTCGGGCGCTCTCAACCAGTGGGAAACTCCCGCACAGAGGGCTCAGAGGAGCCACAGGGCTACCATCAACATCTGAGCAACCCAGAGAGCGGATAAAGAGGGGCAAACGAGAAGCCTCCCACGTCAGGGACCCAGAGGGCAAAAGAGAGAGCTCCCCCCTCCCCACAACCCGGAGTCTGCAGCTCGACCAGATCTAGCGGTCCGAGGCAGACCTGAATAAATTGGACTGGACCCGTGGATCGCAGTGGGGAAAAGAAACAAAACAAAACAAAACAAAACTGCGGATCGCAGCAGAAAAACTGGGGCAGAGCGCAGGGGGCTTAGACTACACAGCCCTTCACCACCACACAGTGGCGGCAGGTGGAAAGTGCAACCAGAGACTTCCAGGATGAGGAAAACCAAAACCAACACAGGAACCACAATGCAAAAATATATGAAATCACCAGACCAGAAACAAAATGACAAGCAACCAGAAATCAACCCCGAAGACACAGAAATCCATAAACTAAACGACAGAGATTTCAAAATAGCTATCATAAAAACACTCAACGAAATACGAGACAACACAGACAAACAATTCAATGAGATTAGGAGTTTCTTCACAAAAGAGATTGAAATCATAAAGAAAAACCTATCAGGGCTGATGGAGATGAAGAACACAATGGAGGAGATAAAGGAGAATCTGGAATCTTTAAAGAACAGAGCTGACAATATGGAGGAAAGAATTAGTACTTTAGAGGATAGGAATACAGATATACTCCAGATGGAAGAAGAGAGAGAACTAAGACTAAAAAGAAATGAAGAAAGACTCCGAGAAATATCGGACTCTATTAGAAAATGTAACATAAGAATTATAGGTATTCCTGAGGGAGAGGAGAGGGAAAGAGGAACAGAGAGCCTATTCAAGGAAATAATAGCTGAAAATTTCCCAAATCTGGGGAAGGAGCAGGAAATACCAGTAAGCGAAGCCAACAGGACTCCTATATATATTAACAGACAAAGGCCTTCACCACGACACCTAGTGGTAAGGCTAGCCAGGGTCAACGACAAAGAAACAATATTAAGGGCAGCTAGACAAAAACAAAAAATAACGTACAAAGGAACTCCCATCAGGCTCTCAGCGGATTTCTCAACAGAAACTTTTCAGGCTAGAAGAGACTGGAATGATATATTCAAAATACTAAAAGACAAAAACTTTCAGCCAAGAATACTCTATCCAGCAAAAATATCCTTCAAATATGATGGAGAAATAGTAACTCTCCCAGATAAACAAAAGCTAAGGGAGTTCATGGCCACGAGACCGCCACTACAAGAAATACTCAAGAAGGCCCTCAGGCCCGAAAACAAGAAGAGAAAGGGAACACAAAGCTTGGAGTAAGGAGAAAAGTAGGCAGACAAAATCAGAGAAATAGTAGATCTTTACCGGAATAGGTTAGCAACCACTTAAATACTAAACTCAAAGATCAAAGGAAGAAATTCACCAAAAATAAATTTAACCTCATCACTGTAAACACACAGCCACAACACAAGATAGAATAATGTATAACAAGAGCAACTTAGAAGGGGAAGAGGAAAGTGACTGAATTGACTTAGTATAAGGAAATAGGAGGCTATCAGATAATGGACTATCTCATACAGAAGATTTTTTGCCCAAACCTCAAGGTAACCACTAAACAAATAATCAAATTAAAACCACATATGATAAACAAAGAGAAAACTAGAAGAATCATAAGACAGAACAACCAAACTGAATTGGCAGTCCAAAACAAATGGGACAAGAAACAAAGGAAATGCAAAAGAACCAGAAAATAAGTGACAAAACAGCAACATTCAACCCTCATATTTCAATAATTACCCTAAATGTAAATGGATTGAACTCTCCAATCAAAAGATACAGAGTGGCAGGATGGATTAAAAAGCAAGACCCAACAATATGCTGCCTTCAGGAAACACATCTTAGCACTAAAGACAAGCACAGGCTCAGAGTGAAAGGATGGAAGACAATACTCCAAGCTAATGGCAAACAAAAGAAAGCAGGTGTTGCCATACTCATATCAGACAAAGTAGACTTCAAGATAAAACAGGTTAAGAAAGACAAAGAAGGGAAATATATAATGATAAAAGGGACACTCCATCAAGAAGACATATCACTTATAAATATATATGCACCCAACATAGGAGCACCAATGTACATAAAACAACTATTAACAAACCTAAAAGGAGAAATCAACAACAACACAATAATAGTAGGGGATCTTAACACCCCACTTACAGCAATGGATAGATCATCCAGACAAAAAGTTAATAAAGAAATATTAGACTTAAATGAAAAACTGGACGAGATGGACCTAGTAGACATATACAGAGCACTCCACCCAAAAACAGCTGACTACACATTCTTCTCAAGCGCGCATGGAACATTCTCTAGGATAGACCATATGTTGGGAAACAAAGCAAGCCTCAATAAATTTAAGAGGATTGAAATCATAACAAGCATCTTTTCAGACCATAAGGCTATGAAACTGGAAATGAACCAGGAAAAAAAAACTGGGAAAGTGACAAAAATGTGGAGATTAAACAACATGCTACTGAACAACCAATGGATCATTGATGAAATTAAAGGAGAAATCAAAAACTATCTGGAAACAAACGAAAATGATAACATGCCATATCAAACCATATGGGATGCAGCAAAAGCGGTCCTGAGAGGGAAACTCATAGCGATACAAGCCCACCTTAACAAACAAGAAAAAGCCCTAATAGGCAACCTTAAATTACACCTAACAGAACTAGAAAAAGAAGAACAAACAAAGCCCAAAGCCAGCAGAAGGAGAGAAATAATAAAAATCAGAGCAGAAATAAATGATATTGAGACCAAAAAAACAGTAGAAAGGATTAATGAAACAAAGAGTTGGTTCTTCGAAAAGATAAACAAAATAGACAAACCCTTAGCCAGGCTAACTAAGAAAAAAAGAGAAAAGGCTCAAGTAAATAAAATTAGAAATGAAAGAGGAGAAATTACAACGGATACCATGGAAATACAGAGGATTATAAGAGAATACTATGAGAAATTATATGCCAACAAATCGGACAATCTAGAAGAAATGGATAAATTCTTAGACTTATACAACCTCCCAAAATTGAACCAAGAAGAAATGGAGAATCTGAATAGACCAATCACAAGTAAAGAGATTGAAATAGTAATCAAAAACCTCCCAAAAAATAAAAGTCCAGGACCAGATGGCTTCTCCAGTGAATTTTACCAAACATTCAAAGAAGATTTAATACCCATCCTCCTCAAACTATTCCAAAAAATAGAGGAAGATGGAACACTTCCTGAATCATTCTACGAGGCCAACATCACCCTGATACCGAAACCAGACAAAGACAATACAAAGAAAGAAAATTACAGGCCAATATCGCTGATGAACATTGATGCAAAAATCCTCAACAAAATATTGGCAAACCGAATACAACAATATATTAAAAAGATCATACACCATGATCAAGTGGGATTTATACCAGAGACGCAGGGATGGTTCAACATCCGCAAATCAATCAACGTGATACATCACATCAACAAAACAAAGAATAAAAACCACATGATCATCTCAATAGACGCAGAGAAGGCATTTGACAAGATACAACATCTATTTATGATAAAAACTCTCAATAAATTGGGAATAGAAGGAAAGTACCTCAACATAATAAAGGCCATATATGACAAACCCACAGCTAACATCATACTCAACGGGGAAAGACTGAAAGCCATTCCTCTGAGAACAGGAACGAGGCAGGGCTGCCCACTCTCACCACTCCTGTTCAACATAGTACTGGAGGTTTTGGCCAGAGCAATTAGGCAAGAAAAAGGAATAAAAGGAATCCAAATAGGTAACGAAGAAGTGAAACTCTCACTATTTGCAGATGACATGATTGTATATATAGAAAACCCTAAAGAATCTGTTGGAAAACTGTTAGAAACAATCAACAACTACAGCAAAGTTGCAGGGTACAAAATCAATCTACAAAAATCAGTTGCATTTCTATATGCTAATAATGAACTAACAGAAAGAGAGCTCAAAAAGATAATACCATTTACAATTGCATCAAAAAGAATAAAATACCTAGGAATAAATCTTACCAAGGAGGTGAAGGACCTATACAATGAGAACTACAAGACATTATTGAGGGAAATCAACGATGACATAAAGAAATGGAAAGATATCCCATGCACGTGGATTGGAAGAATAAACATAGTTAAAATGTCCATATTACCTAAAGCAATCTACAGATTCAATGCAATCCCAATCAGAATCCCAATGACATTCTTCACAGAAATAGAAAAAAGAATACTAAAATTTATATGGGGCAACAAAAGACCCCGAATAGCTAAAGAAATCCTAAAGAAAAAGAACAAAGCAGGAGGCATCACAATTCCTGACTTCAAAACATACTACAAAGCAATAGTAATCAAAACAGCATGGTACTGGTACAAAAACAGACACACAGATCAATGGAACAGAATTGAAAGCCCAGAAATAAAACCACACATATACGGACAGCTAATTTTCGACAAAGGTGCTAAGGACATGCAATGGAGAAAGGAAAGTCTCTTCAATAAATGGTGTTGGGAAAACTGGACATCCACATGCAAAAGAATGAAAGTGGACCATGTGCTATCGCCATACACAAAAATTAACTCAAAATGGATCAAAGACCTGAAGGTGAGACCTGAAACTATAAAACTCATAGAAGAAAATATAGGCAACACACTATTTGACATTGGGTTTAAAGGAATCTTTTCAGATGACATGCCTACCCAGACTAGGGAAACTAAAGAAAAAATAAACAAGTGGGACTTTATCAGACTAAAGAGCTTTTATAAGACAAATGAAATCAGAATCAAGATGAACAAACAACCAACCAGCTGGGAGAGAATATTTGCAAAACATACATCTGACAAGGGGTTGATCTCCATAATATATAAAGAACTCACACAATTGAACAACAAAAAAACAAACAACCCGATCAAAAAATGGGCAGAGGAAATGAACAGACACTTCTCCAAGGAAGATATACAGATGGCCAATAGGCACATGAAAAGATGCTCAACATCACTAATCATCAGGGAAATGCAAATCAAAACAACACTAAGATACCACCTCACGCCCGTTAGAATGGCTATAATCACCAAGACAAAAAACAACAAATGTTGGAGAGGATGTGGAGAAACAGGAACCCTCATACACAGCTGGTGGGAATGCAAATTGGTGCAGCCTCTATGGAAAACGGTATGGAGATTCCTCAAAGAATTAAAAATAGAGATGCCCTATGATCCAGCCATCCCACTACTGGGAATCTATCCAACGCACCTGAAATCAACAATCCAAAGAGGCTTATGCACCCCTATGTTCATTGCAGCATTATTCACCATAGCCAAGAAGTGGAAGCAACCTAAGTGTCCCTCGACTGACGATTGGATTAAGAAAATGTGGTATATATATACAATGGAATACTACTCAGCCATAAAAAAAGACAAAATCGTCCCATTTGCAACAACATGGATGGGCCTGGAGCGTATTATGTTAAGTGAAATAAGCCAGAAAGAGAAAGACAAACACTGTATGATCTCACTCATATGTGGAATATAAACAAACACATGGACAGAGAAAACTGGACTGTGGTTACCCGGGAAGTGGGGGTGGGGGGTGGGGGATGGGCACAAGGGGTGAAGGGAGTCATATATGGGGTGAAGGACAAACAAAAATGTACAACCCAAAATCTCACAATGTTAGAAACCATTAAAATATCAATAAAAATGTAAAAAAAAAAAAAAAAAAAAAAAAAAAAAAAAAAAAAAAGAAGAATGACATCCTTAACACCTGATGTGTCGTGTCCCCAGAAGAATTATCTGCTTCCCCAGAAGACTAGACAGTGAGCAGCTGGGACTGAGTTCTGACCTAGGAAGGAAGGACGCTGAGGGCACAGCTGTCTCCCCTCTGCTGGCTCCTTCCTCTGAGTTGTGGCCGTGATGGGGCCACAGCGTTGGGGACTCTGCAGGTGACAACGCTCACATGTTTGCACACCATATTACATTTCTTATGGTTGAGTGGTTAAAATGGGAGGCTAGCTGTCAGTTTTTCTCATGATTTCACTTGCAGAAATGTCTTTGGACAAAGAAGTTTGTTTTCTTAAGTTCTGATTTTTATAATCAATAACAATAGTTAAAATACTTATTTTCTTAATCTCATTGGCATGCTAAAACAAACAAGTCACTTGGTTTTCACCAAATTGGCCACATTTTCATTAAAACTTTGGAAGTATTGCTGTTTGAGGTAAAGAAAGCATTTGAGAAGAACAATTACCCTTAGATAATATCTTCCCAGATAAATGGACAAACACACAGTTATGAGCCTTTCTGAGGGGCCTGGGATATCCAGTTTGAGTTCTACAATGGATCATCTGAAGTAAGGTTAAATTAGTAATTTTCTGAGGAGTTTGCTAGTAAATATTCACGTCGCCTTCATCAAATAGGTCTAGTGATTTAAATGAAGGTTGAGCTTAATGATAAAAGTTTTCAAGAAGACTGAGAAATATTAAGTAAATGTACTTAAAACAAAAAGGTGCAAATCAAAGTAAAGCCTGCCATTATCCTCTTTAAAACAGAGTCACAGTAGCAGTATTGTCAAGGTATGAGAAGGAATAGAAATGCTTTATAAAGTCAATTCTTCACTTCTAAAGGACCTAACGTGACATTCTAGAAATGTCCATAGTCTTTCACTCATCTAGATTAAAATTGCTCAATTTATATTTTAAAGACTAGTGTATCTGAGGGCAAAATATTCAAGGTCAGTGTTTAATTGTTTTTCATTGTTGCAAAGTACATGGGTATAAAGTGTGGCTGAAATCCATGGTCTTGGAGAAGAAAAATATATAGAACTTATTTATCACTCTCACAGCATGTCCTGACTTAATCCTACAAATATCCCAAGAATAAAGCCTCAGTGAATTCCATTCTGTTCTTAGATATGACATCTTTCATTTCTAATGAATATTCTCAAATTAGGCTCTAGCTAGTAATTATGTTCCTGATGTAAATAGGCAGTAAAAAAGAATCCATGCTTGATTACCTCGGGCTCAAGAGGACTACTTAGAACCAAAATTTGTTTTTTGCTTTGTTTTTCTTTATCGATTTCTTTCTTTCTCCTCAGTGGAGTCGACAGATAAATGACACAGAAAGCTGAGAGACTGGAGGGCAGGGTCTTGAAGAATGTAGGATTTCCTAATCTTCCAGATCTTTTTTATCTTTAAAATTCTGTGATTTTTGCTGTTTATATAGGAGTTCATTTTTTTCATTATTTCTCATAATGATCATAATAGTGAGACTAACAAAACTTAGCACCTGTGGAACATTTTTTGTGGTAAAAATTTATGTCATTCTGACAACTGTTAATATTTTAAAAAGCCACTAAGAGATAACCTGATGCTCAGAGGATTATTAGGGTGGTGAGATTGTTCTGTACATAATGGTGGCTACATGTCACTATATGTGTGTCAAAACTCATGTAACTGTACAACACAAAGAGTGACCCTTAATCTAGGGACTGTAGTTCATAATGTGGGAGATCAAGATTTGGCCACCTGAAATCTATCTCTTTACCTTGGTTGTTTTCTCTGAGGACATTTGACCTCCCCCACTAACTGCCTAAAGAATTTGACATAGTAACTTCTTCCTGGAACAGATCTTCTGTCTGATGGCTGTAATATAATGTGTAATAGATGTTACAATAGAAAAGGCACCAACAAGCCCATCTTCTCAGAAGTTCTGTCTCTGGCCACATTCTTTGGATGGCCCTGCAAGGAGTTGCCAGACAGACATTTACATTCACACGGGAAATCTCCATTTGTAAAGGTATCTCCCTCTCTGTATTTGGGAAGAGGAGGGATGACCTCATTCCTAGAAACTTATCAATGTGAAAAAGGAGGTCTTAAATCTGCATAATAACCTTACTCTTGTTTACTGTGCTTTAGTGATAATCTCCTGTAACTGACTCTCCCCACCCCCAACATCCTCCTTTATCATTAGCTGAACATGGTATTTAAGACGAGAATTTCTGCTATTGTGTTGAGAAACGCAATGTCCCTGCTTTCTCCCATGTATACATGTTATTAAACTTGATATTATTTTCTCCTGCTAACCTGTCTTGTTAATTATTTGGGCAGCCATAAGAATCTTAAGGAAAAGGGCAGAGGGAGATTCTCTCTCACTTCCCCAACAATAACAACGTTTCAATATTGTTCATTCATTATAACAAACGTATCACACTAATGCAAGGTGTTAATAACAGGGGAGATGGCACTTGGGAGAGAGGGGAGAGGCAGTACGGTGGGTGTATGGAGCTCTATGTACTGTGGGAGATCAAGATTTGGCCACCCTGAAATATATCTCTTTACCTTGATTGTTTTCTCTGAGGGACATTTGACCTCCCCCACTAACTGCCTAAAGAATTTATACATGGTGGCTCCTTCCTGGAACAGATCTTCTATCATGATGGCTGTAAAAATAATGTAGGATAGAGGTTACAATAGGAAAGGCACCGAGCTTCTTTTATCAAAAACTCTGTGTCTCCTGACCACATTATCTATAGATGACCCTGAAAAGAATTGTTTTCCTGCCCTCTGAAGTCCCAAACCACTACCCGCCCCCAACACTCTCCTCGCCTTTAGCTGCGATACTTAAGCAAGCAGCTTAGACAGAGGGACGAGTTGCTCATTTCTGAGTTTCTCCCATGTATACACGTGATTAAACTTGGTATTATTTTCTCCTGCTAACCTGTCTTGTTAATTATTTGGCCAGCCATAAGAACCTTAAGGGAAAGGGCAGAGGGAGACTCTCTCCCTCTCCCGACATACTATCTGTTCAATTCTCTGCGAATCTAAAGCAGTATTGTTAAGAATAAAGTGTTTAAAGATTTTTTGAAAGGCACCGAAAGGCGAGCTAACACTGTAGGGCATCTATTTTGTGCAGAAGGTCAAGGAAGAAGAAGTTGAAATGATTTAAAAAGTTCACCTTGTGACAGTTTGAATTGTGGTGTGTTTCTGAAGCCTTAGACAAGGGCAGGACATAGAATTTGAGACAGGAATGAAATAAAGGAGAAGGAAGACATCAGCGTGATCAGAGCTGATCAATTAATATTTAGGACAAGTTACTATATTGGATGGATTTGTTTTTATTTTCTTTGCTTTTTAGAAACCTTACACCTTTCTGTGAAAGCCACACGTGCACAGTGTCAACAGGTATGTTTCCTACCTAGCGGCAGCTGCTTCTCTCCCTCTGCATCTTCTATTCCTTCCCCCTCCTCTCACCACCTCTGACTGATGGTCTCTGTTTCTATCTCCCTTCCTTACTCTTCCTCTCTCCTATTTTTTTTTTTTTTTTTTTGCTTTATCTTTGTGTTTCTTTCTCCTCTAACACATCAGACTAACCATAACCTTCCTGGTCATTGTTTAGTTCCACTGAAGGAACTCAGTGGTTTCCATCAAGAAATGATAGATCAGTGTTCTGTGAAAATTTTCTCTATTTCAGCTACTTCTCCACCCTCAATCTAAAGCAGGAAAATTTCTTGAACGTTGAGCCAATTTTTTATATATATATATTTTTTTGAATCCAAATTTCAGAGCTCCTGGTCATATTGGAAAAATTGCTGAAGAAGGCTACCTGGAGTTGAGCCGATACTTCTTCCTATGGCCATAAAAAAGAATCCTTATTTTGGCCATGGGGCCTCAGGAGAAGCCCTCGTGAGAGAGGAATCCATGCTAACCCTATGTTGTACCTAGGACTGGCTTCTCCTAAGACAGTGGTTCTCGAACTCCAGTGTGCATTAGAACTGTGTGGAGGTCCCCTACAACACAGAATGCTGAGCCCATCCCAGAATTTGTGATCCAGTAGGATGGCGGACCTGAGAATTTACGTCTCTGACCATTTCCCAGGTGATGCTGCTGACCAGCTACACATTGAGAACCACCGGCTTAGAAACCTCAGGTTTCAAAGGATGCTTTGCTTGAGCAGACAGCCAAAACTATCAAAATCTTCATCAAGATTCACCAACAGACACGGAGGTGACGTCAGCATCATGGCGGAGTGAGCTTTCCCGTGAATTCTTCCCCCACAAAATACAACAAAAGTAACAGCCACAGACAAACAACGGAATCCCAGACAGTCAAAAGCTGGAGCGGAGGGATCCACACTGCCGCACATCTGAGAGCGGAACGTGCTGGGCCCCCGGAGGAAGTGGGGAGAGGTAAGGAGAACTCCGCTCCCTCCCCATCAGATCAGCGATCCGGTCCGCGCGGCTCCCAGAGAGGGGGGAGGGGCGGCCCTCGGCGGGAAACTGCAGCTCTTCGGGCGCTCTCAACCAGTGGGAAACTCCCGCACAGAGGGCTCAGAGGAGCCACAGGGCTACCATCAACATCTGAGCAACCCAGAGAGCGGATAAAGAGGGGCAAACGAGAAGCCTCCCACGTCAGGGACCCAGAGGGCAAAAGAGAGAGCTCCCCCCTCCCCACAACCCGGAGTCTGCAGCTCGACCAGATCTAGCGGTCCGAGACAGACCTGAATAAATTGGACTGGACCCGTGGATCGCAGTGGGGAAAAGAAACAAAACAAAACAAAACAAAACTGCGGATCGCAGCAGAAAAACTGGGGCAGAGCGCAGGGGGCTTAGACTACACAGCCCTTCACCACCACACACTGGCGGCAGGTGGAAAGTGCAACCAGAGACTTCCAGGATGAGGAAAATCAAAACCAACACAGGAACCACAATGCAAAAATATATGAAATCACCAGACCAGAAACAAAATGACAAGCAACCAGAAATCAACCCCGAAGACACAGAAATCCATAAACTAAATGACAGAGATTTCAAAATAGCTATCATAAAAACACTCAACGAAATACGAGACAACACAGACAAACAATTCAATGAGATTAGGAGTTTCTTCACAAAAGAGATTGAAATCATAAAGAAAAACCTATCAGGGCTGATGGAGATGAAGAACACAATGGAGGAGATAAAGGAGAATCTGGAATCTTTAAAGAACAGAGCTGACAATATGGAGGAAAGAATTAGTACTTTAGAGGATAGGAATACAGATATACTCCAGATGGAAGAAGAGAGAGAACTAAGACTAAAAAGAAATGAAGAAAGACTCCGAGAAATATCGGACTCTATTAGAAAATGTAACATAAGAATTATAGGTATTCCTGAGGGAGAGGAGAGGGAAAGAGGAACAGAGAGCCTATTCAAGGAAATAATAGCTGAAAATTTCCCAAATCTGGGGAAGGAGCAGGAAATACCAGTAAGCGAAGCCAACAGGACTCCTATATATATTAACAGACAAAGGCCTTCACCACGACACCTAGTGGTAAGGCTAGCCAGGGTCAACGACAAAGAAACAATATTAAGGGCAGCTAGACAAAAACAAAAAATAACGTACAAAGGAACTCCCATCAGGCTCTCAGCGGATTTCTCAACAGAAACTTTTCAGGCTAGAAGAGACTGGAATGATATATTCAAAATACTAAAAGACAAAAACTTTCAGCCAAGAATACTCTATCCAGCAAAAATAGCCTTCAAATATGATGGAGAAATAGTAACTCTCCCAGATAAACAAAAGCTAAGGGAGTTCATGGCCACGAGACCGCCACTACAAGAAATACTCAAGAAGACCCTCAGGCCTGAAAACAAGAAGAGAAAGGGAACACAAAGCTTGGAGTAAGGAGAAAAGTAGGTAGACAAAATCAGAGAAATAGTAGATCTTTACCGGAATAGGTTAGCAACCACTTAAATACTAAACTCAAAGATCAAAGGAAGAAATTCACCAAAAATAAATTTAACCTCATCACTGTAAACACACAGCCACAACACAAGATAGAATAAGGTATAACAAGAGCAACTTAGAAGGGGAAGAGGAAAGTGACTGAATTGACTTAGTATAAGGAAATAGGAGGCTATCAGATAATGGACTATCTCATACAGAAGATTTTTCGCCCAAACCTCAAGGTAACCACTAAACAAATAATCAAATTAAAACCACGTATGATAAACAAAGAGAAAACTAGAAGAATCATAAGACAGAACAACCAAACTGAATTGGCAGTCCAAAACAAATGGGACAAGAAACAAAGGAAATGCAAAAGAACCGGAAAATAAGTGACAAAACAGCAACATTCAACCCTCATATTTCAATAATTACCCTAAATGTAAATGGATTGAACTCTCCAATCAAAAGATACAGAGTGGCAGGATGGATTAAAAAGCAAGACCCAACAATATGCTGCCTTCAGGAAACACATCTTAGCACTAAAGACAAGCACAGGCTCAGAGTGAAAGGATGGAAGACAATACTCCAAGCTAATGGCAAACAAAAGAAAGCAGGTGTTGCCATACTCATATCAGACAAAGTAGACTTCAAGATAAAACAGGTTAAGAAAGACAAAGAAGGGAAATATATAATGATAAAAGGGACACTCCATCAAGAAGACATATCACTTATAAATATATATGCACCCAACATAGGAGCACCAATGTACATAAAACAACTATTAACAAACCTAAAAGGAGAAATCAACAACAACACAATAATAGTAGGGGATCTTAACACCCCACTTACAGCAATGGATAGATCATCCAGACAAAAAGTTAATAAAGAAATATTAGACTTAAATGAAAAACTGGACGAGATGGACCTAGTAGACATATACAGAGCACTCCACCCAAAAACAGCTGACTACACATTCTTCTCAAGCGCGCATGGAACATTCTCTAGGATAGACCATATGTTGGGAAACAAAGCAAGCCTCAATAAATTTAAGAGGATTGAAATCATAACAAGCATCTTTTCAGACCATAAGGCTATGAAACTGGAAATGAACCAGGAAAAAAAAACTGGGAAAGTGACAAAAATGTGGAGATTAAACAACATGCTACTGAACAACCAATGGATCATTGATGAAATTAAAGGAGAAATCAAAAACTATCTGGAAACAAACGAAAATGATAACATGCCATATCAAACCATATGGGACGCAGCAAAAGCGGTCCTGAGAGGGAAACTCATAGCGATACAAGCCCACCTTAACAAACAAGAAAAAGCCCTAATAGGCAACCTTAAATTACACCTAACAGAACTAGAAAAAGAAGAACAAACAAAGCCCAAAGCCAGCAGAAGGAGAGAAATAATAAAAATCAGAGCAGAAATAAATGATATTGAGACCAAAAAAACAGTAGAAAGGATTAATGAAACAAAGAGTTGGTTCTTCGAGAAGATAAATAAAATAGACAAACCCTTAGCCAGGCTAACTAAGAAAAAAAGAGAAAAGGCTCAAGTAAATAAAATTAGAAATGAAAGAGGAGAAATTACAACGGATACCATGGAAATACAGAGGATTATAAGAGAATACTATGAGAAATTATATGCCAACAAATTGGACAATCTAGAAGAAATGGATAAATTCTTAGACTTATACAACCTCCCAAAATTGAACCAAGAAGAAATGGAGAATCTGAATAGACCAATCACAAGTAAAGAGATTGAAATAGTAATCAAAAACCTCCCAAAAAATAAAAGTCCAGGACCAGATGGCTTCTCCAGTGAATTTTACCAAACATTCAAAGAAGATTTAATACCCATCCTCCTCAAACTATTCCAAAAAATAGAGGAAGATGGAACACTTCCTGAATCATTCTACGAGGCCAACATCACCCTGATACCGAAACCAGACAAAGACAATACAAAGAAAGAAAATTACAGGCCAATATCGCTGATGAACATTGATGCAAAAATCCTCAACAAAATATTGGCAAACCGAATACAACAATATATTAAAAAGATCATACACCATGATCAAGTGGGATTTATACCAGAGACACAGGGATGGTTCAACATCCGCAAATCAATCAACGTGATACATCACATCAACAAAACAAAGAATAAAAACCACATGATCATCTCAATAGACGCAGAGAAGGCATTTGACAAGATACAACATCCATTTATGATAAAAACTCTCAATAAATTGGGAATAGAAGGAAAGTACCTCAACATAATAAAGGCCATATATGACAAACCCACAGCTAACATCATACTCAACGGGGAAAGACTGAAAGCCATTCCTCTGAGAACAGGAACGAGGCAGGGCTGCCCACTCTCACCACTCCTGTTCAACATAGTACTGGAGGTTTTGGCCAGAGCAATTAGGCAAGAAAAAGGAATAAAAGGAATCCAAATAGGTAACGAAGAAGTGAAACTCTCACTATTTGCAGATGACATGATTGTATATATAGAAAACCCTAAAGAATCTGTTGGAAAACTGTTAGAAACAATCAACAACTACAGCAAAGTTGCAGGGTACAAAATCAATCTACAAAAATCAGTTGCATTTCTATATGCTAATAATGAACTAACAGAAAGAGAGCTCAAAAAGATAATACCATTTACAATTGCATCAAAAAGAATAAAATACCTAGGAATAAATCTTACCAAGGAGGTGAAGGACCTATACAATGAGAACTACAAGACATTATTGAGGGAAATCTACGATGACATAAAGAAATGGAAAGATATCCCATGCACGTGGATTGGAAGAATAAACATAGTTAAAATGTCTATATTACCTAAAGCAATCTACAGATTCAATGCAATCCCAATCAGAATCCCAATGACATTCTTCACAGAAATAGAAAAAAGAATACTAAAATTTATATGGGGCAACAAAAGACCCCGAATAGCTAAAGAAATCCTAAAGAAAAAGAACAAAGCAGGAGGCATCACAATTCCTGACTTCAAAACATACTACAAAGCAATAGTAATCAAAACAGCATGGTACTGGTACAAAAACAGACACACAGATCAATGGAACAGAATTGAAAGCCCAGAAATAAAACCACACATATACGGACAGCTAATTTTCGACAAAGGTGCTAAGGACATGCAATGGAGAAAGGAAAGTCTCTTCAATAAATGGTGTTGGGAAAACTGGACAGCCGCATGCAAAAGAATGAAAGTGGACCATGTGCTATCGCCATACACAAAAATTAACTCAAAATGGATCAAAGACCTGAAGGTGAGACCTGAAACTATAAAACTCATAGAAGAAAATATAGGCAACACACTATTTGACATTGGGTTTAAAGGAATCTTTTCGGATGACATGCCTACCCAGACTAGGGAAACTAAAGAAAAAATAAACAAGTGGGACTTTATCAGACTAAAGAGCTTTTATAAGACAAATGAAACCAGAATCAAGATGAACAAACAACCAACCAGCTGGGAGAGAATATTTGCAAAACATACATCTGACAAGGGGTTGATCTCCATAATATATAAAGAACTCACACAATTGAACAACAAAAAAACAAACAACCCGATCAAAAAATGGGCAGAGGAAATGAACAGACACTTCTCCAAGGAAGATATACAGATGGCCAATAGGCACGTGAAAAGATGCTCAACATCACTAATCATCAGGGAAATGCAAATCAAAACAACACTAAGATACCACCTCACGCCCGTTAGAATGGCTATAATCACCAAGACAAAAAACAACAAATGTTGGAGAGGATGTGGAGAAACAGGAACCCTCATACACAGCTGGTGGGAATGCAAATTGGTGCAGCCTCTATGGAAAACGGTATGGAGATTCCTCAAAGAATTAAAAATAGAGATGCCCTATGATCCAGCCATCCCACTACTGGGAATCTATCCAACGCACCTGAAATCAACAATCCAAAGAGGCTTATGCACCCCTATGTTCATTGCAGCATTATTCACCATAGCCAAGAAGTGGAAGCAACCTAAGTGTCCCTCGACTGACGATTGGATTAAGAAAATGTGGTATATATATACAATGGAATACTACTCAGCCATAAAAAAAGACAAAATCGTCCCATTTGCAACAACATGGATGGGCCTGGAGCGTATTATGTTAAGTGAAATAAGCCAGAAAGAGAAAGACAAACACTGTATGATCTCACTCATATGTGGAATATAAACCAACACATGGACAGAGAAAACTGGACTGTGGTTACCCGGGAAGTGGGGGTGGGGGGTGGGCACAAGGGGTGAAGGGAGTCATATATGGGGTGAAGGACAAACAAAAATGTACAACCCAAAATCTCACAATGTTAGAAACCATTAAAATATCAATAAAAATGTAAAAAAAAAAAAAAAAAAAAAAAAAAAAAGATTCACCAACAACTTGAATGTGTTGGCATTTGGATTTAGAGGCTCCTGAATTTTCAGAGACTAAAGCAAAGATTACTCTGAGTTCAAGGTTTGTGACTCTCCTAAGTGTCACCCAATTCCTTTGCTTGCTTCTGTCAACCCCTACCTGGCTAGGAAAGAATATTAAAAACAAAGCCAGCTTTGATTATTTAATCTTCAGTCAATTAAGACATTTTTGAGGAAGATTTTTTTGACAGAATAGCCCACTTTCTTTTATCTACACTATTGGAAATGAATTATTAGTGATAACAATGGTTATTTACTGAGGACCTAATATGTCTCAAGCCCTTTACATACTTTTATTCCTCTGCTTCTTAGAACCCTACGGCATCCCAGGTGTGTTTACTGTTTCTCCACCACTCCTCTAATGAACCCCCCATATCACACTTATATTTGACTTCACTATGCCTTCTCTCATTTAATTTAGCAATAGAGTAAAATTACAGAAGAAACTTGAAGGGGCCTTGAGCCCCAGCAGGAGAAGGTCTAAAGTCTATCCAGGACAAATGCCTTAATGTTTGTTTCTGAGAAGTTTCCAGGGACAAATACTCCACTAACTCCAGAAATCAGTTCTGATATCTCTAATCAATGATATACATTAATTAATTGGTTTTTTATTGATTGGTTGATTGTCTGCTATATTACTTTGCCATATAATAAAATTTTTCTTTGTGTTATTTAAATAATTTTCACTTTATATCCACTTTTTAAATTTAGCCTTCTCTGGACTTCCTCATACATTGAAGATGGTAAATGTCACCTATTAGCATTTTCCTCTTCTGTTTAGATAACCTCAGTTTCTTTACTGTATTAAAAATATTTAATAAGGCCGGCCCCATGGCTTCGGATCCCGGGCACGCACTGACGCACAGCTTCTCCGGCCATGCTGAGGCCTCGTCCCACATACAGCAACTAGAAAGATGTGCAACTGTGACATACAACTATCTACTGGGGATTTGGGGGAAAAAATAAATAAATAAAATTATAAAAAAATATATATATATTTATAAGTGTTGTGCTTTTTTTCTCCAGTTCTTCTCTAGGTTCAATTTATTGGGTAGTATAGTGGAAAGGTGACTTCAGCGGTCCTGTGTGGTAAAGAATCATCTTTGTACTGTATTCAATGTGAATAAAATCTATATTAGTATTGTGTTCAGTCTAATCTGGAATCTGAACCTTTCCTTCCATCTTCCCTCTATTATCTGAAATAGTTAATAATCCCAGACCTAGAGTTTTGCTTGTGGAAAGTGTTTGTTGTTCTTGTTGGTTAGTTGGTTTAACCATCTAACAATTCAATTTATTTAGTAGATATGTGAGTTTTCCTATTTTATGTTTTTTTGTGTGTGTCAGTTTCAGTATATGGATTTTTTATAAAGTGAATTTTGACCTTTGCTGTCTAATTCGTAGTGCTAAGTATTTCACAAAATGATGTATCTCGTTAAGATCTAAGCACTCTGTAGAGAATACTTCTTATTTGATTTCTGATACTGGTCATTTGTGTTTCATTTCTTTTTCTTTTCCTTAATGGGTTTTGCTAGTGTTTATTAACATTATTAATATTTTAAAAATAACTTTTAGCCTGATTTATTTCTTTAGTATTTTTCTATTTCATTGATTCTTATCTTTATTATTGTTTCCTATCTGTATTTTTTCCAGTGTTATTCTCTTTTAATTCTTGAGACAGAAGCTGAGATTGTGGATTTCCTGTCTTTCTTCCATACTCATACATTCATTTAAGGCTACATACAGATGTAGCTGGTATCTCTTGTCTTCCCTAGTGTATTTCTAAATTCTGTGCTGCAAGCCATGTCTGCCCCATAGCGTCTCCAGCCCATGATCTGCAACCATGCCAGCCTTTGTGTGTCTCCATCCCTCTAGCTGAAGCTCATATCTTGTGTCGAGTGTCACCATCTCATATGACTGCAGTCCATGTCTGCCCTTTTGTTTTGTCAAGATTTTCTCTCCCCTCTGTCCATACCACCTCTCAAAAGTCTCCATTCCTTGTTCCTGTAGCCCTTGCCAACCCATATGAGTCTCCATCCCCTCTCTCTAAAGCCCATGTCAAACAACTCATGTCGTTCTCTCAATTACCTGCAGCGCGTATATTTTCCTCGAGTGTCTCTATCTCCTGTGGCCACATTTTATACCAGACCTCACATGCCTCTCTCATTCCATGTGTCTGCATCCCTTTCCATCCCTGAGCATGTCTGTCCGCTGTGCTTCAGCCCATGCCAGCTCGTGTTTGTCTACATTCTCTGTGCGTCCAGCCTATCTAGACAACCAGTGTTTTCATTTACTGTTCCTCTAGCCCCTGTCTGAACTCGTGTGTTTCCTTACCCTGTGCCTGTAGCCCATGTGTGCCTCAAGTGTCTTCACTCAGTGTCCCACGCTTGGGTGTCATTCACTTGTTAAAGGACATATTGGTTCCTTCTAGGTTTTGGCCACTGTGAATAAAGCTGCTTTTTAGATGTTCTTAGGGGTCTGTGTGTGGATGTATATTTTCACAGTAGTTGGAGAAATACACTGCTGCACAATTGGTGCACCATATAGTGACACTATATTTAGCTTCACAAGAATTAACAAGATGTCTTCTTAAGAGGTTGTACTGTGTGTGTTCCCATCAGCAGTGAATGAGATTTCCTATTGTCCTACATCCTCACCAGTAATTAGTATTGTCAGTTTTTGGGTTTTAGCTATTCTACTAGAAGAGTAGAGTATCTCATTGGTGTTTTAATTTGCTTTTCCTTAATGCACAATGCATTTTATTTTCCAATAATTTCTTGATGTTGAGAAATTTATATTTGCTTATTTGCCATGTATATATATATTTTTGGTAACTTGTCTATTCATATTTTGGTCTATTTATTTTAATTTCGGGAGTTTGTTTTCTTGTTGCAGTATTTGATTGGTTCTTTGAATATTTTGCATACAGGTCTTTCTGCAGATATGTGTTTTACAAATGTATTATCCTAGTCAGGAGTTTGTATTTCCACTCTGTGAATGCCGTCTGTCCCAGATTGGATAGTTTAAACTCAACCAAGTCCACATGATCAATTATTTTCTTCATGGATGGTGTTTTTTGTGTTGTATATGAAAATTAATCATCAAACTATAAATCATGAAGATTTTCTCCTGTTTCCCAGAATGATTTTTACAGTTTTGCATTTTATTTTAACTTGATGAGTGATTTTGAGTAAATTTATGTCTAAGGTGCAAAGTTTGTGTCTTTGTTCATTTATTTCCATAGGGTCCTCCTTTTGTATCATCACCATTGTTGATGATGACTAGAGACTAAAAGACTAAAGACCTAAAAGACTATTATTTTTTATGTTGGAGTGCATTTATTGTCTTGATCAAGATCAAGTTGTCTGTATTTGCAGAGGTCTTTGTGTGAACTTTCCATGATTTTTCATTTACCTCTCTGTCTATTCATTTTATTTTTTTATTATTTATTTATTTTTTAATTTTTTTAAATTTATTTTTCCCCCAAAGCCCCAGTAGATAGTTGTATGTCACAGCTGCACATCATTCCAGTTGCTGCACGTGGGATGCGGCCCCAGCATGGCCGGAAAAGCAGTGCGTCGGGGTGTGCCCGGGATCCGAACCCTGGCCACCTGCAGCAGAGCGCGCACACCCAACTGCCAAGCCATGGGGCCAGCCCTATTTTTAAAATATCACGGTTGCAGATCCCGGGCGTGCACCGAAGCACGGATTCTCCGGCCATGCTGAGGCAGCATCCCACATACAGCAAATAGAAGGATGTGCAGCTATGACATTCAACTATCTACTGGTTCTTTGGGGGAAAACAATAAATAAATAAAATTATAAAAAAAAAATCACGGTCTCTTGATTATTGTAGTATTGTAAAATATCGCAGTCTCTTGACTTTGTAATTAATCTTAAAATTGAGAAGTGTGAGTTCATCAATTTGTTCTTCATCAGGATTGTCTAGACCACTCAAGGTTTCAAATGAATTCTTCAATATCTACAAAATAGCTTGGTGAGATTTTTATTGGAATTGCACAGGATCTTTAGATCAATTTAAGAAGAATTGACATCTTAATAATATTGTGACTTTTGATCATGAGCAAGGAGTATATCTCAATTGATTTAATTTTTCCTTTATTGCTTTTAAGAGTGTCTCATATTTTTTTCTACAGATATCTGTAAATATTTTATTGGATTTACACTTGGGGATTTCTTTGTGTATGTGTGTGTATTGTTAACGGTATTGTTTCATATTCCAATTATTTGTTGGTATATAGAAAATCAACTGAATTTTGTATACTGAATTTGAACCTCTCTTCATGATATCTCTATAAATTCCTATCTGGGCACAGAACAGGGGCCTCCGTTTCTGTTTGAACATCCCAAATCATGGCATTGAATAATCTGAATACTGAATTTCAGCCATTCACCAGAACTGCCAAGGCACACAGCCATCACTAATACTGCAGTTACAAGCCTTTTCCAAGAGACGTGCCCTCGGATTCATTAAAGAACGCCTGTTTTCCACTCGGCCTGGCAGTGGCAGTTTGGCAAGAAGACTGCAGAGCCCTTACAGGCTTATTCCTAGAGCTGAGCCAAACTCTCCCTGTCTTCCATTGTTGAAACTGAGTCTGTGCAGAACCTACCTCAGCTCTAGGAATTAAGGCTCTCTCACACATAACTTCCCAGACACACTGCAGTTACAAGCCTTTTCTGAGAGTCATTCCCGCAGATTCATTAAAGAAAGCCAGTTCTCAACTCGGCCTGCCAGTGGCAGTTTGGCAAGAAACTGCAGAGCCCTTAGAGGCTTGTCCCTAGAGCTGAGTCAAACTATATCTGTCTTCCATTTCTGGATCTGAAACTGTGCAGAACCTCCCTCAGCTCTAGGAATTAAGACTGTCTCACACATAAATTCCAAGACACACTGCAATTAAAAGCCTTTTCTGAGAGGCATTCCCTTGGATTCACTAAAGAAAACTGGTACTTGACTTGGCCTGCCAGTGGCAGTTTGGTGAGAAACTGGAGAGCCAGATTGTATGTATAACTGAGATCAAATGGTATTTATCTTTCTCTGTCTCAGTTATATCACTTAGCATAATGACCTCAAGGTCCATCCATGACATTGCAAATGGCAAGATTTTTTCATTTTTATGGCTGAATAATATTCCATTGTAAGTATATACCCCATTTTCTTTACTTTTTTTTTGTGAGGAAGATGAGCCCTGAGCTAACATGTGCCAACCCTCCGTTTTTTCCTGAGGGAGACTGGCCCTGGACAAACATCCGTGCCCACCTTCCTCAACTTTATATGGGACTCCATCACTACATGGCCTGACAAGTGGTGAGGCAGTGCGCACCCGGGATCTGAACCCCAGGCTGCCACAGCAGAGCACACACACTTAACCACTATGCCACCAGGCCGGCCCATACCACGTTTTCTTTATCCACTCATCTATTGATGGACATTTAGGTTGTTTCCATATCTTAGCTATTATAAATAATGCTGTAATAATCACAGGGTTGCATATATCTTTTCAAGTTAGTGTTTTCATTTTCTTTGGATAAATATACTGAAGTGTATCTATTTTTAATTTTTTCAGGAACCTCCACTGTCTTTTCCATAGTGGCTGCACCAATTTAAATTCCCATGAACAGCACACAAGGGTTTCCTTTTCTTCACATCCTTGCCAACACTTATTATCTCTTGTCTCTTTGATGATCACCATCCTTACAGGTGTGAGGGGATGGATCTTTGTGGTTTTGGTTTGCATTTCCTTGATGATTAGTGACATTGATCTCCTTCTAATGTACATGTTGGCCATTTGGATGTCTTCTTGGGACAAATGTCTACTTAGTCCTTTGCCCATTTTTCAATTGGATTGCTTTTTTGTTATTGGGTTGTATGAGTTCATTATAAATTTTGTTATGGGTTGTATAAATTTTTTATAAATTTTAGATATTTAACCCCTTATCTATACATGGTTTGTAAAACTTTTCTCCAAGCCTTTTGATTTTGTTGGCTGTTTGTTTTGCTAGGCAGAAGATTTTAAGTTTGATGTAGTCCCATTTGTTGATATTTTTTCTTTTGTTGTTTGCAGTTTTGGTGGGATATCCACAAAACTATTGCCAAGACCAATGTGGAGGAGCCTCTTCCCTATGTTTTCTTCTAGTAGTTTTACAGCTTCAGGTCTGAGAATGCCCAAAAGGCCAGGAGGAGCAATGTCCCTTTTTTTCACAGCTGAACAGATTCAGTCTCTCATTTCTCTATCAAGAAGTTTTGTTCAGACCTTATAAACACAATTCTTTCCAATTTTAAGCCAAATTAAAAAGGTCAACCTGGCCCCTTCACTCCAAAAGTGCCCCCTAGCCTCCCCTGGTCTAGGAAATTCCCCCTGGGTTTCTCGTTCCTAGGAATTCCCCCCTAGGTTCCTCTAACCTAGATTATGTACCGGTACACCCTTAAGACACCTAGCCTTAAGCCTTGAAAACAGCTCAAATAAATTCTGAACTGTTGACTTACAATAAGGAGGTCCAGGTTTCAGGAGAACTCACTGGGGTCACCTGAAGAATGCAGTGATCTGGGGGGCACAATGGGCCCCTATTGATACCCAATGCCAGTTCAGTGTAGATTCCAGGTAGTCTCTGGTGGGTTTCTCTGAAATCCTGCCATGACTACACCAACAAATGTCTACGTCAATAATCCATAATCAATGTATAAATCAAAATTGGAGTGAGTTTATTATGAGCCAACTTTTGAGGACCATGGCCCAGGGCCTTCCTTCCCTAAGGAAGGAACGGCATCAACGAAGTGGGGTGTACAGAGCAGTTATATGCTGTCAAAGAGCATGTATCACATAGGATTGTAATGTCCCTTTTACTATAGCGACAAGATCGCCCTGTCAGACTGCCCTGCCAAAATAGCTATTGATGGACACAGCAGGGAGCAGGTCTGCTGTCTCGATGGGCTTGGTTGGTGTCAGGTCTGTTGTCTCGAACTAGGTGGTCACAGGATGACTGCAGCAAGCAAATCCTAGCTTAGGGAGAAATGCTCATGCTTAAGGTAATGCCAATGAGGGCATCCTTATCTTAAGGGCATATTCTCTTCTCTTTGGGACATGGGAAAGCAGATACACAATGCAGGCGACAGGCCCTTTTGGAAAAACAAACTCTGGCCAAATTAGTTTTACCCCAAATGGCTTTCTCATGTGCTCCAATATATCCTATTGTTTGCCATTTATTTATCAGTTCCTTAGTACTCATTGTGTGTCTGTTATGTATACAGAATATGTAATATCCTGGGGAAAACAGGGGTTATAGGATATAGTGTCTGCAGACAAGGAGCTTATTACCCTACTTGGAAAATAACTACATTTCTTTTTTTTTTTTTTTTTGTGAGGAAGATCAGCCCTGAGCTAACATCCATGCTAATCCTCCTCTTTTTGCTGAGGAGGACCGGCTCTGAGCTAACATCTATTGCCAGTCCTCCTCCTTTTTTTCCCCCCCAAAACCCGAGCAGTTATTGGGGCCGGCCCCAATAACTACATTTCTGAAATGCTAAACAGAAACACAGCAGAGAAAAAGACATGCCTCAATGGTCGAGGAAATGCCACAGCAAATTTATTAAGTGAATGCAAAACAGTGACAATCAGCACAAATGCCAAGAAAGCTCTGGAGTCTCAAGCTAGCTCAAATAGCTTCTCACAATAAAGCAAAGATTCAGCACTGGTTCTGGAGAGGCCTTGATGTGGACATATGGTGATGACTTTGAATTCCTCCGAGGAGAAATTTTTAAATACAGGAAATAATGTGTGACTATTCTAACTAAACATAGATTTTTTTTGTTTTATTTATTTATTTTTTCCCCCAAAGCCCCAGTAGATAGCTGTATGTCATAGCTGCACATCCTTCTAGTTGCTGTATGTGGGACGCGGCCTCAGCATGGCCCGAGAAGCGGTGCGTCGGTTCCCGCCCGGGATTTGAACCCGGGCCGCCAACAGCGGAGCCCACACACCTAACCACTAAGCCACGAGGCCGGCCCTAAACGTAGATTTTTAAAATGTCAAAACGAGTGGTACTCCTGGTGTGTTATTTCTGAATAACAGCTGTCATTGTCTTAGCTCTTTCCGCATAGTGTTTGCTCCTGCCTCACACCAGCCCTATGAACAGGGCCAGAGCGGGTATCATTCCTGATTTCCTGATGAGAATGCTGAGGCCTTGTAAAGTTAGGAGATCTGTCTGGGCGACAGTATTGATGATATCCTAGGATTTTTGTCTACTCAGTCTTTTTCTTTATCTTCTGTAATTGCCATTATTTCAATATAACTGATAACTTTCTACCTTGGTTTTTGAAATGACACCCACAAAGTTGTGGGTATCTTTTGGTACCTTGTTAAGCAAATGATGAAAATATGAGATTACCAGCTACAGCTGCTGCTCATATTGACAAGCCATCGCCTTTATTTTTCTACCTGACAAGCGTGTTCATTCAATAGACATTAAGTGGCTGTTATGCAGTCATCATGAATTTGTCAAGAGTGGGGGGATTGACAGGACAAGTGTGCACACTTCTAGTGCTGAAGAGACTTTCAGTGCATTTGAGGGAAGACGAGATATACTCAGGAAAGTGTTAAGCCGCCACCCTTCCAGAAAGCACAACATTATTGTCAAAACGAGGGGTGCAGGTGTGCCGTGTTTGTGTGCTGATTCCGAAGTGGTCCAGGTGAGCTGGGCCATCAACCAGACTTTAGTGATTGATGAGACTCTGTGAGGGGAGGACCAGGGAGGGCCTTCTAGTGGAGTGGAGCTTGACTCAAGAAACAGGGAGAGATGAATTTGGGGGGTGGACAGGAGGCATGTAGAAAAATATAAGTGATAGTCTGGTTGAAGAGATGGCATCTGCAGACACTAAAAAGCCATGAAAGAAATTGTGTTTTCCTTATTTTCTGCTACAGGAGCCATGCGGTGAAGGAGAGGTTTTGAGATTACCTCACAGCACTGTAATGTGTGAGAGTCCTTGGGTGTGGCTGAAAGCCTGGAGGACCAACTGAACTTTCCATATATATATAGTTTACATGGGGTTGTATAGAGTGCTTATAGCATACATTGTATTGGGGTGAACGTGGAATCCTAAGTGAAACCATTTATCCCTTTGGCTGTTGATGCCGCCTGTTTTATATGGAGCCAGCGATGTCCAAGACTGAGTGGAATCATTGTATTAGGATGATGAAGCGCTCTAGGCAAGAGTCCATTAATCAGGGGATGTGTAGTTTGCTACCCTGATAGATGCCCGGCTACACCTTCCATGAAAGGTTCACATGATACAGATATGAAGGAGGCAGGATCCTGTGCCTAATGGCTGGCAACATGCAGGGAGACATTTTCCTAAACCAGCAGCTGGTGCAGCACTGTCAGGACATCACGCCTGACATCCTCCTTGCCCGAGTCTTACCTTCTTCCTCTAAGTATGAGGATGTTCTCTGATATTTTGGCCAATGCACATATACAGAATTCTTTCAGTTTCACCAATGAGAGCTCATTTCTAAATTCGTGCTAATTAAACGAACCACTCATTTCACCAATGAAAAGCTATTTCTGATATTCAGTAAGCTAAGTAGCAAAGCCTGTGGTGCTTATCAAGATATGACTAGCTTAAAGAGACGTGAATAGCTGAAACGCACAGCCAGGTCTGAAATGTGACACTTTCTGATACAAGACTAGCTGACCCCTGGAATCTGAATTCTCTATTAGGGTCAATGACTGTCCCTGAAGGTAAAGCTTGAACTAACTCATCTATGCGTTGTATATTACCGTCACTGCTGAAGAATATTTTATGAATTTCTTAATTTATTAAAAAAAATTACAGAAAGAGCATCTCCTGTCCATCAGTTAATTCAGTTTACTTTATAGTCTCAACATGATGACTACAGTATGTTTTTTGTTTTTAATTTGCTCTTTACCTCTGCCATACTCTTATTCTTTTCGCTTTGCTTTATAATCAACAAAGGTTTAGCGAAATATACATATAAGTTAGGAAAATATCATAGGGAGAGACCAGGACATGCGTATATTGAACACACACATCCTAAACATGTTGTTGTTCTGAAATCCTAATGAGTAGTTTTGCAAGGTGTTTATAGGCCTCAAAGTGGCCTCCTTTGTGAGATTTCCACTTTACTCCCTGGTGCCAGGTGTGGTTGTGAGCCTTCTCATTCTGTCCAGATTCTATTTGTCTGTAGCTGGGAAAAGTTCTCTTTGCTAGCAGATCTCTGTCCAATTCTTTTATTCTTGTCTGGTTTATTTACTTTTTCACTATATTTCTCCAAAACAGTTCCCAACTTGGACCTAAGATAAGTCAGTTTCCTGGACCTTTTGTTGTTGAAGGCAGGGAAGGTATTATCATCCTCTGGTGCCTAGTACAGCCTGTCCTTTGACTTTGCCACACGTATTCAAACAGATGTTAAAGGGATAGCATATTTGAATGTATTAAAGATGCTAAAAAATTGCTTAAAAGATGCTTAAAGTTCAGGGAGTTCTCTGACTGAGCGTCTGGATTTTCTGATCTTATAATCTCTGCCCACATGCCATCTCTACCTCAAAAGGAAGAGACTTATCTTCTCAAAGAAACTGCTCTTAGTTTGATTGAACGTTTCTATTCTTTTTCTAGCCTCTCTTTCATCTATTTCTGCTCTGATTTTTATTTCTGTCCTTCTACTGACTTTAGGCTTTGTTTATTCTTCTTTTTCTAGTTCTTTTAGGTACAGTGTTAGATTGTTTATTTGGGCTTTTTCTCGTTCCTTGAGTTAGGCTTCTATTGCTATAAATTTCACTCTTATTACTACTTTTGCTGCATCGCATAAGTTTTCATATGTTGTTTTTCATTTTCATTTGTCTCTAGGTATATTTTGAATTCTCCTTTGATTTATTCATTGATCCAATAGTTGTTCAGTAGCATGTTGTTTACTGTCCACATATTTGTGACTTTTCCAATTTTTTCTTGTAGTTGATTTCTAGTTTCATACAATTGTGGTCAGAAAATTGCATGATCTGATTTCAGTCTTCATCTTAGAATTATTGAGGCTTGCTTTGTTTCCCAACATATGTCTATCTTTGAGAATGTTCCATGTGAACTTGGGAAAAATGTGTATTCTGTTGTTTTGGGATGAAATGTTCTCTATATATCTATTAGGACCATCTGGTCTGATGTTTCTTTTAAGGCCACTGTTACCTTGTTGACTTTCTGTGTGGATGATCAATCCATTGATGTGGATGGGGTGTTGAAGTCCCCTACAATTATTGTGTTGCTGTCAATTTCTCCCTTTAAGTCTGTTAATAGTTTCTTTACATAGTTTGTTGCTCCTGTGTTAGGTGCATGTATATTAATGTATTATGTCTTCTTGGTGGAATGTCCCCTTTATCATTATATAATGTCTGTCTTTGTCTCTTGTTAGGCAAGGGAAACAAAAGAAAAAATAAGGAAGTGGGACTACACAGACTAAAAAGTTTCTGCACAGCAAAGGAAACTGTAAACAAGATGAAAAGACAACCTACCCACTGGGAGAAAGTATTTGCAAATCATATATCTGACAAGGGGTTAATTTCCATAATATATATAGAACGCATACAACTCCACAACAAAAAAAAGAACGACCTGATCAATACATGAGCAGAGGACAAGAAAAGACATTTTTTCAAAGAAGGTATACAGATGGCCAACAGGCACATGAAAGATGTTCAACGTCACTAATTATTAGGGCAATGCAAATCAAAACTACAATGAGATATCACCTCACACCCATCAGAATGGCTATTATTAAAAAGACAAAAAATAATAAGTGTTGGAGAGGATGTGGAGAAAAGGGAACCCTCATACATTGCTGGTGGGAACGCAAACTGCTGCAGCCACTATGGAAAAAAGGATGGAGATTACTCAAAAAATTAAAAATAAAAATACCATAAGATCCAGCTATTCTACCTCTGGATATTTATCCGAGGAATATGAAGTCAGTAATTCAAAAAAATGTATGTGTCCCTATGTTCTTCAAAGCATTATTCACAATAGCCAACACTGGGAAGCAACTCAAGTACTTATCAATGGATGAATGAATAAAGATGTGATATATATACATATATACCATGGAATACTACTTAGCCATAAAGAAGACAACATCATGCCATTTGTGACAGTATCGATGGACATTGACGGTATTATACTAAGTGAAACAAGTCAGATAGACAAAGAAACATACTGATTGATTTCCCTCATATTGGGAAAATAAATAAACACATAGATAAGTAGTACAGATTGTAGTTACCAGAGGGAAAGAGGGAAAGGTGTAAAGGGGCACATATGTATGGTGACAGATGAAAACAAGACTATTGGCAGAGAACATGATCCAGTCTATACAGAACTGAAATATAGTAATGTACACCTGAAATTTACACAGTTATAAGCCATATGACCTCAATAAAATTAAAAAGAAATTTATTTTTAAATATAGCAAGACCCACTTTACACCTGGGCTGCAGGCAGCCCACGCACTCACTGAATTACACAGAAGGACAGTTTCCCAGGTGAGTCCTGTCTGCTTTGCCACCCTCGGAACCTCCTGATGAAGAACACAGGCCCAAAGATGCTGAAGCAGGTGGGACCCCTGGAGCAGGGAATGTTCTGAGAGTGTGTGACACAAAGTATCTGTGCAGTGCATACTGGGTAGTGAGTTTGTGCTTCTCTTCAAGGTATGCCTTTGGTCATAATCTGCCGATAACTCAAGGAAAATCACTGGTAGGCTTGTTAAATGGAAAATTCTCGTGTCCCAACTTCAAAGTTGCTGAGTTAGAATTCCGGGGAAGGGACACTGGACTTGTCCAGTTATTACCGTGTAGACTGAAGTCTGAGAAGCACTGCTGCTGGCGTCCAGCTGTAGCCACTGCCCGAGGTCAAAGCTCCACATCTTGTGAGGCCTGAGACGGCTCGCAGGGGAGATTTCTGTCTGTCGTCTGCAGAGGGGCGGCCACCTCACCTCTTCCCGCCAGCTCGCTTCCCTAACTGGCTTCCTTGTGCCTTTCTTACTCCTTTTCTTTACCTTCAGAGATAACTGGGAGAGGCAAGATAGAGATACAAATTTTACTAAATCTAACACTTAAGTAATCTTTAAAAAATTGTACAGCGTTCAGATGTAATATTTATTTTTCTGTTGTGTTGTTTTTTGTCTTTCTCCCTTTTGTTGTCTTAAAGTATTTTGTGTTAATGGCTGGGAAGATAGCATGATATTAACATCAGCTTTATATTGAGCCCCAAACCAGGAAAGCACTTTATATTTGTCATATGGAATTAAGAATCACATTTGTGTTATGATGTATAAAGGAATTTGGTTGTTTTATTCCTTGTTTTTTCTTCTTTTTGGCATAATAAAGTCCCAGTTTCTTCTTGGTGGACTGATCAGGAATACTGATGTCTGATCTATAAGTGAAGAGTAAATAGAAGAGCACTGTTACTATTCATAAATCTCTTCCTCACTAACTTTTCCTAAATGATAGCATGGGTGTTAGAGTTAAGAATTTTGATTTTTCCCCCATTGGATTATAGAGAGAAAGATAGTCATTAGAGACTTAACTTGGAGTTGTAGTAAAAGAGCATAACATAAGAGCACTGAGCTTGGGCTTTGCCATGTATCAGCTTTGTAACTTGAGTGAGTTTTCTAGCCACTGTACCCAGTCTCTTCATCTATAAAATGATGAGAAGAATAACATCTACTACATCGGGATATTTTGAGGGTTATGAGAGTTAATGTATGTTCAAGCACAGAATTAACATTCAGAATGCAGTGCCTGGTTCAGTAGAAGTGTTTGCTGCTGTTATTATAATTATCATTGTTTCATGTCCTATCTTCCTCATGAGTTCCCTATAAAACCAACAATATTCCACAGCGTAAACAGTTTTATTCCAGGTCCCTGCTTAAAGGCCTTCAGAGGGAGCCTCGTGCTCATAACCTCCTGTTTTTATCCCAGTCTCTGGAGAGATGCATTTACCTCTTTCTTCTTTGCACTGAGGCACTGAATGGGGGCCCACACCCAACCATGCATGTCCTCCTTTTAGTATCCGATGCTTTTCAGACACTGCTTAGTGTTTACTTGGTGGACTATACCCCCTGACATGAACAACTCATGGGAGATAAGACGTAGAAAACATTGCTCCATGTAGGTCTCTGAGTTTATCATAACTCTGAGTACAGTTGATCAAGGGCCAAGGTAGAGTTCCATAATGCAAAGATATTCAGTGATGAGGTTGTTCTAATGTGACACCGTCTGAAAATAAAGCAAGCACATAAAAGCATATGAAGTTTTAAAAGGAAAAGCACACAACTAAAAGAATTGATCCCATTAAATACACTATTCTATTTGTTTATGCATCAAATTACTGATAGGAAATAGCCAGGTGTAGAGATAGTAGAATTGATCAATTTCATAGATAATTCTTTTTAACAGTTGTTCGTATCTTGTGTTTTACATCATTGATTGGGGTAATATTTTCATCATTTCCTTTCCTAGTGCCTTTATCTTTCTCAACTTTTCCAAGAGATATATTTATATTATCCTCTAAAATTTTAGGGCAATTTGAAAAAAGTTATCAAACATTTTAAGTTATTGATTTTGTATACTGGAGGAGATCTAGATTGAAAGTTAATTAGTGATAATTAGAGTTTTAGTTTGGTAAAAGATGGTAGTTGGAACTGATAACAGGATGTTTGTAACCTAGTTTTTTCTTCATTATTTGATGTAGTTTTCAAAATGAGAGAGCAAGTAATTTTTCATGTAATATATTGTCTCATTTTAAAATATGTGTTCTTGGAGAGGGTGATGGAGGTAAGTAGAAAATAATTTAATGTAGTGACTTATTTTTCTCAAGCTGATCTGTTATAAACCCAACAGCTATATAGTGTCATTTTGTCCAAATGACCTGATGGCACTTTCTTGACTTTTCTTGCTGTGACTCTAGCAATCTGAGGTCACACCATCTTTTCCCTCCTAGTCATGTTTTTAGTTGTAAGAGTGACACTATCAATAATGTAATGACAACTTTGCACACAGTCTACTATTTACTAAAATATATATATCAATTGCAAACTTTGATAACATAATTGTTAAGGAATGAACTATTTGCAGTGCACCTAACAACTGATTGCTACACGTTATTGTGTAGTGACATCATGGTTAAAACCATTATTTGCAACATGTGACCCCTTTCAATTTTATTTTAAAGGAAATAGTTCAATGACTTTTTTCTTTTTGAAGAAGAAAGATTTACATTTCCATCTTAGAAAATTGAGAACTTGCTTTTTGCCTTTTTTTTGTCTTCAGCTCTTCTTCCTACTGGTTACTAATTCACATGTCCAGTTTCTTCAGATTCATGGTGCTACCTCCTCTGTCTTTTTCATTGTTCTTACTTTAATTTTTCTATAATCCCATCTGAGAAAGATGTTTATCTCCACCTTCATATATCAAGGAAGGAA
Source organism: Diceros bicornis minor (assembly GCF_020826845.1). Lineage (NCBI taxonomy): Eukaryota > Metazoa > Chordata > Mammalia > Perissodactyla > Rhinocerotidae > Diceros > Diceros bicornis. The sequence continues at coordinate 66,929,113 of NC_080753.1, read as the reverse complement.
CCGACCCTCCTTTATGTGAACTTGGAGACAGAGGCCAAGGTGAGGCCTTGGTGCCCCTCCCCACCAGTGAGCTGCAGAAGGGCTGCAGAATCTTGTGAATCTTTGGCTCCCCTCCTGACTCCCTACACAGTTGGCATTGACTCCACGGAGAAGCCCAGCTTGGTACAATCGAATTTTTGAAGTCTATAGAAGCCTACTGAAAGATAAGACTGGCTAGAAAGGACATCAGCAAGTAATGTGCTCCAAAAGTTGGTGGCAGAAACATTAATAAGAAGAAAACCTTTTCGTTTATCTTGTTTTCTTTTTATGTTCTCTATCTTCATTTTCCTTTACTTAGATGGTACAAACCCTGTCCACCCCCCATCGTGGTTCTTTTCCTGGAGTCCCACGGCAGTTTATTCATATCTCTTTCATTCAAATTATTTCTGTAGTGTAATTTATCTGTTCATATCTCACTGTTTTCCTTGCAGACTGCCAACATTTCAAGACCTTTGGGCACATAGTGTATACTTAAGTATTTGAGTGAATAAATGAAGCTCTTTTGTGGAATAAGATCTAAATAAATAAAATACCTACTAAGCACATGAATGCAAGCATTTGAGAGAGAATTTTGTGTCTCCTGAAGCAGCCTGTGGACCAGTTTAGGGGCTCAGTGCCAAGGTTACTCAATAGATTTAGATAAAATGAAAGAGATAATTAACTTTAGTTGTAAAATTCTTGGAGAACAGGAACAGCATATCTAGGTGTGGATCAGGACTTGACCATTCTTGTTGCATCTTTGGAAAATCCAGTCCTTTATCTTTCTATGAAAATGTGACTGGCCAAGAGAATTAACAGAGGACTGGCTTTTAGAAAGGCAATTTTGTCACAGGAAAAAATATAGAAGGAGAGCTGGTAGAAACACAGCAGAAACTTTTTGTGTAGAAACCCTAAAAATTGGGTTTACATGCTGTCTGAAAGAACTGTAACACAACTTTTCTCCAATATAGATTTGAGCAGCTTTTAAATATCTAGGAATACAAAAGGATTACAAAGGAAAATAGATCAAACTGAAAGAAATTTAGGATGGAACAATGAAATGAAGCTGAAGTAAGCCAGTGCACTGAAATGTGTTTCAGAAAGACCTGCAGATTTTAAAGGTAGTTGGAAATGTATCCCTCAGGTTTAAAGTAGAAAGGGAAATGGGAACAATTCTCTATCATCTCATGTCCATGAGATCAAAAGCAACAGTCTCTCAGAGAAGCAAAACTTTTCTGGCTTCTAATGTCCCAAAAAGTGTTTTGAATGGTGCCTAATGAAAGAGATTCTGTGTGACATAATGCAAATACATTATCATCAACTAATTTCCAAGTTTAGTTCAAACACTTTAGGACACGTTCAATTGAGGTAATGGAGAATTCTATAAGGGGCCAAGGAAGAGGCTGACAGCATTCTCTCTCAGCTTCTCACTTGACCAAGGGAGAAAATGTTCTTGAACAGATTGACCACATCTCCTAAAGACAATGCTCCATTTTCAATTTTTCTTTTTGTAAACTCAGTCTGCATTTCCCATTACATACGCAAGCTAAAGCCTGTGTGTAGACATCCTTCCTTGGCAGTGAGGAGCAGATCCATACTATTAAGTAATCAAATAAGCAAAACATCCGGTTGGCCCCTTTTAGGAAAATTACAGGTTTAAGCCCACCTTCATCAGTGGAAAGACATGGTATACCAGAATTAAAATATCTACCACTTATTATGCAGCTAATCATAAGTCATGCTATTTAAATGAAACTGAATGAATTCTTCTTCTATAAAGTGGACTAGATTTTAGACAAACTGATGTATAATTTCATATAGGTGCATTTTTACTCAAAATGTGAAACTCTTTAGAGACGGTTTCATTTAGTTTTAGAGGCATATTTTGTATATTTTGATGATTTTATTTATTTTCCTTCATAGTAGAAAGACACATCCTACTCGTTTTCTTGCTGCCTTCTCTCTACAAGATAAAACCCATCCAAGTTTATTTTGTTTTATAAGGCATAGGCTTACGTTGTGATGATAAAGAGATCATTTCTGAAACATGTTTGGAACTGTAGGGAGCCCAGAATTTTTGATTATGTTCAGAATTTTGTGAGGTAACTTCAAAGAAGATGGAACATTTAAAATTTTGCCAGAAAAATTTTCTCCTAAATTTCTTCACAGTAATTAAAAAAAAAATGTTTAGTGTCTTAATTCTTCAGATGGGTGAGTGAAGGAGTTGGCAGGATTAAATGTACCCTTGAGAGATCTCTTTCTGGGTTACTCTTTCAAAATAACCATCGTGGGCCGACCCCGTGGCTTAGCAGTTAGGTGCACGTGCTCCATTGCTGGTGGCCCTGGTTCAGATCCCAGGCGCGAACAGACACAAAGCTTCTCCGGCCATGCTGAGACCACGTCCCACATACAGCAACTAGAAGGATGTGCAGCTGTACTCTGTACATCACGTTCATCTTAAAATCTTGACCCTCTACAACTCTTATACTTCAGCTAGCTATTTTGAAGAAAGTGTTTAGATAAATTTCTCTTAGATGTTATAACATGGTGATTCAAGGAGATAAAAACTATCACGAAAGGGATGGGGATGGAGAATGAATTCAGATCAGGCAGCCATGGAATTAGACAGAGGGAAACTGAGAACTTAGGTGTGGGTGTTCAAAATATTTCTTGATACATCTTTGTAGTTCATTGGTGTGGTAAACTGCACACAGTCTTATTTACTGTTGGAGCCCAGAAGTTTGTTCCTCTGGGCAGGTCAGCAGGTCTCGCTCGGCCTATAGAAAAGAAGCTAGGAAACACTGCCTGCGTTTCTAATGTAAAGAACTGTTCATGTTCCACCAGGAGACCTCTTGGGCTCTTCCCTGCACTATCTGAATAGAAAAAGAGGAAGAGAAGCTTTTCTCCATCTGCACAAAGCCGGGACCCTATCTTGAGTTTGAGAGGATTTGCATGTGACTGAAAACAAAGTGTTCCCAAGTTTGGATTAGCTTTAACAAGATCTATTGGCTGGCTTTGATGTTAAATGTCTTTATCCAAAATTGGCTACCTCTAGTGTTAAGTTCAGAGTTGAGATTTGTGAGTATAAGAAAGAAGAATTCCTTTTTGATTAACTCAGTGAAATACAATATTTGGGAAAATGGTTATATTTGATGGTCACTTGTTAATTTTCTGTTGCCACAGTGACATCTGTTGGTAAGTGACTACTTCATGCTATTATCGATGATTTCTGTTTGAAAGACACACTCTGAGTTTGATAATAAACGGCAAGCAATAGGATATATTGGAGTATATGAGGAAGCCATTTGGGGTAAATCTAATTCGGCCTGAGTTTGTTTTTCCAAAAGGGTCTGTCGCCTGCATTGTGTATCTGCTTTGCCATGTCTCCAAGAGAAGAGTAAATGCCCTTAAGATAAGGATGCAGCTTCCCCCTCATTTGCATTGCCTTAAGGATAAGCATTTCTCCCTAGGCTGGGATTTTACTGCTTCACTCATCCTGTGACCACCCAGCTCCAGACAACAGACCTGACACCAGCCATGCCCATCGAGACAGCAGACCTGCTCCCTGCTGTGTTCATCAATAGCTATTCTGGCAGGGCAACCTGGCAGGGTGATCTTGTGGCTATTGTAAAAGGGACAGTACAATCCTATGTGATACATGCTCTTTGACCATATATAACCACTCTGTACATCCCACTTCTTCAGTGCCCTTCCTTCCTAATGGAAGGAAGGCCCAGGGCCATGGTCCTCAAAAGTTGGCTCATAATAAATTCACCCCAAGTTTGATTTATACATTGGTTACAGATTATTTACGTAGACATTTCTTGGTGTAGTCATGGCAGGATTTCAGAGAAACCCACCAGAGACCACCTGGACTCTACACTGAACTGGCATTGGGTACCAATAGGGGCCCATTGTGCCCCCCAGATCACTGCATTCTTCAGGTGACCCCAGTGAGTTTTCCTGAAACCTAGACCTCTTTATTTTAAGTCGACGGTCCAGAGTTTATTCGAGCTGTTTTCAAGACTTAAGGTTAGGTGTCTTAAGGGAGTACTGGTACATTCTCTAGGTCAGAGGAACCTAGGGAGAAATTCCTAGGAAAGAGAAATGTAAAGGGAATTTCATAGGCCTGGGGAGCCTAGGGGGAATTTTTGGAGTGAATGGGGCAGGGTGACTTATTAATATGGCTTAAAATTGGGAAGAATTATGTTTATAAAGTATGAACAAAACTGCTTGATAGAGAAATGAGAGACTGAATCTGTTCAGCTCTGAAGAAAAGGGACATTGCTCCTCCCGGCCTTTCGGGCATTCTCAGGCAACTGAGTATCTCATCGGGGCTGTCAGAGGCGAACACCATGACGTGTAATGGTCCTTCCTATAGGGAGTTCCACTATCATTCATGTTAATTAATCACAGGTTTGTCCAGGAACGTGCACAGGAGGGTTGGTCACTCGCGCTCCAAACCCCCACGGCAGTACCTAGACTGCGGGCGGGAGAAACCAAGGCATGTAAGAGAGTGATTACGACCTTTCTTTAGCGAGTAACAGTCACAAGCAGTACACTCCTGACCCACTACACAGTCCCTAGAAATTGTTCAGACTTTGTAGCAAAAGAAAAGAAAAGAAAAGTGGGAAATTGAGTTTGCTGGACCGTTCCCGGCTGGCTGGCCTGGCTTCTGAACCCAGGAGACTTGCCCAAGTGCTAAGACAGCAGGGGGCCTAAGACTGAAAGAAATAAAAAATGGTTAAGAAGCTTTCTGCAGCTAGAAACTAATAAATTTTCTAAAACAGCAGCTATAAAATCTTTGTTGCATTTGTCTGTTCTTTATGTGTGTGTCTCTACATGTATGTTATATGTGCCTGATATTTTACCTCCGGAGGGTATGGTCAAAATCAAGAGGTCTATTCAATTAACTTGAAGTAAGCACTTACAAAAGTTGTTTCTAAATCCACATGTTTTTCCAGTTAACGTGATATAATAATCTTTGGTAAATAAAAGCTTATTTAAGCTCGTTAGTTTTCAGCATTGGATATAATGCAGATATGCAGCCTTTATTCGTCAAATAAATTGATGGTATTTCTATTACAAAACTGGTCTCAAAAATAGTAAATGATGCCGAATATTATCTAATGTCTCATAAAGTCTTGTAGGCAATCTAAATAATTTTTGAGGGGCGGGCCCCGTGGCTTGGCGGTTAAGTGCGCGCGCTCCGCTGCTGGTGACTCGGGTTCAGATCCTGGGTGCGCACAGATGCACCACTCGTCAGGCCATGCTGTGGCGGTGTCCCATATAAAGTGGAGGAAGATGGGCACAAATGTTAGCCCACACCAGTCTTCCTCAGCAAAAAGAGGAGGATTAGCATGGATGTTAGCTCAGGGCTGATCTTCCTCAGAAAAAAAAAAAATTCATTGAGTATCTAGATCATTTCCAAATAAGATAAAATATTAGACATTGATTGCTAAATATAGGTTTATCTACTTTTGGCTTATTACAGAAAAACTAAAAGGTGTTTTGGGTCTATTGGTAAACATGTCGTGTTTTATTTAAAAGATTGTACTATAAAGTAACATTTCCCAAAATTACAAAAAGTGTCCACATAAATTTGTCAAGCCACGAAATGCTATGGTAAAGAAATTTTATAATTGCTTACTTAGTTTTTACTTAAAAATTAAGGTTTCTAAGGGTTAAAAATTTCTAAGATGTGATTAAGCTACTAAAAAATTAAGAAAACTAAGTTTGTATTCAAGGAGAGTAAGATGTGTGTTTTCATTAAGAAGATATGAAAAATGGAAATATTTTTGTTTGGTTAGGAAAGATAAATTTGCCCTGAAAAGTACTAGAAGGAAAAAAAGGAGCGCATGGCACAAATTCTGAATGTAAACAAAAAGTTATAGAAGGTTTGTTGAAGAGAAACCCTGAGGAGTTTTATACATGGTCAAGTTGGCTAAGATTAGACTAAATCCAATTAAGTAAATGATTTTTAATATCAAAAGTAAGCTGGTACAAAATTCAAATTTGGTCTTCCTTTTAAAAGGATAATTTTATTCTACTCTTTTTTATCTTCCCCCAAAGCCCCAGTAGATACTTGTACATCATAGTTGCACATCCTTCTAGTTGCTGTATGTGGGACGTGGCCTCAGCACGGCTGGAGAAGCAGTGCGTTGATGCACGCCTGGGATCCGAACCAGGACCGCCAGCAGTGGAGCGTGCTCACTCAACCGCTAAACCACGGGGTTGGCCCTATTCTACTCTTAATCTACTCTCGATAGAGGTTATTATGTAAAAAGATTTTTCTTCACCTTTGAGTTAAGTTTATCTAAATAACAGAGATCTGTTTTGTTAAGGTAATTTCCTATGTTCAAAAGACTGAGGTCTCTCTATTAAAGTCTTTTTGACTGTTTAACTGCTGTTTGTTAACTAAGCATGATTTCACTGCGACAAGAGCAGCAACTCCTTGATCTTGTCTGACCAAGTGTTTAAAACCCTTCTATATTTTTGACAATCTCCCCAAATTTCATATCCTAAATAAAGTCTGTCTAATAACGTTTTTCTTTGAGAATTTTCAAAGGGCCCTGGCAATTCTCAAGAAAATTTTATCTCTTCCTATAAACAGGGAGATACTAAACTAACTAGGCTTGTTAAGTATGCTAAATTGCATGGGCAGCATTGTCAAGTAAATGATAAAACTTCTTAGGTTATACTGCGTAGGTAAATATTACTCACTATTTTAACCCTGCTATCTTGCTTCCAACATTACAAGAGGAAGGATCACGACTGCACTCTATTTAATTTGGTTTACAGATGGGTCTTACTTAAGTGATAAACAAGATATTACCAAGCTGGATATGCTGTCCAGCCTCAAGAATGCCTGTGTGGGGGAAGAGGGAGAATCACCCTCTGCCCTTTCCCTTAAGGTTCTTATGGCTGCCCAAATAATTAACAAGACAGGTTAGCAGGAGAAAATAATATAATATATTATATTATATATTATATATAATATATTATAAATATAATAACATGTATACATGGGAGAAACCAGGGACACTGCGTTTCTCAACACAATAGCAGAAATTCTCATCTTAAATACCGTCTTTATGTAAAGACAGAGGAGGATGTTGGGGGTGGGGGGTGTCAGTTACAGGAGATCGCCACTAAAGCTCTGTAAACAAGAGTGAGGTTATTATGCAGATTTAAGGCCTCACCTTCCACATTGATAAGTTTCTAGAAATGAGGTCATACCTCCTCTTCCCAATACAGAGAGAGAGATCCCTTTACAAATGGAGATTTCCCTTATAAATGTAAATGTTTGTCTGGCAACTCCTCAGCAGGGCCATCCAGACAATGTGGCCAGAGAGATAGAACTTCTGATAAGATGGGCTTGTTGGTGTCTTTCCTATTGTAACATCTATTTTACATTATATTACAGCCATCAGATAGAAGATCTGTTGCAGGAAAGAGTTACTATGTCAAATTCTTTAGGCAGTTAGTGGGGGAGGTCAAATGTCCGTCAGAGAAAACAATCGAGGTAAAGAGATATATTTCAGGGTGGCCAAATCTTGACCTCCCACACCTGCTTATTCCTATTAACTCTGCTAACCCAATAAAAGACTTCTTTCCACAGGCTTGAAAGAAATTGCCACCAAAGAAGAGAAATAGATATACCAGTCAAAAGGGGGAGTTTTTGACACCCCCTCACAGATGTGGTTTGCACCCAGTAAAAAAGCCCATAGTCCCTATTGGAGCACAATTGCCACTTCTCTGGCATATACATCAATTAACCCATTGGGCACCTGAAAAGATAATTTTGTGGGAAGAGCAATGCTTTTAAAAACCTTCTCCCACAGCAGCTCATAAAGCTATACTGATTGTGTTATATGCCCAAAATATCATCTAGGGAAACTACTACATGAATCACAAGGCCACTTTGCCTTTACTAAGGGACCCCTTGAGGTATAGCAATCGGACTGTGTCCAAATGCCACCATCTCAAGGATAAATATATCTTGTAATGACTGCCTGTTCTCACATTGGGTTGAGGCCTTTCCTTGCAGAAGAGCAATGGCTCTAATAGTAGGTAAATTACTATTAGAGAGAATAATTCCTGTTTGGGGAATTCCTGCTGAGTTACATAGTGACCAGGGAACTCATTTCACTGGACAAATAATTAGTCTATTTTAATATTGGGCCAATGAGACAGTATTTCCACTGTGCTTAACATTCCCAATCCTCAGGACTGGTGGAAAGAACTAACGGCACAATCAAAACTCAATTGGCAAAGCTTTCAGGAATATTTCATCTCATGGCTGAAAGCTCTTCCACTACTGCTCCTCAATCTTAGATCTACGCCCTTTGCTAAACATCGGCTGTGTCCTTTTGAGATAATAACTGGACAGCCTATGCAATTAGATAAAGAAATGTATGAATCAACTTCACGTAAAGAAAATATCTTAATTACTGCCAAGGTCTCATTGAGACACTTAAAAAAAATATATATATATATATGAGAATTCAGTAGCCGATTCTTTTTACAGAGCCCTCCCAGACCTTAAGGATGATAACCTAGAAAATTTATTTATCAGAAGAGTCATCAAATAAAAGACTCTACAGCCCTATTGGAAAGGAACATACCAGGTACTTTTAACCAGTTCGTGCGCTGCAGAATCAAAAGACATAGACTCATGGAGTCACATTTCTTGTTTTAAAAAGAGGCTTTTGCATCTGAGTGCGTTACAGTTCCTATTTCTGAAAGCTGACTTCAACTGGCCAATACGAATATCTCCAAACCAGGATGAGAAGAAGACAACATCAGTTGTAGACAGCTGTCCCAAGACTCCGGACCAGGACTGTATTCCCAACCTTAAATCCACTCATTTAAACCTTTGTTATGCTTAAACTGTATACTTATTTTATAATTGTTACAGTTAAGATTTTCAGAATACTATCATACATAAGGAAGGTTCTTGATTTGCAACAGACTGGTCTAATGTTCAGGCATTTATCGGGTGGCTCCTAATATAACTTAATGGTTGTATAGAACAAATCTCTGGCCTTGACTACTGGCCTGATGGCTGAAACACTACACCCGATCTTCCCTTAAATGCAGGGAAGGATTCACAGTGACAACTGCTGCCAACCTTCCTCTGCTTAAGGCCAGACGGGCTCATTCAGTGTTCCCCTGGTATGACCACCGAGCAGCTAGCTATATTTGTTCCTTTTTTAGGACTAAAAGATGTCACATCACATACAGAATCCCTTAGTGACAGTCAAGCAGGAATTGCCTTATTAAATACTAAAATGTCTTTAACAAAAAGATTGTCTTTCAAAATAGAATGGCCTTAGATATTTTAACTACATCCCAAGGTGGTACATGTACAATCATTCAAACTGAACGCTGTGTTTTCATAACTGACGAGTCTTCCAATGTGTACTCTCTGCTAACGCCCATGAAAAAGCAGGTGAATGCCTTAAGCGATCCTGCGCTCAGTCTTGAGTTGTTCGGTTGGCTCCCTTCTGGTATTGGTTCCCTTTTTCGATCTGGATTGCAATTCCTATTTCTATTACTTCTTGGAATTCTTGTACTAGCCATAATATTTAAACTAATTGCTGATTTCTATACTCAGTGCTGTAAGACTGTCATGTAAGCTGGAGTAGTGAAAGCTGAGGTGATCGATTGATCTTATAACCTTGGACAAACTTCCCTTTTTGATAGTGACTAGGCCTAAGAACTCATTTTACACTAATCTTTTCAAAGATGTTAAATTATTATCATTGTTATTGTACTTGTTCTATAATTGTGCGTAGCGTAAATACAAGGAGTGATAAAAAGCACATACACAATGTTTGTGCAACAACCTAAAATAAATCCAAAACCCATGAAATGCTTCCTCTATTAATATACGTATACCTCTTTGCTTGTCCACTATATTCAATTAAATCCCCCAACGGGGACAAGTGGGCAAATAAATGAGATCAAAGCCTGGCACCGAGGGACATGATGGACCCAGGGCAGGCAGCAACCACCCTGGGGCTGACGGACAATATTTTGATCATCAATGTTTTCTATCAAAATATTATAGATCGGGCCGGCCGTGTGGCTTGACGGTTAAGTGCGCGTGCTCTGCTGCTGGCGGCCCGGGTTCGGATCCCAGGCGCGCACCGACGAACTGCTTCTCCGGCCGTGCTGAGGCCGAGTACCACATACAGCAACTAGAAGGCTGTGCAACTATGACATACAACTATCTACTGGGGCTTTGGGGGAAAAAATGAATAAATAAAATTTAAAAACATAAATAAATAAAATAAAATTCTTAAAAAAAATATTATAGATCAAAAAGGGGAAAATGATAAATAAATGGCAAGCAATAGGATATATTGGAGCATATGAGGAAGCCGTTTGGGGTAAAACTAATTCGGCCTGGGTTTGTTTTTCCAGAAGGGCCTGTCGCCTGCATTATGTATCTGCTTTGCCATGTCCCAAAGAGAAGAGTAAATGGCCTTAAGATAAGGATGCAATTTCCCCCTCCTTGGCATTTCCTTAAGGATAAGCATTTCTCCCTAGGCTAGGATTTGACTGCTGCAGTCATCCTGTGACCGCCCAGCTCTAGACAACAGACCTGACACCAGCCATGCCCATCGAGACAGTGGACCTGCTCCTCACTGTGTCCATCAATAGCTATTCTGGCACGGCCACCAGGCAGGGCGATCTTGTGGTTATTGTAAAAGGGACATTGCAATCTCATGTGATACATACTCTTTCACAGTATATAACCACTCTGTACACACCACTTCTTTGGTGCCATTCCTTCCTTAGGGAAGGAAGGCCCAGGGCCATGGTCCTCAAAAGTTAGTTCATAATAAACTCGCCCCAATTTTGATTTTTTTTTAATTTTTATTTATTTATTTATTTTTTCCCCCCAAAGCCCCAGTAGATAGTTGTATGTCATAGCTGCACATCCTTCTAGTTGCTGCATGTGGGACGCGGTCTCAGCATGGCTGGAGAAGCGGTCCGTCGGTGTGTGCCTGGGATCCGAACCCAGGCTGCCAGTAGCAGAGCGCACGCACTTAACCGCCAAGCCACGGGGCCGGCCCCCCAATTTTGATTTATAGATTGATTATGGATTATTTACATCGACATGTTTTACAAGTAACAAAATATCTTGAAAGGAAACAATAAAGCCGCAGCCCTGCATTACACATGAAAGTTGTGCTCCCCCTGGAGGGAAAATGAGGATACAACATTGGTCGAGTACTTGATTTTCTAATCCACTGGTGCCTTTCAAAAATATAGCTATTATTGTAAGAGTAAAGATATCCTTAAGAATAATGCCACAAAACAGGTTTTCCCAGCTTCTTTTTGTCAGAGCTGAAACCAACATCAGGCTGGAGCACTTGAAGAGGCATGGGGGACTCAGCTAAGGGTTATTTAATTACCTTGAGATGATTAGCCAATAGCGAATAGGATGCAGAATGATTAAAAACAGGTAAATGGACATAAAGTTGGAAATAATTAAGAAAAATAACGCCTTCAAAATATTCTCTCATTATTTTTATAGCTTTTTTTTTTTTTTTTTGAGGCATGACTAGGATATTATGTTAGATTTTTCTAAATCCTTATCTCCAGGGCATATGTTACTGAGTTCTTCAGTATATATGATAATGCCAAAGAAAACCTGGACCAAAGTATTCTGTACTATCAACAAGGACAAAACATGTACAACATTGCTCTATACATTAAGATTCCAGCTGTAATAGTCAAGATATATATTCATGTGTGCAAAATTATAATGATTTTCTATTTTTCTCGGGCTGTGAACCATGGTAAAGTATATAATAATAAGCAGAAATCCTGATGAACTAGGTGATTTAAAACACCTGATGTTACATCTTGGCCATTCAAGGGTGAAATACATCAATTTAAATTTCACACCTTCTTTCCTTCTAGCCAGTGAAGTGTCTGGAAGACATAAAATTAATTGAGAGTTAAGAGTATTTGGAAGAAGTTGAGGTTAAGCCCTCAACAATGGTGGCCCTTACTTCTGGAGCCATTGACTCTTTGTCATATGTTTATTGTATAGACGAGTTCTCTTCTTAGATGATTTGTGTATGTTTCATAGAAGAGAGACAGGGCAGGAGAATTAACTATCACTCTACACCGGTTCCTTTACTGTATTACCTCATGCAATTCTTACAGTAATCCTTTAAAGTAACTATTATAATTCATATTTAATTGATAAAGAAAACCATGTTTAGGGGCCTGCTTGGTTGTGCAAGTGGTTAAGTGTGCGCGGTCCGCTGCGCTGGTCCGGAGTTCACTGGTTCGGATCCTGGGCGCGTGCCGATGCACCGCTTGGCAAGGCATGCTGTGGTGGCGTCCTGTATAAAGTGGAGGAAGATGGGCATGGATGTTACCCCAGGGCCAGTCTTCCTCAGCAAAAAAAGATGAGGATTGGCAGATGTTAGCACAGGGCTGATCTTCCTCACAAACAAAATAAGACCATGTTCACAAAATTGATCAAGGGTAAGAGGGAAGATCTGAACATCATTCTGTTGGGTTTATGCCTCTATTCTCTCCACTGTGATAAAAATGGTGCTTCAACATGGGTACTCACCATCTGGCTACTTAATACCAGTTCCTGCCAGCATCATTGGATGAGATCAGATGAGAAGTTTATTTCCAAAGTTATTCTATTATATTTAAACTATTTATGAGTCAGATGTCAAGACATGTTTTAGAGGCAGAGAGAACAACTGATTACTTCACCTACACATTTTTCAGTTTTACTATAACTTTCATGTGTCACATTGTGTCAACTTTACGAACTTTAGTGCTGCACTGTTCTTTTTTAAAAAACTTACAATTTCATTTTCCATGTAAAGCACTTTGCTGTTTTCTTCTTAGTCACTAGATGGCAGTTCTGTATGTCTGTAAATTACCACTGTAGCAGGATATGAGAGGTCTTAAGCCAGTTTGCTCTGTACAAATGATGGACATAGGAGGATTTCTGGTCCATCAAGGCTGCTTGTGTTATTCTGTGGCCGTAACGGCGATGTCCAGGATTACTTAGTCAAAGGCACGAAGCAGAGTCAGAAAGCATCCTCTAAGTTCTTTTTCAGATGTGAGTTCAGGCACCTATCCTCTCACCTGAGCACACTGGAGTTTATTGAATGTGTTCTGACTCTTACTCTCTCCCTGTAGTTAATAAGTCTGGGAGCTCCATACCCCTAGAAAAAAACACATGACTCATAAAGCCTTTTCTCAACTAAACGGAGTTGAGGGCTATGGCGTTGCCTGCGAGTCTGATGCTTAAAGCAAACGCAGCTGGTGCTCATGTGGAGGGAAAGGGCGTCAGCCACTCCTGGAGGGCTTTTATTGATGCTCCTATGGAATGAGCAAGTTTAAAATAAAACCACATTGCTTAAACCTCACTAACTGATTATTTTATTTTCAAGTAATATGCTGTGAAAATCTGCTGTGTCTAAAAAACTATTTCACAAAACTGAAACAATTCTGTTTTTTATTCTCTGGTATTTGAAATACTATTAAAACTGTAAATCCTTTAACATTCTACAATATACAAATAGGCAAATTTCAATTATATTCTCTAAAAATGTTTGCTCCCATGTTAAAGATTAATATATTGTAGCAAAACTGGGTACCACCCAGTTTTTAACTCATTTTTTGCTTTTGAAATTACATATAAAATTTGTGTTTTGAAGTATTTTCCTAAAACTCAGCATCTTTCTGGTAAATGGACTAGTTGACAGGTAACTAGAATGAAATTTGATCTTTAAAACTCTAGCTTTGTGTAAGAATTGATAATATCAGGCAGTTGAAAGTTGGGTCTCTCCACATTATGATATTTATTAATTGTGAATAGCCACATCTGTTACAAAGTGCTGAATAATAACAAGAAATTAAACAATATCAGCCTTCTCTTACCCCACATGTACCGTTTATATGCAAATAAACTCTCAAAGGTCAGGAAAATGCTTATGATTTCAGCTAACTGGTAAAATACTATCTTATTCCAGTTTTAACCTCATTTGAAATTGACTTAAAACTCTTCTCTTAGGATCCTGCTCTGATCAGTGCCCCGTGGTCCCCTCAATGCCTCATTTGGTTGCAAACCTATCTGAGGAATTGAAGATTCTTTTCCATTTGTTCTCTTTAAGGTATCTGTCATAGTGCTTTTTATACAATGACCACTCGGTATAATTTATTATTAGTTTCAGAAACACCTTGGGCTGGCCTCATGGCTTAGCAGTTAAGTGCGCGCACTCCGCTACTAGCAGCCTAGGTTTAGATCCCGGGCGCGCACTGATGCACAGCTTCTCTGGCCATGCTGAGGCCGTGTCCCACATACAGCACCTAGAAGGATGTACAACTGTGACACAACTATCTAATGGTGCTTTGGGGAAAAAAAATGCAGGAGGATTGGCAATAGATGTTAGCTCAGAGCCGGTCTTCCTCAGCAAAAAGAGGAGGATTAGCATGGATGTTAGCTCAGGGCTGATCTTCCTCACAAAACAAAACAAAAAAAGTAACATCTTTATTTAGGAACAAATCAAGGAAATAGACGTCAGGAATGTGGCGTCGCCTAGCTGATGGTGCTTGAGGGATTCCTCACGTGAATCTTGGCATAGAAAAGTTTAAAGTGTGAAGCAGCATTGGTCAGATCACAAGTGTGGGGTGAACATAATTCTGAAGGAATAATGATGGAGACGTAAAAGCAAGAAGCCACTTGAATTGCCTTGGAAGATATTAGACACATCAAAGGGCTGGGGAAAAAACCTTGTTTAATATGAGCTCTTTCAAAACTCGAAGGCAAAAAGTAATATGGATTTACATGGTAATTATAAACCACAAAACAACAATTCACAAGACAAGTAAACAACTAAAGTAGAAACCAGAGTAAAAAAAAAATAGAGGTTAAAGGAGAGATGGAGAGAGATGGTTGGAGTCAGAAAACATGGCTTAGTCATCCTTGAGGTCTCCCTCAGACTCTGATCATTCTTAGTGCTCAGTAAACACTTTGAGCCCATGAGCCTGGGGAGGGGCAAAGTGAGAGGTGGTTGGGAGGGGAGACAATGCGAGGATACTCTTGTGGAGGCACTGACATTGAAAATCAGTGACATTTTGCCAAGGTGTTTACCATAACATATTAAGGATTATCCTGGAAAGATAAGGATTTTTCTGGAATGTGCGTTTTCATTTTGTGGAAACTCCAACTAGCCCAGAGAACAATTTAGACATTTCAGCTTTAGAAATAAAGAGAGGGGCCAGCCCTGTGGCACAGCGGTTAAATGCACATGCTCCGCTGCGGCGGCCCCGGGTTCACAGTTTCGGATCCTGGCGCGCACCGATGCACCGCTTGTCAAACCATGCTGTGGTAGCATCCCATATAAAGTAGCGGAAGATAGGCGCAGATGTTAATCCAGGGCCAATCTTCCTCAGCAAAAAGAGGAAGATTGACATCGGAAGTTAGCTCAGGGCTGATCTTCCTCACAAAAAAAATAAAGAAAAGGAAATAATGAGAAACTTTTCTGTCAGTTTTAGGAATGAAAACCAGTTAGCATCTGGAAAACAGTTGCAATTTGAGATGAGAATGTGGAGAAAGAATTAGATGTCACACGTTGTTTTTGCTTTTCTCTAGGGCAGTAAGGCTTGCAGGGGGAATGAAGTTCCATCTTTGCTCTATTGAGTTTGAGAAGGTGTAAAATTCATTTGTTCTGGGCAACACTGTTGACCTGTGGAGAAAGACAAATGGTTCAAGCAGCTGATCTAAAGGAATAACTGAGCTCATATAAGTTCTTAGCTAATAAAAGGTGCTTCTTCTTTATTGAACTTTACTGGACATCCATTGACCTATATGTGCAAGGTATTTGTGGTAGGTATTGAAGGAAATACAAAGAATTATAAGGTTCCAAGCTCGTCCACATACATGAAATGGTTTGCAAGATGTATTTAGATTCTGCCAAGGTATTTAGTGTATGTTGTAGTACAGAACTTAAAAAAATGAGAATGTTATTGAGAAATTGTAATTAAGGACAGCCTCTTAGGAGAGGTGAACTAGATCAAGTCCTCAAAGGGACCACTTTTGGACAGGTGGAGGGAAGAAAGAGTGAGGATTTCAGATGGGGGAAGAGGGGAAAGGTACAGGCATAGAAAGGAACATGGCATTTGGGCATGGGGGTGTGGAGGCCACTAGAGGCACAGTTTTCCCGTGACTGAGAGGCAGCTCAGTTTCCTCCTTCAGGAGCTCAGCACTGCTTCCCACCTCCTGGCCTCCTCCACCTGCAGACCCCCCACCTGAGCCAAGGCCTATCTTATCTGGATCGCTGCCCAGTCTCCCAACAGTTCCTTTTACTTCCAGTCTTAATTTTTTCTAATCTTTCCTCCACAATGCCTCCAAAGTTACCTTCTGGAATCCAAATTTGCTTAAATCTGACATCTGCTTAGACTCTTTCAATGACTGCTCAGAGCATCCGTGAGATCATTCAGACTCCTGAGCTGGACACGCAGGCTTTCTCTTGCTGTCCTCATCTTTAGCCTCATCACCCACTGTGTCTTACATGTTCGCTTTGTTCCAGCCTTAAAAATACACCCATTTTCTGAAAGCTTTAGCATCCTTTATATCTGTCTTTTTATATGTGTTTCTTCTGTCCTCCTACTCCCTTTTTTGATCAACTTAATTCCTATTTCTTAATCTAAACTCATGTCAAATGTTCCTTCCTCTTGGACACTTTTCCTGAGAGGTCTCCATCCAGAGACCCCTTTTGATGTCCCCACTCTGGGACCCTGTACTTATCTACTTTTCCATAACTGTAGTTTTATTCATGTCTCATAGATAGTGAGCTCCTTAAAACTGAGACTATCCTTCTTCTTGATGAATAAATGGCAAGCAATAGGATATATTGGAGCACATGAGGAAGCCATTTGATGTAAAACTAATTGGGCCTGAACTTGTTTTTTTTTTTTTCCCCAAAAGGGGCCTGTAGCCTCTGTTCATCCATTGTATATCTGCTTTAAGCAATTAACATGTCCCAAAGACAAAAGCAATGTCCTTAAGTTGTAAATGCAACTTTCCCCACATTGGCATTTCCTTAAGGATAAGCAATTCTCCCTAGGCTAGGATTTGATTGCTGTGTTCATCCTGTGACCACCCAACTCGAGACAACAGCCACGCACATGGAGACAGCAGACCTGATACCCACTGTGTCCATCAATCGACGTGCTGACAGGTCAACATCATGACTACTGTAAAAGGGACATTGCAATCACATGTGATACATGGTCTTTGATGGTCTATAACCACTCTGTACACCTCACTTCTTTGGGCCTCCATTTCTTTGTGAAAGGACTCTCCTGGGCTTTATGGCCCTCAAAGGTTGGCTCATCATAAACTCAACCCAATTTTGATTTATATATTGGTTGGATTATTTGCGTCGACATTCTATTAGTCCTTCCAGTATCTAAACACAGTACGTGACACCTTTGGGGCACTCGGAAAATGTTTGATGAGTGAATAAGTATGTGGGAGACCACACTGACTGGAGCAGAAGGGGCTTTTCAGGGAGTGGTAGAAAATCCACTCACATTCCTACCATAGTGGTTGAGGCTGTGGGCTTTGGACCAGTTTGTCTGGGCACAAAACCCAGTTATTCCACTTTTAAATGGGGAACAGGTGCAAATTATTTACTCTCTGAGCCTTAGTTTCCTCATCTATAAAATGCGGCTACTGATAACTCTTGTCTCATAGGGTTTTAGTGAGATTTAAATGCATTAACTTATGTAAAGTACTTAGAAGAGCTCCTGGGACATAGTAGGCACTAAAATGTTAGCTACCTTAAGTTATCATTATTGCTCTCATATCTGAGCAATACTCTGGTTTTGAAAAGATGCTTTCATAATATAGTTGATCCTCATTATTTGTGGATTCCGTATTTGCACACTTGCCCACTAGCTAAAATGTACTGGCAGCCTCCGAATAAACACCCACAGGGCTTTCATGTCCATTTGCAGACATGCACAAAGTGGTGAAAAATTTGATTCACTGGACGTGCACGTTCCCAGCTGAGGGGGAACCAGGTGACGCTCTGCCCTCGTTTCAGCCCACACTGTAAACAAGTGTCCTTCTTGCAGTCTATTTAGTGCCTCATTTCTTATCTTTTTGTGCCTTGTGTTGATGATTTTGCTGTTTAATATGTCCCCCATGTGTAGTGCTGCAATGCTGCCTGGTGTTCCTCAGGGCAGGAGGCTGTGACCTACCTTTACAGAGAAAGTATGTGTGTTGGACAATCTTCTTTCAGACGAGGTACAGTGCTGCTGGTGTGAGTTCAATATTAATACATCAACAATATATATTAAATAAGGTGACTTTAAAGAGAAACACACAGAGAACAAGGTTATGTATTGATCAGTTGAAGAAATTGTGACTAAGGCTTGCAGCAACATAACCCTGCATTTCCCATAGGAGCAGTGGGTCATATTCACCAATTCAGTGTTCACAGCGACTTTATAGAATGTCACACTGTGCATAATGAGAACTGACTGTATCTTATGTAATCCTCACGTACTTCTTTATAGTAGGCAGTGTAGGGAACAGGGTGTCCACATTCTACAGGCTATTACAAACTGCATGAGCCAAGTAGAGAATTTAAAATGTCTTGTGCTCAACATAAGAGCCATGAGATTTTGAGCAAGGAAGATCTATGATGAACTGATGTTTAAGGAACAATTACCTGGCAAGAGAATGTAGTATTGAGAGGAAGAGGGAGAACTGAGCTGAAAAGGAGGACCAGCTGTTAAATTCTCTAAGTATTCCCATTGTTAGGTGAGGAGATTTGGATCTAAGGTGCTGATGTGGTAAAGGAAAAGTAGCAGCCAAAGGATGAAATAATGGATTTGGTTACCATATATAGGGTGGAACTTAGGCTGTGGTTCTCAAAGTGGGGTCCCTGGACCTGCAGCATCAGCATCACCTGGGAACTGGGTAGAAATGCAAATTCTCAGGTGCCGCCACAGACCTGCTGAACTGGAAACTCTGCGGTGGGCCCCGAAAATCTGGGTTTCAACAAGGCCTCCAGGTGCTTCTGGTGTCCATCAAGTTTAAGAACCAATGAATTAGAAAAATGATTCCAACACGTCACCATGCCCAGGTAAGCTCCCTGGCAGCGTGGTGGTATTTGTTTAGAGGATAAGATGCATTTTAAATTTTAGGAAAAAGTAGTTCAGCGTCTGTTTCATCATAAGGATTCCAGAGATGCCATTTTAGCTCTCTGTGTTTAGGCTCTTTTTTCCACAATATGTTCTCTTTTAGAGACCCTTTGGTAACTTATTTACCACTTACCACATGTTCTGAGAATCCCTTCTTTCTTGAAATCCCCTTTCAGACGTGAAAATATACTTTATTTTTTGTTCACAATCTCCTTTATTTAAAATCTGGATTTCTCTTCCTATAGGATCATGTATTGCACATGTAGCCTTACTGTAAATGTGGAATGCCATTGGTTTGTTCCAAAACCTTAGAATGTTTTAGAATTTAGAACATGATGAAGAGAGAATTTATATGCTTCTGTGTAGGACTCATATTTTTCATATGTCTAGAGGTATCCCAACTTGCCAGTAATGTGGCCTTAGATTTAGCAGAACTTGAAAATCTGAATATAGTAGAAAATGAATTACATCTCTCATATTAACATTTACAAAATAAGTGATCACAATGTTAACTTACCAATAAGCACTTTCTATATTCTAGGCTCTGAAAGTATCTTGCTTACACAATAAACATGACAAAGTTTCAAAGATGAGCCAATTAACTTTTCAGCAAAAGCTTGACTTGAGTGTATCTTGGCTTCCTTTCTAACAGTTTTAGCCTTAATGTTACAGTATTGTTTTCTTTTTCTAGGAATCAGATAATCTTGTATTTGGTGAACATTTTAATTTTTAATGGCCACTTGTATTTTGTGATATGCACATGTTCAAACAATCTATAAGAACCAACCATTACCACCCACATACAGGATTATACAGGAATGGAAGAGTTTTGGCTGACTTATTGTATATAATTGTTCAGCCAAAGCAGATGGCAGACTCTACCACTTACAATGATTTAGGGGTTTGAAACAGTATTTTTAAATACAAATAATCTCAAAATTGGTAATATATAAAATATAATACTGTGTTAACTAACCAAAACAGTTAAATTTGTTATCTTTCCTCCATTTATAAGGATACACCCATTATATAGATTCTCTACAAAATTGCAGAGATCACTTTTTTCCTTTTCAAAGTTTATTTATTTTAATTTTTAAAGTGAGAACCTTAGTGTTGGGTACACTGCTGCACAATTACTGGAAATGCTGAGAGTCTTTTTGAAAAGTGTGGAAGTCTAAAGACAATGAAAAGTACATTTCTCCAATGTCAAGTCCTTTGAGCCTCTGTCTAGTTGTACACTGAAGAGATGAAAGATTAAGTACCAGCACATGACACAAGAGAACAGGCTGCCAATTTGAGGCCTTCCCACTGACCACAGTGTGCCTGGCAGACGCTTGGAGATTAAATCTGGCCTTTGTCCATGGGTGGGCCCTGAGAGGAGGATTTTGCTTAAATGACCAGAGAATAGACAACATTTTTTCTTCATAATAAGTAATACCATATAAATTTCTTTATAAATCTCTGAATAAAATTTAAAAAATATAACCCGTACAGATTCAACTCTTACTGACAAGCCCCACAGCCTTCTATAGAAAGCTCAACAGAAAATGTCTCAGCTGACTGTGAATTGGTCTTCTCTGAAAGCCAGCCAGCCCTTCACTGATAGCCTTGGATGAGGAAGGCCAGATACAATTCTTTGAAGATGTTTAGCTGAATTCAGAACCAAAAATCCTACCTCCAGTTGGCTCCTCTGTGAGAATGGATGGCCAGCCTTATTTCACAGGCTGGGCAGATGAGGTTTCAGATGAGCGTAAATGCTCTGTTCCCCAGTGATGGAAAAGCTGGATTGTGACTTTGATTCAGAGCTGAGATTTTACAGATAAAGATAGGGTCATAGAGGGAAACAAAGATTTCAGCAAATTGGTTTTTTGTTCTCTACAGTGGGAGTAATTTAACAAGCAGATAGTCTCTCACTCCAACTTCTCTTCCCTGTTCTCTATTTGTAATATCGCTGTAAAAATTCTCTCTATAAAAATTTCGATCTTTTTTCTTTGCAGTCTGTTTATTATCATCTTTACGAATTCTTTGACTTCACCACCTTCTTGGCACCACAATGCTATCCATTGAGATATTATTATAGATTCAGTTTTGCAATTTCATCCTCTTATCTCTATTTCTTCTGCCATTTCTTAGTTTTAGTTCTTATTGTATCTTATCCTTGAAAACATTTGAAGCTTACAAAGTATATCAGTTCCTTATTTTCTCAACTTTTTATTATCTAAGTGCCCTCAACTATCACTTTTTTAAAAAAAGGATTTGAAATACATAAGAGAACAATACACTGTAATAAATTGACCACTTATAAAATTAAGTTCAACCTGAAATTCCTCCCCACTTAACGGAGACGATCTTTTATAATTCACCATGCTTTAGTTTGGGCAGGGTCAGTTTATCAATGATTTTTGGATGTTTTAAACCACATGAGATAAATAGAGTGTAAGGTAAAATTCTTAATCTTGAGAAGTTGTAGAATTTCCTGATGGTTAGGGAAATTAATGGTGGAGAACCTGAATCATATGAAAAGTAGTTGATTAATTAGCACCTGACAGAGTTTGTTAATTTGGTAAGGATGATGATAAGACATATATGTTGAAAAGATAACTTTGCATATCAGAGGCCACTGGGAAAATTCATAATGTTCTCAAATACTACAAAAAATGACCATTTTTTCATAAAAGATGTCATACATGATGGCATCATATACTTCTCTCAAAAAATTTGCAATGAAGAAAATTAACACTTGAGTTATTTTAATTCTAACAATTTGTTCATGCCTATTATTAGGTTAAAAATTTTAAGAAATAAAGTGGTAAGTGATGTACTTGCTTAATTTTTAACTTATTTTAGGAAAACAACTTTTTCACATTTTAAAAAAATATTTATTTGTATTTATTTTATGCTGAATTTATTCCTGGGCACAAAGCATTTTTTTAAATTAAATAACACCAATTCTTTTAAAACTCTTTCAAAAAGTTGAAGAGGAGAAACTACTTCTAAATTCATCCTGTGGGGTTAGCACTATCCTGATATCAGAGCCAAAGACGCTAAGAGAAAATAAAATGACAGGTCTTTGAAACTACAGAAATGGAAAACTACAATAGAATACAATAGAAGAGAAAAGTACAATTTCTATTGTAGAAAACTACAATATCTTTGATGAATATTGATACAAAAATCCTCAATAAAATAGTAACAAACCAAATTCAGCAGCTTATTAAAAGGATTATACATCATTTTTAGGTGAGATTTATTCCTGGAATGCAAGGATGTTTCAATATATGAAAATGAATCAATGTAATAAACCACATTAACAAAATGAAGGAAAAAATAAAAAGATCATCTCGATGGATGCAGAAAAAGCGTTTGACAAAACTAAATACGCTTTCATGTTAAAACACTAAAAATCCTTCAGGGTTAAAGGAAGCTACTTTAACATAATAAAAGCCATATATAGAAATTCACACAAAACATCACATTCAAGGGTGAAAGACTGAAAGCTTTTCCTCTAAGATCAGGAACATGGCAAGAAGGCCCACATTCACCACTTCTATTCAACATGGTATTAGAAGTTCCAGACAAAGCAATTAGGCAAGAAAAAGAAAGAAATAGCATCCAAATTGGAAAGGAAGAAGTAATATTATATTTGTTTACAAATATTATCTTATATGTTGAAACGCCTAAAAATTCCACAAAAAAATTGTTAGAACTAATAAATTCTGCAGAGTAGTGGGATACAAAATCAACATGCAAAAATTAGTTGTTCTTCTATACATTAATAATAAGTAATCTGAAAAAGAAATCTACAAACTTTACATTTTTATTTACAATATCATCAAAAAGAGTAAAATACTTAAGAATCAACTTATTCAAAAAGATAAAAGTTTCAATGATGATTTTGCAAAAATAGAAACATCTGTCCTAAGATGCCTATGGACTCTCAAGGCACTCTGAATAGGCAAAACAATATAGAAAAAGAAGAAGAAAGTTAGAGAACTCATACTTTCTGATTTCAAAACTTACTACAAAGTAATCAAGACAGTGTAGTACTGGCATAAATACACACAATATATTAATGAAATAGTATAGAGAGCCCAGAAATAAACCTTTGCATATACGGTCAAATGATTTTTGAAAAGGGTGCAAAGACCATTCATTGGAGAAAGGATAAGTTTTTCAACAAATGGTGCTGGGAAAACTGGATACCCACATGCAAAAGAATGAGGTTGGATGCTTACCTTACACCATATACAAAAATTAAGTCAAAATAGATCAAAGATTTGAATGTTAGAGTTGAAGCTATAAAATCCTTAGAAGGAAACACAGGGTAAAATCTGTGTGTCATTGTGTCCAAATGCCATTGCCAACAGTGATTTCTTTAATACCAAAGACATAAGCAACAAAAATATAACAAATTGGACTTCATCAAAATGCAAAAGTTTTCTGTATCACAAGATACTATCAACAGAGTAAAAAGGCCACCCACAGAATGGTTGAGAATATTTGCAAATCACATATCTGATAAGGGATTAATATCTAGAATATATAAAGAACTCCCACAACTCAACAATAAAAAAACAACCCAATTTTAAAATGCACAAAGGACTTGAATAGACATTTCTCCAAAGAAGATAAAAAATGGCCAGTACACACATGAAAAGATGCTCAACGTCACTAAGTATCAGGAAAATGCAAAATAAAACCACAATGAGATACATCTTCACACCCCTTAGGATAGTTACTATCACAAAATCAGAAAATAACATGTTGGCAAGAATGTTGAGAAATTGGAACCCTTGTACTCTGATGGTGAGAATATAAAACTGTGGAAAACAGTATGGTAGTTCCTTCAAAAATTAAAAATAGATTTACCATATCATCTAGCAATTCCACTTATGGGTTCTGAAATAATAGAAAATATATTTATTGATCTCTTCCTCCGGTTCCTGGCACAGAACTCCTAAAACCCTTGTCATTTTCAAAATGATAAGAACACTAGTAGCATCTCTTGTTCTAATATTTGTCTTTGACTCCATCCCTGACACAGAGCTCCTAAAACCCTTGTAATTTCCTAAGTGATAAGAACACTAGGAGAATCTTTTGTTCTGTTGAGGCAACTCTGGTTGGGCTCCTGGATGGCTCCTGGATGGGGGTTGGTCACCAGACAGACCAAGCCCTGATTAGAAGCTTGGAATATTTAACTCTACTCCTTATCCTCCAGAGAGGGGAGAGGGGCTGGACACTGAGTTAATAATTGATCATGCCTACATGTGGGATCCTCCATAAAAATCCCAATAGAAGGAGGTTCAGGGAGCTTCCAGGTTGCCAATGACAAGGAGTGCCTGGAGAGTGGTGCACCTGGAGATGGCATAAAAGCTCTGTGCCCTTTCTCACATACCTTTCCCTATGAGCCACTTCCATCAGGCTGTTCTTGAGTTATATCCTTTTATAATAAACTATTGACCTAGTAAATGTTTCTCTGAGTACTGTGAGCCACTCTAGAAAATTAATCAAACCCAAGGAGGAGGTTGTGGGAATCTCTGGTTTATAGCCAGTCAGTCAGAAGTACAGGTAACAGCCTGGGCTTATAACTGGCATCTGAAGTTGAGGTGAGGTTGGGTGGGTGTGCAGTCTTATAGGATTGAGCCCTCAACCTGTGGAATCTGATGTATCTCTGGGTTGACAGGATCAAATTGAGTTGAATTATCTGACGACCAGCTGACATCCCAAGAATTGCTTGTTGGAGGTCTGGGGAACCCTCCCACATGGGAGAAAATGAATCTCAGAACACTATTTATAGGTATACACTCAAAAGAACTGAATGCAGAGGCATAAAGACATATATGTACACCCGTGTTGTTAACAGTGTTATTCAAAATAGCCAGAAGCTGGAAGCAAGCCAAGTGTCCATCAACGGATGAATTGACAAAAAAAATGTGCTGGATACACACAGTGGAATACCATTCACCCTTAAAAAGGAAGGATTTATGACACATGCTATGACATGGATGAACCTTAAGGACTTTATGCTAAGTGAAATAAAGCCAGCCACAAACGGAAAATTACTGTATGATTCCACTCATATAAGGTACTTAGAGTAGTCAAATTCATAGGAATAGAAAGGAGAATGGTGGTTCCCAGGGGCAAGAGGGAGAGACAACAGACAGTTGTTGCTTAATGGGCACAAAGTTTCAGTGCAAGGTGAAAATAGGTCTGTGGATGGTTGGAGGTTATAACTACACAATAATGTGAATGTACTGAATGTCACGGAACTGTACACTTAAAAATGGTTAAAATGGTGAATTTTATGTTATGCATATTTCATGACCATTTAAAAAAATTAATTATTTTCAACAAATAAACAAACACTAGCTACATGCAATAGCATGGATAAATATCAAAACCATAATGTGGCATAAAAGAAATTATATTCAAAAGGGTATATATTTTATAATTCCATTTATATAAAATCCAAAAAAGAAACAAAACCGAGATCTGGCTTCCAGTAATGGTGGAGTAGCATGTTGAACTAACACTCTCACAGATAACAATGATAAAATCTGCATAAAATATTATATATATTTATAGAGAATCATGTATCTATATGTAATACAGATATAATAAATGTGTATATGTGTGTATGTATAAATCTCTTCCAAAGCAAGCAGAACTGAGAGGGAGTCTTCCCTTAAATGATGGGAATTGCACCAGGAGATATTTGCAAGCTTGAGTCTTTTACCTCAAAGCATTCCAAAATCTGTACATGGCCCAGGCAGGGGAGAAACTACAGTCTTACTTGTAATGTTAGAGGATGTATTTTGGGGCTGGCAGAGTAGCTGGAAAGTTAGGGGAGAAATTCATGAAGAGAGGGACCCACAAAGAGGAAAATCTCAAAATAAGTATGAATGTCTCCCCCCTACACACACCAAATTGGCAGATCTTTGAACAACACACATGCAGGGTAGGTCCCAGAGGGCCTAGTGTAAAAACAGTTGGAAGATGAAAGAACTGAATGAGGATTTCAGCTATGCTCACTGTAAAAGAGATAGGATTGGAGTTTCAGTCCAGCCAAGTTAACTCCCTGCTAGAAAAACAACAACCCTCTTCAAAGGGATATAATAGAATCCAGAGGCTCTTTAACTATCATCCATGGTTTCCAGTACACAATTTAAAAAATCCTGAGATTTGAAGAAATAGGAAAGTGTGATCCATATATGAGCAAAAGCAGGCAGTAGAAGCTATCCCCAAGGTGTTGCAATTAGCAAACCAGCATAAGAAAGTAGCTATTATAAAGATGATCATGGTGGTAAACAAAAATATTCTCATAATGAATGAACAGATGTGGAAACTCAGCAGAGAAATGGAAATTACAAAAGAGAACCAAATAGGAAGATGAAATAAAAAAAATACCTTTGAGTTTAACATTAGATTAGAAACAGTAGAATAAACATGAAGATAGGGCAATAGAAATTATCCAGTCTGAAGAAAAGAATGTAAAAATTTTGAAGAAAAATGAAGAGAGCCTTACAACCTGTGAGATGATTGAGTCCCCAGCAGAGAGGGGAGAGACAGAAAAATTAAATGTGACAGAAAGGCAAATCAATAAGTAATAGCATAATTTCCAAAATTTGGTGGAAAGTCTTAAATTTTAGATCCAAGAAAGTCAGGAAACACACAAAATAAAATACAAATTAAAACCATACCTAGGCACGTGATAGTCAAGCTGCTAATATCCAAAGATAAAAGAGAAATCTTGAAAGCAGTCAGGGAAATAGATATATACAGGGGAAGACATTACATACAAGGAGGAATAATGTGAATGATGAATGATACATTATCAAAAACAAAAGAAACAAATCAATAACAAAATGACATCTTTCAAGTGCAGAAAGAAAACTCAAAAGTCAACACAGGATTCTATATTTAGCAGAACTCACTTTCGTAAAGGAAGCAGAAGCCACAATAAGATACCACACGCCTATTAGTGGCTAAAATAAAAAATAAAATTGCAAATACCAAGTGCTGGTGAGGACTAGGAGCAACTAGAACTGGGAATGCAACATGATAGTTGCATTCAGAAAACAGTTGAGCAGGTTCTTATAAAGTTAAACATACACTTATTATATGACTCAGATATGTCACTCCTAGAGATTTACTGACGCAAATTGAAAACTCATGTTTAAACAAAAACCTTTGTGTGAATCTTTATAGCCATTTTATTCATAATTGCCAAAAGCTGGAAATAAACTAAATGTCCTTCATCAGGTGAATGGAGAAAGAAACTGTGGTGCATTGGTACATTAGAATAGTACTTGGCAATAAAAAGGATAAACTCTTGATTTACACAACAAGATGGATGAATCTTGGATGCATTTCTCTAAGTGAAGGAAGCCAGATTCAAAAGGCTATATGGTATATAATTCCATTTATATGACTTTCTAGAAAAGGCAGAATTACAGGGATGGAAAGTGATCAGTGGTTGCCAAGGGATGGAGTGGGGGAAGCGGTTGACTACAAAGAGACAGTATGAGAGAATTTTAGGGGTGAAAAAACAGCTCTGTATGGTACTGTGGAGATGGATACATGACCATAAAGTTGTCAAAAC
This sequence comes from Diceros bicornis minor, assembly GCF_020826845.1. NCBI lineage: Eukaryota > Metazoa > Chordata > Mammalia > Perissodactyla > Rhinocerotidae > Diceros > Diceros bicornis. The sequence continues at coordinate 66,901,278 of NC_080753.1, read as the reverse complement.
CCATAGAACTGTACACTGCAAAGAGTCAATTTTACTCTGCAAATTTTAAAAATCAATCGGGATGCTGGGGAACTCAGATGGAGTGCAGTGACAAATGAATCTCACTGTATTACAAGCATGTGACATAACCACACAGAAGGGGTGGGGATGAAAGGTCCTGACCTAAGTAACTTTGGAAGACAGTGTTTTGATGAGATACTGTAAAACTAAAGTACTGGACACAAACACTGTACACTAGGTGATAAATGTGTTTTTCATAAGGGTATGGATTAGCAATTCTGAAACTAGTTGACACATTAGTAAATATATTGTAGATAACTGGAGTTAAGTTTCTCACTGTTGGTAAAAGAAGTTACGTGTAAACAAAAGGAGAATGCTAGAATAAACTCTGTGGTGCTGGATTGGAGTTGGAAGTATCAGTATGAATCCATGTCTCTTTTAATATATCTATCCAGATAGATAGTTAGATTGATAGACAGATTGATAGATCAATAGATAGATGTGTATACCTGAGTTTCTATTCATACATACATTTCCAAGCTCTGCTGAGTGGGTCTAGAAGCAGTGACACTCTAGTATCGATGAGCACACCTAGTTCCCAGATCTGGGTTTATATCATTCTCCAATTAAAAGAAGCAGGTTTTCTTGGAGAAGTGGCTAATTCTAGGACTGAAGATGGAAAATACAAGATGAACCTGGAACATCCTGTAGTGCCAGAAAGTAGGAAAGTGCTTTAACAAAATACAGAAAATGATGAGATGTGTCAAAAGGAATCAATCCGAAAGACTTCCCAATGGCTCAAGCTGGAAAATTGTGAGCAACAAAATAAATAATGGTGGCATTGGATTATTACCCAGAGAACAAAATAAATATCCATGAGTCTATACTGATATAAAATAGATTAAATAAGAAAGGAAGAAAGAAAGAGAAAAAAAAAGAATGAGAGAAAGAGAGAAAGAGAGGAAGAAGGCAGGGAGAGGGAGGAGGGGAATCTTCCTCACAGAATTCCAAATAATAAACGTGGCTGGATAGCATGAAATAGAAAATCGCCACTAAAACACCACAGTAATACTTACTGTGAGCAAGGGCCGGCCTGGTGGCTTAGCGGTTAAGTGCGTGCGCTCCGCTACTGGTGGCCCGGGTTTGGATCCCGGGTGCCCACCGACGCACCGCTTCTCTGGCCATGCTGAAACCTCGTCCCACATACAGCAACTAGAAGGATGTGCAACTATGACATACAACTATCTACTGGGGCTTTGGGGCAAAAAATAAAGGAGGAGGATTGGCAATAGATGTTAGCTCAGAGCCGGTCTTCCTCAGCAGAAAGAGGAGGATTAGCATGAATGTTAGCTCAGGGCTGATCTCCCTCACACACACACACAAAAATTACTGTGAGCAAGACTGATTGATGAATGCAAAAACTGTGGGTGAAACTTAAAGAAGAAACAGTACATTTGCAGAGCCTCAAAGCATCTCCCTCCAAATACTTAAATTTTTTCTCTTAATTTCTTTAAAAGACCTATGACTATTTAAAGCAAAAATTATAACACTGTATTGTGGGATTTATAACATGGGTAGATGTAAAACTTATGACAACAATAGCATAAGGGACAGACATAGGTAAATGGAACTGTTCTGTAGCAAGGCTCCCATATTTTACATTGATTAAACTGGTGCACTATGAAGTCTAGGTAGGCTGTGATATGTTAAAGATGCATATTGTAATCTGGACCAACCACTATAAAATACAAAGGTGTGTCACTTAAATGCTAATAAAGGAATTAAGCAGCAAAATAAAGGGTTTGTACAAGAATGTTCACAGGAGATGACCTGCACGTCCCCAGGAGAAAGACGAGCGCACTGTAGGGCAACCACAGAGCAGAACACCCTCCGCCGTGCCGAGGAGCAAACGCTGACACACACATGCTGGGTGAGTCTCATCAACCTTGTGCCGAGGGAGGCAAGCTGGACAGAAAACAATACACGTGGGATGATTTCAGCCAAGATGAACCTATGGTGAAAAATCCAGAACAGTGGTTGCCTCGGGGGAAAGAAAAAATTGCCTGGGAAGGAACAGGAAAGAGTTTTCTGGGGGTGATGGAACTATTCTATTCTTAAAGGGGTGAAGGTTATATGGGCATGTTTATTTGCCAAAACTGTACAGTTGAGAGTTGTGTCTTTCTGTGTGCATACATCTTACCCCCCCCCCGACACAAAGAACTAAAAGATTAATAAAGTGAGGTGGGAATGGGATGGAGTGTGGATGAAACAAAATTGGCAGACAATTAGTAGTTGTTGAAGCTGCGTGACGGGCCTACTATGCTATTTTGTTTATTTTGTATATTGTTTAAGTTGTTCTGTAATAAAACACTCGTATAAGAAGACAAACTCGATATACAGTGTTTGCTGGTAAGATATCGGTTACCTTTTGGGAGGAAGGAGGGAGAAAGGGATTGTCAGCGCCTGAGTGAAGCTGGTGCTAGTTCTTGGTCACACAAGTGTGTTCACTTTGTAATAATTCTTTGAGGTTTACATGGATGACTTCTGCGTATATTTCTGTACTCATGTTATACATCAATAAACACTTTAAATCCTGCATATTTGCACAAAGATCTTAACTCAATATCTCAGAATAACAGCAGTGTTTTGTTTTAAAGTGGAACATGTTCACTCATGGCATCATCAGATGGATTTTAATACTTCCAAGTATCTATTAATGCCCTCACCCTTGCGTGGCCCCCTGGATCTTTCCATTTTTGGCTCAATTTGGCAAGTGTCATGGCTTTGAGTTTTTATGATGGGTATGGGCCCTTCAGGTGGGCGAGGTCCAAGGGAAGGATCTCTGCAGCGACCTTGACCACGGGAGCCAGAGGGAGGATCATGTCAACCTGGAGGGATGGAGGGGATGGTAGGACAGGTGGCCTTGAAAAGGCAAATTCCAGAATCCCAGGCACCCAGTATTTCCATTTTAGATATTGAATTTACACTTCAAATACTGGCCAGGAAGTTTCCACGAGGGCTGCAAGCATCCTTAGCAATAGCCAGGCTGCTGAGCCCCACCCCTACCTGAGTGCCGGCCTCAAGGGATGCAGCCCAACCACACTGCGCATACTCTGGGGGGTGGGCAGGTCATAAAGAGTGGGCAAGGTATAGAGAAGAGGCGGGGTAGAGGGTGGGGTGGAGAAGCAGAGGGATGGGGACCAGGGGCGGAGGGACAAAGTGGGAGTTGGGGCCCCTAGCTGTGTATGCTGGGAGCTTTTCTCTCTTAACCGCTCCCAGCTGGGAGCTTGCAGGACTTCAGGACTACAAATCCCAGGAGGCTGTGAGCATGGGGCGGTGCCTAACCCCGGGGGGCGGAGCAGGGCGGTGTGCGCTTGGCCGAGGGCCAAACCGCCCTTGACTCAGGACTCCGGTCCTGCACCCGCTGCACGTGGGCTGAGTCCCGGAGGGATGCGACGGGAGGAGTGGGACCAGGGAGTTAGGAGGATGTGGCGGCTGCATGGGCAGCCGAGGGCCTGCAGCGTGCAACTGGTTTTGTCCAAAATTGAAGTCGGACTCGTGCCTCTTCCACACCGCCTCCCTCCATTGCTTGATTCCTCCTCCCACCTGTCTGCCTGTGGGTCTTTCCACAGCCTCCGACCTAGTCCAGGGCCAGGTGCTTCTCTAAACTGCCTATGGGAACTGGTTTGACATCCCAGAAACTTTCCACTTTGCCTGCTGCCCTCTGCCTTCTCCAGCCAAAGTGCCATCCTTTCATCAGCTTTTGAGAGAGATTCGCTCTTGTGGCCGCTCTTGCAAGTACAACTTAAGAGCTTTGCAGGGTGTTAACATTGGCTGTTGCTTGCCTTTTTTGCAGATATGGAAGTTGAGGCATCTGTGAGGTTAATCATTGGTTTCCCCAGGATCCGCTAAGAGCAGAGGAGAACAACCCAATTCCCAGGCAAGTATCTAGTAGGCCGTTTTCACCAACGCATTCCAGTGCAGTGGCCTCCAAAACAGCAACCTTAAGATGAGAATAGCTTAAGCATTTTGCCCTTTAGATTGATCACCTAATCTCAACTCAGGCCTGAGTGGCCAGTCTCTCAGGGACACGGGTGGTGACTCTGATCACTCAGGAAGAGACCAGTCGTCCAGCTTTGGGAGAGGGAAGTTCAAGGTAGACAGCACTTGGGCAGCATTTGAAACCCGTCAGCTTTAACATCTCTGCTTTGAATTCTGACAAGGTTCCCAGATAAACATGCCTAGGGATAGTCAGAGGTACGATATTCTTTAAAAATTGATTAGAGTGGTGAAAGGAATAGAGCATAAAATATCCTGCTTATTTGCAAAAGATAAAATGCAAGCAAGACCTTCCTGTTAATTTTTTTCTGCTCATTCTCTTGGCTGTACTGTACGCTTGAATGCAGAAACAAAAAATTTGAATTGCCAAATTCTCTTTTCCTGAGATTGGTAAATTAACTTAAAAGTCTTATTGAAACCTGTGGAGGAATGGTTAGCAGCTTTCATGATTTATGTCGTCCCTAAAAATCTGGGCGTTGATCTACAGGAAAAAAAGTCCCTGTTTATATTACACATCCCAATAGGTTACATTTCCGATTTCTGAATGTGGGATATTATCAAAGCAACTGAAAAACCTGGTCATGGAAACTGGACCCTGTCACTTTGTCAAGAATTTGCCTCTGTATGAATTAATGACACATGAACTCTTTAACATTTTTGTAAAGAAAGGATGAGAAAGTGTGTAGTGTCTCTGAATGTGGCAAGACAGGGAAGTCTCATTAGACCACATCCTCGGGTTCTTCTCTCGTGTTCAATAGGCCCAGGTGATAATCCGTGTAGTCAGGTGCAGCGCCCCCCCCCAGCCCCCAGTGTTCCATCCTACTCTGGCCTGTGCCCTCTTCAGGGGGTTCTGATGACACTCGTCCACAAGTGTTGGAAGGAAACATTGTAACATGAGGATATTCATCATCTTAAAACAAGGATTAATGGAGAGGAAAGTCTCGGAGGGTGTGTGCTCCAATGCACTGCTGTTGAGGTGTGGCCGCAGTGACAACTGTGCTCCCAGCAGTCCCCACAATGGCTGTCTCAAACGTTTGATCTCCTGGCGCAACCACAGCAGCTGTTGACAGAGCTGGGCACTCGTCGTGGTTCAGTGTCTTCCGTCAGATTTTGTAGCTCTGACCCTCCTCTGCTTGCCCCATTCCCACTCCTATCTGCTGCATTCATTGCTTTGTAGTTGTTTCCTAGGAGCCACTGTGTGTAACTCTATTTCACAGTATCTTTAGGGACCCACTCTCACTACACAAGTCACTGTACAACAGCCACTTATCCTGGTGTAGCCTATGTTCATCCTCTCCAGTGGAGCTGTGATGAACCCTGCTTACTTGGAGCTCCTCTCACTCTCATGCTGCTGGGGCTGCTTACGAAGCTGGGCATCTCATCTTTGGTCATCAACATTATTCTTTTCATTGATTTTCTGAAGTCGGAGACGACTTTGTTAATAATGTGACACTGACTGTCACAGACACTTTTATGTATCTTCCCCAACAGCTCTGTGAAGTAGGCCTGTGATCCCCATTTTACAGGGGGGAACACTGAGGCTCAGAGAGGTCGAGTAGCTTCCTTCACTTCACACAGTTTCTTGGTACATTTTGAGTCTCCACTTGGAACTTCGCCTCTCAGGTGTGTGCACTTAGCTGGCGTTCCAATTTGTGCCTCTCTGCCAGCCTCCCCAAAGACACACGCCCCAACCTGAGTCCATTGTCTGCTTGATGACAGTCACCTTGCACAAACAGGCCCCATGCAGGGAGTGGACTAGTCAGGCGTGGTCCTCCAGCTTACCCAGGGCAGGTTTTAGGTTTATTGCGAGAGCTGGAGCAGTGGAAGATACTGACCGTCACTCTCCTGGAAGGTTTGTTATGGAGAAATACTCCACTGACTTTTTGCAGGTGTCATGTCTTTTTTGTCTTCATTGCTCCTCTGGGCTTTCTCCTACAGTCCGTGCTGTGCAGTAACATACAGTACAGAGACTGGTGAACATAATAGTATTGCCCTGCACCAAACGGTCACATCACTCATTTTTCTAATTATGAAAGAATTACATACTATAAAAAAAGTCAAGTTACCCAGATCTATTTAGAGTAAAGTGAAACCTACCCCATCCATCCCTTTCCCTGCAAACTCACTCCCCTACTCAGAAGGAACTATAGTTAAGAGGTTGCAGCTTATTGTTCTGGACATTTCCTATGAATATATAAATACACATAAAGTTTTTTTTAACATAAATGACATAACTACATCATTTTGCAATTTGCTGTTTCCCAAACCATATATCATAGATGTCTCTCCTTATCAGTGCTTGCCACCCTAACTTAGCTTTTTAGAAGTTTTAGAGGTACTCCAAAGAACAGGAATACCATGTTCTGTTTATTTCTTCTTTGATAGAGATGGGATTATGTCCAGTTTCACTATTATACATAATGCTGCAGTAAGATCCTTGTATGGAGTTTATTACATTGCTATTCAACTGCTCAATTTTCCTTGTTTCCTCTTGGTCAGAGACTATGATATATTTTTAACAATTTTATGGGTATTATTATTATTGTTATTATTATTATTTTTTTCTGTGTGTGAGGAAGATCAACCCTGAGGTAACATCCATGCCAATCCTCCTCTTTTTGCCTAGGCAGACCGGCTCTGAGTTAACATCTGTTGCCAATCCTTCCCCTTTTCTTCCCCCAAAGCCCCAGTAAATAGTTGTACGTCATAGGTGCACATCCTTCTAGTTGCTGTATGTGGGATGTGGCCTCAACATGGCCAGAGAAGCGGCGTGTTAGTGCATGTCGGATCTGAACCCGGGCCACGAGTAGCAGAGCACTTAACCACTAAGCGACAGGGCCAGCCCTATGGAAATTATTTTATAGGGAATTTAATTTTATCACTGAATAAAGACATTTATGAGGAAACTGGACTTTAAGGTCATCCCTCTCAGTATTCTGGAGAAAAATCATGAAACTTCGAAGGTATGAGGCTTGCTCCATCACATTCTAATGAGTCATGTTAACAATTTAAAGTTGAATGTTTGAATAGCCTCTACTCTCTCTGTTCAGAAGAAGAATGACTTTTTCTTGTCTTGAAAACTTCTGACTCCAGGGGCTCTCAGTTGGGCTTCAGAGAGGGTAAGATATTGGTGTTGTATCTGTTTCTCTTCAGCTGTAGGCTACATCTTCTAAAGATCATAGACTTGAACATGGTCCAATAGATGCATATGATTTGGGTCAAAAATTCAAAGTAATGAACCCAAGATAGGGATCTATAACTTTGGTTCTTAATAAAGAATTTCCTTTGATATCCTCAAGTCTCTGTGATTACTAGTAAAAACTCACCTGTGGGTGAAGAGATGTGGTTCTGCTGGCAATGTCTGGTTTGAACATCCATAGTTAAGTCTGCCACATCCATAGGTAGATTAGACTTGACCTCTTGACGACCTCTTCCCTTGGTCTTTGACCTGGGAAAAATAAGAATTTAAAAAAAGCTGCTGTTATTAGCACTCAATGCTAGAAATGCCCATTAAAGAGTGAGTTTGATTTGGTAAACCAAAGGGAGTATAAGCAGAACAAAGTCAGTAATATCTATAAAATTTCAAAAAATTCTAATTTTTTAAAACATAACTCTATTTTTGCCACAGTGCAAACTGTGTATATATGAATGAAATATCCCTCTGTCCATTTCTTAAGTTGTTTCCATTGACTTGAGGGATTTATCCTCTAATCTGGATTCTAAGTGTGAAAGAACATCTTGGTCCTTCAAAGAAAAGAAACCATTGAAATTTGATTTTCTTTTAGCTCGCCATCCTACAGGTTTGAGGAATAAATTATCATGTAATGGTACAATGATTCTGAAATCTAATTGTTAATTAGAGTGGTGTAAGGGATGATTGAATGGTGGTTCATCCCCTTGGTCAAGGGTATTGTACAAATGGACGTGTAAACATGATTCAGGAAGCTGCTTCAGCCCCGTGACGTCCCTGAGAAGCACAGTGCAGGAGGATCTAGGCACACAGCCATCTGCCTCGATCTCCTGGGTTACATGTAGATCCAGGGGTCTTGAGAGTGGCGTCAGAGCAGATAACTTTTATCTATTTCTCCCCTTCCTTCTCTCCAGCTTATCTCAAACAGTCCTATCATATTTTAAAGACCAATTATAGATATTTACATGAGCTGCTTGTTCATTATTACAGAGTAATAATCAGGCATACCATTAAATATCATTTAATCTACCTAATTAAATTTGTTGTACCTTTAGATTGATTAGAACACTAAAGTTAGTTCAGAGTTTGATATTCACCAAATGTGTTAATCTGCTTACAACTGCCATGTGCCTCATTCCTCTTAGAAGTATATCTTTGGCCCGTCACAAGATTTTAATGAATCAAATCATCATAAATTAAGATAATGTACTGTCTTTTGGATGATAGGGAGGCATATGGGTCCATTTTGGAAATATGCCTATCTGTCTTTGCTCCCATGGGAAGTTTCTGGTCACTGGGTCTCCACGTGGCTTACATAAACCCTAGGTCTATAAAGCTTGGTGCCTCTCCTTCTAATTGAGATAGAAATAAAAGAGGTCAGAGAGACTTATTAAAATTTTGGTTGCATGAAGTCTTCTATGAAGACCATGCATGCATATTGTTCTGGATAGCTCTCTGTTCCTAAGACTACTAGTTACTTTAAGGGCTTGTCAGGAACTGTGAATGGCCTGATATTTTACCTTACCTGCAAACTAATAAGTTAGCCTACCATGGTCTTACAGATGCTGGCAAAAGACACGAGACCCATGGGTCAGAGACACAGGACTTAATGACAGAGCAATGGCAGTGGCCAGAGTATCAACATTTGCATTGGTTCACTAAATCCCACTTCCCAAAGGGTGATACACAGTGGGCCAGGAGACATGCAGAGGGTTGCAAGATCTCAGAGCTTAAGGAACTCATATCTTTGATAACAGGCAGGAAGTCTGCTGACCTTTGGCCTGGGGAGGGGTGTTATTTTTATTATACTGGGCAGTAAGCAAGCATGACCTTTGCTCCAGAGGAGGCCATTATTTCTATCTTCCAAGGTTGACAGCTCTACACATGTTCTTGAAAAGATAACCTGGTTTTACTGGCTTTCAAAGATAAGCTTGAATGAGACTTCATCATCATTCCGTTCTTCTGTTACCTTTATTGAGATTGTGCAAATATGCTCTTTTCTCTGTAAAGTTCACTAACTTTATTCATACATAATGGATGCTTATGGTTTTATTTATTAAGTTAAAATTTTCTTATTAGAGCAAATGAGGAAACTATTATGGGTTGGATCTGAAGGTATGCTTTTCCAGGAAAAACGTGAAAGAAGATCGGTGTTCACAGAACTTTGCCACAAGGAGTTGATAACAACTCAAATGATTTTAATTTGAATACTGTTTTGTACAACTTTCTTCCATCTTACTTCATCCTCTCTGCTTCCTGTAACTCTCATATGGGAATGGGGCAGTTTCAGGGATTCACTGAACTCATTTACAATATTAAAATGTTTTTTTCTGTTGTTTTTTTTTTTATTGAGGTAAAGTTAACATACAACATTAAATTAGTTTCAGCAGTACAACAAAATGATTCAATGTTTGTATAAATGTTGAAATGATCACCACAATAAGTCCAGTTAACATCTGTCCCCATACATAGTTACAAATTTTTTTCTCTTGTGATGAGGACACGGTGTATTTCAAGGTGCAGAAGAATCAACGATGGTGTCATACTTTTCCATATACAGCTTGATGAATTTGGACATAAGTATACACCCTTGAGACTGTCACCACCATCAAGGCCACAAACATATCCATCACCTCCCAAAGTTTTCTCTCACCTCCTTTATTACTATTATTGTGTGGTAAGAACTCTTAATATCTACACTATTAGCAAATGTGATGTATGCAATACAGTCTTGTTAGCTGTAAGCACTATGCCATATCCTTGATCTCCAGAACTTATTTATCTTGATTACTGAAACTCTGTATCCTTTGATCATCAGCTCCTCATTTCTCCATCCCCTCAACCCCTGGCAACCACCATTCTAACCTCTGCTTGTATGAGTTTGACTATTTAAGATTCCACATATAAGTGAGTATTTGCCTTTCTCTGTCTGCCTTATTTCGCTTAGCATAATGTCTTCTAGGTCCATCCATGTTGTCAAAAATGGCAGGATCTCCTTCTTTTTTTAAGGTTGACTAATATTCCATTTCTTTATCCATTCATCCATCGGTGACATTTAGGTTACTTCCATATCTTGGCTATCGTGAATTAGCTACAATGAACATTAGAGTGCAGGTATTTCTTTGAGACCCTGAGTTCAATCCTGTGGGCATATACCAGAAGTGGGATTGCTGGATCATATGCTAGTTTTCATTTTTGGAGTAAGCTCCATAATGTTTTCCATAATGGTTGTACTAGTTTACATTCCCACAAGGGTTCCTTTTCTCCACATCCTCACCAACATTTGCCATCTTTAGTTTTTTTGATAATGGCCATCTTAACAGGTGTGAAGTGATAGTTCATTGTGGTTTTGATTTGCATTCCCTGATGATTAGTGATGCTGAACACCTTTTCATACACCTGTTGGCCACTTGTATGTCTTCATTAGAAAAAGTCTACTCTGGTCCTTTGCCCATTTTTTAAATTGATTTGTCTTCCTCTTATTGAGCCAACACAAAAAAAGAGAACAAAATTTCCAGGCATTATGGATGTTTCCCAGTTGATGCAGATGGTTTTGTATTTACAGTGGTACCAAAAGACCATGTTTCATGCTTTTTATTCAGCTTGTTATAAGACCAGCAGTAGCTGCGGCATGGCAGATAATCAGGATCTTCTGGGTTGGGAGTTTTACAACATAAATGAGTGGTAAGGAATTTTTTATTATTCCAAGGAAATTATTGAGATCATAGTCCATGGAATCCAAGATTGATAGGGGTAGGAGGAAATTAAGATGAGGATCGGTGATCTGGCATTACTTCTGATCATGAGGCACAGGTATCTACTGTATGAGTGTTTGAATAAAAATATTAGACATCAGGAATTAGTGGTGGGTGAATATGTTTTCTGAATTATTTACTTTTGAACATAACCATTTGGATTATGTGAACATCTGGGATATGGGAGTAAGTCGTTAACAGGGGGTGGTTGATAACGTCACTATTGATTTAACTTCTATGAACACCAAGTGGTCAATGGATTAAGCAAATGAGTAGTCAGAAAACACAGAAATGGTAGGATTTGGGAACTAGTAAAGGACTGGGGACCGACTGTCCTGACAGGGAGTGCCAGGACTTATGAGGTTGAGAGTGACAAGGACAAGAAGAGAATAGAAACACACTCAAACAAGGAGGGGTTGTTAACAGGATGGAGGGGGAAATGATCTGGAGGAGCCTTGAGTTTTGACATTGAGCTTTCTGTTCTTGATGCAAATCTGCCTGATGACATCCCGGGACACAGGTCAGATCTATCCCCAGAGGATAGAGGGAGGGTGGAAGTACAAAACAGCCAGGATAATTGTCCTAAAAAGGCAGGCTTCCTTTATCATTTGACCCAATTTCATGATTGGTTTTTGTAGGGTAAGAGGAAAAGAAGGATAATAGTCACGTCTTCACAGAGGAAGCAGCGTGACTGTGGGAACCAGTCCAAACCAAAGCCTGGTTTAAACATCTCCATCCCTTTGAGGATGTCTAGTGACATATTCAAGAGACCAGTTACTAGAATTTCATCCCATCCTGGCAATGAAGGGTCTCTGGGAGGACACCTTGGACGAGCCCCACCAGGTCTGCTGGCCCGAGAGACCACAAGGACTCAAGGCCTGCAGAAGTGCAGGACAACTAGTAAATCCTTTCAATCTTGCCAAAGCGTTGGAAAAACTTACACCTAGTCACACAGGTGAATCCCTGCCAGGTGTGCTCGCAGGTGGTCTGCACTCCAGGTCCCATGCCCACTCCTGCCGGTCTTCAGATTTGGCAGAGATGATTCCAGGAGCTGATCTGGGCATTCCACAGTTCCACTGCCAACAATTTCTGGCGAATGAGGAAGGTATCAGGAAGGAGGAAAGAGCAGTGAAGAGCACAGGAGAGAGACTGGTGATAGCACTGATGGCGAACAGACTTGCTAGCGAGGCAGAGAAAGTGAGGGGCCAAGAAGGCCGTCTTGACAGCAGACGAAATGGAGCAGGCACCACAGTGAGGTCTCTTGGCAGCGTCCCTAATGTTTCCTTGCTTTGAGCTCTTGAAACTTTGAAATATACCAATATGTTTCTTTTATTAAACTCTGCTGCATGACAGAAAATATAGACAGTGGTTTCTTTCTGAGGTGAGAGGTTGAGTTTCAAGTGAGGAGAGAAAGATCTTCCTTTTTCATGCTGTTCTCTCATTTTCCTTTACTATGTATGTTATTTATTTGTACTTTCAAGTCATCAGCGAGTTATCAACGTCATGGGATGATTCAGTTTTGCTCCATACAGTCACAGTAAAACCTACTTAAAGTGGATTATTCTTTTTGTGTAATATTCCAATAGATTCCAAAATATTATTTCAAAAGCACTTCGATGTCTATGTTCTCAAATTAGATATTTACTTTTGGTCTCCATTTTTGTGTTCCTTCTTGCATACTACTTAAGAGTTGGAAATACCCAAGTAAATACCAGATTTCCCTCAGTTTTTTAGATCCATATGTGCTGGAAATTTGATTCATGAAGATGGACATGGCAGCTGGGGGATCATGCTCTTATCAAAAGAGACCATTTCGGCATCAGTAATCTGACAAGAACTCACTGCTTATTGAGATTTAATTGACTATTTGAGGGATCAAGCTTTCGCTATTGGCACTTCTCTTTCTCTTTGGAGGCGAAGTATTGCCTTCCCAGTCTTTTCATTACCAAATCACTTTCCTGGGTGGCTGTGCCATGTCAGGAAGGGCCTGGGATGCCGGGAACGAGGAGTCATCCTCAGCTTCTAGCTGTCCTAAGAAGGCTTCCCTGGCAGAGTCCAGCCTGTGTGTCTGGGTGACACTTGTAGCCATCAGACAGGAGGCGATAACTCACAAGTGCCAAGCGATTCATCTGGCCCTTGTCTTACAGGGTGTTTCCAAGGGATGAGGTTCAAAATGCCACTTGGTAACCCTTTGAAAGCCCTTGTCGTGGGGTGGGTTCTCGGTGTGAGCTCAGAGCAGTGTCTATTCACCACCAGATGGGAAGCATTTCAGTATTTTAATTGGTAAGGCTGTGTTCATACATGACCATGGATCACCAGTTCCGTGGCATTTCCCGCTGGACCACCCCACACCCTTGTCATGCCTCATCTTTCAAAGCTCCAAACAGGGTTCACACCCCATCAGGTGGTTGTAATGTAACCACAGCACAAGACTGGGGAAAAAAACACAACCACCCAGGGGTGACACACTTTAATGGCTCGGGCCCCATTGCCCCATTTGGACAAGTTGGCAACATCAACACTGAGTGTGTAAACTGGAGGACTGTCCAAGACCGTGGACCTCAGAATGACACGGCCTCAGAAGTCACCTTGGACAGCAAGGGATAGTGTGGGGTCACTCACTGGTCAGGACTATGGTCCCTTATCCTGGTAAAGTAGAGCTCACCTGGGATCCATCAGGCCAAGCCAGGGAGGAGCCTTCTAGGGAATTTCTGCCCTAAAGTGAATGGCATAAGGAAGGCAGGTGTGCTGGAAATCCTGGTTCACAGAGAGCGGTCATGTTTATGGAATGAGGCCCAGTGGTAGCCTTAAAGCTGCATCACAAATCTTTCCCATTGGATACAAAACAAGCAGGAAACAGAATTCAGAGTCCTGGACAAGGATCGCAGCAAGATTCAATTCTAGGTCAGTAGTGAACATGGAGGCACTAGAGAGGTCTCAGGAGGGAAAGTCCTGTCTGCCTTTACTCCATTTGCACATCACCTTTTCGGGCCTTGTCCTCTCCATGTGCATGTTTTGATCTTTTTACGTTGTTTTCCCCACTTAGAGCTGATGAAATTCCAGAGATTGAACTAGAAAACTACAAGTTCCTAAAATTTGGTCAAAAGAAACCTCAACAAGAGAAGCAGAAAACATTCCCTCTTCCTTCAGAATGTAGAAAGGCACCCCCTGCCTATGGCACGACCTGGTCCTGGGTAGTGCTGTTTTAAAGACACCCACATTTCAGTGGTTGTTGCTTTGCCTGTGAAAGAACCAGCAACCTTTAAATCCCAAGAGAACGGGCGGGGGGCCGTGTCCGCCCCTGGAGCAGCTGAATGATACTGAAATGAACTTGTCCTCGGAGTTAGGGGGAATTGGGAGTGACGTCACTAGCCAAAAAAGGGCCTGGCCTTTCTCCCTTCTCCAACATACAATAAGTTGATGACTCAGAAGAGTTCTTGATTCAAGGAGAAATGTGAGATTCTGTGTCTCACTCACATGCCTACAGAAAGCGACAGAACCATACCACAACTCCCAAGCTGTAAAGGGAACAGGACTTTAATGTAATATTCAAATATGTCATTTATTATTTACAACAAATAACCATTGACCCTCCCCAATGGGTGAGTAGGTGCTGAGGTAGAGATGTCAGGGAGCTAGTATGGGGTCGTCCCTTCTCTCTTGGGCTTCAGGGGACCCCAGGAATCAGCTTACAATGCTCCCCTTCCCATCAAGTGGGAGGAGCTGGCCCAGTGCATCTCAAGCATCCCAACTGTGTCCGCGCTGCTGAGGATGGGGCTGTGTTCGGCCACTGGTATGGGGTTCGGCGTTGGGGCCTGGGGGCTGAGTAGAAGAGTCGGGTTATCTTCTGTGGCCTCCCTCTGAATCATGGCCCCCCACCCTGTCCCCACTGCACTGGGTGCTTCAGACCCTGTGCTAAGTGCTGTCAGCCACCAGTACCCCATTCGTCCCTGCCACGTGAGCAATCATTTAGTATCACCTATTTCACAGAGAGGGAAACGGAGTCTCAGGAAGCTGAAGAGAGTCACTCCAATCGCAGGACTGGTCAATAGTGTAGCTGGGATCCCAATGCCAGCTATCCGACTCCCACGCTTAGCCCGAAGCCTTACTGAACCCCCAGGAGTCAGTCACCCCGGCCCAGACACTCCCTCACCCCAGACCTTGATGATGGCCGGTTCTTCTTGGCCTTGCGTATTTTGCAGGCCAACTAGGTCTAGGGCTCTGGCTGGCAGGACAGGTTGTAGCTACAGGACAGAGAGGCACCTGTGAGCCTACCAGGAACCACACCTCAGGTGTCCCCCTACTGCCTGCCCAGCAGCTGGAGTCTGGGTGTCCCAGAGGTCGCCATATAATAAGGCTGGGGGATGAGTGGGGGACCATGGAGACAGGCTCTCTGGACTGGCCAACAGGGAGAGTCCACCCCTGCCCTCACCCAACTCCTGCCCAGCCTCACCTCTCAATCTCGTTGAGCAACTCCATGTCTTGGAACCAGGCCGCAAATCGCTCCCTCGTGTTCTAGGTTGTAATTCTTGGCAGCCTCCTGGAGCAGCAGGATCTTCCTCATGACTCGGTATTCCTGGGACCAGAGGGAAGGAGAGGATGCAGACAGGGCCTGGGTGGGGGATGCTGCAGGGGCCTTGTTGGAGGTGAGGAGTGGGGCAGGGGACCAGTCCTGGAAACCATCCTTCCCTCCAGTTCCATCCAGGCTCTACCAGTTCTCAGAATGGGAATAATCAGCCCCTCCTCCAGGAAGATATCCTTGATGCCATCCTCCCCTCAACCCACCTGCCAATTGGATGGGTCTCCCACTCCTCTGTTATCAAACTCTTCCACTCAATGTAAGATACAGGGGGTGAAGCCAGGGACTGTTCTGCCCAGAAGGTCTCTGATTTCCACCTCTTCCCCCCCCCCCCGACAGGGAGTGCCACAGCTGCTCCTCAGTCCTCTTCTCAAAGTTGATCTCATTCCCCTGGAAGGTAGACAGCCAGAGTCCATCAGACAGAGCCCCCTAGCCTGACTAGCCCCTATGCCCACCCCTTCTCATGTTGCACTACTGCCAGGTCCCCAGAGGGGGCCGGGCACGCAGAGAAAAGAGGACTTGGACCTAGGCTGGGCTCTGGGCTCCAGAGTAGGAGGACATGGGGGAGAGGCTGAGGGACCTGGCAGCACAACTCTCTCTGATGACAGACTTGGAGGCTGAGGCCTCAGGCAGAGGGGACTGCTCAGCAACTTGTGTGCTGCCTGAGTTGGGGGGGCCCGACTTCTCTCTCCCTTCATGGACAACATAGGCGTTAGAGGCTGAGTCCAGTTCAGATAAAACCTCACGCAGCTGTGCCATCAGGCAGCTCTGAGCTTCCCCAGCCTGGGGAACTGGAATGGGTGTCTCTGGCAGAGCCTCTTTTCACTCATCCCTAAGATGCGCCTGATGCCCCCGCTCCCAGGGGCAGCTGCAAGGCTCTCATGAGAGGAGATGTGCCAAGTGCTGAGAACTCAGAGCTCAGTTTGGGGGCTCCCACATCCCAAGGCTCAGAATCCTGGTCCTTCCTGCCTAGTCCTCAGGTTCACCCACCTCGAGATAGTCACCCATCGCCAGGTGCGGCATCAGCAGGTCACTGAGCAGATTGCCAAGATAGGGGAAGACACCCTGTGACATCGGGGTGCAGGTGGGATGAGCCCTTGCTCTCAAGTAGACCCCATGTAGATCCTCTCCTGAAAAGTCCCCACCCTCAGCCTCCTGGCCCACCACAGGGTTCCCACGAGGAGCAGCCTAGGATCCTCAGCAGCCTCCCCTCAATTCTTCCTCCCTTCACACTCCAAGAACACCACACTCCTCCTCCTCACCTTCCAGGGCCGGCTTCTGGCAAATCACATGGTGTGCCTTCCCTGGCCCTCCCCAAAACAACCCATCCTGCACCAGCCCTTCCAGGCCCTCCTCTTGGTCACTTCTACTGGGGGATTTGGGCACTGTGGCACCAAGAGAAAGGGCCCTCCTCTCTTGATTTGAGGCCTCCAGCTGGGAGCGCAGAGCCCCTCTCCCAAAGGCACATTCACTTGCTGCTGCTGCTGCTTCTCCTGCACTCTCTAGGGGTTGAATTCTGGGGGGGCAAACATGAAGGGCCCCTCCTGTCAGGGTCGAGGACAGTGTCAGTGAGGCCATACTCCCCTCACCCCGTTTCTCTCCAGCACCACTGGCCTCCGACACTGGACATCTGACTTGAGTCAACTGATACCAATGTCATTCCATCCTCCAAGGTCTTGTGATTCCAGAACAAGCCCAGCTCCAACTCTCACTCTGGGTGTGAGCTTGGGCTCGTGGCCTGGCCTCCTTGAGCCTGTTTCCTCATCTGGAAAGTGTGAGAACTCCAGCTACCACACAGGTTCTCATGAGGACTCACTGTCACAAGACTGTCATCCTTGTTCTGGCCCTCACCCCTCCAGGTGGAGCAGGCAGAAAGCTCCCACATTCCTTTCCTCCCTCTTAACTCAGCACCACCCTGTGAGGCCTGCACAACACAATCACCATCCCTCCATTTCCCTGATGAGGAGACAAAGGCCCAAACATGGGCAGAGAGGTGCTCAGGGGCCCACAGAGGAGAGGCCGCTTGCCCCTCTCAGCCAGAGGCCCTGTTCCAACATCCTCTCCTAACCCCCAGCCCCACCACTGAAAACAGTCCTGTCCCCTGAGCTCTCAAAGCTTGGTCCTGGGACAAGTCATGGATGGAGAGGACGGGGTGTCTTGGGAGTCTGGTTGAGTGGCTCCTGCCTGCCCCAGTCATGTGGAGTGTCTGGCCCAAAGGCTGGGCCAGAGGCCATGCCAAAGCCTTCTCCTCCTCAAGGAACGCCTCAGGACACTCCCCTGCACTGAATCCTTTTTTTTTTTTTTTTTGTGAGGAGATCAGCCTTGTGCTAACATCTGCCAATCCTCCTCTTTTTTTGCTAGGAAGACTGGCCCTGAGCTAACATCCATGCCCATCTTCCTCCATTTTATATGGGACGCTGCCACATCATAGGTCGACAAGCGGTGCGTCGGTGCGCGCCTGGGACCCGAACAGGTGAACCCTCAGCCGCCGCAGCGGAGTGTGCGCACTTAACTGCTTGCGCCACGGGGCAGGCCCCTGAACTCTTTCTTTATCCACTCATGAACTGGACACCCAAGGTGCCACCTCTGATCAACAGGGAAGGGGATGACAGGACATTTTGATTCCCTGTTTACATGAGGCTCCTAACTTCCTTTCAGCAGAGTCCACTAAGAATCCATCAGTTGCCTAGACGCTTCTCATAAGCCACCGGGGGCATACGTCATTGCAAACCAGGCACTCAGGTTAGACTCCTGTGGTTCACTCAAGTGACTGCACTAGGGGTCCAGTGGGGAGTCCCAGAATGCACACACATCTGTCACCTAAGGATGAGCAGCCTGTTTGTCCACCTGGGCCATGGGAATCCTCTGCCATGCACATCCCTGGGGCAGGCAGGCTGCAGCCCCTTGGAGATGTGGTGAAGATAGAAGGAGCAGCGGGGTCCTGGCTTCCTGAGGATAGTTTTAGGCTGAGGGCTAAACCCACACCAACCACCCAACAGCATGGAAGAAGCTACATCCTGCAGGATGGACATACATGGAAGCCAGAGACCTGTTGATGGCTCCAGCTCGGCAACTCCTCCTGGAACAGCCCAGCCAACACCATTGTGTCTCATGACCAGGGCCTCCTGCCCAGAAACGGCACCCCACCTTCCCATGGGCAGAACAGATCCCTCTGCTTGTTAATCTGGATGAGATAGACGGGAATGTTTCAGAGAAAGTTCAAGGGAGAAACTATCAAAACCACAGCCTGCCCAGTCCCCCTCCTCCGCACCCTTCCTCTCTTTCCAGACCCCCAGCCTCCACTCTACCTTGATCATCAGGTCTCTGCTCAAGGACTTGTCTTGACTATTGAGTTCCTTAAGATTTTCAGGGTTGTCTCTCAGGGGAGGGGAAAGAACGAGGGATAAATTTAGGAATAATGTGAGGGGTCTAAATGCAAATCCCTTTTCTTTGTAAACCCGAGAGATTCAAACGGCCTGAAGGAGTGTTCTCGCTGGGCTCCTCTGAGCGCTAAGGTCTCATGGTACTGGGAGGGGGCTCTCCTGTTGGTCACTGGAGTCTCCACTCCCCAGCTCTACAGAGCAGCTCTGTTTTGACTGCTTTGAGTTTCAACTGGGCATAGAGTTCTGTTGCTATAAACACTTGAAAATCTCCAATGTGGCTCAACTGAGTACCTGACACTCAGGGAAGCCAAGTCCTGAAGCAGAACTGGTGCACTAAGGACCCGGGAGGCTTAGAGACCCCCTGCCGAGGCCCAGGCCCTGTCCCCGGCATTTGCTGCCTCCCAGGAGTTCCCAGCTGACTGAGGGGCCAATGGCAGACATACAGGAGATCCCCCATCCACCCTGGTCCTCCTATGGAGAGAGGCCTAACTACCGGGAAACTTCCCCCGTGTGTTCTTCAGGTGGCTTGTGGAGGTTTTCTGCAGAGCAGAGATGACAGTGCGGGGCGAGGAGAAGTTCTTCAGGATCTCGAACTCCTGGGGAAGGGAAGAGAATGAGCTGTGAGGTGGGGCACTGTAGCCCCGCTTGCTCTAGCTTCAGTCCCCTTCTATTTAATTCTCCCCTCCTGGATGAGACAGATGCTCAGGGAGCCCCAGAAGGGCACATTTAGGACCCAAAGAGTAACACTCACAGGGAGCAGGATTTTAGCTCAACCCAGGGAAGGAGCCAGGTAGGAAGTGAGCGTCCTCTCACTGGGACCTGGAGTCAAAGTCAGCAGGCCCCTAGCAGGAAGGGCCTAGGGACTATGCAGGGGCTTAGACCACACACTGCAATCCTGGGAGCTGATAAATGTGGAGAGGCAGTTCCCAAGGCTTCAGAGAGGGACTCCACTGGGCCTCCCACAGCACACCTGGGCCAGCTGGATCCAGTGCTCCACCACTCTCACCCTGTCCTGGGCTGTCATGCTCGGGTCCCCGAGGCAGGGGGTGATGACGAAGCTGGCCACCCTTCTGACATGGTCGATGGTGGCCTGGACGGTGGGTGTCTGGTGTTCATTTCGGGCTTGCTCCTCTTGCCCCAGGTGGAGCCCAGGCACGGAGAGGGCACCACCTTCTGGAAGAGCTCCTGGAGAACAGGAGGAGTGTCACCCAGCCCTGCCACACCCCAGGTCTGTGTCCACAGCCCCCAAAGTCCCACACAGGAGTCACAGTTTAGAGCTGGAGCTCAGAAAGCTCAGGATGTGGCCTGAGCCTTGTGACAGTCCCTGGCTTTTCTTCTCTGTCCCCCGAGGACACCCAGCACAGGAGGACCCAGGACCCAATACTGGCAGGGAAGGGAGAGGGGCTTTTGACCCAGCCCGTCCTGGCTCACTCCAAGCTCCAGAAGGTGGCTCAACTCTGCTGATCCCAACGGGGCATCTTCCAATACCCTGATCCCCGCTCTGGTCCCACTTCACATTCTGATGCACATCCCCGCGTGGCAGCTACACCCACAGGCCTTGTCTGTCTCCCTTGTAGTGAAATACACATCAGATGTCTAATAAGTCCTGAGGCTGTTGAGCCTCCTGAGCAGCCGGTTGGGCCACCAGGGACCGGGCTGTACACAGTGAGCCCCTTCCTGCACAGATGAGCCAGGGCCCACCCAGCTTTCCGTCTCTTCTACCTCATGGAGTTGGCACAGCCACTCCTTGCAACAGGTCCTCTTAATGTCCACCTCCACGGTCTGCAGGTGGACAGCAAAGGCTTGGGTGTTCAGAAAGTTGCCCAGGTCTTATGGTTGGTAAAGGGTGGAGCCTGGATTTGGGCCCAGATCATAGGAGTCTGGATCAGGTCTGGGGCAACGATGGCAGAGGGAAGGCCTGCCCCACCCCGCCCTGAAAGCCCAGCTGCTCACTGCATCCATCACGGTCAACTGCTCCACCACCAGCTTAGGAGGGAAGGCCGTGAGATTAAGCTTCTCACGCTCCTTAAGAGCCACAGGTGGAGATGGACTTCTCACTAGAAATGATGGTCCAGGTGACTTCAGCTCAGCAGCTCCCACACCTGCTGGAGCCCATGTTGGCCCTTGCTCCAGCTCCAACACTGCTGATGGAGGGGACACTGGCTCCAGTGCTAGAGGGGGTGATGTCAACGGAGCTGAAGTCAGCTCTACCTCCACCACTGCCCACTGCTCTGCTTCTGCCGCTGGCTGGAGCTCCGTAGATGGCGCTGGAGTGGGATAAAGAGAAAGGTTCACCCACATAGCTGACTTTCCATTTGTCCTTCTAAACACAGGAAAGATCCCCCTCCCTTCCAGGAATACCCAGCCTGCAGTCCCCCTTGCCCTCTGGCTTTGCCTCAGTGGCCTCCAGAAGCTCACACCGGACAAGGGTAAGAGGGTCACGGCAGCTCATCTCCTAACCAGGCAAGGTGACATTCATGTACATCCCCTTTAGCTTGAAAAAGGGACAGCCCCAGTCTGGTTCCGCCCTAGTTCTAGTCCAACCCCGTCATCTCAAGCTTCTGAGTGTGGAGACCCTCTGCTCCTGCTCTCATCTCAGAGCAGTACTGGAAAGTGTGGATGGCCTCATGTACCTGCCCCTTGTCTAGTGAGTTGGTGGAGTTGAAACCATTGGGCAGCTACTCGACAACCTCCTGAGTGGAGTTCTGCAAAGACTGCCTGGGAGGGCCGGCCCCGTGGCTTAGCGGTTAAGTGCGCGTGCTCCGCTGCTGGCAGCCTGGGTTCGGACCCCGGGCGCACACCGACGCACCGCTACTCCAGCCATGCTGAGGCCGCGTCCCACATACAGCAACTAGAAGGATGTGCAACTATGACATATAACTATCTACTTGGGCTTTGGGGGAATAATAAATAAAATTATAAAAAAAAAAAAAAAAAGACTGCCTGGGAGCTGGGCCAGAAGGAATCATGGGTTGCATGCACACTGCCACTGGTGCCAATGCCCAAGAGAAAGTCTGCTCCTCAGTTCATGCACAGTGGGGCATCCCTGCAAAGAACTGTGGTCAGGGAGAGAGGGAGATGAATCCTCTAGTGCTTGGTAACATATGATTAGAGGAGCTCACCTTCTCATGCTGCCAGGCATGGCCTGGGGTATGAACATGACAGACTCACCAGGTTTCCAACACTTAACAACCAGCTCCTGCTCAAGAATGACCCGCCCCTTATGTCCTGCCTTCTCCCCTCCTCACAGACACATGCACACACACACACACAAAGAGGGACAAGGGGTGTGGGGCTGATCAGGTGGGATCACAGCTGTGCCCTGGCCTGCACTAGCCTTTCCTGGGCTGTCCCGTGTTACCTTTCACTGCCTCCTGCCAGACGCCCAGAGGCGTCAAGAATGAGGGCTGAGCCAACATCGCCAACTACCAAAAAGATTCTCTTTCTGGGATTTTTTGAGCCCAGATCCTCCAAAAGTTGGGAAACAACAACAAAACATCTTTGCCTGTTGACTGTCTCCAATCAAGTGAGCTGGATGGGGGGCTGTGGGTGCCTGGTTACCTGAGTTCTAAGATCTGTTGAGGTCTATGACCCCACGTCATCTCCTGAACTGTACACAATGAGCCTACACAGCCCTACCCACAGCTCACTGGAAACCTAACTAGGGACCTAGCTTTGAGGAGACAGAGATGAATGCAGACCTCCTTTTCCTTACTAGTTCTTCATCCTGGGATAGTCCCTGTGCCTCTCAGGTCCTCCCCAGTCTCTAAACCGGCACCATGTGGATCAGGCTAGAATCTACTTCCTAGGGACATCACCCGGTGTATATGAGATAATATCTATTACCCCTGTGGGCTGGTGTCACATATACCTAAGGCACAATCTTAGAGATGGAAGAATAACAAGGAGGGGTAGGATGTAGTACAGAACACCACTCAAAACAGGCCTGGGCTCCAAGAATGTGATATTGGGACAGTCACTTCCAACTTGGCCTCATTTTCAGGTCAGCACCAGGAGGGGGTTGCAACTAATGGAAATTCAGATATTGCCATCCTGTGGCATAAAACCATTCAATTGTTTCCTGTTTTATGGAGAATGAGACCCAAGTGTCTCATCTTGGCCTATGAGGTGGGCAGCCTCCACAGTGGTACCCAGTAAGCCCCACCCATGTTATACACATCCCCGTGGAACCACAAAGTGGTTAGTAACTGGCTTCTGAACATAATAAGAGCCAAAGTGATGGGATGTCTTGTCCAAATTTTAACTAAAAATGTCTCTCACTTCCTCTTACTCCCTCTCTCATGTGCCATCTCTCTCTCTCTCACTCTGTGAAATCCCTGGAAGTGAGGAATCAAATACCGGTGTATTGGGGCTGCCCAATGTGGAGGCACATTGAGGAGAGAAGCAAGGGAGTGCCTGGGCCAACAGACAGAAAGGAACTCAGGCTGTCAATCCAAAATGAATCCTGAAGGCTGAGAGTGACCTTGTGGGCCAGTCCTCCCCCAGTCGAGCCTCAGTTGAGGCCACAGCCCCAATCTGTTAATCTCACTGAGGCAGAGGCACCCAGCTAAAACATGCCTGATTGCTGATACACAAAAATTGTGATATTGTCAACATTTGATGTTTTGAAATGCAAGGTTAGGGGCAATGAAGTCAGAGAGGGAAAAGTAACGAACACAGCCTACCAGGCCCTGGTCCTACCTTCCATCCCAGCTCCTGTTCTCTCCTCCCAGCCTCCCTCCAGCTGCACTGGCCACCTTTCTAACCTCCTCTGGCCAAACTCACTACTGCCTGTGAGGCTCAGGAGCAGTGGTGCCATTTCCCTGACACACTGCTCCCAGACTTGTGCAGGGCAGGCTCCCTCTTGTCATTCTGGTCCCAGAAATTGTCACCCTAGTGAGGTCTTTCAGACTCTCCTACCCAGTGATGCCCAGCCCTCCCTCACAGCCCCCTGATGTGTTTCTCTACAGCACTTGCTCTTTTCTTTCTCATGTCTTTGCTTTTGTCCATTTCCCCTCTAGACTGTGAGCTCCTGGCAGGCAGGGACCACTTGGTTATTTTCATCCTTCACTTCAGCGCACCAGGGCACCTGGCACAGGATGAGTGCTCAGGGCACAGCTGCTGAATGAGTACATGGGTAGATCTTGCACTTCGCCCCCTACTTTTGACCAACTTTCATTTTGGAGATGAACACTAGTAATAGGAGGTACAAGTTGTTTCTGAGGCAGGCGGACAGCCAGAAAGACCTCTGGTTGACTCTTCGCTGCTCCAGGAACTCAAGAAAAGTTCAGTGGACACCGAGTAAATTCCAGGTTTACAGCAGAATGACTTGATGTATATATATTATGTAATGGTTACCAAAATAAGTTTAGTTAACATCAATCACCAAACAGAAATAAAAGATTGTTTCCTGATGATGAGAAGTTTTAGGATCTACTCTCTTAGCAAGTTTCAAATATACCACACAGCAATGTTAACTTAGTGTTGTATATCAAGTATATCTCAATACAACTGAAAAAAAATAAAAACAAAAACTCACTGGCCACCACTGACACAAGAGGCTGCCCGCCCCCTCGTGGCCAGCACTAGCACTGCTGCCCAGGCAGGAACTCCAAACAGAAAGCAACCTTTCTTCAGGTGTCCTCAAGGCAGAGGCTCTCCAGGGTCCAAGGGGTAAAGCAGCAGGACCTGTCAGCTTCGAGGGAGTGGGAGGAGTCTCGGGAGCCTACCGTGCCCCCCTCTTGCTGTTCCCCACCAGGTGTCCTCTTCACTCCTAACCCATCCTAACTGCTGCCATGACAATGGTTCCCCCTACCTCCAGATGAGGACCGCAAGGGTCCAACAAGGATTAGTCTTCTCCCTGGACTCTGGACTTGGTGTTCAGTGCTCTGGCATCTTCTTCTTTATCCTCAGTTCTCATCCACCCAAGCCCCCTAGCCTCCTCAGTTCTAAAGGATCTCCAGAGGCTGGAAATCATTTTCTCAGGGTTTCAGAGCACAGTAGGTCATCAACAGAGAACCTAGTCCAACAGACATGTTGTGAGTGCATGGAACACTTGGAGTCACTCGCTGGATGCACTCCATTTTATACAGGAGGTCCCTCACTGAGGTATTCTCTCCTGTTCCCAATGCCTACACAAGGGGAGGATGGGATCATCACAGTTCTGGGTGCCCACAGAGGTGGACTGCAGGACCCCAGTCCTGTGCTCCCCAGGCTGGGCCAGGGATGGATCTGGAACAAGTAGACACCTAGGAACCTTAGGGATTCCTCTTCCCATCTCTGGGCCCCTGCACACGAATCTAGGAGAATGGATGCTACTGCCCCGTGGGAGAGCTGCCTCCAACCTCTCTCCCTCATGCCTCTTGTCACTTCCCCGGTGTCGGCTCTTTCTTGACTGCACCTCCGAGTTCTCCATATGAGAATTCAAGTGTGAGTGAGTGTGCCTGTGCACATGTGATGATGAGGAGAGGAAAATGATCCCATACGGAAAGGGGTGGGCAGCAATCCTCTAGGATCTTAACGCCTCTCATTGCCAAAGGAACCTGAGGGAAGGGGTGGAGCCTTGGCCAAGTAAGGTGGAGCTCTCTGTAGTCTTCAGGACTCTGACCACCTCCTGTGGTCTGGGACAGTATCTGCTTCTTTCTAGGCCAGTTTCCCAACTGTACAGTGCGGGGTAAGATGTGCAACAGCACAAGCATGTGCTCGGCCAGGACAAGTCATCAGGCCCCATAGATACATTAAGTATGTTTTAATGTGTATTGAAGACATTAATATTGCTGTGCAATCATCACCACGATCCATATTCAGAACACTTCTCATCTTGCAAAACTGAAACTCTATATCCATTCATGAATAATCCCCCATTCCCCCTCCTCCCACCCACTGGCAAACACCATTCTACTTTCTGTCTCTCTGAATCTGGTGATTTCAGGAACCTCATAGAAGGGAAATCACACAAGGTTGTATTTTTGTGACTAGCTTATTTCATTTAGAGTAATATCTTGAAGGTTCATCCATGGTGTGCCGTATCTTAGACTTTCCTTCATTTTTCAAGGATGAATAATATGCCATTGTATGTATATAGCACATTTTGCTCATCCATACATCCCTGGACAGATACCATAGCAAGGCCCACAACCAAGCCCAAAATAAAATGGGGCCCCAGCCAGATTTTTCTCAACAGCACCCTGGAGACTACTTTCTTAAGCCATATCCCATATGATATTTACTAAGGATCTAATCTTGGGCCGTGAGTTGCTTTTCAGAAACTCCATTTCTCTTGCTTAAGCAAGTTTCAACTACTTTGAGCCAATGAGACAACAAGACGGCTTGCAAGACTCAAACTGCAACTGCATAAGTGACTGGAGGATGACCTGGGAGACCAAGAACTCCCCTGCCAATCATGTTAAGGACACCACCTTTTGAACGTGGGATGTGTGACAGAACATGAAAATCTGTGCTTGCACAAAATGCCTAGGACTGCTCCCAAACTTACCGCACCCGCTCCTTTGCCCTTGAAAAGCCCTTTTCAACAGCCCAATGAGGAGAAAGATTTATTTAACCTTTGTCTCCTTGCTGGCCAACCTCATAATAAAGCTTTTTTCCCTTCTACAAGAGCGCGTATCCCTTTTGGCTAAGGGGTGCATTGGGCTGTGAGCACTTCCTTGATTACAATACTTGTGTGGCTTCCACGTTTTAGCTATTATGAATAATGATGCCATGAACATGGGTGTTGAAATATGTCTTTGAGAACATGCTTTCAACTCCTTGGTGGGGTATACACCCAGAAGAGGAATTGCTGGGTCCTATATAATTATATTTTTAATTTTTTTTAGGAATTGTTATACTGATTTCTACAGCAACTATATATTCCCACCACAGTACACAAGGGTTCCAACTTCTCCACATCTTGGCCAACAGTGGTTCTATTCTTTTTCTTTTTCTTCTTTTTTTTTTTTTTTGATAGATGCCATCCTAATGAATGTGAGATGGTCTCTCACTGTGTTTCTGATTTGCATTTCCCTAATGATTACTGATGATGAGCATCTTTTCATATGCTTATTGGTTATTTGCAGCTCTTCTTTGAGCAAATGTCTACCCATATACTTTGTTCAATTTTGATTTGTTTTTTGTTGTTGAATTTAGGAGTTCTCTATTTATTCTGGATATTAAGCCTTTGTCAGATACATGGTTTGCAAATATGGTCGCCCATCCTGTGGGCTGTGCTTTTACTCTGTTGATAATGACTTTTGAGGCACAAAACTTTTTAATATCCATGAAGTCCAGCATATGTATTTTCCTATTTTATTGGCTGCTCCTTGGGTGTCAGAACCATGAAATCGTTACCAAATCCTATCTTGTCAAGTTTTGCCTTATGTTTTCTTCTAAGGGTATTATAGCATTAGCTCTTACACTTAGGTATTTGATTCACTGGGAATCAAGTTTTGTATACAGTGTTAGGTAAATGTCCAAGTTGATTCTTTTGCATGTCGATATCCACTTTTTCCAGCACAACTTGTTGAAAAGACTTTTCCTCATTGAATAATCTTGGCACCCTTGTCAAACATCATTTGATCACATGGGTGAGGGTTAATTTCTGGGCTCTCAATTCTGTTTTCATTGGCCAATATGTCTGTCTTTATGCCATAACAATGCTGTTTTGATACTGTAGATTTATAGTAATTTTTCAATCAGGAAGAATCAGTCCTCCAATTTAGTATCTCCTTTCAAGATTATTTTTGGTATCTGGGCTTATTTGAGACTCCATAAGAATCTTAGGATGGGTTTTTTTCTATTTCAGCACAAAACACCCTTGGAATTTTGATAAGGACTGCACTGCATTTGTTGATCTCTTTGGATAATGTTGACACCGGCACAATAAAGAGTCTTCCTATCCACGGTGATGGGATGTCTTTCATTTCTACTAGTGCCAGGTGGCTGTTCAGGTTGAGGGGGTGGCACTCCTCGAGGTAGTCGTGCAGAAACCCACAGTTCCTCCTCACTTTGCCTTCACCATTTCCTTAGAACCCATCTACAGTCAACAGAGGGCAAAATGCATGTAAAATGCACGTGGGAAGTTTTCAAAGACTGGGTGTGCATGGAGCACACATTTCTTCCACTCCTCTCCATTAGCAAGAACCACGGACTGAAGCAATAGACCCTAACACATGGAGACTGCAGACTCAACCAGCAGACCCCAACAAATGGGGACTGTGGACTAACTAAGGGCCAGGGACTCAGGTTCCTGGCAGAACCATCTGGCAGCTCAAGCTGAACCACTAAGCCTTTGCCTGGTACTGCTGACTAACCAAGTGCTAAGACTGATGCTCTCTTAGAGCATCCTGTCAGTCTAGACTGACCCACTGACCCTGGACTGGAAAGCCAGTTAGATCAGGAGCTCAAGACAAACAGAGTGGATCTCATATCCAAGAGGAACTTACCCACAGCCCTCAGAAACAGCGAAAAAGATGGAGAACTCAAAGGTTTTGAGGGTGCCAATGACTGTGTTTCTCATCCTCGAAGCTATCAAGTGTCTCCTTTGGATCCCACTGCTGCCACCAAACTGGTACAAAACAAAATAAAATTGAGTAAATTTTAAACATCTTATTGGCTTTATTCAACAGTTCATGAATCAGGCAGCATCCAGTCTAGCAGAGAGAAAGGACCTCCAAGGAGTTCTACAAAATGAAGGATTTTATAGGCAGAAGGGAGCAAGAACAAGGAAGTTACACTAGATAAAAAAGCGGGTTGGTTACTGCAAAGTTACTTTCCTTTAGAGGATGGCAGGGCTCTATCAGGAAGATGAGCTACCTGCTGTGCATCAGGTGATTCCTGATTGACTGGTTTAAGATTCTATTCCTGGGAGGGCCAAAAGTCTAATTAAGTCTCGACTTGTTTATGTGAGGCATAGCCTAAGCAGCTCCATTTGGGCCTGGTGTCTTGTTTTAAACACATGACTTCTGCTGGTCCCTGCTTTCCCCAGTTACATCCCGGCTGTCCCTTCACTGACCATTGTTGGTCACACACCCACTGCACCTGCTTCCAGTCCTTTCTCTTCAACACCGTAATCTCACACACAGCTCCTCCCGACACTATCATGACGTCTCCCACCACACATCCCCTATACTTTCCACACTGTCATCAAGATGCTTCACAAACACCACCACCATTTATGTCCAATGGGCTGAGAGGCCTGTCCGTGCACTGGGAATCAGGAGTCGCAGGGTCTGTCACTTGGCCTCCAATCACCTATTGTACCCCAGCTGAAGGGCTTACCCTGCGGAGACACTCAGTTGTACCCAACTCAATCGCACAACAACATCTTTGCCCCAGGCTTCCTTCAAAATGCTCTACCCACTTTCTGCCCCAACTGCTCCTTGAGGGGTCATTTTGGGGTAGCCTTCGAGGACACCTTGGTGATTTTGTGCCCAGGCCCAAACAGCTCTTGGCCAACAAACACTTTAACTATACCCCCTGAAATCATATAGCATAGGTAACTAGTGAATGGGTGCAAATTACTGGTTTTACTTCCAAGGGCCGTAATGAATATTTCACACCAGGAGCATCCACTTTTGGGTGTTACTGTAGGCTGATATCACAAGGCTCTCACCCAGTGAGGTTCTCTCTTCCCCAGCCCTCTGAGCAGATTTCTCCAGGCTATATTCTGCAATGCATCATTGTGTCTATCTCAGTCTGCTTCCCTCAGGTTGCAGGTCCCCCGAGGTTCTTGCCCTGATTGGCTACCACCAACCCATAGAGACACTGTCAGTCCTATAGGACTGGGTGTTGATTTCTACTAGGACTGACTGACTGGACTGGGCACAGGTGCGGTGGCCCTACCCACACAAAATCAGGTAACTGAGGCAACCAAGAAGTATCAAAAAGCTTAACCCAACATCGACAACAACTCCATAAGACCCTATCTTAGCCCTTGTGGAACAGTCTCAGGAGTCTCTCGCCTAAATGGTTTTAGAGAATGGCCTGGCCCTAGATTGTCTATACCAACCAAGGAAGGAGGGGTTTTTGCCTTTCTTAGAACCACTTGCTGAATGTACATCAACTCACAAGTTCAAACCTACCTCCACCAGATGGCCCGAGAGGTTAAAATATTGCGGAATGTTACCTAAATCTTTTAAAAGATACCCAAGGCCCCCGAGATCACTGACACATTTTCATGGCTGGTCTCTCCAAGTTGGGGACAATGGAAACAGACTGGATTTTAGACTGTTGCTTGTACAATTATAGGATCTGTTACTATAGCCATCATCGGATATTTACTCTCTTGGCTACAATGTGCCCTACCCCTAATAACTCTATTAATTACCCTTATTAACTATCCCAACCAACTTTAAATTAACTAAATTAAAATTAATCAATACCCTGATTAATTTAAAAAATTCAAAAATTTTATGGAGAATCTGCTTAACACAGAATACACTGTTGTAAGCATTTAAAGTATACAGTTCAGTGCCATTTAGTACAATGATTATGTCGTGTGGTTATCACCACTATCTAATTCCAGAACATTTTCAACACCCCCAAACAAACCCATACTCATTCACACTATTTTCTCCTAACCCAAGCCCATGAAAACAACTCATCTGTTTTTTCTCCCTATTGGTTTGCCTATTCTGGACAGTTCATTCAAATGGCATCATGCTATCTGTGGCCTTTGTGGGCAACTTCAGTGAGCACACATGTTTCAAGGTTCATCCATGACCGAGCATGTAGCAGTAGCTTATTCCTCTTTATGGCTCTATAATATGAATAGGGCACATTTGGTTTATGCAGTCATAACTGGATAGAAATTTGGGTTTGTTCCACTTTTGGACCATTATGAATAACGTTGCTTTGAATATCCATGGAAAAGTTTTTCTTTGAACATATGTTTCCAATCGTCTTTTGGACATACCTACCTTGTGACTCTCCTGGTCCATGGTAATTCTTAATTAAATTAATTCTTAATTAAACCTTAAATAGGTTTAAGATTTTAAAAAATGGCAAACTGTTTTCTGCAGTGGCTGCATCATTTTACTTTCCCACCAGTAATGTATGTGAGTTTCTCATTCTCCATATCTTTACTAACACTTGTTACTTTCCATTATGTTGAGTATAGCCTTCATTTTGAGTGTGAAATAGTATTACACTATGCTTTGAATTTGCATTTTCCTAATAATTTATGATACTGAACATTTATCTAGTGCTTATTGGCCATCTATGTTTCTCCTGGAGACATGTCCATTGCAGTTAGTTACCCATTTTCATTGGGTAACCAATGAAAATGGTTTCATTTCAAACTTCTTTGAATGAAGTTTCATTTCAAACTTCTTTGTTTTTTATAATTGAGTTCTAAGAGATCTTTATATAGCCTCATTATTAGAGCATTCTCAGTTATATAACTTGCAAATAGTAGGGGTCTTCTGTACCTCACTTTTAACAATGGATAGAATATCCAGATAGAAAATTAGGAAACAGCAGACATGAAAACATTAATGGACTTATCAGACATACACAGAACATTTTAATGAACAGCAACAAAATGCAGTCTTTTCTCAAGGGCACACATTATTTTCCAGAACAGATCACGTGTTAGGTCACAAAACAAGTCTTAACTAAATTAAGAAGACTGAAATCATACCAAGTATCTTTTCCAAAGACAATGGCATGAAACCAAAAGTCACTAACAGATGGAAAACTGGGATATTCATAATACATGGAAGTTCAACAACAAACTCTTAAACAGCCACTAGATCAAAGAAGAAATCAAAAGGGAAATTAGAAAATAGCTCAAGACATACAAAAAGAAAAAATAAAAACACCAAATCTTATAGGATGCAGCAAAAGTAGTACTAAGAGGAAAGTTTGTAGTGACAAACTTGTACATTATAAGAGACGAAGGATGTCAAAGAAACAACCTGACTTACAACACACAGCATTAGAAAAAGAAAAAATGAAACCCAAAGTTAGCAGAAGGATGGAAGTCACCAAGAGGAGAGTGGGAAAAAATGAAAGACAGTATGAAATATCAATAAAAGTAAGAGTTGATTTTTTGAAAAAATAAAATTGACAAACCCTTAGATACAATATCTAGGGAAAAAAAGAGAGATGACTCAAATAAAGTATATCAGAAATGAAAGAGGAGGCATTACAACTGATGCTTCAGAAAGAAAAAGACCAGAAGAGACTATTCTGAACTACTGTACTTTCACAAATTGGGTAACCTAGACAAAATAGATAAATTCCTAGAAACAACCTATGAAGGTTGAATCATGAAGAAACAGAAATCTTGAACAGACCAGTAACAAACAAGCAGACTGAATCAGTAATCAAAAACCTCCCAACGAGAGGAGAGTAAGTGAATGCCCGACTTCACCACAGACCCCTGAGCCAGCCTGCCCCAGCACCAGGCTGACTCTTGTAGAACTAGGTGCCTCCCTGCAGGCTTCTGCAGATCCAGGCCCCTGGCTCACCTTGGAGCATGCCAGCTCTGGCGGCCCCAAGCAGCATCCTTGACACCAGGCTCCCATCAGGCTCCTGGGAACCCAGGCCCCCATATCAGCCTAGGGGCTGCCATCTTCAGCAGCCCAAGGCGGCTCCTGTGACCACAAGTGGTGTCCTTGGCACCAGGCTCCTGGTGGACTCTGATGAATTCAGACCCTGGCTCCCCCAAGTTTCTGCCTACTCCAGGCAGCCACAGGCAGCACCCACAGCCACAGGCAGCTTCCATAACAGGGCACCCAGTGGGCTCTCACAAACCCAGGACCCCAGGTCACTCTAGCATTTACTGGCTCCAACAACCCCAGGTAGATTCCATGGCTCCAGGCTCCCCGGGGGCTACTAGGAACACAGGCCCATGGCTCACCACACCACCTGCCAGTTCCAGCAGCCGAAGACAGCTCTCATGGAACCAGGCTTCCGACAGGCTTCTACAGAACCAAACCCCCAGCCCACCCAGGTGCTTGCTGACTCAGGCGGCCCCAGGCAGCTCCCATGGCACCAGGCACCGGCAGGTTCCCATGAACCCAGGCTTCCATCTTGACCCAGTGCCTGCTGACTCCTGCAATCTCAGGTAGCTCCTGTGGCCCCAGGTTCCCAGGAATACAGACTTCCGGCCTACACCAGCACAAACTGTCTTTCATGGCACAGGCTCCTGGCAGGCTCCCGTGAGCTGAGACTCTCAGATCATCCCAGCACTGGCCAACTCTCATGGCCCTGGATGACTACTGTGGTCACAGGCTCTCAATGAGGACCTGCCAAAACAGGCTCCAGTGGGGCTACTCATGAACTCAGGGTCCCAGCTTTGCCCAGGGCCAGACACAATACCGTGGACCCAAGCTTTCCACTCACCCCAGTACCAGGTTGCTCAAGGACTCCAGCAGCAAGCCTGCCCCTGCACACCACCAGATGGCCCACTCAGGACCCCTAGATGGGCTGAATGTGAAGGCTTTGGTTTACTAAAGCCAGTCTGTAACGAGTGGAAGAAGTGCCTACTTCCTCAAATTTGCAGACACCAACGGAAGGCCACAAGGATCATGAATAATCAAAGATCCACGACACCACCAAAGAAAAAGAATAAAACTCCAATGACCGACCAAGAAATGGAGATATAGGAACTATGTGACAAAGACTTCAGAACAATGCTCTTTGAGAAATTCATAAAACTCTAAGGAAACAAAGATAGACTACTAAATGAAATAAGGAAATAGTGCATGAACAAGTGAGAAGTTCAACATAGAAACAGAAAGCATTAAGGAAAAACAAACAGAAATCCTAGAGTTGAAGAACACAATGACTGAACTGAAAAATTCAATAGAGAGCTTCTAAATCAGATTCAACCATGTACAAGAAATAATTAGTGCACTAGAAGATGTGTCACTTGAAATCATCCAGTCAAAGGAGCAAAAAGAAAAAAAAGGAACGGATAGGATTGGGGAAAGGCAGTGTGAATTATGGGATACCTTGAAAAGAAATAGATAAGCATTATTAAAGTACCAGAGGAGAAGACAGGGAGAAAGGAAAAGAAAGTTGACTTAAAAAAGTAGCAGCTGACAGCTTCCCAAATATGGGGAGAGATGTAGACATCCAAGGTCCTGATGCCGATTGGTCACCCTAAAATTTCAAACTAAAACTTTCTTCTCCAAGACACATTATAACAAAACTATCTAAACTCAAAAAAAGGATCAAACAACATGATCAAGTTCAACATGATGCAAATCAATGAATGTGATACACAGCATTGATAGAATGAAAGATAAAAATCCTAGAATAATCTCTCAATGCAGAAAAAGCAGTTTGACAAAATTCAACGCCCCTTCATGATAAAAACTCTCAAGAAAGGGTTACAGAAGGAATATACCTGAACATAATAAAAGGTTTACATGACAAACCCACGGCTAACATCATATTGAACAGTGAAAGGTTGAAAGCTTTCTTGCTAAGACAAAGAACAAGACAAGGGTGCCCAGTCTCAACACCACTCTTCAACATACTGCTGCAAGTCTCACCCAGAGACATTTGGCCAGAGAAAGAAATATAAAGCATCTAAATTGGAAATGAAGGAACAAAGTGGTCTCTGTTTGCAGATATGATTTTATGTAGAGGAATACTTAAAGACTTCTCCCCAAACTGTTAGGACTAATAAACAAATTCACTCAAGCTGCAGGAGACAAAATCAACATATAGACATCGGTTGCCTTTCTCTACACTAACAATGAACTATCTAAAAATGATATAAAGAAAAAATCCTAGTTACAATACCATCAAAAACAGTAAAATACTCATGAATAAATTTAACCAAGAAGGTGAAATATCTAGAAACTGACAACTATAAGACACAGATGAAAGAACTCAAAGACACAAAGAAATGAAAAGATATCTTATGCTCATGGATCAGAAGAATTAATATTTTGAAAATGTTCATGCTACTCAATGCCATCTCAAGATTCATTGCAATTCCTATTAAAATTCCCATGGCATTTTTCAGAGAAATAGGACAAATAATCCTAATACTCATGTGGATCCACAAAAGACCTCCAATAACCAAAGGAACCCCGAGAAAGAAAAAGCTGAAAGCATCACAATTTCTGATTTCAAACTTTATTACAAATCTATAGTAATAAAAACAGTATGATACAGGTATAAAATGAGACACCTAGACCAATGGAACAGAATCAAGGATCCATAAATAAAACCACACACATACAGTTTGCTAACAGTTGACTAGTCAGCTAAGAAGACTCCATGGGGAATGGATAGTTTCTACAACAAATGGTGCTGGGAAACTGGATAACCACATGCAGAAAACTGAAATTGGACCCCTATTCTACACCACTCTATAAATGATCCCAAATTGAATTAAAGACTTAAATGTAAGACACCAAATATAAAACAACTAGAAGAAAATATAGAGAAAAAAGCCCCATGAAACTGGTCTTGACAAAGATTTTTTTGGATATAATATCAAAAGTGCAAGCAACAAATGCAAAACTTAACAAGTGGGATGACTTCAATCTAAAAAGCTTCTGCATAGCAAGTGAAACAATTTGCCAACTAAAGGGGCTAATATCCACAGTATATAAGAAATTGTTACAACTCAACAGCAAAGAAACCAACAAAACAATATGAAAATGGTCAAAGGACCTGAGTAGTACTTTTCCAAAGAAGACATAAAAATGGTCAACAGGTACATGAGAAGGTGCTCGTAACCACTCATCATCAGGGAAATGAAATCAAAACTACAATGAGATATCACCTCACACCTGCTAGAATGGTTATTCTCAAAGAGAGAACAGACAACAAGTGTTGGCGAGGCTGTGTAGAAAAGAGAACCCTGTGCACCGATGGTATGAATGTAAATTGCTACAGTCACTATGGAAAAAATATGGAATTTTCTCAAAAAAATAAAAATAGAAATATATATAAATGAGCAATTCCACTTCTGGCTCTATACCCAAAGGAATTGAAATCACTATTCTGAAGAGATATCTGCACCCCCATGTTCATTTCAACATTATTCACAGAGAACATGGACACAATCCAGGTGTCCATCAATGGATAAATAGATAAAGAAAATGTGAGATATATGTATACATGTAATATGTAATGGAATATTATTCAGCCATGCAGGAGAATGAAATCCTGCATTTTGCGACAACATGGATGGACCTTGAGGCATTGCGCTAAGTGATATAAGTCAGACGGAGAAAGACAGATACTATATATTCTCACTCATATGTGAAATCTAAAAAAGCCCAACTCAAAGGAATAGAGACAAAAATGGGTTTCCCAGGGTCGCGGGGTTGGGGGAAATGGGGAGATGTGAGTCAAAGTGCACAAATTTCTAGCTGTAAAATGAACAACTTTTGGGGATCTAATGTACAGCATGGTGACCATAATTAACAATACTATATTCTTATAGACTCGAAAGTTGTTAAGAGAGTAGATCTTGAAAGTGATCACTAGAAAAACCAAGTTAATTATGTGAGGGAATGGAGGTGTTAACTCACCGTATTGTGGTAATCCTTTCACAAATCATCATCTTGAACACCTAAAACTTACCTATGTTATATGTCACCAATATTTAAAGAAATCTAAAAAAAAAAATCTCTCAACAAAGTAAAACGCAGGACCAGATGACTGCACTAGTGAATTCTACCAAACATATAAAGAAGTATTAAAAACAAGACTTCTTACACTCTGTCAAATATTGAAAAAGAGGGAACACTTCCAAGCTCACTTTACGAGGCCAGCATTACCCTGATACCAACACTAGACAAGGACGCTAAAAGAAAATAAAATTACAGACCATTATCCCTGATGAACATAGGTGCAAAAATCCTCAACAAAATACTAGCAAACTGAATTCAACAGCATGTTAAAAGAATTATACACTACCACCAAGTGAAATTTATTCCTGGTATACAAGGGGAGTTCAATATACAAAAATTGATCAATGTAATAAGCCACATCAAGAAAATGGAGGGGAAAAAATGACCAACTCAATTGATGCAGAAAACCATTTGACAAAATTCAACGCCCTTTCATGATAAAAAGCTCAACAAACTAGGAATAGAAGGAGAGTGCCTCAACATAACAAAAGCCATATATGAAAAACACACAGCAAACATAATACTCAATGATGGAAGACTGAAAGCTTTTCCTCTAAGATCAGGAACAAGGCAAGGATGCCCACTTTCACCACTTCTATTCAACACAGTATTGAAAGTTCAAGCCAGACCCATGAGGCAATAAAAATAAATAAATAAAAGGCATCTAAATTGGAAAGAAATAAGTAAAATGGTCTCTGTTTGAAGATGATATCATCTCGTATGTAGAAAATCCAAAAGACTCCACAAAAAAGCCGTTTGATCTAACAAATGAATTCAGAAAAGTAGCAGGATACAAAGTCAACACACAAAAATCGGCAGCACTTCTAGACACGAACCATGAGCTCTCTGGAAAGGAAATTACAAAAACAATTCATTTATAATAG
This sequence comes from Diceros bicornis minor, assembly GCF_020826845.1. Taxonomy (NCBI): domain Eukaryota; kingdom Metazoa; phylum Chordata; class Mammalia; order Perissodactyla; family Rhinocerotidae; genus Diceros; species Diceros bicornis. The sequence goes on along the minus strand of NC_080753.1, from coordinate 66,863,822 downwards.
TATCAGAAAGAATAACATGCTTAGGAATTAACTTAACCAAGGAGGTGAAAGGCTTACACCATAAAAACTACAAAACATTTCAGAAAGAAATTAAAGAAGACATTCATAAATGGACACACATCCCATGTTCATGGATTGGAAGGCTTACTATTGTTAAAGTGTCAGTATTACCCAAAGCAATCTACAGATTCAATGTATTCCCTAGCCAAATCTTAATGGTGTTTTTTGCAGAAATAGAAAAATCCGTCCTAAAATTCACATGGAATCTCAAGGGACTCAGAATAGCCAAAACAATCTTGCAAAAGAAGAAAAAACTGGAGGACTCACACTTCCTGATTTCAAAACTTACTACAAAGCTACAGTAATCAATAGTATGGTATTGTCATAAAGACAGACATAGAGACCAATGGCGTAGAATAGCAAGCCCAGAAACAAACCCTCACATATATGGTCAAGTGATTTTTGACAAGGGTGCCAAGACCATGGAATGGAGAAAGGTTTCTTTTCAACAAATGGTGCTGGGAAAACTAGATATCCCTATGCAAAAGCTTGAAGCTGGACCCCATCCAACACTATATACAAAAATTAACTCAAAATGGATCAAGGACATAAATGTAAGACCTCAAACAAGAAAACTCTTAGAGGAAACATAAGATTAAATCTTCATGACACCAGACTTGCAATGATTTCTTGGATATGACACCAAAGGCACAGGTAACAAAAGAAAAACAATGGAAAAATTGGACTACATGAAAATTTTATAAATTGGTACATCAAGAGGCATCCACAGAGTGGGACAAAATATTCGCAAATCATATTTCTGACAAGAGGCTGGTATCCAGAATATACAGAGAAGTCCTAAATTAAACAACTAAAAACAAGCCAATTCAAAAATGGGCATGGACTTGAAGACTCCTTTGCGAAAGAGGACTTAGAAATGGCATATAAGCACATGAAAAGATGCTCAACACCACTAATCATTAGGGAAATGCACATCAAAACCACAATGAGACACCACCTCACACCCAGTAAGATGAGTGCTATTGAAAAGACAGAAAACAGCAAGTGTTGGCCAAGATGCAGTGAAATGGGAACCCTTGTACACTGTTGATAGGAATGTAAAATGGTGCAGCTGCTATGGAAAACAGTATTGATGTTCCTCCAAAAAATTGAACATAGAATTATCATGTGATCCAGCAATTCCTCTTCTGCATATACACCCAAAAGATCTGAGAACAGAGCCTTGAAGAGATATTTGTACATCCATGTTCATAGCAGTATTATTTACAACAGCTAAAACGTGGAAGCAACCCAGGTGTCCATTGACACGAGTGGATACACAAAATGTAGTATATCCATACAATGGAATATTATTCAGCCTTAAAAATGAAGCAAATTCTCCAATACGCTATACATGGATTAACCTTGGAGATATTATGCTAACTGAAATAAGCCAGTCACAAAAAGACGAATACTGTATGAACTGAGAGTAGTCAAATCATAGAGACAGTAAGTAGAATGGTGGCTGCCAAGGGCTGGGGAGAGGGGAGAAGGGAGGGTTATTGTTTAATAGGTATAGAGTTTCAGATTTATAAGAGTTATGGGGATGAATGGTGGTGATGACTGTACAACTGTGGAAATGTATTTAACGCCATTGAAGTGTACACTTAAAAATGGTTAAGATGAAACACTTTTTTGTTATGTATATTTTGATTCAATATACAAAAAGAAAAAAAAAGAAATGAGCTATCAAGTCACAAAAAGACATAGTGGACTTAAATATAAAGATCAGTCTTGCCAGGAGTTGGGGGGCAAGGGACGAAGAGGTAAAGCACAGGGATTTTAGGGCAACCCAACTCTTCCGTAGGATACTGTCGTGGTGGATACATGAGATTATGCATTTGTCAAAATCCAAGTACATGACAGCAAGATAATGAACCTTAATGTAAACTACGGACTTGCTTACGGACGCTGTAGCAGCATCAGCTCCTCACTTGTAAGGAATGAACTGCACTAACACAGGTGGTCACGCAAGATGTTAACCATAAGGGAAACTGTGGGGGAAGAGGGAGAAATGCTCTGCTCTCTCTGCTGAATTTCTCTGTTCATCTAAAACTTTCCTAAAAAAAAATCTATTAATTAAAAAATAATCAATGGAAGGTAGGGAGTGGGTAGAAATATGGACGAAACAGGAATATCAGAATATTAATAAATGTTGAAGCTGGATAATAGAGACATGGGGGCTATCGCACTTCTCTGTTTAATTTGTGTATGTTCAAGGTTTTCCACAATAAAACATTTTTAAAGCTCCAGATTAAATCTAGATTATATGTAGAAGGAATCAAAGAATGTGAAGAAAACAGATATTTTTGAAGCAAGTACTCAAGGGGCACACTGAGGTAACGTGCAATCACACTGGATAAAGAGTGAACGTCCTGGTTCCACCAGTAAGGTTCAGAACTCAGTGAGCAAGGCAGGCAACAACACAGTCAGGGAAGTGACAGATAATGATCACAGAAAAATGTTTGCCCTCACTGATCACAGAAATGCCAACGATGGGCCCTGACAGAACTGGCCCAGGATTTACAATGTCATGACACCCAGAATTAGAGCGGGCTCAGGGACAGAGCACCACGTCCTGTGAGAATGCCAGTCAACACCGGCTTTCTGGAGGGTAAATCTCCCAAACCCTGGAACCTGCAGGCCACTGGCCCGGCTGCTCTGTTGTATGGAATCTGTCCAAAAACAAAGAGATTGGGTAAAGATGATGGACTGAATAAACACATGTAGAGCCCCTTTGACATAGAATCCCTTAAACATGACCCAAAGTTTCCTTCATTGATGAACGAATTCATAATAGCCTTGGGAACCATCAAGAGAGCCGACATTTTGATGAAAACATCAAAGAGAGTCAACAGCTGGTGATCGGCGATCCCAGTGGGGAGCTCCGTGTGAGCCATGAAGACCAAGCCAGGGTGTCCTCTCTCCCTCTCCCTCCTCCCTCTGCCGTTAACCTAACACCTTCTGCATCGCCCTTCCACTCCCAGCCACTGCCCACCTCACGCTCCAGGAATACAGGAGCAGAGGCACAGGGCGCCTTTTCCACGAGCACATCTGTCCTCTTGCTCTCTGCACGGCGCCAGGCAGCGAAGCTGTCTTGACATGAGTACAGCCATGTTTGGCCGCTCCATTGACCTACAGCCACCAGCACAAAAAGAAATATAAAAGCTGCTTTCCGCATGGTGGGAACCGGCCCTTCTCCCATGGAGATAGTTGCAATGTGTAAAAAATTCAAGGCCCTTCGGGCACTGCAGCCTGGGGCAGACTGGCTGTCTGAGCTGGGCTTGGAGGATAAGCAGGGTAAACAATGCATGTACACAACTACTGGGCTGGGACGATAGCCAGAGTGTGGGGCTCAGTGCATGTACGCCACTGATAACCATTTGTGCATGGGAACACTGAATGCTTTCTCTGTAAACTCTGTAACTGCTTATATAAACTGCTGGAGACTGAGACCCGGTGAGAGTTCCACCTGTGGAAGGGACACCTTGCCCAGGACGTGTGATTCCCACCCAGCCTTATCAACTGACAGGACTCTCCCAGCAGTGGGGCGTGGATGTTGTGAGTAATTGATTTATTGTGAAGTAATTGATCTGATGTGTTCCCTTTTCAGTTAACCTGGCGTTTCTCTTTCTGGTTGATTTGTGTCATTTCCCTTCAGTCGATCTGGTGTTTCCCTATCCGATAGAACTGATGTTTTTCCCTCTTATTATATGACCTATTCAAATGTGCCGCTATCTCAGCCGATGTGGATGTTTTCCCTTTCCAGTCGAGCTGGTGTTTTTTCCCTCTTATTATTTGACCTATTCAGATCTGTTTGTGGACTATCACCTTTACCATCCTCTCTATAATACAATATACCTTCAACCCATTTGTTTGGAGTGGAAAGTTTCTTTTACGTCTCCAATTGAATCCCCAAACCGCTCATAACAGGAGCCCAGCCCGGCACCTCCTCAGGGCCCAGCACACTCTTCCTCTCCATCTGGTCCTACCTGCAGCACAGACACCTGATAGCTCATCTCCACCTTACAAACAAAACTCTCCCTTGGACCCAGGCTCCCTTTTGGCTACTGTCCACTTTCCCAACTCCCCTTCATGGCTAAACCTCTTAAATAAAGTGCCTTATACATACTGCCCTCCCATGGACCCCCTTCACTCACTCTAGACCCAGCTTCATTCCCACCCTCTCAAGGGGACTGAGGTCACCAGTGATCCCATGTGGCCGAGTCCAGCCATCTTTTCTCCATTCTGATCAGAGCTGTATCCCACCCAGCAGAGCACCCCTCCTTGCTGTAATACCCTTTCCCCTCATGGTTCCTGCAACTTCATGCTCCACCATTTCAGTCCCCTTTCCTGGACCCTCTTCAGCTGCACCTCTGCAAACACTGCCTGCTCCTAGGCTGGGCCCTGGTCCCTTCTACAGCTACAGTGTCTCCAGGAAACCTCATTCAATTCCACGGTTTTAAACATCTCTGACCTCATCCCGACTCTGCTGACACACTGATGCAACTTTAAGAGTTTAGGTGCTAGGTCCCCAGCATCAGCACCTAAGGAGTATCTCAGACTCGATTCATCTCAAGATTTCACTGTCATATGAGTTCCAAAATAACATCAAATCTTTCCAAAAGGAGGAAAAATTTGGATACAATAAACTGTTGTGTACAAAGTAACCAATAAAACTTATACTTACATCCAATCATGGTTGCTTGATGGGGAAAATAAGAGCACAGAACTAAGATCAGATATTCTCAAGCTGGGGACCAGAAGGTGATGAGTTGGGAGTGTAGAGCACAGGAACTGATCAACTCTAAGCATTTACAGAAAGAGAGGCAGAAATGGTTGTTCCTAAAAACTGAAAGACACCCACTAAAAGAAGAGAAAAATCATGAGAAAACCTAACAAATTAAAAATTAAATTAAATGGTAGACTCACATTCAAATTTATCAATAATCACAATTGTAAATGGATCAAATTGCTCTAGAAAAACATGAAGGCTCTCGAGTTGAGTTAAAATATTGTTATAAAATAAAGGGATATAATATGGTTGAAAATAAGGAGATAAAGAAATAAGACTTTAAATGGGACAAAAAGGGGTTCTCTGTGTTGATAACTGTCAGGAACACTTATGCACCTAACAATATGGTCTTGAAGCATAAAGCAAAACTGGACAAACAAGAAGACACATGCACCCCAAGGGAGGTGCCTTCCCTTTCCACAGGGAAACCTACCTTACCTCTCTTAAAAAGCCACAGGTCAAGTGATACAGTAAGTTAGGAAACAGATCTGCTGACGAACACAAAAAAGCTAGATCTAGCCTCAGCCCCAGGGACAACAACGTAAGCATCTAGTGGAGAGCGAACATTCTCCTCAAACCACAATGAAACAGTCACCACAATGGACTGTGTGCTAAGCCACAATGAAATCTCTAAAGAGTCCAAAAAGCAGAAATCTATAAGTGACCATATTACTGGATCTTAAAGCAATAAAAGTAAAAAGTAATCACAAAATATTGGCTCCCCTCCCCCAACCTATCCACTTGAAAATCTGTCCACACCCTTCTAAATCTCTCAGGTTAAAGAGGGAATCCAGACAGACAGGAGAAACTCTTTAGAAATGAACAGCAATGAGAGCAGCATGAGACAAATCCATGGCGTGGGGACAAGGGGACAGAGGAAGGGACACAGCCTCCACGGCAGGTATCAGGGAATATCACCTGTACACGAAGAAGCTGAGCCCTTCCCTCCAAGAGCAAGAACACCACCACAATAAAACCAATGACAGCAGAATGAAGTGAGAATTCACCAGGCAGGAACAACAACATAGACCTGAGCAATGGAATCAAGGGCTGGTTGTCTGGAAAGACCTGTAACAGTGAGAAACCTTGGGCAGTCTGACCAAGAAGAACAGACAAAGGCACCAAGAGGAACAGACAAAGGCACCAAATTGTACCATCAGGTACGAGAAACTACAGAAACAGCTTTAACGTGATAGGAGAACATAGTGGATAACTCTGACCAGGACATCAATGGTCCTCAATTGGAGCTGTCCTTCCCATAGGATGCATCTGGAAACACGAGGGATGGGTTTTGTTTCTTGTTTTGGATTGTCCTACTGGTTGTTGCCCTGGGGGTCCCGGAGATCCTGAATAGCCTGTCACACAGACCCGTTTCCCTCCTGAAGTGTTACTGGCATCTGGGAAGACAAGAACTGATCCAGATTAAATAAACAATGTGGTAGGAAAATGTTTTCCATGGATGTATAACAGGCAAAAGGTGGTACCCTCAATACATAAGGAATATCGAGAAACCAATGTTTACAACTACTAAACTGTAAGAGAGCAGGAAAATCAGAAACATAGCCAAGAAACACACCAAAAATATATCCAACCAATTTGTACAGGTGAAGAAATATGTATGTAAAGCACAGGGAACAGTCGAGGAGATTACACACCAAATTTTACTACCAACAAGGAATAAAAGTTGGGAGGTAGGTGAGAAATAGGAGTTTTTACCACTTCTTAGCTTATATATTTCTCTGGTGTTTTAAATTTTACAAAAGAGAATGTATTCTACTCAAAAAGATGTTTCAAATTTTAAAGAAATTATTAAAGTGGTCAAAATGACTTCAGTTCAAGGATATTCATTAAAACACAAATGGAAAGAACCTCCCCATGACTTTAAGAGTCTCTTATAAATTTTCTAATAGTTTACTATGTCGATTTTATTTCACATTTAGATCCTAACTCATTGGAATTTACATTTGTGTGAGGGATGCAATAGAAGCTGATTTTCTCCTGTTCAAGTTTTAAACCAACGATCCAGGTACAATTCATTGGGTAGGCGTGGCTTTCTCAGCTGACCTGTAATGCCTCCTTTCGCACCTGCTAAACCCTGACAACTAATGCTGCCTCTCGAGCACCCTAGAGCGAGCGGGGTGAGCTCTGCAGCCTGGGCTCCCTGTCTGCGAGGGGCGGCTACCAGCAGAGCCTTCTCCCAAGACAGCAGCAGGCATGCTGCACACAGAAGTGCTCAGGGGTCGTCTGCTGCAGAGCAGGAAACACCTCATGAGGAGCAGGCAGTGGGGGAGCCCCGAGCACCGGGACTGACCTCAGTGGGGGGCAGCATGCTCCTCAGTTAGGGATCCCCCTTCATTCAGCTCGTCCATCTCCTCCTGCAGTGTGTGCACCTGGCTGTTGGCAGCTGCCCCTCTTCAGCTCGCTGTCCTTCTCCACCTGCTCCCGCAGGTGGCACCCGTGCTCCGGTTCCCCCGGGAGCAGAAGTAGTAGGAGACAGCAAGTCGAGTTGTTCTTGGGCCCCCAGTGCTGACAGGATGACCCCGCTGAGGGACGTGGGGCCGGTGTCGCTGTGTTCGCCCTGCACATCTTCTTCCGCTGGCTCGGGGGTGACATCTGTTGGAGGGTGAAGGGGCTCTGGAGGGTTTCTGAGGCATCATTGTGAATGATGAATGTGGGGGCTCTGGGCCAAGCTCTCATCAGGCCCAGGGCTGGTCCCGCTGTAGCTGGGCTCCACATCTCTCTTCAGCCTCTTTCGGTCAACAGCCTCTCAAGGGACAGATGGCCTCTCTTGAGTGTGTGCTGAGGAGAAACTGTAAGAAGGAAGCCAGCCAATAAATGTGCATGCCACAGATCCTGAGGGATAAAGTCACCCACGGAAACGCCAGTCTTACCCAGCCGGCCCTGGCTGGGCAGAGGGGGTCTCATCGCCAGCATCTACAGCAGATGTGTTTGCATCTCCCAGGCTGCCACACACTGTGGAGGCCACATTGTCTCCTGGAGTTCCTTCCAGAGACTCTGTGCCCGCGCCTGACTGGTGGCTTCCTGGGTGGCACTGGGTGCGGGTTCGCCCTGCAGAGAGGCTCGCTTCAACTTGCGGGACCCTGGCTGGGCCCTCAGGTTTTCCCTCAAGGATGAGGATGAACCTGAAGCTCCTTTCCCATCTGCTTGACTCGCATGTTCCTTAGGTCCCCGGCGGCTATCTTGGTGTCATTTCTCCTGGGTGGCCACGGCCTTCAGCTCCTCCTTCTCAGTCAGGTGGAAGTTGGAGGGCAAGGCCGTGGGCTTGAGCACGTAGTACTGATCCTCCAGCCTGTCCAAGAGTTTTTTTTGGTGAAATGTTCACTACAGATGAAAGAACGCTTAGTAAGGTCCAGTCATCCCTGTGAACAGCTTTTAGACACTGGACCAGAAGTTTTGAGCCCTTTATGTGGAGCCTGCAAGGATACATGAAAAAGTAATTAAAAAGAAAGAATTAAATGTCTCCCCCTAAAATAATCAACTATAAAAGCAAAACAAGTGTTTTTGGGAACACCCACACTTAGGAACTTTGCCCATTTAAACCTTTAGGAAATATGTAAGGAACACCTCTGCTTGCAAGTTATTACTGGAATAGAAAGATGAAAGACCCACTGTCTACCTTAAGGAGCTGACCATCTGTAGGGCAGAGAAGGAAGGAAGGTGAAGACCTCATCCCAGGCTCTGGTAAGTGCCCTGTAGGGCCACAGATGCTCGGGCAGAGAGCACAGGATGACACCAAGACAACAGGAAAGGCTTCAGGAAGCCTCAAAAATAGTTCCTAGAAGCTCATGGTTGTCCAACCCTCCTGCTGTCCCTGGGATGCAGGACTTTGGGTGCTAAAACGGGGAGGGTTGGTCCCCCTATTTCAAAGCCAGGCCAGGTGTCGGCCAGCAGAGCCTCCCAGGCACTCAGCAGGGCCCCTGGCCCCAGCTCTACTCAAGCAGCTGAGGATGCGGGACCGCCGCCAAGAGGAGGTCAGCCCCAAGAGCTGTGGTTCGTTGTTCCTCTTGTCCTTCCACTACCAGGAGGAAAGCTGCTTCCTGTACCAAGCAACCAGCCCCTGAAATGTACTGACCAAGACACTTCATAATCTTTTCTCCTCATTAAGGTAAAATCTCTATTTAGCGAAAACTATGCACATGGGGACGTAGGGGGTCTCTCTCTCGGCTTTCTTCTCCTCTTGAGTTCATCTAACCCCCATGAGGCCGCTGTGGATACTAGGTCCTCAGGGAGTTCCAAGCAACCTGACCTTCTAACATTTCTCAATGTTTTGTGACGAGTTACCAAAGGACCCCCACCTCTTTTGCCCTCAGATCACGTTAAACAATGACATATGCCAAGAGCAACCTTCTCTGCAGTGTTTTGCCTCATTCTCAAAAACAGTAACAAATCTTTTGGGACACAGACTCTGAAGGAAACTGTCAAGAAAGCATGTTGTCTGACCTCTGAAACAAGCTCACATTACTAGTTCTTTGGATAGATTGTAACAACTTCCGACTTAAAAAAAACCGCTGTTAACTTTGAATAAGACTAAAGACAACAAGTAGCATTCAGGTCTTTAAAAATTCAATAACAACCTGCAACATGAAACAAAAGGATCTGCCAAGAGGTTTTCAAAGTAAAATATCTTCAGTGCACTGTTCTGAGACCTCCATTGCCGAGTCCGCAGGAAAGGACTCACTCAACTGGCTGAATTCCAGAAGCCCTCATGAAGGGAGCCAGGCCAAGGGGAAGGCAAACCTCTCATCATGCTGTGGGAGCCCAAGGAAGAAGTGAAGAGAGGAGCCCCTTCCCTGAGTCCCCAGGGTAAGCCTCCCAGTGAGGAGTGGGCCGCAACCTCCTCCACCCAGGATGCTGTCACATGCAGAGTCTGCAGAGTCAGACGCCTCTCCAGGACTCACCTCCAGTGCAGAGCCACCTTTCCCTGCACTGCCAGGACCCTTCTAGCAACAGAGCATCTGAGAGGCGTGTCCCTTTGGAGGTAGAAGCTGCATCTGCTCAGCCACATTCCTGATCGCAGAGATCAAGGCAGGCTCCCTGCCATCAAAAGAGCAGAAAAGTCACGGCAAATGCAAGAAGATAGTGACCTAAGAAAGCGTGTTTCCAGAATACCCCGTTTCTTGACATTGTTGGCCCCAGCCTGAATCAGTGGAGAGCAGAGTGCCCAGGGGGTGGGGGTGACAGTGTGGTGGAGGCCATAAGGTGGACGCCAGTAGCCATGGGATGGCCGCAGTGGCCCGAGGTGCCGGGAACAGAGACAGTGGCACAGACCAAGGCCACATAGCGCCTGGTGCTCACTCACCCGCTGGACCGGCCCCAAGGCCCCAAGCACAGAGTGCTGCCTGGCTTGGGCTGGAACACCAGGGGGGCTGACTGGGCGGCAGCAGCTGGTTACCTGTGGAAGGAGATGGCTGTTTCTCCTCATTGCCCAGTGGTGGGATCAGTTCACGGCAGTGCAGTGATCACCATCCTGGGCCTCAGGCTGTCATGCTGCCAGGCTCAGGCCCCCTCCTCTCTGTCCCACAGTGGGACTGCCACAAGAGTAGGGCTCAAAGCGACACTGTGCAGCAAGTGGGAGCTGGCTCCCGGGCCCCAAAGGATGGCAAGATGGCGGCGTGTGCCCACCTGTCCTCCGTAAAGCAAGATGGCCACGTCTGTGGGCCTAGGAAAACTGCTGCCTGATGCACCCACCCTGGGGTCACACTGCCAAAACGCGTCTGTTCCGCTGCCCTGATGGGTCACTGCTGCGGTATTCATAGCAAATGACCCAGACCGAGGGGGTGGGAGAATGTGGCCGGCCCTCCGAGAGGGGCCCCGCCGGACGCCAAGATGGCGACTGATGCACTTCCACCCGCACTTCTGGCCCTACCCACGTTGCTCACCTGGATTGGCCTCAGCGGCTGAGCATCACATTGTCCTCATTCTCCTGGGCAGCGGGGAGAGGGACGCGGGTAAGTGCACCTGCACCGGTCGGCATGGAACACTGTGCTCGCCTGGGCCCTTAGCAGCTGGGACTGGCTGGCGCAGTTTGGGGCGGGGCCGTTGTGAGGAGTGGCTCCTCAGGCAGAGCAGGTGGGGACAGCTCCCATAGTGAGACCCGTGCATCTGACAACCAGGTCCCTGTGGGTCTGGACGTTCTTTCCATCCAGCCTTGGTGCTCTGGTGCTGGCCTGACAAGCCCATGGCTGCTGGGGCGGGAAGGGCAGCAGGGAGTCAGGGAGGGGAGGGGGGGCACTGGGTGAGTCTGGGGCAATGGTTCTTGGGAAGCTTTTTCCTTCCCCGCCAGGACTTAAGAAGTGGAAGCTCTCTAACTCCTCTGTAGTTATGATGTAGGCTGGAGGGGAGGGACATATTCCAATGCTCACAACACATGCATGTTTTTGTTGACTGATAGGTCATTCCAACTTCTTTTTCTGTGATGAGAAAGAGAAACAATCCATCTCGCTGGGCCTTAACTTCTCGGGGTCCTAATACAATGTGTTCGGGGAGCAGGGATGGGGTATTGGTGCTTTGGTCAATACTAGTGTTGGGCAGGAGGGAGCATCCTCCTCTGCCCTTTCCCTTAAGGATCTTATGGCTGCCTAAATGATTAAAAGACAGGTTAGCAGGAGAAAATAATACCAAGTTTAATAACATGTATACATGTGAGAAACTCGGAAATGAGCAGCTCGTCATTCTGTCTAAGCTGCTTGCTTAAGTATTGTACTGTAGCTAAAGGTGTGGAAGGTGCTGGAGGGGTAGTGGTCTGGGATTTCACAGGGAAGAAGACAATTCACATGGAAATAGAAATACAAATGTTTGTCTGACAACTCTTTTGAGGGCAAGCTATAGAGAATGTGACCAGGAAGAGACAGAAATTTTGATAAAATGGGCTTGTTGGTGCCAATCCTATTGTAACATCTATTTTACATTATATTACAGCCATCATATGATATTGGCTCCTTCCTGAAACAGGTCTTCTATGTTAAATTCTTTAGGCAATTTTGGAGGGGAAAAGCAAATGTTCTTCCTGAGTCTCCTGACTCTTTATTGTCTTCAGCTCAAAATAATCTGCATACCAGAGTGGTGCATCCTGGAGTGGCCTACCCTGACCACCATCACCAGCACGTTTCTGCTCCAGAGGAGACAGTTCATTAATCTTTGCTGGCAAGATAATTTGGAATTTTGCAAGTTGCCTTGAAAACATTTGTACACGGGCTCTATTTTTCTTCCCACAGCAATTTTAGTTCCCTCACTCCTTGTAAGGAGTGATTTTCTTTCAAGTATCCCTGCATCTGTAAAGGAAAACTTTCATTTGGTTTAATTCCACTTGTCATCGTGGATGGCATTGTTTTTGCTTCCTTTTTCTTTTCCTGGCAGCTGCAACGTAAGTTTACTGAAATCTCAGTTTGGGAACTGTACGGTAGACACATGAGCAATATTTCAATGGTTTGTGGCATCTGGACACTTAAATGCATTAGGTGTCTGAAGGAAACAGTAGCCCTGACTTCCAAAAGGAGCATGTTCAGCAGATGTATTTCTGGTGAAGTTTGTTTAAAAAAGACAAAGAATCAGACAGTGTTTTACTGTTTGCTGGGGGCACAGGGTGGGGGAAGGAATAGAATTATTTACTTCTCCATCTGTTCTCAGGTTATTACTGCTTGCATACCTATGACCATTCCCAAGAGAGACTTGGGTAAGGTAGAAAACACAGTTTAATGTCAGTCATATTACCTTAGATCTGAAAGTTATCATGTTAAAGTTAGCGGTAGGCATGTGATGAGCGGTAATGGGACACTGAAGGCTGCTTCAAAGTAGAAAAGGTGTTTACATTTGAAGGGCTCTGTTGATGCTGCTAAAAAGATGTATGGTATTTGTAGGATGTGGTGGGGAGTTTTCTTTCTAACATGATGCTGTGCGTCCTTTTAGGGCTGATAAATGGACCAACCTCCCCTGGCCCCTGGTGTTCTTACAGATTTGGCCTTCCTTGCCCAAGTGTTAAGCAGTTCCTTGTTGTTTTTACAGTCATCCATTCGTTAAGCTACATTTCTTTTTGAGTGCAAGGTTTGTGTCACGCATTGTTCTAGACCCTGGGCCCAGAGAAGTGAACAAAACACAAAAAGCATGCCCTGGGTGATGTTTTAGATGTGACACCAATGGTGTGACTCCTGTGGGAGAGTGATGTGTGCCAGGCTGGAGGGAGGTGGAGTTGTAGCCAGGAGGGCCAGGAAAGGTCTCACTGCAGAGGTAGGCTTTGAACAAGGCCCAAAAGCAGTGTAGGAAGAAGGGCAAGTGGCCTGCTCTGGGAGCAGTAAGGAGGCCAGTGTGGCCAGGGCACAGCCGGTGAGGGCAGCAGGAGCTGAAGGCAGAGTGGTGACTTGGGCCCAATCATGGGGCCTTGTTGGTCATAGTGAGGACTTGGGCGTTTATTCTGAATGAGATGGTGACCATTTGGAAGGTTTTGAGAGAAGGAGTAACATGGCTGGACAAAAGGTTAGCAGACTTGATCTGGCTGTTCTGTTGAGAATATACCACAGAGGGGCCAGGGCAGAGGCAAGGAGACCAGTTAGGAGGCTGTTCCAATAAGCCAGGCAAGAGGCCTTGGAGGCTTAGGTCAGGGTGGAGAGAGGAGGTTGAATTCTGGGTGTGTTTGGAGATCGAGACAGTAGTACTGTGTACAGATGGGAAATGGTGAGGGCTGGGGAGGGGGGAGTTGAAGTCAGTGCTGAGTTTATGGCCTGAGCTAAGAAATAAGAAACTCAGCTGGGGAGACTGGGGGCTGTCCTGCTTGGTGGGGAGCTGTTGGGAGTTTAGTTTTGGCTGAGTTGACTGTGAGATTTATATTTTGTCTGTGGCTCTTTTCCACCAGAGGAGAGCAGAGAATGGCCACCTGGAATCTGTCGTATGAACTCCCTGTGCCCCTCCCAGGCTCTCTCCTGGCACAGACATCCTACGGGAAGGTCTTGGAGTGGAGGTTCCTCTGTGCAAACTTTCTTGGGTGTTCTGGCCTGTCAGCACTGTCCCTCCCTGGGTTTGTCACCTTGAAAAGATTTACTCACTTAGTTGAGCCTCAGGTTTTCAAAAGTTAAAGTTTATGTAATCAGTGTGCTTGAAAAGCAGTATAAAATATTTCCAAAGAGGCAAGAAATAGGTAAATTTCATAAAAAATAAAAGATTCTAGTATTACATTGAATGTGTAAAAAATTCTTGTTTCCCTTTCTGCCTCCCCTGAGCGTGGGTAGTCATATTGTTAGTTCTGTTCTTTTCTTTGGGATGCAGTGTTTTCAACTGGAATTCCAGGGCTTACACTTGAACAGCAAGTGTTAAGTATGATTAATTGTTTATAAAACAGTGTCTTGCCATGGAAACAACAGTTAATTAACATTATTTTCTGAAAGTAATAAATACATGTGGCTTTTCTTGTTGAACTAGAAAAATGCTTTACAACCTTCTTCCCTCCTTTCCATTAAAGTGTAGGTTTGTGTGAATTTGCTGGATTCTTCAAGCACTGGGTTGTGCCATTTACAAGATGACTGTAGCTGAAAGCAACGTGACTGGGAGCAGAGGCCTGAGGTCAGGGTCTCTAAGCTAAGCCCCCCTTGAGCCTGCACAGGGAAGTACTTGAGGCCCATACCTTCTTGCTGCATGTCCTCTCTGCTCATATCCACCACAGAAGGAGCTTTTCTGCTGAGAGAAGCTACAGAGCCCTGGAAAGCTGGTTAGGCACCTGCACAGGGGGAGGGAGTTGCTGCCCTTCTTGAGGGTGTCCCTGTGCTCCCCTTGGGCCTATGTCTACACACAGGGTGGAGTTTTGCACCCACAGAGTAGGTGCCTGCATAGGGTAATTTGTGCACATTGAGAAAGTCTGTGAATGTCAGGAGTTCTGTGTCTGGATTAGGGTTTATGAATTTAGGGTTCATTTGAGTCACAACCTTAAACTGCATCCTGTCGAGAGTCTCCTCACTTGTGAGAGTGGAAGCTGAGAGAGGGAGCCCTTCTCTTCCTCCCCAGGCAGAGGAGGGTGTGTGAGCTCCCAGAGTGCATTCCTGTGGCTGCTCATGTGTCCCCCCCCCCCCGCACCATGAACTGACCCACTCCAGGGCTTCTGTCTCCACCAGGAGATTTTAGAATGTGTTTAACATTCTGCATGTGGCTTTCCTTCTGTCCTGTGGGAAGCAGGCAGCTTATCTGTGCTGATCCCAATATTTGTGTTTCTTTCCTTTGGATTCCTGTATCGATTGAACAGTGCAGCCCTATGTTTCTGGTTTCCCTTAGCTCTTTGTAATTTTATTTCCTGTATGAGAAATAACATTTTGAGTTTCTTGGGCTGAAAAATGTGAATTGATGGAGAGATATAATGTCAATAAGGCAAGAAAATTGTGTAACTAAAGAGAATGTTTGTTCTTTTTATGCAAGAGAATCTCAAGGTGTGAAATGAATGTGTTGAAGTTTTCAGGTGCGTTTTTCGTTTTTACATCAGTGTTTGCGTGTGCGTGTCCCTAGAGTACCTTGAGATTTAAAAAGCTAAAGCAATAGAATTTCCATTTTAATTGATGTGGAGAAAACTAATCAAACTAATCCTACTATGTTTAAGGAGCTAAACCCAAACCCCTATTGCATTATAATGTGCCACTGATTTCTGAAAATCCTGCCTGTGTGAGACACAGTGGAAGACAAACTAGGATGCAGCTTGTCCTTATAGTTAGCGAGAGATATGAAAATGTCATTTCATATGGTTACTCTTTTGTAACCGTTAGTGTGCTAAAGGAATTAAATCTTAGAATGGTTTCCTATGTACAGAAGTTAAAATTAAAGAAAGACTGTGAAATGGGAAAACATGGTATGTGTAAATTTCTGTTTATATTAGATAAATCTGTAAAATAGAAAAGTCTAACTTCAGAGGAGCCACTACAAACATTTCTGGGTCCCCTCCAGCCCTGTTACTCCAGCCACCCCCAGTACATAGTTTTGATCATTCTTGAGGTTCCTGATGGTGTTTCTTTCTATAAAAACAAGCCATTGTGAATGCATATTTTTGTACGCATGTTTGTTCTCCACACTTTTCGATGTGTGCTGACAGCTTACGCCTCTCCTCTCCCTCTTCCCCTCGTGTCCACACCTGGACAAGCTGAGGAACAAGTTCAGAGTCTCCCTTCTCTGGCATTGGCTTCGGATCCAACCACACAATCCCTGTCTGTGTGCAGAATTCTTGCCCTGGTCTCAGCCCTGGCAAAGATTTCTTGCTTTGACCAAACTTTAGTCAGGCTCCTGAACCTTCTGGTAGGCCTGTCTGTGCACTTCCTTGTAAAATCCAGTTTTAGAAAGAACTTTGCTAAGTCAGTTTAACCAGAACACCCACCCGTATGTCTGATCACCATCGAGATCTGCTCAGGCTCCTCCTCCTCCTCCACCATCCCTCAGGTGGTGTCTGATCACTCTGGTCTCTCTTTGGTAAGAATCCTGATAGGTCAGGTTAGCCAGAAACCCCACACTTGTTTTTTCTATTAGTAATTTTCCATCCCCTGACCCCCACCATGCTGCCTGGCCATGAATTCCCACTTGCCCATGCTGCATTCAGAGACGAGCCCAATCTCATTTCTCCCCCGCTGTGAATCCCATCACGGTGGTCTCTGCGTATCACAGTGGTTCTGAATAAAATATGCCTTACCGACTTTGACAAGTGTCATTAAATAATTTTTCTTTAAAACCTCCAACCACAATAAAAGACCAGGCCAGGCTCCTTTCCTTGCTCTCTCAAGCCATTTCAGAGCTGCTTGAGATCCTGGCCCTGCTCTCCTTGGAGACCTCTATTATGTGAGTCATAGGACTTTTCCTAACTTCGGTGCGTGTGTCGAGGGGGGCACACACCAGCATCAGTCTCTCCATGGGAACAACAGCACTTGCCAGTGAGCAGTCATATTTTGAAAGGAATCTCTTTCTCTGAGTGGTAGCTGTCAACAGTGGACTCAAAATATTCAGTGAACCATGTTGTAAACAGATGTGCTGTCATCCAGGCTTTGTTGTTCAATTTGAGCATTGACTTTAACTTAAAGTTACCAGATGCATTACCCTTAACAAGAGAGTGAGCCTGTACAAAGGCCCAGGGGGTGGATTGGAGAGGGAGGGGAGAGAACAGGATCAGTTAGAGGAACCAGAGGTCAGAGTGTGAGACAGGAGTTGGAGAAGGGGCCAGAGCAGTCGGTAACAGCACTGCAGCCAGGTCAAGGCCCTGTGCACCATGTCTGGGAGTCAGGATCTTCTAATTGCAGTCAGTGGGGGAGCCCCATTTCTGCTTGGATCTCTGGGGGACAAGAAGACAGTGTCTTGCCACTTATGTCTGTCCACAGCTACCAGACCCTGGCCAGGGAGCGTGAAACGTTGATGCAGAAGTACCTGCACCTGCTGCTGATCGTGGAGACAAGAAGACAGTGGCCAAGCAGCTACGGCAGCAGATCGAGGATGGGGAGATCAATATCGAGTGACTGAAGGCAGAGGTGACTGCTGGCTAGGGGTGCAGAGGAGGCTGGCCAGGGGGCCCAAGGCACAGGGCCAACACCTCACACTCCGGGCTCCTGCAGGGAGCACCAGGGGGCACATGACGGGCAGGGGGACCAGCTTCCAGTCACAGCTATGCCAGCCTCCAAACTTAAATTTAGTGATGCTGGCAGAGTGGGAAGGGCCTTAGTCAAATCTGAGTTCAGATCTTACCTCTGCCACTTGACAGTTGCAACCTAGAGTACATCCCCCCATCCTCTGTGCCTCCATTCCTTCATCTATAAAGCAAACTTTTTATACTTGCCTGACAAGGTTGTGAGGATTGAGTGAGGTTATTTATGGGCGAGTTTTTAGTTACTCTGCTGATGACCACATTGACTAAGCACTCCCACATTATCAGCTGAAGTGTCCGAGGACACAGAGTTCCTGGTGAGTCATCATAGTGTGGGCTGCTGGCTCAGTTCTAAGCAGTCGTTCCCTCTGCCTGTCATAAGAGCTCCTACAGGGGCTCGCCGGGCATCGGTCTGGAGGCCACGCTGTTCCTAGGTTAAGCCTTCTAGAACTTCACTACTCAAATTGTTTTCCATGAAGAAAGAGCATGTTAGAGATGCAGAATCTCAGGCCCTGCCCAGACCTCCGGAATCAGAATCTGCACTTTCACAAAATCCCAGTCGATTGCCATTTACATTAAAGCTTGGGAGGCGCTGGCTCTCTGTCCCTTAGACGCCCCTCACCAGGTGTCTACCCCAGCGCCGAATGATCTGATTGCCTCTCCCCCCTCATCTCACCAGTGCGCACCAGATGCTCAGAGCAATTTGGCCACATCACATAAGGACCGTGGACTCTGAGCTGAGGATGGGAAAATGGAAACAGATTCTAACCAGGGTTGGCTGCATGATTTGTAGGACCTGATGCAAGGGAAAAATGCAAGGACCTGGGTGGAGTCGGGGAAGTCGATCTCCCCTTCTCACAGACCACCAACCCACCCATGGCAGTCAGGAGATCCCCAATATCAACCTCCAACCTCCTCAAAACTCTGTGCCATGATACACTTGGTACCTAGATGAGGGTTGGGCAAGATGTCCCTGCTGAGTCACCGACCTAGTGGCCAGGCATTGTCTCCTTGCCCTGCCCTGAGACACCATCAGGTGTGCACTGCACCCGTCCTGTCTACACCTACCCCAAGGCCCCTTCAGAGGGTGGAGGGTGACTCACAGTGGAATGTGAGTCTTCCTGGCTGACTCCACCCATTTGCTCCCAGACAGAGGATAGAGGAGGTCATGGGTTCTGAGGTGCCGGCGTGTGGGGAGCGAGCAGCTGAGAAACCATCCCAGGGAGGCAGCAGGAGGCAGCAACACATGAGGGCTGAGGCTCGAAGCCCCTGGGGTGTGCTCCATTGTTCCATCAGATGTTTCTCATGAAAACAAATTCAAAGAGAAATAATAACTTCAAGGTTGCAACTGCAGAACTTGAAGCCCCAAGCATGGGGCCTTCTGAGCATAGGACCCCATCACACGCCCTTGAAGCCAGCTCTGCCTGGAATGTTCAACGATCTGAAGTTTCCAATTCCACCTTATGGTGCCGCTGCCAAGCCCTAAACTAATGGTCACATCAGCTTGAAACTTGAGCTTGAACAAAAGTTTCAGATTCCACACACCTCCTCTACACTGCAGCAGGCACTGTCAGAGATGCTTTATTTGTCAGTCCCCATAACCACCCTCATAGGATGGAACGAGAAAGCAGGCTCAGAGAACTCAAGGCACCTGCCCAAGCTCACACAGCTGGGAGGTGGCAGAGCCAGGACTAGAACCATGGTCTGCGTGTCTACTTGCCAGTCTTGCCACACTACTAGTGGGTCCTGGGATGGGGGCTTGTCCCGTGTCTAAACCATCTGGTTCATTCTGAGATCTATCCTAGCCCTACACATATCCCTGAAACGAAGCTGAGTCCTTGCTAGGGACAAAGGAATAGGTCCAGGGACCAGTACCAGGTTAGTGGCTTCATGATCAAGGGTGTCATTCACTCACTTACTCGTTCACTAACTGCCTAAGATCAGCTGACCACTTCCTCATCCTCTTCCCCAGGCTCCTCTTCCCTCATCACTTGGGGCTCCAGCCAGTGCTCTCTGGTCATGAGCTGTGCACATCTTGGCCTTTGCATATGCTGGGGCTTCTGTTTGGAGTGCCCCTGCCACTCCCACGCTTCTCTGCCTGGTGGAATCCTACCAAGCTCGACTGCCTCCTCCCGGGGACTCTCATCCCAGAATGTGCTCCATGACCCCTGCTGCCACAGCTTTCCCACCCTCAGCATGCCGTGGCAGAGCCGGCTCCTCAGGTGTCTGTCCCTCACCTGGTCTGGTGGGCAGGGGTGTCCTTTATCACTTGTCCCTTCTGCGTTGCACATAGTAGGTACTCTGTAAGGACTTGATGAATGAATGGACATCAGGTTCTGTGGGAGGCAATAAAGAGACGGAAGTTTCAAGCCTTAAGGTCTGATTGTGGTAGAGTGTGATTGGCACCATAATAGAGCTTGCAGTGTGAACCCAGGTAGAAAACGAGTCATTTTATGGCCAAAGAAGGTATGGGTTCATGTCGCATATGGCCTTGAAAGTTTTCGGGGGTTGGTAGGCAAGAGAAGGGGTAGGTGCAAAGGGCAGGGCCCTCTCTGGTGCTGGGGGCACAAAACTGGTCAGTTTTGGTGAAAGTGTGTGTGTGTCAGCGTGGCAGCAGAGGCCTTTGTAATGGGAATTGGGAGCAACATTTCCAACTGAGTACATTACTCTCCAGGGAAAACAATTTTTTTAAGTGAGACTACTTTTTTTTGTGAGGAAGATCAGCCCTGAGCTAACATTCATGCCAATCTTCCTCTTTTTGCTGAGGAAGACTGGCCCTGAGCTAACATATATTGCCAGTCCTCCTTTTTCTCCCTAAAGCCCCAGTAAATAAGTGTATATCACAGTTGCACATCCTTCTAGTTGTCGTATGTGGGATGCCGCCTCAGCGTGGCCAGATGAACAGTGCGTCAGTGCTCACCCGGGATCCGAACTCGGGCCGCCAGTAGCAGAGCGGGTGCACTTAACCACTAAGCCATGGGGCCGGCCCCTAAGTAAGACTTTGCAAGATCAGCTTGGTAAACCTTTCTGGCTGTAGCCTTTCTCTCTCTCTCTCTCTCTCTCTCTCACTCCCTCACTCTCTCTCACTCTCTCACACACACACACCTTGCAGAGCAGAGGGCACCTGTGTGCTCTGGAGGGGCTCCAGGAAGGTGAAACAGAGCCCATTTCCCAGGAAGTAGGCCATCAGGTAGGCAGGAGGTGCTGAGGAGCCAAGTAAGTGATGAGTGATGCCCGTGACAAAGACAGAGGGTCATAGAACATCAGAGCTGGGAGGGATCTGAGAACTGGGAGGTCCACAGAAGAGGAAAGGACTTATCCAAGGTCACTCCAAGGTCACTTCCAGCGCTGGAACCCAGGCTCAACCTTGGGTCTCCTGGCTGTAGATCCTTGGCCTGTGACTGCCACACACATTATTCCTTCCTTGCTGGGGAGACGGGCCATATAAAAGGTGCATATTCAGGAACCACTGTGTCACCTGGCTGGCCTCAAGCTCTCAGGGTCCACCTGATAGCCAGAAAACATCCTCAAGCCCCATCCCACATATTCCTGAGGATTTTCAGGGTCTTCCATTTTCCTGGCCACATCTGGCTTCCAATTCTGCTCTCCTGGCTTCTTGTATCACTTCCCACAGTGCCAGTCTCCACTCAGTCTTGACTGCTCCTTACCCCCTTGTGGTCGCTCCATGTGTCCGTCAGGTGGAGCTAGATTCTGCTGCAATTACAAACAGCCCCCAAGTCTCAGAGGCTTAAAACAACAAAGAATGCTTTCTCTCTCACACTGTGTGTCCATTGTGTGTTCTGCTCCACAACATTCTCACTCAGAGTCAGGGACACAGGCTGACGGGGCTCCACCATCAGGAAATTCACCAGTCCCAGGGCAGGGGAAGCAACATGGCAAATGATGCCTGACAACTCTGCTCACGTTTTATTGGACAAAGCGAGTCACATGACCACACTCGACTTCAGGGGCCTGGGCAGTACAGTCCTGCCCTGACCCAGGAGGAGAACCAGAGTATCCAGGAAAGCCCTAATGACACCCAGCTGGCTCCTCCTTCACTCCCAAAGCCCCCAACATGGGCCAAGTATGGACCATACTTTCTGAAAGGCTTAGATGCACTCAAGGGGGTTTCCAGTACTGAAACAGAAAACAGCTGAAAGCTGAATAGAAGACATCCTTGCCCTCCTGTCACTCAGCCTTTCCTGCTACAGGGATTTCTTGCTGACCTCCTCTCCTCACGCTGCCCTCTCTCCACACTCTCCCAACTGCCATTTTGGTGGTAGTGGGGGTGTTCATAATCCCTTTATTTGCCAAGACCCTCGCCTTACATCCAGTGATGTGCTGGAGTTGGCTCACACCAACTTGCAAGTCGGTTGTAAAATTTTCAAGAATCTTGCAAGCTTGTTATTCACTCTTTGGTAGCTTAAAATGGGCCAAGGTAGGAATGTTTACAGCATGGAAATTGGCCAGTACTACCAGTCAGAGTTTTTCTTTCAGAGAGCTGGTAATTAATCCTTTACCAATATACACTTGTCTACACTTTTTTCAGGATCAGCTAAACACTTTGCTGGGCCCAGTGCAAATTGAAAATGCAGGGCTCTTAAGAATTTCAAGGCAACAACAGCAGAGCCTTAAACCAGGCATTAGGCCCTTCTTAGCAGGCTGTGCACAGGTCAGACATCGAGGACACTGCCCTGTCTCTACTCCCTCTATACCCTCTACACCCAGAGCCCCCACCAGCAGCCAACTCTCCCTAGAGGTAAGGGGAGATCACACCCAAACAAAAGCAAAGTTATTAAGCAAAACTATCCAGTCTGCTCAGTCTCTTCTCTCCCATCTAAAGAGTCCTCTGGTGCCTCATCTTTTGTAACCAAAAAGCTCCAAGGACCATCTAAAACAAAGGGAGCATCCTCCTCTGAGAAGAATCCTCCCCTCCACTAGAATCCTCAGTTTGGCACCATTTCATTGTTTTAATAGCTATTTTTCTCCCATTTATGATTGGAAGTAAGTTGGAACGGCTCAGGCAGCCCTAAAGGGCAGGGTAGGAGTTTAGAGATGGTCGTGGTATTTTCCTGGCTTGGGAGCACTCAGAATCCTGGAAGGCTGACTCTGCAAGAAACTGCAGAGATCTTTAGTTCAGAGTTTAAGGTAAAACTGTAGCTTTGGGATCAGGTTTACAAACCAACTTTGACATGGAGAGGGCCACCTTGACCCCTCCCCAGGCAGCCCCTCTACAGGGCCCACTCTATGCCTTGAGTCCTGTTTCCCATGTTCCTCCTGCCATCCCCACCCCTACTGCCCTGCACTCAACACCCTGTTGTACTCTGCATCTTTGTTCACATCATCCCCTCTGCTCCAATTCCTTCTATACTCTAGCACACATGTTGAGTTTCTTTTTTTTATTTTTTGTGAGGAAGATCAGCCCTGAGTTAACATCCATGCCACTCCTCCACTTTTTGCTGAGGAAGACTGGCCCTGGGCTAATATCTGTGCCGATTTTCCTCCACTTTTATATGGGACACAACCACAGCATGGCCTGACAAGCGGTGCATCAGGTTTGGATCCTGGGTCGCCAGCAGCGGAGCTCATGCACTTAACTGCCACACCACGGGGCGAGCCCAATTGGGCTCCTGTTTTGCCCTTCAAAGCCTCTGGGTAGCGCTGGTGGATTCCATGGTGAGACCCTCCCACTGCAGTAGGGGCACCCCTCTGTTCTGGCCTCACCTTGTTGGAGTATAAGTTACCTCTGTGGGTTTCTGACCCCTTTCTTAGGCTGGAAGCTCCTCCAGTGAAGGGATCTGACTTATCCACCTCTGGTTGTGTCTCACCCATGCCCAGCATGGTGTCCACCACACGAACTCCATCAGGACATGCTGACAGCATTGGCACAAAGGGAGACAGAGATGGGCATCTCTTAGGCTTGGAAGAGGCCAGAGGGAATGGAGAAGGAAGGAGAGAGAACTGAGTTGTGTGACAGCTGTTTGAAAAACAAGAAGTACAGAGATCTTTAGCAAAACCTTGACTGCTAACAAAAGAGAGAAAACATAGACTAATTCCTCCATCAATGACTGCATTGACTAAATGCATTCTGGATTAAAGACACTGTCTCCAGAGAGGGCACTGTGGTGGGGCAGGAGCCAATGAGCAGTGCAGCCAAGGGATGTGGCAAATGAGGGCTTGCCTCTGATGGGCCAAGAAGGCCAGACTGTGGGGTGGCAAGTGGGCAGGGCTCAGCTGAGACGCCAGACATTGAGCCAGGTTGGGTAGCCAGAGCTAGACCCTAGCCGGCGAGTTGGGATAATAAGCCAAATTCCCAACTGTCCATTGTCATCGTTGACAAGGGTCAACTGAGCAGGTCTTGGATGTCAGCCAAGCCAACCTGGATCAAAGCAAATGCATCCTCAGAAGGGACCAGCAGGATAAGGGAAAGGCTGGCTCTGTGAGCTCAGAGGTTCCTGCTACCATCCTGACATTGGCTCCTAGCAGGGGTGGGCCGTAGCCCAAGGCTTCTGCAGGGTCCCCAGTCTCACAGCTCTCCAGAGCTTTGCCCACCCAGCCCAATCCTTAAATCAGACTCCCAGACTGCCGGTGTTGCCTGTGTAGGGAGCAGAGCGTCTCACCTGACTGCATCTGGTTTTTGCTCTGGTCCCTGGGGAGTAGATGTCCTGTAGATGCCTCCGAGAAGAGCGCCATCAGTTTTACATACAGACTACATTTACCCACACACACACTCCCACACACATACCCCACAATCCTAAAGAGAAAAGGATACCACGTGCAAATCCCAGAACTGGCAAAGAGAGCAGACTGGCATGGGGGTGATGACATCAGGGCAGTGAGGGTGCTGACTGGGCATCTACGTGTCTCTGAGCTCTCCATGAGCCTGTGTGTGAGTCCCTTAGCTCTTTAGAGTTCAGATCCAAGAACAGCCATTATTTCATGTGCCAAGGTTCTCAGAGAATGGAAAAAATAGAAAAGCCTGCATTGGCACTGAATATTTCTCCATTAGATACTTTCAGCCGCTCTTCAAGCACAGGCTGGGGTACTTTTAGCAACCCGGAAGTGGAGAGTGGGTAACTGTCCCATTTTGCTTTCAAAGTGCTCCATTCATTCAATTGTCAGAGCCCATTCATCCTGTGGTTCAGCAAGTGGCCTTGAGGGGACAAAGCCACATGCCCTGGAAAGGGAGGGGAGCTGGGTCTGTGGCATGTTTGTGATTTCCTGAGCTACTATCTTTGGACGTGTGCCACACAGCTCAAGGGTGTCTCTGTGTCCACTCAGCACGTTCCGCCCCTGCTCTTGTTGTACTGAGAGAGTGAGACCCCAGGGTAGGGGTTTGCCCTCAAGGCACAAACTGCTAGGAGAGGAGAGAGCCCCCTGTGACAGCTCACAGAAGAGGAAAGCACCAGGCGCCTCCAACAGCCAAAGTGCTGGCTCATCACAGAGGGAGGGAGCAGAGAGCACACGTGGAGAATGGCAGTAGGGAGGGGCATCTGATGTGGCAGAGAAAGACAGAGACCACTTCAGGGATTTGAGGACAGGCTCCTAGGCTGGGGCTGCCCTGACTCCCAGGGGGGTTAACTCTTTCTCTCTGGGCCTGTTTTCCTGTCCACAAATGGGGTGCATGACAGAGTCCCTTTGGCTTCCCCTCTGTTGTTCATCTCAAACCCCAGACACATTGGGGTGGTTCCCAAGTCTCCAGGGTGGTAGGAGCTGAGGGTGATGAACAAGGACAGAGGAGGAAGAGTTGGGAGGGGAGGGGGCTTCAGGAAGTAGCAGAAGTCTCTCTGGCATCCTTACAGCTCATCCTGGGAGAGGAGACTCGGGCTGTGTTTTGGAGCTGGCTGGCTGGGGACCATGGGCGGGGAAGAGGATGCTGGGAGGGGAGCCACGGCAAATGTGGCTGCCAGGGGCGCTCAGAGGCCCATTACCCAACCTGGTGCTAAGCTGCCAGTGAGAAGGCATGATTCCCAGGGCTCTTTAGGTGGTGACAGGGCACGTGCATGGGAGAATCCGGGTGTTTTTGCTTTTCTAAGTTGTCCCCCCAAAAGGGAGTGGTCGAGAGCTAGCATTTACTGAGCAACTTCTCTGTACCAGGCCCTCAAATTGTCCCATTACTTACAGGGGTGACGTCATTTCACCTTCATATTTTACAGGGAAGACCTGAGGTTCAGAGATGTTAGGCATCTTGCTGGAGGTCACACAGCTGAGAAGCAGGATAAGGTGGATTTGAGCCTGCTCTGTGTGGGTCTCAAGCCCTAGCTCTTTTCACATCATGAGTGGCATTTCCTCTGATTTCTCCAGAGCCCTGAGTTCCTCTAAGATCCCTTAGGGTTATCCCAGCAGGTGTGCACTGAGGGTGCCAGGAGGGCTGGCAACAAGAGCAGCTGCCATTCTCTGCCAGCTTCTGGGGCGTGTGATCCATGTTTAGAAAAATCTATGTTTGATTTAGTGCTCTGTTGTCACCATCTTGAAATTTTGTCATTTTTTAAGGAGTCCTGCATCTTTTCTCTGCACTGGGCCACAAGTTACATAGTCCATCCCGCTGATGGGGTTTTCACATAAGGTGTCACTTGAGAAAGGCTGCTAGAGTCCCAATGGTGGTGGCAGCCCCTGCCCTCTTCCTAGTCCCCTCAGCTCTGCTGGACTTGGGCGAGGCCTTGGAGGGGCAGGAACTCCGTCGCCAGAGCTTACCCTGTGGCTTCTCTGTCAGTGAGGCCATCTGGTGTTTGCACCAGATCTTTACCAAGGCCTGAAGGCCTGCATCTCCAGCTGGCCCACTGGGGCCTGGGGGAGCAGGCAGCCCTGGCAGAGGTCTCCAGACCCACCTGCACCCAAATCCATCTGAGATTTGGGCCCACTCCTCCAGGCTGGCGGCACTTCCATCGTCCCGGTGTGTAACAGCTGCCCCTTAAAAACACACAGAATCCCTCAGAGGGAGCAGAAGAGGAAAGACAAGTCAGCAAAAACTGTTTTTCTAGGAAGAAGTAATATATTTTTAGTTTCTTATCTACTTTTCCCTTTTAAAAATTATATATATGAACTCATTTGAGAAAATTTGACAATCTAGAGAAGCAGAAAATGTTCAAAGCTATATCAACCATAGTTCTCCTTTCCAAAGATAACCACTGTAAACACTTTGTTGTGTTTTCTTCAAATTTTTTTCTATGCACAGACCTTAGGTTTTTTCCCCCCGCTTTATTTACATAACGTCACATATATGAATGCTGAATTTGAATCTTGATGTGTTTGTTTTTTTACTTAACATTATAGCACAAGTGTTTTCTCATGCTGAAAGTATGCTTTTTGATGGCTGTATGATGCTCCAGTACCTGTGAGCATGCCATCATCCATGCAGCCATCTCCCATCATTGGCTCTTAAAGTTGTTGCAAATTTTTGTTACTAGAAACACTCATCTCTGCATCTGAAATGTTCACATGAGAAAGTGTCTCCTTGGGACAGATTTCCAAAAGTAGAATGACTGAAACAAAAGGTAGAAGCACGGTCAAGGCTCCCACTCCTTCCACCCTGTGTCACTGCTCTCAGAGCTGGTTGCACCGCCCTGATGGCCCCGAGGGCTGCACAGCAGGACCCCCGCATCGCGCCTCTCCCACACTGAATGTGACATTTTGCTGTTCACTTCCCTAAGTCAGAGAGCCCTGCTTCTCCCCAAGGTCACAATGGGAAGCGGCCCTAGAAAGACGAGGTCTGCACTTCCTGTAGTTGCGTGGTTGAAGGTGCTGTCCCTTGGGTAGTGGAATGCCCTGTGTAAGCTCCCACTTAGAGTTTATTGCAAAGGAGGCATGTTTTTCTTTAACGGAGTTTATAAGCAGAGGTTTCAGTAGACCCATCCCTGCCAATCAAGTACTGAAGGGCAGGTTTGGGGAGATTGGCTGGGCTTTCGGGGGCTGGAAGGCAGGGTATTGTGTTTCCAAGTGGTCGGGACAGAGCGGGCCAGCAGCAGACCCAAGTTGCTGAACCTGGGGAGGCATGGAAGGACAGGGACATGTAGATAAATGGACAGACAGCTGAAGGGACGTGACTCGGGAGGACATGTCTTGTGGAGGGAAGCCCTGGAATGGAGGACTCAGGAGACCTGGTTCCAGGCCAGCTACTGACTCACCTTATGACCTCGGATGGGTCACTTCTGTCACTGGTGGGGCACTCTGGGTGGGAGGTCTCTTGGGGGAGCCAGGGCTGAGGGGGATGTGGAGCTGCAATTCAGTGACCACAGAGGCCTCAGCTGAACCCCCAAAACTCCGGAGCTGTGTGGCTTTCAGACGCTTCAGGCGGAGAGGCACACCAGAGCACCCGCAACAGCCCCCTCCGACCTTCCAATACACAGGTGTCAGACAAGATGGGGCCCCATCTCTAAAGATCTGTGACTCTGATGGTGTCCTGATGCCTGGGGCCACCTATCTGGCCCTGGATAGGGCAGTGGTGCCAGAGTCATCCCCAAAGGCAAGGGTGTCTCTGGGTGGGAACTCTGAACTTGGTCTTGACCTCTGTGGGTGGGGCTGGGTGACCAAAGGCTTGTGGAGCCACTCCTCGTGCAGACCCATTAGACATCCTGCTGCCCATGGTCAATTTCTATCAGGAGTTGGTCTCCAGCTACCAGTACAGCCTGCAGATCCTGGCCCACTGCAAGCAGAACAGTGACTTTGACAAGCTGCTGAAGCACTATGAGGCCAAACTGACTGCAAGGAGAGTTCTGGAGATCTTCCTCACTGACCCCATGTTCCAGCTGGCACCTAGCCCTGTCCTTGGGGGCACATACCTTGGGAGCCTTCTGGGGGTCCATGGCAGTGAGGGCCCCAGCTGGGAGCAAGCCACAGCTCCGGGCACCATGCGGCCATGGCCGGGAGATCCCAGGCCCTAACAGGCCCCAGCTCTGGGCTGCCTGGAGAATGGGGTTAGAGCCAGCCCCCGACCCAGCGGATGGCAGGCCTGTCCAGCTCCACAGAGCAGGCAGTGTGGGAAGGTGAGGGGGAGCTCCTGGTCCTGAGCCCACCACCAAGCCCTTTCTCCTGCTGGCTTAGAGCCTTAAGATCTGGGCTCTTGCCCCAGACAAAACCCTGGAAGAGCCTCCACATTAGAGTCTGAGATCAGAAGTGTTGTTGGTGTCCGTCCTCAGCCCTGCTCATGGGAGAGTTGGGAGCTGAGAGAACCATTCTCTGTCCGCTTGGTCACTCTCTCTCCCTCTCTACATTGCTGTTTTCTCTCAGACTTACTTCATCACTGTCTCTCTCCTTGCCTCTCTCTCCCTGTCCCTCTGACCTTCCCCATCCTTGCCTCTGTCCCTGTCCCCCTGCCGCAGATTCAAAGGCACATTCTGACACTGCACAAACTCCTGGCCCACTTTTCACTAGCACATAGAGCCAACAGACTGGAGGACGCCAGGGCTAAACGGGGGGAGCTGTCTGGGTGAGCCCGGCTCCCGGGTGCCCCCACCAATGGACAGGCCAGGGCTAAGGATGTTCCCCAGTGGGAGTTTCCTGAGCCCCAGATGCTAAAATATCATGTTCAGGTTAGGATCCGAAGAGGTGGGTGTTGGGGCACCCCCAGCCTGTTCCACCTGGAAGCAGGGTCCCCGGAGCAATCTGAGAAGTTCACAGCTCAAGCCTAGGGGGCAGTTGGTGGGATGGTGGCTGGTGTGCTGTCCCTGACACAGATGGGGTTTGAGGAAGGGCCCTGGGCACTCACGTGGGCCAACCTGCCAGAACAGGGATCCGCCCAGGGACTCACAGGCACTCTGCCAACTTCCTCTGTTCTCCAGTGTCAGTGTCTCACAACCTGTGGTATAGGAGCCCCAGAGAGGGGCCTGGGTAATGGGTCTTCATGTGCCCAAGGCTGCAGTCACAACAGGCAGTGTCATGGGTGGACAAACCCATGACTTGTCCAGTGTCAGAGGCCCCAGCCCTCTGGTCAAGGCCCCTCTGCTGCCCCTCATTCAGTCTCCAAAGCCCAGGGGGAACCTTCCTCTGCCGGGGGAGAAGCAGAGGGACCAGGGAGGAGGCGCCTACAACAGCACAGGCAGCAGCTGATGGTGGCCTGCACCAGGTGGTGGCAGTGGAGGTGAGGAGGAGGTTCAGATTCGAGGTGTGTTTTGAAGATGGAACCAACAGGAGTTTCTGATGCATTAGATGTGGGGAGAGAGAAGATGGGAGGCAAGAGTGATTCGAGAGTTTTTGGCTGAGCAAGCAGAAGGTTGGAGTTGCTGCTAACCAAAATGGAAAAACTGGCAGGCTGGGCAGGTGTGGAGGGGAAATCTTTCTTGCTTCACTGGAGCTTGACTGGGGGCATGTTGAGCTTGAGATCGACAACAGTGGTGGAGGGGACAAGATGGAGGAGGGCGTTTGAGTCTGAAGTGTAAGGGAGTGAGTCATTGAGGAGCCATCAGCTCAGAGATGGTATTTAAAGTCACAAGACTGAGGAGATCACCAAGGGAGTAGGTTTAGGCAGGAACGAGGTGCGTACCAAGAGCTGAGCCCTGGGGTCTGCACCTTATGGAGGCTAAGAGATGATGAGCAGCCTCATACTCAATGATGGGCTGCCAGAAGCTGCAAAGGAGGGTCGGTCTGCAGCGTGAGGTCCAGTCCCCAGCCCTGCCAACCACTCAGTGCCCTAAATGGCTTCCCGAGTCCAGCAAAAGGCAGCCAGTAGGGCCACGTCTCCCAGCTGGGCAGAGGGAGGACCAGGCTGGACTAGGGCAGGGCACAGGCCACGGAGTGGAGGTTCATTCAGGGAGCAGATGTAATCAGAGTGTGTTTGTAGACTAACAAAAACCATTATGGCGTGGGGACCCTAGTCCTCTCATGCCCCAAGGAGCCAAATCCTGCACACTTCCCCAAGGAGAAGACTTGGGACTCCAACGAGGCTCCTCATCCCTGTGGCATGCCCTGTACCGGTGCGTGCCGTAGCAAGGAAGGCACATGGGTGCCAAGGCATTTATCCTAAGATCCTGATCCCTGTTCCAGGAGTCTACTCATCTGATCACCTGATCACCTGCATCTGGCCTGAACACAGCCCTAGAGGCACAGAAGAGTGTTTTCCTATAGCCCTGACAGCAGCCCTTTCATCCTCCTCTCTCCCTCCCTTGGGGGACTGAGGAAAGCTCCCAGCCCTGCAGGAAGCCATCAGATAAACCCTCCCTGGCTGTGCTCAGAAACACTCCTCCCCTGGGGCTGACTCTCTCCTACCTCTCGCCTTTGTCCCGCTTTTTCTCCTGAACCTCATCTCTTGGGCTCACTGTAACCCAGGTCGTCAATTCCAGTTCCCCTGGGAGCCTGCGGCCCAGGGAACTCCTCCCCAGCTGCGTGGACGGTGTGGCTCTCAGCACAAACCCCAGCCGGGGCTGGCAGGAGTCCTGAGCAGCTGCAGCTGGCACTTGTCTAACAGTGAAACTAGTGTTGCTACTCTGGGCTCGCCCCCTTGTTTGTAGCAAATACAGCCCTCCTCAGCAAAATCCCCACCCTCGTCAAAAGAAATGGTTCTGCTTACCTTTGCTCACCTCCAAAAATGAATCCCTATCCAGGGAACTAGCATATCCTTGAATGGTGCCTCCCTGTGCCCCGTCCCTTCCAGAAAACGGCTAGGGCCTGGGCTGCTGAGAAGAGCATTGCTGGGAGGGAGGGACTGAGGATCCTAAGGAAGAGACCCCGTTTCCATGCCACAATCTGATAACCAGAAAACAACGGGTAATAATAGTTGGATAATAACACCTTTGCAACCAGTGATACTACCAACAGTGATCACGGCCCTTTACTCAAGCGCCTGCTGTGTGCTGGACCTGAGGTCAGCACGTGAAATGCATTCTCTTCCATCCTCACTCCGACTGAGCAAACTGAGGGTCAGAGAGGCCCAGTAATTTGCTCATCACGCTGAGTTCATTAATCACCGATCCACCTCGACCAGTGTCATCTCTCACTGCTGGGAGGGTTAAACTGGACAGTGTCTACTAGAGAACTTTGGAAGCCATGCATATGAAGCAGCCCTCTTGGTGATCTGGTCGTGGTTGTAGAATTTGAGGCATCAGCAGACAAATAAGAGGTTTGTGTTTTTCTTGGAGTAAGTGGGGTACTTTCTCCAGATGCTCATCCCCACAAAATTACTATTTTCCTAAGACTCCTGAAAACCCACCAAGGCTCTTAGCAAAGTTGGCAACTCACAGGCCTCTTTTCCCACCAATGCTATTTTTTTTTTTTTTGTGAGGAAGATCAGCCCTGAGCTAACATCCACGCTAATCCATTTTTTTTGTTTTTTGCTGAGTAAGACGGGCTCTGAGCTAACATCTATTGCCAATCCCCCTCCTTTTTCCCCCCAAAGCCCCAGTAGATAGTTGTATGTCATAGTTACACATACTTCTAGTTGCTGTATGTGGGATGTGGCCTCAGCATGGCTGGAGAAGCGGCGTGTCGGTGCGCGCCTGGGATCCGAACCCGGGCCGCCAGTAGCGGAGCGTGCACACTTAACCGCTAAGCCACGGGGCCGGCCCCACCACCAATGCTATTTGTAAAAAGCAGTTAAATGGCGCCACCTCCTGGAGGAGGGGTGTTGCGGCAGTCATAACAGGACAAATAGAGAGTTGTCCTTATTCTCAGATTAAGGGGCAAGGTGTGTCTTGCTCCCCTCAGACATGCTGGAGCCTACTGGAGTCAGACTTTCTGTGAGCCAGCTGGATTGCCAGGTACTCCAAAACTAAGCCATTCCAGGGCCTGAACATTAAGAAAGCAACTGTATAACGTGCATTGGGGGAGGGGTGGAGACAGTAAGTGCAAAGGCCCTGAGGAAGGATGGGTGAGTGGAGTTCTATGGATGGAGATAAGGCCAGTAGTGGTGTGGGGGGCAGAGTAATGAAGAAAGGTTTCCTATACTCCTGTCCTCCCAGTTTTGCCATCTCTGTTCCACGTGGTTCAGACTTTTAAATCAGACCTGCTTTCTAGCTATTAATCTCCATTTCCATTTTCAACACCTGTCTCCTTGGGCTATCAGAAGGATGATGTGAGATCATGCCCATAGAGTGCCTGGCAGAGCGGGCATTCAATATGCATGCTCTCTCCCCCTTTGTGACCACAGGCTCCACCTGAGAATCCTGGGTGCCAGGCCTCCTTCCTAGGTCTGGCCAGAGGCCCAGCATTCCCTTCTCCCTGAGAGACGGGGGCAGCCTGTCTCTGACATTTTCTGTCCCAACAGGATAACGTACAATGAAGTAAATGAGACAGAGAGCATCCAGGAAAACATAGCCATGGAGGGCATGATTGTCGAAGGCTGTCAGACCCTCCTGGACACCAGCCAGACTTTTGTGAGATGGGGCATGGCACCCTGCCTCCCCCCAATCTCAAGGTAGACCCCAGCAGTGGTGGCACATAGGGACACCACCAGTTGGTTTGGCTACTATGTGCCAAAACCTGCCAGCATGATTGTGGAGTATTCCAGGACTGCTGGAGGAATGTGACAGCTGTATGTAGATGTCGGTATCTGCACACATGGATGCAGATATTACTGGTTTTCACAGTTCTCTTCTCTCCAGATGTACACATGATTCTTCCCAGATGCCCTTGATGTGTCTGTGGATGTCACAGTAACCAGTGACATGTCCCTTTGGGGAGAGAGGAGTGGAGGAGAAGGACAGATACTGACTGGCCCCGTGAATCACAAGCATGTTCAGCATCCGAGGGGAAGTCGTGTGGGTCAGTCCCTCTGTCCCTTGCTCATCATCCTTAGCCCCTTGTGGGAGGCCGTGATCACAGCGGTTCTAACGGATAGGAGGTTGCCCTCACCCTCAGCCTCCACTCACCTTGGGAGCTGTTTGAGAGGCACAGCCCTGTGAGGGGACAGCTAGAGGCTGTGACTGAGGGGACTGACTTCCAACTCAGAGACTTTAGAGCCGCAAGGAGTTTGAGGGTCACCTCTTCAGATTCCACTTGCTGTGGGACCCTCAGCTTCTGCTTACATGCCCCCGAGGTGACCTCCACCTCAGATGGGCCTCCTGAGTTCCTTCTATCCAGCCCTGGGACTCTCTGAGCAGATGAAAAGCTCGCCAGACCCTCGTGCGCCCTGTGCAGCTGCCTTTGGCCCCTGCTGCCCTTAGCAAGGGTATCGTCGACTTGGAGTTTTGTCCCGAGCCCCTCTGTGTGGCCCCTGTGCCTTTTCCCAGGCTGACCCTGTGATCTGCTGAGCCCAGAGCCAGCCTCCCTGTGTCCTGGCTCCAGCTGAGATGCAATGGGCCACAGCTGGAAGAGGTCCAAAGAATGACCTCTCCTGGGGTGGGCAGTGTCACCACAGTCCAGGAATCTGCTCCATTGCCCTGAGCCTAAGAATTTCCTTCCCACCTGAGGGGCTGGGGTACACTTGAAGACCAGAGAACGGGGCCCAGCAGGGTTCCAGGCAGTGACAGACGTGGACAGAAGGCAGAGTGGTGGCCCATAGCAGGCCTGGGGAGATGGAGTGTCAGGGAGGGCTTCCTGAGGAGGCATCACTGGAGTCGAGTCTTGAAGGGTAAGTAGGAGGTCACAGGGTGGATGGGGTGAAGGAAGGCCCTTCCAGGCCAAGGAGCAGCACTCAGGAGCCACAGGTAACTTGCCCTGGAACTAGAGTGGGAGCAGAGAGGGGAGGCGGTGGTAAGGAAGGAGAAGTGCTGGAGCAGCCTGCTGGCGGGCCTTGAAGGCCTGAGTCCCGAGGACAGTGAGGAGCTGGCGGAGTAAGTGGGGAGAGGAGGCCTGGAGCACGTCTTAGGGGAGCAGGGACGGCAAATGGGTTCATCACAGTCCCCTGTTCTGCCCGGGAGTGGCTTCCATGTGCAACTTGTTGAGGACTGGTGGGCTCTCTGGGCTCTGCAGCCCAGCATGTAGTGACTGATGGGTGATGTCTGCCGTGGCTGTGTGTGGCAGCAGGTGCCCTGTGTCTCTTGCTCATCCCTCTGGGCCAGAGCCAGCTCCACACTTGTCCAGCCTCCTGCCTCCCCCAGACCCAGCCCTAAAGAGGTACAGCCTTTTAGCTACAGGATATAACCTTCATTAGAGAGGGAGTACAAACAAAACCATAGTTGGCCTAAATTCAGCCACCAGTTAAGAAAGCCTTCAGGTTCAACAATATACTTATCTTAATTTCAATCTCAGAAACTAACCCCTAATCTAATACTGCATTAATCTATTAATTCATAAAAACACTACAGTTATTATGAGGAACAAGAATTATTTCTCCTTGCATAATCTTAGAACAGATAATCACCGAAAGTTAACAATAAAATAAATTCAACCCAACAATTATTTATTACATTAACTGTTAACCCAACACAGGTAGGCATTCAAGGAAAGATTTAAAAAAATAAGAGAAACTCGGCAAACACAACCCACACCTGTTTACCAAAAGCATCTCCTCTGGCATTTCTGGTGTTACAGGCACTGCTTGCCCAGTGACACGGTGCAAAGGCCACAGTGACTGGACCCTGCAAAGGCAGCATCATCATTTGTTG
Source organism: Diceros bicornis minor (assembly GCF_020826845.1). Classification (NCBI taxonomy): domain Eukaryota; kingdom Metazoa; phylum Chordata; class Mammalia; order Perissodactyla; family Rhinocerotidae; genus Diceros; species Diceros bicornis. The sequence goes on along the minus strand of NC_080753.1, from coordinate 66,828,889 downwards.
TCTAAATGAGGACTTGTATGAACGGCCACTCGAGGGTTTTACTCTCTCTTACTTTTAATCAGTGAAATTGACCTTTCCCTGAAGAGGCGGGAATGACAAAGTAAGACGAGAAGACCCTATGGAGCTTCAATTAATTAAAAAAAAATCAAAGGTAAGCCAAATCAAGGGATAACAAAACTTAAATGGACTAACAATTTTGGTTGGGGTGACCTCAGAGAAGAAAATAACCTCTGAGTGATTAAAATCTAGACCAGCTAGTCAAAATATTTTATCACTTATTGATCCAAAATATTGATCAACAGAACAAGTTACCCTCGGGATAACAGCACAGTCCTATTCTACAGTCCATATCCACAATAGGGTGTATGACCGCGATGTTGGATCAAGAGATCCCAGTGGGGTAGCCGCCATTAATCGCTCATTTGTTGAACGATTCAAGCCCTACGTGATCTGAGTTCAGACCGGAGTAATCCAGTCAGTTTCTATCTATTGCATATTTCTCCCAGTACGAAAAAGCAAGAGAAACAAGGCATACTTTACAAAAGCACATTCAAACTAATAGATGATATAATCTTAATCTAATATATATATGTATATAGACCTGCCTATAAACGGGGTTTGTTAGGGTGGCTGATTAATTGCATAAAAAGTAAACCTTTATACCCAGAGGTTCAATTTTTCTCCCTAACAGCATGTTCATAATCAATCATCTTTTATTAATTGTCACCAATCTACTTTCCATAGCATTCCTTACACTAATAGGATGAAAAGTATTAGGTTATATATGACTATGTAGAGGACCACACATCATTGGCCCCATGATCTGTGGAGACACCAGTATTTATATCAGTGTCACAAAGCCATCAGCTGGAGTTCACATTGGAAAACTACCCGTGAAGACACCCTACAAAGGACCCATTAGCACACAACTGAACAAGTAATGTGGACTTCTGTCGATGACCTAGTATTTAAAATGGTAGGATAGGGCTGGCCCCGTGGCTGAGTGGTTAAGTGCGCGAGCTACGTTGCTGGTGGCCCAGGTTCGGATCCTAGGTGCGCACCGACACACCGCTTCTCCGACCATGCTGAGGCCAAGTCTCACATACAGCAACTAGAAGGATGTGCAGCTATGACATACAACTATATACTGGGGCTTTGGGGGAAAAATAAATAAACAAAAATTATAACAAAAAAATAAAATGGTAGGATAAAGATGCAGGATTCTTTCTAATGGGTCCATGGAAATGCTGAATGCACAATTCGGAAACAAGGAATAATCGACAAGGTAAACCAACTCCAATAGATTTATAATTGCTTACTTGTACACAGTAAGAGTTTTTGCTGAACAATTAAGTATTCATGTATTTGTCTTGATGAAAACATGAAACTTTATGTTGAATAAAAATGCGCCATTTTCCTGTATTAGTACATTACTACTCATCATTTAGTCAATTTCTATAGTTAATGGAGTTATAAACATAATTACAAAGGCATGCATCCATCAGAAAACAACTATGAGTGAATCTGGAAATTGTAGGGCCAAAAATAATGTTTTCAATATTATGTATTAGAACATGTATATACATAACAAGGATGAGAGAAAACTCTGATTAAAGGAGATTAAAATGTAATCTAATCTTAAAAGAATAAAAAGAGTGTCAGTCCTGTGAGACTGGGGATAGGCAGTAAAATTTCACAGAATTCTGAGACTGGAAATGGGCCATTCCCTACTTTCATTTTTTTATTGTCGTTGCCAAGGGAATTTTTCCACCAAGAACAGAGAGATGGAGGGGAAAGAGGACATGGAAGGATATTGCAGACATGAGAAGGGTTCCATTTTCAGGACACCTTAGAGCAGTCAGGTGTCCATATTCTAGGTCATGTAACCACAAAGAATTTCCCCTGGGAGATGCCTTCTGTAGCTCTTCCCTCCCAATTTCCACTCATTTCTCCTGGTGAGATCATCCTAAATGAGAACAGGCTGGGAGAAACACAGAGCTGCCTGGACAAAAGCCTATCTTGTAAATTGACCCTGCCCTGGAGCTGGCTGGGCAGAGGGCAGGAGCTGCAAGATGGATACCAGGCCCTCTTCAGTCCAGGGACTTTCCTTTATTGCCTTTTGGGGAATACACTGACTGTAACACTGAGGTTCACTGAAGGCCAATAGGAGCTAGTGTGAGACTAAGGTGTCAATAAAGCACTTGACGCAACATGTTTTCATGTGTATCAATATGTGCATAACTAGGGAGAAGGGCCTTAACATCTTTATGATCCTTAAGGGAAATTTGACTCACACCAATTTAGGAATCATTGACAATAACGTGTCATGTAGAGGAAGGATCGTCAATCTAAATGAACTTATTCACACACTCAGTGTCCTAGTCAGTATGGGATGCTGTAACAAAAATATCATAGACTGGGCACTTTATTTATTTATATTTTTCTGAGGAAGATTCACCATGAGCTAACATCCGTGCCAGTCTTCCTCTATTTTGTATATGGGTCACGCCCACAGCATGGCTGCTGAGTGGTAGAGGTCTGTGTCCAGGAACCGAACTCAGGCCACCGAAGAGGAGCTCATTGAACTTAAACATTAGGCCATGGGACAGACCCCTAGACTGGGCATCTTTGGGTTTTGTGTGTGTGTGTGTGTGTGTGCGTGTGTGTGTGTGTGTGTGAGGAAGATCAGCCCTGAGCTAATATCTGATGCCAATCCTCCTCTTTTTTGCTGAGGAAGATTGGCCCTGGGCTAACGTCTTTGCCCATCTTCCTCTACTTTTTACATGGGACGCTGCCACATCATGGTTTGAGAAGCAGTGCATCGGTGCATGCCCGGGATCTGAACCTATGAACCCTGGGGGCACAAAGCAGAGCACCCGCACTTAGCCACTGCACCACTGGGCCAACCCTAGCCTGGGCACTCTTAACAAGAGAAGTGCATTCTTCACAGTTCTGAAGACTGGGATGTTCAAGATCTAGGTTCAAGCTGATTTGCTTTTTGTGAGAGCTCTCTTCCTGTTTTGCAGAAGGACAGCTTCTTGCTCTACCCTCATCTGGCAGAGAGAGCTCTGGCCCTCCATCTCCTTGTAAGGGCACTAATCCCATCATGGGGGCATCACACTCATGGCCTCATCTGAGCTAATTAACTCCCAAAGGCCCCACTTCCAAATACCATCACGTCGGGGATTAGGATTTTAACATATGAAATTGGATTACATAGACATTCAGTCCATAGCATTCACGAAACCAACAATTAACAAATATTTATAGAAGTCATACAGCCCAAACTGAAGAATGTTCTGGAGATCATGTGGCAAATGATACAATGTCTTTCCCTTCATAGAGTCTCCTAGTGGAGGCAGTAAAAATTAACAAAGAAAACTTGTGCTATTTAAAAGCTAACATAGATCAGTTATAACAGACTGTACTTACAATTGTCTTCTGGTAAGACAAGTCTGATTATCAGAGTCCAGATTCAGCAAATTCCCCTGGGTGAGGGCATGTCTAGCAATCTCACCTAAAAAGGCTCTTTCCTTTTTGAAATTTTATTTTATCTAATCCTGTTTGCTTCCACATCCCTTTGGTGTTTTCAAACATACAGTATTTATTAAATCAATGTTTAATTGTTGCTCTGCCTTTACCACATCTGACTGGAAGCAGAAGTTACTGGACTTGGCTGGAACCAAATTTCAGTTCATTTTTCCTCCTCTTTCTGCTCAGACTCTCTTCTCTCACTGTTGAAATAGCAAATGCCTTGGGGAGAAGCCCCATGGAGCTGGTGCTCAATCTTGTGCTTCCCTAATCTCAGAGATTGTAGACCACCAGGTCCTGCCTGCACAGGATGTTCTACAACCCTCCAAACAGCTGTGGTGTGCTTTGTCCAGCTCTTATAGCTGCCCAAGAAAAGCTACTCAATAAAAGTGGAACCTGCAGTAATTTTATCCTGAAATGTTTTAAATATTTTAAACCAATGAATATTTGTCATTTTTCAAGGAATATTTCTATAATTTTATAAGAAACATTTAAATAGGAATTTTAACAGCAATAATGGCTGTTCTTTGGCCAGAATTTCATGTCATTCATTGTTTGGAATTATATCTAAGCTTTGATGCACTCTCTTCAGTGTCTTTTAAAATATCACTGTTCCTTACATTTAAATATCTTGTGATGGGTTTGTATCAGTCACCTTCTTTGTACCATTTTAGATCTTCTTGGGTCCTCATACCTTTGAGTCATATGTCATTTAGCAACCAGCTTTGCAGGTATCATATTTGCTTTATGCAAGTGCCTCCTGACAGCTCCCCACATTTTTTCCCTGTGCCCTCTGCCTCTCCCTCTCGCCCTGGGGTGTCCATGTTGATGCTGAGGTGTGAAAAACCTCTTGATCAAGCCCACTCGTGCACGACCAAGTACCTTGTTGTGTGGATGTGTGTGTGTTTAGCAATTCTGTATGGTCACAGGGTGCATGGCTATTATGGCATGTATGTGAAGGTGTGTTTTGTTGACATGTGTGTGTTTAGAGAGTTCAAGTCACTGTAGTCTCTGAGACAGTGAGTGGTGTGTATGTGTCTGTGTTTGTGTGTATCTTCTGAGTATCAGTGTGCATTATCGTGTAGTTTACAGTCTGAATGCTGCTGGTCATTTGCAAATAGTGTGTATGTGGGTGTGGGTGTGCGTTGTCAACATTTCCACACGTTCAGAGGATGTCTGTCATTGTGGGAATGTGTGGAATAAGTATGTTGTTAGAGGTCTGAACTGGACGAAGGGTCTCAGTTCCTGAAAGAAAACTCTTTAACTACGCTGTTGATAAGATGGGGTCAGTTTAACTGGTCCTGGAGGGCCCAAGGTTGTGTTTGTATATGTGTATCTATGCATATGCATGAGATTGTCTGTATGTGTGTTAAATGTACAGTATACACAAAGCCAGGCTCTAGTTAAAGTGGTCAGGACAGATTTTAATCAGGCATATACCACTGCAATAGGGAAGAAGGAACAGGATGAACTGAATTCAATTTGATTTGTACAGAGGTGACTGGGCATTTGAAAGGGAGAATGAGGAAGCAGGCAGAGGGGTGAGCAGGGGCTCAGTAGAGTCAGGGAGGGGAAAGTTACAGTGTTGGTCAGTGCAATGTGATCTGGCCAGTTGTGTCTGCTGGTTGGAAGTGATCAAAGTTTCACTTCTCTCCTCTCACAGTCTGGGAGACGGACACCCTGTCCTCATCTCAAGGAATGGCTCTCAGGACCTTGAGAAATGCACTCCTGAGTTATAGGAGACACATATACAACTCAAAAGGACAGAGGAAAGATTCACAGTTGTAAGCACTTTTGGGTAAATGCTCTAAGAAAGGAATGTCAGGGGCCAATGATTGAGTGTTGGCCAGAACAGTCAATTCTTTTGGCTGCCTTGAGCTTTCTCAGACAGGCACTTTAAGGGGGCAGTGGTCATCCTAAGGATGTGGATTTGAGCTGTTAGAAACTATGTCAGTTTTTAAGTCTTATAGATTGTGTGTGGGGAGCTGAAATCATTTGTGCTGAGAGGCTGTAGTTATTATAGGCCAAGATCGAGGCCTAGACAAGAATAGGGCTCAAAGGAGCCTGGCTTGAGTTTGGTCAAGTAGAGGAAACTATATATATAAATAATATATGTATATTTTTTGAATAATACAAATCAGTACATTGAGTAATATAATATATTTAATTAAATATATATTTAATGAATATATAATGAATGTGTATGTTTATATATATTTGAATTAAACAATATAAATATATATATGATTTAAAGGAATATTGGCACATAATAACAGAAATTTACAGAATTCCTAAAAGACTTCTACTCTAGATTCAGGAAGCTGAATACATCTCAAGAACAATAAAAAAAAAAAAAAATCTAGAGCCAGATCCATCCAGGGAAAGCAAAGAACACTAAATAAAAAAGGAGATACTCAAAGCCCCACAGAGGAACAGAACACTTATGGAGACTTACATTTAGACATATGATATATTTCTTAACAATGGAAGGCGAGAGAGTTGGATTAAATATTCAAGGTACAGAGAGAAAATAACTTTCAGTGTATATCCAATCAAACCATATCTCAAGAACTAGGGTGACTTAAAGATATTTTTATGCGAACATTTACTAAGAGTATTACCACCAAAAAATGCTCATTAAGGAACTTCTAAAGAATGTACTTTAAGGGGGCCAGCCACGTGGTGTAGTGGTTTAAGTTCAGCACACTCCACTTCCAAGGTCGGGGTTTGTGGGTTTGGATCCCAGGTGTGGATCTACACCACTCATCAGCCATGCCATGGTGGCAACCCACATACAAAATAGAGGAAGATTGGCAAAGATGTTAGCCCAGGGCTAATCTTCCTCAAGGGAAAAACTTAAAAAGTATAAACGAATGTACTTTAAGGAGAAAGAAATTGATAGAAAAAGAAATGCTAAGAGGTAAAAATGGATCGTGAGGATAAAAAAGGTTAAACATCTGAATAAATCATTGAAAGCATGACTTTATGAAACAATAATAATATTGACAATGTATAACTGATGGAGTTAAAAACTAATGACAAGGGAACTTCTGTTTTAGAGGAGACTAGGACAGGAAAGCACTCTTGTTGCAAAACTGGACAAAGCCAGATAAATTATAAATATATTTTTTAGAGCATCAGACAACTTCAGAATCAACCAACTAAAATTCCAGAAAGAAGAAAAAGTGTTTTATGCGAGCAAGGATTTTTATCTTTCTTTCTCCTGCAGGCATTTTCTGATTCTACCTGGTTGCCCAGGATCTGGCTTGCTCAGTCAGAGCCTCGGCTAGGGAAAAGAGAAACTAGCCAAACTTGTAGTGATTCTGCAGGACTGGTGTGGCAGAGGAAACCTGAGGGCTTGCAAACACACAACTGCTCTTCCTCACAGCACCTGTGCTAAGTTTTGGTGCCACACAGGAATCTGGGGAACTAGGCCACAAGCTTCCACAAACCAAGTGAAACCTCCAGAAGTGGTGGAAGTGGCCGAAGTCAAACATACTGCTAGTCTGACCTTCAGGGAATGTGCCATATTGTGAAGCGATGTAAGGTAGGAGGCTGCAGAGCTGTGCTGTGTTGTCTGAAAGGAGTAGCTGAATTTTCTATGGGCTCCCAAACCTGAAGAGACAGAGATCTACCAGACTTAGAACCAGACCCCTGTGCGGGGGAGAGGAGCACAGCAAACAGGAACTGGGGAAAGCAGAAGGGCTGGGTTTACTAAAAGTGAGACCCAGCCCCAACTCTGATCAACGGCTGATTGGACTCAGGTGATCCAACCTCACTCTGTTTGTCAACGAAGGAAAATAAGGTCATGTGGAGCCTCTCGAGTTACGTTACACAGACCTTCCAAAGACACTGGTGAGAGGATGGAGAAGGCACGCCACAGACTGGGAGAAGACCTTTGCAAATCACATATCTGACAGGACTTTAAAGAACTCTCAAAACTCGGCAATAAGAAAATCCAAGTTTAAAATGGGCACAGATTTGGACACTTCACCAAAGAAGATACACAGATGGCAAATAAGCACATGAAAAGATGCTCGACGTCATTAATCATGAGAAAAATGCACATAAAAACCACATTGACATACCACTACGTACCTATTGGAATGACTAGAATTAAAGAGGATGACCATAAGAAGTGTTAATGAGGATGGAAAGTAACTGGAACACTCCTACATTGCTGGTGGGAACACAAAGTGGTTGGAAAACAGTCCTTTTTCTTTTTCTTTCTTTCTTTCTTTACTTCCTTCCTTCCTCCCTCCCTCCCTCCCTCTCTCTCTTTCTTTCTTTCTTTCTTAGGAAGATCAACCCAGAGCTAACATCCACGCCAATCCTCCTACTTTTTTTCTTCCCCAAAGCCCCAGTAGATAGTTGTATGTCATAGTTGCACATCTTTATAGTTGCTGTATGTGGGACGTGGCCTCAGCATGGCCGGAGAAGCGGTGCATCGGTGCAGGCCTGGGATCCGAACCCCGCTCGCCAGTAGCAGAGCGGATGCACTTAACCGCTAAGCCACGGTGCCAGCCCCCGGACAACAGTTTTAAAGTGGAGTTTGTTATGCTGCTGTAAAAAACTAGCACAAATTTCATGGCTTAAAACTACTCAGAAGGTGTGTTTTGTTGATGTCTGTGTGTGTTTAGAGAATTCAAGTCACTGTGGGCTCTGAGTGGTCTGTATGTGTGTGAGTTTGTGTGTATGTTCTGAGTATCAGTGTGCATTATCAGGTGTAGTTTACAGTCTGAATGCGGATGGTCATTTGCAAATAGTGTGTATGTGGATGTGGGTGTGTTGTCAGCATTACCATGTGTTCAGATTATGTCTGTCATTGTGGGAATGTGTGGAATAAGTATGTTGTTACAGACTAGCATGGGCACAAACACTGTTTGCCTGTTACTAGTTCAACACTCAACACCCCTGAAGAAACATTGAGTCCAGACATTCACAGGCCCCATCAGGCCCACAGAGATCCTATTCAGCTGTTTTCTTCCCGTCACAGACAAATGAACAGGTAACCAAGGACCACTTGATATTTGAAGAATTCCTCTAGCATGAAAAATGGAGCAAGAAACACATACACTGAAGTGAGAGACTAAAGGAGCAGCAAGGAAATCCAGAGATCATAGTGAAACTTCAATTGCATATCTAGTAACATCTTCAAAACAATTAGACATGGGCCAGTCCCATGGCCTAGAGATTAAGTTAAGAGAACTCCACTTCAGCAGCCCAGGTTCAGTTCCTGGGCGTGGACCTACACCACTCATCAGTGGCCAGGCTGTAGTGGCAACTCACATACAAAATAGAGGAAGACTGGCACAGATGTTAGCTCAGGGTGAATCCTCAGCAAAGAAAAAAAAAATGATAAAACACCCATTAAGTGTATATATATGTATTGATGTTACCACACAATATTGGGGTTCTCTTTCCCAATGCACATTAAAAAAGTCAATTATTCTGGCATCAGCTTTTGGGAAAAGAATTGTATCTTTATTTTGTGAGATTTATCTGCAAGGAGACAGGGCTCATGTGTCTGTCTCAGATCTGTCTCCCCGATCCAGGGCTTGGGGCACTATTTATGGGATGAAGGACAGGGTGGTCTGACATGTGGAGGTAGATGATTGGAAGTAAGGAGAAGTGAGGCTATTGATGATCCACACAAGCAAAGTCAAGATTTATGGCTCTACATCGGATGTGTGTTCAGAAATTGGCAGTGTTACCATGATCTGAGGATGTAGCTTTTAGATCCTTAATGTAAAAAACGTCATTTACTGAGCATTTGCGCAGGCCTAGTTGATGGGTTGGTGGTCTCAACTGGCCTTAACTGGACTAGGGGTCTCAGTTCCTAAAAGAAAACTCTTAACTACTCTGTTGATAAGAAGGAGTCAGTTGAACTGCTCCTGGAGGGCCCATGGTTATGTTGGTATATGCATATATATGCATATGCATGAGATTATCTGTATGTGTGTTAAACATAGAGTATACACAAAGCCAGACTCTAGTTAAAGTGGTCAGGACAGATTTTAATCAGTAATATACCACTGCAATAGGGAAGAGGGAACAGGATGAACTGAACTCAATTTGATTTGTACACAAGTGACGGGGCATTTGAAAGGAGAATGAGGGAGCAGGCAGAGGGGTGAGCAGGGGCTCAGTCGAGACAGGGAGGGAAAAGTTACAGTGCTGGTCAGTGCAGTGTGATGTGGCCAGTTGTGTCTGCTGGTTGGAAATGATCAAAGCTTCACTTTTCTCCTCTCACAGAGTCTGGGAGACAGACACCCTGTCCTCAGCTCAAGGAATGGCTCTCAGGACCTTGAGAAATGCACTCCTGGGTTATTGGAGACACATATAGAACTCAAAAGGACAGAGGAAATATTCACAGTTGTAAGCACTTTTGAGTAAATGCTCTAAAAAAAGGATGTCAGGGGACAATGATCGAGTGTTGGCCAGAACAAACAGTCAATTCTTTTGGCTGCCTTGAGCTTTCTCTGGCAGGCACTTTAAGGGGGCAGCGGTCATCCTTAGGATGTGGATTTGAGCTCTTAGAAACTATGTCAGCGTTTAATGTGTGTGTGGGGGGTTGAAATGATTTGTGCTGAGAGGCCATAGTTATAATTGGCCAAGACTGAGGCCTAGTCAAGAAGAGGGCTCAATGGAGCCTGGCTTGAGTTTGGTCAAGTATAGGATCATATATAGAAATAAGATATGTACATTTTTTGAATAATATAAACCATTATATTCAACAATATATTGAATTAAATAATATATATTTAATGAATATATATTGAATGTGTATAAATAATATAAGCATGTGTATATATATTTGAATTAAATCATATAAATATATAGAAGAGAGTGACGTCAGCATCATGGCAGAGTGAGCTTCCCCTATTGAACTCTCCTCCTCTAAGACACAAGAAAAAGGACATTCATATTCCAACAGAAACTATTCACAAATAATATAAATATATATATGATTTAAAGGAATATTCAGACATAATAACAGAAGATTCCAGGGCCAGACCCACGGCTTAGCGGTTAGGTGCATGCGCTCTGCTGCTGATGGGCCAGGTTTGGACCCCGGGTATGCACCAATGCACCCCTTCTCTGGCCATGCTGAGGCAGCGTCCCACATACAGCAACTAGAAGGATGTGCAACTATGACATACAACTATCTACTGGGGCTTTGGGGGAAAAAAAAAGGAGGAGGATTGACAATAGATGTTAGCTCAGAGCCGGTCTTCCTCAGCATAAAGAGGAAGATTAGCATGGATGTTAGCTCAGGGCTGATCTTCCTCACACACACACACAAAAAAAGAAATTTCCAGAATTGATAAAAAACTTCTATTCTAGATTCAGGCAACTGAACACATCTCAAGCACAATTAAAACAAAAATATCTAGAGTCAGATCCATCCAGGGAAACCAAAGATCACCAAATACAAAAGAAGATATTCAAAGCCCCACAGAGGGACAGAAAACTTACAGAGACTGACACTTAGACCTATGATACATTTCTTAACAATGGAAGGCAAGAGAGAGTTGGATTAAATCTTCAAGGTACAGAGAGAAAATAACTTTCAGTGTATACCCAATCAAACCATATCTCAAGAACTGGGGTGAATTAAAGATATTTTTATGCAAACATTTACTAAGAGTATTAACACCAACAAATGCTCATTAAGGAACTTCTAATGAATGTACTTTAAGGGGGCCAGCCACCCGGTGTAGTGGTTTAAGTTCAGCACGCTCTGCTTCCAAGGCCTGGGTTCATGGGTTCAGATCCTAGGCGTGGACCTACACCACACATCAGCCATGCCACGGTGGTGACCCACATCAAAATAGAGGAAGATTGGCACAGATGTTAGCACAGAGCTAATATTACTCAAGGAAAAAAATTAAAAAGTAAAATGAATGTACTTTAACAAAAATTTGATAGAAGAAATGCTAAGATGTAAAAATGGATCATAAGGATAAAAAAGGGGAAACATCTGAATAAATCATTGAAAGCATGACTTTACCAAACAATAATAATTTTGACAATGTATAACTGATGCAGTTAAAAACTAATGACAAGGGAACTTCTGTTTTAGAGGAGACTAGGACAGGAAAGCACACTTGCTGCAAAACTGGACACAGCCAGATAAATTATAGATATATTTTTAGAGCATCAGAGAGCTTCAGAACCAAAAGAAGAAAAACACTTTTATGTGAGCAAGGATTTTTATTTTTCTTTCTCCTGCAGGCGTTTTCTGATTCTGGGTGCTTGCCGAGGATCTGGCTTGCTCAGTCAGAGCCTCGGCTAGGGAAAAGAGAAACTAGCCAAACTTGTAGTGATTCTGCAGGACTGGTGTGACAGAGGAAACCTGAAGGCTTTCAGACACACAACTGCTCTTCCTCCCAGCACCTGTTCTAAGTTTTGGTGCCACACAGCAATCTGGGGAACTAGGCCAAAAGCTTCCACAAAGCAAAATGAAACCTCCAGCAGTGGTGGAAGTGGCCGAAGTCAAACATACTGCTAGTCTGACCTTCAGGGAATTTGCCATATTGTGAAGCGATGTAAGGTAGGAGGTCGGAGAACTGCGCTGAGATATCTTAAGGGCATAGCTGAATTTTCTGTGGGCTCCCAAACCTGAGGAGACAGAGATCTACCAGACTTAGAACCAGACCCCTGTGCAGGGGAGGGGAGCACAGCAAACAGGAACGGGGGAAAGCGGAAGGACTGGGTTTACTAAAAGTGAGACCCAGCCCCAACTCTGATCAATGGCTGATTGGACTCAGGTGCTCCAACCTCACTCTGTTTCCCAAGGAAGAAAGATAAGGTCATGTAGAGCCTCTCGAGTTACATTACACAGACCTTCCAAAGACACTGGTGAGAGGATGGAGAAGGCAAGCCACAGACTGGGAGAAGACCTTTGCAAATCACATATCTGACAGGACTATAAAGGACTCTCAAAACTCGGCAATAAGAAAATCCAAGTTTAAAATGGGCACAGATTTGGACACTTCACTAAAGACGATACACAGATGGCAAATAAGCACATGAAAAGATGCTCGACGTCATTAATCATGAGAAAAATGCACCTAAAAACCACATTGACATACTGCTACATACCTATTAGAATGACTAGAATTAAAGAGGTTGACCATACCAAGTGTTAATGAGGATGAAAAGTAACTAGAACACTCCTACATTGCTGGTGGAAACACAAAGTGGTTCAGCCTCTTTGGAAACCAGTTTTAAAGTGGAGTTTGTTATGCTGCTGTAAACAATTAGCACAAATTTCATGGCTTAAAAAGAACTCAGATTTATTGTTTTACAGTTCTGTAGGTTAACAGTCTGACACGGGTCTCCTTGGGCTAAAATCAAGGTGTTGGCAGAGCTAGGTTCTTTTTGGGAGACTCTAAAGGTTAATCCATTTCCTAGCCTTTTCAAGCTTCTAGAGACAACCACATTCCTTAGGCTGTGGCCCCCCTCCTCCACCCTCAAAACCAGGAACTCTGCATCTCTCTGGCCCTGCTTCCCTTGTTGCATCTTTTTCTACTCTGCTGCTGCTTTTTCCCTTTTAAGGGCCTCTGTGATGCACTGGGCCCACCTAGATAATCCAGGATAATCGCCCTATTTTAAAGTCAGTTGATTAGCAACCTTACTTCCATCTGCAAATTTAATTCACCTTTGCTAAGTAAACTAATGTATTCCCAGGTTCCAGGGATTAGGACACATTTGTGGGCCATGACTTTGCTACACAAACAGTTTTTAAAATAAAGTTAAACATACACATACCATGTCACCCAGCAATTCCACTTTTAGGTGCTTGCCCAAGAGAAGAAGACTTATGTTCACACAAAATCTTGTTTGCAAAGATCTATAGCAGCTTTATTCATAGTCAAAAAAGACAACACTGAAAATAACTCAAATGTCCTTCAATAGGTGGATGGATCAATTGTGGTACAATGGATACTACATTCAGCAATAAAACAGAAGGAACTGCTGATACAGGCAACAACACGGATGAACACTCAAATAAAAGTATTGTGCTAAATGAAAGAATCCGGAGTCAAAAGGCCAAATGCTGTAGAATTCCATTTATATGATATTCTAGAAAGGACAAACCATAGGGAAAGACAGCAGATCGTTAGTCTCCAGGGGTTAAGGGTGGGGGAAGAGTTGACTACAAAAGAGCAGCTGAAGGGAGTTCTGGGTGCTGGAACTGTTCTGTATATTGAATGTGGTAGTTGCACAGCTCTATGCATTTGTCAAAACCAGTTGTAACAAGAGGAAAACAAATACATCATTTCTCACCCATCAGATTGGCAAACCTTTAAAAATCTGACAATTCCCAGGGCAAGGATGACTCAGACACTGTTGGTGGGAATGGAAATTGTTAAAACTTCAGAGGATGATTTGGCTGCAGCTCGTCAAGTTGCAGATGCACATCAGCCTTTGGCCCAACAATCCACTAACAGGCTGGTGTCCATTCTAGGGAGTCTACACATGTGCTCGAGGAGACACACATAAGGATGGTCATTAGACATGGTAGGAGAATGAATTAATTGTAGTTAGTAGTTATTTTAAAAAGAAAGGAAAAAATGCATATGGGAAAGAATCAACCCTGCTGGCTACATATATGATCTGAGAAGGCAACTCATTAGTTTGTCTCCTTAATAGTATGTATACAACACAGAGAGCACTGTACTAGGAATCTGGAGACAAGCATCCGAGCATTTACTTCCAACTCTGCCACTAAGTAGCAGTCAGACTATGGATGACTTAACTCAAGAAACCTCACTTTCCATTTCCTGGAAAATGAAGAGTTTAGGCTCTACAACCACTAAAATTATTTCCATCTCCACAATTCTATGATTCAACAAGCCAACTATCAAAAATTATATTCCAAAGTACCTATGTTGAGAAACTGTTCTTCCCAGACACCCTGAAATCAGAAACTATCAGAGAAATAGGACTTCTTAATATGTTGATACATAAAATGGTCCAAATTTCTTGGTATGTCTATGACCAGCTTTTTAATCAAGATCGTAACTCAGAAAGAACATATAAGCAGCTAAACCCACCACATTGACTCAGGTCACCCTCAGGTAAAACTAATATATCTTCTCCCATTTTAACATTCCAAAACAAGTTCCCCATACTAATGAGTCCATCTTGTCAAGTTCAGGTCTGTCTAGCCAAAAGTCATTCATGTATATGATAAGACTTACTTGATTTCTTAACAAAGATAAAATGATGAATGGCTTTTTGTATTTTGCCTGTTTCATCTATAAAGATCTTACATTACAATTTAATAGCTTCAGCCTGCTACAATAATTTAAAGAGCCTTTTGAAACTTGTAATATGCCACGTCCAACATGACCTAGTAAAAAAATCAGTAGTTCAGAATCCAAAAAAGCTTAGATAAAAATTTCAGTACCACCAATACTTACACTTCAAAGACACCAATAACCAACAAGTCATTTGTTCCTACTGCAGAATTTAATAGGTTATTAACTTCTGTAATCATCCAAAAGCATAATTAGGATGCTATCATTAAAATGTATTTTTTAATCAGAAATATTAAAACTAATGATTAAACTATTAAACTAAATGATTAACTAAATATTAAAACTAATGGCAACTAACGATCTGTTGTCTTTCTTTATGGTTTATCTTTTCTAGAATATCATATAAATGAAATCCTACCGTATTTGGCCTTTGTACCTTTCACCTTGTCAGTCAAATCAAAACTTCAAAATTCTTGTTCTATGGGCTTTCCAAATCTAAATTCTTACGATTCTAAATGAGTACGGAGACAAAACACACACTACATACTACTTGTAAAAACCTCCTCCTTATCCAATTTTAATTTTAGCACCAACTGCCAAGAAAAACCTTTCCACTGAAACCTAAATTCCATACACCTTATGTCAATCATCAATTGATCAGTCATCAATCTATCTTAACCAAAGGTGAGTTATTATTAGGAAGTTACATAATTTTCACCAAAGACTGTTTAAAGCTCCTTTCATTAAATGCAGTTTACAACAATTCACAGGCTTCAAAGCTCGCCTTACAAATATAGAGTCAATTATCAGAAACCATTAATGCGATTAGGTTTTTCTATAAAGGTGGTCCCAAGGAAGTAGGAACGCTTATTTGTTTAAAGAACGCAGTGAGGAGCCCAATAGCCTGAGCGGAGTCAGGCAGAGGAGCGCTGACCACTGGCTGTCTTCTGAAGGGAAGTGTTCACCCGGGATGTCGCGACCTGGACTAGACAGGGTCCTGGGGGAGCGCGAACTCAGGGGCGCACACAGAGGGCAGGAGACTCCCTGCCGCCCCTTGCACATCCGCTGGGTGGGCAGGAGGCCCTGCCGAGGTGGGGCCACGCCAAGGCAGAGGGACCGGCCAGCCAGGCGGCGCTCCTTTGCTCCTCCAAGGGACAGAGGTGGCTCCCCCGCCTGAGGCAGCCCGCCAGCAGCCCCGTCCCCATCCGCCGCCCCCGACACCGCGCTCCCGCCATCAGCGGCGGAGATCTCCTCGCGGAGCCCGCCGCCCGCCGCCCACCGCCTACCTCTGCGCCGCCTCCTGCCCAGCGCTCCTCCACACTGCAGAAAGGAGAGCTCCCCTGTGCTGAAAATCCTGGAGGAAGGATCCAGAAACCGCCCATCCCCCCACACAAACCGGGGCAGCCGCCACCTCCGCACCAGGGACCCTGCCTCCGGTGCACGAGTCACGCAGCTCTCCAGCTCGCAGGCCCCTCTGCCGCTCTGAGCGCCGGTTCTGCGCATGCGCGGGCCTCCGAGGC
The DNA here is from genome assembly GCF_020826845.1 of Diceros bicornis minor. NCBI lineage: Eukaryota > Metazoa > Chordata > Mammalia > Perissodactyla > Rhinocerotidae > Diceros > Diceros bicornis. The sequence continues at coordinate 66,812,565 of NC_080753.1, read as the reverse complement.
TACAATGGGAAGCGCTTGGGGGGGGGGGGGGCACCGGCTGGGCATGGGGGAATGGTGACCGAGGTGTCCATGAGATGAGAGCAGGAGCTGGCTGGCGCTCTGCAGCCCTTGACTCTGCTCTCCCTGGGTGACCGTCAGCTCCTGGAGAAGATCTGCCTTCCCTTGAGGCGGCTTCTCCTGTCCTGAGAAGTGCGTCACACGATCTAACATTTGTTTAAAAAAGAACGATGACATCCTTAACACCCGAAGTGTGTCGTGTCCCCAGAAGAATTCTCTGCTTCCCCAGAAGACTAGACAGCGAGCAGCTGGGACCGAGTTCTGTCCCAGGAAGGAAAGACCCTGAGTGCAAAGCCGTCCCCCCTCCGCCAACTCCTCCTCCTGATCTGTGGCCTTGATGGGGTGACAGCGCTGGGGACTTGTGCAGGTGACAGTGCTCAAGTGTTTGCCCACGGTATTACATTTCTTATGGTTTAGTGGTTAAAAGAGGAGGCGAGCTGTCAGTTTTTTAGATAATTTCATTTGCAGAAATGTCTTTGGACAAAGAAGTTTGTTTTCTTCTGATTTTTATAATCAATAACAATAATTAAAATACTTATTTTCTTAATCTCATTGGCATGCTAAAACAAATAAGTCACTTGGTTTTCACCAAATTGTCCACATTTTCATTAAAACTTTGGAAGTATTGCTGTTTGAGGTAAAGAAAGCATCTGGGAAGAACAATTACCCTTGGTTGCTATCTTCCCAGATAAATGTACAAACACAGAGCTATGAGCCGTTTTGACGGGCCTGGCAAATCCAGTTTGAGTTCTAGAATGGATCATCCAAAGTAAGGTTAAATTAGTAATTTTCTGAGGAGTTTGCAAGTAAATGTTCCTCTTGCCTTCATCAAATAGGTCTGGTGATTTAAATGAAGTTTGAGTTTAATGATAAAAGTTTTCAAGAGACTGAGAAATATTAAGTACATGTACTTAAAAACGTGTAAATTAAAGTAAAGCCTGCCATTATCCTCTTTAAAACAGAGTCACAGTAGCACTATTGTCAAGGTATGACAAGGAATAGAAATGTTTTATAGAGTCAATTCTTCACTTCTAAAGGACCTAATGTGACATTCTAGAAATCTCCATAGTCTTTCAGTCATCTACATTTAATTGCTCAATTTATATTTTAAAGACTAATGAATCTGAGGGCAAAATATTCAAGGTCATTGTTTAATTGTTTTTCATTGTTGCAAAGTACAAGGGTATAAAGTGTGGCTGAAATCCGTGGTCTTGGAGAAGAAAAATTTACAGAACTTATTTATCACTCTCACAGTGTGTCCTGACTTAATCCTACAAATGTCCTAAGAATAAAGCCTCAGTGAATTCCATTCTGTTCTTAGATATGACAGCTTTCATTCATAATGAATATTCTCAAATTAGGCTCCAGCTAGTAATTATGTTCCTGATGCAAATAGGCAATAAAAAAGAATCCATGTTTGATTAAATTGGGCTCAAGAGGACTACTTAGAACCAAAATTTGTTTTTTGCTTTGTTTTTCTTTATCGATTTCTTTCTTTCTCCTCAGTGGATTTGGCAGATAAATGACACAGAAAGCTGAGAGACTGGAGGTCAGGGTCTTGAAGAATATGGGGTTTCCTCATCTTCAAGATCTTTTTATCTTTCAAATTCTATGATTTTTTGCTATTTATATAGGGATTCATTTTTTTTTCATTATTTCTAATAGTGATCATAATAGTGAGAGTAACAAAACTTAGCACCTGTGGAACATTTTTCATCGTAAAAATTTATGTTATTCTGACAACTGTTAACATTTTAAAAAGCCATTAACAGCTAATCTGATGCTCAGACGATTTTTAGGGTAGTGAGACTGTTCTGTATGTAATATTGCTTACATGTCACTATATGTGTGTCAAAACCCATGGAACTGTACAACACAAAGAGTGACACTCAAACTAGGGACTATAGTTCATAACAACGTATCAATATTGTTCATTCATTATAACAAATGTATCACACTAATGCAAGGTGTTAATAATAGGGAAGATGGGGCTTGGAGGAGAGGAGAGGGGCAGTGCGGTGTGTGTATGGAACGCTATGTACTCTCTGTTCAATTATCTGTAAATCTAAAACTGTACTTTTAAGAATCAAATTTTTTAAAGTTTTTTTGAAAGGCACTGAAAGGTAATTTAACACTGTAGGGCATCTATTTTGTGCAGAAGGGCAAGGAAAGAAGAAGGTGAAATGATTTAAACAGTTCACCTTGTGACAGTTTGAATTGTGGTGTGTTTCTGTAGCCTTAGACAAGGGCAGGACATAGAATTTGAGACAGGAATGAAATAAAGGAAAAGGAAGACATCAGAGTGATCAGACCTGATCAATTAATATTTAGGACAAATTACTATATTGGATGGATTTGTTTTTATTTTCTTTGCTTTTTAGAAACCTTACACCGTTCTATGAAAGCCACACCTGCACAGTATCAACAGGTGTGTTTCCTACCGAGTGGCACCTGCTTCTCTCCCTCTGCATCTTCTATTCCTTTCCCCCTCCTCTCACTACCTCTGACTGATGGTCGTTGTTTCTATCTCCCTTTCTTACTCTTCCTCTCTCCTTTTTTTTTTTTTTCCCCTCCCTCTTTGTGCTTCTTTCTCCTCTAACACGTCAGACTAACCATAACCTTCCTGGTCATTGTTTAGTTCCACTGAAAGAAGTCAGTGGTTTCCATCAAGAAATGATAGATCAGTGTTCTGGGAAAATTTTCTCTATTTCAGCTACTTCTCCACCCTCAATCTGAAGCGGGAAAATTTCTTGAATGTTGAACTAATTTTTTATATTTTTTTCTTTTTTGAACCCAAATTTCAGAGCTCCTGGTCATATTGGAAAAATTCCTGAAGAAGGCTGCCTGGAGTTGAGCAGATAGTTCTTCCTATGGCCATAAAGGAGAATCCTCATTTTGTCCATGGGGCCTCTGGAGAAGCCCTCGTGAGAGAGGAATCCTTGCTAACCCTATGTTGTACCTAGGACTGTCTTCTCCTAAGACAGTGGTTCTCTAACTCCAGTGTGCATTAGAACCGTGTGGAGGTCCCCTACAACACAGAATGCTGAGCCCATCTCAGAGTTTGTGATCCACTAGGATGGGGGAACCCGAGAATTTACGTCTCTGATCATTTCCCAGGTGATGCTGCTGACCAGCTACACATTGAGAACCACCGGCTTAGAAACCTTAGGTTTCAAAGGATGCTTTCCTTGAGCAGACAGCCAAAACTATCAAAATCTTAATCAAGATCCACCAACAACTTGAATGTGTTGGTATTTCGATCTAGAGGCTCCTGAATTGTAAGATACTAAAGCAAAGATTATGCTGAGTTCAAGGTTTGTGACTCTCCTAAGTGTTGCCCTAAGTGTTGCCCTATTCCTTTGCTTGCTTCCCTTGACCCCTATCTGGCTAGAAAAGAATATTAAAAACAAAGCCAGCTTTGATTATTTAATCTTCAGTCAATTAAGACATTTTTGAGTAAGATTTTTTTGACAGAATATCCAACTTTCTTTTATCTACACTATTGGAAACGAATTATTAGTGATAACCATGGTTATTTACTGAGGACCTAATATGTCTCAAGCCCTTTACATACTTTTATTTCTCTGCTTCTCAGAACCCTATGGCATCCCAGGTGTGTTCACTGTATCTCCATCACTCCTCTAATGAACCCCCCAGACCACACCATATTTGACTTCACCATGCCTTCTCTCATTTAATTTAGCAGTAGATTAAAATTAAAGAAGAAACTTGAAGGGGTCTTGAACCCCAGCAGGAGAAGGTCTAAAGTCTATCCAGGACAAATGGCTTAATGTTTGTTTCTGAGAAGTTTCCAGGGACAAAAACTCCACAACCTCCAGAAACTAGTTCTGTTGATTATTAATAACTCTAATCAATGATATACATTAATTGGTTTTTTATTGATTGGTTGATTGTCTGCTATATTACTTTGCAATACGATAAAATTTTTCTTTGTGTTATTTAAATAATTTTCACTTTATATCCACTTTTTAAATTTAGCCTTCTATGGACTTCCTCATACATTGAAGATGGTAATTGTCACCTATTAACATTTTCCTCTTCAAAGAATCATCTTTGTACTGTATTCAATGTGAATAAAATCTATATTAGTTTTGTGTTCAGTCTAATCTGGAATCTGAACCTTTCCTTCCTTCCTCCCTCTATTGTTTGGAATAATTAATAATCCCAGACCTAGAGTTTTGCTTGTGAAAAGTGTTTGTTGTTCTTCTTGGTTAGTTGGCTTGACGTTCTAACAATTCAATTTATTTAGTAGATATGTCAGTTTTCCTATTTTATGTTTTTTTGTGTGTCAGTTTCAGTATATGGGTTTTTTATAAAGTGAATTTTGACCTTTGCTGTCTAATTCGTAGTGCTAAGTATTTCACAAAACGGTGTATCTCGTTAAGATCTAAGCACTGTACAGAATACTTCTTATTTGATTTCTGATACTGGTCATTTGTGTTTCATTTCTTTTTCTTTTCCTTAATCAGTTTTGCTAGTGGTTTATTAACATTATTAATATTTTAAAAATAACTTTTAGCCTGATTTATTTCTTTAGTATTTTTCTATTTCATTGATTCTTATCTTTATTATTGTTTCCTATCTGTATTTTTTCCAGTGTTATTCTCTTTTAATTCTTGGGACAGAAGCTGAGATTGTGGATTTCCTGTCTTTCTTCCATACTCATACATTCATTTAAGGCTACACACAGATGTAGCTCGTATCTCTTGTCTTCCCTAGTGTATTTCTAAACTCTGTGCTGCAAGCCATGTCTGCCCCATAGTGTCTCCAGCCCATGATCCTGCAACCATGCCATCCTTTGTGTGTCTCCATCCCTTTACCTGAAGCTCATATCTTGTGTCGAGTGTCACCATCTCATATGACTGCAGCCCATGTCTGCCCTTTTATGTTGTCAAGATTTTCTCTCCCCTCTGTCCATACCACCTCTCAAAAGTCTCCATTCCTTGTTCTTGTAGCCCTTGCCAACCCATACGAGTCTTCATCCCCTCTCTCTAAAACCCATGGCAGACAACTAATGTAATTCTCTCGTGTACCTGCAGCGCATACATTTCCTCGAGTGTCTCTATCTCCTGTGGCCACATTTTATACCAGACCTCACATGTCGCTCTCATTCCATGTGTCTGCATCCCTTTCCATCCCTGAGTGTGCCTGTCCGCTGTGCTTCAGCCCATGCCAGCTCATGTTTGTCTACATTCTCTGTGCCTCCAGCCTATCTAGACAACCAGTGTTTTCATTTACTGTTCCTCTAGCCCCTGTCTGAACTCTTGTGTTTCCTTACCCTGTGCCTGTATTCCATGTGAGCCTCAAGTGTCTTCACTCAGTGTCCCACGGTTGGGTGTCTTTCACTTGTTAAAGGACATATTGGTTCCTTCTAGGTTTAGGCCATTGTGAATAAAGCTGCTTTTTAGATGTTCTTAGGGGTCTGTGTGTGGATGTATATTTTCACAGTAGTTGGAGAAATACACTGCTGCACAATTGGTGCACCATATAGTGACACTATACTTGGCTTCACAAGAATTAACAAGATGTCTTCTTAAGATGTTGTACTGTATGTATTCCCATCAGCAGTGAATGAGATTTCTTATTGTCCTACATCCTCACCAGTAATTGCTATTGTCAGTTTTTGGTTTTTAGCTATTCTACTAGAAGAGTAGAGTATCTCATTGGTGTTTTAATTTGTTTTTTCTTAATGCACAATGGATTTTATTTTCCAATAATTCCTTGTTGTTGAGCAATTTATATTTGATTATTTCCCATGTATATATATATTTTTGGTAACTTGTCTATTCATATTTTGGCCTATTTATTTTAATTTCAGGAGTTTGTTTTCTTGTTGCAGCATTTGATTGGTTCTTTGAATACTTTGCATGCAGGTCTTTCTGCAGATATGTGTTTTACAAATGTATTATCTAGTCAGGAGTTTGTATTTCCACTCTGTGAATGCTGTCTTTCCCAGATTGGACAGTTTAAATTTAACCAAGTCCACATGATCAATTATTTTCTTCATGGATTGTGCTTTTTGTGTTGTATATAAAAACTAATTATCAAACTGTAAATCATGAAGATTTTCTCCTGTTTCCCTGTATGATTTTTACAGTTTTGCATTTTATATTTAAGTTGATGAGTGATTTTGAGTAAATTTATGTCTAAGGTGCAAAGTTGGTGTCTTTGTTCATTTATTTCCATAGGATCATCACCATGGTTGATGATGACTAGAGACTAAAAGACTAAAGACCTAAAAGACTATTATTTTTTATGTTGGAGTGCATTTATTGTCTTGACCAAGATCAAGTTGTCTGTACTTGCAGAGGTCTATGTGTGGACTTTCCATGCTTTTTCATTTACCTCTGTGTCTATTCATTTTATTCTTTATTTATTTTTTAATTTTTATTTATTTATTTTTCCCCCAAAGCCCCAGTAGATAGTTGTATGTCACAGCTGCACATCCTTCCAGCTGCTGCACGTGGGACGCGGCCCCAGCATGGCCAGAGAAGCAGTGCTTCGGTGCGTGCCCGGGATCCGAACCCGGGCCGCCACCAGCGGAGCGCACCCACCCAACCGCCAAGCCATGGGGCCGGCCCTATTCATTTTAAAATATCATGGTTTGGATCCCGAGCATGCACCGATACACGGCTTCTCCGGCCATGCTGAGGCTGCATCCCACATACAGCAACTAGAAAGATGTGCAGCTATGACATAGAACTATCTACTGGGCCTTTGGGGGAAAACAATAAATAAATAAAATTATAAAAAAAAATCACAGTCTCTTGATTATTGAAGTATTGTAAAATATCACAGTCTCTTGACTTTGTAATTAATCTTGACATTGAAAAATGTGAGTTCATCAATTTGTTCTTCATCAGGATTGTCTAGACCACTCAAGGTTTCAAATGAGTTGGTTAATGGCTACAAAATAGCTTGGTGAGATTTTTATTGGAATTGCACTGGATCTTTAGATCAATTTAAGAAGAATTGACATCTTAATAATATTGTGACTTTTGATCATGAGCAAGGAATATATCTCAATTGATTTATTTTTTCCTTTATTGCTTTTAAGAGTGTCTCATATTTTTTTCCACAGATATCTGTAAATATTTTATTGGATTTACACTTGAGGATTTCTTTGTGTATGTGTGTGTATTGTTAATGGTATTGTTTCATATTCCAATTATTTGTTGGTATATAGAAAATCAACTGAATTTTGTATATTGAATTTGAACTTCTCTTCATGGTATCTCTATAAATTCCCATCTGGGCACAGAACAGGGGGCTCCATTTCTGTTTGAACATTCCAAACCATGACATTGAGTAATCTGAACACTGAATTTCAGCCACTCACCAGAACTGCCAAGGCACACAGCCACCACTAATACTGCAGTTACAAGCCTTTTCTGAGAGGCATGCCCTCGGATTCATTAAAGAACGCCCATTTTCCACTCAGCCTGGTAGTGGCAGTTTGGCGAGAAGACTGCAGAGCACTTACAGGCTTATTCCTAGAGCTGAGACAAACTATCCCTGTCTTCCATTCCTAAACTGGAGACTGACCTGAACCTCCCTCAGCTCTAGGAATTAATGCTCTCTCACACATAACTTCCCGGACACACTGCACTTACAAGCCTTTTCTGAGAGTCATTCCCTCGGATTCACTAAAGAAAATCGGTACTTGACTCGGCCTGCCAGTGGCAGTTTGGTGAGAAACTGCAGAGCCAGATTGTATGTATAACTGAGATCAAATGGTATTTGTCTTTCTCTGTCTCAGTTATATCACTTAGTATAATGACCTCAAGGTCCATCCATGACATTGCAAATGGCAAGATTTTTTCATTTTTATTGCTGAATAATATTCCATTGTAAATATATACCACATTTTCTTTCCTTTTTTTTTGTGAGGAAGATCAGCCCTGAGCTAACATGTGCCAATCGTCCTCTTTTTGCTGAGGAAGACTGGCCCTGGGCTAACATCCGTGCCCACCTTCCTCCACTTTATATGGGACTCCATCACAACATGGCCTGACAAGCGGTGAGGCAGTGCGTGCCCGGGAGCTGAACCCCGGGCTGCCACAGCGGAGCACACACACTTAACCACTATGCCACCAGGCTGGCCCATACCACGTTTTCTTTATCCACTCATCTATTGATGACATATTGATGGACATTTAGGTTGTTTCTATATCTTAGCTATTATAAATAATTATGTAATAATCACAGGGGTGCATATATCTTTTCCAGTTAGTGTTTTCATTTTCTTCGGATAAATACACTGAAGTGTATCTATTTTTAATTTTTTCAGGAACCTCTACTGTCTTTTCCATAGTGGCTGCACCAATTTAAATTCCCATGAACAGCACACAAGGGTTTCCTTTTCTTCACATCCTTGCCAACACTTATCATCTCTTGTCTCTTTGATGATCACCACCCTTACAGATGTGAGGGGATAGCTCTTTGTGGTTTGGGTTTGCATTTCCCTGATGATTAGTGACGTTGATCTCCTTCTCATGTATGTTGGCCATTTGGATGTCTTCTTGGGACAAATGTCTACTTAATCCTTTGCCCATTTTTCGATTGGATTGCTTTTTTGTTATTGGGTTGTATGAGTTCTTTATAAATTTTATGGGTTGTATAATTTTTTTATAAATTTTAGATATTTAACTCCTTATCTGATACATGGTTTGTAAAACTTTTCTCCCAGCCTTTTGATTCTGTTGGTTGTTTCTTTTGCTGGGCAGAAGCTTTTAAGTTTGATGTAGTCCCATTTGTTGATTTTTTCTTTTGTTGTTTGCAGTTTTGGTGGGATATCCACAAAATCATTGCCAAGACCAATGTCGAGGAGCCTCTTCCCTATGTTTTCTTCTAGCAGTTTTACAGCTTCAGGTCTGAGAATGCACAAAAGGCCGGGAGGAGCAATGTCCCTTTTTTTCGGAGCTGAACAGATTCAGTCTCTCATTTCTCTATCAAGCAGTTTTGTTCAGACCTTATAAACACAATTTTTTCCAATTTTAAGCCAAATTAAAAAGGTCAGCCTGCCCCATTCACTCCAAAAGTGCCCCCTAGTCTCCCCTGGTCAAGGAAATTCCCCCTAGGTTTCTCATTCCTAGGAATTCTGCCCTAGGTTCCTCTGACTTAGAGAATGTACCAGTACCCCCTTAAGACACCTAGCCTTAAGCCTTGAAAACAGCTCAAATAAACTCTGAACTGTTGACTTACAATAAGGAGGTCCAAGTTTCAGGAGAACTCACTGCAGTCACCTGAAGAATGAAGTGATCTGGAGGGCACAGTGGGCCCCTATTGGTACCCAATGCCAGTTCAGTGTAGATTCCAGGTGGTCTCTGGTGGGTTTCTCTGAAATCCTGCCATGACTACAACAAGAAATGTCTATGTAAATAATCCATAATCAATGTATAAATCAAAATTGGAGTGAGTTTATTATGAGCCAACTTTTGAGGACCATGGCCCAAGGCCTTCCTTCCCTAAGGAAGGAAGGGCACCAAAGAAGTGGGGTGTACAGAGCGGTTATATGGTGTCAAAGAGCATGTATCACATAAGATTGTAATGTCCCTTTTACTATAGTGACAAGATCGCCCTGTCAGATTGCCCTGCCAGAATAGCAATTGATGGACACAGCAGGGAGCAGGTCCGCTGTCTTGATGGGCTTGGCTGGTGTCAGGTCTGTTGTCTCAAACTGGATGGTCACAGGATGACTGCAGCAACCAAGTCCTAGCTTAGGGAGAAATGCTCATCCTTAAGGTACTGCCAATGAGGGCATCTTTATCTTAAGGGCATATTCTCTTCTCTTTGGGACATGGGAAAGCAGATACACAATGCAGGCGACAGGCCCTTTTGGAAAAACAAACTCCGGCCAAATTAGTTTTACCCCAATTGGCTTCCTCATGTACTCCAATATATCCTATTGCTTGCCATTTATTTATCAGTTCCTTAGTACTCATTGTGTGTCTGTTATGTATACAGAATATGTAATATCTTGGGGAAAACGGGGGTTATAGGATATCGTGTCTGCCGACAAGGAGCTTATTACCCTACTTGGAAAATAACTACATTTCTTTCTCTTTTTTTGTGAGGAAGATCAGCCCTGAGCTAACATCCATGCTAATCTTCCTCTTTTTGCTGAGGAAGACCGGCTCTGAGCAAACATCTATTGCCAATCCTCCTCCTTTCCCCCCCCCCAAAGCCCCAACAGATAGTGGTATATCATAGTTGCACATCCTTCTAGTTGCTATATGTGGGACGCGGCCTCTGCATGGCCGGAGAAGCGGTGCGTCCATGTGCGCCTGGGATCTGAATTGGGGCCATCAGCAGCGGAGCGTGCGCATCCAACCGCCAAGCCACAGGGCCGGCCTCAATAACTACATTTCTGAAATGCTAAACAGAAACACAGTAGAGAAAAAGATATGCCTCGATGGTCGAGGAAATGTCACAGCAAATTTATTAATTGAATGCAAAACAGGGACAATCAGCACAAATGCCAAGAAAGCTCTGGAAACTCAAGTTTGCTCAACTAGCTTCTCACAATAAAATAAAGATTCAGCACTGGTTCTGGAGAGACCTTAATGTGGACATATGGTGATGACTTTGAATTCCTCTGAAGAGAATTTTTTAAACACAGGAAATAATGTGTGATTATTCTAACTAAACAGATTTTTTTTAAGTTTTATTTATTTATATTTTCCCCCAAAGCCCCAGTAGATAGTTGTACGTCATAGTTGCACATCCTTCTAGTTGCTGTATGTGGGACGCGGACTCAGTATGGCTGGAGAAGCGGTGCGTCAGTACGCGCCTGGGATCCGAACCCAGGCCGCCAACAGTGGAGCCCCCACACCTAACCGCTAAGCCACGGGGCAGGCCCTAAACATAGATTTTTAAAATGTCAAAACGAGTGGTACTCATGGTGTGTTATTTCTGAATAACAGCTGTCATTGTCTTAGCTCTTTCCGCATAGTAGTTGCTCCTGCGTCACACCAGCCCTATGAATAGGGCCAGGGCGGGTATCATTCCTGATTTCCTGATGAGAACGCTGAGGCCTTGTAAAGTTAGGAGATCTGTCTGGGTGCCGGTATTGATGATATCCTAGGATTTTTGTCTACTCAGTATTTTTCTTTATCTTCTGTAATTGCCATTAGATTTCGATATAATTGATAACTTGCTACCTTGGTTTTTCAAATGAAACCCACAAAGTTTGTGGGTATCTTTTGGTACCTTGTTAAGCAAATGAGGAAAATGAGATTACCAGCTACAGCTGCTGCTCATATTGACAAGACATCTCCTTTATTTTTCTACCTGACAAACGTGTTCATTCAATAGACATTAAATGACTGCTATGCAGTCACCATGAAATTGTCAAAAGTGGGGGGATTGACAGGACAAGTGTGCACACTTCTCGTGCTGAAGAGACTTTCAGTGCATTTGAGGGAAGATAAGATACACTCAGGAAAGCGTTAAGCCGCTACCCTTCCAGACAGCACAACATTATTGTCAAAACGAGGGGTGCAGGTGTGCCGTGTCTGTGTGCTGATTCCAGAGGGGTCCAGGTGAGCTGGGGCTTCAACACGACTTTACTGATTGATGAGACTCTGTGAGGGGAGGACCAGGGAGGGCCTTCTAGTGGAGTGGAGCTTGACTTAGGAAACAGGGAGAGACGAATTTCAGGGGTGGACGGTAGACATGTAGAAAAATATAAGTGATAGTCTGGTTGAAGAGATGGCATCTGTAGATACTAAAAAGCCATGAAAGAAATTGTGTTTTCCTTATTTTCTGCTACTGGAGCCATGAGGTGAAGGAGAGGTTTTGAGATTACATCACAGCACTGTAATGTGTGAGAGCCCTGGGCTGTGGCTGAAAGCCTGGAGGACCAACTGAACTTTCCATATATATATAGTTTATATGGGGTTGTATAGAGTGCTTATAACATACATTGTATTGGGGTGAACGTGGAATCCTAAGTGAAACCATTTATCCCTTTGGCTGTTGGTGCTGCTTGTTTTATATGGAGCCAGTGAAGTCCAAGACTGAGTAGCATTGTATTAGGATGATGAAGCGCTCTAGGCAAGAGTCCCTTCATCAGGGGATGTGCAGCTTGCTATCTGGATAGATGCCCGGTTACACCTTCCATGAAAGGTTCACATGATACAGATATGAAGGAGGCAGGATCCTGTGCCTAATGGCTGGCAACAGGCAGGGAGACATTTTCCTAAACCAGCAGCTGGCGCAGCACTGTCAGGACATCACACCTGACATCCTCGCTTGCCCGACTCTTACCTTCTTCCTCTAAGTATGAGGATATTCTCTGATGTTTTGGCCAATCCACATATACAGAATCCCTTCAGTTTCACCAATGAGAGCTCATTTCTAAATTCATGCTAATTAAACGAACCACTCATTTCACCAATGAAAAGCTATTTCTGATATTCAGTAAGCTAAGTAGCAAAGCCTGTGGTGCTTATCAAGATATGACTAGCTTAAAGAGACATGAATAGCTGAAACGCACAGCCAAGTCTGAAATGTGACACTTTCTGATACAAGACTAGCTGACCCCTGGAATCTGAATTCTCTATTAGGGTCAATGACTGTCCTTGAAGGTAAAGCTTGAACTAACTCATCTATACGTTGTATATTACCGTCAATGCTGAAGAATATTTTATGAATTTCTTAATTTGTTAAAAAAATTACAGAAAGAGCATCTCCTGTCCATCAGTTAATTCAGTTTACTTTATAGTCTCAACATGATGACTACAGTATGTTTTTTGTTTTTAATTTGCTCTTTACCTCTGCCACACTCTTATTCTCTTCGCTTTGCTTTATAATCAACAAAGGTTTAGGGAAATATACATATAGGTAAGGCAAATGTCATGAGGAGAACCCGGGACGTGCGGATATTGAGCACACACACCCTAAACATGTTGTTGTTCTGAAACCCTAATGAGTAGCTTTGCAAGGTGTTTAAAGGCCTCAAAGTGGCCTCCTTTGTGAGATTTCCACTTTACTCCCTGGTGCCAGGTGTAGTTGTGAGCCTTCTCATTCTGTCCAGATTCTATTGGTCTGTAGCTGGGAAAAGTTTTCTTTGCCAGCAGATCTCTGTCCAATTCTTTTATTCTTGTCTGGTTTGTTTACTTTTTCACTATATTTCTTCCAAACAGTTCCCAACGTGGACCCAAGATAAATCAGTTGCCTGGACCTTTTGTTGTTGAAGCCGGTGAAGGTATTATCATCCTGTGGTGCCTAGTATAGGTTGTCATTTGACTTTGCCACACGTATTCAAACAGATGTTAAAGGGACAGCATATTCGAATGTATTAAAGATTCTAAAATGTTGCTTAAAAGATGCTTAGTTCAGGGAGTTCTCCGACTGAGCATCTGGATTTTCTGATCTTGTAATCTCGGCCCATATGCCATCTCTACCTCTAAATAAAGACACATCTTCTCAAAGAAACAGCTCTTCGTTTCATTGAACATTTCTATTCTTTTTCTAGCCTCTCTTTCATCTATTTCTGCTCTGATTTTTGTTATTTCTGTCCTTCTATTGACTTTAGGCTTTGTTTATTCTTCTTTTTCTAGTTCTTTTAGGTACAGTGTTAGATTGTTTAATTGGGCTTTTTCTCGTTCCTTGAGGTAGGCTTGTATTGCTATAAATTTCACTCTTAGTACTACTTTTGCTGCATCCCATAAGTTTTCATATGTTGTTTTTCATTTTCATTTGTCTCTAGGTATATTTTGCTTTCTCCTTTGATTTATTGATTGATACAATAGTTGTTCAGAAGCATGTTGTTTAGTGTCCAAATATTTGTGACTTTTCCAACTTTTTCTTGTAGTTGATTTCTAGTTTCATACAATTGTGGTCAGAAAAATGTGTGATATGATTTCAGTCTTCTTAGAATTATTGAGGCTTGCTTTGTTTCCCAACATATGTCTATCTTTGAGAATGTTCCATGTGAACTTAAGAAGAATGTGTATTTTGCTGTTTTGGGATGAAATCTTATTTATATATCTATTAAGACCATCTGGTCTGATGTTTAATTTAAGGCCACTGTTTCCTTGTTGACTTTCTGTGTGGATGATCAATCCATTGATGTGAGTGGGGTGTTGAAGTCCCCTACAATTATTGTGTTGTTGTCAATTTCTCCCTTTAAGTCTGTTAATAGTTGCTTTCTATAGGTTGTTGCTCCTGTGTTAGGTGCATGTATATTAATGTGTTATGTCTTCTTGGTGAAATGTCCCTTTTATCCTTATATAATGTCTGCCTTTGTCTCTTGTCAGGCAAGGGAAACAAAAGAAAAAATAAGCAAGTGGGACTACATCAGACTAAAAAGTTTCTGCACAGCAAAGGAAACTGTCAACAAAATGAAAAGACAACCTACCAACTGGGAGAAAATATTTGCAAATCATATGTCTGACAAGGGGCTAATTTCCAAAATATATAAAGAACACATACAATTCCACAACAAAAAAATGAACGACTTGGTCAAAACATGGTCAGAGCATATGAAACGACATTTTTCTAAAGAAGTTATGCAGATGGCCAACAGGCACATGAAAGATGTTCAACATCATTAATTATTAGGGAAACGCAAACCAAAACTACAATGAGATATCACCTCACACCCATCAGAATGACTATTATTAAAAAGGCAAGAAATAATAGGTGTTGGAAAGGATGTGGAGAAAAGGGAACACTCGTGTGTTGCTGGTGGGAACGCAAACTGGTGCAGCCACTATGGAAAAAAGGATGGAGATTTCTCAAAAAATTAAAAATAAAAATACCATAAGATCCAGCTATTCTACCTCTGGATATTTATCCAAAGAATTTGAAGTCAGTAATTCAAAACAATGTATGCACCCCTATGTTCTTCACAGCATTATTCACAATAGCCAACACTAGGAAGCATCTCAAGTACTTATCAATGGATGAATGAATAAAGATGTGATATATATACATATATACCATGGAATACTACTCAGCCATAAAGAAGACAGCATCATGCTACTTGGGACAGTATGGATGGACATTGACAATATTATACTAAGCGAAACAAGTCAGATAGCAAAAGAAAAATACTGATTGATTTCACTCATACGTGGAAAATAAACAAACACATAGATAAGGAGTACAGATTGTGGTTACCAGAGAGAAAGAGGGAAAGGTGTAAAGGGACACATACGTATGGTGACAGATGAAAACAAGACTATTGGTGGTGAACATGATCCAGTCTATACAGAACTGAAATATAGTAATGTACACCTGAAATTTACACAGTTATAAGCCATATGATCTCAATAAAACTAAAAAGAAATTTATTTTTAAATATAGCAAGACCCACTGAATTATACAGAAGGGCAGTTTCCCAAGTCAGTCCTGCATTGTCACCATCGGAACCTCCTGATGAAGAACACAGTCCCAAGGATGCTGAAGCAGGTGGGACCCCTGGAGCAGGGAATGTTCTGAGAGTGTGTGACACAAAGTATCTGTGCAGTGCATACTGGGTAGTGAGTTTGTGCTTCTCTTCAAGGTATGCCTTTGGTCATAATCTGCAGATAACTCAAGGAAAATCACTGGTAGGCTTGTTAAATGGAAAATTCTCGTGTCTCAACTTCAAAGCTGCTGAGTTAGAATTCCGGGGAAGGGGCCACTGGACTTGTCCAGTTATTACCGTGTAGACTGAAGTCTGAGAAGCACTGCTGCTGGCGTCCAGCTGTAGCCACTGCCCGAGGTCAAATCTCCACATCTTGTGAGGCCTGAGACGGCTCGCAGGGGAGATTTCCGTCTGTCGTCTGCAGAGGGGCGGCCACCTCACCTCTTCCCGCCAACTCGCTTCCCTAACTGGCTTCCTTGTGCCTTTCTTAGTCCTTTTCTTTACCTTCAGAGATAACTGGGAGAGGCAAGATAGAGATACAAATTTTACTAAATCTACCTTTTAGGTAATCTTTAAAAAATTGTACAGCATTCAGATGTAATATTTATTTTTCTTTTCGGTTGTTTTTTGTCTTTGTGCCTTTTGTTGTCTTAAAGTATTTTGTGTTATTGGCTGGGAAGATAGCATGAGATTAACATCAGCTTTATATGGAGCCCCAAACCAGGAAAGCACTTGATATTAATCATACGGAATTAAGAATCACATTTGTGTAATGATGTTTAAAGGAATTTGGTTGTTTTATACCTTATTTTTCTTCTTTTTGACATAATAAAGTCCCAGTTTCTTCTTGGTGGACTGATCAGGAATATTGATGTCTGATCTATAAGTGAAGAGTAAATAGAAGGGCATTGTTACTATTCAGAAATCTCTCCCTCACCAACTTTTACTAAATGGTAGCATGGGTGTTAGAGTTAAGAATTTTGATTTTTCCCCTATTGGATTATGGAGAGAAAGATAGTCTTTACAGACTTCACTTGGAGTTGTAGTCCAAGAGCATCACAGAAGAGCACTGAGCTTGGGCTCGGCCATGTATCTGCTTTGTAACCTGGCTGAGTTTTCCAGCCACTGTACTCAGTCTCTTCATCTATAAAATGGTGAAAAGAACAACATTTACTACGTCGGGATATTTTCAGAGTCATGTGAGTTAATGTATGTTCAAGCACAGAATTAACATTCAGATTGCAGTGCCTGGTTCAGTAGAAGTGTTTGCTGCCGTTATTATGATTATCATTATTTCATCTCCTTATCTTCCTCATGATTTCCCTGTAAAACCAACAATGATCCACAGTGTCAGCAGTTTTATTCCAGGTCCCTGCTTAAAGACCTGCGAGGGAGCCTCGTGCTCATAACCTCCTGTTTTTATCCCAGTCTCTAGGGGGATGCATTTACCTCTTTCTTCTTTGAACTGAGACACGGAATGGGGGCCCACACCCAGCCCTGCATGTCCTCCTTTTGATATCTGATGCTTTTGAAACACTGCTTAGTGTTTACTTGGTGGACTATACTCCTTGACATGAGCAACTCATGGGAGATAAGATGTAGGAAACATTGTTCCATGTAGGTCCCTGGGTTTATCATAACACAGAGTACAGTGGATCAAGGGCCAAGGTAGAGTTGCTTAATGCAAAGATCTTCAGAGATGAGGGTGTTCTAATGTGACACCACCTGAAAATAAAGCAAGAACATAAAAGCATATGTAGTTTTACAAGGAAAAACACACAACTAAAAGAATTGATCCCATTAAATACACTATTCTATTTGTTTATGCATCAAATTACTGTTAGGAAATAGCCAGGTGTAGAGATAGTAGAATTGTTCAATTTCATAGAGAATTCTTTTTAACAAGTGTTCATATCTTGTGTTTTACATCATTGATTAGGATAATATTTTCATCTTTTCCTGTCCTAGTGTCTTCATCTTTCTCAACTTTTCCAAGAGATATATTTATATTATCCTCTAAAATTTTAGGGCAATTTAAAAAAAGTTATGAAACATTTTAAGTTATTGATTTTGTATACTGGAGGAGCACTAGATTGCAAGTGAATTAGTGATAGTTAGAGTTTTAGTTTGGTAAAAGATGGTAGTTGGAATTGATGCACGGATGTTTGTAACCTAGTTTTTTCTTCATATTTTGATGTAGTTTTCAAAATGACAGAGCAAGTAATTTTTAATATAATAACTTGTCTCATTTTAAAATATGTGTTCTTGGAGAGGGTGATGGAGGTAAGTAGAAAATAATTTAATGTAGTGACTTGTTTTTCGCCAGCTGATCAGTTTTAAACCCAACAGCCATATAGCATCCTTTTATCCAAATGACCTGATGGCACTTTCTTCACTTTTCTTGCTGTGACTCTAGCAATCTGAGGTCACACGATCTTCTTCCTCCTAGTCATGCTTTCAGTTGTAAGAGTGACATTGTCAATAATATAGTGACAACTTTGCACACAGTCTACTATTTAGTAAAATATATATATCAATTGCAAACTGATAACATAATTATTAAGTAATGAACTATTTGCAGTGCACTTAACAACTAATTGCTACACATTATTGTGTAGTGACATAATGGTTAAAACCATTATTTGCAACATGTGACCCATTTCAATTTTATTTTAAAGGAAAGGGTTCAATGGCTTTTTTTTTTTGAAGAAGAAAGACTTTCATTTCCATCTTAGAAAATTGAGAACTTGTTTTTTGCCTTTTTTTTGTCTTCAGCTCTTCTTCCTACTGGTTACTAATTTACATGTCCAGTTACTTCAGATTCATGGTGCTACCTCCTCTGCCTTTTTCATGGCTCTCACTTTAATTTTTCCATAATCCTGTCTGTGAAAGACGTTTCTCTCCACCTTCATATATCAAGGAAGGAACCGACTCTCCTTTATGTGAACTTGGAGACAGAGGCTAAGGTGAAGCCTTGGTGACCCTCCCCACCAGTGAGCTGCAGAAGGCCTGCAGATTCCTGTGAATCTTTTCTCCACCCTGGCTCCCTATATAGTTGGCATTGTCTCCAGGGAGGAGCCCAGCTTCTTACAATCGAATTGTTGAAGTCTCTAGAAATCGGCTGAAGGATAAGACTGGCCAGAAAGGACATCAGCAAGCAGTGTGCTCCAAAAGTTGGTGGCAGAAACATTAAGAAGAAGAAAACCTTTCCGTTTATCTTGTTTTCTCTTTATCTTCTCTCCCTTCATTTTCCTTTACTTAGATGATACAAAGCCCGTCCACCCCCCATGGTGGTTGTTTTTCTCCTCAGAGCCCCAGTATATAGCTGTATATCTTAATTGTAGGTCAACCCATGGTGGTTCTTTTCCTGGAGTCCCATGGCATTTTATTCATATCTCTTTCATTCAAATTATTTCTGTTTTGTAATTTATCTGTTCATACATATCTGTCTTCCTTGCAGACTGCCAACATTTCAAGACCTTTGGGCACATAGTATATACTTAAGTATTTGAGTGAATAAATGAAGCTTTTTTGTTGAATAAGATCTAAATAAATAAAATATCTACTCAACATACGAATGCAAGCATTTGAGAGAGAGTTCAGTGGCTGCTAAAGCAGCCTGTGGACCAGTTTAGGGGCTCAGTGCCAAGGTTACTCAATAGATTTAGATAAAATGAAAGAGATAATTAACTTTAATTTTAAAATTCATGGAGAACAGGAGCAGGATATCTAGGTGTGGATCTGGACTTGATCATTCTTGTTGCATCTTTGGAAAATCCAGTCCTTTATGTTTCTATGAAAATGTCACTGGTCAAGAGAATGAACAGAGGACTGGTTTTTAGAAAGGCAATTTTGTCACAGGAAATCCTGGAGGAAAATATATGGAAGGAGAGCTGGTAGAAACATGGCAGAAACTTTTTGTGTAGAAACCCTAAAAATTGGGTGTACATGCTGTCTGAAGGAATTGTAACCCAACTTTTCTCCAATATAGATTTGAGCACCTTTTAAATATCTAGGTATACAAAAGGATTACAAAGGAAAAGAGATCAAACTGAAAGGAATTTAGGATGGAACAATGAAATGAAGCTGAAGTAAGCCAGCGCACTGAAATGTGTTTCGGAAGGACCTGCAGTTTTCTTTATTGTTGTTGTTGTTGTTTTCCCCCCAAAGCCCCAGTAGATAGTTGTATGTCATAGATGCACATCCTTCTAGTTGTTGTACATGGGACGCCACCTCAGCATGGCCAGAGAAGCAGTGCGTCGGTGCGCACCCGGGATCTGAACCCGGGCCGCCAGCAGCGGAGCGCACGCCCTGAACCACCAAGCCACAGGGCCGGCCTGGAAGGACCTGCAGTTTTTAAAGGTAATTGGAAATGTATCCCTCAGGTTTAAAGTAGAAAGGGAAATGGGAACAATTCTCTATCATCTCATGTCCATGAGATTAAAAGCAATAGTCTCTCAGAGAAGCAAAACTTTTCTGGCCTCTAATGTCCCAAAAAGTGTTTTGAATGGTGCCTAATGAAAGAGATTCTGTGTGACATAATGCAAATACAGTATCATCCACTCATTTCCAAGTTTAGTTCAAACACTTTAGGCTACGTTCAATTGAGGTAACGCAGAATTCTATCAGGGGCCAAGGAAGAGGCTGACAGCATTCTCTCTCAGCTTCTCACTTGACCAAGGGAGAAAATGTTCTTCAACAGATTGACCACGTCTCCTCAAGACAATGCTCCATTTTCAATTTTTCTTTTTGTAAACTCAGCCTGAATATCCCATTACATATGCAAGCTAAAGCCTGTGTGTAGACATCCTTCGTTGGCAGTGAGGAGCAGATCCATACTATTAAGTAATCAAATAAGCAGAACATCCGGTTGGCCCCTTTTAGGAAAATTACAGGTTTAAGCCCACCTTCATTTGTGGAAGGACATGGTATACCAGAATTAAAATATCTACCACTTATTATGCAGGTAATCATAACTTATGCTATTTAAAGAAAACTGAATGAATTCTTCTTCTATTAAGTTGACTAGATTTTAGTCAAACTGATGTATAATTTTATATACGTGCATTTTTACTTAAAACGTAAAACTCTTTAGAGACCGCTTCACTCAGTTTTAGAGGCATATTTTGTATATTTTGGTGATTTTATTTATTTTCCTTCATAGCAGAGAGGCATATCCTACTCTTTATCTTGCTGACCTCTCTACAAGGTAAAACTCATCCGAGTTTATTTTGTTTTATAAGGCATAGGCTCACGTTGTGATGATAAAGTGATCATTTCTGAAACATATTTGGAACTGTAGGGAGCCCAGAATTTTAGATTATGCTCAGAATTTTGTAAGGTAACTTCAAAAAAGATGGAACATTTAAAGTTTTGCCAGGAAAGTTTTCTCCTACTTTTCTTCACAGTAATTAAAAAAAAAAAAAGTTTAGTTTCTTAATGCTTCAGATGGGTGAATGTAGGAGTTGGCAGGATTATATGTATCCTTGAGAGATCTCTCTCTGGGTTACTCTTTCAAAACAACCATCCTGGACTGGCCCCATGGCTTAGCAGTTAGGTGAACGTGCTCCGCTGTTGGCGGCCCTGGTTTGGATCCCGGGCGCGAACTGACGCACTGCTTCTCCGGCCATGCTGAAGCCGAGTCCCACATACAGCAACTAGAAGGATGTGCAGCTATGACATACAACTATATACTGGGGCTTTGGGGGAAAAAAAATAAATAAATAAAATTAAAAAAAAAGTAATTTAAAAAAAAAAAGCACCATCCTAGTTGATGAGTATTTAATGGGGACTCTGTCAGTCCCAGAGCTGCTGACAGAGGCACTTCCCAAAGCTCCAGCAGGTCCCGGGAGAGGACAGCACTGGTAATCAGTGTCGTCAGAGTTTGGATGAGGCGTGGTCATTCTCTGGATGTTAGAACTGAGTGGAGTTTTCAAACGCAGCCCAGTGACTCTAGACATGAGCCCTGCTCAGAAGCCAGTTGACTTGTCATTCGCTCTGAGCATGGTGTCTTCACTCTGCTCGTGCCCCTTTTTGCCATTTCCCATGCTTCTCCTGACTCTTTCTCTTTCCTACACCTTCTTTCTTCTTTTTTCTCTCTTTCTTACTTTTACTCTCTATTATATTCCTTCTCCTTAGCATTTTTTCTTCCTTCTCTTATTGTTCTCATTCATTTTTATTTTGTAGTACAGTTACTCTGTACATCACTTTCATCTTAAAATCTTGACCCTCTACAACTCTTATACTTCAGTTAGCTATTTTGAAGAGAGTATTTTGATAAATTTCTCTTAGATGTTATAACATGCTGATTCAAGGAGATAAAAACTATCACAAAAGGGATGTGGTTGGGGAATGAATTCAGTTGAGGTAGCCATGGAATTAGACAGAGGGAACCTGAGAGCTTAGGTGTGGGTGTTCAAAATATGTCCTGATACATTTTTGTAGTTCATTGTTGTGGGAAACTGCACAAAGTCTTATTTACTGTTGGAGCCCAGAAGTTTGCTCCTCTGGGCAGGTCAGCAGGTCTCGGCCTATAGAAAAGAAGCTAGGAAACACTGCATGCATTTCTAATGTAAAGAACTGTCAGTGTTCCACCAGGAGACACTTTGGGCTCTTCCCTGAACTATCTGAATAGAAAAAGAGGAAGAGAAGCTTTTCTCCATCTGCACAAAGCCGGGGCCTTATCTTGAGTTTGAGAAGGTTTGCATGTGACTGAAAACAAAAGTGTTCCCGAGTTTGGATTTGCTTTAACAAGATCTATTGGCTGGCTTTGATGTTAAAGGTCTTTATTCAAAATTGGCTGCCTCCAGTGCTAAGTTCAGAGTGGAGATTTGTCAGTATAAGAGAGAAGAATCCCTTTTTGATTAAATCAGTGAAATACAATATTTGGGAAAATGGTTATATTTGAAGGACGCTTGTTAATATTCTGTTCACAGTGACATCTGTGGGTAAGCGACTACTTCATGCTATTCTCGATGATTTCTGTTTGAAAGACACACCCTGAGCTTGATAAATAAATGGTAAGCAATAGGATATATTGCAGCATATGAAGAAGACATTTGGGGTAAATCTAATTCGGCCTGAGTTTGTTTTTCCAAAAGGGCCTGTTGCCTGCATTGTGTATCTGCTTTGCCACGTCTCAAAGAGAAGAGTAAATGCCCTTAAGATAAGGATGCATCTTCCCCCTCATTGGCATTGCCTTAAGGATAAGCAATTCTCCCTAGGCTGGGATTTGACTGCTGCAGTCATCCTGTGACCACCAAGCTCTCGACAACAGACCTGACACCAGCCACGCCCATCGAGACAGCAGACCTGCTCTCCGTCCGCTGTGTCCATCTATAGCTATTCTGGCAGGGCAACCTAGCAGGGCGATCTTGTGGCTATTGTAAAAGGGACATTAAAATCCTATGTGATACATGCTCTTTGACGGTATATAACCACTCTGTACACCTCACTTCTTCAGTGCCCTTCCTTCCTTATGGAAGGAAGGCCCAGGGCCATGGTCCTCAAAAGTTGGCTGATAATTTATTCACCCCAATTTTGATTTATACATTGGTTATGGATTATTTATGTAGAAATTTCTTGGTGTAGTTGTGGCAGGATTTCAGAGAAACCCACCAGAGACCACCGGAATCTACACTGAACTGGCATTTGGTACCAATAGGAGCCCATTGTGCTCCCCAGATCACTGCATTCTTCTGGTGACCCCAGTGAGTTCTCCCGAAACCTGGACTTCTTTATTTTAAGTCGACGGTCCAGATTTTATTTGAGATGTTTTCAAGGCTTAAGGCTAAGTGTCTTAGGGGGTACTGTTACATTCCCTAGGTCAGAGGAACCTAGGGAGGAATTCCTAGGAAAGAGAAATGTAGAGGGAATTTCCTAGGCCAGGAGAGCCTAGAGGGAAATTTTGGAGTGAATGGGGCTGGGTGACTTTTTAATATGGCTTAAAATTGGAAAGAATTATGTTTATAAAGAATGAACAAAACTGCTTGATAGAGAAATGAGAGACTGAATCTGTTCAGCTCTGAAGAAAAGGGACATTGATCCTCCCGACATTTCAGGAATTCTCAGGCAACTGAGAATCTCAACAGGTGTGTCTGAGGCGAACACCACGACGTGTAACATTCCTTCCTATAGGGAGCATCACTATCATTCATGTTAATTAATCACAGGTTAGTCCGGGGACGTGCATGGGAGGGTTGGTCACCCGCACTCCAAACCCCCACAGCAGTACCTAGACTGCAGGCGGGAGAAACCGAGGCATGTAAGAGAGTGATTACAACCTTTCTTTAGCGAGTAAACTCACAAGCAGCACCCTCCTGACCCACTACACAGTCCCTAGAAATTGTTCAGACTTTGTGGCAAAATAAAAGAAAAGAAAAGCTGGAAATTGAGTTTGCGCGACCATTCCCTGCTGGGCCACCTGGCCTCTGAACCCAGGAGACTTTTGCAAGTGCTAAGACAGCAGGGGGCCTAAGACTGAAAGAAAAAAAAATTGGAAAGAAGCTTTCTGCAGATGGAAACTGCTAAATTTTCTAAAACAGCAGCTATAAATTCTTTGTTGCATCTGTCTGTTCTTTATGTGTGTGTCTCTACATGTAGGTTATATGTGCGCGGTATTTTACCTCCGGAGGTTATGGTGAAAATCAAGAGGTCTCTTCAATTAACTTGAAATAAGCACTTACAAAAGTTATTTCTAAATCCAAATGTTTTTCCAGTTAACGTGATATGAAATAATCTTTGGTAAATAAAAGCTTATTTAAGCTTGTTAGTTTTCAGCATGGGATATAATGCAGATGTGCAGCCTTTATTCGTCAGATAAACTGATGTTATTTCTATTACAAAACTGGTCTCAAAAATAGTAAATGATGCCTAATATTATCTAACGTCTCATAAAGTCTTGTAGGTAATCTAAATAATTATTGAGGGGCTGGCTCCGTGGCTTGGCGGTTAAGTGCTCACGCTCCGCTGCTGGTGGCCCGGGTTCGGATCCTGGGCACGCGGACCGAGGCACCACTTCTCCAGCCATGCTGAGGCCGAGTCCCACATACAGCAACTAGAAGTATGTGCAGCTCTGACATACAACTATCTACTGGGGCTTTGGGGGAAAAACAATAAATAAATGAAATCTTTAAAAATAAATAAATAAATAAATAATTATTGAGAACAGGTAACTAAATAAATGTGGAAAAAATGAGTATTAAGTGAACTTTAAACAATAATCATATGTTATAGTGTATATAGCTTCTAAACTCTTTTTGGTGACTTAAAACTTTAGGGTTTTGCTAAATTTTATGATAAAAATTCATTGAGTATCTAGATCATTTCCAAATAAGATAAGATATTAGACATTGATTGCTAAATATAGGTTTATCTACTTTTGGCTTATTACAGAAAAACTACAAGGTGTTTTGGGTCTATTGGTAAACATGTCTTGTGTTTTATTTAAAAGATTGTACTATAAAGTAACGTTTCCAAAAATTATAAAAAGTGTCCATACAAATTTGTCAAGCCACAAAATGCTAATGTAAAAGAAATTTTATAGTTGCTTACTTAGTTTTTACTTAAAAATTAAGGTTTCTAAGGGTTAAAAATTTCTAGTATGTGATTAAGCTACTAAAAACTTAAGAAAAATATGTTTGTATTCAAGGAGAGTAAGATGTGTGTTTTCATTAAGAAGATATGAAAAATGGAAATATTTTTGTTTGGTTAGGAAAGATAAATTTGCCCTGAAAAGTACTAGAAGGAAAAAAAAGGAGCGCATGGCACAAATTCTGAATGTAAACAAAAAGTTATAGAAGGTTTGTTGAAGAGAAACCCTGAGGAGTTTTATACATGGTCGAGTTGGCTAAGATTAAACTAAATCCAATTAAGTAAGTGATTTTTAATATCAAAAGTAAGCCGGTACAATATTCAAATTTGGTCTTCTTCCTTTTGAAAGGATAATTTTATTCTACTCTTTTTTGTTTTTTTTCCCCAAAGCCACAGTAGATAGTTGTACGTCATAGTTGCACATCCTTCTAGTTGCTGTATGTGAGACCTGGCCTCAGCATGGCCGGAGAAGCGGTGCGGTGCGTTGGTGCACTCCCGGGATCCAAACCAGGGCCGCCAGCAGCAGAGGGTGCACACCAAACCACTAAGCCCTGGGGCCCGCCCTATTCCACTCTTAATCTACTCTTGATAGAGGTTATTAAGTAAAAAGATTTTTCTTTACCTTTGAGTTAAGTTTATCTAAAGAACAGAGATCTGTTTTGTTAAGGTAATTTCCTATGTTCAAAAGACTGAAGTTTCTCTAGTAAGCTCTTTTTGACTGTTTAAATGTTGTTTGGTAACTAAGCATGGTTTCACTGTGACAAGAGCAGGAACTGCTTGATCTTGTCTGACCAAGTGTTTAAAACCCCTCTCTATTTTTGACAATCTCCCCAAAATTCATATCTTAAATAAAGTCTTTCTTATAACTTTTTTCTTTGAGAATTTTCAAAGGACCCTGGCAATTCTCAAGGAAATTTGATCTCTTCCTATAAAGAGGGAGATACTAAACTAATTAGGCTTGTTAAGTATGCTAAATTGCAGGGGAAACATTGTCAAGTAAATGATAAAACTTCTTAGGTTATACTGAGTAGGTAAATATTACTCACTATTTTAACCCTGTTATCTTGCTTCCAAAATTACAAAAGGAAGGACCACCACTGCATTCTATTTAATTTCATTTACAGATAGGTCTTACTTAAATGATAAGCAAGATATTACCAAGCTGGATATGTTGTCCAGTCTCGAGAATGCCTGTGTGGGGGAAGAAGGAGAATCACCCTCTGCCCTTTCCCTTAAGGTTCTTATGGCTGGCCAAATAATTAACAAGACAGGTTAGCAGGAGAAAATAATACCAAGGATAATAACATGTATACATGGGAGAAACCAGGGACACTGTGTTTCTCAACACAATAGCAGAAATTCTCATCTTAAATACCATCTTTATGTAAAGACAGAGGAGGATGTTGGGGGTGGGGGGAGTCAGTTACAGGAGATCACCACTAAAGCACAGTAAACAAGAGTAAGGCTATTATGCAGATTTAAGGCCTCACCTTCCACATTGATAAGTTTCTAGAATTGAGGTCATCCACCCTCTTCCCAATACAGAGAGAGAGATACCTTTACAAATGGAGATTTCCCTTATAAATGTAAATATTTGTCTGGCAACTCCTCACAGGGCCATCCAGAGAATGTGGCCAGAGAGACAGAACTTCTGATAAGATGGGCTTGTTGGTGCCTTTCCTATTGTAACATCTATTTTACATTATATTACAGCCGTCAGATAGAAGATATGTTGCAGGAAGGAGTTACTATGTCAAATTCTTTAGGCAGTTAGTGGGGGAGGTCAAATGTCCGTCAGAGAAAACAATCGTGGTAAAGAGATATATTTCAGGGTGGCCAAATCTTCATCTCCCACACCTGCTAATTCCTATAACTCTGTTAACCCAATAAAAGACTTCTTTCCACAGGCTTGAAAGAAATTGACACCAAAGAAGAGAAAGAGATATAGCATTCAAAAGGGGGAATTTTTGTCACCCCCTCTTACAGATGTGGCTTGCACCCAGTAAAAAAAACCCATAGTACTGTGGGGAGAAAGGGAGAATCCTCCTCTGCCTTTTCCCTTAAGGTTCTTATGGCTGGCCAAATAATCAACAAGACAGGTTGGCAGGAGAAAATAACGCCAAGTTTAATAACATGTATACATGGGAGAAACTCAGAAATGAGCAACTCGTCCCTCTGTCTAAGCTGTTTGCTTAAGTATTATAGCTAAAGGTGAGGAAGGTGTTGGAGGTGGGTAGTGGTCTGGGACTTCAGAAGGCAAGAAGACAATTCTTTTCAGGGTCATCTATAGATAATGTGGTCAGGGAGAGATATAGTTTTTTGATAAAAGGGGCTTGGTGCCCCTCCCATTGTAACATCTATTTTATGTTATCATTACAGCCATCATGATAGAAGATCTGTTCCAGGAAGGAGCCACCATGTCAAATTCATTAGGCAGTTAGTGGGGGAGGTCAAATGTCCCTCAGAGAAAACAATCAAGGCAAAGAGATATATTTCAGGGTGGCCAAATCTTGATCTCCCACAGTCCTGCCTTTGAAACTAAAAGTTTCACAG
The DNA here is from genome assembly GCF_020826845.1 of Diceros bicornis minor. Lineage (NCBI taxonomy): Eukaryota > Metazoa > Chordata > Mammalia > Perissodactyla > Rhinocerotidae > Diceros > Diceros bicornis. Next base: position 66,784,985 of record NC_080753.1, on the reverse strand, counting down.
TCCTTTTGAAACTTAAAGAAGTTTCATAGTACAGAAGCTATGTTGGTAGATTGTTTCATCTCACTGAACACATTTCTTAGTCCTGATAATAGATCAGTTCAATTAAGTTCATTTTAGAGGGTGGTGAGGCAGGTGGGCTCTCAAGGTTATGCCTATATTGTGGAAGCAAGCAATCAACTATTTCATAGAAACATTTCCATGTAAACAAAAGAAAAACACGGTTAATGGTTGGAGCAAGTTGTAAAGCAGTTTCTGAGTTTAGAGGACAGGCAGTTAAGAAGATTTTTAGATGTCAGCGTCAAAGCATCTTTTGCAGTTTAAAATGTCTCTGATGATGTTGTCAGGTCATCTCTCAAGTTTATATCAAGTCCATTGGCTTCAGTTTGTAAGGCTTCAGGAAAAAGGGCAGGTTTAGTTCTCAGTGATTCCAAATGAAAATGATGGAAAAAATGAAAAACATTAGTTTGGAGATCTGTAGCAAGATATTTTAGGAGACTAGAAGAAATCAGGATCCAGTCCAGTCAACAGATATAAAACAAAAACCTCAAAAGACAATTAACAAAACTAGGATCTAATATCCGCAAATGTATACTATAGTTTTTACTGAAATATAATTTTTTTCTCTAAAATCACCCTCATTTTTATCAAAGATAGCCAAATTTAGACTAAGTAGTTTGTAAAATAAAGTTGGCCCAATTACTTACATAAGTACATCAAGAATAGCAATTGATCATATAAGCTTTTTTAAATCTGCTTTGCTGAAACTTTTTATAAGGAATCTCAGATTGAACTTTAAAGGCCTCTCAAGGCCAGGAAAGCCAAGCCAAGGATTTTGTCATCAGACTTCGCCGGTGTGGGAGATCAAGATTTGGCCACCCTGAAATATATCTCTTTACCTTCATTGTTTTCTCTGAGGGACATTTGACCTCCCCCACTAACTGCCTAAAGAATTTGACATGGTGGCTCCTTCCTGGAACAGATCTTCTATCATGATGGCTGTAATGATAACGTAAAATAGATGTTACAATGGGAGGGGCACCAAGCCCCTTTTATCAAAAAACTATATCTCTCCCTGACCACATTATCTATAGATGACCCTGAAAAGAATTGTCTTCTTGCCTTCTGAAGTCCCAGACCACTACCCACCCTTAACACCTTCCTCACCTTTAGCTACAATACTTAAGCAAGCAGCTTAGACAGAGGGACAAGTTGCTCATTTCTGAGTTTCTCCCATGTTTACATATTATTAAACTTGGTATTATTTTCTCCTGCCAACCTGTCTTGTTGATTATTTGGCCAGCCTTAAGAACCTTAAGGAAAAGGGCAGAGGGGGATTCTCCCTCTTTCCCCACACCTGCAATACCTACACATTTGGGTGAATTCCTCTCTTCCAAGGTTCCCCCAAAATATTTCGAGGTTCCTTGTACCTGCTAGATAAGTGACATTCTTTACTTATCCAGTAAATGCTGCTTGGAACATTGAACATAAGGTATCAGGCCAATATTTCCGCATGGCTTTATTCCATAAAGTCCAATCTTCATTCCTCAAATCTGTATGGCTATATCGCAAATATGATGTTCCAGTCACAGCCTTGGTAATATAACCAGTGTTTCCAATTGTGTCCTGTTATATGGAGAACAGATTCTTATTGAACTTATGCAAATAACTATATTGCCATGAAAACAACAATACTTACTTACTAAGAGTTTTTAAATTCTGGAGGGATCAAGTAGAGAGAAAAAGAGAAATATTTTAATTTTGCTTACAAATGTATCATTTACAAAATTGCTATAAGTCATAGCTAGCTCAGGAGAAAAGAGAAAAAGTTTTCCTTAAATGTGAAAAAACAAAACATTAAAAATTCAGCAATACTTCAAATGAAAAATCATAAAAATTATAATCATCCTTATCAGTTCATTCAGTCCTGTGTAGTCCATTTTTGATCCCAATCTTTTTGTTAGTGGCTTCATGAAGTCATCAGTTTCTCCATCAGATTTCTGTAATTTCTTACCCAGTTCAGTTTTATGATCAGCAAGTTTATCAGAAGCCTGTACTCCAGTGTAACTCTCATAGTCCTTTCCATGAATTTTTCTGAAGTTGAAACATTTTGCAAAAGCATTAGAGCAAAGAAATGTCTGTAAACAAGACCTCAAAATGGCAATTGACAAAGAAATTTGATTAATTTTGTGACATACAACACTTTAAAATAATAATAACCAGAATTATTAATGATAACCAGGACAGATCAGAATTTCAGTAATGTTATACAATTTTAAAATGCCTATATCGGGCCAGCCCCATGGCTTAGCGGTTATGTGCACGTGCTCCACTGCTGGCGGCCCGGGTACAGATCCTGGGCGCGCACCGAGGCACCGCTTCTCTGGTCATTCTGAGGCCGTGTCCCACATACAGCAACTAGAAGGATGTGCAACCATGACATACAACTATCTACTGGGGGTTTGGGGAAAAATAAATAAATAAATAAATTTTAAAATCACCTATATCAATAACATTTACCCACAAACTACCATACAAGCAGGTTTATCATCACTTGTCTGACAATTCTTCCCATGTAGTTTAACATACTGAGTAAGCCTAATAAGTTTAGTATCTTCCTCCTTATAGGAAGAGAGCAAGTATCTCCAAACTAGGATGAGAAGAAAACATCAGTTGTAGACAGTTGTCCCAAGACTCCAAACCAGGCCTGTATTCCCAACCTTAAATCCACTCATTTAAACCTTTGTTATGCTTAAACTGTATACCTATTTTATAGTTGTTACATTTAAGATTTTCAGAATACTATCATACTTAAGGAAAGTTATTGATTTGGAACAGACTGGTCTTAAAGTCCAGGCATTTATCGGGTGGCACCTAATATAACTTAATGGTTATATAGAACAAATCTCTGGCCCTGACTACTGGCCTGATGGCTAAAACACTGCACCCTATCTTCCCTTAAATGCAGGGAAGGATTCACAGTGACAACTGCTGCCAACCTACCTCTGTGTAAGGCCAGGCAGGCTCATTCAGTGTTCCCCTGGTAAGACCACTGAGCAGCTAGCTATATTTGTTCCTTTTTTAGGGATAAATCATGTCACATCACATACAGAAGCCCTTAATGACAGTCAAGCAGGAATTGCCTTATTAAATACTAAAATGTATTTAATAAAAATACTGTCCTTCAAAATAGAATGGTCTTAGATATTTTAACTACATCCCAAGGTGGTACATATACAATCATTCAAACTGAATGCTGTGTTTCCAATGTGTCGTCTCTGCTAAAGCCCATGAAAAAGCAGGTGAATGCCTGAAGCGAGCCTGCACCCGGTCTTGAGTTGTTTGGTTGTCTCCCTTCTGGTATTGGTTCCCTTTTTCAATCTGGATTGCAATTCCTATTTCTATTACTTCTTGGAATTCTTGTACTAGCCATAATATTTAAACTAATTGCTATTTTCCTTACTCAGAGCTGTAAGACTGTCATGTAAGCTGGAGTAATGAAAGCTGACATGGTCGATTGATCTTATAACATTGGACAAACTTCCTTTTTTGATAAGGACTATGCCTAAGAACTCATTTTAAACAAATCTTTTCAAAGATGTTAAATTATTATCATTGTTACTGTACTTGTTCTATAATTGTGACTAGCGTAAATACAAGGAGTCATAAAAAGCAAATATAGGGCCAGCCCCCTGGCTTAGCGGTTAAGTTCGCATGCTCCGCTGCTGGCAGCCCGGGTTAGGATCAGGGCAGGCACAGGTGCACCGCTTCTCTAGCCACGATGAGGCCATGTCCCACATACGGCAACTAGAAGGCTGTGCAAATATGACATACAACTGTCTACTGGGGCTTTGGGGGAAAAAAAATAAAATAAATAAAAATTAAAAAAAAAAAGAAACCGGCTTTAAAAAAAAAAAAAGCAAATATACAATGTTTGTGGAAGAACCTAAAATTAATCCAAAACCCATGAAATACTTCCTCTATTAATATATATATATACCTCTTTGCTTGTCCACTATATCCAATTAATTCCCCCCAAGGTGGACAACTGGGTAAATAAATAAAAGTCTGGCACCGAGGGACATGAGGGACCCAGGGCAGGCAGCAACTACTCTGGGGCCAAGGGACAATAGTTTGATCATTCATTTCTTTCTATCAAAAGATTATAGATCAAAAGGGAGAAAATGATAAATAAATGGCAAGCAATAGGATATGTTGGAGCATATGAGGAAGCCATTTGGGGTAAAACAAATTTAGCCTGGGTTTGTTTTTCCAGAAGGGCCTGTCGCCTGCATTGTGTATCTGCTTTGCCATGTCCCAAAGAGAAGAATAAATGCCCTTAAGATAAGGATGCAACTTCCCCCTCCTTGGCATTTCCTTAGGATAAGCATTTCTCCTTAGGCTGGGATTTGACTGCTGCACTGATCCTGTGACCACCCAGCTGGAGACAACAGACCTGACACAAGCCACGCCCTCCCCACTGTGTCCATCAATAAATATTCTGGCAGAGCAATCTGGCAGGGCGATCTTGTGGCTATTGTGAAAGGGACATTGCAATCTGATGTGATACATGCTCTTTGATGGTATATAACCGCTCTGTACACTCCACTTCTTTGGTGCCCTTCCTTCTTTAGGGAAAGAAGGCCCTGGGCCATGGTCCTCAAAAGTTGGCTCATAATAAACTCACCCCAATTTTGATTTATAGATTGATTATAGATTATTTACATCGACATGTTTTACAAGTAATATCTTGAAAGGAGAGAACAATAAAGCAGCAGCCCTGCATTACACATGAAAGTTGTGCTTCCCCTGGAGGGAAAATGAAGATACAACATTGGTCGAGTACTTGGTTTTATAATCTACTGATGCCTTTCAAAAATATAGCTATTATTGTAAGAGTAAAGATATCCTTAAGAATAGTGCCACAAAACAGGTTTTCCCAGCTTCTTTTTGTCAGCGATGAGACCGACATCAGCCTGGGGCACTTGAAGAGGCATGGTGGACTCAGCTGAGTGTTATTTAATTACTGTGAGATGATTAGCCCATAGCGAATAAGATGCAGAATGATTAAAAAGAGGTAAAGGGACATAAAGTTGGAAATAATTAAGAAAAATAGTGCCTTCAAAATATCCTCTCATTATTTTTATAACATTTTTTTTGAGGCATGACTAGGATAGTACGTTAGATTTTTCTAAATCCTTATCTCCAAGGCGTATATTACTGAGTTCTTCATTAAATATGATAATGCCAAAGAAAACCTGGACAAAAGTATTCTGTACTATCAACAAGGACAAAACATGTACAACAGTGCTCTATATATTAAGATTCCAGCTGTAATAGTTACGATATATATACATGTGTGTAAAATTATAATGATTTTCTATTTTTCTCGGGCCGTGAACCATGGTAAAATATATAGTAATAAGCAGAAAACCTGATGAACTAGGTGATTTAAAACACCTGATGTTACAGCTTGACCAATCAAGGTTAAAATAGATCAATTTAAATTTCACACGTTCTGCTTTCCTTGTAGCCAGTGAAGTGTCTGGCAGATCGAAAACACATAAAATTAATTGAGAGTTAAGAGTATTTGGAAGCAGTTGAGGCTAAGCCCTCAACAATGGTGGCCCTTACTTCTGGAGCCATTGACTCTTTGTCATACGTTTATTATATAGACGAGTTCTCTCCTTAGATGATTTATGTATGTTTCATAGAAGAGAGACAGGGCAGGAGAATTAACTATCATTCTACACTGGTTCCTTTACTGTATTACCTCATGCAATTCTTACAGTAATCCTTTAAAGTAACTATTATAATTCATATTTAACTGATTAAGAAAACTGTTTAGGGGCCTGCCCGGTGGCGCAAGCGGTTAAGCATGCGCACTCCGCTGCGCCAGCCCGGGGTTCGCCGATTCTGATCCTGGGCGCGCGCCAATGCACCGCTTGGCAAGCCGTGCTGTGGTGGCGTCCAGTATAAAGTGGAGGAAGATGGGCATGGATGTTAGCCCAGGGTCGGTCTTCCTCAGCAAAAAAAGATGAGGATTGGCAGAAGTTAGCACAAGGCTGATCTTCCTCACAAAAAAAAATAAAAAAGACCATGTTTACAAAATTGATCAAGGGTAAGAGGGAAGATCTGAACATCAGTCTGTTGGGTTTTATGCCTCATATTCTTTCCACTGTGATAGAAATGGTACTTCAACATGGGTACTCCCCATCTGGCTATTTAATACCAGCTCCTGCCAACATCATTGGATGAGATGAGATGAGAAGTTTACTTCCAAAGTTATTCTATTATATTTAAACTATACTATTTAGGAGTCAAATGTCATCATATTTTAGAGGCATAGAGAACAACTGATTACTTCACCTACACATTTTTCAGTTTTATTATAATTTTGTTGTGCCACATTGTGTTAACTTTGTGTCAACTTTACCAACTTTAGTGCTTCACTGTTCTTTTTTGAAAAACTTACAATTTCGTTTTCCATGTAAATCACCTTGCTGTTTTCTTCTTAGTCACTAGATGGCAGTTCTGTATGTCTGTAAATTACCACTGCAGCAGGAAATGAGAGGTGTTAAGCCAGTTTGCTCTGTACAAATGATGGACATAGGAGGATTTCTGGTCCATCAAGGCTGCCTGTGTTATTCTGTGGCCATAAGGGGGATGTCCAGGACTGCTTAGTCAGAGGCATGAAGCAGAGTCAGAAAGCATCCTCTAAGCTCTTCTTCAGATGTGAGTTCAGGCACTTACCCTCTCACCTGAGCAACTGGAGTTTATTGAATGCGTTCTGACTCTTACTCTCTCCCTGTAGTTAATAAGTCTGGGAGATCCATACCCCTAGAAAAAACATACGACTCATAAAGCCTTTTCTCAACTAAATGGAGTTGAGGGCTATGGTGTTGCCCGAGATTCTGATGCTTAAAGCAAACGCAGGTGGTGCTCATGTGGAGGGAAAGAGCGTCAGCCACTCCTGGAGGGCTTTTATTGATGCTCCTATGGAATGAGCAAGTTTAAAATAAAACCACATTGATTAAACCTCACTAACTGATTATTTTATTTTCAAGTATTATGCTGTGAAAATCTGCTATGTCTAAAAAACTATTTCGTAAAACTGAAACAATTCTGTTTTTTATTCTCTGGTATTTGAAATACTATTAAAACTGTAAATCCTTTAACATTCTACAATATACAAACAGGCAAATATCAATTATATTCTCTAAAAATGTTTGCTCCCATGTTAAAGATTAATATATGGTAGCAAAACGGGTTATCACCCAGTTTTTAACTAATTTTTTGCTTTTGAAATTACATATAAAATTTGTGTTTTGAAGTATTTTCCTAAAACTCAGCATATTTCTGATATAAATGGACTAGTTGACAGGTAACTAGAATGAAATTTGATCTTTAAAATTCTAGCTTTGTGTAAGAATTGATAATATCAGGCAGTTGAAAGTTGGGTCTCTCCATATTATGATATTTATTAATTGTGAACAGCCACATCTATTACAAAGTACTGAATAATAAAAAGATATTAAACAATATCAGCCCTCTCTTACCCCACATGTACAGTTTATATGCAAATAAACTCTCAAAGGTCAGGAAAATGCATATGATTTCAGATAACTGGTAAAATACTATCTTATTCCAGTTTTAACCTCATTTGAAATTGACTTAAATCTCTTCTCTTAGGATCCTGCTCTGATCAGTGCCCCCTGGTCCCCTCAATGTCTCATTTGATTGCAAACCTATCTGAGGAATTGAATATTCGTTTTCATTTGTTCTCTTTAAGGTATCTATGACAGTGCTTTTTATACAATGACCACCCGGTACAATTTATTATTAGTTTCAGAAACATCTTGGGCCGGCCTTGTGGCTTAGCGGTTAAGTGTGCACGTTGCACTACTGGCAGCCTGAGTTCGGATCTCGGGCCCGCACTGACGTACCTCTTCTCTGGCCATGCTGAGGCTGCATCCCACATACAGGACCTAGAAGGATGTGCAACTATGACTTACAACTATCTAGTGGGGCTTTGGGGGAAAAAAAGGAGGAGGATTGGCAATAGATGTTAGCTCAGATCTGGTCTTCCTCAGCAAAGAAAAAGAGGAGGATTAGCATGGATGTTAGCTCAGGGTTGATCTTCCTCACGAAAAAAAAACAAACATCTTTATTTAGGAACAAATCAAGGAAACAGATGTGAGGAATGTGGGGTAGCCTAGTTGATGGTGCTTGAAGGATTCTTCACGTGAGTCTCAGCATAGAAAAGTTTAAAGAGTAAAGTAGCATTGGTCAGATCAAAAGTGTGGGGTGAACATAATTCTGAAGGGATAATTATGGAGACGTAAAAGCAAGAAGCCACTTGAATTGCATTGGAAAGTATTAGACACATCAAAGTGCTGGGAAAAAAACCTTGTTTAATGTAAGTTCTTTCTAAACTCTAAGGCAAAAAGTAATATGAATTTACATGGTAATTATAAACCACAAAACAACAATTCACAAGACAAGTAAACAACTAAAGTAGAAACCAGAATAAGAAAAATAGAGGTTAAAGGAGAGATGGAGAGAGATGGTTCGGGTCAGAAAAGATGGCTTAGTCATCCTTGAAGTCTCCCTCAGACTCTTTTCATTCTTAGCGCTCAGTAACCCCTTTGAGCCCATGAGCCTGGGGAGGGGAAAGTGAGAGGTGGTTGGGAGGGGAGACAATGCAAGGATACCCTTGTGGAGGCACTTACATTGAAAATCAGTGACATTTTCTCAAGGTGTTTACCATAATATATTAAGGATTATTCTGGAAAGTTAAGGATTTTTCTGGAACGTACATTTTCATTTTATGGAAACTCCAACTAGCCCAGAGAACGACTGAGACATTTCAGCTTTAGAAATAAAGAGAGGGGCCAGCCCTGTGGCACAACGGTTAAGTGCGCGTGCTCCACTGCAGCAGCCCCGGTTCACAGGTTCGGGTTCACCAGGGAACCGGTTCACCGGGATCCCTGGTGCACACCGACATACCGCTTGTCAAACCATGCTGTGGTAACATCCCATATAAATGAGAGGGAGATGGGCACAGATGTTAATCCAGGGCCAATCTTCCTCAGCAAAAAGAGGAAGGTTGGCGTCAGAAGTTAGCTCAGGGCTGATCTTCCTCACAAAAAAAGAAAGAAAAGGAAATAATGAGAAACTTTTCTGTCAGTTTTAAGAATGAAAACCAGTTAGCATCTGGAAAACAGTTGCAATTTGAGATGAGAATGTGGAGAAAGAATTAGATGTCACACGTTGGTTTTGCTTTTCTGTAGGGCAGTAAGGCTTGCAGGGGGAATGAATTTTCATCTTTGCTCTATTGAGTTTGAGAAGATGTAAAATTCATTTGTTCTGGGCAACATTGTTGACCTGTGGAGAAAGAAAAATGCTTCAAGCAGCTAATCTAAAGGAATAATCTATATGTGCAAGGTATTTGTGGTAGGTATTGAAGGAAATACAAAGAATTATAAGGTTCCAAGCTCCTCCACATACCTGACATGGTTTGCAAGATGTAACTAGATTCTGCCAAGGTATTTAGTGTATATTGTATTAGAGAACCTAAAAAAAATGGGAATGTTATCGAGAAATTGTAATTAAGGACAGCTTCTTAAGAGAGGTGGACTACATCAAGTCCTCAAAGGGACCGCTTTTGGGCAGGTGGAGGGAAGAAAGAGTGAGGATTTCAGATGGGTGTAGAGGGGAAAGGTACAGAAATAGAAAGGAACATGACATTTGGGCATGGGGGTGGGGAGGCCATGACAGGCACAGTCTTCCTGTGACTGAGAGGCAGCTCAGTTTCCTCCTGCAGGAACCCAGCACTGCTTCCCACCTCCTGGCCTCCTCCACCTGCAGACCCCCCGCCTGAGCCAAGGCCTATCTTATCTGGATCCCTGCCTAGTCTCCCAACAGGTCCCTTTACTTCCAGTCTTAATTTCTTCTAATCTTTCCTCCACAATGCCTCCAGAGTTACCTTCAAGAATCCAAATTTGTTTAAATGTGACATCTGCTTATACTCTTTCAATGACTGCTCAGAGCATCCGGGAAAACATTCAGACTCCTGAGCTGGACATGCAGGTTTCCCTTGCTGTCCTCATCTTTAGCCTCATCACCCACTGTTTCCTACATGTTTGCTTTCTTCCAGCCTTAAAAGTACCCCCATTTTCTGAAAGCTTTAGCATCCTTTATATCTGTCTTTTTATATATGTTTCTTCTGCACTCCTACCCCCTTGTTTAATCAACTTAATTCCTATTTTTTAATCTAAACTCATGTCAAATGTTCCTTCCTCTTGGACACTTTTCCTGAGAGGTCTCCATCTAGAGACCCCTTTTGATGTCCCCACTTTGGGACCCTGTACTTATCTCCTTTTCCATAACTGTTGTTTTATTCATGTCTCATAGACAGTGAGCTCCTTAAAGCTGAGACTATACTTCTTCTTGATAAATAAATGGCAAGCAGTAGGATACATTGGAGCATATGAGGAAGCCGTTTGCTGTAAAACTAATTTGGCCCCACCTAGTTTTTTTTTTTTTTCCCAAAAGGGGCCTGTAGCCTCTGTTCATCTATTGTACATCCACTTTAAGCAATTAACATGTCTAAAGACAAGAACAATGCCCTTAAGATGTAAATGCAACTTCCCCCACATTGGCATTTCCTTAAGGATAAGCATTTCTCCCTAGGCTAGGATTTGATTGCTATGCTCATCCTGTGACCAAACCACCCAACTCGAGACAACAGCCACATCCATGGAGACAGCAGACCTGATACCCACTGTGTCCATCAATTGAGGTGCTGACAGGTCAATGTCATGGCTATTGTAAAAGGGACATTGCAATCACATGTGCTACATGCTCTTTGATAGTGTATAACCACTGTGTACACCCGACTTCTTTGGAGTGCTCCATTTCTTCATGAAAGGACTCTCCTGGGCTATATGACCTTCAAAGGTTGGCTCATGATAAACTCACCCCAATTTTGATTTATAGATTGGTTATGGGTTATTTGCATCGACATTTCTTGGCGTAGTTGTGGCAGGATTTCAGAGAAATCCACCGGAGGCCACCTGGAATCTACACTGAACCGACACTTGGTACCACAGGGTCACTTTGAGCCCCACCTAGATCACTGTGTTCTTCAGGTGACCCTGGTGAGTTCTCCTGAATCCCGGACCTCTTTATTTTAAGTTGATGGTCCAAGAGTTTATTTGAGCTGTTTTAAGGTCTTGAGACTAGAGGCTTTGAAGGGTACCAGTACATTTTCTATGTGGAGAAAAACCTAGGGGGAATTTCCTAGGCCAAGGGACCTTAGGGGAAACTTGGAGTAAACTGAGTTGGTTGTCCTTTTAATTTGGCTTTAAAATTGGAAAGAATTATGTTTATTAGGTCTGAACAAAACTGCTTGATAGAGAAATGAGAGTCTGAACTTGTTCAGCTATGAAGAAAAGAGACATGGCTCCTCCAGGCTGAAAAGGCATTTTGCAGGTGACTGAAAAACCTCAGTAGGAGTGTCAGAGGTGAACCTCACGACGTATGGCGGTCCTATAGGGCATTCCATTATCATTCACGTTAATTAATTATAGCTTCGTCCTGGGATGCGAACATGAGGGTTGGTCATCTGCGCTCAGAACCCCCACGGTGGTCCTAGATTGCCAGCGGGAGAAACTGAGACACGTAAGAGAGTGATTATGACATTCCTTTAGGGAATAACACTCAAAGCAGCACACTTGTGACCCACTACATAGTTCCTAGAAGTTGTTCAGAATTTAGAAAAAACAAACGAACAAACAAAACTAAAAATGAGAAACCGTGCTTGAAAAGCCTGCCGGCTTCCAGATGGACAACCCCCCACGGGGACTCCCGCTGGTTTCACGTATAATGCATACGGAAACAATGCTTGCAAGTATTTAACTAAACGGGAAAAGTTAACTAAGGATGACTTAGGTCGTAAAAGGCCAAAATGGGGAACGTTTGACCTCTGAAAACTACTATATTTGTGCGCCCATGTTGAAAAAGCCAGCAATAAAACCAAAACAAAAGAAGGGGAAGCTTATTACAATTGGCATTTAGAGGCTTCAAAGTGTAATAATGATAAAATGACTTCTTTACAGGAGACTAACCGTAAACTGACTGAGACCATTTCTGAATTAAAGAGAAATAAGAAGTCAGAAGCTTTTCAACCCCTTTCACCTCCTCTACCTCCTCCACCACCGCCGCTTTCAGCACCTCAGAGCTCATCTCCTTCTCTCTCAGCACCCGTGTATACTTTCCTTTCTGAGCTTCCATACCCTGACCTATCCACTTCACCTCCTCCTCCCTCACCTCCTCCTCCTCCCTCACCTCCTCCTCCTTCACCTCCTCCTCCTCCCTCACCTCCTCCTCCTCCCACACCCCTCCTCCTCCCTCACCTACTCATCCTCCTTCACTTCCTCCTCCTCCCTCACCTCCTCCTCCTCCCTCACCTCCTTCTCCTCCCTCCCCTCCTCCTCCTCCCTCACCTCCTCCTCCTCCCACACCCCTCCTCCTCCGTCACCTACTCCTGCTCCTCACCTCCTCCTCCTCCTTCACCTCCTCCTCCTCCTTCACCTCCTTCTCCTCCTTAACCTTCCCCTCCTCCTCCACCCCTAGAGAAAACAAGGAGTAACTCTCAGGGAGCAGATACTGAAAGGCCTAAAGTTGTAGTGGTTCCCTTTAAGGAGAAACCTGTTACTGGGCGAGATGAGCCTGCTCTTGTGTATACTCCTTGGACTAGAAGTGAATTTAAGAATTTGACGAAGGACTTCCCAGACCCTTTGCAAGATCCTTTAGGGTTTGCTCAAGAATTTGATTTTATTGTTAGAACATATGCACAGGATATTCAGATTTATATCAGCTTGTGCATTTGCTGGTGTCTGAGAACAAAGCAAATGGATGGATAAAAGAGGCAGATTGGAGAGACCCCCTGGAGGATTTCCATAAGCATGAGCCTCACCACCTTAAGGAGTGTAGGGATATCACTCGAAACTTACACGAAGCCATTCCAGTAGTTTTTCCCAGGAGGATAGATTGGGCTAAAGTCCATCAATGTAAGCACAGACCCGAGGACTCTATCTTTGATTCTTTCGAAAGGCTTGAGAGAGCCTTCAAACAGCACTCTGGGCGGCTCCCGAATGTTTTGAGGATCATTAAAATGATTCAATTTTCAATTCAATTTCCTTAGAAGGATTAGATGAGGAATTAGCAAAATTAGTTAAGAGACATGAACTGGATTGGACTTTAATGCACACTAGTGCTCTTGTCACTATTACAGATAAACTATCTAAAACCCTCCAGAAAAAAACAGGCCACTAAGGTTATAAGTATACAGCTACAAAGGCTTAGTGGCCCAACAAACGCCATCCTTTTAAAATCTAACCAGAAATGAAATCACCGTGTCTGTTGCTATTGCAAAAAGCCTGGTCATTTCAAACAAGACTGCCATAAACTCAAATGGGATTTAGGGGGTGACAACAATAAACAGGAATAGGGCTGCTCCGAGGATTATGAGAGGGCATTTCCCCTCCTCCTCACAAATGCTTTAGGGGAAATTGAGATAACTATTGGAGGGGAAACTTTAAAGGTCCTTGTAGATACCGGGGCTACCTTATCTGTCCTCAACCCTACCCTTGTTCATTGCCCTCTCCCTCGGAGTAAATGGACAGTTCAAATGGTAGGGGTTTCGAATATTCCAATGCAGGTTTTTAAATCAGAACCAATAATTTTTCAATTAAGAACTGTCACAGGAAAAAATGTGTTTCTCCTGGTTAAATGTGCTCCAATTCATTTGATTGGACGAGATCTTCTAGAAGCATACAACGTCCATGTTGCCTTTTCACAAATGGGCGAAATGTTTCTAGATTCAGAAAATCGGGATGCTGACCAGACTGTAATTGCTGAAAGGTTGATGATTTTCAAATAAATGACTCAAATAAAAGAGAAAACTGATGACCTGTTATTACAAGTGCCTAGAGAATTATGGTCATCATCCTCTTCAGATATTGGGAAAATTAAATCAGCCACTCCTATTAAGGTGACTGTTCACAACTCTAAGCCTCTATCTAATATTCGGCAATATCCACTTAGACCCGAGGCATTAAATGGGATAAGCCTTATCATTCAGGATTTCTTGAAAAGAGACATATAATTCCTTGTACTAGTCCCTGTAATATACCTATCTTGCCTGTAAAAAAGCCAAATGGGAAAGGCTGGAGATTTGTTCAAGATCCGAGAGCTATAAATAACATCGTGATTCCTCGACATTCTGTGGTTCCTAGCCCACACACTTTGCTCTCGGCCATTCCAACTAACAGCCGCTATTTCTCAGTCACTGATTTATTCAGTGCCTTCTTCAGCATTCCCGTGGAAAAGACTAGTCAATATCTTTTTGCCTTCACGTGGGAAGATCGCCAGGATACCTGGACAGTTATGCCACAGGGCTATACTGAGACGCCCACTTATTTTTCCCGGATACGCCAGGCTGATTTAGTGAATATAGAATTCCCTAATGACTCCACTTTAATTCAATATGTGGATGATTTCTCTTGTGTTCAAACACTAAGTTGGATTCTCAGAAGAACACAATTTATCTGTTGCTACAGCTAGCATCTAAGGGGCATAAAGTGTCCAAGGACAAATTACATTTTTGCCTACCTGTTGTAAAATATCTAGGACACTTGATATCTAAGGATGGACTGTTGATTGATTCTGAAAGGATTAAAGGAATCCTGGCTTTTTCTCTCCCTAAGACAAAGAAACAGTTGAGGATTCCTAGGACTAACTGGATATTGCAGGAACTGGGTACCTAACTTTTCACTTGTTGCCCAGCCCTTATATACATTACTAAAGTCTGACCAGCCTGATGTAGTTGAATGACCAAAAGGAGAAAAGGCAGTAACTACCTTCAAGTCTGTTTTGGCCCAAGCACCAGCCTTAGGACATCCTAATTACAGCTTGCCGTTTTTCCTTTTCGTACATGAAGATCAAGGAAATGCCTTAGGTATCTTAACTCAAAAACACGGAAGTCGACATCGACCTATACGGTATTATAGTCAGCAGTTAGACTCAGTGGCAAAAGGGCTTCCACCTTATATGAGAGCCATTTCAGTAGCAGCGCTCTTATGCAAGACCACTGAAGAAATAGTGATGGGGTCTCCTTTGACTATCTATGTTCCTCACTCAGCCTAATCTCTCCTAAATTCACATCACACTCAGCATTACTCTGTCAGCTGACTAGCCTCCTATGAAGTTCTGTTGCTCTCTGCTCCTAATATTACCTTAGCCCAGTGTAATAATCTTAACCCAGCAACTTTACTTCCAGCATCACAAGAAGAAGATGCCCACGACTACATTTATTAACTAATTACCTACTTACTCCTAGGAATGATTTGCAAGAAACTCCCATTGATAATGCTGATCTAATTTGGTTTACAGATGGATCTTACTCAAAGGATGAACAAGGATGTTATCGGGCTGGATATGCAGTAACGTCCTCAGTAGACGTAATTTACCAGAGATAAAATCAGCACAGCAAGCCGAGTCAATTGCTTTAACTTGAGCTTGTCAATTGGCCAGAGACTAGGTAGCCAATATCGACACTGACAGCCGTTATGCTTTCGGAGTAGCACATGACTTTGGAATGCTGTGGAAACAACGAGGGTTTTTAACCTCTTCAGATCAGCCTATAAAGAAGAGGAAAGAGGTTGCAGAATTATTACATTCTATACAGCTGCTGAGACAACTAGCGATTATTAAAATATTAGGGCATTCCAAATCTGATACTTTGGAAGATAAAGGAAACCGGCTTGCTGATGTAGCTGCTAAACAAGCAGCCTTGAAGGCTTGCCCTACCCAGCCTCGAGAATGCCTGCTGCTTCCTATTAACTCTGCTAACCCAGTAAAAGACTTCCTTCTACAGGCCCAAGAAGTGGCCACGTAAGAAGAAAAACAGATATGTCAGTCAAAAGGGGGAATTTTTGACACCCCCTCACAGATGTGGTTTGGGCCCAATAGGAAACCCATAGTACCTGTTGGAGCACAATTTCCCCTGCTCCAGCATATACACCAACTAACCCACTGGGCACCTGAAAAGATGATTTTATGGGGAAAACAATACTTTTGGAAACTTTCTCCCACAGTCGCCCATAAAACTTATACTAGTTGTGTTATATGCCCAAAGTATAATCCAGGGAAACCACTTCATGGGTCACAAGGTCACTTTCCCCTTCCTAAGAGACACTTTGAGATATGGCAATTGAACTTTGTCTAAATGCCACCATTTCAAGGATATAAATACATCTTGCTAATTATCTGTATTTTCTCACATTGGGTTGAGGCCCTTGCTTGCAGAAGATCAACGGCTCTAACAGTAGGTAAATTACTATTCGAGAGAATAATTCCTGCTTGGGGAATTCCTACCCAGTTACATAGTGACAGGGGAACTCATTTCACCAGAGAAATAATTAAATCTATTTGTAATATTTGGCCAATAATGCAGCATTTCCACTGTGCTTACCATCCCCAATCCTCAGGATTAGTGGAAAGAACTAATAGCACGATTAAACTTCAATTGGCAAAGCTTTCAGAAGCATTTAATCTCTCATGGCCTAAAGCTCTTCCGCTAGTGCTCCTCAGTCTTAGATCCTTTGGTAAACATCAACTGTCTCCTTTCGAAATAATAGCTGGACGACCTATGCAATTAGATGAAGAAATGTTTGAACCAACTTTACTTAAAGGAGATATTTTACATTATTGTCAAGGTCTCATTGAGGCTCTTAAAAGAAATGAGAAATTGGTAGCTAATTCTTTTCACAGTAAGCTTCCGGGAGATGAAGACCTTAAAGATCATGGATTACAAACTGGAGATTTTGTTTATTGGAAAAGACACCTGATAAAGGACTCTTTGCAGCCCCGTTGGAAAGGACCATATCAGGTGTTTTTAACTAATCCATGTGCTGCAAAATTAAAAGGCGTAGACTCATGGATTCACATTTCTCATTTAAAAAAGTCTTCTCCATCTGAATGGACTGCAACTTCAGTCTCTGACACCCAACTTCGACTGATCAAGACTAATATCTCCAAACCAGGAGGAGAAGAAGATGACATCTGTTGTAGACAGCTGTCCAGAGACTCTGGACCAGGCCTGTATTCCTAACCTTATATCTCCTCATTTAAACCCTTGTAGTGTTTAAGCTTTATGTAATTGCTAAAATAATCAATCTTTAGATTGCCTTACCATTTTCCTACACCAATGTTTTACCCTTCAACTTTATAAGATAGATTAGAACCTAATTACAAAACATTTTGTTGATTACAAAAAAAAAATGCCATTTAAGGTTTCCCTAATGCTATGTTTGTTTTTCCAATCTACATCTGAATGGACCTTTGATGGCAATGTTTTTCTGCAATGGGCACATTTCTTTGCTACACACAAAAGTCAGTCCAATTGTTGGATATGTGGCCAACTTCCACTTTCTAACACCTCTGGGTTGCCTTGGTGGGTCTTTCCCTTTCGAGGCACAGATTGGAAAGCTCTAAAGCAATTTATTGTGATAGAAAGATCTAGTTCTAATGTTCACAGTTCGTCTGATATTACTAATTATGATCCTGAAACATGGTCAATAGCCCATACTATTAATAATACAGGACATGGTTATTCTTTTTCTATTACTCAAACCATCCAATTATCCCAACAAATTGCAGATAAACAAAAGAAACCAAACATTACAGTAAAAACTATGGAAGGTTTCACACAAATTTGGGATGGATATGTTTGGCTTACTCCTAGCCATGGATCTTTAAACATACTAGCACCTTTATGTTGGGAACAGAGAAATCATTCCAAACAAAATCTACCAAATTACACTCTAAAGATGGGCTGGATACCCCCCGAGTCATGTCAGAATACTATTATACATAAAAAAAAGTGATTGGTTTGGAACAGACTGGTCTCGAAGACCAGGCGTCTATTGGATGGCTTCTAATGGAACTCAATGGTTATGTGGAACAAACTTCTGGCCTTGGCTGCCACCAGGATGGCTAGGGCGCTGCACTCTGGGCTTCTCTTGCATACAGGGAAAGATTCGTCCAGAGCTAACATCTGTGGCCAATCTGCCTCTCCTTAAGGCCAGATGGGCTCATTCAGTGTTACACTGGTATGACCACCTAGCAGCTATATTTGCTCCTTCCTTGGGGCTGGAAGACGTCATATCACATATAGAGGCTCTGACAAAATTTACTCAACAAGCCCTTAATGATAGTCAGGCAAGAATAGCTTTCTTAAATACTGAAATGTCTTTAATGAGAAAAGTTGTCCTTCAAAATAGAATGGCCTTAGATATTCTTACAGCAACCCAAGGTGGTACACGTGCGATCATTCAAACTGAATGCTGTGTGACGAGTCTTCCAATGTGTCATCTCTACTAAAGCACATGAAAAAACAGGTGAATGCCTTACGTGATCCTACACCCAGCTTTGATTTGTTTGGTTGGCTCCCTTCTGGTATTGGTTCCCTTTTTCGATCTGGATTGCAATTCCTATTTCTATTACTTCTTGGAATTCTTGTACTAATCATAATATTCAAACTGATTGTTGTTTTCTTTACTTAGTGTTGTAAGACTGGCATGCAAACTAGAGTAATGGTGGCTCAGTGACTTGAGATGGCCGATCAATCTTATAACCCTGGATAAATTTCCTTTTCTGATAAGGACTATGCCTAAAAACTCATTTTAAACTAATCTTTTAAAAAAATGTTTAATTATTATCATTGTTACTGGACTTGTTCTATAATTGTGCACAATGTAACATAAGGGGCTATATATATTTAAAAAAAAAGTACATATACAATGTTTGTGCAACAACCTAAAATTAATCCAAAACCCATGAAATGCTTCCTCTGTTTATATATATATATATATACCTCTTTGATTGTCCACAATATCCAACTAATTCCACCCAACGTGAACCACTGGGCAAATAGATGAGATAAAAGCATGGCACTGAGGGACATGATAGACCCAGGGCATGCAGGAAACACCCTGGGTCTGAGGGACAATATTTTGATCATCAATGCTTTCTATTGAAAGATTATACATCAAAAGGGGGAAAATGATAAATAAATGGCGAGCGATATGATATATTGGAGCACATGAGGAAGCCATTTGGTGTAAAACTAGTTGGGCTTGACCTTTTTTTTTTTTCCCAAAAGGGGCCTGTAGCATCTGTTCATCCATTATATATCCACTTTAAGCAATTAACATGTCCCAAAGACAAGAACAATGCCCTTAAGATGTAAATGCAAATTCCCCCATATTGGCATTTCCTTAAGGATAAGCATTTCTCCCTAGGCTAGGATTTGATTGCTGTAGTCATCCAGTGACTATCCAACGGGAGACAACAGCTATGCCCATGGAGACAGCAGACCTGATACACACCATGTCCATCAATCGATGTGCCGACAGGTCAACGTCATGGCTATTGTAAAAGGGACATGGCAATCACATGTTGTACACGCTCTTTGATGATATATAACCACTCTGTACACCCCACTTCTTTGGAGTGCTCCAATTCTTCATGAAAGGACTCTCCCGGGCTATATGGTTCTCAAAGTTTGGCTCATAATAAACTCAACCCAATTTTGATTTATATATTGGTTATGGATTATTTGCATCAACATTCTATTTGTCCCTCCAGTATCTAAACACAGTACCTGACACCTTTGGGGCACTCAGAAAATGTTTGATGAGTGAATAAGTGTGTGGGAGACCACACTTGGTGGAGCAGAAGGGGCTTTTTGGGGAGTGGTAGAAAGTTCGCTCACATTTCTACCATAGTAGTTGAGGCTGTGGGCTTTGGACTAGTTTGTCTGGGCACCAATCCCAGTTATTCCACTTTTAACTGGGGAATCTGTGCAAAATATTTACTCTCTGAGCCTTAGTTTCCTCATCTATAAAATGGGGCTACTGAGAACTCCTGTCTCATAGGGTTTTAGTGAGATTGAAATGCATTAACTAATATAAAGTGCTTAGAAGAGCTCCTGGCACATAATATGTACTAAAATGTTAGCTGTTATGTTATCATTATTGCTCTTATTTCTGAGCAATACTCTGGTTTTGAAAAGATGCTTTCATAATATAGTTGATCCTCATTATTTGTGGATTCCGTCTTTGCACACTTGCCCACTAGCTAAAATGTACTGGCAGCCCCCAAATCAACACTCTCAGGGCTTTCATGTCCATTTGCAGATATGCACAATGTAGTGAAAAATTTGATTCACTCGACGTGCATGTTCCCAGCTGAGGGGAACAAGGTGACGCTCTGCCCTCTTGTTTCAGCCCATACTGTAAACAAGTGTCCTTCTTGCAGTCTATTTAGTGCCCCATTTCTTATCTTTTTGTGCGTTGTGTTGGTGACTTTGCTGTTTAATATGTCCCCCATGTGTAGTGCTGCAACGCTGCCTGGTGTTCCTCAGGGCAAGAGGCTGTGACGTGCCTTTACAGAGAAAGTATGTGTGTTAGACAAGCTTCTTTCAGTCACGAGTTACAGTGCTGTTGGTGTGAGTTCAATGTTAATATATCAACAATATATATTAAATAAGGTGATTTTAAAGAGAAACACAGAAAACAAGGTTATGTATTGATCAGTTGAAGAAAATGTGACTAAGGTTTGCAGGAACCTGCATTTCCCGTGGGAGGAGTGGGTCATATTCACTGATTCAGTGTTCACAGCGAATTTATACAATGTCACACTGTGCATAATGAGAACTGACTGTATCTTATGTAATCCTCACATACTCCTTTATAATAGATAGGGTAGGGAACAGGTGTCCACATTTTACTATTCAAGTAAGGCTATTAAAGACATTGTGAGCCAAGTAGAGAATTTAAAATGTCTTGTGCTCACCATAAGAGCCATGAATTTTTTTTTTAATTTGGTGAGGAAGATCAGCCCTGAGCTAACATCTATGGCCAATTCTCCTCTTTTTGCTGAGGAAGACTGGCCCTGGGTTAACATCTGTGCCTATCTTCCTCCATTTTATATGGGACGCCGCCACAGCATGGCCTGACAAGCGGTGCATTGGTGTGCGCCTGGGATCTGAACCTGGGCTGCCAGCAGCAGAGTGTGAGCACTTAACTGCTACGCCATGGGGCTGGCCCCTAGCCATGAGTTTTTGAGCAAGGAAGAACTATGATGAACTGATGTTTAAGGAACAATTACCTGGCAAGAGAATGTAGTATTGAGAGGAAGAGGGAGAACTGAGCCGGAAAGGAGAACCAGCTGTGAAACTCTCCAAGTATTCCCATTGTTAGGTGAGGAGATTCAGAGCTAAGGTGCTGATGTGATAAAGGAAAAGTACCAGCCAAAGGATGAAATAATGGATTTGGTAACCATATATAGCGTGTAAGTTAGGCTGTGGTTCTCAAAGTGGGGTCCCTGGACCAGCAGCATCAGCATCATCTGGGAACTGGGTAGAGATGCAAATTCTCAGGTGCTGCTACAGACCTGCAGACCTGCAGAACTGGAAACTCTGGGGTGGGGTCTGGCAATCTGGGTTTCAACAAGGCCTCCAGGTGCTTCTGGTGCCCATCAAGTTTAAGAGCCAGGGAATTAAAGACATGATTCCAAGACGTCACCATGCCCAGGTAAGCTGCAAGGCAAGGAGGTGGTATTTGTTTGGAGGATAAGACGCATTTTAAGTTTCAGGAAAAAGTAGTTCAGCGTCTGTTTCATTTTAACGGTGCCAGAGATGCCGTTTTAGCTCTCTGCCTGTGAAGCTCTTTTGTTCACAATATGTTCTCCTTCAGAGAGCCCTTGGTAAGTTATTTACCACATGTTCTGAGATCCCTTCCTTCTTGAAATCCCCTTTCAGAGTTGAATATGTACTTTATTTTTGTGCACAAGCTTCTCTATTTAAGATCTGGATTTCTTGGGCAGGCCCCGTGTCTTAGCGGTTAAGTGCGCGTGTTCTGCTGCTGGTGGCCCAAGTTCTGATCCCAGGTGCGCACCGACACACTGCTTGTCTGGCCATGCTGAGGCTGCGTCCCACATGCAGCAACTAGAAGGATGTGCAGCTATGACATACAATTATCTACTTGAGCTTTGGGGGAAAAATGAATAAATAAATAAAATTAAAAAAACAAATAAAATCTGGATTTCTCTTCCTATAGGATCACGTATGGCACATACAGACTTACTGTAAATTTGGAATGCCTTTGGTTTGTTCCAAAACCTTAGAATGTTTTAGAATTTAGCACCTGATGAATAGAGAATTTATATGCTTCTGTGTAGGACTCATATTTTTCAGATGTCTAGAGGTATCCCAACTTGCCAGTAACGTGGCCTTAGATTTAGCAGAACTTGAAAATCCTAATATAGCAGAAAATGAATTACATCTCTCACATTAACATTTACAAAATAAATGATCACAATGTTGACTTACCAATAATGACTTTCTATATTCTAGGCTCTGAAAGTATCTTGCTTACATAATAAACATGATAAAGTTTCAAACATGAGCCACTTAACTTTTCAGCAAAAGCTTAACTTGAGTGTATCTTGGCTTCCTTTTTGACAGTTTTAGCCTTAATGTTACAGTAATATTTTCTTTTTCTGGGAATCAGATAATCTTGTATTTGGTGAATATTTTAATTTTTAATGGCCGCTTGTGTTTTGTGATATGCACATGTTCAAACAATCTATAAGAACTAAACATTACCACCCGCATATAAGATTATACAGGAATGGAAGAATTTTGGCTGATTTATTGTATAGAATTGCTCAGCCAAAGCAGATGGCAGACTCTACCACTTACAATGATTTAGGGGTTTGAAGCAGTATTTTTAAATACAAATAATCTCAAAATTGGTAATATATAAAGTATATTACTTACTGTGTTAACTAACCAAAATAGTTAAATTTGTTATCTTTCCTCCATTTAT
The DNA here is from genome assembly GCF_020826845.1 of Diceros bicornis minor. Taxonomy (NCBI): domain Eukaryota; kingdom Metazoa; phylum Chordata; class Mammalia; order Perissodactyla; family Rhinocerotidae; genus Diceros; species Diceros bicornis. The sequence continues at coordinate 66,762,027 of NC_080753.1, read as the reverse complement.
AAGGATGCACCCATTACGTAGATTCTGTACAAAATTGCAAAGATCACTTTTTTGCTTTTCAAAATTTATTTATTTTAATTTTCAGTAGTGAGAACCTTAGTGTTGGGTAAACTGCTGCACAATTACTGGAAATGCTGAGACTCTTTTTGAAAAGTGTAGAAGTCTAAAGATAATGAAATTACATTTGTCCAATATCAAGTCTCTTGAGGATCTGATAGGCCTCTGTCTAGTTGTACCCTGAAGAGATGGAAGATTAAACACCAGCACAGGACACAAGGGAAGAGGCTGCCAACTTGAGGGCTTCCCACGGACCACAGAGTGCCTGGCAGACTCTTGGAGATTAAATCTAGGCTTTGTCCATGGGTGGGCCCTGAGAGGAGGATTTTGCTTAATTGACCAGAGAATAGACAACCTTTTTTCCTGATAACAAGTAATACTTACCATGTAAATTTCTTTATTAATCTCTGAATAAATAAAAAAATATAACCCGTACAGAAATCAACTCTTACTGACAAGCCCCACAGCCTTCTCTAGAGACCTCAACAGAAAATGTCTCAGCTGACTGTGAATTGCTCTTCTCTGAAAGCCAACCAGCCCTTCACTGATAGCCCTGGATATGGAAGGCCAGATACAATTCTTGAAGATGTTTAGCTGAATTCAGAACCAAAAATCCTACCTCCAGTTGGCTCCTCTGTGAGAATGGATGGCCGGCCTTATTTCACAGGTGGGGCAGTTGAGGTTTCAAATGAGCTTAATTGCTCTGTTCCCCAAGTATGGAAAAGGAGGATTGTGACATTGATCCAGGGCTGAGATTTTGCAGACAAAGATAGGGTCATAGAGGGGAACAAACATTTCAGCAAATTGATTTTTTGTTCTATACAGTGGAAGTAATTTAAGAAGCAGATTGTCTCTTAATCGAACTTCTCTTCCCTGTTCTCTATCTGTAATATCGTTGTAAAAATTCTCTCTATGAAAATTTCAGTCTTTTTCTTTGCAGTCTATTATCATCTTTACGAATTCTTTGACTTCACCACCTTCTTGGCACCCCAACGCTAACCATTGTGATATTATCATAGATTCAGTTTTGCAATTTCATCCTCTTATCTCTATTTCCTCTGCCATTTTGTTAGTTTTAGTTCTTATTGTATCTTATGCTTGAAAACATTTGAAGCTTACAGAGTATATCAGTTCCTTATTTTCTCAACTTTTGATTATCTAAGTGGCCTCAACTATCACTCTTTTTAAAAAAGTGAAATACATAACAGAACAATACTCTGTCATAAAATGACCACTTAAAAAATTAAGTTCAACCTGAAATCCTTCCCCACTTAACAGAGACCATCTTTTATAATTCACCATGCTTTAGTTTGGGCAAGGTCAGTTTATCAATGATTTTTGGATGTTTTAAACAATATGAGACAAATACAGTGTAAGCTGAAATTGTTAATCTTGCAGAAGTTGTAGAATTTCCTGATGGTTAGGGAAGTTGATGGCAGAGAACTTGAATCATATGAAAAGTAGTTGATTAATTAGCACCTGACAGAGTTTGCTAATTTGGTAAGGATGATGATATGACATGTTGAAAAGATAATTTTGCATATCAGAGTATTGTCAGAGGCCACTGGGAAAATTCATAATGTTCTCAAAACTACAAAAAATGACCATTTTTTCATAAAAGATGTCATACATGATGGCATCATATACTTCTGTCAGAAAATTTTCAATGAAGAAAATTAACACTTGAGTCATTTTAATTCTAACAATTTGTTTATGCTTACTATTAGATTAAAAAATCTTTTTAGAAATAAAGTGATAAGTGATGTACTTGCTTAATTTTTAATTTTTTTTAGGAAAAAAAATTTTCACATTAAAAAAATATTATTTGTATTACTTTATGTTGAATTTATTCCTGGGCCCAAAGACTTTCTTTAATTAACTAACACCAATCCTTTTCAAACTATTCCAAAAAGTCGAAGAAGAGAGAACGCTTCTAAAGTCACCCTAGGGTGTTAGCACTACCCTGATATCAAAGCCAAAGACACTAAGAGAAAAGAAAACTACATGTCAATATCTTTGATGAATAGTGATACAAAAATCCTCAATAAAACATTAACAAACCAAACTCAGCAGCATATTGAAAGGATTATACATCATTTTTAAGTGAGATTTGTTCCTGGAATGCAAGGATGTTTCAATATATGAAAATGAATCAATGTAATAAACCACATTAACAGAATGAAGGAAAAAAACACCTGATCATCTCGATGGATGCAGAAAAAATGTTTGACAAAAGTAAACATGCTTTCATGTTAACAACACTAAAAAACCCTCAGAGAAAAAGGAAGCTACTTCAACATAATAAAAGCCATATATAGAAATGCACAGAGAACATCGAACTCATGGGTGAAAGACTGAAGGCTTTTTCTGTAAGATCAGGAACAAGGCAAGAATACTCACTTTCACCACTTCTATTCGACATGGTATTAGAAGTTCTAGCCAAAACAAGTAAGCAAGACAAAGAAAGAAATATCATCCAAATTGGAAAGGAAGAAGTAATATTATATTTGTTTACAAATAATATCTTATACCTTGAAACCCCTAAAAATTCCACAAAAAAATTGTTAGAACTAATAAATTCTGCAGAGTAGTGGAACACAAAATCAACGTGAAAAAATTAGTTGTTCTTCTATACATTAATAATAAGTAATCTGAAAAAGAAATTTACAAACATTATACTTTTATTTACAATAGCATCAGAAAGAGTAAAATACTGAAGAATCAACTTACACAAGGAGGTAATAATTCCAATGATGTTTTTACAAAAATAGAAAAATCTATCCTAAAATTCATATGGACTGTCAAGGGACCCTGAATAGCCAAAACAATCTAGAAAAAGAAGAACAAAGTTGGAGAACTCGCACTTTCTGATTTCAAAACTTACTACAAAGTAATCAAAACAGTGTGGCACTGGCATAAAGAAACACGATATACTAACGAAGTAGTATAGAGAGCCCTGAAATAAACCTTTGCATATACGGTCAAATGATTTTTGACAAGAGTGCAAAGACTATTCATTGGAGAAAGGATAAGATTTTCAACAAATGGTGCTGGGAAAACTGGATAACCACATGCAAAAGAATGAGGTTGGACCCTTACCTCACAGGATATATGAAAATTAACTCAAAATGGATCAAAGATATAAATGTTAGAGTTGAAGCTATAAAATCTTTAGAAGAAAACACAGGGAAAAAGCTGCATGTCATTGGGTCCAAATGCCATTGCCATCAATGATTTCTTTAATATGACACCAAAGACATAAGCAACAACAACAAAAAATAACAAATTGGACTTAATTAAAATGCAAAGCTTTTCTGTATCACAAGATAAAATCAACAGAGTAAAAAGGCAACACACAGAATGGTTGAAAATATTTGCAAATCACAAATCTGATAAGGGATTGATTAATAACTAGAATATATAAAGAACTCCTACAACTCAACAATAAAAAAACAACCCAATTTAAATATGCACAAAGGACTTGAATACACATTTCTCCAAAGAAGATATAAAATGGCCAGTAAACACATGAAAAGATGCTCAACATCACTAAGTATCAGGAAAATGCAAAATAAAACCACAATGAGATACCTCTTCACACCCATTAGGATAGTTACTATCACAAAATAAGAAAATAACATGTGTTGGCAAGGATGTTGAGAAATTGGCACCCTCATACTTTGATGGTGAGAATATAAAACTGTGGAAAACAGTATAGCAGTTCCTTCAAAAATTAAAAATAGAATTACCATATGACCTAGAATTTCCACTTATGGGTTCTGAAATAATAGAAAATATATTTATTGGTGTCTGCCCACAGTTCCTATAACAAAGCTCCTAAAACCCTTGTAATTTCCTAAATGATAAGAACACTAGGAGCATCTCTTGTTCTAATATTTGTCTTTGACCCCATCCCTGACACAGAGCTCCTAAAACCCTTGTAATTTCCTAAGTGATAAGAACACTAGGAGAATCTTGTTCTATTGAGGCAACTCTGGGTGGGCTGGATGGGAGCTGGTCACCAGAAAGACCAAGCCCTCATTAGAAGCTTGGAATTTTTGGCCCTACTCCTTATCCTCCAGAGAAGGGAGAGGGGCTGGAAACTGAGTTAATAATTGATCATGCCTATGTGAGGGAGCCTCCATAAAAATCCCAATAGAAGGAGGTTCAGAGAGCTTCCAGGTTGGCAATGACAAGGAGTGCCTGGAGAGTGGTGCATCTGGAGATTGCACGGAAGCTCTGTGCCCCCTCTCACATACCTTTCCCTATGCACCACTTCCATCAGGCTGTTCTTGAGTTATATCCTTGTATAATAAACTGGTGATCCAGTAAATGTTTCTCTGAGTTTTGTGAGCCACTCTAGCAAATTAATCAAACCCAAGGAGGAGGTTGTGGGAAGCTCTGGTTTACAGCCAGTCAGTCAGAAGTACAGGAAACAGCCTGGGCTTCTAACTAGCATATGAAGTTGAAGTGAGGTTGGGTGGGTGTGCAGTCTTATAGGACTGAGCCCTCAACCTGTGGAATCGGATGTGTCTCTGGGTTCACAGCATCAAATTGAGTTTAATTATCTGACGACCAGCTGGCATTCCAAGAATTTCTTGTTGGAGGTGTGGGGAACCCTCCCACATGTGAAAAAATCAATCTCGGAACACCATTTACGGGTATACATCCAAAAGAAGTGAATGCAGAGGTATAAAGACATATGTACACCCATGTTCTTAACAGCATTACTCAAAATAACCAGAAGCTTGAAGTAAGCTAGGTGTCCATCAACGGATGAATTGACAAAAAAAAAAAATGTGGTTTATAACATAATGGAATACCAATCACCCTTAAAAAGGAAGGAATTCTGGGCCCAGCCCGGATGTGCAAGCGGTTAAGTGCGTGCGCTCTGCTGCGGTGGCCAGGGGTTCACCGGTTCGGATAATGGGCGCGCACTGATGCACCGTTTGGCAAGCCATGCTGTGGCGGTGTCCCATATAAAGTGGAGGTAGATGGACATGGATGTTAGCCCATGGCCAGTCTTCCTCAGCAAAAAGAGGAGGATTGGCAGATGTTAACTCAGGGCCGATAGTCCACACCAAAAAAAAAAAAAAGGAAGGAATTCTGACTTATGCTATGACATGGATGAACCTTGAAGACTTTATTCTAAGTGAAATAAAGCCATCCACAAAAGGAAAAATACTGTATGATTCCACTCATATAAGGTACTTAGAGAAGTCAAATTCATAGGAATAGAGAGGACAATGGTGGTTCCCAGGGGCAAGAGGGAGGGATAACAGGGAGTTGTTGCTTAATGGGCACAGAGTTTCAGTGCAAGGTGAAAATAGTTCTGTGGATGGTTGGAAGTTATGGCTACACAATAATGTGAATGTACTGAAATCACTGGACTGTACACATAAAAATAGTTAAAAGGGTCAATTTTATGATATGCATATTTTATGACCATTAAATAATTAATTATTTTCAACAAATGAACGAACACTAGCTACATGCAATAGCATGGATGAATATCACTACCATAATGCTGCATAAAAGAAATTATATTCAAAAGGCTATGTATTGTATAATTCCATTTATATAAAATCCAAAAAGAAACAAAACCGAGGTCTGGCTTCCAGTAATGGTGGAGTAACATGTTGAACTAACACTCTCACAGATAACAATGATAAAATCTGCATAAAATATTTTAAATATTTACATAGAATCATGTATCTATATGTAATACACATACAATAAATGTGTATATGTGTGTATGTATAAATCTCTTCCAAAGCAAGCAGAACTGAGAGGGAGTCTTCCCTTGAATGATGGGAATTGCACCAGAAGATATTTGCAAGCTTGAGTCTTTTGCCTCAAAGCATTCCAAAATCTGTACATGGCCCAGACAGGGGAGAAACTACAGTCTTACTTGTAATGTTAGAGGATGTATTTTGGGGCTGGCAGAGTAGCTGGAAAGTTAGGGGAGAAATTCTGGAAGGGAGGGAGCCACAAAGAGGAAAATCTCAAAATATGTATGAAAGTCTCCCCCTTACACACACCAAATTGGCAGTTCTTTGAACAACACACATGCAGGGTAGGACCCAGAGGGACTATTGTAAAAACAGCAGTTAGAAGAGGAAAGATCTGATTGAGGATTTCAGCTATGCCCACTATAAAGGAGATAGGATTGGAGTTTCAGTCCAGCCAAGTTAACTCCCTGCTAGAAAAATAACAACACTCTTCAGAGGAATGCAATAGAATCCAAAGTCTCTATAATTATCATACATGGTTTCCAGTACACAATTTAAAAAAGCATGAGATTTGAAGAAAAAGGAAAATGTAATCCATATATGACCAAAGCAGGCAGTAGAAACTATTCCCAAGTTGTTGCAATTAGCAGACAAGGATAAGAAATTAGCTTTTATAAAGATGATAATGATGGTAAAGAAAAATATTCTCATAATGAATGAACAGATGTGGAAACTCAGCAGAGAAATGGGAATTATAAAAACGAACAAAATAGGAAGATGAAATAAAAAAAAAAGTACTTTTGAGTTTACCAGTAGATTAGAAACAGTAGAAGAAACATGAAGACAGAGCAATAAAAATTATCCAGTCTGAAGAAAAGAATGTAAAATTTTTGAAGGAAAATGAAGAGAGCCTTACAAACTGTGAGATGATTGACTCCCCAGCAGAGAGAGGAATGACAGAAAAATTAAATGAGGCAGAAAGGAAAATCAATAACTAATACCATAAAACTTCCAAAATTTGGTGGAAAATCTAAAATTTTAGATCTAAGAAAGTCAACAAACCCACAAAATAAAATACAAAATAAAACCATACCTCAGAACATGATAGTCAAGCTGTAAAAATCCAAAGATAAAAAGAAAATCTTGAAAGCATTCAGGGAAATACATATATACAGGGGAAGACATTACATAGAGGGAGAAATAATGTGAATGATGGATGATATATTATCAAAAAAAAAAAAAACAGACCAATCAACAACAAAATCACATCTTTCAAGTACAGAAAGAAAACCCAAAAGTCAACACAGGATCCTATATTTAGCAGAACTCACTTTCATAAAGGAAGCAGAAGCCACAATAAGATACCACACACCAATTAGATGGCTAAAATAAAAAATAAAATTGCAAATACTAATAAAATTGCAACTACAGAGTATTGGTGAGGAATAGGAGCAACTAGAACTGGGAATGCAACATGATAGTTACATTCAGAAAACAGTTTAGCAGGTTCTTATAAAGTTAAACATACACTTATTACATGACTCAGATATCCCACTCCTAGGTATTTACTGAAGCAAATTGAAAACTAATGTTTAAGGAAAAATCTTTGTGTGAATCTTCATAGCCATTTTATTCATAATTGCCAAAGCTGGAAACAAACTAAATGTCCTTCATCAGCTGAATGGAGAAAGAAGCTGTGGTGCATCGGTACATTAGAATACTACTTGGCAATAAAAAGGATAAACTCTTAATTCACACAACAACGTGGATGAATCTTGGATGCATTTCTCTAAGGGAAGGAAGCCAGATTCAAAAGGCTATATAGTATATGATTCCATTTATATGACATTCTAGCAAAGGCAGAAATACAGGGATGGAAAATGATCAGTGGTTGCCAAGGGATGGAGTGGGGGAAGGGGTTGACTACAAAGTGACAGCATGAGAGAAATTTGGAGGTGAATAAAACAGCTCTGTATGGTACTGTGGGGGTGGATATACGACCATAAAGTTGTCAGAACCCATAGAACTGTACACCACAAAGAGTGAATTTTACTCTGCAAATTTTAAAAATCAATCAGGATGCTGGGGAACTCAGATGGAATGAAGTGACAAACGAATCTCACTGTATTATAAGCATGTGACATAACCACACTGAAGGTTTGGAGATGAAAGGTCCTGACCTAGTAACTTTGGAAGACAATGTTTTGACGGGATACTGTAAAACTAATGTACTCGACACAAACACTGTACTCTAGCTGGTAAATTTGCTTTTCATAAGGGTATGGATTAGCAATTCTGAAAGTAGTTGACACATTAGTAAATATATTGTAGCTAACTGGAGCTAAGTTTCTCACTGTTGGTGAAAGAAGTTACAAATAAGCAAAAGGAGAATGTTAGAATAAACTCTGTGGTGCTGCATTGGAGTTGGAATTATCAGTATGAATCCATGTCTCTTCTAATATATCTATCCCAATAGACAGATTAATAGATAGACTGATAGATCAATTGATAGATGTGTATACCTGAGTTTATATTCATACACACATTTCCAAGTTCTGCTGAGAGGGTCTAGAAGCAGTGACACCCTAGTATCAATGAGCACACCTAGCTCCCAGATCTTGGTTTCTAAATATCATTCTCCAATAAAAATAAGCAGGTTTTCTTGGAGAAATGGGTACTTCTAGGGCTGGAGATGGAAAATACAAGGTGAGCCTGGAGCATCTTTTAGTGCCAGGAAGTCGGAAAGTGCTTTAAAAAAAAACACAGAAAATGATGAGATGTGTCAAAAGCAATCAATCTGAAAGACTTCCCAATGGCTCAAGTTGGAAAACTGTGAGCAACAAAATAAATAATGGTAGCATTGGATTATTACCCAGAGAATAAAATAAATATCCATGAGTCTATACTGATATAAAAAAGATTAAATAAGAACGGAAGAAAGAAAGAAAAAAAGGGGGAAAAAAAGAATGAAAGAAAGAGAGAAAGAAAGGAAGAAGGAAGGGAAAGGGAGGAGGGGAATCTTCCTCAGAGAATTCCAAATAATAACCGCAGATGGACAGCATGAAATAGAAAATTGCCACTAGAACACCACAGTAATAATTACTGTGGACAAGACTGACCGATGAATGCAAAAACTGTTGGTGAAACTTAAAGAAGAAACAGTACATTTGCAGAGCCTCAAAGCATCTACCTCCAAATACTTAACTATTTTCTCTTAATTTTGTTTAAAAGACCTATGACTATTTAAAGCAAAAATTATAACACTGTATTGTGGGATTTATAACATGGGTAGATGTAAAATTTATGAAAACAATAGCACAAAAGTCAGACAGAGTTAAGTGGAACTGTTCTGTAGCAAGGCTTCCATATTTTACATTGATTAAATTGGTGCACTATTAAGTCTAGGTAGGCTGTGATATGTTAAAGATGCATATTGTAATCTGGAACCACCACTAAAAAGTGCAAAAGGTGTGTCACTTAAAAGCTAATAAAGAAATCAAACAGCATACAAAAAGCTTTTGTACAAGAATATTCACAGGAGATGACCCCAGGAGGAAGATGAGCGCACTGCGGGGCATCCACAGAGCAGAACGCCCTAAGCCGTGCCGAGGAGCAAACGCTGACACACACATGCTGGGTGAGTCTCATTAACCTCGTGCCAAGGGAGGCAACCTGGACAGAAAACAATACACGTGGGATGATTTCAGCCAAGATGAACCTATGGTGAAAAAACCAGAACAGTGGTTGCCTCAAGGGAAGGAAAAAATTGCCTGGGAAGGAACAGGAAGGAGTTTTCTGGGGGTGATGGAAATATTCTATTGTTAAAGCGGTGAAGGTTATATGGGCATGTTTATTTGCCAAAACTCTAGAATTGAGACTTGTGCCTTTCAGTGTGCATACATCTTACCTCCACACACACACAAAGGACTAAAAGAATAATAAAGTGAGGTGGGAATAGGATGGAGTGTGGATGAAATAAAAATGGCAGATGATTAGTAGTTGTTGAAGCTGGGTGATGGGCCTATTATGCTATTTTGTTTTTTTGTATATTGTTTAAATTTTTCTGGCATCCACAGAACAGAATACCCTCAGATATTGTTCTGTAATAAAACAGAAATTGTTCTGTAATAAAACACTTGTATAAGAAGACAAAATTGATATACAGTGTTCGCTGGTAAGATATTGGTTACCTTTGAGGAGGAAGGAGGAAGAAAGGGATTGTCCAGGCCTGAGTGAAGCTGCTGCTAGTTCTTGGTCACACAAGTGTGTTCACTTTGTAATAATTCTTTGAAGTTTACATGGATGACTTCTGCATATATTTCTGTACGCAGGTTATACATCAATAAACATTTTAAATCCTGCATATTTGCACAAAGATCCTAACTCAATATCTCAGAATAACAGTAGGGTTTTGTTTTAAATTGGAACACATTCACTCATGACATCATCAGATGGATTTTAACACTCCCAAGTATCTATTAATGCCCTCACCCTGTGTGGTCCCCTGGGTCTTTCCATTCTTGCCTCAATTTGGTAACTGGCATGGTTTTGAGATTTTATGATGTCATCTTTCTCCAGTAAGGTCCACTCCCATGACGATAGTCACCAAGGCCATGACACCTAGCACAGTGCAGTGTTCACACCATGCACTCAAGACCTGTGGGACTGGGTTGAATGAGGAACAAAACGAGGAGCACATGATGTGCGTAACTTATGTCTAGGTGCCATATCATGACTTAGGAAATTGGTAGGGACTTTCGATAGATTTGCTACGCCTTCTAATTTTTCCTATTGAAAACAATGGGAAATAGGGTCTCAGAGTTCTTTCTCAGAGACAGTCTGACATTTCAAGCACAGATTACTGACAATTATTAATGGCATATGACTTTCACACCTCACCTTAGTTTTAAGTTGTTAACTCCTTACATTGGAAATGACATAACTTTGCTTCTTCTAATCTTGTAGTAATACTGATGTTCCAGAAAGTCGGGCCACGGATATTCTGCTGTTGTGCATCCTCTCTGCAAAGAAGTGGAGCTGTGCATCCACCAGTCTGAGAAGCATGTGGTGCTGTAGTATTTGGAGTCAGAGTAGCTAAATGGAAAAATGACTTCAGAGAATTATCACCATAACCCCCAACAGCAACAAATTATTTTGATTAATTATTTTGTGATTCTCAGGGTATATTTAAAAAGGGATATTAAAACTGGTTGCCAAGGAGCCAGCCCTATAGTAGAGCAGAAATTGCATATTACCTTCCTACACAAACTTGCCTAACATTGTGGGAATGAGCAATGAGAAGTTTTGGTGCTGTTGCCTGTGTTAACGAGGCCAAGAGGTCCACACTGGGATAAGGAAGTCCAGTGAACAAGCCTGTGTGCAACATCGGACAAGGGGTATGCGTGTGGTCACCCGAAGTGGCTTAGGGGTCACTTACCAGTGCATCTGAGTTTCCTGTCTGTACAATGCAGGAAACAGGACTGCCCATTGTGATGTTTTCTCCTTTTTATGACATGTCTCAGGGCAGTCCTTCTAAGATGCCTGACCAAGGTATGGGCCCTTCAGGTGGGTGGGGTCCAAAGGGAGGATCTCTGCAGTGACCCTGACCACGGGGTCCAGAGGGCGAATCATGGCAGCCTGCAGGGATGCAGGGGATGGAATGACAGGTGGCCTTGAAAAGGCAAATTCCGGGTTCCCAGGCACCCGGTATTTCCATTTTAGATATTGAATTTACTTTTCAAATACTGGCCAGGGTGCTTCCACTAGGGCTGCAAGCATCCTCAGCAACAGCCAGGCTGGTGAGCCCCACCCCTACCTGAGCACTGGCCTCAAGGGATACAGTCCAACCCCACTGCGCATACTCTGGGGGGTGCGCAGGTCATGGAGGGTGGGTGTGGTATAGAGAAGAGGCGGGGTAGAGGGTGGGGTGGAGAAGCAGAGGATTGGGGCCCAGGGGCGGAGGGACGAGGCGGGAATTGGGGCCCCTAGCTGTGCATGCTGGGAGCTTTTGTCTCTTAACTGCTCTCAGCAGGCAGCCTGCAGGGTTGCAGGACTACAACTCCCAGGATGCTCTGGGCATAGGGCGGTGCCTAGCCCTAGGGTGAGGAACAACGTGGTGTGTGCTTGGCCGAGGGCCAAACCGTCATTGGCTGCAGACACTTGTCCTGCACCTGCTCCATGTGGACTGAGCCCCGGAGGGGTGTGATGGGACGAGCGGGACCAGGGAGTTAGGAGGGTGTGGCAGCTGCATGGGCAGCCACGGGCCTGGAGTGTGCAACTGCTTTTGACCAAAGTTGAAGCCAGACTCGCCCCTCTTCCACACCGCCTCCCTCCGTGGCTTGATTCCTCCTCCCACCTGCGTGCCTGTGGGTCTTTCCACAGCCTCCTACCTAGTCCAGGGCCAGGTGCTTCTCTAAAATGCTTATGGGAACTGGTTTGACATCTCAGAAACTTTCCACTTTTCCTGCTGCCCTCTGCCTTCTCCAGCCAAAGTGCCAACATTTCATTAGCTTTTGGAAGAAATTCGCCCTTGTGACCCCTCTTGCAAGCACAACTTAAGAGCTTTGCAGGGTGGTAACATTGGCTGTTGCTTGCCTTTTTCGCAGATGTGGAAATTGAGGCATCCTTGAGGTTAATCACTGGTTTCCCCAGGATCCGCTAAGAGCAGAGGAGAACAAGCCAATTCCCAGGAAAGTATCTAGTAGGCCATTTTCACTAACCCATTCCAGTGCAGAGGCCTCTGAAACAGCATCCTCAAGATGAGAATAGCTTAAGTATTTTGCCCTTTAGATTGATCACCTAATCTCAGCTCAGGCCTGAGTGGCCAGTCTCTCAGAGACACAGGTGACGACTCTGATCCCTCAGGATGAGAAAGGTGGTCCGCCTTTGGGAGAGGGATGTGTAAGGTAGACAGCACTTGGGCAGCATTTGAAATCCGTCAGCTTTAACATCTCTGCTTTGGATTCCGGCAAATTTCCTGGATAAACACGCCCAGGGATAGTCAGATGTACCGTATTCTTCAAAAATTGATTAGACTAGTGAATGGAACAGAGCATAAAATAGCTTGCTTATTTGCAAAAGATGAAATGCAAGCAAGATCTTCTTGTCAATTTTTTTCTGTTCATTCTCTTGGCTGTACTGTACACTTGAATGCAGAAACAAAAAATTTGAATGGCCAAATTCTCTTTTCCTGAGGTTGGTAAATTAACTTAAAAGTTCTATTGAAACCTGTGGAGGAAGGGTTAGCAACTTTCATGACTTATGTCCTCCCTAAAAATCTGGGCATTGATCTACATGAAAAAAAGTGCTTGTTTATATTATACATCCCAGTAGGTTACATGTCGAATTCCTGAATGTGGGATATTATCAAAACAACTGAAAAACCTGGTCATGGAAACTGGACCCTGTCACTTTGTCAAGAATTTGCCTCTTTATGAATAAATGAAACATGAATTCTCTAACATTTTTGTAAAGACTGGACGAGAAACTCGATGGTGTCTCTGAATGTGGCAAGACAGGGAATACTCATTAGACCACATCCTTGGATTCTTCTCTCGTGTTCAATAGGCCCAGATGATAGTCCGTGTGGTCAGGTGCAGTGCTGCTCCCCCAGCGCCCAGCGTTCCATCCTACTCTGGCCTGTGCCTTCTTCAGGGGGTTCTGACAACATTCGATCACAAGGGTTGGAAGGAGACATTGTAACATGAGGCTATTCATCATCTTAAAACAAGAATTAATGGAGAGGAAATTTTCGGGGTGTGTGTGCTCCGATGCACTGCTGTTGGGGTGTGGCTGCAGTGACCACTGTGCTCCCAGCAGTCCCCACAATGGCTTTCTCAGACGTTTGATCTCCTGGTGCAACCACAGCAGCTGTTGACAGAGCTGGGCGCTCTTTGTGGTTCAGTGTCTTCCATCAGATTTTGTGGCTATGACCCTCCCCTGCTTGCCCCTTTCCCATTCCTCTCTGCTGTGTTGATTGCTTTGTAGTTGTTTCCTAGGAGCCACTGTGTGTAACTGTATTTCGCAGTGTTTTTAGGGACCCACCCTCACTACACGGGTCACTGTAAAACAGCGACTTATCCTGGTGTAGCCCGTGTTCGTTCTTTCCAGTGGAGCTGTGAAGAACCCTGCTTAGTCAGAACTCCTCTCATTCTCATGCTGCTTACGAAGCTGGGCATCTCATCTTTGGTCTCATTAACATTATTCTTTTCATCGATTATTCTGAAGTCTGATACGACTTTGTTAATAATGTGGACACTGGCTGTCACAGGCACTTTTATGTATCTTCCCCAACAGCTCTGTGAAGTAGACCTGTGATCCCCATTTTACAGGGGGGGGAAACTGAGGCTCAGAGAGGTCGAGTAGCTTCCTTCACTTCACAAAATTTCTTGGTACATTTTGAATCTCCACTTGGAACTCTGCCTCTCAGGTGTGCTCCAGTTTATGCCTCTCTGCCAGCCTCCCCAAAGGCATATACCGCATCCTGAGTCCATTATCTGCTTGATGGCAGTCACCTTGCACAAACAGGCCCAGGGCAGGGAGTGGACTAGTTGGGCGTGGTCATCTGGCTTATCCTGGGAAGGTTCTAGGTTTATTGCGAGAGCTGGAGCAGTGGATATTCACCGTCACTCGCCTGGAAGGTTTGTTATGTAGAAATACTCCACTGACTTTTTGCGGGTGTTATGTCTTCTTTGTGTTCATTGCTCCTCTGGGCTTTCTCCTACAGTCCGTGCTGTGCAGTAACATACATCACAGAGCCTGGTGAATAGAATACTGTTGCCCTGCACAAAATGGCCACATCACTCATTTTTCTAATTATGAAAGAAATACATACTGTTAAAAATGTCAAATTACACAGATCTATATAAAGTGAAACCCTCCACTTTCATCCTCTTCCCTGAAAACTCACTCCCCTACTCAGAGGGAACTGTTGTTAACAGGGTGGGGTTTACTCTTCTGGACATTTCCTATGTATTTATAAATACACATAAAGTTCTTTAACATAAATTACATAACTACATCGTTTTGCAATTTGCTGTTTCCTAAACCATAAATCATAGACGTCTCCCGTTATCAGTGCACATCATTCTAACTTACCATTTTAGATGTTTTAGAGGTATTCCAAAGAACAGGAATACCATAATCTGTTTACTTCTTCTTTGATAGAAATGGGATTACATCCAGTTTCACTATTATACATAACGCTGCATTAAGATCCTTGTATAGAATTTATTGCACTGCAATTCAACTGCTCAGTTTGCTTTGTTTCCCTTTAGTGAGAGACTATGATATATTTTTAACATTTTTATGGGAATTATTTTATAGGGAAATTAATTTTATCACTGAATAAATACATTTATGGGGAAACTGGCCTTCAAGGTCATCCATCTCAGTATTCTGGAGAAAAATCTTGAAACTTAGAAGGTATTATGCTCGTTCCATCACATTCTAACAAGTCATGTTAACAATTTAAAGTTGAACGTTTGAATAGCCTCTACTCTCTCTGTTCAGAAGGATGACTTTTTCTTGTCTTAAAAACTTCTGACTCCAGGGGATCTCAGTTGGACTTCAGAGAGGATAAGATATTGATGTCATATCTGTTTCTCTTCAGCTGTAGGCTGAATCTTCCAAAGATCATAGAATTGAACATGGTCCAATCGATATATATGATTTGGGTCAAAAATTCAAAGTATTGAACACAAGATAGGAATCTATAACTTTGGTTCTTAATAAAAAATTTCCTTTGAGGGCCTGCCCGGTGGTGCAAGTGGTTAAGTGCGCGCACTCCGCTGCAGCGGCCCGGGGTTTGCTGGTTCGTATCCCAGGTGCACACCGATGCACTGCTTGTTAAGCCATGCTGTGTCAGTGTCCCATATAAAGTACAGGAGGATGGGCACGGATGTTAACCCAGAGCCGGTCTTCCTCAGCAAAAAAGGTGGGGATTGACATTGGATGTTAGTTCAGGGCTGGTCCTTCTCACAAAAAAAAAAAAACAAAAAAAAAAAAAAGAATTTCCTTTGATATTCTTAAGTCTTTGTGATTACTATTAAAAACTCAACTATGGGTGAAGAGTTTTTGTTCTGCTGGCAATGTCTGGCTTGAACATCCATAGTTAAACCTGCCACATCCGTAGGTAGATTATACTTGACCTCTTGATGACCTCTGCCCTTGATCTTTGACCTGGGAAAAATAAGAATTTTAAAAAGCTGCTGCTATTAGCACTCAATGCTAGAAATGGCCATTAAAGAGTGAGTTTCATTTGGTAAACTAAAGGGAATATAAGCAAAACAATGTCTTTAATATCTATAAAATTTCAAAAAATTCTAATTCTTTTAAAATGTAACTCTGTTTTTGCCACAGTGAAAACTGTGTATATAGGAATGAAATATTCCTCTGTCCATTTCTTAAGTTGTTTCCATTTACTTGGATTTATCCTCTAATCCGGATTCCAAGTGTGAAAGAACATCTTGGTCCTTCAAAGAAAATAAGCCATTGAAATTTGATTTTCTTTTAGCTCGGCATCCTACACGTTTGAGGAATAAATTATCATGTAATGATACAATGATTTTGAAATCTAATTGTAAATTAGAGGGGTGTAAGGGATGATTGAATGGTGTTTCATCCTCATGGTCAGGGGTATTGTACACATGGACGTGTAAACATGATTCAGGAAGCTGCTTCAGCCCCGTGACATCCCTGAGAACCACAATTCAGGGAGGATCTAGGCACACAGCCATCTGCCTCGATCTCCTGGGTTACATGTAGATCCAGCTGTCTTGAGAGTGGCTTCAGAGCAGCTGTCTATTTCTCCCCTTCCTTCACTCCAGCTTATCTCAAACAGTCTTGACTATCATATTTTAAAGTAAGACCAATTATAGTTATTTATATGAGCTTCTTGATCATTATTGCAGAGTAATAATCAGGCATACCATTAAATATCATTTAATTGATCTAATTAAATTTGTTGTACCTTATAGTTGATTAGAACACTAAGTTTAGTTTAGAGTTTCATATTCACCAAATCTGTTAATCTACTTACAACTGCCATGTGCCTCACTCCTCTTAGAAGTGTATCTTTGGCCCATCACAAGATTTTAATGAATCAAATCACCATAAATTAAGATAATGTACTGTTTTTTGGATGATAGGGAGGCATAGGTGTCCATTTTGGAAACATGCCCATCTGTCTTTGGTCCCTATGGGAAGTTTCTGGTCACTAGGTCTCCAGGTGGCTTGCACAAGCCCTAGGTCTGTAATAGCTTGGTGCCTCTCCTTCTAATTGGGGTAGAAATAAAAGAGGTCAGAGAGACTTATTAAAGTTTTGCTTGCATGAAGTCTTGTATGAAGACCATCCATGCATATTGTTCTGGGTAACTCTCTGTTCCTAAGACTACTAGTTACTTAAAGCGCTTGTCAGGAACTGTGGAAGGTCTGATATTTTTACCTTACCTGCAAGCTAATAAGTCAGCCTACCATGGTCTTATAGATGTTGGCAAAGACATGAGATCCATGGGTCAGAGACAAAGGACTTAATGTCACAGCAATAGCAGTGGCCAGAGTATCAGCATTTGCACTGGTTCACTAAATCCCACTTCCTACAGGATGATACACAGTGGGCCAGGTGACATGCAGAGGTTTGCAGGAACTCAGAGCTTAAGGAACTCAAATCTTTGATAATGGGCGGGAAGTCTGCTGACCTTTGCCCCAGGGAGGGGTGTTATTTCTATTACACTGGGCAGTAAGCAAGACTGCCCTTTGTTCCCGAGGAGGTCACTATTTCTGTCTTCCAAGGCTGACAGCTCTACACACATCCTTGAAAAGAGAACCTGGTTTTACTGGCTTTCAAAGATAAGCTTGAATGAGAATCGATCATCATACAGTTCTTCTGTTTCCTTTATTGAGATTGTGCAAATATGCTCTTTTCTCTGTAAAGTTCACTAACTTTATTCATACATAAGGGATGCTTTTGGTTTTATTTATTAAGTTGAAATTGTCTTATTAGAGCAAATGATGAAACTATTATGGCTTGGATCTGAAAGTATGCTTTTCCAGGAAAATGTGAAAGATCAGTGCTCACAGAACTTTGCCAAAAGGAGCTCATAGCAACTTAAATGATTTTAATTTGGCTACTGTTTTGTACAACTTTCTTCCATTTTACTTCATCCTCTCTGCTTCCAGTAACTCTCATATGGGAATGGGGCAGTTTCAGGGATTCACTGAACTCATTTACAATATTCAAATGGTTTTCTCTGTTATATTGTTTTTATTGAGGTAATGTTGATGTACAACATTATATTAGTTTCAGGGGTACAACATAATGATTCATTGTTTGTATATATGTTGAAATGATCACCACAATAAGTCCCGTTAACATCCGTCCGCACACATAGTTACAAATTTTTTTCTCTTGTGATGAGGACATGGTGTATTTCAAGGTGCAGAGGAATCAATGATTATGTCATACTTTTCCATATACATCTTGATGAATTTGGACATAAGTATACACCCTTGAGACTGTCACCACCATCAAGTCCACAAACATATCCATCACCTCCCAAAGTTTTCTCTCACCTCCTTTATTACTATTATTCTGTGGTAAGAACTCTTAATATCTACTCTATTAACAAATGTGACGTATGCAATACAGTCTTGTCAGCTGTAGGCACTATGCTTGTCCTACATCTCCAGAACTTATTTATCTTGATAACTGAAATTTTGTATCCTTTGACCATCAGCTCCCCATTTCTCCACACCCACAGCCTCTGGTAACCACCATTCTAACCTCTGCTTCTATGAGTTTGATTATTTTAGATTCCACATATAAGTGAGTATTTGCCTTTCTCTGTCTGCCTTATTTCACTTAGCATAATGTCTTCTAGGTCCATCCATGTTGTCAAAAATGGCAGAAATTCCTTCTTTTTTCAAGGTTGACTAATATTTCATTTTTTCCTCCATTCATCCATCAGTAACATTTAGGTTACTTCCGTGTCTTGGCTATTGTGAATTAGCTGCAATGAACATTAGAGTGCAG
Organism: Diceros bicornis minor; assembly: GCF_020826845.1. Lineage (NCBI taxonomy): Eukaryota > Metazoa > Chordata > Mammalia > Perissodactyla > Rhinocerotidae > Diceros > Diceros bicornis. The sequence continues at coordinate 66,743,208 of NC_080753.1, read as the reverse complement.
GTACCTCGTTGAGACCCTGATTTCAATTCCTGTGGGTATATACTAGAAGTGGGATTGCTGGATCATATGCTAGTTTTCATTTTTGGAGGAAGCTCCATACTGTTTTCCATAATGGCTGTACTAGTTTACGTTCCCACAAGGGTTCCTTTTCTCCACATCCTCAGCAACATTTGCCATCTTTAGTTTTTTTGATAATCGCCATCTTAACAGGTGTGAAGTGATAGCTCATTGTGGTTTTGATTTGCATTCCCTGATTAGTGATGCCGAACATCTTTTCATACACCTATTGGCCCCTCGTATGTCTTCATTGGAAAAAGTCTATTCTGATCCATTGCCCATTTTTTAATTGATTTTTCTTTTTGTTATTGACCCAACAAAAAAAAAAAAGAACAAAATTTTCAGGCATTATGCGTGCTTCCCAGTTGATGCAGATGGTTTTGTTTTTACAATGGTATCAAAAGATAATGTTTCGTGCTTTTTCCTCCTCTTGTTATAAGACCAGCAGTAGCTATGGCATGGCAGATAATCGGGATCTTCTGGGTTTGGAGGTTTACAACATAAATGAGTGGTAAGGAATTTTTTATTATTCCAAGGAAACTATTGAGATCATAGTCCATGGAATCCAGGATTGATAGGTGTAGGAGGAACTTAAGGTGAGGATCGGTGATCTGACATTACTTCTGATCTTAAGGGACAGGTATCTACTGTATGAGTGTTTGAATAAAAAGTATTAGAGATTGGGAATTTATGGTGAGTGAATATGTTTTCTGAACTATTTACTTTTGACCATAACTGTTTGGATTATGTGAACATCTGGGATATGGGAGTAAGTCCTTAACAGGGGGTGGTTGATAATGTCACTATTGATTTAACTTCTACGAACACCAAGTGGTCAATAGATTAAGAAAATGAGTAGTCAGAAAACACAGAAATGGTAGGATTTGGGATTTAGTAAAGGTTTGGGGACTGACTGTCCTGAGAGAGTGTCAGGACTTGTGCGGTTGAGAGTGACAAGGACAAGAAGAGAATAGAAACACACTCAAACAAGCAGGGGTGTTAACAGGTTGGGGGAGGAGAAATGATCTGGAGTAGCCTTGAGTGTTCTTGATGCAAATCTGCCTGATGACATCCCAGGACACAAGTCAGATCTATCCCCAGAGGATAGAGGGAGGGTGGAAGTACAAAACAGCCAGGATAATTGTCCTAAAAAGGCAGGCTTCCTTTATCATTTGACCCAATTCATGATTTATTTTTGTAGGGTAAGAGGAAAAGAAGGATGATAGTCACATCTTCACAGAAGAAGCAGTGTAACTGTGGGAACCAGTCCAAACCAAAGCCTGGTTTAAGCATCTTCATCCCTTTGAGGATGTCCAGTGACATATTCAAGAGGCCGAGTACTAGAATCCCATCCCATCCTGGCGGTGACGGGTCTCTGGGAGGACCCTTTGGACCAGCCCCACCAGGTCTGCTAGCCCGAGAGACTGCAAGGACTCCAGGCCTGCAGCAGTGCAGGACAACTGGTAAGTCCTTTCAATCTTGCCAAAGCGTTGCAAAAACTTGCACCTAGTCACACAGGTGAATCCCTGCCAGGTGTGCTCGCAGGTGGTCTGCACTCCAGGTCCCATGCCCACACCTGCCGGTCTTCAGATTTGGCAGAGATGATTCCAGGAGCTGATCTGAGCATTCCACAGCACCACTGCCAACAATTTCTGGCGACTGAGGAAGGTATCAGGAAGGAGGACAGGGCAGTGAAGAGCACAGGAGAGAGACTGGTGACAGCACTGATGGTGGACAGACTTGCTAGCAAGGCAGAGAAAGTGAGGGGCCAAGAAGGACGTCCTGACTGCAGATGAAATGGAGTAGGCACCTCAGTGAGGTCTCTTGGCAGCGTCCCTAATTTTTTCTGGCTTTGAGCTCTTGAAACTTTAAAACATACCAATACGTTTCTTTTATTAAACTCTGCTGCGTGACATAGAAAATATAGACAGCAGTTTCTTTCTGAGGTTAGAGTTTGAGTTTCAGGTGAGGAGAGAAGGATCTTCCTTTTTCATGCTGTTCTATCATTTTCCTTTACTATGCACATTATTTATTTTTACTTTCAAGTCAACAGCGAGTTATCAACATCACGGGATGATTCAGTTTTTCCCCTCACAGTGACAGTAAAACCTACTTAAAGTGGATTATTCGTTTTGTCTAATATTCCAATAGATTCCAAAATACTATATCAAAAGCTCTTTGATGTCTATGTTCTCAAATTAGATATTTACTTCTAGGTCTCCATTTTTATGTTCTTTGTTGCATGCTAATTCAGAGTTGCATCTAAGGAAATACCATATTTCCCTCAGTATTTTAGATCCACATGTGTTAGAAATTTGATTTGTAAAGATGGACATGGCAGTTGGGGGCTTGTGCTATTATCAAAAGAGGCCTTTTCAGCGTCAGTAATCTGACAAGAACCCACTGCTTGTTGGGATTTAATTGTCTATTTGAGGGATCAAGCTTTCACTGTTGCACTTCTCTTTCTCTTTGGAGGAAAAGTAGGGCCTTCCCAGTCTTTCCATTACCAAATCACTTTCCTGGGTGGCTGTGCCGTGTCAGGAAGAGCCTGGGATGCCGGGAACCAGGATTCATCCTCAGCTTCTGGCTGTCCTGAGAAGGCATCCCTGGCAGAGTCCAGCCTGTGTGTCTGGGTGACACTTGCAGCCATCAGAAAGGAGGGGATAGCTCACAAGTGCCAAGCGATTCATCTGGCCCTTGTCTTACAGGGTGTTCCCAAGGGAAGAGGTTCAAAATGCCACTTGGTAACCCTTTGAAAGCTGCTAGTCACGGGGTGGGTTCTCGGTGTGAGCTCAGAGCAGTGTCTATTCACCTCCAGATGGGAAGCATTTCAGTATTTTAATTGGTAAGGCTGTGTTCATGCACGTCCATGGATCATCAGTTCCGTGGCATTCCCTGCTGGACCCCCCCCAACCCCTGTCATACCTGATCTTTCAAAGCTCCAAACAGGGTTCACACCCCAGCAGGTGGTTGTAATGTAACCACAGCACAAGACTGGGGGAAAAAACACAGACACCCAGGGTTGACACACTTTAAGGGCTCGGGCCCAATTGCCACATTTGGACAAGTTTGGAACACCAACACTGAGTGTGTAAACTGGAGGATTGTCCAAGACCATGGACCTCAGAAGGACACGGGCTCAGAAGCCACCTTGGACAACAAGGGACAATGTGGGGTCACTGAATGGCCAGGATTATGGTCCCTTAACCTGGCAAAGCAGAGCTCACTCGGGATCCATCAGGCCAAGCCACGGAGGAGGCTGGGGGCCTTCTAGGGAATTTCTGCCCTAAAGGGAATGGCATAAGGAAGGCAGGGGTGCTGAAAATCCTAGTTCACAGGGAGCAGTAATGTTTATGTAACAAGGCCCAGCTGTAGCCTTAAAAGCTGCATCACAAATCTTTCCTCCTGGATACAAATCAAGCAGGAAAAGGAATTCAGAGTCCTGGACAGGGATCACAGCAGGATTCAAATCTAGGTCAGGGGTGAACACGGAGCCCCTAGAGGGGCCTCAGGAGGGAAAGTCCTGCCTGCCTTTAGTCCATCTGCAAATGAACTTCCTCGGGCCATGTCCTCTCCACGTGCATGTTTTGATCTTTTTCCCTTGTTTTCCCCACTTAGAGCTGATGTAATCCCAGAGCTTGAACTAGAAAACAACAAGTTCCTAAAATTTGGTCAAAAGAAACCTCAACAAGAGAAGCAGAAAACATTCCCTCTTCCTCCCGAATTAGAAAGGCAGCCCCTGCCTGTGGCACAACATGGTCCTGGCTACTGCTGTTTTAAAGTCACCCACATTTCAGTGGTTGTTTCTCTGCCTGTGAAAGTACCTTCAACCTTTAAATCTCAGGAGAACGGGTGGTGGGCCATGTCTGCTCCTGGAGGAGCTGAATGATACTGAAATGAACTGGTCCTCGGTGTTAGGGGGACTTGGGAGTGTCCCCACTAGCCAGGGAAGGGGCTGGCCTTTCTCGCTTCTCCCACATACAATAAGCTGATGACCGGGAAGAGTTCTTGATTCAAGGAGAAATGTGAGATTCTGTGTCTCCCTTACATGCCTACAGAAAGCGACAGAACCACACCACAACTTCCAGGCTGTAAAGGGAAGAGGACTTTAATATAATATTCAAACATGGCATTTATTATTTACAACAAATAACTACTGTCCCTCCCCAATGGGTGCATAGGTGCTGGGGGATGTCAGGGAGCTGAGAAGGGGTCGTCCCCTCTCTCTTGGGCTTCAGGGGACCCCAGGAATCAGCTTACAATGCTCCCCTTCCTGTCAGGTGGGAGGAGCTGGCCCAGTGCATCGAAAGCATCCCAGCTGTGTCCCCGCTGCTGAGAATGGGGCTGTGATTTGCCACTGGTACGGGGCTCGGTATTGGGGCCTGAGGGCTGAGTAGAAGAGTCGGGTTATCTTGGGGGGCCTCCCTCAGAATCATGGCCCCCCACCCTGTCCCCACTGAACTGGGTGCTGCAGACCCTGTGCTCAGTGCTGTCAGCCACCAGTACCCCATTTGTCCCTGCCACGGGAGCCATCATTTAGTATCACCTATTTCACAGAGGAGGAAACGGAGTCTCAGGAAGCTGAAGAGAGTCACCCCAGTCACAGGACTGCTCAATAGTGGAGCTGGGATCCCAGTGCCAGCTATTGGACTCCCCAAGGACACACTTAGCTCAAAGCTTTACTGAACCCCTAGGAGTCAGTCACCCTGGCCCAGGCACTCTCTCACCCCTGAACTTGATGATGGCCGGTTCTTCTTGGCCTTGAATATTCTGCTGGCCAACTAGGTCTGGGGCTCCAGCAGGCAGGACAGGCTGTAGCTACAGTACAGAGAGGCACCTCTGAGCCTACCAGGAGCCACACCTCAGAGTTTCCCCCCACTGCCTGCCCAGCAGCTGGAGTCTGGGTGTCCCAGGGTCGCCATGCAATAAGGCCTGGGGCTGAGCAGGGGGCCACGGAGACAGGCTCTCTGGACTGGCCAACATGGAGAGTCCACCCCTGCCCTCACTCAACTCCTGCACAGCCTCAACTATCATTCTCGTTGAGCAGCTCCATGTCCTGGAATCAGGACCCAAATCACTCCTCCGGCTCTGGTTGTAATTCTTTGCAGCCACCGGGAGCAGCAGCATCTCCCTCATGACTCGGTATTCCTGGGGCCAGAGGGAAGGGGATGATGCAGACAGGGCCTGGGTGGGGGATGCTTCAGGGGCCCTGTTGGGGGTGAGGAGTGGTGCAGGGGACCAGTCCTGGCAACCCTCCTTCCCTCCAGTTCCATCCAGGCTCTACCAGTTCTCAGAATGGGAATAATCAGCCCCTCCTCCAGGAAGTTTTCCTTGATGCCATCCTCCCCTCAACCCAGCCGTCAATTGGATGGGTCTCCCACTTCTCTGTTATCGAAGTCTTCCACTCAATGTAAGATACAGGGGGTGGAGCCAGGGACTGTTCTGCCCAGAGTGTCTCTGATTTCCACCTCCTTCCTCTCCCCTACAGGGCGTGCCGCAGCTGCTCACCTCAGTCCTTTTCTTAAGGTTGATCTCATTCCCCTGGAAGGCAGACAGCCAGAGTCCATCAGACAGAATGCCACAGCCTGACTAGCCCCTTATGCCCACCCCTTCTCACGTTGCACTACTGCCAGGTCCCCAGAGGGGGCGGAGCATGCAGAGAAAACAGGACTTGGACGTAGGCCGGGCTCTGGGCTCCAGAGAAGGAGGACATGGCGGGGAGGTTGAGGGGCCTGGCAGCACAACCCTTTCTGATGACAGATTTGGAGGCTGAGGCCTCCGACAGAGGGGACTGCTCAGCAACTTATGTGTTGCCTGACTTGGGGGGGGCTGACCCCTCTCTCCCTCCATGGGCAGCATGGGAGTTAGAGGCTGAGTCCAGCTCAGATAAAACCTCACGTGGCTGTGCCATCAGGCAGCTCTGAGCTTCCCCAGCCTGGGGAACCAGAATGGGTGTCTCAGGTGGAGCCTCTGTTCACTAATCCCTAAGATAGGCCTGCTGCCCCAGATCCCAGGGGAAGCTGCGAGGCTCACAGGAGAGATGTGTCAAGTGCTGAGAGCTTGGAGCTCATTTCGGGGGCTCTCGCATCCCAAGGCTCAGGATCCTGGTCCTTCCTGTCTGGTCCTCAGGTTCACCCACCTAGAGATAATCACCCATCGCCAGATGCAGCATAAGCAGGTCACCAAGGATAGTGCCAAGATAGGGGATGACACCCTGTGACATTGGGGTGCGGGTGGGATGAGCCCTTGCTCTCAAGTCGACCCCCTGCAGACCCTCCCCTGAAAAGTCCACAACCACAGCCTCCTGGCCCACCCCAGGGTTCCCACAGGGAGCAGCCTAGGACCCTTAGCAGACTCCCCTCAATTTCTCCTTGCTTTACACCCCAAGAACACCACACTCCTCCTCCTCAACTCCCAGGGCCAGCTTCTGGCAAATCACAGGGTATGAGGTCCCTGGCCCACCCCACAACACACCCATCCTGCACCAGCTCTTCCAGGCCCTCCTTCTGGTCAGTTCTACTGGGGGATTCAGACACTGTGGCACCAGGAGGAAGGGCCCTCCTCTCTTGATTTGAGGCCTCCAGCTGGCAGGGCAGAGCCCCTCCCCCACAGGCACACTCACCTGCTGCTGCTGCTGCTGCTGCTTCTCCTGCACTCTCTGGGGGTTGCTCTCCGGGGGGCAAACGTGGAGGGGCCCTCCTGTCAGGGTCGAGGACAGTGTCAGTGAGGCCATAGTCCCCTCACCGCATTTCTCTCCAGCACCACTCGCCTCCGACACTGGACATCTGACTCGAGTCAACTGGTACCATTCCACTCCACCCTCCAAGGTCTTGCGCTGTCACTGGGCTCCTCTGAGCGCTAAGGTCTCGTGGGACTGGGAAGGGGCTCTCCTGTTGGTCACTAGGGTCTCCATTCCCCTGTTATACAGAGCAGCTATCTTTTGACCACTTTCAGTTTCAACTGGGCATAGAGTTCTGTTGCTATAAACACTTGAAAATCTCCAATGTGGCTCAACCCAGTACCTGGCATTTAGGGAAACCGAGTCCTGAAGCAGAATTGGTGCACTAAGGACACCAGGAGACTTAGAGACCCACCGCAGAGGCCCAGGCCCTGTTCCAAGCAGTTGCTGCCTCCCAGGAGTTCCCAGCTGACTGAGGGGCCAATGGCAGACATACGGGAGATCCCCCATTCACCCTGGTCCTCCTATGGAGAAAGGCCTACCCACCGGGAAACTTCCCTCATGTGTTCTTCAGGTGGCATATGATGGTTTTCTTCAGAACATAGATGACAGTGTGGGGCGAGGAGAAGTTCTTCAAGATCTTGCACTCCTGGGTAAGAGAAGAGAATGAGCTGTGAGGTGGGGCGCTGGAACCCTGCTTGCTCTAGCTTCAGTCCCCTTCTATTTAAATCTCCTCTCCTGGATGAGACAGATGCTCAGGGATCCTCAGAAGGGCACGTTTAGGACCCAAAGAGTAACACTCACAAGGAGGAGGATTTTAGCTCACCCCAGGGAGGGAGCCAGGTAGGAAGTGAGCATCCTCTCACTGGGACCTGGAGTCAAAGTCAGCGGGCCCCTGCAGGAAGGACCTAGGGATTTGCAGGGGCTTAGTTCACACACTTCAATCCTGGGACCTGATAAAGGTGAAGGCAGTTCCCAAGTCTCCAGAGAAGGGCTCCACTGGGCATCCCACAGCACACCTGGGCCACCTGGATCCAGCGCTCCACCACCCTCACCCTGTCCTGGGCCATCATGCTCGGGTCCCCGAAGCAGGTGGTGACGACGAGGCTGGCCACCCTTCTGAAGTGGTCGATCGTGGCCCGGACGGTGGGTGCCAGGTGCTCTTTGCTGGGCTTTTTCCTCTTGCCCCAGGTGGAGCCCAGGCACTCAGAGGGCACCACCTTCCGGAAGAGCTCCTGGGGAACAGGGGGAGTGTCACCCAGCATTGCCACACCCCGGCTCTGTGTCCACATTCCCAAAAGTCCCACACAGAGGTCACAGTTTAGAGCTGGAGCTCAGGAAGCTCAGGATGTGGCCTGAGCCTTGTGAGAGTCCCTGGCTTTTCTTCTCTGTCCACCGAGGACACCCAACACAGGATGACCCAGGACCCAGTACTGGCAGGGAAGGGAGAGGGACATTTGCATCCAGCCCGTCCTGGCTAACTCCAAGCTCCAGATGGTGGCTCAACTCGGCTCATCCCAAGGGGGCATCTTCCAACACCCTGATCCCCGCTCTGGTCCCACTCCACATTCTGATGCACATCCCCCCGTGGCAGCTACAATCACAGGCCTTGTCTGTCTCCCTTGTAGTGGAGTACACATCAGGTGTCTAATAAGTCCTGAGGCTGTTGAGCCTCCTGAGCAGACTGTTGGGCCACCAGGGACCTGGCTGCACACAGTGAGTTCCCCTCCACGAGTGATGTGCCAGGCCCCACCCAGCTTTCCATCTCTTCTACCTCATGGAGTCGGCACAGCCACTCTGTGCAGCAGGTCCTGTTAGTGTCCACCTCTACACTCTGCAGGTGGAAAGCAAAGGCTTAAGGGTTCAGAAAGTTGCCCAAGTCATATGGTTGGTAAGGGGTGGAGCCAGGATTCGGGCCCAGATCATAGGAGACTGGATGAGGTCTGGGGCAACGATGGCAGAGGGAAGGCCTACCCCAACCCGCCCTGAGAGCCCAGCTGCTCACCGCATCCATCACGGTCAACTGCTCCACCACCAGCTTAGGAGGGAAGGCCGTGAGGTTGGGTTTCTTCTCAAGCTTCTTAGCCACAGGTGGAGATGGACTTCCCGTTAGAAATGATGGTCCAGGTGATTCCAGCTCAGCAGCTCCCACTCTTGCTGAAGCCGATGTCGACCCTTGTTCCAGCTCCAACACTGCTGGTGGAGGGGATTCTGGCTCCAGAACTAGAGGGGTTGGTGTCAATGGAGCTGGACCCAGCTCTACCTCCACCACTGCCCACTGCTCTGCTTCTGCTGCTGGCTGGAGCTCTGCAGCTGGCGCTGGAGCAGGATAAAGAGAAAGGTTCTTCCATATAGCTAACTTTCCACGTGTCCTTCTAAACACAGGAAAGATCCCACTTCCCTTCCAGGAATAGCCAGCCTGCAGTCCCCCTTACCCTCTGGCTCTGCCTCAGTGGCCTCCTAAACTCACAACAGACAAGGGAAAGAGGGTCACTGGAGCTCAGTTCTGAACCAGACAAGGTTACCTGCATGTACGTCCCCTTTAGCTTGAAAAAGAGACAGCCCCTGACTGGTCCCACCCTAGTTCTGGTCCAACCCCATCATCTCAAGGTCCTGAGTGTGGAGACCCTCTGCTCCTGCTGTCATCTCAGAGCAGCACTGGATGGTGTGGGTGGCCTCATGTACCTCTGCCTTGTCTAGTGAGTTGATGGAGTTGAAACCATTGGGCAGCTACTCGATGACCTCCTGAGTGGAGTTCTGCAAAGACTGCCCGGGAGCTGGGCCAGAAGGAATCAGGTGCTGCCTGCACACTGCCACTGGGGCCAACCCCCAAGAGAAAGTCTGCTCCTCATTTCAGGCACAGAGGGCATCCTGGCAAAGAACTTTGGTCAGGGAGGGAAGGAGATGAAACCTCTAGGGCTCAATAACATACGAGTAGAGGAGCTCACCTTCTCATGCGGCCAGCCATGATCTGGGGTATGAACGTGACAGACCCACCAGGTTTCTGACACCTAACAACCAGCTCCTGCCCAGGAATGGCCTGCCCCACATACCCTGCCTTCCCCACTCCACACAGACACACAAACACACACACACACCATGAGGGGTCTGGAGTGTTGGGTCGATCAGGTGGGATCACCGTTGTGTCCTGGCCTGCACTAGCATTTCCTGGGCTCCCCCATGTTACCCTTCACTGCCTCCTGTCAGACACCCAGAGGCGTCAGGGATGAGGGATCAGCCAATGTCGGCAACAATCAAAAAGATTCTCTTTCTGGGCTTTTTTGAGCCCAGATGCTCCAAAAGTTGGGATACAACAACTAAACATTTTTGCTTCTTGACTGTCTCCAGTCAAGTGAGCTGGATGGGGGGCTGTGGGTGCCTGGTTACCAGAGTTCTAAGATCTGTTGAGGCCTAGGACCAAGGAGATGGGGTCATTTTTCAAGATTCCTTTACCTGGGACCCTTACCTCAATCAGATTTCTCCAGAGCTGCCCCCTGAGCCCGGGCTGCTCACCCTCCTCTCTCATGTCACTTCCTGAACTGTACACAAGGGGCCTACACAGCCCTAGCAACAGCTCCCTGGAAACCTAACTCAGGTCCTAGCTTTGAGGAGACAGAGATGAATGCAGACTTCCTTTTTCTTACCAGTTCTGCATCCTGGGAAAGTCTCTGTGCCTCTCAGGTCCTCCCTAGTCTCGAAACCTGCACCATAGGGATCAGGCTAGAATCTACTTCCTAGAGACCTCACCCGGTGTATATGAGATAATATCTATTACCCCTGTGGGCTGGTGTCACATGTACCTAAAGCACAAACTTAGAGATGGAAGAATAACAAGAAGGGGTGACATGTAGCACAGAACACCACTCAAAACAGGCCTGGGTTCTAGCAATGTGATATTGGAACAGTCACTACCAACTTGGCGTCATTTTCAGGTCAGCATCATGAGGGGTTTGAAACTAATGGAAATTTAGATACTGCCTTCTGTGGCATAAAACCATTCAACTGTTTCCTGTTTTATGGAGAATGAGACCCAAGTGCCTCATCTTGGCCTATGAGGTGGGAAGACTCCACAATGGTACCCAGTAAGCCCCACCCATGGCATAGCCATCCCCGTGGAACCACTAAGTGGTTAGTAACTGGCTTATGAACATAATAAGAGCCAAAGTGATGGGATATCTTGTCTAAATTTTAACTACACAAGTCTCTCACTTCCTCTTACTCCCTCTCTCATGTTCCATCTCTCTCTCTCACTCTGTCGAATCCCTGTAACTGAGGAATCAAATACCAGTGTTTTGGGGCTGCCCAATGTGGAGGCCTATAGAGGAGAGAAGCACAGGAGTGCCCAGGCCAACAGACAGAAAGGAACTCAGGCTCTCTGTCCAAACTGAACCCTGAAGGCTGAGACTGAACTTGGGGGCTAGTCCTCCCCCAGTTGAGCTTCAGTTGAGGCCACAGCCTCAACCTGTTCAACTCATTGAGGCAGAGGCACCCAGCTAAAACGTGCCTGATTGCTGATCCACACAAATTGTGAGATAGTCAACATTTGTAGTTTTGAAATGCAAGGTTAGGGGCAATGAAGTCAGAGAGGGAAAGGTAACTGACACAGCCTACCAGGCCCTGGCCCTACCTTCCACCCCAGCTCCTGTTCTCTCCTCCCAGCCTCCCTCCAGCTGCACTGGCCACATTTCTGACCTCCTCTGGCCAAATTCACTTCTGCCTGTGAGACTCAGGACCAGTGGTGCCTTCTCCTTGACACACTGCTCCCAGACCCCTGAAGGGCTGGCTCCCTCTTGTCATTCTGGTCCCAGCAAATGTCACCCTAGTGAGGACTTTCAGACCCTCCTACCCAGTGACGCCCAACTCTCCCTCACAGCCCCCTGCTGTGTTTCTCTACAGCACTTGCTGAGAGGAACTTACCCACGGCTCTCAAAAACAGTGAAAAGGATGGAGAACTCAAAGGTTTTGCGGGTACCAATGCCTGTGTTTCTCATCCCCTAAGCCATCAGATGTCTCCTTTGGATCCCACTGCTGCCACCAAACTGGTACAAAACAAAATAAAACTGAGTAAATTTTAAACATCTTATTGGCTTTATTCAACAGTTCATGAATCAGGCAGCCTCCAGTCTAGCAGAGAGAAAGGAGCTCCAAGGAGCTGTATAAAATGAAAGACTTTTATAGGCAGAAGGGAGCAGGAACAAGGAAGTTACACTACACAAAAAAGAGGGTTGGTTACTGCAATGTTACTTTCCTTTAGGGGATGGCAGGGCTCTATCAGGAAGGTGACCTACCTGCTGCTCATCAGGCGATTCCCAATTGACTGGTATATGATTCTCTTCCTGGGAGGGCAAAAAGTCTAATTAAATCTCGGCTTGTTGACGTGAGACTTAGGCTAAGTGGCTCCATTTGGGCCTGGTGTCTTGTTTTATTATTTTATTTTATTTATTTATTTTCTTTGTGAGGGAGATCAGCCCTGAGCTAACATCCGTGCTGATCCTCCTCTTTTTTTTTGCTGAGGAAGATCAGCTCTGAGCTAATATCTATTGCCAATCCTCCTCCTTTTTTTCTTCCCCAAAGCCCCAGTAGATAGTTGTATGTCATAGTTGCACATCCTTCTAGCTTCTGTATGTGGGATGTAGTCTCAGCATGGCTGGAGAAGCGGTGCATGGGTGCGCGCCCGGGATCTGAACCTGGGCCGCCAGTAGTGGAGCGCGCGCACTTAACCACTAAGCCACTGGGCCTGCCCTGGTGTCTTGTTTTAAGCACATTACTTCTGCTGGTCCCTGATTTCCCCAGTTACACCCCAGCTGTCCCTTCATTGACCATTGTTGGTCACACACCCACTGCACCCGCCTCCAGTCCTTCCCCTTCAGCATTGTAATCTCACACACAGCTCCTTCTGACACTATCATGACATCTCCCACCACACGTCCCCTATACTTTCCACACTGCCATCAAGATGATTCACAAACACCACCACCATTTATGTCCAATGGGCTGAGGGGCCTAACCGTGCACTGGGAATTAGGAGTCACAGGGTCTGTCACTTGGCCTCCAATCACCTACTGTACCCCAGCTGAAGGGCTTACCCTGCGGAGAGACTAAGTTGTAGCAAACTCCATCGAACAACAACATCTTTGCCCCAGGATTTCTTCAAAATGCTCCACCCACTTTCTGCCCCAACTGCTCCTTGAGGGGTCATTTTGGGGTAGCCTTTGAGGCCACCTTGGTGATTTTGTGCCCAGGCCCAAACAGCTCTTGGCCCACAAACACTTTAACCATACCCCCTGAAATCATATAGCACAGATAACCAGTGAGTGGGTGCAAATTATTGGTTTTACCTCAAGACACCTAATGAATATTTTACACCAGGAGCATCCACTTTTGGGTTTCACTGTGGGCTGATATCACAAGGCTCTCACCTAGTGAGCGTCTCTCTTCCCCAGCCCTCTGAGCAGATTTCTCCAGGCTGTATTGTGCAATGCACTATTGTTTCTCTCTCAGCCTGCTTCTCTCAGGTCGCAGGTTCCCTGAGTTTCCTGCCCTGACAGGCTACCAACAACCCATAGAAACAGTGTCAGTCCTATAGCACTGGGTGTTCAGTTCTACTAGGATTGACTGACTGGACTTGGCACAGGTGCTGTGGCCCTACCCACACAAAATCAGGAAACTGAGGCAACTAAGTATCAACAACCTTAACAGAACATGGACAACAACTCCATAAGAACATATCCTAACACCTGAACAACACTGTCATGAGTCTCTTACCTAAATGGTTTTAGAAAATGGTCTGGCCCTAGACTGTCTAAACCGGCCAAGGAAGGAGGGGTTGGTGCCTATCCTAGAACCACTTGCTGAGTGTATATCAACAGAGAAGTTCAAACCTACCTCCACCAAATGGCCCAAGAGGTTAAAATATTGAATAATATTACCCAAATCTTTGAATAGATACCAAAGGCCCCCGAGATCACTGACCTATTTTCATGGCTGGTCTCTCCAAGTTGGGGACAATGGAAATGGACTGGATTTTAGACTGTTGCTTGTATAATCATAGGATTTGTTACTATAGCCCTTGTCGGATGTTTACTCTCTTGGCTACAACCTGCCCTACCCCTAATAACTCCATTAATTACACTTATTAAATATACCAGCCAACTTAAAATTAACCAATACCCTCATTAACTTAAAAAATTCAAAATTTTTATGTGGAAAATCTGCTTAACGTAGAACACATCATTTTAAGCATTTCAAAGTATACATTTCAGTGGCTTTTAGCACAATGATTATGTCGTGTGGCTATCACCATTATCTAATTCCAGAATATTTTCAACACCCCCAAACAAACCCATACACATTCACACTCTATTTTCTGCTAACCCAAGCCCATGGAAACAGCTCATCTGTTTTCTCCCCCTATGGATTTCCCTATTCTGGACAGTTCATTCAAATGGCACCATGTTATCTGTTGCCGTTGTGGATGGCTTCAGTGAGCACACATGTTTCAAGGTTCACCCATGGCCGAGCATGTAGCAGTACTTAATTATTTTTTATGGCTTATAATATCCTATATTATGAATAGGCCACATTTGGTTTATGCAGTCATAACTGGATAGAAATTTGAGTTTGTTTCACTTTTGGACCATTGTGAACAATGTTGCTTTGAATGTCTGTGGGCAAGTTTGCTCTTTTGGACATATCTACCATGGGCCTCTCCAGGTCAATGGTAATTCTAGGTTTAAGATTTTAGAAAATGCCAAGTTGTTTTCTGCAGTGACTGCATCATTTTACTTCCCCACCAGTAATGAATGTGGGTTTCCCTTTCTCCACATCTTTACCAACACTTGTTATTTCCCATTATGTTGAATATAGCCTTCATTTTGAGCATGAAATAGTATCACATTGTGCTTTGAATTTGCATTTTCCTAATAATTAATAATACTGAGCAACTATCTTGTGCTTATTGGCCATCTATGTATTTCCTGGAGACATGTCTATTCCAGTTGCTTACCCCGTTTCATTGATTTGTCTTTTATAATTGAGTTCTAAGAGATCTTTATATATACTCAATATAAGAGCCTTCTCACTTATATAAGATGCATACAGTAGGAGACTTCAAAGACCACTTTTAACAATGGATAGAATATCCATTCTATCATCCATACAGAAAATCAGGAAATAGCAGACAGGAAAACATTAAATACTAAATGGACCTATCAGACACACACAGAACATTTTACTGGACAGCAACAAAATGCACACTCTTCTCAAGGGCACACAGATTATTTTCCAGAACAGATCACGTGTTAGGTCACAAAACAAGTCTTAACAAGATTAAGAAGACTGAAATAATACCAAGTAACTTTTCTAAACACAATGGCATGAAACCAGAAGTCAATAACAGAAGGAAAACTGGAATATTCATAATACATGGAAGTTCAGCAAAAACTCTTAAACTTAAAAGTAGATCAGGGGGCCAACAAGTGCTGTAGCGGTTAAGTGCGTGTGTTCCACTGCTGGCGGCCTGGGTTCGGATCCTGAGCCTGCACCAACCCATGCTTGTCAGGCCATGCCGTAGTGGCATCCCACATAAAGTGGAGGAAGATGGGCAAGGATGATAGCTCAGGGCCAGTCTCCCTCAGCAAAAAGAGGAGGATTGGCATGGATGTTAGCTCAGAGCTGATCTTCTTCACACACAAAATAGGTAGATCAAAGAAGAAATCAAAAGGGGAAATTAGAAAACAGCTCAAAACATACAAAAAGAAACAATAGGGGCCGGCCTGGTGGCACAAGCGGTTAAGTGCGTGCACTCCACTGTGGCGGCCCGTGGCTCGCCAGCTCAGATGCCGGGTCCACAGCGATGCACCGCTTGGCAAGCTATGCTGTGGCGGAGTCCCATATAAAGTGGAGGAAGATGGGCACGGATGTTAGCCCAGGGCCAGTCTTCCTCAGCAAAAAAAATAAAATAAAATAAAAGAGGATTGGCAGATGTTAGCACAGGGCCAATCTTCATCACACACACACAAAAAGAAACAATAAACACACCAAAACTTATAAGCTGCAGCAAATGTAGTATTAAGAGGAAAGTTTATAGTGATAAACTTGTACATTACAAGAGAAGAAAGATGTCAAAGAAACAACCTGATTTACAACACACAGCATTAAAAAAGAAAAGATGAAACCCAAAGTTAGCAGAAGGATGGAAGTCACCAAGACAAGAGTGGGAAAAATATGAAAGATAGTATGGAAGATTAATAAAAGTAAAAGTTGAGTTTTGGAAAAAATAAAATTGAGAAACCCTTAGATAAAATATCTAGGAAAACAAAGAAAGATGACTCAAACTAAATCAGAAATGAAAGAGGAGGCATTGCAACGGATGCTTCAGAAAGAAAGAGATCAGAAGAGACTATTCTGAACTAGTGTACACTCATAAATTGCATAACCTAGACAAAATAGATAAATTCCTAGAAACAACCTACAAAAGCTGAATCATGAAGAAATAGAAATCTTGAACAGACCAGTAACAAATAAGCAGATTGAATCAGTAATCAAACACCTCCCAACGAGAAGGGACTTCTCCACTCTGCCTGACCTTAGCCAGCTTGCCCCAGTGCCAGGCTGACTCCTGTGAACCTAGCTGGCTCCCTGCAGGCTTCTGCAAATCCAGGCCCCTGGCTCACCCTGGAGCATGCCAGCTCTGGTGGCCTCAAGCAGCATCCTTGACACCAGGCTCCCACCAGGCTCCTGGGAAGCCAGGGCCCCATCTCAGCCTAGGAGCTGCCATCTTCAACAGCCCAAGGTGGCTCTTGTGACCACAAGTGGTGTCCTTGGCACCAGGCTCCTGGTGGGCTCTGGTGAATCCAGACCCTGGCTCACCCAAGGTCCTGCATATGCCAGGCAGCCACAGGCAGCATTCACAGCCACAGGCAGCTTCTGTAACAGGGCAAACCCAAGACCCCAGTGGGCTCCCACAAACCCAAGACCCCAGGTCACTCCAGCACTTGCTGGCTCCAGCAACCCAGGTAGATTCCATGACACCAGGCTCCCAGGGGGCTGCTGGGAACTCAGGCCCATGGATCACCACACCACCTGCCAGTTCCAGCAGCTGTAGACAGCTCTTATGGAACGAGGCTCCTTGCAGGCTCCCACAAAACCAGGCCCCCAGTTTACCCAGGTGCTTGCTGACTCAGGCGGCCCCAGGCAGCTCCCATGGCACCAGGCACCGGCAGGTTCCCATGAACCCAGGCTTCCATCTTGATCCAGTGCCTGCTGGCTTCTGCAGCCTCAGACAGCTCCTGTGGCCCCAGGATCCCAGCAGGCTCCCAGGAATCCAGACTTCTGGCCTACCACAGCACAAGCTGTCTCTCGTGGTGCCAGGCTCCTGGCAGTCTCCCATGAACCAAGGCCCTCAGCTCATCCCAGCACTGGCGAACTCTCATGGCCCTGGATGACTCCTGTGGCTGCAGGCTCTCAAAGAGGACCTGCCAAAACAGGCTCCAGTGGGGCTACTCATGATCTCAGGGTCCCAGCTGTGCCCAGGGCCAGACACAATACCATAGACCCAAGCTTTCCACTCACCCCAGTACCAGGCTGTCCAAGGACTCCAGCAGCAAGCTTGCCCCTGGACACCACCAGATGGCCTACCCAGGACCCCTAGATGGGATGACTATGAAGGCTTTGGTTTGCTAAAGCCAGTCTGTAAAGGGTGGAAGAGGTGCCTACTTCCTCAAATTTGCAGACACCAGTGGAAGGCCACAAGGATCATGAATAATCAAAGACTCATGACACCACCAAAGAAAAAGAATAAAACTCCAATGACCGACCAAGCAATGGAGATATAGGAACTATGACACAAAGGCTTCAGAACAACCCTCTTTGAGAAACTCATAAAACTCTAAGGAAACATAGATAGACTACTAAATGAAATAAGGAAACAGTGCATGAACAAGTGAGAAATTCACTATAGAAACAGAAATCATTAAGGAAAAACAAACAGAAATCCTAGAATTGAAGAACACAACGACTGAACTGAAGAATTTAATAGAGAGGTTTTAAATCAGATTCAACCATGTACAAGAAATAATTAGTGAACTAGAAGATGTGTCGTTTGAAATCATCCAGTCAAAGAAACAAAAAGAAAAACGGTACTGCATAGGAATGGGGAAAGACAGTGTGAATTATGGGATACCATGAAAAGAAATAGATAAGCATTATTAAAGTACCAGAGGAGAAGACAGGGATAAAGGAAAATAGTGTTTACTTAAAAAAAAAATAGCAGCTTGTATCGCTATGAGTTTCCCTCCCAGGACTGCTTTTGCTGCATCCCATATGGTTTGATATGGCATGTTATCATTTTCGTTTGTTTCCAGATAGTTTTTGATTTCTCCTTTAATTTCATCAATGATCCATTGGTTGTTCAGTAGCATGTTGTTTAATCTCCACATTTTTGTCACTTTCCCAGTTTTTTTTTCATGGTTCATTTCCAGTTTCATAGCCTTATGGTCTGAAAAGATGCTTGTTATGATTTCAATCTTCTTAAATTTATTGAGGCTTGCTTTGTTTCCCAACATATGGTCTATCCTAGAGAATGTTCCATGCGCGCTTGAGAAGAACGTGTAGTCAGCTGTTTTTGGATGGAGTGCTCTGTATATATCTACTAGGTCCATCTCGTCCAGTTTTTCATTTAAGTCTAATATTTCTTTATTAACTTTTTGTCTGGATGATCTATCCATTGCTGTAAGTGGGGTGTTAAGATCCCCTACTATTATTGTGTTGTTGTTGATTTCTCCTTTTAGGTTTGTTAATAGTTGCTTTATGTACATTGGTGCTCCTATGTTGGGTGCATATATATTTATAAGTGATATGTCTTCTTGATGTAGTGTCCCTTTTATCATTATATATTTCCCTTCTTTGTCTTTCTTAACCTGTTTTATCTTGAAGTCTACTTTGTCTGATATGAGTATGGCAACACCTGCTTTCTTTTGTTTGCCATTAGCTTGGAGTATTGTCTTCCATCCTTTCACTCTGAGCCTGTGCTTGTCTTTAGTGCTAAGATGTGTTTCCTGAAGGCAGCATATTGTTGGGTCTTGCTTTTTAATCCATCCTGCCACTCTGTATCTTTTGATTGGAGAGTTCAATCCATTTACATTTAGGGTAATTATTGATATATGAGGGCTTAATGTTGCTGTTTTGTCACTTATTTTCTGGTTCTTTTGCATTTCCTTTGTTTCTTGTCCCATTTGTTTTGGACTGCCAATTCAGTTTGGTTGTTCTGTCTTATCATTCTTCTAGTTTTCTCTTTGTTTATCATATGTGGTTTTGCTTTGATTATTTGTTTAGTGTTTACCTTGAGGTTTGGGCAAAAAATCTTGTGTATGAGATAGTCCATTATCTGATAGCCTCCTATTTCCTTATACTAAGTCAATTCAGTCACTTTCCTCTTCCCCTTAAGTGATACAATAAGTTAGGAAACAGATCTGTTGACAAACACAAAAAAGCTAGATCTAGCCTCAGCCTGAGGGACAACAACATAAGAAACTAGTGGAGAGGAAACATTCTTCTCAAACCACAATGAAACAGTCACCACAATGGACTGTGTGCTAAGCCACAGTGAAATCTCTAAAGAGTCCAAAAAGCAGAAATCTATAAGTAACCATATTACGGGACCTTAAAGCAATAAAAATAAAAAATAATCACAAAATATTGGCTCCCCTCCCCCAACCTATCCACTTGAAAATCTGTCTACACCCTTCTAAATCTCTCAGGTTACAGAGGGGATCCAGACAGACAGGACAAACTCTTTAGAAATGAGCAGCACTGAGAGCAGCATGAGCCAAATCCATGGCGTGGAGACTAAGGGACAGAAGAGACACAGCCTCCACTGCAGGTATCAGGGAATATCAACTCTACATGAAGAAGCTGAGCACTTCCCTCCAGGAGCCAGAATAACACCACAATAAAACCAACAACAGCAGAATGAAGTGAGGATTCACGAGGCAGGAAAAACAATGCAGACCTAAGCAATGGAGTTAAGGGCTGGCTCTCTGGAAAAACTTGTACCAGTGAGAAACCTTGCGCAGTCTGACCAAGAGGAACAGACAAAGGCACCAAACTCTACCATCAGGTACAAGAAACTACCGAAACTGCTTTAACGTGATAGGAGAACATAGTGGATAACTCTGACCAAGACATCAGCGGTCCTCATCTGGAGCTGTCCTTCCACCAGAATGCATCTGGAAACACGCAGGATGGGTTTTGTTTCTTGTTTTGTCTTGTCCTAATGGTTGTTGCCCTGGGGGGTCCCGGAGATCCTGAACAGCCAGTCACATAGAGCCGTTTCCCTCCTGAAGTGTTACTGACATCTGGGAAGACGAGCACTGATCCAGATTAAATGAACTATGTGGTAGGGAAATGTTTTCCATGGATGTATAACAGGCAAAAGATGGTACCCTCAATACATAAGGAATATTGAGAAACCAATGTTTACAACTACTAAACTGTAAGAGAGCGGGAAAATCGGAATCATAGCCAATAAACACACCAAAAATATATCCAACCTATTCGTACAGGTGGAGAAATATGCATGTAAAGCACAGGGAAGAGTTGAGGAGATTACACACCAAATTTTACTACCAACAAGGAATAAAAGCTGGGAGGTAGGTGAGAAATAGGAGTTTTTACCACTTCTTACCTTATATATTTCTTTAGTGCTTTAATATTTACAAAAGAGAATGTACTCTACTCAAAAAGATGTTTAAAATTTTAAAGAAATTATTAAAATGTTCAAAATGACTTCAGTTCATGGATATTCATTAAAACACAAATGGAAAGAACCTCCCCATGACTTTAAGAGTCTCCTATAACTTTTCCAATAGTTACTATGTCGATTTTATTTCACATTTAGATCCTAACTCATTGGAATTTACATTTGTGTGAGGGATGCAACAGAAGCTGATTTTCTCCTGTTCAAGTGGAAAAACAAGGATCCAGGCACAGTTCATTGTGTAGGTCTGGCTTTCCCAGCAGACCTGCAATGCCTCCTTTCCCAGCGGCTAAACCTTGACAACTACCGCTGCCTCTTGAACACCCTAGAACTGGCAGGGTGAGCTCTGCAGCCTGGGCTCCCTGTCTGCAAGGGGCAGCTACCAGCAGAGCCTTCTCCCAAGACAGCAGCAGGCATGCTGCACAAAGAAGTGCTCAGGGGCCGTCTGCTGCGGAGCAGGAAACCCCTCATGGTGAGCAGGCAGTGGGGGAGCCCCGAGCACGGGCACTGACCTCGGCGGGGGGCACCAGGCTGCTAAGGCAGGGAGCCCCCTCCCTTCAGCTCGTCCAGCTCCTCCTGCAGCGTGTGCACCTGGCTGTCGGCGGCTGCCCCTCTTCAGCTCGCCATTCTTCTCCACCTGCTCCCACAGGTGGCACCCGTGCTCCTGTTCCCCTGGGAGCAGAAGCAGTAGGAGTGCAGCGAGTTGAGGAGTTCTTGGGCCCCCAGTGCTGACAGGATGACCTTTCTGAGAGACGTGGGGCCGGTGTTGCTGTGCTTGCTCTGCACAGCTTCTGTGTCTGGCTTTAAGGTGACATCTGTTGGAGGGTGGAGGGGCTCTGGGAGGCTTTCTGAGGCATCATTGTGAATGATGAACTTGAGGGTTCTGGGCCAAGCCCTAGTCAGGCACAAGGCTGGTCCCTCTGCAGCTGGGCTCCACATCTCTCTTCAACCTCTTTCGGTCAACAGCCTCGTGGGGGACAGATGAGCTTTCTCGAGTGTGCTCTGAGAAGAAAGTGTAAGAAAGTTGCCAGCCAATAAATCTGCACACCCCAGATCCTGAAGGATAAAGTCATCCATGGAAATGCCACTCTTACCTAAGAGACCCTGGCAGGGAAGAGGCGGGTCTCATTGCCAGCATCCATAGCAGACGTGTTTGCATCTCCCTGGCTGCCTGATGCTGTGGAGGCCACACTGTATCCTGGAGTTCCTTCCAGAGACTCTGCACCTGCTCCTGAGTGGCGGCTTCCTGGGTAGCCCTGGGTGCAGGTTCACCCTGCACAGTGGCTCGCTTCAACTTGCGGGAGCCCTGCTAGGCCCTCAGGTTTTCCCTCAAGGACAACGATGAACCTGCAGCTCCTTTCCCATCTGCTTCACTCGCATGTTCCTTAGGTCCCCGGTGGCCTTCCTGGTGTCCTTTCTCCTGGGGCAGCCACGGACTTCAGCACCCCCTTCTCAATCAGGTGGAAGATGGAGGGCACGGCCATGGCTTGAGCATGTAATACTGACCATCCAGCCTTTCCAAGAGCTTTTTTTGGTGAAACGTTCACTACAGACGAAAGAATGCTTAGTGGGGTCCAGTCATCCCTGTGAACAGCTTTTAACCACTGAACCAGACATTGAGCCCTTTATGTGGAGCCTGCAAGGATAAATGAAAAAGTAACTAGAAAGAAAAGATTAAATGTCTACCCCTAAAATAATCAAGTATAGAAACAAAACAAGTGTTTTTAGGAACACCGACACCTGTAGCCTATTTACCCATTTAAACCTTTAGTAAAGATTTAAGAAGCACCTTCTGCTTGCAAGTTATTACTGGAATAGAAAGATGAAAGACCCACTGTCTACCTTAAGAAACTGACCATCTAAGGCAGAGGAGGAAGAAAGGTGAATACCTCCTCCCAGGCTGTGGTAAGTGCCCTGTAGGGACACAGACACTCGGGCAGATAGCACAGGATGGCATCAAGACAACAGGAAAGGCTTCAGGAAGCCTCGGAAATAGTTCCTAGAAGCTCATGGCTACCCAACCCTCCTGCTGTCCATGGGACGCAGTGCTAAAACGGCGAGGGTTGGTCCCCCTATTTCAAAGCCAGGCCAGGTGTCGGACAGCAGAGCCTCCCAGGCACTCAGCGGGGCGTCTGGCCCCAGCTCTGCTCAAGTAGCTGAGGTATGCAGGACTGCCGCCAGGAGAAGGTCAGCCCCAAGGGTTGTGGTTGCGTGTTCCTCCTGTCCTCCCCTTACCAGGAGGAAAGCTGTTCTCTGTACAAAGCAACAAGCCCCTGCAAGGTACTGACCAAGACACTTCATCATCTCTTCTCCTCATTAAGGTAAATTCTCTATTTAGACCAAACTCTGCACATGGGGGTTTGGGGGGTCTCTCTCAAGGGCTTTCTGCTCCACCTGAGGTCATCTAGCCCCCCTGAGTCCGCTGTGGACCAGATCAGGTGGATACTAGGTCCTCAGGGAGTTCCAAGCAACATAACCTTCTAACCTTTCTCAATGCTTTGTGACTAGTTACCAAAGGACCACCACCTCCTTTGCCCCCAGACCACGTTAAACAATGGCACATGCCAAGAGCAACCTTCACTGCAGTGCTTTGCCTCATTCTCAAAAACAGTAACAAAACTTATGGGACACAGGCTCTGAAGGAACTGTCAAGAAAGCAGGGTGGCTGACCTCTGAAACAAGCTCACATTACTAGTTCTTTGGATAGATTGTAACAACTTCCGACTTAGAACAAACCACTGTAAACCTTCAATAATTCTACAGACAAGTGGCATTCAGCTCTTTCAAAATACAACAAGAACCTGCAATGCAAAACAAAAGGATCTGCCAGGAGATTTTCAAAGTAAAATGTGTTCAGTGCACTGTTTTGGGACCTCCAGTGCGGAGTCCGCAGGAAAGGACTCACTGAACTGGCTGAATACCAGAAGCCCTCATGAAGGGAGCCAAGCCAGGGGACAGGCAAACTCCTCACCATGCTGTCGGAGCCCAAGGAAGAAGTGAAGAGAGAGCCCCTTCCCCGAGTCCCCAGGATAAACCCCCGGGTGAGGAGTGGGCCACGCCCTCCACCACACAGGATGCTGTCAAATGCAGAGTCCACTGTCAGATGCCTCTCCAGGACTCACCTCCAGTGCAGAGCCACCTTTCCCTGCACTGCCAGGACCCGTCTAGCAAGAGCATCTGGGAGGTGCGTCCATCCCGGAGGTACAAGCGGCTTTTGCTCAGCCACATTCCTGATCACAGAGATCAAGGCAGGCTCACTGCCATCAAAAGAGCAGAAAAGTCACAGCAAATGCCAGAAGATAGTGACCTAAGGAAGAGCGTTTCCAGAATACCCTGTTTCCCGACATTGTAGGCCTCAGCCCAAATCAATGGAGAGCACGGTGGTCATGGGGTGGGACTGAGAGGGTGGTGGAGGCCATAAGGTGGGTGCTGGTGGCCACGGGGAGGCCGTAGTGGCCCGAGGCACCCAGAGCAGAGATGGTGGCACAGACCAAGGCCACACAGTGCCCGGTGCTGACTCACCTGCTGGACCGGCCCGGAGGGCCTGAGCACAGAGTGCCGCCTGCCTCAGGCTGAACCTCGAAGCAGGCTGACCAGGCGGCAGGATGGCATTGTTTTTAATTCCTTTTTCTTTTCCTGGCAGCTGCAACGTAAATTTACTGAAATCTCAGTTTGGGAACGGTACAGTAGACTAGTAGGCAATATTTCAATGGTTTGTGGCTTCTGGCCACTTAAACGTGAGGTGGCTGACTTCCAAAGGAGCATGTTCAGCAGATGTATTTCTGGTGACGTTTGTTTAAAAAAGATAAAGAATCAGACAGTGATGCACTGTTTGCTGGGGGCACACGGTGGGGGAAGGAATAGAATTATTTACTTCTCCATCTGTTCTCAGGTTATTACCGCTTACATACCTACGACCATTCCCAGGAGAGACTTGGTTAAGGTAGAAAACACAGTTTAATATCAGTCATATTACCTTAGATATGAAAGTCATCATGGTAAAGTCAGGAAAAGACATGCGATGAGTGGTAATGAGACACGGAAGGCTGCTTCAAAGTAGAAAAGGTGTTTGTGTTTGAAGGCCTCTGTTGATGCTGATAAGAACGTGTACGGTATTTGTAGGATGGGGTGGGGAGTTTTCTTTCTAACATGATGCTGTGCGTCCTTTTAGGGCTGATTAATGGATCAGCCTCTCCTGGCCCCTGGTGTTCTTACAGATTCGGCCTCCCTTGCCCAAGGGTTAGGCAGTTCCTGGTAGTTTTTATAGTTATCCATTCATTAAGCTACATTTCTTATTGAGCGCAAGGTTTGGTTCATGCATTGTCCTAGACCCTGGTGCCAGAGAAGTGAGCAAAACACAAAAAGCATGCCCTGGGTGACGTTCTAGATGTGACACCAATGGTGTGGCTCATGTGGGAGAGTGATGTGTGCCAGCCTGGAGGGGGGTGGAGTTGTAGCCAGGAGGGCCAGGAAAGGTCTCACCGCAGAGGCAGATTTTGAACAAGCCCCAAAAGCAGTGCAGGAGGAAGAGCAAGTGGCCTGCTCTGGGAGCAGTAAGGAGGCCAGTGTGGCCAGGGCACAGCCGGTGACGGCAGCAGGAGCTGAAAGCAGAGTTGTGATTTTGGCCCAATCGTCGGCCCTTGTTGGTCATAACGAGGACTCGGGCATTGATTTATTCTGAATGAGATGGTGACCCTTTGGAAGGTTTTGAGAGCAGGAGTAACATGGCTGGACATAGGTTTAGCAGACTTGATCTGGCTGCTCTGTTGAGAACATACCACAGAGGGGCCGGGGCAGAGGCAAGGAGACCAGTTAGGGTGCTGTTGCAATAAGCCAGGCAAGAGGCCTTGGAGATGTAGGTCAGGGTGGGGAGAGGAGGTTGAATTCTGGGTGTGTTTGGAGATCGAGACAGTAGGACTGTGTACAGATGGGAAGTGGTGAGGGGTGGGGCTGGGGAGGGAGGACTTGAAGTCGGTGCTGAGTTTATGGCCTGAGTCAAGAAACTTAGCTGGGGAGACTTGGAGAGGTCCTGCTTGATGGGGAGCTGTGGGAGTTTGGTTTTGGCTGAGTTGACTGTGAGATTTATAGTTTGTCTGTGGCTCTTTTCCACGAGAGGAGAGCAGAGAATGGCCACCTGGAATCTGTCGTATGAACTCCCTGTGCCCCTCCCAGGCTCCCTCCTGGCACAGACATCCTATGGGAAGGCCTTGGAGTGGAGGTTCCTCTGTGCCAACTTTCTTGGGTGTTCTGGCCTGTTTGCACTGCCCCTCCCTGGGTTTGTCACCTTGAAAAGATTTACTCACTTAGTGGAGCCTCAGGTTTTCAAAAGTTAAAGTTTATGTAATCAGTGGGCTTGAAAAGCAGTATAAAATATTTCCAAAGACGCAAGAAATAGGTAAATTTCAGAAAAAAAAAGATTCTAGTATTACACTGTATGTGTTAAAAATTCTTGTTTCCCTTTCTGCCTCCCCTGAGCGTGTGTAGTCATATTGTTAGTTCTGTTCTTTTCCTTGTGATGCAGTATTTTCAAATGGAATTCCAGGGCTTACAATTGCACAGCAAATTGTAATATGATTAATTGTTTATAAAACAATGTCTTTCCACAGAAATAGTTAATTAACATTATTTTCTGAAAGTAATAAATACATGTGGCTTTTCTTGTTGA
This sequence comes from Diceros bicornis minor, assembly GCF_020826845.1. NCBI lineage: Eukaryota > Metazoa > Chordata > Mammalia > Perissodactyla > Rhinocerotidae > Diceros > Diceros bicornis. The sequence goes on along the minus strand of NC_080753.1, from coordinate 66,717,051 downwards.
ACTAGAAAAATGCTTTACAACTTTCTTCTCTCCTTTCCATTAAAGTGTAGGTTTGTGTGAATTTGCTGGATTCTTCAAACACTGGGTTTGCCATTTACAAGGTCACTGTGGTCCAAAGCAACGTGACTGGGAGCAGAGGCCTGGGGTCAGGGTCTCTAAGATAAGCCCCCCTTGAGCCTGCACAGAGAAGTACTTGAGGCCCACACCTTCTTCCTGGGTGTCCTCCCTGCTCATACTCACTGCAGAAGGAGCCTTTCTGCTGAGAGAAGCTACAGAGCCCTGGAAAGCTGGGAAGGCACCTGCACAGGGGGAGGGAGTTTTTGCCCTTCCTGAGGTTGTCCCTTTGCTTCCCTTGAGCCTGTGTCTACACGTAGGGTGGAGTTTTGCACCCACAGTGTAGGGGCCCTGCAGAGTGTAATTTGTTCACATTGAGAAAGTCTGTGAATGTCAGGAGTTCTGTGTCTGGATTAGAGTTTATGAATTTAGGGTTCATTTGAGTTACAACATTAAACTGCATCCTGTCGAGAGTCTCCTCACTTGTGAGAGTGGAAGCTGAGAGAGGGAGCCCTTCTTTTCCTTCCCAGGCAGGGGAGGGTGTATGAGCTCCCAGAGTCCATTCCTGTGGCTGCTCAGGTATCGCCACCCTTCTGCACCAGGGACTGACCCACTCCAGGGCTTCTGTCTCTACCAGGAGAGTTTAGAATGTGTTTAACTTTCTGCATGTTGCTTTTCTTCTGTCCTGTGGGAAGCAGGCAGCTTATCTGTGCTGATCCCAATATTTGTGTTTCTTTGCTTTGGATTCCTGTATCGATTGAGCAGTGCAGCCCTATATTTCTGGTTTCCCTTAGCTCTTTGTAATTTTATTTCCTGTATGAGAAATAACATTTTGAGTTTCTTGGGATTAAAAATGTGAATTGATGGAGAGATATAATGTCAGTAAGGCAAGAAAATTGTAGAACTAAATAGAGTTTTTGTTTTTAGGCAAAAGAATCTCAAGATGTGAAATGAATGTGTTGAAGTTTTCAGGTGCATTTTCATTTTTACATCAGTGTTTGCATGTGCTTGTCCCTAGAGAACATTGAGATTTAAAAAGCTAAAACAATAGAATTTCTATTTTAATTGATGTGAAGAAAATTAATCAAACTAATCCCACTATGTTTAAGGAGCTAATCCCAAACCTCTCTTGCATTATAATGTGCCACTGACTCTTGAAAATCCTGCCTGTGTGAGACGCAGTGGAGGACAAACTAGGATGCAGCTTGTCCTTTTACTTAGCGAGAGATATGAAAATGTCATTTCGTATGCTTACTCTTTTGTAACCGTTAGTGTGCTAAAGGAATTAAATCTTAGAATGGTTTCCTATGTACAGAAGTTTAAATTAAAGAAAAGCTATGAAATGGGAAAACATGGTATGTGTAAATTTCTCTATTTATATTAGATAAATCTGTAAGATAGAAAAGTCTAACCTCAGAAGAGTCACTGCCAACACTTCTGGGTCCCCTCCAGCCACCCCCAGTGCACAGTTCTGATCATTCTTGAGCTTCCTGTTGGTGTTTCTTTCTATAAAAACAAGCCATTGTGAATGCATATTTTTGTACACATGTTTGTCCTTGTAATGAGCGGTCAGACTCTGCACTTTTTGATGTATGCTGACAACTTACGCCTCTCCTCTCCCTCTTCCTCTCGTGTCCACACCTGGACAAGCTGAGGAACAAGTCCGGAGGCTCTGTTCTCTGACATTGGCTTTGGATCCAACCACACAATCCCTGTCTGTGTGCAGAAGTCTTGCCCTGGTCTCAGCCCTGGCAAAGATTTTTCGCTTTGACCAAACTTTAGTCAGGCCCCTGAACCTTCTTGTATGCCTGTCTGTGCACTTCCTTGTAAAATCCAGTTTTAGCAACAACCTTGCAAAGTCAGTTTAACCAGAACCCACACACGAATGTCTGATCACACTTGAGATCTGCTCAGGCTCCTCCTCCTCCTCCACCATCCCTCAGGTGGTGTCTGATCACTCTGGCCTGTCTCTGGTAAGAATCCTATTAGGTCAGGTTAGCCAGAAACCCCAACACTTGACTTTCTCTTAGTAATTTTCCATCCCCTGACCGCCACCATGCTGCCTGGCTGTGAAAACCCACTTGCCCATGCTGCATTTAGAGTCGAGCCAAACTTCATTTCTCCCCCGCTGTGAATCACATCACAGGGGTCTCTGCGTATCACAGTGGTTCTGAATAAAATATGCGTTACCATCTTTGACAAATTTCATTGAAGATATTTGTTTAAAACCCCAAACCACAATAAAAACCCAGGCCAGGCTCCTTTCTTTGCTCCCTCAAGCCATTTCAGAGCTGCATGTGATTCTGGCCCTGCTCTCCTCAGAGACCTCTATTATGCAAGTCATAAGACATTTCCTAACTTCTGTGTGTGTGTGGAGGGGGGCACACACCAGCATCAGTCTCTACATGGGAATCACAGCACTTGCCAGTGAGCAGTCATATTTTGAAAGGAATCTCTTTCTCTGAGTAGTAGGTCTCAACAGTGGGCTCAAAATACTCAGTGAACCGTGTTGTAAACAGATGTGCTGTCCTCTGGGCTTTGTTTTTCCATTTGAGAGTTGACTTTAACTTAAAGTTACCAGATGCATTACTCTTAACAAGAGAGTGAGCCTGTACAAAGGCCTGGGGGTGGATTGGAGGGGGAGGAGAGAGAACAGGATCAGTTAGAGGGACCAGAGGTCAGAGTGTGAGAGAGGAGTTGGAGAAGGGGCCAGAGCAGTCGGTAACAACACAGCAGCCAGGTCAAGGCCCTGTGCACCATGTCTGGGAGTCAGGATCTTCTAATAGCAGTCAGTGGGGGAGCCCCACTTTTGCTTGGATCTCTGGGGGACAAGAAGACAGTGTCTTACCACATCTGACTGTCCACAGCTACCAGACCCTGGCCAGGGAGCATGAAGCGCTGATGCAGGAGTACCTGCACCTGCTGCAGATCGTGGAGGCGAGAAGACAGTGGCCAAGCAGCTATGGCAGCAGATTGAGGATGGGGAGATCAATATCGAGCGGCTGAAGGCAGAGGTGACTGCTGGCTAGGGGTGCAGAGGAGGCTGGCCAGGGGACACAGGGCACAGGCCCAACACCTCACACTCCAGGCTCCTGCAGGACCAGGGGGCACATGACGAGCAGGGGGAGCAGCTTCCAGTCACAGCTGTGCCAGCCTCGAAACTTAAATTTAGTGATGCTGGCAGAGTGGGAAGGGCTTTAGTTAGATCTGAGTTCAGATCCTACCTCTGCCACTTGACAGTTGCAACCTGGAGTACATCCCCCCATCCTCTGTGCCTCCATTCCTTCATCTATACAACAGCCTTTTTATACTTGCCTGGCCAGGTTGTGAGGATTGAGTGAGGTTATTTATGGGCGAGTTTTTAGTTACTTTTCTGATGACCACATTGACTAAGCATTCCCACATTATCAGCTGGAGTCCAGGGACACAGAGTCCCGGGTAGGTCGTCATAGTGTGGGATCCTGGCTCAGTTCCAAGCAGTCGTTCTCTCTGCCTGTCATAAGAGCTCCTACAGGGGCTCACCACGCATGAGTCTGGAGGCCACGCTGCTCCTAGGTTAAGCCTTGTAGAAATTCACTACTCAAACTGTGGTCCATGAAGCAAGAGCATGTTGGAAATGCAGAATCTCAGGCCCTGCCCAGACCTCCGGAATCAGAATCTGCACTTTCACAACATCCCAGTCGATTGCCATTTACATTAAAGCTTGGGAGGCGCTGGCTCTCTGTCCCTTAGACGCCCCTCATCAGCTGTCTACCCCAGCACCGAATGATCTGATTGCCTCTCCTCCCTCATCTCACCATGCTCACCAGATGTTCAGAGCCATTTGGCCACATCACACGAGGACCGTGGACTCTGAGCTGAGGATGGGAAAATGGAAACATAGATTCTAACAAGGGTAGGATGCATGATTTGTAGGGCCTGATGCAAGGGAAAAATGCAAGGCCCTGGGTGGAGTCGGGGAAGTCTACCTCTCCTTCTCACAGCCCACCAACCCACCCATGGCAGACAGGCGACCCCCCAATTTCAACCTCCAACCTCCTCTAACCTCTGTGCCATGATACAATTGGTACCTAGATGAGGGGTGGGTAAGATGCCCGTGCTGAGTCACCCACCTAGTGCCAGACACTGTCTTCTCACTCTGCCCTGAGACACCATCAGGTGTGCACTGCACTCACCCTTTCTGCACTTACCCCGAGGCCCCTGCAGAGGGTGGAGGGTGACTCACGGTGGGATGTGAGTCTTCCTGGCTGACTCAACCCATTTCCTCCCAGACAGAGGGTAGACGAGGTCATGGGTTCTGGGGTGCCGGCGTTTGGGGAGCGAGCAGCTGAGAAACCATCCCAGGGAGGCAGCAGGAGGCAGTAACACATGAGGGCTGAGGCTCCACGCCCCTGGGGAGTGTTCCATTGTTCCATCAGATGTTACTCGTGAAAACAAATTCAAAGAGAAATGATTAAGAACTTCAGGGTGGCCACTGCAGAACTTGAAGCCCCAAGCATGGGGCCTTCTGAGCATAGGACCCCATCACACGCCCTTGAAGCCAGCTCTGCCTGGAATGTTCAAAGATCCAAAGTTTCCAATTCCACCTTATGGTACCGCTGCCAAGCTCTGAACTAATGGTCACATCAGCTTGGAACTTGAGCTTGAACAAAAGTTTAAGATTCCACACACCTCCTCTACCCTGCACCAGGCACTGTCAGACAAGCTTCCTTAGTCAGTCCCCATAGCCATCTTCATAGGATCAAAAGATGAAGCAGGTTCAGAGAACTCAAGTCACCTGCCCAAGCTCACACAGCTGGGAGGTTGCAGAGCCAGGACTAAAACCCAGGTCTGAGTGTCTACTTGCCAGTCGTGCCACTCGTAGCCTCTTCTCACATGGCTCCTGGGATGAGGGCTTGTCCCATGTCTAAACCATCTGGTTCATTCTGAGATCTATCCTAGCCCTACACATATCCCTGAAACCAAGTTGAGTCCTTGTTAGGGACCAGGGACTAGGTCTAGGGACCAGCACCAGATTAGTGGCTTCATGATCAAGGGTGTCATTCATTCACTCAATCACTCGTTCACTAACTGCCTAAGATCAGCTGACCACTGCCTCATCCTCTACCCCAGGCTCCTCTTTCCCCATCACTTTGGGCTCCAGCCAGTGTCCCTGGTCATGAGCTGTGCACCTCTTGGCCTTGGCACATGCTGGGGCTTCTGTTTGGAGTGCTCCTGCCACCCCCACGCTTTCTTGCCTGGTGGAATCCTACCAAGCTCGAATGCCTCCTCCTGGGGACTCTCATCACAGAATGTGCTCCACGTCCCCTGCTCCCTCGGCTTTCCCACTCTCAGCATGCCACGTCAGAGCCAGGTCCTTGGGTGTCTGTCCCCCATCCAGCCTGGTGGGACCTCCTTGAAGGCAGGAGTGTCCTTTATCACTGTGTCCCTTCTGCCTCGCACATAGTAGGTACTCTGTAGGGGCTTGATGAATGAATGGACATCAGGCTCTGTGGTAGGCAGTAAGAGATGGAAGTTTCTACACTTAAGGTCTGATTGTGGTAAAGTGTGACTGGCACCATAATAGAGCTTTCGGTGTGAACCCAGGTAGAAAATGAGTCACTTTATGGCCAAAGAGGGTGCGGTTTCATGTTGCATATGACCTTGAAAGGTTTCGGGGGTTGATAGGCCAGAGAAGGGGTGGGTGCAAAGGGCAGGGCCCTCTCTGGTGCTGGAGAGCACCAAACTGGTCAGTTTTGAGTGAAAGTGTGTGTGTGTGTGTGTGTGTGTGTGTGTGTGTCAGTGTGGCAGCAGAGGCCTTTTTGGTGGGAATTTGGAACAATGTTTCCAACTGAGTACATTACTCTCCAGGGCAAACGATTTCTTTAAACAAGACTTTAAAAGATCAGCTTGGTAAAGCTTTCTGGCTATAGTCTCTCTCTTTCTCTCTCTCTCTCTCTAACACACACACACACACACACACACACACACACACACACATAAACATCCTTCAGGGCAGAGGGCAGCTGTGTGCTCTGGAGGGGCTCCAGGAAGGTGAAACAGAGCACATTTCCCAGGAAGCAGGCCATCAGGTAGGCAGGAGGTGCCAAGGAGACAAGTAAGTGATGAGTGACGCCCATGACAAAGACAGAGTGTCTTAGAACGTCAGAGCTGGGAGGGATCTGAGAACTCTGATGTCCACAGAAGAGGAAGGGACTTATCCAAGGTCACTTCCAGCGCTGGAATCCAGGCTTAACCTTGGGTCTCCTGGCTTTAGATCCTTGACCTGTACCTGCCCCACAACTGATTCCTTCCTTGCTGGGGAGATGGGCCATCTAAAAGGTGCATGTTCAGGAACCACTGTGTCACCTGGATGGCGTCAAGCTCTCATGGTCCACCTGATAGCCAGAAAACTTCCTCAAACCCCATCCCACATATTCCTGAGGATTTTCAGGGTCTTCCATTTTCCTAGCCATGTCTGGTTTCCAATTCTGCTCTCCTGACTTCTAATATCACTTCTCACAGTGGCTGTCTTCACTCAGTCTTGACTGCTCCTTGCCCCCGTGTGGTCACTCCACGTGCCCATCAGGTGGAGCTAGATTCTGCTGCAATTACAAACAGCCTCCGAATCTCAGTGGCATAAACAACAAAGATTGCTTTCTCTCTCACATTGTGTGTCCATTGTGTGTTCTGCTCCACAACATTCTCACTCAGAGACAGGGACTCAGTCTGATGGGGCTCCACCATCAGGAAATTCACCAGTCCCATGGCAGGGGAAGGATCATGACAAATCATGCCTGACAGCTCTGCTCATGTTTCACTGGACAAAGTGAGTCACATGACCACACCCGGACTTCAGGGTCCTGGGCTGTACAGTCCTGCCTTGTACCAGGAGTAGAACCAGCGTATCCAGGAAAGCCCTAATGACACCCAACTGGCTCCTCCTTCAGTCCCCAAGCCCCTGACACCAGCCAAGTATGGACCAGACTTTCTGAATGGTTTAGATACAGTCAAGGGGTTTTCCAGTACTGAAACAGAAAACAGCTTAAATGTGAATAGAAGACATACCTGCCCTCCTGTCACTCAGCCTTTCCTGCTACAGGGATTTCTTGCTGACCTCCTCTCCTCACACTGGCCTCTCTCCACACGCTCCCAACTGCCATTTTGTTGGTGGTGGGGGTGTTCATAATCCCTCTATCTCCCAAGACCCTCGTCCCCGTCCAGTGATGTGCTGGAGCTGGCTCATACCAACTTGCAAGTCACTTGTGAAATTTTCAAGAATCTTGTAAGCTTGTTATTCACCCTTCGGTAGCTTAAAATGGGCCAAGGTAGGAATGTTTACACCATGGAAATCGGCCGGTGCTACCAGTCAGAGTTTTTATTTGAGAGAGCTGGTGGTTAATCATTTAACAATATACGATTCTCTATACCTTTTTTCAGGACCAGCTAAATACTTTGCTGGGCCCAGTGCAAAATGAAAGTGCAGTGCTCTTAAAAATTTCAGGGCAGCAACAGCGAAGCTTTAAACCAGGTATTAGGCCCTTCTAAGTGGGCTGTTCACAGGTCGCACTTCGAGGACATCGGCCCTGTCTCTACTCCCTCTATATTCTCCAGCCCTGGAGCCTCCACCCATAGCCATCTCTTCCTAGAGGTAATGGGAGATGACACATAAACAAAAGTCTGCACAAAATTTATTAAGCAAAACTATCCAGCTTTGCTCAGTCTCTTCTCTCCCACCTAACAGGCCTCTTGGACCTCATCTTTTGTAACCAGAAAGCTCCAAGGACCATCTAAAACAAAGGGAGCATCCTCCTCTGAGAAGAATCCTCCCCTCCTCTAGAATCTTCAGTTTGGCACCATTTCATTGTTTTAATAGCTATTTTTCTCCCATTTATGATTGGAAGTAAGTTGGGACTGCTCAAGCAACCCTAGAAGGCAGGGTAGGAGTTTAGAGATGGTCGTGGTATTTTCCTGGCTTGGAAGCACTCAGAATCCTGGAAGCGTGACTCTGCAAGAAACTGCAGAGATCTTAATTCAGGGTTTAAGGTAAAACTGTAGCCGAGGAATCAGGTTTGCAAACCAACTTTGTCATGGAGAGGGCCGCCTTGACCCCTCCCCAGTCAGCCCCTGTGCAGGGCCCACTCTGTGCCTTGAGTCCTGTTTCCCATGTTCCTCCTGCCATCCCCACCCCTGCTGCCCTGCACTCAACACCCTGTCGTACTCTGCATCTTTGTTCACACCATCCCCTCTGCTCCAATTCCTTCCATTCTATAACACACCTGCTGGGCTCCTTTTTGTGTGTGTGAGCAAGATCAGCCTTCAACAAATATCCACGCCAATCCTCCTCTTGATGCTGAGGAAGACTGGCCCTGGGCTAACATCTGTGCCCATTTTCCTCCACTTTTATATGGGATGCCACCACAGCATAGCCTGACAAGCGGTGCATGGGTGCAGGCCCGGGACGAGAACCCCAGGCCGCCAGCAGCAGAGAGTGTGCACTTGACCACTACACCACAAGGCCAGCCCAATTGGGCTCCTTTTTTGTCCTGCTAAACCTCTGGGTAGCTCTTGTGGCTTCCATGGTGAGACCCTCCCACTGCAGGAGGTGTGCACCTCTGGTCTGGCCTCACCTTGTTGGAGTATAAGTTACCTCTGTGGGTATCTGACCCGCTTCTTAGGCTGGAAGCTCCTCCAGGGAAGGGATCTGACTTATCCACCTCTGGCTGTGTTTCACCCGTGCCCAGGATGGTGCCCACCACAGAGACTCCATCAGGACATGCTGACAGGATTGGCACAAAGGGAGACAGAGATGGGCATCTCTTAGGCTTGGAACAGGTCAGAGGGAATCGAGAATGAAGGAGAGAGAACTGAGTTGTGTGGCAGCTGTTTAAAAAGAAAGAAGTACAAAGATCTTTAGCAAAACCTTGACTGCTAACAAAAGAGAGAAAACCATGGACTAATTCCTCCATGAATGACTGCACTGACTAAATGAATTCTGGATTAAAGACACTGTCTCTAGAGAGGGGAGTGGGGTGGGGCAGGAGCCAACGAGCAGTGCACCTAAGGGGTGTGGCAAATGAGGGTTCGACTGTGATGGGCCAAGAAGGCCAGACTGTGGGGTGGCAAGTGGGCAGGGCTCAGCTGAGATGCCAGGCATTGGGCCAGGTTGGGCAGCCAGAGCTAGACTGTAGCCAGAGAGTTGGGGTATAAGCCAAAGTCCCAACTCTCCATGACCATCGTTGACAAATGTCAACTGAGCAGGCTTGGATGTTAGCCAAGCCAACCCAGATCCAAAGCAAATGCATCCCCAGAAGGGACCTGCAGGATAAGGGAAAGGCAGCCTCTGCGAGGTCAGTGGGGCTGGCGTTCCTCCCGCCAACCTGACACTGGCTCGTAGCAGGGGTGGGCCGTGTCCCAAGGCTTCTGCAGGGTCCGCAGGCTCACAGCTTTCCAGAGCATTGCCCACCCGGCCCGATCCTTAAATTAGGCTCCCAGACTGCCAGTGCTGCTTTTGCAGGGAGCAGAGAGCCTGACCTGACTGCATCTGGTTTTTGCTCTGGTCCCTGGGGAGTAGGTGTCCTGTAGATGTCTCTGAGAAGAGCGCCATCAGTTTAACATACAGACTACATTTACACACACACACACACACACACACACACCCTGCCATCCTAAAGAGAAAAGAATACCGCGTGCAAATCCCAGAACTGGCCAAGAGAGCAGACTGAGATGGGGGTGCTGACATGAGGGTAGTGAGGGTGCTGACTGGGCATCCACGTGTCTCTGAGCTCTCCACAAGCGTGTGTGTGTGTGAGTCCCTTAGCTCTTTAGAGTTCAGATCCAAGAACAGCCATTATTTCATGTGCCAAGGTTCTCAGAGAATTGAAAAAACAGAAAAGCCTGCATCAGCCCTGAATATTTCTCCATTAGATATTTTCAGCAGCTCTTCAAGCACAGGCCGGGGTAGTTTTAGCAACCCGAAAGTGGAGATTGGGTAACTGTCCCATTTTGCTCTCAAAGTGCTCCATAGGCTCAATGGTCAGAGCCCATTCATCCTGCAGTTCAGCAAGTGGTCTTGAGGGGACAAAGCCACATGCCCTGAAAAGGGAGGCGAGTTGGCTCTGTGGCATGTTTGTGATTTCCTGAGCTACTATCTTTGGACGTCTGCCACACAGCTCAGGGTTGTCTCTGCGCCCACTCAGCACCTTCCACCCCCTGCTCTTATTGTACTCAGTGAGACCCCAGGGTGGGGGTTTGCCCTCAGTGCACAAACTGCTGGGAGAGGGCACAGTCCCCTGTGACAGCTCCCCAAGGAGGACAACACCAGGGACCTCCAACAGCCAAAGTGCTGGGTCATCACAGAGAGATGGAGCAGAGAACACACGTGGAGAAAGGGACCAGGGAGGGGCATCTGATGTGGCAGAGAAAGACAGAGACCACTGCAGGAAGAGGGGGACAGGCTTCTAGGCTGGGGCTGCCCTGACTCCCAGGGGTTTCACTCTTTCTCTCTGAGCCTGTTTGCCTGTCCACAAATGGGGTGTATGACAGAGTCCCTTTGGCTTCCATTCTGTCGTTCAGCTCAAATCCCAGACACATTGGGGAGGTTCCCAGGTCTCCAGGGTGATAGGAGCTGAGGGTGTTGAGCAGGGGCAGAGGAGAAACAGTTGGGAGGGGAGGGGGCTGCAGGAAGTAGCAAAAGTCTCTCTGGCATCCTTACAGCTCATCCTAGGAGAGGAGACTCGGGCTGTGTTCTGAAGCTGGCTGGCCGGGTAGCATGGGCGGGGAAAAGGGTGCTGGGAGGGGAGCCACAGCAATGTGGCTGGAGGGTGCTCAGAGACCCATTACCCAGCCTGGTGCTAAGCTGCCAGTGAGGAGGCATGATCCCCAGGGCTCTTTAGGTGGTGACAGGGCAGGTGCTTGGGAGAATCTGGGTGTTTTTGCTTTTCTAAGTTTTCCCCCAAAAGGGGGTGGTGCAGAGCTAGCATTTACTAAGCACCTTCTCTGCACCAAGCCCTCAAATTTTCCCATTACATACAGGGGTGACCTCATTTCACCTTCATATTTTACGGGAAAGGCCTGAGGTTCAGAGATGTTAAGCATCTTGCTGGAGGTCACACAGCTGAGAAGCAGCATAAGGAGGATTTGAGCCTGCTCTGCGTGGGTCTCAAGCCCTAGCTCTTTTCACATCATCAGTGGCATTTCCTCTGAATTCTCCAGAGGCCTGAGTTCCTCTAAGATCCCTTAGGGTTACCCCAGCAGGTGGGCACTGAGGGTGCCAGGAGGGCCGGCAACAAGAGCAGCTGCCATCCTCTGCCAGCTTCTGGGGCGTGTGACCCATGTTTACAAAAGTCTGTGTTTGGTTTAGTGGTCTGCTGTCACCATCTTGAAATTTTGTCATTTTTTAAAGAAGGGGTCCTGCATATTTTCTCTGCACTGGGCCTCACATGTTACATAGTCCATCCCGCTGATGGGGTTTTCACATAAGGTGTCACTTGAGAAAGGTGTTTGCTGCTAGAGTCCCACCAGTGGTGGCAGCCCCTGCCCTCTCCCTGGTCCCCTCAGCTCTGCTGGACTTGGGGGTGAGGGCCCCTTGGAGGGGCAGGAACTCCGTGGCCAGAGCTTACCCTGTGCCTCCTCTGTCAGTGAGGCCATCGTGTGTTTGCACCAGATCTCTACCAAGGGCTGAAGGCCTGCGTCTCCAGCTGGCCCACTGGGGCGTGGATGAGCAGGCAGCCCTGGCAGAGGTCCCCAGGCCTCCTGCTCCGGCCTCCACCTGAGAAGTCCCTCTCCAGGGCCCACTCCTCCAGGCTGGCGGCACTTCCATCCTCCCCGAGTGTAACAGTGGCCCCTTAAAAACACAGAATCCCTCAGAGGGAGCAGAAGAGGAAAGACAAGTTGGCAAAAGCTGTTTTTCTAGGAGGAAGAGATATATTTTTAGTTTCTTATCTACATTTCCCTTTTAAAAATAATATATATGAACCCATTTGAGAAAATCTGACAATCTAGAGAAGCAGAAAATGTTAAAAGCTGTATCAACCATAGTTCTGTTTCTCAAAGATGACCACTGTAAACACTTTGTTGTGTTTTCTTCAAATTTTTTCTATGCACAGATCTTGGGATTTTTCCCCGTTTTATTTACATAATGTTACACATATGAATATTGAATTTGAATCGTAATGTGTTTTTTTTTTTACTTAAGATTGTAGCACAATTGTTTTCTCATGCTGAAAGTATGCTTTTCGATGGCTGTATGATGCCCCAGTACCTGTGAGCATGCCATCATCCATGCAGCCATCTCCCATCCTTGGCTCTTAAAGTTGTTGCAAATTTTTGTTACTAGAAACACTCATCTCTGCATCTGAAATGTTCATATGAGAGAGCGTCTCCTTGGGACAGGTTTCCAAAAGTAGAATGACTGAAACAAAAGGTAGAAGCACGGTCAAGGCTCCCACTCCTTCCACCGTGCGTCACTGCTCTCCGAGCGGGGTGAACCGCCCTGACGGCCCCGAGGGCTGCACAGCAGGACCCCTGCATTGCGCCTCTCCCACACTGAGTGTGACATTTTGTTGTTCACTTTCCCTAAGTCAGAGAGCCCCACTTTTCCCCAAGGTCACAATGGGAAGCGGCCCTAGAAAGACGAGGTCTGCACTTCCTGTAGTTACGTGGTTGAAGGTGCCGTCCCTTGGGTAGTGGAATGCCCTGTGTAAGCTCCCACTTAGAGTTTATCGCAAAGGAGGCATGCTTCTCTTTTTCAATGGAGTTTATAAGCAGAGGTTTCAGTGGACCCATCCCTGCCAATCAAGTACTGAAGGGCAGGTTTGGGGAGACTGGCTGGGCTTTCGGGGGCTGGAAGGCAGGGGACTGTGTTTCCAAGAGGTTGGGACAGAGCAGGCTAGCAGCAGACCCAAGTTGCTGAACCTTGGGAGGCATGGAAGGACAGGGACACGTGGATAAGTGGACAGGCAGCTGAGGGGACGAGACGCGGGAGGGCATGTCATGTGGGGGAAGCACTGGAATGGGGGACTCAGGAGACCTGGTTCCAAACCAGCTACTGACTCACCTTATGACCTCGGATGGGTCACTTCTGTCACTGGCGGGGCACTCTGGGAGGGAGGCCTCATGGGAGGGAAAGGGCCAAGGGGGATGTGGAGCTGCAATTCACTTACCACAGAGACCTCAGCCAACCCCCCCCAAAGCTCCAGAGCTGGGTGGCCCTTCAGACCCTTCAGGCGGCGAGGCACACCACAGCACCCACAACAGCCCCCTCCGACCTTCCAATACACAGGAGTCAGACTAGTCGGGGCCCCATCTCTATAAAGATCTGTGACTTTGATGTTGTCCTGTTGCCTGAGGCCAACTATCTGGCCCTGGATAGGGCAGTGGTGCCAGAGTCATCCCCAAAGGCAAGGGTGTCTCTGGGTGGGAGGTCTGAGCCTGGCCCTGACCTCCGTGGGTGGGGCTGGGTGACCAAGGGCTTGTGGGACATCCCACCGAGCAGACCTGTTGGCCATCCTGCTGCCCATGGTCAATTTCTATCAGGAGTTGGTCTCCAGCCACCAGTACAGCCTGCAGATCCTGGCCCACCGCAAGCAGAACAGTGACTTTGACAAGCTGCTGAAGCACTATGAGGCCAAACTGACTGCAAGGAGATAGTTCTGGAGACCTTCCTCACTGACCCCATGCTCCAACTGGCACCTAGCCCTGTCCTTGAGGGCGCATGGCTGGGGAGCCTGCTGGGGGGCCATGGCAGTGACGGCCCCAGCTGGGAGGAAGCCACAACTGGGGGCACCAGGGGGCCATGGCCAGGAGGCCCCCAGGCCCTAACAGTCCCCAGGTCTGGGCTGCCTGGAGAATGAAGTTACAGCCAGCCCCTGACCCAGTGGACCGCAGGCCTGTCCAGCCTCACAGAGCAGGCAGTGTGGGAAGGTGAGGGGGAGCTCCTGGTCCTGAGCCCACCTCCAGGCCCTTCTGCTTGCCGGCTTAGAGCCTCAAGCTCTGGGCTCTTGGCCCAGACAAGACCCTGGAAGAGCCTCCACGTTAGAGTCTGAGATCAGAAGTGCTGTGGGTGTCCGTCCTCAGCCCTGCTCATGGGAGTGCTGGGAGCTGCGAGTACCATTCTCCGTCCACTTGGTGTCTCTCTCTCCCTCTCTCCATTGTTGCTCTATCTCTGACTTGTTTCATCACTGTCTCTCTCCTTGCCTTTATCTCCCTGTCCCTCTGTCCTTCCCCATCCTTGCCTCTGTCCCTGTCCCCCTGCCTCTCCCTGCTGCAGATTCCCAGGCATATTCTGACACTGCACGAGATCCTGGCCCACTTTTCACGAGCACATCGAGCCAACAGCTTGGAGAACGCCAGGGCTAAACTGGGGGTGCTGTCTGGGTGAACTCAGCTCCCAGGTGCCCCCCCTGGTGGACAGGCCAGGGCTGAGGATGCTCTCCAGTGGGAGTTTGCTGAGCCCCAGATGGTAAAATGTCATGTTCAGGTTAGGATCCCAAGGGGTGGGTGTTGGGGGACCCCCAGCCTGTCCCACCTGGAAGCAGGGACACGGAGCAATCTGAGGAGTTCATAGCTCAAGCCCAGGGGGCACTTGGTGGGATTGTGTGGGTGGTGTGCTGTCCCTGGCACAGATGGGGTTCGAGGAAGGGCCCTGGGCACTCACGTGGGCCCGCCTGCCAGGGTGGGGACCCGCCAAGGGACTCACAGGCACTCTGCCAACTTCCTCTGTTCTCCAGTGCCAGTGTGTCACAACCTGTGGTATAGGAGCCCCAGAGGGGGTCCTGGGTGATGGGCCTTCAAGTGCCAAAGGCTGCAGTCAACAGCAGGCAGTGACATAGGTGGACAAGCCCATGACTTGTCCAGTGTCAGAGGCCCCAGCCCTCTGGTCAAGGCCCCTCTGCTGCCCCTCTTTCAGTCCCCAAAGCCCAGGGGGAAACTTCCTCTGCCGGGTCAGAAGCAGAGGGATCAGGAAGGAGGTGCCTACAACAGCACAGGCAGCAGTTGACGGTGGCCTGCACCAGGTGGTGGTATGAAGGTGAGCAGGAGGTTCAGATTCTGGGTGTGTTTTGAAGATGGAAACAACAGGATTTTCTGATGCATTAGATGTGGGGAGAGAGAAGATGGGAGTCAAGAGTGATTCGAGAGTTTTTGGTTGAGCAAGCAGAAGGTTGGAGTTGCTGCTAACCAAGATGGGGAAAGGTGCAGGAGGGGCAGGTGTGGAGGGGAAGTCTTTCTTGCTTCATTGGAGCTTTACTGGGGGCGTGTTGAACTTGAGATGGACAACAGTGGTGAAGAGGACAAGAAGGGAGGAGGACATTTGGGTCTGGAGTGTAAGGGAGTGAGCCATTCAGGAGCCATCAGGTCAGAGGTGGTATTTAAAGTCACATGAGTGGTGCGATCACCAGGGGACTGAGTTTAGGCAGGAACGAGGTGCATACCAAGAGCTGAGCCCTGGGCTCTGCACCTTATGGAGGCCAAGAGATGATGAGCAGCCTCATACGCAGTGATGGGCTGCCAGAAGCTGCAAGGGAGTGTGGTTCTGCAGCATGTGGGGTACAGTCCCCAGCCCTGCCAACCACTCAGTGCCCTAAATGTCTTCCCGTGTCCAGCAAAAGGCAGCCAGTAGGGCCATGTCTCCCAGCCTGGCAGTGGGAGGACCAGGCTGGACTAGGGCAGAGCACAGGCCCCGGAGTGGAGGTTCATTCAGGGAGCAGATGTAATCAGAGTGTGATTGCAGACTAACAGAAACCATTGTGGGGTGGGGACCCCAGTCCTCTCATACCCCAAGGAGCCAAATCCTGCACACTTCCCCAAGGAGAAGACTTGGGGCTCCAGCGAGGCTCCTCATCCCTGTGGGATGCCCTGTCCCGGTGCGGGCAGTTGCGAGGAAGGCACATGGGTGCCAAGGCATTAATCCTAAGATTCTGATCCCCTTTCCCAAAGCCTACTCATCCTTTGTTCCACCTGATCACCTGCATCTGACCTGAACACAACCTTAATGGCACAGAAGTGAGTTTTCCCATCGCCCTGACAGCAGCCCTTTCATGCTCCTCTCTCCCCTTGGGAGACTGAGGAAAGCTCCCAGCCAGGCATGAAGCCATCAGATAACCAACCCTCTCTGGCTGTGCTCAGAAACACTCCTCGCCTGGGGCTGGGTCTCTCCTACCTCTGGCCTTTGTCCCGCTTTTTCTCCTGAATCTCATCTGTTGGGCTCACTGTAACCCAGGTCGTCACTTCCAGTTCCCCCGGGAGCCTGTGGCCCTGGGAACTCCTCCCCAGCTGCCTGGACGGTGTGGCTCTCAGCACAAACTCCAGTTGGGGCTGGCAGGAGTCCTGAGCAGCTGCAGCTGGCACTTGTCTAACAGTGAAACTAGTGTTGCTACTCTGGGATCGCCCCCTTGTTTGTAGCAAATACAGCCCTCCTCAGCAAAATCCCCACCCTCGTCAAAAGAAATGGTTCTGCTTACTTTTGCTCACCTCCAAATATGAATCCCTATCCAGGGAACTAGCATATCCTTGAAAGGTGCCTCCCTGTGCCCCGTCCCTTCCAGAAGAGGGCTAGGGCCTGGGCTGCTGAGAAGAGCATTGCTGGGAGAGACAGACTGAGGCTCCTAAGGAAGAGACCCCATCTCCATGCCCCAGTCTGATAACCAGAAACAACGGATAATAATAGTTTTATAATAACACCTTTGCAACCAGTGATACTAGCAACAGCCATCACGGCCCTTTACTCAAGCGCCTGCCATGTGCTGGGCCTGAGGTCAGCAAGTGAAATGCATTCTCTTCCATCCTCACTCCGACCTTCTACAGGTGAGCAAACTGAGGGTCGGAGGGGCCCAGTAATTTACTCATCACGCTGAGTTCATTAATTAGAGATGCAGCTCGACCAGTGTCATCTCTCATTGCTGGGAGGGTTAAACTGGACAGTGTCTACTACCACACACATTAACCAGCCCTCTTGGTGATCTGGTCGTGGTTGTAGAATTTGAGGCATCAGCAGACAAATAAGAGGTTTTGTGCTTTTCTTGGAGTAAGTGGGGTAATTTCTCCAGAAGCTCCTCCCCACATGATTACTAACCTCCTAAGACTCCTGACAACCCACCAAGGCTCTTAGCAAAGTTGGTAACTCACAGGCTTCTTTTCCCACCACTGCTATTTTTTTTTTTTTGGTAAGGAAGATCAGCCCTGAGCTAACATCCATGGTAATCCTCCTTTTTTTCTTTTGCTGAGGAAGACCGGCTCTGAGCTATCATCTATTGACAATCCTCCTCCTTTTTTTCCCCAAAGCCCCAGTAGATAGTTGTGTGTCATAGTTGCACATCCTTCTAGTTGCTGTATGTGGGACGCGTCCCCAGCATGGCTGGAGAAGCGGTGCGTTGGTGAGCACCGGGGATCCGAACCCGGGCCACCGGTAGCGGAGCTTGCATACTTAACCGCTAAGCCACGGGGCCGGCCCCACCGCCAATGCTATTTTTAAAAAGCAGTTAAATGGCGCCACCTGCTGGAGGAGGGGTGTTGCGGCAGTCAGAACAGGACAAATAAGAGAGTTGTCCTTCTTTCTAGATTAAGGGGCAAGGTGTGTCTTGCTCCCCCCAAGACGTGCTGGAGCCTAATGGAGTCAGTCTTTCCGTGAGCCAGCTGGATTGCCAGGTGCTCCAAAACTAAGTCATTCCAGGGCCCAAACATTAAGGAAGCAACTGTATAAAGTGCATTGGGGGAGGGGTGGAGACATTAAGTGCAAAGGCCCTGAGGAAGGATGGGTGGGTGGAGTTCTATGGATGGAGATAAGCCCAGTAGTGGTGTGGAGATCAGAGTAATGAAGAAAGGTTGTTTCCAGTACTCCTGTCCTCCCAGTTTTGCCATCTCTGTTCCACGTGGTTCAGACTTTTAAATCAGACCTGCTTTCTAGCTATTAATCTCTATTTACATTTCCAACACCTGTCTCCTTGGGCTATCAAAAGGATGATGGGAGATCATGCCCCTAGAGTGCCCTACAGAGCGGGCATTCAATAGGCATGCTCTCTCCCCCTTTGTGAACACAGGATCCACCTGAGAATCCTAGGCTTTCTTCCTAGGTCTGGCCAGAGGCCTGGCATTACCTTCTCGCTGAGAGGTGGGGGCAGCCTGTCTCTGACATTTTCTCTCTCCACAGGATAATGCACAATGAAGTAAATGAAACACAGAGCATCCAGGAAAACATAGCCATGGGGGGCATGATTGTCGAAGGCTGTGAGACCCTCCTGGACACCAGCCAGACTTTTGTGAGATGGGGCATGGCACCCTGCCTCCTCCCACCCTCATGGTAGGCCCCAGCAGTGGTGGCACTTGGGGACACCACAAGTTGGTTTGGCTACCATGTGCCAAAATCTGCCAGCGTGATTGCAGAGTATTCCAGGGCTGCTGGAGGAATGTGACAGCTGTATGTGGATGTCAGTATCTGCACACATGGATGCAGATATTACTGGTTTTCACAGTGCCCTTTCTCTCCAGATGTACACATGATTCTTCCCAGATGCCCTTGATGTGTCTGTGGATGTCATAGTAAACACTGACATGTCCTTTTGGGGAGAGAGGAGTGGAGGATGGGGACAGATACTGATTGGCCTGGTGAATCACAAGCATGTTCAGCATCCGAGGGGAAGTCATGTGGGTCAGTCCCTCTGTCCCTTGCTCATCATCCTTGGCCCCTTGCGGGAGGCTGTGATCACAACGGTTCTCAGGGGTAGGAGCTTGCCTTCACCCTCAGCCTCCACTCACCTTGGGAGCGGTGTTTGAGAGGCACAGCCTTGTGAGGGGGCAGCTAGAGGCTGTGACTGAGGGGACTGACTTCCAACTCGGAGACGTTAGAGCCGCAAGGAGTTTGAGGGTCACCTCTTCAGATTCCACTTGCTGTGGGACCCTCAGCTTCTGCTTGCATGCCCCCGAGGTGACCTCCACCTCAGATGGGCCTCCTGAGTTCCTTCTATCCAGCCCTGGGACTCTCTGAGCAGACGAAAGTCTCGCCAGCACGTCCTGCTGCCTGCGCAGCTGCCTTTGGCCCCTGCTGCCCTTAGCAAGGGTATCATCGACTTGGAGTTTTGTCCCGAGCCCCTCTGTGTGGCCCCCTGTAACTTTTCCCTAGGCCCACCCTGTGATCTGCTGAGCCCAGAGCCAGCCTCCCTGTGTCCTGGCTCCCCCTGAGCTGCATTGGGCCCAAGCTGGAAGAGGTCCAAAGAATGACCTCTCCTGGGGTGGGCAGTGTCACCACAGTCCAGGAATCTGCTCCATTGCCCTGAGCCTAAGCATTTCCTCCCCTCCTGAGGGGCTGGGCTGGACATGAAGTCCAGACAAGGGGGCCCAGCAAGGTGCCAGGCAGTGATGGACATGGGCAGGAGGCAGGGTGGTGGCCTAGAGCAGGTCTGGGGAGATAGAACGTCAGGGAGGGCTTCCCAAGGAGGCATCACTGGAGTCGAGTCTTGAAGGGTAAGGTGAGCTCACAGGGTGGATGGGGTGAAGGAAGGCCCTTCCAGGCCAAGGAGCAGCACTCAGGAGCCACAGGTAACTTGCCCTGGAACTAGAGTGGGAGCACAGAGGGGAGGCGATGGTAAGGAAGGAGAAGTGATCCCAGTGGTATAGCCGCCATTAATGGCTCATTTGTTGAATGATTCGAGTCCTACGTGATAGGAGTTCAGACAAGACTAATCCAGTCTGTTTCTATCTCTTCTGTGTTTCTCCCAGTACAAACAGTAAGTACAGGAATCTACATATATAAATAATATATGTATATTTTTTGAATAATACAAATCACTAGACTGAATAATATATTGAGTTAAATAATATAAATATATATTTAGTGAATATATAATGAATATGTATAAGTATGTTTATATATATTTGAATTAAATAATATAAATATATATATGATTTAAAGGAATATTCAGACATAATAAGAGTAATTTACAGAATTGATAAAAGACTCCTACTCTAGATTCAGGCAGCTGAATACATCTCAAGCACAACTAAAAAAAAAAAAAAATCTAGAGCCAGATCCATCCAAGGAAACCAAAGAACACTAAATACAAAAGAAGATATTCGAAGCTCCACAGAGGAACAGAACACTTACAGAGACTTACATTTAGACCTATGATACATTTCTTAACAATGGAAGGCAAAAGAGAGTTGGAATAAATCTTCCAGGTACAGAGAGAAAAGAACTTTCAGTGTATATCCAATCAAACCATACCTCAAGAACTAGGGTGACTTAAAGATATTTTTATGCAAACATTTACTAAGGGTATTACCACCAACAAATGCTCATTAAGGATCTTCTAAAGAATATACTTTAAGGGGGCCAGCCACCTGGTGTAGTGGTTTAAGTTCAGCACGCTCGGTTTCCAAGGCCTGGGTTCGTGGGTTTGGATCCCAAGAGTGGATCTACAACACTCATCAGCCATGCCATGGTGGTGACCCACATACAAAATAGAGGAAGACTGGCACAGATGTTAGCCCAGGGCTAATCTTCCTCAAGGAAAACAACTTAAAAAGTGAAAACTTTCTTCTTTAAGAAGAAAGAAACTGATAGAAGAACTGCTAAGAGGTAAAAATGGATCGTGAGGATAAAAAAGGATAACATCTGAATAAATCATTGAAAGCATGACTTTACCAAACAATAATAATATTGACAATGTATAACAGATGGAGTTAAAAACTAATGACAAGAGAACTTCTGTTTTAGAGGAGACTAGGACAGGAAAGCACACTTGCTGCAAAACTGGACACAGGCAGATAAATTATAAATATATTTTTAGAGCATCAGACAACTTCAGAATCAACCAACTAAAATTCCAGAAAGAAGAAAAAGTCTTTTATGTGAGCAAGGATATTTATCTTTCTTTCCCCTGGAGGCGTTTTCTGATTCTAGCTGGTTGCCGAGGATCTGGCTTGCTCAGTCAGAGCTTCTGCTAGGGAAAAGAGAAACTAGCCAAACTTGTAGTGATTCTGCAGGACTGGTGTGGCAGAGGAAACCTGAGGGCTTGCAAACACACAACTACTCTTTCTCACAGCACATGTGCTAAGTTTTGGTTCCGCACAGGAATCTGAGGAACTAGGCCAAAAGCTTCCACAAAACAAACTGAAACGTCCAGAAGTGGTGGAAGTGGCCTAAGTCCAACATACTGCTAGTCTGACCTTCAGGGAATGTGCCATATTGTGAAGCGATGTAAGGTAGGAGGCTGGAGAGCTGCGCTGAGATATCTGAAGGGAGTAGCTGAATTTTCTGTGGGCTCCCAAACCTGAAGAGAGAGAGATCTACCAGACTTAGAACCAGACCCCTGTGCGGGGGAGGGGAGCACAGCAAACAGGAACGGGGAAAGCAGAAGGGCTGGGTTTACTAAAAGTGAGACCCAGCCCCAACTCTGATCAACATCTGATTGGACTCAGGTGATCCAACCTCACTGTGTTTCTCATCAAAGGACAATAAGGTCATGTGGAGCCTCTCGAGTTACGTTACACAGACCTTCCACAGACACTGGTGAGAGGATGGAGAAGGCAAGCCACAGACTGGGAGAAGACCTTTGCAAATCACATATCTGACAGGACAATAAATAACTCTCAAAACTCGGCAATAAGAAAATCCAAGTTTAAAATGGGCACAGATTTGGACACTTCACTAAAGAAGATAAACAGATGGTAAATAAGCTCATGAAAAGATGCTCAATGTCATTAATCGTGAGAAAAATGCACATAAAAACCACATTGACATACCACTACGTAGCTATTGGAATGACTAGAATTAAAGAGGATGACCATAAGAAGTGTTAATGAGGATGGAAAGTAACTGGAACACTCCTACATTGCTGGTGGGAATACAAAGTGGTTGGAAAACAGTCCATTATTTATTTATTTATTTATTTATATTTTTGTGAGGAAGATCAACCCTGAGCTAACATCCATGCCAATCCTCCTACTTTTTTTCTTCCCCAAAGCCCCAGTAGATAGTTGTATGTCATAGTTGCACATCTTTATAGTTGCTGTATGTGGGACGTGGCCTCAGCATGGCCAGAGAAGCGGTGCATCGGTGCAGGCCTGGGATCCGAACCCGGCTCGCCAGTAGCAGAGCGGACGCACTTAACCGCTAAGCCATGGGGCCGGCACCTGGACAACAGTTTTAAAGTGGAGTTTGTTATGCTGCTGTATCAAACTAGCACAAATTTCATGGCTTAAAAACAACTCAGATTTATTGTTTTACAGTTCTGTAGGTTAACAGTCTGACACGGGTCTCCTTGGACTATAATCAAGGTGTTGGCAGAGCTGGGTTCTTTTTGGGGGACTCTAAAGGTTAATCCATTTCCTAGCCTTTTCAAGCTTCTAGAGACAACCACATTCCTTAGGCTGTGGCCCCCCTCCTCCACCCTCAAAACCAGAAACTCTGCATCTCTCTGGCCCTGCTTCCCTTGTTGCATCTTTTTCTACTCTGCTGCTTCTCTTTCCCTTTTAAGGGCCTTTGTGATGCACTGGGCCCACCTAGATAATCCAGGATAATCGCCCTATTTTGAAGTCAGTTGATTAGCAACCTTAATTCCATCTGCAAATTTAATTCACCTTTGGCAACTAAACTAATATATTCCTATGTTCCAGGGATTAAGACACATTTGTGGACCATGACTTTGCTACACAAACAGTTTTTAAAATAAAGTTAAACATACACATACCATGTGACCCAGCAATTCCACTTTTAAGTGCTTACCCAAGAGAAGAAGACTTATGTTCACACAAAAACTTGTTTGCAAAGATTTATAGCAGCTTTATTCATAGTCAAAAAAGACAAAACTGAAAATAACTCAAATGTCCTTCAACTGGTGGATGGACAAACTGTGGTACATTCATACAATGGATACTACATTCAGCAATAAAACAGAAGGAAGTGCTGATACAGGCAACAACATGGATGAACACTCAAATAAAAGTATTGTGCTAAATGAAAGAATCCGGAGTCAAAAGGCCAAATGCTGTAGAATTCCATTTATATGATATTCTAGAAAGGACAAACCATAGGGAAAGACAGCAGATCGTTAGTCTCCAGGGGTTAAGGGTGGGGGAAGAGTTGACTACAAAAGAGCAGCTGAAGGGAGTTCTGGGTGCTGGAACTGTTCTGTATATTGAAGGTGGTAGTGGCACAGCTCTCTGCATTTGTCAAAACAGTTGTAACAAGAGGAAAACAAATACATCATTGCTCACCCATCAGATTGGCAAACCTTTAAAAATCTGACAATGCCAATCTGACAATTCCCAGGGCAAGGATGACCCATACACTGTTGGTGGAATGGAAATTGTTAAAACTTCAGAGGATGATTTGGCTGCAGCTCGTCAAGTTGCCGATGCACATCAGCCTTTGGCCCAGCAATCCACTCATAGGCAGGTGTCCATTCTAGGGAGTCTACATGTGTGCTCGAGGAGACACACACAAGGATAGTCATTAGACGTGGTAGGAGAATGAATTAATTGTAGTTAGTAGTTATTTTAAAAAGAAAGGAAAAAATGCATATGGGAAAGAATCAACCCTGCTGGCTACATATATGATCTGAGAAGGCAACTCATTAGTTTGTCTCCTTAATAGTATGTATACAGCACAGAGAGCACTGTACTAAGAATCTGGAGACAAGCATCCGAGCATTTACTTCCAACTCTGTCACTAAGTAGCAGTCAGACTATGGATGACTTAACTCAAGAAACCTCACTTTCCATTTCCTGGAAAATGAAGAGTTTAGGCTCTACAACCACTAAAATTATTTTCATCTCCACGATTCTATGATTCAATAAGCCAACTATCAAAAATTATATTCCAAAGTACCTATGTTGAGAAACTGTTCTTCCCAGATACCCTGAAATCAGAAACTATCAGAGAAATAGGACTTCTTAATATGTTGATACATAAAATGGTCCAAATTTCTTGGTATGTCTATGACCAGCTTTTTAATCAAGATCGTAACTCAGAAAGAGCATATAAGCAGCTAAACCCACCACATTGACTCAGGTCACCCTCAGGTAAAGCTAATATATCTTCTCCTATTTTAACATTCCAAAACAAGTTCCCCATACTAATGAGTCCATCTTGTCAAGTTCAGGTCTGTCTAGCCAAAAGTCATTCATGTATATGATAAGATTTACTTGATTTTTTAACAAAGATAAAATGATGAATGGCTTTTTGTATTTTGCCTGTTTCATCTATAAAGCTCTTACATTACAATTTAATAGCGTCAGCCTGCTACAATAATTTAAAGAGCCTTTTGAAACTTGTAATATGCCACGTCCAACATGATCTAGTAAAAAAACCAGTAGTTCAGAATGCAAAAAGCTTAGTTAAAAATTTCAGTACCACCAATACTTCCACTTCAAAGACACCAATAACAAGTCATTTGTTCCTACTGCAGAATTTAATAGGTTATTAACTTCTGTAATCATCCAAAAGCATAATTAGGATGTTATCATTAAAATGTATTTTTTAATCAGAAATATTAAAACTAATGATTAAACTATTAAATTAAATAATTAACTAAATATTAAAACTAATGGCAACTAACGATCTGTTGTCTTTCTTTATGGTTTATCTTTTCTAGAATATCATATAAATGAAATCCTACCGTATTTGGCCTTTTGACCTTTCACCATGTCAGTCAAATCAAAATTTCAAAATTCTTGTTCTATGGGCTTTCCAAATCTAAATTCTTACGATTCTAAATGAGTACGGAGACAAAACACACACTACATACTACTTCTAAAAACCTCCTCCTTATCCGATTATAATTTTAGCACCAACTGCCAAGAAAAACCTTTCCACTGAAACCTAAATTCCATACACATTATGTCAATCATCAATTGATCAGTCATCAATCTATCTTAACCAAAGGTGTGTTATTATTAGGAAGTTACATAATTTTCACCAAGGATTGTTTGAAGCTCCTTTCATTAAATGCAGTTTACAACAATTCACAGGCTTCAAAGTTCCCCTTGCAAATATAGAGTCAATTATCAGAAACTATTAATGGGATTAGGCTTTTCTATAAAGGTGGTCCCAAGGAAGTAGGAACGCTTATTTGTTTAAAGAACGCAATGAGGAGCCCAATAGCCTGCGCGGAGTCAGGCAGAGGAGCGCTGACCACTGGCTGTCTTCTGAAGGAAAGTGTTCACCCCGGGATGTCGCGACCTGGCCTAGACGGGGTCCTGGGGGAGCGCGAACTCAAGGGCGCACACAGAGGGCAGGCGACTCCCTGCCGCCCCCTGCACCTCTGCTGGGTGGGCAGGAGGCCCTGCCGAGGTGGGGCCCCGCCAAGGCAAAGGGGCCCGCCGGTCAGGCGACGCTCCTCTGCTCCTCCAAGGGACAGAGGTTTGGCTCCCCCGCCTGAGGCAGCCCGCCAGCAGCCCCGGCCCCATCCGCCGACCCCCCCCCCCCCACCGCGCTCCCGCCATCAGCGGCGGAGATCTCCTCGCGGAGCCCGCCGCCCGCCGCCCACCGCCCACCGCCTACCTCGGCGCCGCCTCCTGCCCAGCGCTCCTCCACACTGCAGAAAGGAGAGCTCCACAGCGCTGAAAATCCTGGAGGAAGGATCCAGAAACTGCCAATCCCCACACACAAACCAGCGCAGCCGCCACCTCCGCACCAGGGACCCTGCCTCCAGTGCACGCGTCACGCAGCTCTCCAGCTCGCCGGCCCCTCTGCCGCTCTGAGCGCCGGTTCTGCGCATGCGCGGGCCTCTGAGGCTACAATGAGAACGGCTGGGGGGGGGGCACGGCCTGGGCATGGGCGCGTGGTTACCGAGGTGTCCATGAGACACGAGCAGGAGCTGGCTGGCGCTTTGCAGCCCTTGACTCTGCTCTCCCTGGATGACCGTCATCTCCTGGAGAAGATCTGCCTTCCCTTGAGGCGGCTCCTCCTGTCCTGAGAAGTGTGTCACATGATCTAACATTTGTTTAAAAAAGAATGATGACATTCTTAACATCGGAAGTGTGTCGTGTCCCCAGAAGAATTCTCTGCTTCCCCAGAAGACTAGACAGCGAGCAGCTGGGACCGAGTTCTGACCCAGGAAGGAAAGACGCTGAGTGCGAAGCCGTCTCCCCTCCGCCAACTCCTCACCCTGATGTGGCCTTGATGGGGTGACAGCGTTGGGGACTTGTGCAGGTGACAGTGCTCAACTGTTTACCCACAGTATTACATTTCTTATGGTTTAGTGGTTAAAAGAGGAGGCAAGCTGTCAGTTTTTTAGACAATTTCACTTGCAGAAATGTCTTTGGACAAAGAAGTTTGTTTTCTTCTGATTTTTATAATCAATAACAATAATTAAAATACTTATTTTCTTACTCTCATTGGCATGCTAAAACAAGCAAGTCACTTGGTTTTCACCAAATTGTCCACATTTTCATTAAAACTTTGGAAGTATTGCTGTTTGAGGTAAAGAAAGCATCTGGGAAGAACAATTACCCTTAGTTGCTATCTTCCCAGATAAATGTACAAACACAGAGCTATGAGCCGTTTTGACGGGCCTGGCAAATCCAGTTTGAGTTCTAGAATGGATCATCCAAAGTAAGGTTAAATTAGTAATTTTCTGAGGAGTTTGCAAGTAAATCATCATGTTGACTTCATCAAATAGGTCTGGTGATTTAAATGAAGTTTGAGTTTAATGATAAAAGTTTTCAAGAGACTGAGAAATATTAAGTACACGTACTTAAAAACGTGTAAATTAAAGTAAAGCCTGGCATTATCCTCTTTAAAACAGAGTCACAGTAGCACTATTGTCAAGGTATGACAAGGAATGGAAATGTTTTATAGAGTCAATTCTTCACTTCTAAAGGACCTAATGTGACATTCTAGAAATCTCCATAGTCTTTCAGTCATCTACATTTAAATTGCTCAATTTATATTTTAAAGACTAATGAATCTGAGGGCTAAATATTCAAGGTCATTGTTTAATTGTTTTTCATTGTTGCAAAGTACATGGGTATAAAGTGTGGCTGAAATCCATGGTCTTCGAGAAGAAAAATATACAGAACTTATTTATCACTCTCACAGTGTGTCCTGACTTAATCCTACAAATGTTCCAAGAATAAAGCCTCAGTGAATTCCATTCTGTTCTTAGATATGACATTTCATTCATAATGAATGTTCTCAAATTAGGCTCCAGCTAGTAATTATGTTCCTGATGCAAATAGGCAATAAAAAAGAATCCGTATTTGATTAAATTGGGCTCAAGAGGACCACTTAGAACCAAAATTTGTTTTTTGCTTTGTTTTTCTTTATCGATGTCTTTCTTTCTCCTCAGTGGATTTGGCAGATAAATGACACAGAAAGCTGAGAGACTGGAGGGCAGGGTCTTGAAGAATATGGGGTTTCCTCATCTTCAAGATCTTTTTATCTTTCAAATTCTATGATTTTTGCTATTTATATAGGGATTCATTTTTTTTCCATTTCTAATAGTGATCATAATAGTGAGACTAACAAAACTTAGCACCTGTGGAACATTTTTCATAGTAAAAATTTACGTTATTCTGACAACTTAATATTTTAAAAAGCCATTAACAGCTAATCTGATGCTTAGAGGATTTTTAGGGTAGTGAGACTGTTCTGTACATAATGGTGGCTACATGTCACTATATGTGTGTCAAAACCCATGGAACTGTACAACACAAAGAGTGACCCTCAAACTAGGCTCTGTAGTTCATAACAATGTATCAATATTGTTCATTCATTATAACAAATGTATCACACTAATGCAAGGTGTTAATAATAGGGGAGATGGGGCTTGGAGGAGAGGAGAGGGGCAGTGCGGTGGGTGTATGGAACGCTATGTACTCTCTGTTCAATTATCTGTAAATCTAAAACTGTACTTTTAAGAATCAAATTTTTTAAAGTTTTTTTGAAAGGCACTGAAAGGTAATTTAACAGTGTAAGGCATCTATTTTGTGCAGAAGGGCAAGGAAAGAAGAAGGTGAAATGATTTAAACAGTTCACCTTGTGAAAGTTTGAATTGTGGTGTGTTTCTGAAGCCTTAGACAAGGGCAGGACATAGACTTTGAGACAGGAATGAAATAAAGGAGAAGGAAGACATCAGAGTGATCAGACCTGATCAATTAATATTTAGGACAATTTACTATATTGGGTGGATTTGTTTTTATTTTCTTTGCTTTTTAGAAACCTTACACCTTTCTATGAAAGCCACACGTGCACAGTATCAACAGGTGTGTTTCCTACCGAGCGGCACCTGCTTCTCTCCCTCTGCATCTTCTATTCCTTTACCCCGCCTCTCACTACCTCTGACTGATGGTCACTGTTTCTATCTCCCTTCCTCACTCTCCCTCTCTCCTTTTTTTTTTTTTTTCCTCTTTGTGCTTTCTCCTCTAACACATCAGACTAACCATAACCTTCCTGGTCATTGTTTAGTTCCACTGAAAGAAGTCAGTGGTTTCCATCAAGAAATGATAGATCAGTGTTCTGGGAAAATTTTCTCTATTTCAGCTACTTCTCCACCCTCAATCTGAAGCAGGAAAATTTCTTGAACGTTGAACCAATTTTTTATATTTTTTTCTTTTTTCAATCCAAATTTCAGAGCTCCTGGTTGTATTGGAAAAATTCCTGAAGAAGGCTGCCTGGAGTTGAGTGGATAGTTCTTCCTATAAAAAGAACCATAAAAAAGAATCCTTATTTTGTCCATGGGGCCTCAGGAGAAGCCCTCGTGAGAGAGGAATCCTTGCTAACCCTATGTTGTACCTAGGACTGGCTTCTCCTAAGACAGTGGTTCTCGAACTCCAGTGTGCATTAGAACTGTGTGGAGGTCCCCTACAACACAGAATGCTGAGCCCATCCCAGAGTTTGTGATCCAGTAGGATGGCGGACCCGAGAATTTACGTCTCTGACCATTTCCTAGGTGATGCTCCTGAACCAGCTACACATTGAGAACCACCGGCTTAGAAACCTTAGGTTTCAAAGGATGCTTTCCTTGAGCAGACAGCCAAAACTATCAAAATCTTAATCAAGATTCACCAACAACTTCAATGTGTTGGCATTTGGATCTAGAGGCTCCTGAATTGTAAGAGACTAAAGCAAAGATTACGCTAAGTTCAAGGTTTGTGACTCTCCTAAGTGTCACCCAATTCCTTTGCTTGCTTCCCTTGACCCCTACCTGGCTAGAAAAGAATATTAAAAACAAAGCCAGCTTTGATTATTTAATCTTCAGTCAATTAAGACATTTTTGAGTAAGATTTTTTTTGACAGAATAGCCAACTTTCTTTCATCTACACTATTGGAAACAAATTATTAGTGATAACAATAGTTATTTACTGAGGACCTAGTATGTCTCAAGCCCTTTACATACTTTTATTCCTCTGCTTCTCAGAACCCTATGGCATCCCATGTGTGTTCACTGTTTCTCCACCACTCCTCTAATGAACCCCCCAGACCACACTCATATTTGACTTCACCATGCCTTCTCTCATTTAATTTAGCAGTAGATTAAAATTACAGAAGAAACTTGAAGGGGTTGTGAACCCCAGCAGGAGAAGGTCTAAAGTCTATCCAGGACAAATGGCTTAATGTTTGTTTCTGAGAAGTTTCCAGGGACAAAAACTCCACAACCTCCAGAAACTAGTTCTGTTGAATATTAATATCTCTAATCAATGATATACATTAATTAATTGGTTTTTTATTGATTGGTTGATTGTCTGCTATATTACTTTGCCATATGATAAAATTTTTCTTCATGTTATTTAAATAATTTTCACTTTATATCCACTTTTTAAAGTTAGCCTTCTCTGGACTTCCTCATACATTGAAGATGGTAATTGTCACCTATTAACCTTTTCCTCTTCTGTTTAGATAACCTCAGTTTCTTTACTGTATTAAAAATATTTATTAAGTGTTGTGGGCTTTTTTTCTCCAGTTCTTCTCTAGGTTCAATTTATTGGGTAGTATAGTGGAAAGGTGACTTCAGAGGTCCTGTGTGGTAAAGAATCATCTTTGTGCTGTACTCAATGTGAATAAAATCTATACTACTTTTGTGTTCAGTCTAATCTGGAATCTGAACCTTTCCTTCCTCCCTCCCTCTACTGTCAGGAATAGTTAATGATCCCAGACCTAGAGTTTTGCTTGTGGAAAGTGTTTGTTGTTCTTGTTGGTTAGTTGGCTTGACGTTCTAACAATTCAATTTATTTAGTAGATATGTAAGTTTTCCTATTTTATGTTTTTTGTGTGTCAGTTTCAGTATATGGGTTTTTTATAAAGTGAATTTTGACCTTTGCTGTCTAATTCGTAGTGCTAAGTATTTCACAAAATGGTGTATCTCGTTAAGATCTAAGCACTCTGTAGACAATACTTCTTATTTGATTTCTGATACTGGTCATTTGTGTTTCACTTCTTTTTCTTTTCCTTAATCAGTGTTGCTAGTGGTTTATTAACATTATTAATATTTTAAAAATAACTACTTTTAGCCTGATTTATTTCTTTAGTATTTTTCTATTTCATTGATTCTTATCTTTATTATTGTTTCCTATCTGTATTTTTTCCAGTGTTATTCTCTTTTAATTCTTGGGACAGAAGCTGAGATTGTGGATTTCCTGTCTTTCTTCCATACTCATACATTCATTTAAGGCTACACACAGATGTAGCTGGTATCTTTTGTTTTCCCTAGTGTATTACTAAACTCTGTGCTGCAAGCCATGTCTGCCCCATAACGTCTCCAGCCCATGGTCTGCAACCATGCCAGCCTTTGTGTGTCTCCGTCCCTCTACCTGAAGCTCATATCTTGTGTCGAGTGTCACCATCTCATATGACTGCAGCCCATGTCTGCCCTTTTGTTTTGTCAAGATTTTCTCTCCCCTCTGTCCATACCACCTCTCAAAATTCTCCATTCCTTGTTCCTGTAGCCCTTGCCAACCCATATGAGTTTTCATCCCCTCTCTCTAAAACCCATGTCAGACAACTAATGTAATTCTCTCATGTACCTGCAGCGCATACATTTCCTCGAGTGTTTCTATCTCCTGTGCCCACATTTTATACCAGACCTCACATGTCTCTCTCACTCCATGTGTCTGCATCCCTTTCCACCCCTGAGTGTGCCTGTCCGCTGTGCTTCAGCCCATGCCAGCTCGTGTTTGTCTACATTCTCTGTGCCTCCAGCCTATCTAGACAACCAGTGTTTTCATCTACTGTTCCTCTAGCCCTTGTCTGAACTCGTGTGTTTCCTTACCCTGTGCCTGTAGCCCATGTGTGCCTCAAGTGTCTTTACTCAGTGTCCCACGCTTGGGTGTCATTCACTTGTTAAAGGACATATTGGTTCCTTCTAGGTTTTGGCCACTGTGAATAAAGCTGCTTTTTAGATGTTCTTAGGGGTCTGTGTGTGGATGTATATTTTCACAGTAGTTGGAGAAATACACTGGTGCACAATTGGTGCACCATATAGTGACACTATATTTAGCTTCACAAGAATTAGCAAGATGTCTTCTTAAGAGGTTGTATTGTGTGTATTCCCATCAGCAGTGAATGAGATTTCTTATTGTCCTAACCCCTCACCAGTAATTGGTATTGTCAGTTTTTGTTTTTTAGCTATTCTACTAGAAGAGTAGAGTATCTCATTGGTGTTTTAATTTGCTTTTTCTTAATGCACAATGGATTTTATTTTCCAATAATTCCTTGTTGTTGAGCAATTTTTATTTGCTTATTTGCCATGTATATGTATATTTTTGGTAACTTGTCTATTCACATTTTGGTCTATTTATTTTAATTTGGGGAGTTTGTTTTCTTGTTGCAGCATTTGATTGGTTCTTTGAATATTTTGCATACAGGTCTTTCTGCAGATATGTGTTTTACAAATGTATTATCCTAGTCAGGAGTTTGTATTTCCACGCTGTGAATGCCGCCTTTCCCAGATTGGACAGTTTAAATTTAACCAAGTCCACATGATCAATTATTTTCCTCATGGATTGTGCTTTTTGTGTTGTATATGAAAACTAATCATCAAACTGTATATCATGAAGATTTTCTCCTGTTTCCCAGTATGATTTTTACAGTTTTACATTTTATATTTAAGTTGATGAGTGATTTTGAGAAAATATATGTCTAAGGTGCAAAGTTGGTGTCTTGGTTCATTTATTTCCATAGGGTCGTCCTTTTTTATCATCACCATGGTTGATGATGACTAAAGACCTAAAAGACTATTATTTTTTATGTTGGAGTGCATTTATTGTCTTGACCAAGATCAAGTTGTCTGTATTTGCAGAGGTCTGTGTGTGGACTTTCCGTGCTTTTTCATTTACCTCTATGTCTATTCATTTTATTTTTTATTTATTTTTTAATTTTTATTTGTTTATTTTTCCCCCAAAGCCCCAGTAGATAGTTGTATGTCACAGCTGCACATCCTTCCAGCTGCTGCACGTGGGACGCCGCTCCAGCATGGCCAGAGAAGCAGTGCTTCGGTGCACGCCTGGGATCCGAACCCGGGCCGCCAGCAGCGGAGCACGCGTACCCAACCGCCAAGCCATGGGGCCAGCCCCATTCATTTTAAAATATCACAGTTTGGATCCCGGGCGTGCACCGATGCATGGCTTCTCCGGCCATGCTGAGGCTGAATCCCACATACAGCAACTAGAAGGATGTGCAGCTATGACATTCAACTATCTACTGGTTCTTTGGGGGAAAACAATAAATAAATAAAATTATAAAAAAAAATCATAGTCTCTTGATTATTGTAGTATTGTAAAATATCACAGTCTCTTGACTTTGTAATTAATCTTGACATTGAAAAGTGTGAGTTCATCAATTTGTTCTTCATCAGGATTGTCTAGACCACTCAAGGTTTCAAATGAGTTCTTCAATATCTACAAAATAGCTTGGTGAGATTTTTATTGGAATTGCACTGGATCTTTAGATCAATTTAAGATGAATTGACATCTTAATAATATTGTGACTTTTGATCATGAGCAAGGAATATATCTCAATCGATTTATTTTTCCTTTATTGTTTTTAAGAGTGTCTCATATTTTTTTCCACAGATATCTGTAAATATTTTATTGGATTTACACTTGAGGATTTCTTTGTGTATGTGTGTGTGTTGTTAACGGTATTGTTTCATATTCCAATTATTTGTTGGTATATAGAAAATCAACTGAATTTTGTATCTGAATTTGAACTTCTCTTCATGATATCTCTATAAATTCCCATCTGGGCACAGAACAGGGGCCTCCGTTTCTGTTTGAACATCCCAAATCATAGCATTAAATAATCTGAACACTGAATTTCAGCCATTCACCAGAACTGCCAAGGCACACAGCCACCACTAACACTGCAGTTACAAGCCTTTTCTGAGAGGCATGCCCTCGGATTCATTAAAGAACACCCATTTTCCACTCAGCCTGGTAGTGGCAGTTTGGCAGGAAGACTGCAGAGCCCTTACAGGCTTGGTCCTAGAGCTGAGACAAACTATCCCTGTCTTCCATTCCTAAAATGGAGACTGACCTGAACCTCCCTCGGCTCTAGGAATTAAGGCTCTCTCACACATAACTTCCCAGACACACTGCAGTTCCAAGCCTTTTCTGAGAGTCATTCCCTCGGACTCACTAAAGAAAGCCAGTTCTCAACTCGGCCCGCCAGTGGCAGTTTGGCAAGAAACTGCAGAGCCCTTAGAGTCTTGTCCCTAGAGCTGAGCCAAACTATCTCTGTCTTCCATTTCTGGATCTGAGACCGTGCAGAACCTCTCTCAGCTCTAGGAATTAAGACTGTCTCACACATAAATTCCAAGACACACTGCAGTTAAAAGCCTTTTCTGAGAGGCATTCCCTTGGATTCACTAAAGAAAATCGGTACTTGACTCGGCCTGCCAGTGGCAATTTGGTGAGAAACTGCAGAGCCAGATTGTATGTATAACTGAGATCAAATGGTATTTGTCTTTCTCTGTCTCAGTTATATCACTTACTATAATGACCTCAAGGTCCACCCATGACATTGCAAATGGCAAGATTTTTTCATTTTTATGGCTGAATAATATTCCATTGTAAGTATATACCCCATTTTCTTTCCTTTTTTTTTGTGAGGAAGATCAGCCCTGAGCTAACATGTGCCAATCCTCCTCTTTTTGCTGAGGAAGACTGGCCCTGTGCTAACATCCGTGCCCACCTTCCTCCACTTTATATGAGACTGCATCACAACATGGCCTGAGAAGCGGTGAGGCAGTGCGCGCCAGGGATCTGAACCCTGGGCTGCCACAGCAGAGCACACACACTTAACCACTATGCCACCAGGCCAGCCCATACCACGTTTTCTTTATCCATTCATCTATTGATGGGCATTTAGGTTGTTTCCATATCTTAGCTATTATAAATAATTCTGTAATAATCACAGGGGTGCATATATCTTTTCATGTTAGTGTTTTCATTTTCTTCGGATAAATACACTGAAGTGTATCTATTTTTAATTTTTTCAGGAACCTCCACTGTCTTTTCCATAGTGGCTGCACCAGTTTAAATCCCCATGAACAGCACACAAGGGTTTCCTTTTCTTCACATCCTTGCCAACACTCATTATCTCTTGTCACTTTGATGATCACCACCCTTACAGGTGTGAGGGGATAGCTCTTTGTGCTTTGGGTTTGCATTTCCCTGATGATTAGTGACATTGAGCTCCTTCTAATGTACGTGTTGGCCATTTAGATGTCTTCTTGGGACAAATGACTACTTAGTCCTTTGCCCATTTTTCAATTGGATTGCTTTTTTGTTATTGGGTTGTATGAGTTCTTTATAAATTTTGTTATGGGTTGTATAAATTTTTTATAAAATTTAGGTATTTAACTCTTTATCTGATACATGGTTTGTAAAACTTTTCTCCCAGTCTTTTGATTTTGTTGGTTGTTTCTTTTGCTGGGCAGAAGCTTTTAAGTTTGATGTAGTCCCATTTGTTGATTTTTTCTTTTGTTGTTTGCAGTTTTAGTGGGATATCCACAAAATCATTGCCAAGACCAATGTGGAGGAGCCTCTTCCCTATGTTTTCTTCTAGCAGTTTTACAGCTTCAGGTCTGAGAATGCCCAAAAGGCCAGGAGGAGCAATGTCCCTTTTTTTCGGAGCTGAACAGATTCAGTCTCTCATTTCTCTATCAAGCAATTTTGTTCAGACCTTATAAACACAATTCTTCCCAATTTTAAGCCAAATTAAAAAGGTCAGCCTCCCCCATTCACTCCAAAAGTGCCCCCTAGGCTCCCCTGGTCAAGGAAATTCCCCCTGGGTTTCTCCTTCCTAGGAATTCCGCCCTAGGTTCCTCTGACCTAGGGAATGTAACAATACCCCCTTAAGACACCTAGCCTTAAGCCTTGAAAACAGCTCAAATAAACTCTGAACTGTTGACTTACAATAAGGAGGTCCAGGTTTCAGGAGAACTCACTGGGGTCACCTGAAGAATGCAGTGATCTGGAGGGCACAGTGGGCCCCTATTGGTACCCAATGCCAGTTCAGTGTAGATTCCAGGTGGTCTCTGGTGGGTTTCTCTGAAATCCTGCCATGACTACACCAACAAATGTCTACATAAATAATCCATAATCAATGTATAAATCAAAATTGGAGTGAGTTTATTATGAGCCGCCTTTTGAGGACCATGGCCAGGGCCTTCCTTCCCTAAGGAAGGAAGGGCATCAACGAAGTGGGGTGTACAGAGCAGTTATATGCTGTCAAAGAGCATGTATCACATAGGATTGTAATGTCCCTTTTACTATAGTGACAAGATCACCCTGTCAGACTGCCCTGCCTGAATAGCTATTGATGGACACAGCAGGGAGCAGGTCTGCTGTCTCGATGGGCTTGGCTGGTGTCAGGTCTGTTGTCTCAAACTGGGTGGTCACAGGATGAGTGCAGCAACCAAGTCCTAGCTTAGGGAGAAATGCTCATCCTTAAGGTTCTGCCAATGAGGGCATCCTTATCTTAAGTGCATATTCTCTTCTCTTTGGGACATGGGAAAGCAGATACACAATGCAGGCGACAGGCCCTTTTGGAAAAACAAACTCCGGCCAAATTAGTTTTACCCCAAATGGCTTCCTCATGTACTCCAATATATCCTATTGCTTGCCATTTATTTATCAGTTCCTTAGTACTCATTGTGTGTCTGTTATGTATACAGAATATGTAATATCCTGGGGAAAACGGGGGTTATAGGATATAGTGTCTGTAGACAAGAAGCTTATTACCCTACTTGGAAAATAACTACATTTCTTTCTGTTTTTTTGTGAGGAAGATCAGCCCTGAGCTAACATCCATGGTAATCCTCCTCTTTTTGCTGAGGAACACTGGCTCTGAGCTAACATCTATTGCCAATCCTCCTCCTTCCCCCCCCAAAACCCAAACAGATAGTTGTATATCATAGTTGCACATCCTTCTAGTTGCTGTATGTGGGACACGGCCTCAGCATGGCCAGAGAAGCGGTGCGTCGGTTCGCGCCCAGGATCCGAACCCAGGCCACCAACAGTGGAGCTCGCACACCTAACCGCTAAGCCACGGGGCTGGCCCTAAACATAGATTTTTAAAATGTCAAAATGAGTGGTACTCCTGGTGTGTTGTTTCTGAATAACAGCTGTCATTGTCTTAGCTCTTTCCGTATAGTGTTTGCTCCTGCCTCACACCAGCCCTATGAACAGGGCCAGGGCGGGTATCATTCATGATTTCCTGATGACAACGCTGAGGCCTTGTAAAGTTAGGAGATCTGTCCGGGCGCCGGTATTGATGATATCCTAGGATTTTTATCTACTATGTATTTTTCTTTATCTTCTGTAATTGCCATTAGATTTCGATATAATTGGTAACTTGCTACCTTGGTTTTTCAAATGAAACCCACAAAGTTTGTGGGTATCTTTTGGTACCTTATTAAGCAAATGAGGAAAATTAGATTACCAGCTACAGCTGCTGCTCATATTGACAAACCATTTCATTTATTTTTCTACCTGACAAGCGTGTTCATGCAATAGACATTAAGTGGCTGTTATGCAGTCATCATGAAATTGTCAAGAGTGGGGGGATTGACAGGATAAGTGTGCACACTTCTCATGCTGAAGAGAATTTCAGTGCATTTGAGGGAAGATAAGATACACTCATGAAAGTGTTAAGCCGCTACCCTTCCAGACAGCACAACATTATTGTCAAAACGAGGGATGCAGGTGTGCCGTGTCTGTGTGTTGATTCCAGAGGGGTCCAGGTGAGCTGGGGCTTCAAACTGACTTTACTGATTGATGAGACTCTGTGAGGGGAGGACCAGGGAGGGCCTTCTAGTGGAGTGGAGCTTGACTCAGGAAACAGGGAGAGACGAATTTGGGGGGTGGACGGGAGGCATGTAGAAAAATATAAGTGATAGTCTGCTTGAAGAGAGGGCATCTGTAGACACTAAAAAGCCATGAAAGAAATTGTGTTTTCCTTATTTTCTGCTACTGGAGCCATGAGGTGAAGGAGAGGTTTTGAGATTACATCACAGCACTGTAATGTGTGAGAGCCCTGGGGCGTGTCTGAAAGCCTGGAGGACCAACTGAACTTTCCATATATATATAGTTTACATGGGGTTGTATAGAGTGCTTATAGCATACATTGTATTGGGGTGAACGTGGAATCCTAAGTGAAACCATTTATCTCTTTGGCTGTTGGTGCCGCCTGTTTTACATGGAGGCAGAGATGTCCAAGACTGAGTGGCATTGTATTAGGATGATGAAGCGCTCTAGGCAAGAGTCCATTCATCAGGTGATGTGCAGCTTGCTACCCGGATAGATGCCCGGCTACACCTTCCATGAAAGGTTCACATGATACAGATATGAAGGAGGCAAGATCTTGTGCCTAATGGCTGGCAACAGGCAGGGAGACATTTTCCTAAACCAGCAGCTGGCGCAGCACTGTCAGGACATCACACCTGACATCCTCGCTTGCCCGACTCTTACCTTCTTCCTCTAAGTATGAGGATATTCTCTGATGTTTTGGCCAATCCACATATACAGAATCCCTTCAGTTTCACCAATGAGAGCTCATTTCTAAATTCATGCTAATTAAACGAACCACTCATTTCACCAATGAAAAGCTATTTCTGATATTCAGTAAGCTAAGTAGCAAAGCCTGTGGTGCTTATCAAGATATGACTAGCTTAAAGATTTTATTTATTTATTTTTTCCCCTCCAAAACTCTAGTAGATAGCTGTATGTCATAGTTGCACATCCTTCCAGCTGCTGCATGTGGGACACGGCCTCAGCATGGACAGAGAAGTGGCGCGTCGGTGCGCGCCCGGGATCCGAACCCGGGCCGCCAGCAGCGGAGCGCGTACACCCAACCGCTAAGCCATGGGGCCGGCCCTAGATATGACTAAACAGCTTAAAGAGACGTGAATAGCTGAAACGCACAGCCAGGTCTGAAATGTGACACTTTCTGATACAAGACTAGCTGACCCCTGGAATCTGAATTCTCTATTAGGGTCAATGACTGTCCCTGAAGGTAAAGCTTGAACTAACTCATCTATGCGTTGTATATTACCGTCAATGCTGAAGAATATTTTATGAATTTCTTAATTTATTAAAAAAAATTACAGAAAGAGCATCTCCTGTCCATCAGTTAATTCAGTTTACTTTATAGTCTCAACGTGATGACTACAGTATGTTTTTTGCTTTTAATTTGCTCTTTACCTCTGCCACACTCTTACTCTCTTCACTTTGCTTTATAATCCACAAAGGTTTAGCGGAATCTACATATAGGTAAGGCAAATGTCATGAGGAGAACCCGGGACATGCGGATATTGAACACACACACCCTAACCATGTTGTTGTTCTGAAACCCTAATGAGTAGCTTTGCAAGGTGTTTATAGGCCTCAAAGTGGCCTCCTTTGTGAGATTTCCACTTTATTCCCTGGTGCCACGTGTAGTTGTGAGCCTTCTCATTCTGTCCAGATTCTATTGGCCTGTAGCTGGGAAAAGTTTTCTTTGCCAGCAGATCCCTGTCCAATTCTTTTATTCTTGTCTGCTTTATTTACTTTTTCACTATATTTCTCCCAAACACTTCCCAACTTGGACCCAAGATAACTCGGTTTCCTGGACCTTTTGTTGTTGAAGGCAGGGAAGCTATTATCATCCTGTGGTGCCTAGTATACGCTGTCCTTTGACTTTGCCACACGTATTCAAACAGATGTTAAAGGGACAGCATATTTGAATGTAGTAAAGATGCTAAGAAATTGCTTAAAAGATGCTTAAAGTTCAGGGAGATCTCCGATTGAGTGTCTGGATTTTCTGATCTTATAATCTCGGCCCACATGCCATCTCTACCTCTAAAGAAAGAGACTTATCGTCTCAAAGAATGAGCTCTTAGTTTCATTGAACTTTTCTGTTCTTTTTCTAGCCTCTCTTTCATCTATTTCTGCTCTGATTTTTATTTCTGTCCTTCTACTGACTTTAGGCTTTGTTTATTCTTCTTTTTCTAGTTCTTTTAGATACTGTGTTAGATTGTTTATTTGGGCTTTTTCTCATTCCTTGAGGTAGGCCTGTATTGCTATAAATTTCACTCTTAGTACTACTTTTGTTGCATCCCATATGTTTTCATATGTTTTTTTCATTTTCATTTGTCTCTAGGTATATTTTGAATTCTCCTTTGACTTATTCATTTATCCAATAGTTGTTCAGTAGCATGTGGTTTACTGTCCAAATATTTGTGACTTTTCCAATTTTTTCTTCTAGTTGATTTCTAGTTTCATACACTTGTGGTCAGAAAAATGCGTGATATGATTTCAGTCTTCTTAGAAATATTGAGGCTTGCTTTGTTTCCCAACGTATTTCTATCTTTGATAATGTTCCATATGAACTTGAGAAGAATGTGTATTCTGCTGTTTTAGGATGAAATGTTCTATATATATCTATTAAGACCGTCTGGTCTGATGTTTCATATAAGGCCACTGTTTCCTTGTTGACTTTCTGTGTGGATGATCAATCCATTGATGTGGGTGGGGTGTTGAAGTCCCCTACAATTATTGTGTTGCTGTCAATTTTTCCCTTTAAGTCTGATAATAGTTGCTTTATATAGTTTGTTGCTCCTGTGTTAGGTGCATGTATATTAATGTATTATGTCTTCTTGGTGAAATGTCCCTTTTATCCTTATGTAATGTCTGTCTTTGTCTCTTGTCAGGCAAGGGAAACAAAAGAAAAAATAAGGAAGTGGGACTACATCAGACTAAAAAGTTTCTGCACAGCAAAGGAAACTGTCAACAAGATGAAAAGACAACCTAACAACTGGGAGAAAATATTTGCAAATCATATATCTGACAAGGGGTTAATTTCCAAAATATATAATGAACACAAACAACTCCACAACAAAAAAATGAACGACCTGATCAAAACATGAGCAGAAGATATGAAAAGACATTTTTCCAAAGAAGTTATACAGATGGCCAACAGGCACATGAAAGATGTTCAACATCACTAATTATTAGGGCAATGCAAATCAAAACTACAATGAGATATCACGTCACACTCATCAGAATGGCTATAATTAAAAAGGCAAGAAATAATAAGTGTTGAAAAGGATGTGGAGAAAAGGGAACCCTCATACATTGCTGGTGGGAATACAAACTGCTGCAGCCACAATGGAAAAAAGGATGGAGATTACTCAAAAAATTAAAAATAAAAATACCATAAGATCCAGCTATTCTACCTCTGGATATTTATCTGAAGAATATGAAGTCAGTAATTCAAAAAATGTATGTGCCCCTATGTTCTTCACAGCATTATTCACAATAGCCAACACTGGGAAGCAACTCAAGTACTTATCAATGGATGAATGAATAAAGATGTGATATATATACATATATACCATGGAATACTACTCAGCCATAAAGAAGACAACCTCATGCCATTTGTGAAAGTATGGATGGACATTGACAGTATTATACTAA
The DNA here is from genome assembly GCF_020826845.1 of Diceros bicornis minor. Lineage (NCBI taxonomy): Eukaryota > Metazoa > Chordata > Mammalia > Perissodactyla > Rhinocerotidae > Diceros > Diceros bicornis. The sequence continues at coordinate 66,676,128 of NC_080753.1, read as the reverse complement.
GTGAAACGAGTCAGATAGACAAAGAAAAATACTGATTGAGTTCACTCATATTTGGAAAATAAACAAACACATAGATAAGGAGTACAGATTGTAGTTACCAGAGGGAAAGAGGGAAAGGTGTAAAGGGGCACATATGTATGGTGACAGATGAAAACAAGACTATTGGTGGGGAACATGATCCAGTCTATACAGAACTGAAATATAGTAATGTACGCCTGAAATTTACACAGTTATAAGCCATATGACCTCAATAAAATTAAAAAGAAATTTATTTTTAAATATAGCAAGACCATTTTACACCTGGGCTGCAGGCAGCCCACGCACTCACTGAATTACACAGAAGGGCAGTTTCCCAGGTGAGTCCTGTCTGCTTTGCCACCCTCAGAACCTCCTGATGAAGAACATAGGCCCTAGGATGCTGAAGCAGGTGGGACCCCTGGGGCAGGGAATCTTCTGAGAGTGTGTGACACAAAGTATCTGTGCAGTGCATACTGGGTAGTGAGTTTGTGCTTCTCTTCAAGGTATGCCTTTGGTCATAATCTGCCAATAACTCAAGGAAAATCACTCTTAGGCTTCTTAAATGGAAAATTCTCGTGTCCCAACTTCAAAGCTGCTGAGTTAGAATTCCGGGGAAGGGACACTGGACTTGTCCAGTTATTATCGTGTAGACTGAAGTCTGAGAAGCACTGCTGCTGGTGTCTAGCTGTAGCCACTGCCCGAGGTCAAAGCTCCACATCTTGTGAGGCCTGAGACGGCTCGCAGGGGAGATTTCTGTCTGTCATCTGCAGAGGGGCGGCCACCTCACCTCTTCCCGCTGACTCGCTTCCCTAACTGACTTCGTTGTGCTTTTCTTAGTCCTTTTCTTTACCTTCAGATATAACTGGGAAAGGCAAGATAGAGATACAAATTTTACTAAATCTAACACTTAAGTAATCTTTAAAAAATTGTACAGCGTTCAGATGTAATATTTATTTTTCTGTTGGGTTGTTTTTTGTCTTTCTCCCTTTTGTTGTCTTAAAGTATTTTGTGTTATTGGCTGGGAAGATAAGATGATATTAACATCAGCTTTATATTGAGCCCCAAACCAGGAAAGCACTTTATATTTGTCATATGGAATTAAGAATCACATTTGTGTAATGATGTTTAAAGGAATTTGGTTGTTTTATTCCTTGTTTTTTCTTCTTTTTGGCATAATAATGTCCCAGTTTCTTCTTGGTGGACTGATCAGGAATATTGATGTCTGATCTATAAGTGAAGAGTAAATAGAAGGGCATTATTACTATTCATGAATCTCTTCCTCACTAACATGTCCTAAATGATAGCATGGGTGTTACAGTTAAGAATTTTGATTTTTCCCCCCGTTGGATTATAGAGAGAAAGATAGTCATTAGAGACTTCACTTGGAGTTGTAGTCCAAGAGCATCACAGAAGAGCACTGAGCTTGGGCTCTGCCATGTATCAGCTTTGTAACCTGGCTGAGTTTTCCAGCCACTGTACCCAGTCTCTTCATCTATGAAATTATGAGAAGCACAACATCGACTACGTCAGGATATTTTGAGGGTTATGGGAGTTCATGTATGTTCAAGCACAGAATTAACATTCAGAGTGCAGTGCCTGGTTCAGTAGAAGTGTTTGCTGCTGTTATTTTAATTATCATTATTTCATGTCCTATCTTCCTCATGAGTTCCCTGTAAAACCAACAATATTCCACAGTGTAAACAGTTTTATTCCAGGTCCCTGCTTAAAGGCCTTCAGAGGGAGCCTCGTGCTCATAATCTCCTGTTTTTATCCCAGTCTCTGGAGGGATGCATTTATCTCTTTCTTCTTTGCACTGAGGCACTGAATGGGGGCCCACACCCAGCCCTGCATGTCCTCCTTTTAGTATCCGATGCTTTTCAGACACTGCTTAGTGTTTACTTGGTGGACTATACTCCCTGACATGAACAACTCATGGGAGATAAGACGTAGGAAACATTGTTCCATGTAGGTCTCTGAGTTTATCATAACTCTGAGTACAGTTGATCAAGGGCAAAGGTAGAGTCCCTTAATGCAAAGATCTTCAGAGATGAGGGTGTTCTAATGTGACACCACCTGAAAATAAAGCAAGCACATAAAAGCATATGAAGTTTTAAAAGGAAAAGCACACAACTAGAAGAATTGATCCCATGAAATACACTATTCTATTTGTTTATGCATCAAATTATTGATAGGAAATAGCCAGATGTAGAGATAGTAGAATTGATCAATTTCATAGAGAATTCTTTTTAACAGTTGTTCATATCTTGTGTTTTACATCATTGATTAGGGTAATATTTTCATCATTTCCTTTCCTAGTGTCTTTATCTTTCTCAACTTTTCCAAGAGATATATTTATATTATCCTCTAAAATTTTAGGGCAATTTAAAAAAAGTTATCAAACATTTTAACTTATTGATTTTGTATACTGGAGGAGATCTAGATTGAGAGTTAATTAGTGATAATTAGAGTTGTAGTTTGGTAAAAGATGGTAGTTGGAACTGATAACAGGATGTTTGTAACCTAGTTTTTTCCTCATTATTTGATGTAGTTTTCAAAATGAGAGAGCCAGTAATTTTTCATGTAATATATTGTCTCATTTTAAAATATGTGTTCTTGGAGAGGGTGATGGAGGTAAGTAGAAAATAATTTAATGTAGTGACTTGTTTTTCTCCAGTAGATCTGTTATAAACCCAACAGCCATATAGCATCATTTTGTCCAAATGACCTGATGGCACGTTCTTGACTTTTCTTGCTGTGACTCTAGCAATCTGAGGTCACACCATCTTTTCCCTCCTAGTCATGTTTTTAGTTGTAAGAGTGACACTATCAATAATATAGTGACAACTTTGCACACAGTCTACTATTTACTAAAATATATATATCAATTGCAAACTTTGATAACATTATTAAGTAATGAACTATTTGCAGTGCACTTAACAACTGATGGCTACACGTTATTGTGTAGTGACATCATGGTTAAAACCATTATTTGCAACATGTGACCCCTTTCAATTTTATTTTAAAGGAAAGAGTTCAATGACTTTTTTCTTTTTGAAGAAGAAAGATTTGCATTTCCATCTTAGAAAATTGAGAACTTGCTTTTTGCCTTTTTTTTGTCTTCAGCTCTTCTTCCTACTGGTTACTAATTCACATGTCCAGTTTCTTCAGATTCATGGTGCTACCTCTTCTGCCTTTTTCATGGTTCTCACTTTAATTTTTCTATAATCCCGTCTGAGAAAGATGCTTATCTCCACCTTCATATATCAGGGAAGGAACGGACCCTCTTTTATGTGAACTTGGAGACAGAGGCCAAGGTGAAGCCTCGGTGCCCCTCCCCACCAGTGAGCTGCAGAAGGCCTGCAGAGTCCTGTGAATCTTTTGCTCCCCTCCTGGCTCCCTACACAGTTGGCATTGACTCCACGGAGAAACCCAGCTTGGTACAATCGAATTTTTGAAGTCTATAGAAGCCTGCTGAAGGATAAGATTGGCTAGAAAGGACATCAGCAAGCAGTGTGCTCCAAAAGTTGGTGGCAGAAACATTAAGAAGAAGAAAATCTTTTCATTTATCTTGTTTTCTTTTTATGTTCTCTATCTTCATTTTCCTTTACTTAGATGGTACAAACCCTGTCCATCCCCCATTGTGGTTCTTTTCCTGGAGTCCCACGGCAGTTTATTCATATCTCTTTCATTCAAATTATTTCTGTAGTGTAATATATCTGTTTTCCTTGCAGACTGCCAACATTTCAAGACCTTTGGGCACATAGTGTATACTTAAGTATTTGAGTGAATAAATGAAGCTCTTTTGTGGCATAAGATCTAAATAAATAAAATACCTACTAAGCACATGAATGCAAGCATTTGAGAGAGAGAGTTTTGTGTCTCCTGAAGCAGCCTGTGGACCAGTTTAGGGGCTCAGTGCCAAGGTTACTTAATAGATTTAGATAAAATGAAAGAGATAATTAACTTTAGTTTTAAAATTCTTGGAGAACAGGAACAGCATATCTAGGTGTGGATCAGGACTTGATCATTCTTGTTGCATCTTTGGAAAATCCAGTCCTTTATCTTTCTATGAAAATGTGACTGGCCAAGAGAATGAACAGAGGACTGGCTTTTAGAAAGGCAATTTTGTCAGAGGAAATCCTGGAGGAAAAAATATAGAAGGAGAGCTGGTAGAAACACGGCAGAAACTTTTTGTGTAGAAACCCTAAAAATTGGGTTTACATGCTGTCTGAAAGAACTGTAACCCAACTTTTCTCCAATATAGATTTGAGCAGCTTTTAAATATCTAGGTATACAAAAGGATTAGAAAGGAAAATAGATCAAACTGAAAGGAATTTAGGATGGAACAATGAAATGAAGCTGAAGTAAGCCAGTGCACTGAAATGTGTTTCAGAAGGACCTGCAGTTTTTAAAGGTAGTTGGAAATGTATCCCTCAGGTTTCAAGTAGAAAGGGAAATGGGAACAATTCTGTATCATCTCATGTCCATGAGATTAAAAGCAACAGTCTCTCAGAGAAGCAATACTTTTCTGGCCTCTAATGTCCCAAAAAGTGTTTTGAATGGTGCCTAATGAAAGAGATTCTGTGTACGTAATGCAAATACAGTATCATCGACTCATTTCCAAGTTTAGTTCAAACACTTTAGGACACGTTCAATTGAGGTAACGCAGAATTCTATAAGGGGCCAAGGAAGAGGCCGACAGCATTCTCTCTCAGCTTCTCACTTGACCAAGGGAGAAAATGTTCTTGAACAGATCGACCACATCTCCTAAAGACAATGCTGCATTTTCAATTTTTCTTTTTGTAAACTCAGTCTGCATTTCCCATTACATATGCAAGCTAAAGCCTGTGTGTAGACATCCTTCGTTGGCAATGAGGAGCAGATCCATACTATTAAATAATCAAATAAGCAAAACATCTGGTTGGCCCCTTTTAGGAAAATTACAAGTTTAAGTCCACCTTCATTGGTGGAAGTACATGGTATATCAGAATTAAAATATCTACCACTTATTATGCAGCTAATCATAAGTCATGCTATTTAAATGAAACTGAATGAATTCTTCTTCTATTAAGTGGAATAGATTTTAGACAAACTGATGTATAATTTCATATAGGTACATTTTTACTTAAAATGTAAAACTCTTTAGAGACCGTTTCATTCAGTTTTAGAGGCATATTTTGTATATTTTGATGATTTTATTTATTTTCCTTCATAGTAGAAAGGCACATCCTACTCTTTTTCTTGCTGCCTTCTCTCTACAAGATAAAACTCATCCAAGTTTATTTTGTTTTATAAGGCATAGGCTTACGTTGTGATGATAAAGAGATCATTTCTGAAACATGTTTGGAACTGTAGGGAGCCCAGAATTTTAGATTATGCTCAGAATTTTGTGAGGTAACTTCAAAGCAGATGGAACATTTAAAATTTTGCCAGAAAAGTTTTCTCTTACTTTTCTTCACAGTAATTAAAAAAAAAAAGTTTAGTTTCTTAATTCTTCAGATGGGTGAGTGCAGGAGTTGGCAGGATTAAATGTACCCTTGAGAGAGCTCTTACTGGGTTACTCTTTCAAAACAACGATTGTGGGCCGACCCCGTGGCTTAAGAGTTAGGTGCACGTGCTCCGCTGCTGGCGGCCCTGGTTCGGATCCCAGGCGCGAACCGACGCACCGCTTCTCCAGCCATGCTGAGGCCACGTCCCACATACAGCAACTAGAAGGATGTGCAGCTATCACATACAACTATCTACTGGGGCTTTGGGGGAAAAAATAAATAAATAAAATTTTTAAAAAAAAGTAATTAAAAAAAACACCACCATCCTAGTTTATGAGTATTTAATGGGGATTCTGTCAGTCCCAGAACTGCTGACAGAGGCAGTTCCCAAAGCTCCAGCAGGTCCCGGGAGAAGACAGCGCTGGTAATCAGTGTCACCAGAGTTTGCATGAGGAGTGGTCATTCTGTGGATGTTAGAACCGAGTGGAGTTCTCAAATGCAGGCCAGTGACTCTAGACATGCGCCCTGGTCAGAAGCCAGTTCACTTGTCATTCCCTCTGAACATGGTGTCTTGCCTCTGCTCGTGCCCCTTTTTGCCATTTCTCATGCTTCTCCTGACTCTTTCTCTTTCCTACACCTTCTTTCTTCTTTTTTCTCTCTTTCTTACTTTTACTCTCTGTTATATTCCTTCTTCTTATCATTTTTGTCTTCCTTTTCTTATTGTTCTCATTTATTTTCTTTTTATTTTGTAGCACAGTTACTCTGTACATCACGTTCATCTTAAAATCTTGACCCTCTACAACTCTTATATTTCAGTTAGCTATTTTGAAGAAAGTGTTTTGATAAATTTCTCTTAGATGTTATAACATGCTGATTCAAGGAGATAAAAACTATCATGAAAGGGATGGGGATGGAGAATGAATTCAGTTCAGGTAGCCATGGAATTAGACAGAGGGAAACTGAAAGCTTAGGTGTTGATGTTCAAAATATTTCCTGATACATCTTTGTAGTTCATTGTTGTGGTAAACTGCACATGGTCTTATTTACTGTTGGAGCCCAGAAATTTGCTCCTCTGGGCAGGTCAGCATGTCTCGGCCTATAGAAAAGAAGCTAGGAAACACTGCCTGCGTTTCTAATGTAAAGAACTGTTCGTGTTCCACCAGGAGATCTTTTGGGCTCTTCCCTGCACTATCTGAATAGAAAAAGAGGAACAGAAGCTTTTCTCCATCTGCACAAAGCCGGGACCCTATTTTGAGTTTGAGGGGATTTACATGTGACTGAAAACAAAAGTGTTCCCAAGTTTGGATTTGCTTTAACAAGATCTATTGGCCGGCTTTGATGTTAAAGGTCTTTATTCAAAATTGGCTACATCTAGTGTTAAGTTCAGAGTTGAGATTTCTGAGTATAAGACAGAAGAATGCCTTTTTGATTAACTCAGTGAAATACAATATTTGGGAAAATGGTTATATTTGAAAGCTACTTGTTAATATTCTGTTACCACTGTGACATCTGTAGGTAAGTGACTACTTCATGCTATTCTCGATGATTTCTGTTTGAAAGATATGCCCTGAGCTTGATAAATAAATGGCAAGCAATAAGATATATTGGAGCATATGAGGAAGCGATTTGGAGTAAATCTAACTTGGCCTGAGTTTGTTTTTCCAAAAGGTCTTGTCACCTGCAGTCTGTATCTGCTTTGCCATGTCTCCAAGAGAAGAATAAATGCCCTTAAGATAAGAATGCAGCTTCCCCCTCATTGGCATTGCCTTAAGGATAAGCATTTCTCCCTAGGCTGGGATTTTGCTGCTGCATTCATCCTGTGACCTCCCAGCTCCAGACAACAGACCTGACACCAGCCACATCCATCGAGACAGCAGACCTGCTCCCTGCTGTGTCCATCAATAGCTATTCTAGCAGGGCAACCTGGCAGGGCGATCTTGTGGTTATTGTAAAAAGTACATTACAATCCTATGTGATACATGCTCTTTGATGGTATATAACCACTCTGTACTCTCCACTTCTTTGGTGCCCTTCCTTCTTTAGGGAAGGAAGGCCCAGGGCCATGGTCCTCAAAAGTTAGTTCATAATAAACTCACCCTAATTTTGATTTATAGATTGATTATGGATTATTTACATTGACATGTTTTACAAGTAATAAAATATCTTGAAAGGAAACAATAAAGCAGCAGCCCTGCATTACACATGAAAGTTGTGCTCCCCCTGGAGGGAAAATGAGGATACAACATGGGTCGAGTACTTGATTTTATAATCCACTGGTGCCTTTCAAAAATATAGCTATTATTGTAAGAGTAAAGATATCCTTAAGAATAGTGCCACAAAACAGGTTTTCCCAGCTTCTTTTGTCAGAGCTGAGACCGACATCAGGCTGGGGCACTTGAAGAGGCATGGTGGACTCAACTGAGGGTTACTTAATTACTGTGAGATGATTAGCCAATAGTGAATAAGATGCAGAATGATTAAAAACAGGTAAAGGGACATAAAGTTGGAAATAATTAAGAAAAATAATGCCTTCAAAATATCCTCTCATTATTTTTATAGCATATTTTGTGGCATGACTAGGATAGTATGTTAGATTTTTCTAAATCCTTATCTCCAGGGCATATATTACTGAGTTCTTCATTGTATATGATAATGCCAAAGAAAACCTGGACAAAAGTATTCTGTACTATCAACAAGGACAAAACATGTACAACATTGTTCTATATATTAAGATTCCAGCTGTAATAGTCAAGATATATATTCAGGTGTGTAAAATTATAATGATTTTCTATTTTTCTCGGGCTGTGAACCATGGTAAAATATATAATAATAAGCAGAAAACCTGATGAACTAGGTGATTTAAAACACCTGATTTTACAGCTTGGACATTCAAGGGTGAAATACATCAATTTAAATTTCACACCTTCTCATTTCCTTCTAGCCAGTGAAGTGTCTGGAAGACACAAAATACATAAAATTAATTGAGAATTAACAGTATTTGGAAGCAGTTGAGGTTAAGCCCTCAACAATGGTGGCTCTTACTTCTGGAACCATTGAATCTTTGTCATAAGTTTATTGTATAGACAAGTTCTCTTCTTAGATGATTTGTGCATGTTTCATAGAAGAGAGACAGGGCAGGAGAATTAACTATTACTCTACACCCGTCCCTTTACTGTATTACCTCATGCAATTCTTACAGTAATCCTTTAAAGTAACTATTATAATTCATATTTAACGGATAAAGAAAACCATGTTTAGCGGCCTGCCCGGTGGGGCAAGCGGTTAAGTGTGCTCGCTCCGCTGCGCCGGGCTGGAGTTCGCCGGTTCGGATCCTGGGCGCGCGCCAACGCACCGCTTGGCAAGGCATGCTGTGGTGGCATCCCGTATAAAGTGGAGGAAGATGGGCATGGATGTTAGCCCAGGGCCAGTCTTCCTCAGCAAAAAAAGATGAGGATTGGCGGATGTTAGCACAGGGCTGATCTTCCTCACAAACAAAATAAGACCATGTTCACAAAATTGATCAAGGGTGACAGGGAAGATCTGAACATCAGTTTGTTGGGTTTTATGCCTCTATTCTCTCCACTGTGATAATAATGGTACTTCAACATGGGTACTCCCCATCTGGCTATTTAATACCAGTTCTTGCCAGCATCACTGGATGAGATGAGATGAGAAGTTTATTTCCAAAGTTATTCTATTTAAACTATACTATTTATGAGTCAGATGTCAAGACATGTTTTAGAGGCAGAGAGAACAACTGATTACTTCACCTACACATTTTTCAGTTTTACTATAACTTTCGTGTGTCACATTGTGTCAACTTTGTGTCAACTTTACCAACTTTAGTGCTTCACTGTTCTTTTTTTAAAAACTCACAATTTCATTTTCCATGTAAAGCACCTTGCTGTTTTCTTCTTAGTCACTAGATGGAAGTTCTGTATGTCTGTAAATTACCACTGCAGCAGGAAACGAGAGGTCTTAAGCCAGTTTGCTCTGTACAAATGATGGACATAGGAGGATTTCTGGTCCATCAAGGCTGCCTGTGTTATTCCGTGGCCGTAACGGGGATGTCCAGGACTGCTTACTCAGAGGCATGAAGCAGAGTGAGACAGCATCCTCTAAGTTCTTCTTCAGATGTGAGTTCAGGCACCTATCCTCTCACCTGAGCACACTGGAGTTTATTGAATGTGTTCTGACTCTTTCTCACTGTAGTTAATAAGTCTGGGAGCTCCATACCCCTAGAAAAAAGACACGACTCATAAAGCCTTTTCTCAACTAAACGGAGTTGAGGGCTATGGTGTTGCCTGAGAGTCTGATGCTTAAAGCAAACGCACCTGGTGCTCATGTGGAGGAAAAGAGCGACAACTACTCCTGGAGGGCTTTTATTGATGCTCCTATGGAAGGAACAAGTTTAAAATAAAACCACATTGCTTAAACCTCACTAACTGATTATTTTATTTTCAAGTAATATGCTGTGAAAATCTGCTATGTCTAAAAAACTATTTCATAAAGCTGAAACAATTCTGTTTTTTATTCTCTGGTATTAGAAATACGATTAAAACTGTAAATCCTTTAACATTCTACAATATACAAACAGGCAAATATGAATTATATTCTCAAAAAATGGTATAAATGCAAATTCTCAGGTGCTGCTGCAGATCCGCAGAACTGGAAACTCTGGGGTGGGGCCTGGCAATCTGGGTTTCAACAAGGCCTCCAGGTGCTTCTGGTGCCCATCAAGTTTAAGAGCCAATGAATTAGAAAATGATTCAAACACGTCACCGTGCCCAGGTAAGCTGCATGGCAGGGACGTGGTATTTGTTTAGAGGATAAGATGCATTTTAAATTTTAGGCAAAAGTAGTTCAGTGTCTGTTTCACCGTAAGGATTCCAGAGATGCCATTTTAGCTCTCTGCGTTTAAGCTCTTTTTTCCACAATATGTTCTCTTTTAGAGACCCTTTGGTAACTTATTTACCACTTAGCACATATTCTGAGAGTCCCTTCTTTCTTGTAATCCCGTTTCAGACGTGAAAATATATTTTATTTTTGTGCACAATCTCCTTTATTTAAAATCTGGATGTCTCTTCCTATAGGATCATGTATTGCACGTGCAAACTTACTGTAAATTCGGAATGCCATTGGTTTGATCCAAAACCTTAGAATGTTTTAGAATTTAGAACCTGATGAATAGAGAATGTATAAGCTTCTGTGTAGGACTCATATTTTTCAGATGTCTAGAGGTATCCCAACTTGCCAGTAATGTGGCCTTAGATTTAGCAGAACTTGAAAATCTGAATATAGTAGAAAATGAATTACGTCTCTCATATTAACATTTACAAAATAAATGATCACAATGTTAACTTACCAATAAGCACTCTCTATATTTTAGGCTCTGAAAGTATCTTGCTTACATAATAAACATGATAAAGTTTCAAAGATGAGCCAATTAACTTTTCAGCAAAAGCTTGACTTGAGTGTATCTTGGCTTCCTTTTTGATAGTTTTAGCCTTAATGTTACAATATTGTTTTCTTTTTCTGGGAATCAGATAATCTTGTATTTGGTGAACATTTTAATTTTTAATGGCCACTTGTATTTCGTGATATGCAGGTGTTCAAACAATCTATAAGAACTAACCATTACTACCCACATATAGGATTATACAGGAATGGAGGAGTTTTGGCTGACTTGTTGTATATAATGGCAGACTCTACCACTTACAATAATTTACGGATTTGAAGCAATATTTTTAAATACAAATAATCTCAAAATCAGTAATATATAAAGTATATTACTTACTGTGTTAACTAATCAAAATAGTTAAATTTGTAATTTTTCCTCCATTTATAAGGATGCACCCATTATACAGATTCTGTACAAATTGCAAAGATCACTTTTTTCCTTTTCAAAATTTATTTATTTTAATTTTTATAGTGAGAATCTTAGTGTTGGGTAAACTGCTGCACAATTACTGGAAATGTTGAGAGTCTTTTGGAAAAGTGTAAAAGTCGAAAGAGAATGTAAAGTACACTTCTCCAATGTCAAGTTCTTTGAGCCTCTGTCTAGTTGTACCTTGAAGAGATGGAAGATTAAGTACCAGCAAAGGACACAAGAGAACAGGCTGCCAACTTGAGAGCTTCCCACTGACCACAGAATGCCTGGCAGATGCTTGGAGATGTCGGGGGAAGAGGGAGAATCTCCCCTTGCCCTTTCCCTTAAGGTTCTTCTGGCTGGCCAAATAATCATAAGACAGGTTAGCAGGAGAAAATAATACCAAGTTTAATAACATGTATACATGGGAGAAAGCAGGGACACTGCGTTTCTCAACACAATAGCAGAAATTCTCGTCTTAAATACCATTTTCAGCCAATGACAAAGGAGGATGTTGGGGGTGGGGGGAGTCAGTTACAGGAGATTATCACTAAAGCACAGTAAACAAGAGTAAGGTTTATTATGCAGCTCAAGGCCTCACCTTCCACATTGATAAGTCACTAGAAATGAGCTCATCCCCCTCTCTTCCCAATACAGAGAGGGAGATACCTTTACAAATGGAGACTTCCCTTGTAAATGATTGTCTGGCAACTCCTTGCAGGGCCATCCAAAGAATGTGGCCAGAGAGACAGAACTCCCGATAAGATGGGCTTGTTGGTGCCTTTTCTATTGTAACCTCTACCCTACATTATCTTTATAGCAGTCATGATAGATCTGTTCTAGGAAGGAGCCACCATGTCAAATTCTTTAGGCAGTTAGTGGGGGAGGTCAAATGTCCCTAGAGAAAACAACCAAGGTAAAGAGAGAGATTTCAGGGTGGCCAAATCTTGATCTCCCACAGAGATTAAATCTGGGCTTTGTCTATGGGTGGACCCTGAAAGGAGGATTTTGCTTAAATGACCAGAGAATACACAACCATTTTTCTTGATAATAAGTAATACTTACCATGTAAATTTCTTCATAAATCTCTGAATAAAATAAAAATATATAACCCATATAGATATAAACTCTTACTGACAAACCCCACATCCTTCTCTAGAGAGCCCAACAGAAAATGTCTCAGCTGACTGTGAATTGGTCTTCTGTAAAAGCCAGCCAGCCCTTCACTGATAGCCCTGGATAAGGAAGGGCAGATAAAATTCTTTGAAGATGTTTAGCTGAATTCAGAAGCAAAAATCCTACCTCCAGTTGGCTCCTCTGTGAGAATGGATGGCCAGCCTTATTTCACAGGCTGGGCAGCTGAGGTTTCAGATGAGCTTATTTGCCCTGTTCCCCGGGGATGCAAAAGGAGGAATGTGACATTCATTCAGGGCTGAGATTTTGCACGTAAAGATAGGGTTGTCAGGATAGAGGGAGAATCTCCCTCTGCCCTTTTCCTTAAGGTTCTTATGGCTGGCCAAATAATTAACAAGACAGGTTAGGAGGAGAAAATAATACCAAGTTTAATAACATGTATGCATGGGAGAAAGCAAGGACACTGCGTTTCTCAACACAATAGCAGAATTCTCATCTTAAATATCATGTTCAGCCAATGACAAAGGAAGATGTTGGGGGTGGGGAGAGTCAGTTACAGGAGATTACCACTAAAGCACAGTAAACAAGAGTGAGGTTATTATGCAGATTTAAGGCCTCACCTTTTACATTGATAAGTTTCTAGAAATGAGGTCATTCCCCCTCTTCCCAATTCAGAGAGGCAGATACCTTTACAAATGGAGATTTCCCTTATAAATGTAAATGTCTGTCTGGCAACTCCTTGCAGGGCCATCCAAAGAATATGGTCAGAGACAGAACTTCTGATAAGATGGGCTTGTTGGTGTCTTTTCTATTGTAACATCTATTGTACATTATATTTACAGCCATCATGATAATAACTCCTTCCTGAAACAGATGTTTTGTTTTAAATTCTTTAGGCAGTTAGTGGGGGAGGTTAAATGCCCTCAGAGAAAACAACCAAGGTAAAGAGATAGATTTCAGCGTGGCCAAATCTTGATCTTCCACAGGGTCATAGAAGGGAATAAAGATTGCAGCAAATTGGTTTTTTGTTCTCTACAGTGGAAGTAATTTAAGAAGATAGTCTCTCACTCCAACTTCTCTTCCCTGTTCTCTATCTGTAATATCGCTGTAAAAATTCTCTCTACAAAGATTTCAGTCTTTTTTCTTTGCAGTCTATTATCATCTTTACGAATTCTTTGACTTCACCACCTTCTTGGCACCACAGCGCTAGCCATTGAGATATTATTATAGATTCAGTTTTGCAATTTCATCCTCTTATCTCTCTTTCCTCTGCCATTTCTTAGTTTTAGTTCTTATTGTATCTTATGCTTGAAAACATTTCAAGCTTACAGAGTATATCAGTTCGTTATCTTCTCAACATTTTATTATCTAAGTGCCCTCAACTATCACTTTTTTAAAAAAGAAGTGAAATAGATAATAGAACAATATATTGTAATAAATTGACCACTTATAAAATTAAGTTCAACCTGCAATCCCTCCCCACTTAACAGCGACCATCTTTTATAACTCACCATGCTTTAGTTTGGGCAGGATCAGTTTATCAATGATTTCTGGATGTTTTAAACCACATGAGACAAATACAGTGTGAGGTAAAATTGTTACTCTTGCAGAAGTTGTAGAATATCCTGATGGTTATGGAAGTTGGTGGCGGAGAACCTGAATCATATGAAAAGTAGTTGATTAATTAGCACCTGACAGAATTTGTTAATTTGGTAAGGAAATAATAAGACATAAATGTTGAAACGATAACTTTGCATATCAGAGTATTGTCAAAGGCCACTGGGGAAATTCATAATATTCTCAAATACCACAAAAAATGACCACTTTTTCATAAAAGATGTCATACATGATGGCACCATATACTTCTGTCAGAAAATTTGCAATGAAGGAAATTAAGACTTGAGTCATTTTAATTTTAACGATTTGTTTCTGCTTACTATTAGGTTAAAAAACCCTTTTAGAAATAAAGTGATAAGGGATGTACTTGCTTAATTTTTATTTTTTTTTAAGAAAAAGTCTTTTTCACATTTAAAAAAAATATTTATTTGTATTTATTTTATGCTGAATTTATTTGTGTGCCCAAAGCCTTTTTTTAATTAACTACCACCAATTCTTTTCAAACTCTTTCAAAAAGTTGAAGAGGAGAGAATACTTCTAAAGTCATCCTATGGAGTTAGCACTACCCTGATACGAAAGCCAAAGACACTAAGAGAAAAGAAAACCACAAGTCAGTATCTTTGATGAATATTGATACAAAAATCCTCAATAAAGTAATAACTAACCAGATTCAGCAGCATATTAAAAGGATTATACATCATTTTTAAGTGGGATTTATTTCTGGAATACAAGGTTGTTTCAATATATGAGAATGAATCAATGTAATAAAGCACATTAACAGAATGAGGGAAAAAAACACAGGATCATCTCAATGGATGCAGAAAAAGACTTGACAAAACTAAACATGTTTTCATGTTAAAAACACTAGAAAACTCTCAGAGTAAAAGGAAGCTACTTCAACATAATAAAAGCCAGATATAGAAATACACAGAGAACATCGTATTCAAGGGAGAAAGACTGAAAGCTTTTCTTCTAAGATCAGGAAAAAGGCAAGAATGCCCACTGTCACCATTTCTATTCAACATGGTATTAGATGTTCTAGCCAAAGCAATTAGGCAAGAAAAAGAAAGCAATAGCATCCAAATTGGAAAGGAAGAAGTAATATTATATTTGTTTACAAATAATATCTTATATGTTGAAACCCCTAAAAATTCCACAAAAAAATTTTTTAAACTGATAAATTCTGCAGAGTAGTGGAACACAAAATCAACATGAAAAAATTAGTTGTTCTTCTATACATTAATAATAAGTAATCTGAAAAAGAAATTTAAAAACTTTACATTTTTATTTACAATATCATCAAAAAGAGAAAAATACTTAAGAATCAACTTACTCAAGGAGGTAAAAATTCCAATGATGTTTTTTGCACAAATAGAAAAATCTATCCTAAAATTCATATGGACTCTCAAGGGACCCTAAATAGCCAAAAGAATGTAGAAAAAGAAGAACAATTTAGAGAAGTCACACTTCCTGATTTCAAAACTTACTACAAAGTAATCAAAACAGTGTGGTACTGGCATAAATACACACAATATACTAATGAAATAGTATAGAGAGCCCAGAAATAAACCTTTGCATATATGGTCAAATGATTTTTGACAAGGGTGCAAAGACCATTCATTGGAGAAAGGATAAGTTTTTCAACAAATAGTGATGGGAAAACTAGATGACCACATGCAAAAGAATGAGATTGGACCCTTACCTTACACCATATACAAAAATTAACTCAAAATGGATCAAAGATCTAATATTAGAGCTGAAGCTATAAAATCCTTAGAAGAAAACACAGGGTAAAAGCTGCATGTCATTGGGTCCAAATGCCATTGCCAACAATGATTTCTTTCATCTGACACCAAAGACATAAGCAACAACAACAAAAAAAACAAATTGGACTTCATCAAAATGCAAAAGTTTTCTGTATCACAAGATACTATTAACAAAGTAAAAAGGCAACCCACAGAATGGTTGAAAATATTTGCAAATCACATATCTGATAAGGGATTAATATCTAGAATATATAAAGAACTCCCACAACTCAACAATAAAAAAACAACCCAATTTAAAAATGCACAAAGGACTTGAATAGACATTTCTCCAAAGACATAAAATGGTCAGTAAACACGTGAAAAGATGCTCAACATCACTAAGTATCAGGAAAATGCAAAATAAAACCACATTGAGATACCTCTTCACACACATTAGAATAGTTTTACTCTCACAAAATCAGAAAATAACAAGTGTTGGCAAGGATTTTGAAAAATTGGAACCCTTGTGCTTGGATGGTGAGAATATAAAACTGTGGAAAACAGTATGGCAGTTCCTTCAAAAATGAAAAATAGAATTACCATATGATCTAGAAATTCTACCTATGGGTTCTGAAATAACAGAAAATATATTTATGGATCTCTGTCTCCAGTTCCTGGCACAGAGCTCCTAAAATCCTTGTAATTTCCTAAATGATAAGAACACTAGGAGCATCTCTTGTTCCAATATTTGTCTTTGACCCCATCCCTGACACAGAGCTCCTAAAACCCTTGTAATTTCCTAAGTGATAAAAACACTAGGAGAATCATTTCTTCTATTGAGGCAACTCTGGGTGGGCTCCTGGATGGGGGCTGGTCACCAGAAAGACCAAGCCCCGATTAGAAGCTTGGAATTTTTAGTCCTATCCCTTATCCTCCAGAGAGGGGAGAGAGGCTAGAAACTGAGTTAATAATTGATCATGCCTACGTGAGGGAGCCTCCATTAAAATTCCAATAGAATGAGTTTCAGAGAGATTCCAGATTGGCAATGACAAGGAGTGCTTGGAGAGTGGTGCACCTGGAGATGACATGAAAGCTCTGTGCCCCTTCTCACATACCTTTCCCTCTGAACCACTTCCATCAGGCTGCTCTTGAGTTATATCTTTTTATAATAAACTGGTGATATAGTAAATATTTCTCTGAGTTTTGTGAGCCACTCTAGCAAATTAATCAAACCCAAGGAGGAGGTTGTGGGAATTTCTGGTTTACAGTCACTCAGTCAGAAGTACAGGTAACAGCCTGGGCTTGTAACTGGCATCTGAAGTTGAGGTGAGGTTGGGTGGGTGTGCAGTCTTATAGGACTGAGCCCTTAAACTGTGGAATCTGATGTATCTCTGGGTTGACAGCATCAAATTGAGTTGAATTATCTGACAACGAGCTGGCATTCCAAGAATTGCTTGTTGGAGGTGTGGGGAACCCTCTCACATGTGAAAAAATGAATCTCAGAACACCATATATGGGTATAAACCCAAAAGAACTGAACACATATATAAAGACATATACGTACACCCGTGTTCTTAACAGCGTTATTCAAAATAAACAGAAGCTGGAAGCAGGCCAGCTGTCCATAAACGGATGAGTTGACAAAAATTGTGGTGTAAAACACAGTGGAATACCATTCACCCTTAAAAAGGATGGAATTCTGACACATGTTATGACATGGATGAACCTTGAGGACTTTACGCTAAGTGAAGTAAAGCCAGACACAAAAGGAAAAATACTGTATGATTCCACTCATATAAGGTACTTAGAGTAGTCAAATTCATAGGAATAGAAAGGAGAATGGTGGTTCCCAGGGGCAAGAGGGAGGGACAACAGGGAGTTGTTGCTTAATGGGCACAGAGTCTCAGCAGAAGGTGAAAATAGATCTGTGGATGGTTGGAGGTTATCACTACACAGTTATGTGAACGTACTGAATGTCACTGAACTGTACACTTAAAAATGGATAAAGTCGTTAATTTCATGTTATGCATATTTTATGACCATTTAACAACATTAATTATTTTCAACAAATGAACAAACACTAGCTACATGCAATAACATGGATGAATATCACAACCATAATGCTGCATAAAAGAAATTATATTCAAAAGGCTATATATTTTATAATTCCATTTATATAAAATGCAAAAAAGAAACAAAACCGAGGTCTAGCTTCCAGTAATAGTGGAGTAGCTTGTTGAACTAACACTGTCACAGATAACAATGATAAAATCTGCACGAAATATTATATATATTTATATAGAATCATGTATCTATATGTAATACACATACAATAAATGTGTATATGTATGTATGCATAAATCTCTTCCAAAGGCAAGCAGAACCGAGGAGGAGTCTTCCCTTGAATCATGGGAATTTTACCAGGATATGTTTGCAAGCTTGAATGTTTTACCTCAAAGCATTCCAAAATCTGTACATGGCCCAGACAGGGGAAAAACTATAGTATTACTTGTAATGTTAGAGGATGTATTTTGGGGCTGGCAGAGTAGCTGAAAAGTTGGGGGAGAAATTCTGGAAGGGAGGGAACCACAAAGAGGAAAATCTTAAAATATGTATGAAAGTCTGCCCCCCACACACACCAAATTGGCAGATCTTTGAACAACACACATGCAGGGTAGGCCCCAGAGGGCCTAGTGTAAAAACAGCAGTTGGAAGATGAAAGAACTGAATGAGGATTTCAGCTATGCCCGTTGTAAAGGAGATAGGATTGGAGTTTCAGTCCAGCCAAGTTAACTCCCTGCTAGAAAAATAACAACACTCCTCAAAGGGATACAATAGAATCCAGAGTCTCTATAACTATCATCCATGGTTTCCAGTACATAATTTAAAAAATCATGAGATTTGAAGAAATAGGAAAATATAATCCATATACGACCAAAAGTGGGCAGTAGAAACTATTCCCAAGGTGTTGCAATTAGCAGACAACGATGAGAAAGCAGCTTTTATATAGATGATCATGGTGGTAAAGAAAAATATTCTCATAATGAATGAACAGATATAGAAACTCAGCAGAGAAATGGAAATTACAAAAAAGAACCAAATAGGAAGGTGAAATACAGAAAATATTTTTGAGTTTACCGGTAGATTAGAAACATTAGAAGAAACATGAAGATAGAGCAATAGAAATTATCCAGTCTGAAGAAAAGAACATAAAAGTTTTGAGAAAAATGAAGAGTGCCTTAAGACCTGTGAGATGAGTGAGTCCCCATCAGAGAGGGGAGAGACAAAAAATTAAATGAAGCAGAAAGGCAAATCAATGAGTAATAGCATAAAACGTCCAAAATTTCATGAAAAATCTAAAATTTTAGATCCAAGAAAGTCAGGAAACCCACAAAATAAAATACAAAATAAAACCATACCTAGGCACATGATAGTCAAGCTGCTAAAATCCAAAGATAAAAAGAAAATCTTGAAAGCAGTCAGGGAAATACACATATACAGGGGAAGACATTACATACAGGGAGAAATAATGTGAATGATGGATGATATATTATCAAAAACAAAAGAGACAAATCAACAACAAAATGACATCTCTCAAGTGCAGAAAGAAAACCCAAAAGTCAACACAGGATCTGTATTTAGCAGAACTCACTTTCAAAAAGGAAGCAGAAGCCACAATAAGATACCACACACCTATTAGGTGGCTAAAATAAAAAATAAAATTGCAAATACCAAGTGCTGGTGAGGACTAGGAGCAACTAGAACTGGGAATGCAGCATGATAGTTGTATTCGGAAAACAGTTTAGCAGGTTCTTATAAAGTTAAACATACACTTATTATATGACTCAGATATCCCACTCCTAGAGATTTACTGAAGCAAATTGAAAACTAATGTTTAAACAAAAATCTTTGCGTGAATCTTCATAGCCATTTTATTCATAATTGTGAAAAGCCAGCAACAAACTAAATGTCCTTCTTCAGTGAATGGAAAAGATACTGTGGTGCATCAGTACCTTAGAATACTACTGGGCAATAAAAAGGATAAACTCTTGATTCACACAACAACATGGATGAATCTTGGATGCATATCTCTAAGTGAAGGAAGCCAGATTCAAAAGGCTATATAGTATATGATTCCATTTATATGACTTTCTAGAAAAGACAGCATTACAGAGATGGAAAATGATCAGTGGTTGCCAAGGGATGGAATGGGGGAAGGGGTTGACTACAAAGAGACAGTATGAGAGAATTTTGAGAGTGAAAGAAACAGCTCTGTGTGGTACTGTGGGGGTGGATACATGACCATAAAGTTGTCAAAACCCATAGAACTGTACACCACATAGAGTGAATGTTACTCTGCAAATTTTAAAAATCAATCAGGATGCTGGGAACTCAGATGGAATGCAGTGACAAATGAACCTCACTGTATTACAAGCATGTGACATAACCACACAGAAGGGGTGGGGATGAAAGGTCCTGACCTAAATAACTTTGGAAGACAGTGTTTTGATGGGATACTGTAAAACTAAAGTACTGTACACAAACACTGTACTCTAGGTGGTAAATTTGTTTTTAATAAGAGTATGGATTAGCGATTCTGAAACTACTTGACACATTAGTAAATATATTGTAGATAACTGGAGTTAAGTTTCTCACTGTTGGTGAAAGAAGTTACAAATAAACAAAAGGAGAATGCTGGAATAAACTCTGTGGTGCTGGATTGGAGTTGGAAGTATCAATATGAATCCATGTCTCTTTTAATATATCTATCCAGATAGATAGATAGATTGATTGATATATCGATAGATAGATGTGTATACCTGAGTTTACATTCATACATACATTTCCAAGCTCTGCTGAGAGGGTCTAGAAGCAGTGACACCCTCGTATCAATGAGCACACCTAGCTCCCAGATTTTGGTTTCTAAATATCATTCTCCAATAAAAAGAACCAGGTTTTCTTGGAGAAATGGCTAATTCTAGATCTGGGGAGGGGAAATACAATGAGCCTGGAGCTTCTTGTAGTGCCAGAGAGTAGGCAAGTGCTTTCAAAAAAACACAGAAAATGATGAGATGTGTCAAAAGGAATCAATCTTAAAGACTTCCCAATGGCTCAAGCTGGAAAACTGTGAGCAACAAAATAAATAATGGTAGCATTGGATTATTACCCAGAGAATAAAATAAATATCCATGAGTCTGTACTGATGTAAAGAAGATTAAATAAGAAAGGAAGAAAGAAAAAAAAGGGGGGGGAAGAATGAGAGAAAGAGAGAAAGACAGGTAGAAGGCAGGGAGAGGGAGGGGGGAATATTCCTCACATAATTCCAAATAATAAACGCTGCTGGATAGCATGAAATAGCAAATCGTCACTAGACCACCACAGTAATAATTACTGTGGGCAAGACTGACTG
Source organism: Diceros bicornis minor (assembly GCF_020826845.1). Classification (NCBI taxonomy): domain Eukaryota; kingdom Metazoa; phylum Chordata; class Mammalia; order Perissodactyla; family Rhinocerotidae; genus Diceros; species Diceros bicornis. The sequence goes on along the minus strand of NC_080753.1, from coordinate 66,654,846 downwards.
ATGAATGCAAAAACTGTGAGTGAAACTTAGAGAAGAAACAGTACATTTGCAGATCCTCAAAACATTTCCCTCCCAATACTAAACATTTTTCTCTTAACTTCTTTAAAAGACCTATGACTATTTAAAGAAAAATCATAACACTGTATTGTGGGATTTATAACATGGGAAGATGTAAAATTTATGACAACATAGCACAAAGGACAGACAGAGGTAAATGGAACTGTTCTGTAGCAAGGCTTCCATATTTTACGTTGCTTAAACTGGTGCACTATTAAGTCTAGGACAGCTGTGATATGTTAAAGATGCATATTGTAATCTGGATCAACCACTAAAAACTGCAAAGGTGTGTCACTTAAATGTTAATAAAGGAATTAAACAGCATACAAAAAGTGTTTGTACAAGAATGTTCACAGGAGATGACCTGCACATCCCCAGGAGGAAGACGAGCCCACTTTGGGGCATCCACAGAGAAGAACGCCCTCAGCCGTGCTGAGGAGCAAATGCTGACACACACGTGCTGGGTGAGTCTCATCTACCTCGTGCCGAGGGAGGCAAGCTGGACAGAAAACAATACACGTGGGCTGATTTCTGCCAAGATGAACCTATGGTGAAAAAACCAGAACAGTGGTTGCCTCGGGGGAAGGAAAAAATTGCCTGGGAAGGAACAGGAAAGAGTTTTCTGGGAGTGATGGAAATACTTTATTCTTAAAGGAGTGAAGGTTATATGGGCATGTTTATTTGCCAAAACTGTACGATTGAGATTTGTGCCTTTCAGTGTGTGTACATCTTACCCCCCAACACATACAAAAAGGACTAAAAGAATAATACAGTGAGGTGAGAATGGGATGGAGTCTGGATAAAACATAAAAGGCAGATGATTAGTAGTTGTTGAAGCTGGGTGACGGGCCTACTATACTATTTTGTTTATTTTGTATATTGTTTAAATTGTCCTGTAATAAAACACTTGTATAAGAAGACAAACTCGATATACAGTGTTTGCTGGTAAGATATTGGTTACCTTTGGGGAGGAAGGGGGGAGAAAGGGATTGTCGGAGCCTGAATGAAGCTGGTGCTAGTTCTTGGTCACACAAGTGTGTTCACTTTGTAATAATTCTTTAAGGTTTACACGGATGACCTCTGCATATATTTCTGTATGCATGTTATACATCAATAAACACTTTAAATCCTGCATATTTGCACAAAGATACTAACTCAATATCTCAGAACAACAGCAGTGTTTTGTTTTAAAGTGGAACACGTTCACTCATGACATCATCAGATGGATTTTAATACTCCCAAGTATCTATTAATGCCCTCACCCTTCCTTGGCATCCTAGATCTTTCCATTTTTGCCTCAATTTGGCAAGTGGCATGGCTTTGAATTTTTATGATGCAATCTTTTTCCATCAACGTCCACCCCCACAATGATGCTCACCAAGGCCTTGACATCTAGCACAGTGCAGTGATCACAGCATACACTCAAGACCTGTGGGACTGGGTTGAATGAGGAAGAAAACGAGGAGCAATGATGTTCATAACTTATGTGTAGGTGCCATAACGTGACTTAGGAAATTGGTAGGATTTTTCGATAGACTTGCTATGTCTTCTAATTTTTCCTATTTAAAACAATGGGAAGTAGAGTCTCAGAGTTCTTTCTCAGAGAAAGTCTGACATTTCAGGCACAGATTACTGACAACTATTAATGGTATATGACTTTCCCACCTCATCTTAGTTTTAAGTTTTTAATTCCTTACCTTGGAAATGACCTAACTTAGCTTCTTCCAAATCTTGTAGTAATACTGATGCTCCAGAAAGTTGGGCAATGGATATTCTGCTATTGTGTGTCCTCCTTGCAAAGAAGTGGAGCTGCACATCCACCAGTCTAGAAGGGTGTGGTGCTGTAGTATTTGGAGTCAATCAGAGAAGCTAAATGGAAAAACGACTCAAGAGAATTATCGCTATAACCCCCAAGAGCAACAAATTATTTTGCTTAATTATTTTGTGATTCTGTGGGTATATTTAAAAAGAGATATTAAAACTGGTTCCCAAGGAGCCAGCCCTATAGTAGAGCAGAAATTGCATATTACCTTCCTACACAAACTTCCCTGACATTGTGCGAAGGAACAACGGGAAGTTTCAGTGCTGTTGCCTGTGTTAATGAGGCCAAGGAAGTCCAGTGAACAAGACCTGTGTGCAGCGTCGGAGAAGGGGCTTGCGTGTGGTCCCCTGAAGTGGCTTAGGAGTCACTTACCAGTGCACCTAAGTTTCCCATCTGTATATGCAGGAATTGGGGCTGTCCACTGTGATGTTTTCTCCTTTTTATGACATGGCTCACAGCAGTCCTTCTAAGATGCCTGACCAAGGTATAGGCCCTTCAGGCAGGCGGGGTCCAAAGGGAGGATCTCTGCAGCGACCCTGACCATGGAGTCCAAAGGGAGGATCATGGCAGCCTGGAGGGATGGAGGGGATAGTAGGACAAGTGGCCTTGAAAAGGCAAATTCCAGGATGCCAGTCACCCGGTATTTCCATTTTAGATATTGAATTCACATTTCAAATACTGGCCAGGGAGCTTCAAGGAGGGCTGCAAGCATCCTCAGCAACAGCCAGGCTGCTGAGCCCCACCCCTACCTGAGTACCGGCCTCAAGGGATGCAGCCCAACCACGCTGCGCATACTCCAGGCGTTGGGCAGGGCATGGAGGGTGGGCGTGGTAGAGAGAAGAGGCATGATAGAGGGTGGGGTGGACAAGGAGAGGAGTGGGGCCCAGGGGTGGAGGGACAAGGAGGGAGTTGGGGCCCCTAGCTGTAAATGCTGGGAGCTTTTGTCTCTCAACCGCTCCAGGCTGGGAGCTTGCAGGACTACAGGACTACAACTCCCCGGATGCTCTGGGCACGGGGCGGTGCCTAGCCCTGAGGGGAGGAGCAAGGAGGTGTGCTCTGCCCTGTGGTCCTGCACCTGCTCCACGTGGACTGAGTCTCAGAGGGATGTGACAGGATGAGAGGGACCAAGGAGTTAGGAGGGTGTGGCGGCTGCATGGGCAGCCGCGGGCCTGCATCATGCAACTGCTTTTGTCCAAAATTGAAGCCGGACTCATGTCTATTCCACATCGCCTCCCTCCGTTGCTTGATTCCTCCTCCCACCTGCATATCTGTGGGTCTTTCCACAGCCTCCTACCTAGTCCAGTGCCAGGTGCTTCTCTAAAGTGCTTATGGGAACTGGTTTGACATCCCAGAAACTTTCCTCTGCCTGCTGCCGTCTGCCTTCTCCAGCCAAAGTGCCATCATTTCATCAGCTTTTGGGAGAAATTCGCCCTATGGCCCCTCTTGCAAGCACAACTTGAGAGCTTTGCAGGGTGGTAACAGTGGCTGTTGCTTGCCTTTTTTGCAGAAGTGGAAGTTGAGGCATCCGTGAGGTTAATCATTGGTTTCCCCAGGATCCGCCAAGGGCAGAGGAGAACAACCCAATTCCCAGGCAAGTATCTAGTAGAACATTTTCACCAACCCATTCCAGTGCAGGGGCCTCTGAAACAGCATCCTTAAGATGAGAATAGCTTAAGCATTTTGCCATTTAGATTGATAGCCTAATCTCAGATCAGGCCTGAGTGGCCAGTCTCTCAGGGACACGGGTGATGACTCTGATCCCTCAGGAAGAGACTGGTGGTCCAGCTTTGGGAGAGGGATGTTCAAGGTAGACAGCACTTGGGCAGCATTTGAAACCCATCAGCTTTAACATCTCTGCTTTGGATTCCGGCAAGTTTCCAGGATAAACATGCCTAGGGATAGTCAGATGTACCATATTCTTTAAAAATTGTTTAGAGTAGTGAAAGGAACAGAGCATAAAATATCCTGCTTATTTGCAAAAGATGAAATGCCACCAAGACCTTGTTTTTTTCTTTCGTTTTGTGAGGAAGATCAGCCCTGAGTTAACATCCATGCTAATCCTCCTCTTTTTGCTGAGGAAGACCGGCTCTGAGCTAACATCTATTGCCAATCCTCCTCCTTTTTTTTCCCCAAAGCCTCAGTAGATAGTTGTATGTCATAGTTGCACATCCTTCTAGTTGCTGTATGTGGGACGTGGCCTCAGCATGGCCGGACAAGCAGTGCATCAGTGTGTGCCCGGGATCCGAACCTGGGCCACCAATAGCAGAGCACGCACACTTAACCGCTAAGCCACCGGGCAGGCACAAGACCTTCTTGTTAATTTTTTTCTGCTCATTCTCTTGCCTGTACCGTACGCTTGAATGCAGAAACAAAAAACTTGAATTGCCAAATTCTTTTTTCCTGAGATTGGTAAATTAACTTAAAAGTCTTATTGAAACCTGTGGAAGAATGGTTAGCAGCTTTCATGATTTATGTCATCTCTAAAAATCTGGGCGTTGATCTACATGAAAAAAAGTCCTTGTTTATATTACACATCCCAATAGGTTACATTTCTGATTCCTGAATGTGGGATATTATCAAAACATCTGAAAAACCTGGTCATGGAATCTAGACCCTGTCACTTTGTCAAGAATTTGCCCCTTTATGAATTAATGACACATGAATTATTTAACATTTTTGTAAAGAATGGAAGAGAAACTCTGTAGTGTCTCTGAATGTGGCAAGATGGGGAATTCTCATTAGACCACATCCTTGGGTTCTTCTCTTGTGTTCAATAGGCCTGGGTGATAGTCTGTGTGGTCAGGTGCAGTGCGACTCCCCCAGGCCCCAGTGTTCCATCCTATTCTGGCCTGTGCCTTCTTCAGGGGGTTCTGATTACACTCGTCCACAAGGGTTGGAAAGAGATATTGTAACATGAGGATATTGATCATCTTATTTTTTTTAAGTCTTTTTTTTTTTTTTTAGATTTTATTTATTTATTTTTTCCCCCCAAAGCCCCAGTGGATAGTTGTATGTCATAGCTGCATATCCTTCTAGTTGTTGTATGTGGGACGCGGCCTCAGCATAGCCGGAGAAGCAGCGTATTGGTGCGCGCCCAGGATCCGAACCCAGGCCGCCAGCAGCAGAGCGCATGCACTTAACTGCTAAGCCACGGGGCCGGCCCTCATCATCTTTAAACAAGGATTAATGGAGAGGAAAGTCTCAGGGTGTGTGTGCTCCGATGTACTGCTGTTGGGGTGTGGCCGCAGTGAACACTGTGCTCCCAGCAGTCCCCACAATGGCTGTCTCAGACGTTTGATCTCCTGGTGCCACCACAGCAGCTGTTGACAGAGCTAGGAACTCATCGTGGTTCAGTGTCTTCCTTCAGATTTTGTGGCTCTGACCCTCCTCTGCTCGCCCCCTTCCTATTCCTATCTGCTGCGTTGATTGCTTTTAGTTGTTTCCTAGGAGCCACTGTGTGTAACTGGATTTCACGGTGTCTTTAGGGACCCACCCTCACTACACGAGTCACTGTACAACAGCCGCTTATCCTGGTGTAGCCCATGTTCATCCTCTCCAGTGGAGCTGTGAAGAACCCTGCTTACTCGGAGCTCCTCTCACTCTCATGCTGCTGGGGCTGTTATGAAGCTGAGCATCTCGTCTTTGGTCTCATCAACATTATTCTTTTCATTGATTATTCTGAAGTCGGAGACGGCTTTGTTAATAATATGGACACTGGCTGTCACAGGCACTTTTATGTATCTTCCCCAACAGGTCTGTGAAGTAGGCCTGTGATCCCCATTTTACAGGGGGGGACACTGAGGCTCAGAGAGGTCGAGTAGCTCCCTTCACGCAGTTTCTTGGTACATTTTGAGTCTCCTCCTGGAACTCCACCTCTCAGGTGTATACCCTTAGCTGGTGTTCCACTTTGTCCCTCTCTACCAGCCTCCCCAAAGGCACATGCTCCATCCTGAGTCCATTGTCTGTTTGATGGCAGTCACCCTGCACAAACAGGCCCTGGGCGGGGAATGCACTAATGGGGCGTAGTCCTCCAGCTTACCCTGGGCATGTTCTAGGTTTATTGTGAGAGCTGGATCAGTGGAAGATACTGACCGTCACTCACCTGGAAGGTTTGTTACGTAGAAATACTCCACTGACTTTTTGCAGGTGTCATGTCTTCTTTGTCTTCATTGCTCCTCTGGGCTTTCTCCTATAGTCCGTGCTGTGCAGTAACATACAGTACAGAGACTGGTGAACATAATACTGTTGCCCTGCACCAAACGGTCACATCATTCATTTTTCTAATTATGAAAGAAATACATATTGTAAAAAAAGTCAAAGTACACAGATCTATATAAAATGAAACCCACCCCTTTCATCCCCTTCTCTGAAACTCACTCCCCTACTCAGAAGCCACTATTGTTAACAGGGTGGGGTTTATTCTTCTGGAAATTTCCTATGAATTTATAAATACACATAAAGTTTTTTAACATAAATTATATAACTACATCGTTTTGCAATTTGCTGTTTCCCAAACCATATATCATAGACGTCTCCCCTTATCAATGTACATCATTCTAACTTACCATTTTAGATGTTTTAGAGGTATTCCAAAGAACAGGAATACCATAATCTGTTTACTTCTTCTTTGATAGAAATGGGATTACATCCAGTTTCACTATTATACATAACGCTGCAGTAAAGATCCTTGTATGGAATTAATTACACTGTTATTCAACTGCTCAATTTGCTTTGTTTCCTTTTAGTCAGAGACTATGATGTAACATTTTCATGGTAATTATAGGGAAATTAATTTTATCATGGAATAAATACATTTATGGGGAAACTGGACTTTAAGGTCATCCATCTCAATATTCTGGAGAAAAATCATGAAACTTAGAAGGTGTGCTCCATCACATTCTAACAAGTCATGTTAACAATTTAAAGTTGAATGTTTGACTAACCTCTACTGTCTCTCTTCCGAAGATAGATGACTTTTTCTTTTCTTGGAAACTTCTGACTCCAGGGGCTCTCAGTTTGGCTTCAGAGAGGATAAGATATTGGTGTTGTATCTGTTTCTCTGCAGCTGTAGGTTGCATCTTCTAAAGATCATAGAATTGAACATGGTCCAATCGATATATATGATTTGAGTCAAAAATTCAAAGTAATGAACCTAAGAGAGGAATCTATAACTTGGGTTCTTAATAAAAAATTTCCTTTGATATCCCTAAGTTTCTGTGATTACTAGTAAAAACTCACCTATGGGTGAAGAGATGTAGTTCTTCTGGCAATGTCTGGCTTGAACATCCATAGTTAAGGCTGCCACATCCGTAGGTAGATTAGACTTGATCTTTTCATGACCTCTACCCTTGGTGTTTGACCTGGGAAAAATAAGAATTTAAAAAAGCTGCTGTTATTAGCACTCAATGCTAGAAATGCCAATTAAAGAGTGAGTTTGATTTGGTAAACCAAAGGGAGTATAAGCAGTACAAAGTCTTTAAAATCTCTAAAATTTCAAGAAATTCTAATTTTTTAAAATATAACTCTATTTGTGCCACAGTACAAACTGTGTATATATGAATGAAATATCCCTCTGTCCATTTCATAACTTGTTTCCATTGATTTGATGGATTTATCCTCTAATCCGGATTCCAAGTGTGAAAGAACATCTTGGTCCTTCAAAGAAAAGAAGCCATTGAAATTTGATTTTCTTTTAGCTTGGCATCCTACAGGTTTGAAGAATAAATTATCATGTAATGATACAATGATTCTGAAATCTAATTGTTAATTAGAGGGGTGTAAGGGATGATTGAATGGTGTTTCATCCCCATGGTCAGGGGTATTGTACACATGGACGTGTAAACATGATTTAGGAAGCTGCTTCAGCTCCGTGACATCCCTGAGAAGCACAGTGCAGGAGGATCTAGGCACACAGCCATCTGCCTCGATCTCCTGGGTTACATGTAGATCCAGGGGTCTTGAGAGTGGCTTCAGAGCAGCTAACTTTTATCTATTTCTCCCCTTCCTTCTCTCCAGCTTATCTCAAACAGTCTTGACTATTATATTTTAAAGTAAGACCAATTATAGTTATTTACATGAGTTTCTTGTTCATTATTGCAGTGTAATAATCAGGCATACCATTAAAGATCATTTAATTGACCTAAATAAATTTGTTGTACCTTATAATAGATTAGAACACTAAGTTTAGTTCAGAGTTTGATATTCACCAAATGTGTTAATCTGCTTACAACTGCCATGTGTCTCACTCTTCTTAGATGTGCATCTTTGGCCCATCACAAGATTTTAGTGAATGAAATCATCATAAATTAAGATAATGTACTGTCTTTTGGATGATAAGGAGGCATATGTGTCCATTTTGGAAATATGCCCATCTGTCTTTGCTCCCCATGGGAAGTTTCTGGTCACTAGGTCTCCAGGTGGCCTGCACAAGCCCTAGGTTTGTAATAGTTTGGTGCCTCTCCTTCTACTTGGGGTAGAAATAAAAGAGATCAGAGAGACTTATTAAAGTTTTGGTTGCATGAAGTCTTCGATGAAGAATATACATACATATTGTTCTGGATAGCTCTCTGTTCCTAAGAGTACTAGTTACCTTAAGGGCTTGTCAGGAACCGTGAAAGGTATGATATTTTACCTTACCTGCAAGCTAATAAGTCAGCCTACCATGGTCTTATAGATGCTGGCAAAAGAAACTAGACCCATGGGTCAGAGACAAAGGACTTAATGACACAACAATACTAGTGGCCAGAGTATCAACATTTGCACCAGTTCACTAAATCCCACTTCCTACCGGGTGATACACAGTGGGCCGGGTGACATGCAGAGGGTTGCAAGAACTCAGAGCTTAAGGAACTCAAATCTCTGATAATGAGCAGGAAGTCTGCTGACCTTTGCCCCAGGGAGGGGTGTTATTTCTATTATATTGGGCAGTAAGCAAGCCTGTCCTTTGCTCTAGAGGAGGCCACTATTTCTATCTTCCAAGGCGACAGCTCTACACACATCCTTGAAAAGATATCCTGGCTTCACTGGCTTTCAAAGATAAGCTTGACTGAGACTCGATCATCATTCAGTTCTTCTGTTTCCATTATTGAGATTGTGCAAATATGCTCTTTTCTCTGTAAAGTTCACTAACTTTATTCATACATAACGGATGGTTTTGGTTTTATTTATTAAGTTGAGATTTTCGTATTAGAGCAAATGATGAACTATTATGGGTTGGATCTGAAAGTATGCTTTTCCAGGATAAATGTGAAAGAAGATCAGGGCTCACACAACTCTGCCACAAGGAGCTGATAGCAACTCAAATGATTTTAATTTGAATACTCTTTTGTACAACTTTCTTCCATCTTCCTTCATCCTCTCTGTTTCCTGTAACTCCCATATAGGAGTGGGGCAGTTTCAAGGATTCACTGAACTCCTTTACAATATTCAAATCATTTTGTCTGTTGTGTTTTTTTAATTGAGGGAAAGTTGACATACAACATTATATTAGTTTCAGGGGTACAACTTAATGATTCAATGTTTGAGTATATGTCGAAATGATCAGCACAATATGTCCAGTTAACATCTGTCCCCATATATAGTTACAAAATTTTCTCATGTGATGAGGACACGGCGTATTTCAAGATGCAGAAGAATCAACGATGATGTCATACTTTTCCATACACAGCTTGATGAATTAGGACATAAGTATACACCCTTGAGACTGTCACCACCATCAAGGCCACAAACATATCCATCACCTCCCAAAGTTTTCTCTCACCTCCTTTATTACTATTATTCTGTGGTAAGATCTCTTAATATCTACTCTATTAGTAAATGTGATGTATGCAATACAGTCTTGTTACCTGTAGGCACTATGTCGTAGCCTACATCTCCAGAACTTATTTATCTTGATAACTAAAACTTTGTATCCTTTGACCATCAGCTCCCAAATTCTCCATCCTCCCAACCCCTGGCAACCACCATTCTAACCTCTGCTTGTATGAGTTTAACTATTTTAGATTCCACATATAAGTGAGTATTTGCCTTTCTCTGTCTGCCTTATTTCACTTAGCCTAATGTCTTCCAGGTCCATCCATGTTGTCAAAAATGGCAGGAATTGCTTCTTTTTTCAAGGTTGACTAATATTCCATTTCTTTATCCTTTCATCCATCAGTGACATTTAGGTTACTTCCGTGTCTTAGCTATTGTAAATTAGCTGCAATGAACATTAGAGTGCAGGTATCTTGCTGAGACCCTGATTTCAATTCCTGTGGGTATATACTAGAAGTGGGATTGCTGGATCATGTGCTAGTTTTCATTTTTGGAGGAATCTCCATACTGTTTTCCATAATGGCTGTACTAGTTTACATTCCCACAAGGGTTTCTTTTCTCCACATCCTCACCAACATTTGCCACCTTTAGTTGTTTTGATAATCGCCATCTTAACAGGTGTGAAGTGATAGCTCATTGTGGTTTTGATTTGCATTCCCTGATTAGTGATGCCAAAAACCTTTTCATACACCTATTGGCCACTAGTATGTCTTCACTGGAATAAGTCTATTCTGGTCCTTTGCCAGTTTTTTTTTTTTTGCCTTTAATTTTATTTATTTATTTATTTTTCCCCCAAAGCCCCAGTAGATAGTTGTATGTTATAGCTGCACATCCTTCTAGTTGCTGTATGTGGGACGCGGCCTCAGCATGGCCAGAGAAGCGGTGCATTGGTGCTCGCCAGGCATCCGAACCCGGGCCGCCAGTAGCAGAGCGTGCGCACTTAACCGCTAAGCCATGGGGCCAGCCCCCGTGTCCACTTTTTAATTGATTTTTCTTTTTGTTATTGACCCAACACAAAAAAAAAGAACAAAATTTTCAGGCATTATGAGTGCTTCCCAGTTGATGCAGATGGTTTTGTATTTACAGTGGTACCAAAAGATCATGTTTCGTGCTTTTTCTTCAGCTTGTTATAAGACCAGCAGTAGCTGCGGCATGGCAGATAATCGGGATCTTCTGGGTTTGGAGGTTTACAACATAACTAAGTGGTAAGGAATTTTTTATTATTCCAAGGAAATTATTGAGATCATAGTCCATGGAATCCAGGATTGATAGGGGTAGGAGGAAATTAAGGTGAGGATCGGTGATCTGGCATTACTTCTTATCTTGAGGGACAGGTATCCACTGTATGAGTGTTTGAATAAAAGTATTAGATATCAGGAATTTGTGGTGAGTGAATATGTTTTCTGAATTATTTACTTTGAACATAACCATTTGGATTATGTGAACATCTGGGATGTGGGAGTAAGTCGCTAACAAGGGCTGGTTGACAATGTCACTATTGATTTGACTTCTATGAACACCGAGTGGTCAATGGATGAAGCAAATGAGTAGTCAGAAAACACAGAAATGGTGGGATTTGGGATTTAGTAAAAGATTGGAGACCGACTGTCCTGAGATGGAGTGCCAGGACTTGTACAGTTGAGAGTGACAAGGACAAGAAAGGAATAGAAACACACTCAAACAAGGAGGGGGTGTTAACAGGATGGAGGGAGAGAAATGATCTGGAGTAGCCTTGAGTTTTGACCTGGAGCTTTCTGTTCTAGATGCAAATCTGCTTGATGACATCCCAGGACACAGGTCAGATCCCCAGAGGATAGAGGGAGGGTGGAAGTACAAAACAGCCATGATAATTGTCCTAAAATGGCAGGCTTCCTTTGTCATTTGACACAATATCATGATTTATTTTTGTAGGGTAAGAGGAAAAGAAGGATGATAGTCATGTCTTCACAGAGGAAGCAGCGTGACTGTGGGAACCAGTCCAAACCAAAGCCTGGTTTAAGCACCTCCATCCCTTTTAGGATGTCCAGTGACATAGTCAAGGGGCCGGTTACTAGAATCCCATCCTATCCTAGCAGTGACGGGTCTCTGGGAGAACACCTTGGACCAGCCCCACCAGGTCTGCTGGCCCGAGAGACCACGAGGACTCCAGGCCTGCAGCAGTGCAGGACTACTGGTAAGTCCTTTCAATCTAGCCAAAGCGTTGCAAAAACTTGCACCTAGTCACACAGGTGAATCCTTGCCAGGTGTGCTCGCAGGTGGTCTGCACTCCAGGTCCCATGCCCACTCCTGCCGGTCTTCAGATTTGACAGAGATGATTCCAGGAGCTGATCTGGGCATTCCACAGCTTCACTGCCAACAATTTCTGGTGACTGTGGAAGGTATCAGGAAAGAGGAAAGGGCAGTGAGGAGCACAGGAGAGAGACTGGTGGTAGCACTGATGGTGGACAGACTTGCTAGCGAGGCAGAGAAAACGAGGGGCCAAGAAGGACGTCCTGACAGCAGATGAAATGGAGCAGGCACCTCAGTGAGGTCTCATGGGTGCGTCCCTAATGTTTCCTTGCTTTGAGCTCTTGAAACTTTAAAACATACCAATACGTTTCTTTTATTAAACTCTGCTGTGTGATATAGAAAATATAGACAGTGGTTTCTTTCTGAGGTGAGAGGTTGAGTTTCAGGTGAGGAGAGAAAGATCTTCTTTTTTCATGCTGTTCTCTCATTTTCTTTTACTATGTACATCATTTATTTTTACTTTCAAGTCAGCAGCGAGTTACCAACGTCACGGGATGATTCAGTTTTTCCCCTCACAGTCACAGTAAAACGTACTAAAAGTGGATTATTCTTTTTGTGTAATATTCCAATAGATTCCAAAATATTGTTTCAAAAGCACTTTGATATCTATGTACTCAAATTAGGTATTTACTTCCATTTACTTCCATTTTTATGTTCTTTGTTGCATGCTAATTCAGTGTTGCATCTAAGGAAATACCAGATTTCCCTCAGTTTTTTAGATCCATATGTGTTGGAAATTTGATTCATGAAGATGGACATGGCAGCTGGGGGATCGTGCTATTATCAAAAGAGGCCTTTTCAGCATCAGTAATCTGACAAGAACCCACTGCTTGTTGGGATTTAATTGTCTATTTGAGGGATCAAGCTTTCACTGTTGGCACTTCTCTTTCTCTTTGGAGGGAAAGTACGGCCTTCCCAGTCTTTCCATTACCAAATCACTTTCCTGGGTGGCTGTGCCATGTCAGGAAGGGCCTGGGATGCCGGGAATCAGAATTCATCCTCAGCTTCTGGCTGTCCAGAAGGCTTCCCTGGCAGAGTCCAGCCTGTGTGTCTGGGTGACACTTGCAGCCATCAGAAAGGAGGCGATAACACACAAGTGCCAAGCGATTCATCTGGCCCTTGTCTTACAGGGTGTTCCCAAGGGAAGAGGTTCAAAATGCCACTTGGTAACCCTTTGAAAGCTGCTAGTCATGGGTCGGGTTCTTGGTGTGAGCTCAGAGCAGTGTCTATTCACCACCAGATGGGGAACATTTCAGTATTTTAATTGGTAAGGCTGTGTTCATGTACGACCATGGATCATCAGTTCCGTGGCATTCCTTGCTGGACCTCCCAACACCCCTGTCATGCCTCATCTTTCAAAGCTCCAAACAGGGTTCACACCCCAGCAGCTGGTTGTAATGTAACCACAGCACAAGACTGGGGAAAAAAACACAGCCACCCAGGGGTGACACACTTTAATGACTTGGGCCCAATTACGCCATTTGGACGAGTTCAGAACACCAACACTGAGTGTGTAAACTGGAGGATTGCCCAAGACCTTGGACCTCAGAAGGACAGGGGCTCAGAATTCACCTTGGACAGCAAGGGACAATGTGGGGTCACTGACTGGCCAGGATTATGGTCCCTCATCCTGGCAAAGTAGAGCTCACCCGGGATCCATCAGGCCAAGCCAGGGAGGAGGCTGGGGGCCTTCTAGGGTATTTCTGCCCTAAAGGGAATGGCATAAGGAAGGCAGGGGTGCTGAGAATCCTAGTTCACAGGGAGCAGTCATGTTTATGGAACGAGGCCCAGCAGTAGCCTTAAAAGCTGCATCAGAAATCGTTCCTCCTGGATACAAATCAAGCAGGAAAAGGAATTCAGAGTCCTGTACAAGGATCCCAGCAGGATTCAAATCTAGGTCAGGGGTGAACATGGAGCCCCTAGAGGGGTCTCAGGAGGGAAAGTTCTGCCTTCCTTTAGTCCATTTTCAAACGATCTTCCTCGGGCCTTGTCCTCTCCACATGCACGTTTTGATCTTTTTACATTGGTTTCCCCACTTAGAGCTGATGCAATTCCAGAGATTCAACTAGAAAACTAAAAGTTCCTAAAATTTGGTCAAAAGAAACCTCAGCAGCTGGAGTCTGGGTGTCCCAGAGGTCGCCATGCCATAAGGCCTGGGGCTGACCAGGGGGCCACGGAGACAGGCTCTCTGGACTGGCCAACAGGGAGAATCCACCCCTGCCCTCACCCAACTCCTGCCCGGCCTCACTCATTCTCGTTGAGCAGCTCCATTTCCTGGAACCAGGCCCCAAATCACTCCTTGGGGTCTTTTTATAATTCTTTGCAGCGACCTGGAGCAGCAGGATCTCCCTCATGACTTGGTGTTCTTTGGACCAGAGGGAAGGAGAGGATGCAGACAGGGCCTGGTTGGGGGATGCTGCAGGGGCCTTGTGGGGGGTGAGGACTGGGGCAGAGGACCAGTCCTGGGAATGCTCCTTCCCTCCAGTTCCATCCAGGATCTACCTGTTCTCAGAATGGGAATAATCAGCCCCTCCTCCAAGAAGTTTTCCTTGATGCCATCCTCCCTTCAACCCACGCGCCAACTGGATGGGTCTCGACTTCTACCAAAATCTTCCACTCAATGTAAGATACAAGGGGTGGAGCCAGAAACTGTTCTCCCCAGAGGGTCTCTGATTTCCACCTCCTTCCCCTCCCCTGCAAGGAGTGCCACAGCTGCTCCTCAGTCCTCTTCTCAAGGTTGATCTCATTCCCCTGGAAGGCAGACAGCCAGAGTCCATCAGACAGAGCCCCCTAGCCTGACTAGCCCCCTATGCCCTGCCCTTCTCATGTGGCACTACTGCTAGGTCCCCAGACGGGGTGGGGCATGCAGAGAAAACAGGACTTGGACCTAGGATGGGCTCTGGGCTCCAGATTAGTAGGACATGGGGGAAGGCTGAGGGACCTGGCAGCACAACCCTCTCTGATGACAGACTTGGAGGCTGAGGCCTCAGGCAGAGGGGACTGCTCAGCCACTTATGTGCTGCCTGACTTGGGAGGGGGCCGACTGCTCTCTCCCTCCACGGGCAGCATGGGAGGGACAGGCAGAGTCCAGCTCAAGATAAAACCTCACGCAGCTGTGCCATCAGGCAGCTCTGAGCTTCCCCAGCCTGAGGAACGAGAATGGATGTCTCAGGCGGAGCCTCTGTTCACTCATCCCGAAGATGGGCCTGATGCCCCAGCTCCCAGGGGCGGCTGTGAGGCTCTCATGAGAGGAGATGTGCCAAGTGCTGAGAGCTCAGAGCTCAGTGCGGGGGCTCACGCATCCCCAGGCTCAGGATCCTGGTCCTTCCTGCCTGGTCCTCAGATTCATCCACTTCGAGATAATCACCCATCGGCAGGTACAGTATCAGCAGGTCACCGAGGAAAGTGCCAAGATAGGGGACAACACCCTGTGACATCGGGGTGCGAGTGGGATGAGCCCTTGCTCTCAAGTCGGCCCCCTGCAGACCCTCCCCTGAAAAGTCCTCACCCTCAGCCTCCTGGCCCACCCCAGGGTTCCCACGGGGAGCAGCCTAGGACCCTTAGCAGCCTCCCCTCAGTTCTTCCTCCCTTCACACCCCAAGAACACCACACTCCTCCTCCTCACCTCCCAGGGCCGGCTTCTGGCAAATTACAGGGTATGTGGTCCCTGGCCCTCCCCACAACAAATCCATCCTACACCAGCTCTTCCAGGCCCCCCTCCTGGTCACTTCTACTGGGGGATTCAGACACTGTGGCACCAGGAGGAAGGGACCTCCTCTCTTGATTTGAGGCCTCCGGCTGGGAGGGCAGAGCCCCTCCTCCACAGGCACACTCACCTGCTGCTGCTTCTCCTGCACTCTCTGGGGGTTGCCCTCTGGGGGGCAAAGGTGGAGGGCCCCTCCTGCCAGAGTCGAGGACAGTGTCAGCGAGACCATACTCCCCTCACCCCATTTCTCTCGAGCACCACTGACCTCTGACCCTGAACATATGACTCGAGTGAACTGGCACCAATGCCACTGCACCCTGCAAGGTCTTGTGATTCCAGAACAAGCCCAGCTCCAACTCTCACTCTGGGTGTGAGCTCGGGCTTTTGGCCTGGCCTCCCCGAGCCTGTTTCCTCATCTGGAAAGTGTGAGAACTCCAGCTACCTCACAGGTTCTCCTGAGGACTCACTGTTGCATGACTGTCATCATTGTTCTGGCCCTCACCCCTCCAGGTGGAGCAGGCAGAAAGCTCCCACATTCCTTTCCTCCCTCTGACCTCATTACCACCCTGTGAGGCCTGCACCACACAATCACCATACCTCCATTTCCCTGATGGGGAGACAGAGGTCCAAACAGGGGCAGTGAGTTGTTGAGGGGCCAACAGAGGAGAGGCCGCTTACCCCTCTCAGCCAGAGGCCCTGTTCCAACATCCTTGCCTAACCCCCAGCCCCACCACTGACAATAGTCCTGTCCCCTGAGCTCTCAAAGCTTGGCCCTGGGCCGAGCCATGGATGGAGAGGATGGGGTGTCTCGGGAGTCTGGTTGTTGAGTGGCTCCTGCCTGCCCCAGTCCCCTGGAGTGTCTCTCCCCCATGCCGGACAGAGGCAATGCCAAACCCTTCTCCTCCCCAAAGAACAACTCAGGATATTTGCCTGCACTGAACTCTTTCTTTATCCACTCAGGAACTGGACCCACAAGGTGCCACCTCTGATCAACAGGGAAGGGGGTGACAGGATGCTTTGCTTCCCCGTTTACATGAAGCTCTTAACGTCCTTTCAGCAGGATCCACTAAGAATCCATCAGTTGCCTAGACGCTACTCATAAGCCACCTGGGGCCTATATCATTGCCAACCATGCACTCAGGTGAGACTCCTGTGGTTGACTCAAGTGACTGCTCTAGGGGTCCAGTGGGGAGTCCCACAATGCACACACATCTGTCTCTGGTCAGTTGTTCAGATCCAAGGATGAGCAGCCTGTTTGTCCACCTGTGCCAGGGGAATCCCCTGCTGTGCCCGTCCCTGGGGCAGGCAGTGTGCCCTCCCCTTGGAGACATGGTGAAGATAGAAGGAGCAGCAGGGACCTGGCTTCCTGAGGACAGGTTTAGGCTGAGGGATAAACCCACCCAACCACCCAACAGCCTGGAAGAAGCTATATCCAGCAGGATGGGCGTGAGTGGAAGCCAGAGACCTGCTGATGGCGCCAGCTCGGCAACTCGTCCTGGAACAGCCCAGCCAACACCACTGTGTCCCATGACCAAGGCCTCCTGCCCAAAAATGGCACCCCACCTGCCCATGGGCAGAACAGATCCCTCTGCTTGTTAACCTGGACAAGATAGACAGGAATGTTTCAGAGAAAGTTCAACTGAGAAATTATCAAAACCACAGCTTGCTCAGTCCCCCTCCCCCCCTGGCCCCTCCTCTCTTTCCAGACCCCCAGCCTCCACTCTACCTTGGTCATCAGTTCTCTGTTCAAGGACTCGTCTTGGCTATAGCTCTCCTTAAATTTTTCAGAGCTCTCCCTGAGAGGAAGGGAAAGAGGGAAGGATAAATTTAGGGATAATGTGAGGGGTCTAAGTGCATATCCTTTTCTTTGACAACCTGAGAGATTCAAACTGCCTGGAGGAGTGCTCTCACTGGGCTCCTCTGAGCGCTAAGGTCTCGTGGGACTGGGAGGGGGCTCTCCTGTTGGTCACTGGGGTCTCCATTCGCCTGCTATACAAAGCAGCTCTCTTTTGACCACTTTGAGTTTCAACTGGGCATAGAGTTCTGTTGTTATAAACACTTGAAAATGTCCAATGTGGCTCACTCCAGTACCTGGCATTTAGGGAAACCGAGTCCTGAAGCAGAATTGGTGCACTAAGGACACCGGGAGACTTAGAGACCCACCGCTGAGGCCCAGGCCCTGTCCCCATCATTTGCTGCCTCCCAGGAGTTCCCACCTGACTGAGGGGCCAATGGCAGACATTCAGGAGATCCCCCATCCACCCTGGTCCTCCTATGGAGAGGGGCACTACCCACCAGGAAACTTCCTCCATGTGTTCTTCAGGTGGCATATGGATGTTTTCTGCAGAGAAGAGATGACTGTGCGGGGCGAGGAGAAGTTCTTCAGGATCTCGCACTCCTGGGGAAGGGAAGAGAATAAGCTATGAGGTGGGGCACTGGAGCCCTGCTTGCTCTAGCTTCAGTCCCCTTCTATTTAAATCTCCCCTCCTGGATTAGACAGATGTTCAGGGAGCCCCAGAAGGGCACATTTAGGACCCAAAGTGTAACACTCACAAGGAGGAGGATTTTAGCTCAACCCAAGGAGGGAGCCAGGTAGGAAGTGAGCATCCCCGCACTGGGACCTGGAGTCAAGGTCAACGTGCTCCTGGCAGGAAGGACCTAGGGACTTGCAGGGGCTTAGACCACACACTGCAATCCTGGGAGCTGATAAATGTGGAGGCAGTTCCTAAGGCTCCAGAGAGGGGCTCCACTGGGCCTCCCACAGCACACCTGGGCCACCTGGATCCAGCGCTCCACCACCCTCACCCTGTCCTGGGCCATCATGCTCGGGACCCCAAAGCAGGTGGTGATGACGAGGTTGGCCACCCTTCTGAAGTGGTCGATATTGGCCCGGACGGTG
Source organism: Diceros bicornis minor (assembly GCF_020826845.1). Taxonomy (NCBI): domain Eukaryota; kingdom Metazoa; phylum Chordata; class Mammalia; order Perissodactyla; family Rhinocerotidae; genus Diceros; species Diceros bicornis. The sequence goes on along the minus strand of NC_080753.1, from coordinate 66,636,261 downwards.
TGTGCCAGGTGCTCATTGCCGGGCTTGTTCCTCTTGCCCCAGGTGGAGCCCAGACACTGAGAGGGCACCACCTTCTGGAAGGGCTCCTGGGGAACAGGGGGAGTGTCACCCAGCATTGCCACACCCTAGCTCTGTGTCCACAGCCCACAAAGTCCCACACAGGGGTCACAATTTAGAGCTGGAGCTCAGGAAGCTCATGATGTGGCCTGAGCCTTGTTAGAGTCCCTGGCTTTTCTTCTCTGTCACTGCAGGCACCCAGCAGAGGATGACCCAGGACCCAATACTGGCAGGGAAGGGAGGGGGCATTTGCATCCATCCCGTCCTGGCTAACTCCAAGCTCCAGATGGTGGCTCAGCTTGGCTCATCCCAAGGGAGCATCTTCCAACAACCTGATCCCCCCTCTGGTACCACTCCCCATTCTGATGCACATTCCCCTGTGGCAGCTATAACCACGGGCCTTGTCTGTCTCCCTCATAGTGGAGTACACATCAGGTGTCTAATAAGTCCTGAAGCTGTTGAGCCTCCTGAGCAGAAGGTTGGGCCACCAGGGACCTGGCTGCACACAGTGAGTTCCCCTCCCCCACTGATGTGCCAGGCCCTGCTCACCCTTCCGTCTCTTCTACCTCATGGAGCCGGCACAGCCACTCTGTGCAGCAGGTCCTGTTAGTGTCCACCTCTACGGTCTGTAGGTGGACAGCAAATGTTTGGGGGTTCAGAAAGTTGCCCAGGTCGTATGGTTGGTAAGGGGTGGAGCCAGGATTCGGGCCCAGATCATAGGAGACTGGATGAGGTCTGGGGCAATGATGGCAGAGTGAAGGCCTACCCCACCCGCCCTGAAAGCGCAACTGCTCACCGCATCCATCACGGTCAACTGCTCCACCAGCAGCTTAGGAGGGAAGGCCGTAGGTTGGGCTTCTTCTCATGCTTCTTAGCCACAGGTGGAGATGGACTTCCCACTAGAAATGATGGTCCAGGTGACTCCAGCTCAGCAGCTCCCACTCCTGCTGCAGCCGATGTCGGCCCTTGCTCCAGCTCCAACACTGCTGATGGAGGGGACACTGGCTCCAGTGCTAGAGAGGGTGGTGTCAAGGAAGCTGGAGCCAGCTCTACCTCCACCACTGCCCACTGCTCTGCTTCTGCTGCTGGCTGAAGCTCTGCAGCTGGCGCTGCAGCGGGATAAAGAGGAAGGTTCACTCACATAGCTGACTTTCCATGTGTCCTTCTAAACACAGGAAAGATCCCACTTCCTTTCCAGGAACAGCCAGCCTGCAGTCCCCCTTACCCTCTGGCTCTGCCTCAGTGGCCTCCAGAAGCTCACACCAGTCAAAGGAAAGAGGGTCACAGCAGCTCAGCTCTGAACCAGGCAAGGTTACCTGCACGTACATCCCCTTTAGCTTGAAAAAGAGACAGCCCCTGACTGGTCCCACCCTAGTTCTGGTCCAACCCCATCATCTCAAGGTCCTGAGTGTGGAGGCCCTCTGCTCCTGCTCTCATCTCAGAGCAGCACTGGATGGTGTGGGTGGCCTCATGCACCTGCCCCTTGTCTAGTGAGTTGGTGGAGTTGAAACCATTGGGCAGCTACTTGATGACCTCCTGAGTGGAGTTCTGCAAAGACTGCCTGGGAGCTGGGCCAGAGGGAATCAGGGGCTGCCTGCACACTGCCACTGTGGTCAACCCCCAAGAGAAAGTCTGCTCCTCAGTTCAGGCACAGAGGGCATCCTGGCAAAGAACTCTGGTCAGGAAGGGAAGGAGATGAAACCTCTAGGGCTCAATAACATACGAGTAGAGGAGCTCACCTTCTCATGCTGTCAGCCATGACCTGGGTACGAACGTCACAGACCCACAGGCTTCTGACACCTAACAACCAGCTCCAGCCCAGGAATGGCCTGTCCCACATACCCTGCCTTCCCCACACCACACAGACACACAAACACATGATGAGGGGCCTGGATTTTGGGGTTGATCAGGTGGGATCACCGTTGTGTTCTGGTCTGCACTAACCTTTCCTGGGCTGCCCATGTTACCCTTCACTGCCTCCTGTCAGACACCCAGAGGCGTCAGGGATGAGGGCTGAGCCAATGTAGGCAACAATCAAAAAGATTCTATTTCTGGGCTTTTTTGAGCCCAGATCCTGCAAAAGTTGGGATACAAAAACAAAACATTTTTGCCTCTTAACTGTCTCCTGTCAAGTGAGCTGGATGGGGGACTGTGGGTGCCTGGTTACCAGAGTTCAAAGATCTGTTGAGGCCTAGGACCAAGGAGATGGGGTCATTTTTCAAGATTCCTATACCTGGACCCCTTACCTCAATCAGATTTCTCCAGAGCTGTCCCCTGAGCCCGGGCCGCTCACCCTCCTCTCCCATGTCACTTCCTGAACTGTACACAAGGGGCCTACACAGCCCTAGCCCCAGCTCCCTAGAAATCTAACTCAGGTCCTAGCTTTGAGGAGACAGAGATGAATGCAGACGTCCTTTAACTTACCAGTTCTTCATCCTGGGATAGTCCCTGTGCCGCTCAGGTCCTCCCCAGTCTCCAAACCTACACCAGGGGGATCAGGCTAGAATCTACTTCCTAGGGACCTCAGCTGGTGTATATGAGATAATATCTATTATCCCTGTGGGCTGGTGTCACATGTACCTAAGGCACAAAATTAGACATGGAAGAATAACAAGAAGGGGTGACAGGTAGCACAGAACACCACTCAAAACAGGCCTGTGTGCTAGCAATGTGAAATTGAAACAGTCACTTCCAACTTGGCCTCATTTTCAGGTCAGCATCATGAGGGGGTTGAAACTAATGGAAATTTAGATACTGCCATCCTGCGGCATTAAACCATTCAATTGTTTACTGTTTTATGGAGAATTAGACCCAAGTGCCTCATCTTGGCCTATGAGGTGGGCAGCCTCCACAGTGGTACCCAGTAAGCCCCACCCATGGTATAGCCATCCCCGTGGAACCACTAAGTAGTTAGTAACTGGCTTCTGAACATAATAACAGCCTAAGTGATGGGATGTCTTGTCTAAATTTTAACAACACAAGTCTCTCACTTCCTCTTACTCCGTCTTTCATGTTCCATCTCTCTCTCTCTCTCTGTCGAATCCCTGTAACTGAGGAATCAAATACCAGTGTTTTGGGACTGCCCAATGTGGAGGCCTATAGAGGAGAGAAGCACGGGAGTGCCCAGGCCAACAGACAGAAAGGAACTCAGGCTCTCTGTCCAAACTGAACCCTGAAGGCTGAGAGTGACCTTGGGGGCTTGTCCTCCCCCAGTTGAGCCTCAGTTGAGGCCACAGCCCCAACCTGTTCAACTCAGTGAGGCAGAGGCACCCAGCTAAAACCTGCCTGATTGCTGATCCACACAAATTGTGAGATAGTCAACATTTGTATTTTTGAAAAGCAAGGTTAGGGGCAATAAAGTCAGAGAGGGAAAGGTAACTGACACAGCCTACCAGGACCTGGCCCTACCTTCCACCCCAGCTCCTGTTCTCTCCTCCCAGCCTCCCTCCAGCTGCACTGGCCACCTTTCTAACCTCCTCTGGCCAAACTCACTTCTGCCTGTGAGACTCAGGACCAGTGGTGCCATCTCCCTGACACAATGCTCCCAGACTCCTGAAGGCTGGCTCCCTCTTGTCATTCTGGTCCCAGAAAACGTCATCCCAGTGAGGCCTTTCAGATCCTACCCAGTGATGCCCAGCCCTCCCTCACGGCCCCCTGCTGTGTTTCTCTACAGCACTTGCTCTTTTCTTGCTCCTGTTTTTGCTTTTGTCCATTTCCCCTCTAGGCTGTGAGCTCCTGGCAGGCAGGGACCACTTGGTCATTTTCATCCTGCACTTTGGCCCACCAGGTCACCTGGCACAGGGTGAGTGCTCAGTGCACAGCTGCTGAATGAGTACATGGGAAGATCTTTCACCCCGCCCCCTGCTTCTGACCAACTGTGATTGTGGAGATGAACACTAGAAATAGGAGGTACAAGTTGTTTCTGAGGCAGAGGGACAGCCAGAAAGACCTCTGCTTGACTCTTCTCTGCTCCAGGAGGTCAAGAAAAGTTCAGTGGACACCGTGTAAATTCCAGGTTTACAGGAGAAGGAAAGGACTTGATGTATATGTATATTATGTAATGGTTACCAAAATAAGTTTAGTTAACATCAATCACCAAGCAGACATAAAAGATTTTTTCCTGGTGATGAGAAGTTTTAGGATCTACTTTCTTAGCAACTTTCAAATGTACCACACAGCAATGTTAACTTGCATAGTGCTGTATATCAAGTATATCTCAATACAACTGAAAAAAATAAAAACAAAATCTAACTTGCCACCACTGACACAAGAGGCTGCCCGCCCCCTGGTGGCCAGCACTAGCACTGCAGCCCTCACCAAAACTCCACCAAACAGAAAGGAACCATTCTTCAGATGTCCTCAAGGCAGAGGCTCTCCAGGGTCCCAGAGGTAAAGGAGCAGGACCTGTTGGCTTCGAGAGAGTGGGGTGAATCTTGGGAGCCTACCTTTCCCCCCATCTTGCTGTCCCCCACCAGGTGTCTTCTTCATTCCTGAGGCATCCAACCTCAACCAGGACAATGACTCCCCCCTGCCTCCAGATGAGGACCTCGAGGATCCAACAAGAACTGGTTTTCTCCCTCATCTCTAGACTTGGGGTCCAGTGCTCTGGGATCTTCTTCCTTATCCCCAGTTCTCATCCACCCATGCCCCCATGTCTCCTCAGTTCTAAATGATCTCAAGTGGGTGGAAAGCAACTTCTTAACATTTCAGAGCACAGTAGGTCATCAACAGAGAACCTAGTCCAACAGACACATTGCGAGTGCATGGAACACTTGGAGTCACCTGCTGGATGCACTCCATTTTATACAGGAGGACCCTCACTGAGGTATTCTCTCCTGTTCCAAATGCCTACACAAGGGGAGGATGGACTCATCACAGTTCTGGGTGCCCACAGAGGTGGACTGCAGGATCCCAGTCCTGTGCTCGCCAGGCTGGGCCAAGGATGGGTCTGGAACAGACAGATAGGCAGAAACCTAGGAACCTTAGGGATTCCTCTTCCCATCTCTGGGCATGTATCTAGGAGAACGAATGCCAGGGTCCCCTGGGAGAGCTGCCTCCAATCTCTCTCCCTCCTGCCTCTTGTCACTTCCTCTGGGTCAGCTCTTTCTTGACTGCACCTCCATGGCCCCCACATGAGAATTCAGTGTGAGTGGGGGTGCCTATGCACATGCTATGATGAGGAGAGGAAAATGACCTCATATGGAGAGGGGTGGGCAGCAATCCTCTAAGATCTTAATGCCTCTCATTGCCAAACGAGACCTGAGGGAAGGGGTGGAGCCTTGGCCAAGGAAGCTGGAGCTCTGTCTAGTCTTTGGGACCCGGACTACCTCCTGTGGTCTGGGCCAGTACTTGCCTCTTTCTGGGCCAGTTTCCCAACTGTACAGTGAGGGGTAAGATGTGCAACAGCACAAGCGTGTGCTCAGCCAGGACAAGTCATCAGGCCCCATAGATACATTAAGTATGTTTTAAGTGTATTGAAGACATTAATATTGCTGTGCAATCATCACCACGATCCATCTTTAGAAGTCTTTTCATCCTACAAAACTGAAACTCTATACCCATTCATGAATAACCCCCCATTCCTCCTCCTCCCAGCCCCTGGCAAACACCATTCTACTTTCTGTCTCTCTGAATCTAGCGATTTCAGGAACCTCATAGAAGGGAAATCACACAAGGTTGTATTTTTGTGACTGGCTTATTTCATTTAGAGTAATATCCGGAAGGTTCATCCATGGTGTGCCATATCTTAGACTTTCCTTCCTTTGTTAAGGATGAATAATATGCCATTTTATGTATATACCACATTTTGTGTATCCATACATCCCTGGACAGATAGCCTAGCCAGGCCCAAAACCAAGCCCAAAATAAAATGGGGCCCCAACCAGACTTTTATCAATGGTCCCCTGGAGACTACTTTCTTAAGCCACGTTCCATATATTTACTAAGGATCTAGTCTTGGGCCATGAGTTGTTTTTCAGAAACTCCGTTTTTCCTCCTTGGGCAAGTTTCAACTGGTTTGAACCAGTGAGACCACAAGACGGCTGGCAAGACTTAAACCGTCACTGCTGTTTGAGTCAAGTGACTGGAGGATGACGTAGGGGACCAAGAACTCAGCTGCCAATCATGTTAAGGACACTGCCTTTTGAACGTGGGATGTATGACAGAACATGAAAATCTACTTGAGCAAAATGAGTAGGACTGCCCCCAACCTCCCGCATCCACTCCTTTGCCCTTAAAAAGCCCTTTCAACGGCCCATTGAGGAGAAAGATTTAACCTTTGGCTCCTGTCTCCCTGCTGGCCAACCTCATAATAAAGCTTTTTCCCTTCTACAAGAGCGGTATCTCATGGTTGGCTTAAGGGGTGCATTGGGCAGTGAGTCCTTCCTCAGTTATGATACTTGGGTGGCTTCTATGTTTTACCTATTATGAATACTGATGCTATGAATATGGGTGTTGAAATATGTTTTGAAGAATATGCTTTCAACTCTTTGGGGGCGTATATACCCAGAATTGAAATTGCTGGGTCCTATATAATTATATTTTAAATTTTTTTTAGGAATTGCTATACTGATTTCTACAGCAACTATATATTTTATCTTTCCAAGACAGTGCACAAGGGTTCCAACTTCTCCACATCTTGACCAACACTGGTTCTATTCTTTTTCTTCTTCTATTTTTTTTTTTTGGATGCCAACTTTTTTTTTTTTTTTTTGATCGATGAATGTGAGGTGGTCTCTCACTGTATTTCTGATTTGCATTTCCCTAATGATTACTGATGATGAGCATCTTTTCATATGCTTATTGGTTATTTGCAGATCTTCTTTGAGGAAACGTCTACTCATGTACTTTGTTCAAATTTGATTTGGGTTGTTTGATTTTTGTTGTTGAGTTTAGGAGTTCTCTATCTATTCTGGATATTAAGCCCTTGTCAGACACATGGTTTGCAAATATGGTCGCCCATCCTGTGAGTTGTGCTTTTACTGTTGATAATGTCTTTTGAGATACAAAATTTTTTAATATCCATGAAGTCCAGCAAGTGTATTTTCTTATTTTATTGGCTGCTCCTTGGGGGTCATATCCTTGAAATCATTACCAAATCCTATCTTGTAAAGTTTTGTCTTATGTTTTCTTCTAAGAGTATTATAGTTTTAGCTCTTGCATTTAGGTCTTTGATCTATTGGGAATTAAGCTTTGTATATGGTGTTAGGTAAGGGTCCAAGTTGATTCTTTTTCATGTAGATATCCACATTTTCCAGCACAACTTGTTGAAAGGGCTTTTCCCCTTTGAATAATCTTGGCACCCTTGTCAAACATCATTTGATCACATGGGTGAGGGTTAATTTCTGGGCTCTCAATTCTGTTTCCATTGGTCAATATGTCTGTCTTTATGCTATGACAATGCAGTTTTGATACTGTAGATTTGTAGTAAGTTTTCAATCAGGAAGAATCAGTCCTCCAACTTAGTACCTTCTTTCAAGATTATTTTTGGTATCTGGGCTTACTTGAGATTCCATAAGAATTTTGGGATGGGTTTTTTTCTATTTCAGCACAAAACCTCCTTGGGATTTTGGTAAGGACTGCACTGGATTTGTTGATCTCTTTGGATAATGTTGACATCATCACAATAAGGAGTCTTCCAATCCATGGTGATGGGATGTCTTTCATTTCTAGTAGTGCCGGGTGGTTGTTCAGGTTGAGGGGGCGGCACTCCTAGAGGCAGTCGTGCAGAAACCCACAATTCCTCCTCACTGTGCCTTCACCATTTCCTTAGAACTCATCGACCATCAACAGAAGAGAAAATGCATGTAAAATGCATGTGGGAAATTTGCAAGGACTGGGTGTGCCAGTCGGTGCGCACCCAGGATCTGAACCCGGGCCCCCAGTAGTGGAGCATGCGCACTTAACCGCTAAGCCACTGGGCAGGCCCTGGTGTCTTGTTTTAAACACATGACCTCTGTTGGTCCTTGATTTCCCCAGTTACACCCCAGCTGTCCTTTCACTGACCATTGTTGGTCACACACCCACTGCACCTGCCTCCAATCCTTCCCCTTCAACACCGTAATCTCACACACAGTTCCTCCCGACACTATAATGGCATCTCCCACCACACATCCCCTATATCTTCCATACAGCCATCAAGATGCTTCACAAACACCATCACCATTTATGTCCAGTGGGCTGAGAGGGCTGCCCGTGCACTGGGAATAAGGAGTCACAGGGTCTGTCACTTGGCCTCCAATCACATACTGTACCCCAGATGAAGGGCTTACCCTGCGGAGACACTCACTAGTAGCCAACTCCATCGAACAACAACATCTTTGCCCCAGGCTTCCTTCAAAATTATCCCCCCACTTTCTGCCCCAACTGCTCCTTTAGGGGTCATTTTGGGGCAGCCTTTGAGGTCACCTTGGTGATTTTGTGCCCAGGCCCAGACAGCTCTTGGCCCACAAACACTTTAACCATAACCTCTGAAATCATATAGCACAGGTAACCATTGAATGGGTGCAAATTACTGGTTTTACCTCAAGACACCTAAGGAATATTTCACACCAGGAGCATCCACTTTTGGGCTTCACTGTGGGCTGATATCACAAGGCTCTCATCCAGTGAGCTTCTCTTTTCCCCAACCCCGTGAACAGCTTTCTCCAGGCTATATTGTGCAATGCATTATTGTCTCTCTCTCAGCCTCCTTCTCTCAGGTTGCAGGTCCCTTGAGTTTCCTGCCCTGACTAGCTACCACCAACCCATAGAAACAATGTCAGTCCTATAGCACTGGGTGTTCAGTTCTACTAGGATTGACTGACTGGACTGGGCACAGGTGTGGTGGCCCTACCCACACAAAATCAGGAAACTGAGGCAACTAAGAGGTATCAACATTCTTAACACAACATGGACAACAACTCCATAAGAACATATCCTGGCCCTTGAAAAACAGTCTCATGAGTCTCTCGCCTAAATGGTTTTAGAAAGTGGCCTGGCCCTAGACTGTCTATACCGGCCAAGGAAGGAGGGGTTGGTGCCTTTCCTAGAACCACACTTGCTGAGTGTACGTCAACAGAGAAGTTCAAACCTACCTCCACCAAATGGCCCAAGAGGTTAAAATATTGCATAATATTACTCAAATCTTTGAATAGATACCAAAGGCCCCCGAGATCACTGACCAATTTTCATGGCTGGTCTCTCCAAGTTGTGGACAATGGAAATGGACTGGATTTTAGACTGTTGCTTGTATAGTCATAGGATTTGTTACTATAGCCCTCGTTGGATGTTTACTCTCTTGGCTACAACCTGCCATACTCCTAATAACTCCACTAATTACACTTATTAAATATACTAACCAACTTAAAATTAACCAATACCCTGATTAACTTAAAAAATTCAAAATTTTTATGTGGAAAATCTGCTTAACATAGAATACACCGTTTTAAGCATTTCAAAGTATACATTTCTGTGGCTTTTAGCACAATGATTATGTCGTGTGGCTATCACCACTATCTCATTCCAGAACATTTTCAACACCCCCAAACAAACCCATACTCATTCACACTCTATTTTCTGCTAACCCAAGCCCATGGAAACAACTCATCTGTTTTCTCCCCCTATGGATTTCCCTATTCTGGACATTTCATTCAAATAGCATCATGTTATCTATTGCCTTTGTGGATGGCTTCAGTGAGCACACATGTTTCAAGGTTCACCCATGGTCTAGTATGTAGCAGTACTTAATTCCTTTTTATGGCTTATAAAATCCTATATTATGAATAGGCCACATTTGGTTTATACAGTCATAACTGGATAGTAATTTGGGTTTGTTCCACTTTTGGACCATTGTGAACACTGTTACTTTGAATGTCTATGGGCAAGTTTGCTCTTTTGGACATATCTACCATGGGCCTCTCCAGGTCAATGGTAATTCTAGGTTTAAGATTTTAGAAAATGCCAAGCTGTTGTCTGCAGTGGCTGCATCATTTTATTTTCCCACCAGTAATGTATGTGGGTTTCCCTTTCTCCACATCTTTACCAACATGTGTTATTTTCCATTATGTTGAATATAGCCTTCATTTTGAGCATGAAATAGTATCACATTGTGCTTTGAATTTGCATTTTCCTAATAATTAATGATACTGAGCAACTATCTTGTGCTTATTGGCCATCTATGTATTTCCTAGAGACATGTCTATTCCAGTTGGTTACCCCATTTCATTGACTTGTCTTTTATAATTGAGTTCTAAGAGATCTTTATATATTCTCAAAATAAGAGCCTTCTCACTTATATAAGTTGCAAATAGTAGGAGACATCAAAGACCCACTTTTAACAATGGATAGAATATCCAGACAGAAAACAGGAAATAGCAGACATGAAAACATTAAATACTAAATGGAGCTATCAGACACACACAGAACATTTTACTGGACAGCAACACAATGCACACTCTTCTCATGGGCACACAGACTATTTTCCCGAACAGATCACGTGTTAGGTCACAAAACAAGTCTTAACAAGATTAAGAAGACTGAAATAATACCAGGTAACTTTTCTAAACACAGTGGCATGAAACCAGAAGTCAATAACAGAAGGAAAACTGGAACATTCATAATACGTGGAAGTTCAACAAAAACTCTTCAACTTAAAAGTAGATCAGGGGCTGACAGGTGCTGTAGCGGTTAAGTGCGTGTGCTTCGCTGCTGGTGGCCCGGGTTCGGATCCTGGTCATGCACCGATGCACGCTTGTCAGGCCATGTTGTAGTGGCATCTCACATAAAGTGGAGGAAGATGGGCAAGGATGATAGCTCTGGGCCTGTCTTCCTCAGCAAAAAGAGGAGGATTGCCATGGATGTTAGCTGAGGGCTGATCTTCCTCACACAATAAAAAGGTAGATCAAAGAAGAAATCAAAATGGAAATTAGAAAATAGCTCAAAACATACAAAAAGAAACAATAGGGGGCAGTCCGGTGGCACAAGTGGTTAAGTGTGTGTGCTCCACTGTGGCGGCCCGTGGTTCGCCGGCTCAGATCCCGGGTGTGCACCGACGCACCGCTTGGCAAGCTATGCTGTGGCAGCGTCCCATATAAAGTGGGGGAAAATGGGCACGGATGTTAGCCCAGGGCCAGTCTTCCTCAGCAAAAATAAAATAAAATAAAATAAAGAGGATTGGCAGATGTGAGCACAGGGCCAATCTTCCTCAGCAAAAAAGAAAGAAACAATAAACACACCAAAACTTCTAGGATGCAGAGAAAGTAGTAGTAAGAGGACAGTTTATAGTGATAAATTTGTACATTATAAGAGAAGAAAGATGTCAAAGAAACAACCTGACTTACAGCACACAGCATTAAAAAAAGAAAAAATGAAACCCAAAGTTAGCAGAAGGACGGAAGTCACCAAGAGGCGAGTGGAAAAAAATTGAAAGACAGTATGGACGATTAATAAAAGTAAAAGCAGAGGGGCCGGCCCGGTGGCGCAAGCGGTTAAGTGCGCGCGCTCCGCTGCGGCGGCCCGGGGTTCGCTGGTTCGGATCCCGGGCGCGCACCGACGCACTGCTTGGTAAGCCATGCTGTGGCGGCGTCCCATATAAAGTGGAGGAAGATAGGCACCGATGTTAGCCCAGGGCCGTCTTCCTCAGCGAAAAAAGAGGAGGATTGGCGGATGTTAGCTCAGGGCTGATCTCCTCACAAAAAAAAAAAAAAAAAAAAAAAAAAAAAAAAAAAAAGTAAAAGCAGAGTTTTAGAAAAAATAAAATTGAGAAACCCTTAGATAAAATATCTAGGAAAACAAAGAAAGATGACTCAAACTAAATCAGAAATGAAAAAGGAGGCATTACAACAGATGCTTCAGAAAGAAAGAGATCAGAAGAGACTATTCTGAACTAGTGTACACTCATAAATTGGGTAACCTAGACAAAATAGATAAATTCCTAGAAACAACCTATGAAAGCTGAATCATGAAGAAATAGAAATCTTGAACAGATCAGTAACAAATAAGCAGACTGAATCAGTAATCAAATACCTCCCAACGAGAAGGGACTTCTCCACTCTGCCTGACCTTAGCCAGCCTGCCCCAGCGCCAGGCTGACTCCTGTGGACCTAGCTGGCTCCCTGCAGGCTTCTGCAAATCCAGGCCCCTGGCTCACCCTGGAGCATGCCAGCTCTGGGGGCCTCAAGCAGCATCCTTGACACCAGGCTCCCACCAGGCTCCTGGGAACCCAGGGCCCCATCTCAGCCTAGGAGCTGCCATCTTAAATAGCCCAAGGTGGCTCTTGTGACCACAAGTGGTGTCCTTGGCACCAGGCTCCTGGTGGGCTTTGGTGAATCCAGACCCTGGCTCACCCAAGGTCCTGTGTATGCCAGGCAGCCACAGGCAACACTCAGCCACAGGCAGCTTCTGTAACAGGACAAACCCAAGACCCCAGTGGGCTCCCACAAACCCAAGACCCCAGGTCACTCCAGCACTTGCTGGCTCCAGCAACCCAGGTAGATTCCATGACACCAGGCTCCCAGGGGGCTGCTGGGAACTCAGGCCCATGGATCACCACACCACCTGCCAGTTCCAGCAGCTGTAGACAGCTCTTATGGAACGAGGCTCCTTGCAGGCTCCCACAGAACCAGGCCCCCAGTTTACCCAGGTGCTTGCTGACTCAGGCGGCCCCAGGCAGCTCCCATGGCACCAGGCACCGGCAGGATCCCATGAACCCAGGCTTCCATCTTGACCCAGTGCCTGCTGGCTTCTGCAGCCTCAGGCAGCTCCTGTGGCCCCAGGATCCCAGCAGGCTCCCAGGAATCCAGACTTCTGGCCTACCACAGCACAAGCTGTCTCTCGTGGTGCCAGGCTCCTGGCAGTCTCCCGTGAACCAACGCTCTCAGCTCATCCCAGCACTGGCGAACTCTCATGGCCCTGGATGACTCCTGTGGCTACAGGCTCTCAATGAGGACCTGCCAAAACAGGCTCCAGTGGGGCTACTCATGATCTCAGGGTCCCAGATGTGCCCAGGGCCAGAAACAATACCATAGACCCAAGCTTTCCACTCACCCCAGTACCAGGCTGCCCAAGGACTCCAGCAGCAAGCCTATCCCTGGACACTACCAGATGGCCTACACAGGACCCCCAGATGGGATGACTGTGAAGACTTTGGTTTGCTAAAGCCAGTCTGTAAAGGGTGGAAGAGGTGCCTACTTCCTCAAATTTGCAGACACTAATGGAGGCCACAAGGATCATGAATAATCAAAAACCCATCACACCCCCAAAGAAAAAGAATAAAACTCCAATGACTGACCAAGCTATGGAGATATAGGAACTATGTGACAAAGACTTCAGAACAACCCTCTTCGAGAAATTCATAAAACTCTAAGGAAACATAGACAGACTACTAAATGAAATAAGGAAACAGTGCATGAACAAATGAGAAGTTCACTATAGAAACAGAAATCATTAAGGAAAAACAAACAGAAATCCTAGAGTTGAAGAACACAGTGTCTGAACTGAAGAATTCAATAGAGAGCTTCTAAATCAGATTCAACTATAACAAGAAATAATTAGTGAACTAGGAGATGTGTCATTTGTAATCCTCCAGTCAAAGATCAAAAAGAAAAATGGGAATGGATAGGAATGGGGAAAGGCAGTGTGAATTATGAGATACCATGAAAAGAAATAGATAAGCATTATTAAAGTACCAGAGGAGAAGACAGGGATAAAGGAAAAGAGTGTTTACTTAAAAAAAATAGCAGCTGACACCTTCCCAAATCTGGAGAGAGATTTACACATCCAAGGTCCTGAAGCCAATCTGTCAACCTAAAATTTCAAACTAAAACTTTCTTCTCCAAGACACATTATAATAAAACTATCTGAACTCAAAAAAAGGATCAAACAACATGATCAAGTTCAACATGATGCAAATCAATGAATGTGATACACCACATTAATAGAATGAAAGATAAAAATCACAAAATAATCTCAATCGATGCAGAAAAAGCAGTTTGACAAAATTCAACAGCCATTCATGATAAAAATTCTAAATAAAGGGTTACAGAAAGAATATACCTGAACATAATAAAAAGTTTACATGACAAATCCCACAGCTAACATCGTATTGAACAGTGAAAGGTTGAAAGCTTTCTTGCGAAGACAAAGAACAAGACAAGGGTGCCCAGTCTCAACACCACTCTTCAACATACTGCTGTAAGTCTCAACCAGAGACATTTGGCAACGAAAAGAAATAAAATACATCTAAATTGGAAATGAAGAATCAAAGTGGTCTCTGTTTGCAGATGATATGATTTTATATAGGACTCCCCCCCAAACTTTTAGGACTAATAAAAGAATTCACTCAAGCTGCAGGAGACAAAATCAACATGTAGAAATCTGTTGCCTTTCTGTACACTCACAATGAACTATCTAAAAAAGATATAAAGAAAAAAATTCTATTTACAATAGCATCAAAAACAGTAAAATACTCATAAATAAATTTAACCAAGAAGGTGAAATATCTAGACACTGACAACTATAAGACATTGATGAAAGAAATCAAAGACACAGAGAAATGAAAAGATATCTTATGCTCATGGATCAGAAGAATTAATATTGTTAAAATGTCCATGCTACCCAATGCCATCTCAAGATTCAATGCAATTCCTATTAAAATTCCCATCACATTTTTCACAGAAATAGGACAAGCAATCCTAATATTTATATGGATCCACAAAAGACCTCCAATAACCAAAGCAACCCTGAGAAAGAAAAAGCTGAAGGCATCACATTCCTGATTTCAAATTTTATTACAAATCTATAGTAATAAAAACGGTAATGATACAGGTGTAAAAAGAGACACATAGACCAATAGAACAGAATCAAAGGCCCAGAAATAAAACCACACACATACACTTTGCTAAAAGTTGATGAGTCAGCTAAGAAGACTCCATGGGGAACAGATAGTTTCTACAACAAATGGTGTTGGGAAAACTGGATAACCACATGCAGAAAACTGAAATTGGACCCCTATTTTACAACACTCTAAAAGTAATCCCAAATTGAATTAAAGACTTAAATGCAAGACACCAAATATAAAACAACTAGAAGAAAATATAGAGAAAACAGGCCCAAGAAACTCATCGTGACAATGATTTTTTTGGATATAACATCAAAAGTGCAAACAACAAATGTAAAACTTAACAAGTGGGATGACATCAATCTAAAAATCTTCTGCAAAGCAAATAAAATAATTGGCAAATTAAGGGGTTAATATCCACAGTATATAAGAAACTCTTACAACTCAACAGCAAAGAAAACAACAAAACAATATGAAAATGGTCAAAGGACCTGAATAGATACTTTTCCAAAGAAGACATAAAAATGGTTAACAGGTACATGAGAAGATGCTCGTAATCACTCATCATCAGGGAAATAAAATCAAAACTACAATGAGATATCACCTCACATCTGCTAGAATGGTTATTTTCAAAGAGACAACAGACAACAAGTGTTGACGAGGCTGTGTAGAAAAGAGAACACTGTGCACTGTTGGTATGAATGTAAATTCCTACAGTCACTATGGAAAAAACTTGGAATTTTCTCAAAAAAATAAAAATAGAAATACTATATAAATGAGCAATTTCCCTTCTGGTTGTATATGCAAAGGAAATGAAGTCACTATTCTGAAGAGATATCTGCACCCCTATGTTCATTTCAGCATTAATCACAAACTGAGGACGTGGACACAATCCATGTGTCCATCAATGGATAAATAGATAAAGAAAATGTCAGACATATGTATATATACATGAAATATATAATGGAATATTATTTAGCCATGCAAGAGAAAGAAATCCTGCATTTTGTAACAACACAGATGGAACTTGAGGCATTACGCTAAGTGATATAAGTCAGACAGACAAAGACAAATACTATATATTCTCACCCATATGTGAAATCTAAAAAAGCCCAACTCAAAGGAATAGAGGCTAGAATGGTGTTTGCCAGGACCTTCGGCGTGGGGGAAACGGGGAGAGGTAAGTCAAAGTGCACAAATTTCTAGCTGTAAAATGAATAAGTTTTGGGGATCTAATGTACAACATGGTGACCATAATTAACAATAATATATTATAGACTTGAAAGTTGTTAAGAGAGTAGATCTTAAAAGTGATCGCTAGAAAAAACAAGTTAATTATGTGAGGGAATGGAGGTGCTAACTCACTGTATTGTGGTAATTCTTTCACAAATCATCATCTTGAACACCTAAAACTTACATGTGTTATATGTCACTAATATTTCAAGAAATATAAAAAAAAAAATATCTCTCAACAAATTAAAACCCAGGACCATATGACTGCAGTGGTGAATTCTACCATACATATAAAGAAGTTTTAAAAACAAGCCTTCTTACACTCTGTCAAATATTGAAAGAGAGAATACTTCCAAACTCATTTTACGACGCCAGAATTACCCTGATACCAACACTAGACAAGGACACTAAAAGAAAATAAAATTACAGACCATTACCCCTGATGAACATAGATACAAAAATCCTCAACAAAATACTAACAAATTGAATTCAACAGCGTATTAAAAGAATTATACACTACCACCAAGTGAAATTTATTCCTGATATACAAGGGTAGATTGACACACAAAAATCGATCAATGTAATATACAACATCAAGAAAAGGAAGGGGAAAAAACATGACCATCGCGATTGATGGACAAAAACCAGTTGACAAAATTTAACACCCTTTCATCATAAAACACTCGAGAAACAAGGAATAGGAGAAAAAACACACAGCAAACACAAAACTCAATGATGGAAGACTGAAAGCTTTTCCTGAAAGCTCTAAGATCAGGAACAAGGCAAGGATGCCCACTTTCACCACTTCTATTCAACACAGTACTGAAGTTCAAGCCAGAACCATGAGGCAATAAAAATAAATAAATAAAAGGCTTCCAAATTGGAAAGAAAGAAGTAAAACGATCCCTGTTTGACGATGATATCATCTCATATGTAGAAAATCGGAAAGACTCCACAAAAAGTCGTTTGATCTAACAGAGAATTCAGGAAAGTATCAGGATACAAAGTCACTACACAAAAATCAGTTGCATTTCTATACATGAACCAGGAGCTCTCTGAAAAGGAAATTACAAAAACAATTCATTTATATCAGAAAGAATAACATGCTTAGGAATTAACTTAACCAAGGAGGTGAAAGGTTTGCACCATAAAAACTACGAAACATCTCAGAAAGAAATTAAAGAAGACATACATAAATGGACAGATATCCCATATTCATGGATTGGAAGGTTTAGTATTGTTAAAGTGTCAATATTACCCAAAGCAGTCTACAGATTCAATGTAATTCCTATCCAAATCCTAATGATGTTTTTTGCAGAAATAGAAAAACCCGTCCTAAAATTCACATGGAATCTCAAGGGACTCAGAATAACCTAAACAATCCTGAAAATGAAGAACAAAACTGGAGGACTCACACTTCCTGATTTCAAAACTTACTACAAAGCCACAGTAATCAACAGTATGGTATTGGCATAAAGGCAGACATAGAGACCAATGGCATAGAATAGCTAGCCCAGAAACAAACCCTCACATATATGGTCAAGTGATTTTTGACAAGGGTGCCAAGATAGTACAATGGAGAAAGGTTTCTTGTTAACAAATAGTACTGGGAAAACTGGATATCTGCATGCAAAAGAATGAACTTGGACCCTCATCCAACACCATATACAAAAATTAACTCAAGGATATAAATGTAAGACCTAAAATAGGAAAACTCTTAGAAGAAAACAGGACAAAATCTTTATGACACCGGACTTGCAAATGATTTCTTGGATATGACACCAAAGGCACAGGTAACGAAAGAAAAACAACGGACAAATTGGACTCCACGATAATTTTATAAGTTGGTACATCAAGAGGCACTGTGCATAGAGTAAAAAGGCAACCCACAGAGTGGGAGAAAAAATTTGCAAATCATATTTCTGACAAGAGACTGGTATCTGGAATATACAGAGATGTCTTAAAACTGAACAACTAAAAAACAAGCCAATTCAAATATGGGCAAAGGACTTGAAGAGACAGTTCTCCAAAGACTTATGAATGGCATATAAGCACATGAAAAGACGCTCAAGACCACTAATCATTAGGGAAATGCAAATCAAAACCACAATGAGACACCACCTCACACCCACTAAGATGAGTGCTACAGGAAAGACAGAAAACAACATGTGTTGGACAGGATGCGGTGAAATGGGAATCCGTGTACACTGTTGAGAGGAATGTAAAATGGTGCAGCCGCTATGGAAAACAGTATGAATGTTCCTCAAAAAATTGAACATAGAATTATCACATGATCCAGCAATTCCACTTGTGGATATACACCCAAAAGATCTAAAAGCAGAGCCTTGAAGAGATATTTGTACACCCATGTTTATAGCAGTATTATTCACAATAGCTAAAACGTGGAAACAACCCCAGTGTCCACTGACAAATGAATGGATACACAAAATGTAGTATATCCATACAACAGAATAATATTCAGCATTACAAAGGAAGCAAATTCTGCAATATGCTACATGTGTATTAACCTTGGGGACATTATGCTAATAGAAATAACCCAGTCACAAAGAGAAAAATACTGTATGATTCCACTAACATGAGGAACTGAGATTAGTCAAAATCACAGAGACGGAAAGTGGAATGGTGGCTGCCAAGGGCTGGGGGGACGGGAGAAGGGAGACTTACTCTTTAATAGGTATAGAGTTTCAGAATCATAAGAGTTACGGGGATGAATGGTGGCGATGACTGTGCAACAGCGTAAATGTATTTAACACCACTGAAGTATACACTTAAAAATGGTTAAGATGTCACGCTTTTTGTTATGTATATTTTAACTCAATATACAAAAAGAAAAAAAAAGAAATTAGCTATCAAGGCACAAAAAGACATAGTGGACTTTTAAATACATATTGCTAAGTGAAAGAACCCAACTGGAGAAGGTTATATACTCTGTTCCATAGTTTTCATATATTCCAATCACACGACATTCTAGACAAGGCAAAACCATAGAAACAGTATAAAGATCAGTGTTGCCAGGAGTTGGAAGGCAAGGGATGAAGAGGCAGAGCACAGGGAATTTAGGGCAATCCAATTCTTCTGTAGGCTCTGTCATGGTGGATACATGAGATTATGCATTTGTCAAAATCCAAGTACGTGACAGTGAGACAGTGAACCCTAATGTAAACCACTGACTTGGTTACAAACACTGTAGCAGCATCAGCTCCTCACTTGTAAGGAATGAATCGCACTAACACAGGTGGTCATGCAAAATGTTAACAGTAGGGGAAACTGTGGGGGAGGAGGGAGAAACGCTCTGCACTGTCTGCTGAATTTCTCTGTCCATCTAAAACTTTCCTAAAAACAATCTATTAATTAAAAATTAATCAATGGAAGGTAGGGAGTGGGTAGAAATATGGAGGAAACAAGAATATCAGAATATTAATAAGTGTTGAAGCTGGGTAATAGGGACATGGGGGGCTATCACACTTTTCTGTTTAATTTGTGTATGTTAAAGGTTTTCCACAATAAAACATTTTTAAAGCTCCAGGTTAAATCTAGATTATATGTACCAAGAATCAAAGAATGTGAAGAAAACACATTTTTGAAGCAAGTACTCAAGGGGCACACTGAGGGAATGTGCAATCACACTGGATAGAGAGTGAACGTCCTGGTTCCACCAGGAAGGTTCAGAGCTCAGTGAGCAAGGCAGGCGACAGCACAGTCAGGGAAGTGACAGATAATGAACACGGAAAAATGTTCGCCCTCACTGGTCACAGAAATGCCAACGATGGGCCCTGACAGAACTGCCAGAGGATTTACAACGTTGTGACACTCACAGTTAGAGCGGGCTCAGGGACAGTGTACCACGTCCTGTGAGAAGGCCAATCATCACCGGCTTTCTGGAGGGCAAACCTCTCAAACCCTGGAACTTGCAGGCCACTGGACCGGCTGTTCTGTTGTACAGAATCTGTCCAAAAACAAAGGTATTGGGTAAAGATGATAGACTGAATAAACACATGTAGAGCCCCTTGACATAAAGTCCCTAAAAAATGACCCAAAGACTCCTTGATTGTTGAACAAATTCATAATAGCCCTGAGAACCATCAAGAAAGCCGACATTTTGAGGAAGACATCAAAGAGAGACAGCAGCTGGTGACCGGGGACCCCAGTGGGGAGCTCCTGGTGGGCCATGGAAACCAAGCCAGAGCGCCCTCTCTCTCTCCCCCTCCTCCCCCTGCCGCTCACCTAACACCTCCTGCATCGCCCCTCCATTCCCAGCCACTGCCCACATCACACTCCAGGAACACAGGAACAGAGGCACAGGGTGCCCTTTCCACCAGCACATCTGTCCTCTTGTTCTCTGCACCTCCCCAGGCGGTGAAGCCCAGCCCTGCACCTCCTCAGGGCCCAGCATGCTCCTCCCTGACCCTCAGGCTCCTCCTCTCCATCCGGTCCTACCTGCAGCAACTGTTAGCTCGTCTCCACCTTACAAACAAAACTCTCCCTTGGACGCATGCTCCTTTTTGGCTATTGTCCACTCTCCTGACTCCCCTTCATGGTTAAACCTCTTAAGTAAAGTGTCTCATCCCTACTGCCCTCCCATGGCTCCCCTTCACCCACTCTAGACCCAGCTTCATTCCCACCCTCTCAAGGAGACTGAGGTCACCAGTGATCCCCTGTGGCCAAGTCCAGCCATCTTTTCTCCATTTTGATCA
This sequence comes from Diceros bicornis minor, assembly GCF_020826845.1. Lineage (NCBI taxonomy): Eukaryota > Metazoa > Chordata > Mammalia > Perissodactyla > Rhinocerotidae > Diceros > Diceros bicornis. The sequence continues at coordinate 66,615,441 of NC_080753.1, read as the reverse complement.
GAGCTGTATCCAACCCAGCAGAGCACCCCTCCTTTCTGCAATACCCTTTTCCCCTCGTGTCTCCTGCGACTCCATGCTCCACCGTTTCAGTCTCCTTTCCTGGACCCTCTTCAGCTGCACCTCTGTAAACACTGCCTGCTCCTAGGCTGGGCCCTGGTCCCTTCTACAGCTGCAGTGTCTCCAGGAGACCTCATTCACTTCCATGGTTTTAAACATCTCTGACCTCATCCTGACTCTGCAGACACACTGATGCAACTTTAAGAGGTTAGGTGCTGGCTCCCCAGTGTCGGCACCTAAGAAGTATTTCAGACTCGATTCCTTTCAAAATTTTACTGTCATATGAGTTCCAAAATAGCATCAAATATTTCCAAAAAGGAGGAAAAATTTGGCAACAATAAATAGTAGTGAACAAAGTAACCAATAAAATGTCTACTTGCATATAACCATAGTTGCTTGATGGGGAAAATAAGAACATAGAACTAAGTAAGATCAGACAGTCTCAAGCTGGGGAGTGAAAGGTGATGAGTTGGGAGTGTAGAACACAGGAACTGATCAACTCTAAGCATTTACAGAAAGAGAGGCAGAAATGGTTGTTCCTAAAAGCTGAAAGACACCCACTAGAAGAATAGAAAAATCATGAGAAAGCCTAACAAATTAAAAATTAAATTAAATGGTAGACTCACATTCCAATTTATCAATAATCACAATTGTAAATGGATCAAATTGCTCTATAAAAAGATGAAGGCTCTCAAGTTGAGTTAAAATATAGTTATAAAATAAAGGGATATAATATGGTTGAAAATAAGGAGATAAATAAGACTTTAAATGGGACAAAAAGGGGTTCTCTGTGTTGATAACTGTCAGGAACACTTATACACCTAACAATATGGTCTTGAAACATAAAGCAAAACTGGACAAACAAGAAGACACAGGCACCTCAAGAATCACAGGGAAACCTACCTTACCTCTCTTAGAAATCCACATGTCAAGTGATACAGTAAGTTAGGAAACAGATCTGATGATGAACACAAAAAAGCTAGATCTAGACTCAGCCCAAGGGACAACAACATAAGCAACTAGTGGAGAGGAAACATTCTTCTCAAACCACAATGAAACAGTCACCACAATGGACTGTGTGCTAAGCCACAGTGAAATCTCTAAAGAGTCCAAAAAGCAGAAATCTATGTGACCATATTACCGGACCTTAAAGCAATAAAAGTAAAAAATAATCACAAAATATTGGCTCCCCTCCTCCAACCTATCCACTTGAAAATCTATCCAAACCCTTCTAAATCTCTCAGGTTAAAGAGGGAATCCAGACAGACAGGACAACCTCTTTAGAAATGAATAGCAATGAGAGGAGCATGAGACAAATCTATGGCATAGGGACAAAGGAACAGAAGAAGGGACACAGCCTCCACTGCAGGTATCAGGGAATATCAACTGTACACGAAGAAGCTGAGCACTTCCCTCCAGGAGCCAGAACAACACCACAATAAAACCAACATCAGCAGAATGAAGTGAGGATTCACAAGACAGGAACAACAATGTAGACCTGAGCAATGGAGTCAAGGGCTGACTGTCTGGAAAGACCTGTACCAGTGAGAAACCTTGCACAATCTGACCAAGAGGAACAGACAAAGGCACGAAACTGTACCATCAGGTACAAGAAACTACAGAAACAGCTTTAACGTGATAGGGGATAACTCTGACCAGGACATCAGCGGTCCTCAACTGGAGCTGTCCTTCCCCCGGGATGCATCTGGAAACACGCAGGATGGGTTTTGTTTCTTGCTTTGTGTTTTCTTAATGGTTGTTGCCCTGGGGGTCCGGGAGGTCCTGAACAGCCTGTCACATATAGCCGTTTCCCTCCTGAAGTGTTACTGACATCTGGGAAGACAAGCACTGATCCAGATTAAATGAACAATGTGGTAGGGAAATGTTCTCCATGGGTGTATAACAGGCAAAAGATGGTACCCTCAATACATAAGGAATATCGAGAAACCAATGTTTACAAGGACTAAACTGTAAAAGAGCAGGAAAATCAGAAATGTAGCCAATAAACACACCAACAATATTCCAACCTATTTGTACAGGTAGAGAAATATGTATGTAAAACACAGGAAATAGTCTAGGAGATTACACACCAAATTTTACTACCAACAAGGAATAAAAGTTGGCAGGTATGTGAGAAATAGGAGTTTTTACCACTTGTTAACTTGTATATTTCTGGAGTGTTTTAATTTTTACAAAAGAGAATGTATTCTACTCAAAAAGATATTTCAAATTTTAAAGAAATTATTAAAATGTTCAAAATGACTTCAGTTCAAGGATATTCATTAAAACATGAAGGGAAAGAACCCCCCATGACTTTAAGAGTCTCCTGTAACTATTCTTTCTTTTTTTTTTTTAATTTTATTTATTTATGTTTTTATCCCCAAAGCCCCAGTTGATAGTTGTATGTCATAGCTGCACATCCTTCTAGTTGCTGTATGTGGGACGCGGCCTCAGCATGGCCGGAGAAGCGGTGCGTCAGTGCCCGCCCAGGATCCTAACCCAGGCTGCCAGCAGCGGAGCGCGCGCACTTAACTGCTAAGCCACGGTGCCAGCCCCGCCTGTAACTATTCTAATAGTTACTATGTCGATTTTATTTCACATTTACATCCTAACTCATTGGAATTTACATTTGTTTGAGGGATGCAACAGAAGCTGATTTTCTCTTGTTCAAGTGGAAAACCAACCGTCCAGGAACCATTCATTGCGTAGGTCTGGCTTTCCCAGCAGACCTGCAATGCCTCCTTCCTCACCTGCTAAACCCTGACAGCTACCGCTGCCTCTCGAGCGCCCTAGAGCAAGCGGAGTGAGCTCTGCAACCTGGGCTCCCTGTCTATGAGGGGCGGCTACCAGCAGAGCCTTCTCCCAAGACAGCAGCAGGCATGCTGCACACAGAAGTGCTCAGGGGCCGTCTGCTGCGGAGCAGGAAACCTCTCATGATGAGCAGGCAGTGGGGGAGCCCCGAGCCCCGGGACTGACCTCGGCGGGGGGCACCAGGCTGCTAAGGCAGGGAGCCCCCTCCCTTCAGCTCGTCCAGCTCCTCCTGCAGCTTGTGCACCTGGCTGTCGGCGGCTGCCCCTCTTCAGCTGACCGTTCTTCTCCACCTGCTCCCGCAGGCGGCACCCGTGCTCCTGTTCCCCGGGGAGCAGAAGCAATAGGAGTGCAGCAGTCGAGGAGATCTTGGGCCCCCAGTGCTGACAGGATGACCCCCCTGAGGGACGGAGGGCTGGTGTCGCTGTGCTCGCCCCGCACAGCTTCTGCGGCTGGATTCAGGGTGACATCCGTCGGAGGGTGAAGGGGCTCTGGGAGGGTTTCTGAGGCATCATTGTGAATGATGAACTTGGGGGTTCTGGGCCAAGCTCTCATCAGGCCCCAGGCTGGTCCCGCTGCAGCTGGGCTCCACATCCTTCTTCAGCCTCTTTTGGTCAACAGCCTCTCAAGGGACAGATGGCCTCTCTTGAGTGTGCTCTGAGAAGAAACTGTAAGAAGGAAGCCAGCCAATAAATCTGCACGCCCCGATCCTGAGGGATAAAGTCACCCACGGAAATCCCACTCTTACCTAGCAGGCCCTGGCTGGGAAGAGGGGGTCTCATCGCCAGCATCTACAGCAGACGTGTTTGCATCTCCTTGGCTGCCTATTGCTGTGGAGGCCACACTGTCTCCTGGAGTTCCTTCCAGAGACTGCGCCCAATCCTGACTGGCAGCTCCCTGGGCGGCACTGGGTGCGTTTTCACCCTGCAGAGCGGGTTACTTCCACTTGTGGGACCACGGCTGGGCCCTCAGCTTTTCCCTCAAGGCCCACAATGAACCTGCAGCTCCTTTCGCATCTGCTTCACGCGCATGTTCCTCAGGCCCCCGGTGGCCTTCCTGATGTATTTTCTCCTGGGGTGGCTGTGGCCTTCAGCCCCCTCGTCTCAGTCAGGTGGAAGATGGAGGGCGTGGCCATGGCTTGAGCACATAGTACTGATCCTCCAGCCTTTCCTAGAGCTGTTTTTGGTGAAATATTCACTACAGACGAAAGAATGCTTAGTGGGGTCCAGTCACCCCTGTGAACAGCTTTTAACCACTGGACCAGACGTTTTGAGCCCATTTTGTGGAGCCTGCAAGGATAAATGAAAAAGTAATTAGAAAGAAAGAATTAAATGTTTCCCCCTAAAATAATCAGCTATAAAAGCAAAACAAGTGTGTTTGGGAACACCCACACCTGTAGCCACTTTGCCCATTTAAACCTTTAGTAAAGATTTAAGGAACACCTGCTTGCAACTTATTACTGGAATAGAAACATGAAAGACTCACTGTCTAACTTAAGGAGGTGACTGTCTGTAGGGCAGAGAAGGAAGGAAGGTGAGGACCTCCTCCCAGGCTGTGGTAAGTGCCCTGTAGGGACACAGACGTTCTGGCAGATAACACAGGATGGCATCAAGACAACAGGAAAGGCTTCAAAAAGCCTCAGAAATAGTTCTTAGAAGCTCATGGCTGCCCAATCCTCCTGCTGTCCCTAGGGTGCAAGACTTTGGGTGCTAAAATGGGGAGGGTTGGTCCCCCTATTTCAAAGCCAGGCCAGGTGTTGGCCAGCAGAGCCTCCCAGGCACCCAGCAGGGCGCCTGGCCCCAGCTCTGCTCAAGCAGCTGAGGATGCGAGACCACCGCCAAGGGGAGGTCAGCCCCAAGAGCTGTGGATCAGTATTACTCCTGTCCTCCCACTACCAGGAGGAAAGCTGCTTCCTGTACAAATCAACCAGCCTCTACAAGGTACTGACCAAGACACTTCATAATCTCTTCTCCTCATTAAGGTAAAGTCTCTATTTAGACCAAACTGTGCACGTGGGGGGTTGGGGGGGGGTCTGTCCCGAGGGCTTTCTGTTCCACTTGAGGTCATCTAAACCCCCTGAGGCCACTGTGGACCAGACCAGGTGGATACTAGGTCCTCAGGGAGTTCCAAGCAACATGACTTTCTAACCTTTCTCAATGCTTGGTGACCAGTTACCAAAGGACTCCTACCTCATTTGCCCCCAGACCACATTAGACCATGACACATGCCAAGAGCCACCTTCTCTGCAGGGCTTTGCCTCATTCTCAAAACAGTTACAAAACTTTTGGGACACAGGTTCTGAAGGAAACCGTCAAGAAAGCAGGGTGGCTGACCTCTGAAACAAGCTCATGTTACTAGTTCTTTGGATAGATTGTAACAACTTCCGAATTAGAACAAACCACTGTAAACCTTCAACAAGACTACAGACAACAAGTGGCATTCAGGTCTTTCAAAATTCAATAACAACCTGCAACATGAAACAAAATGATCTGCCAGCAGGTTTTCAAAGTAGAATGTCTTCAGCGCACTGTTCTGGGACCTCCAGTGTGGAGTCCGCAGGAAAGGACTCATTGAACTAGCTGAATTCCAGAAGCCCTCATGAAGGGAGCCAGGCCAGGGGGAAAGCAAACCACTCACCCTGCTGTAGGAGCCAAAGGACGATGTGTAGAGAGGAGCCCCTTCACCGAGTCCCCGAGGTAAGCCTCCCTGTGAGGAGTGGGCCGTGCCCTCCTCCACCCAGGATGCTGTCAGATGCAGAATCCAAGTCCACATGGTCAGCCTCCCTATGAGGAGTGGACAGTGCCCTGCTCCCCCAGGATGCTGTCAGATACCCAGTCTGCAGGGTCAGCCTCCCCGTGAGGAGTGGGCCTCGCCCTGCTCCACCCAGGATGCTGTCAGATGCAGAGTCCCAAGCGTAAGTCTCCCCTTGAGGAGTGGGCTGAACCCTGCTCCTCCCAGGATGCTGTCTGAGTCCAAGTCCACAGGGTCAGCCTTCCCATGAGGAGTGGGCCTTGACCTGCTCTGCCCAGGATGCTGTCAGACACCTCTCCAACACTCACCTCCACCTGCAGAGCCACCTTTCCCTGCACTGCCAGGAACCTTCTAGCAACAGAGCATCTGGGAGGTGTATCCATCCAGCAGGTACAAGCTGCATTTGCTCAGCCACATTCCTGATTGCAGAGATCAAGGCAGGCTCCTTGCCATCAAAAGAGCAGAAAAGTCACAGCAAATCCAAGAAGATAGTGACCTAAGGAAGAGCGTTTCCAGACTATCCTGTTACTTGACATTGTTGGCCCTAGCCCAAATCAGTGGAGAGCAGGGTGGCTGCAGGGTGGGGGTGAGAGGGTGGTGGAGGCCATAAGGTGGGTGCTGGTGGCTGTGGGGTGGCCATGGTGGCCCGAGGTGCCCCGAGCAGAGACGGTGGCGCAGACCACAGCTACACAGCATCCAGCGCTGACTCACCTGCTGGACAGGCCCCGAGCACAAAGTGCTGCCCACCTCGGGCTGGACCTCATGGGGGGCTGACTGGGCAGTGGCGGCCAGTTACCTGTGGAAGGAGACGGTGGTTTCTTCTCGTTGCCTGGCCAATGGGAGCAGATCGTGGCCGCACAGCGAACACCATCTCAGGCCTCAGGCTGTTGCACCGCCAGGCTCCGTCCCCCTCCTCACCACCTCTGAGTGGGACCACCACGAGAGTAGAGCTCTGGGCAACACTCTATGGGATGTGGAACTGGTCCCCGTGGCCTACAGGACAGCAAGATGGCAGCACTTACTCCAGCCACCCCCAGTGCACAGTTCTGATCGTTCTTGAGCTTCTGTTAGTGTTTCTTTATATAAAAACAAGCCATTGCGGATGCATGCTTTTCTTTGCATGTTTGTCCTTGTAATGAGCAGTCAGACTCCGCACTTTTTGATGTGTGCTGACAGCTTACGCCTCTCCTCTCCCTCTTCCCCTCATGTCCACACCTGGACAAGCTGAAGAGCAAGTCCAGAGTCTCCTTTCTCTGGCATTGGCTTCGGATCCAACCACACAAGCCCCTGTATGTGTGCAGAACTCTCGCCCTGGTCTCACCCCTGGCAAAGATTTCTTGCTTTGACCAAACTTTAGTCAGGATCCTGAACCTTTTCCTAGGTTTGTGTGTGCACTTCCTTGTAAAATCCAGTTTTAGTAAGAACCTTGCTAAGTCAGTTTAAGCAGAACCCACACCCGTAGATCTGATCACACTCGAGATCTGCTTGGGCTCCTCCACGTCCCCCACCATCCCTCAGGTGGTGTCTGATAACTTTGGCCTGGCTTCGGTAATAATCTTGTTAGGTCAGGTTAGCTAGAAACCCCAACATTTGTTTTTTCTCTTAGTAATTTTCCTTCTCCTCACCCCCACAATGCTGCCTGGCCGTGAATGCTCACTTGCCCATGCTGCATTCAAAGTCGAGCCCAATCTCATTTCTCCCCAGCTGTGAATCCCATCACAGTGGTCTCTACATATTGCAGTGGTTCTGAATAAAATATGCCTTACCATTTTTGACAAGTGTCATTGAATATTTTTTCTTTAAAACCTCCAACCACGATAAAAACCCAGGCCTGGCTTCTTTCCTTGCTCCCTCAAGCCATTTCAGAGCTGCTTGTGATTTTGGCCCTGCTCTCCTCAGAGACGTCTATTATGTGAGTCATAAGACTTTTGCTAACTTCTGTGTGTGTGTGGAGGGGGACACACACCAGCATCAGTCTCTCCATGGCAACCATAGCACTTACCAGTGAGCAGTCATATTTTGAAAGGAATCTCTTTCTCTGGGCGGTAGGTCTCAACAATGAGTTCAAAATATTCAGTGAACGATGTACTAAACAGATGTGCTGTCATCCAGGCTTTGTTGTTCCATTTGAGCATTGACTCTAAGTTAAAGTCACCAGATGCATTACCCCTAACAAGAGAGCGAGACTGTACAAAGGCCCGGGGGGGGTGGATTGGAGGGGGAGGGGAGAGAACAGGATCAGTTAGAGGAACCAAAGGTCAGAGTGTGAGACAGGAGTTGGAGAAGGGGCCAGAGCAGTCGGTAACAGCACAGCAGCCAGGTCAAGGCCCTGTGCACCATGTCTGGGAGTCAGGATCTTCTAATAGCAGTCAGTGGGGGAGCCCCACTTCTGCTTGGATCTCTGGGGGACAAGAAGGCAGTGTCTTACCACGTCTGTCTGTCCACAGCTTCCAGACCCTGGCCAGGGAGCATGAAGCACTGATGCAGAAGTACCTGCACCTGCTGCAGATCGTGGAGACGAGAAGACAGTGGCCAAGCAGCTACGGCAGCAGATCGAGAATGGGGAGATCAATATCGAGTGACTGAAGGCAGAGGTGACTGCTGACGAGGGGTGCAGAAGAGGGTGGCCGGGGTGCCCAGGGCACAGGCCCAACACCCCACACTCCAGGCTTCAGCAGGATCGGGGGGGGGGCACATGACCGGCAGCGGGGACCAGCTTCCAGCCACAACTAAGCCAGTCTCCAAAAGTAAATTTAGTGATGCTGGCAGAGTGGGAAGGGCCTTAGTCAGATCTGAGTTCAGATCTGCCACTTGACAGTTGCAACTTGACAGTTACAACTTGGAGTGCGCCCCCCCCATCCTCTATGCGTCCATTCCTTCATCTATAAAACAGCCTTTTTATACTTGCCTGACAAGGGTGTGAGGATTGAGTGAGGTTATTTATGGGCGAAGTTTTATTTACTCTGCTGATGACCACATTGAGTAAGCATCCCCACATTATCAGCTGAAGAGTCCGGGGACACAGGGTCCCTGGTATGTCATCATAGTGTGGGCTCGTGGCTCAGTTCCAAGCAGTCGTTCCCTCTGCCTGTCATAAGAGCTCCTACAGGGGCTCACCGGCTCCATGCTCATTGGTCTGGAGGCCATGCTGTTGCTAGGTTAAGCCTTCTAGAACTTCACTACTCAAAATGTGGTCCATGAAGCAAGAGCATGTTGGAAATGCAGAATCTCAGGCCCTGCCCAGACCTCCGGAATCAGAATCTGCACTTTCACAACAGCCCAGTCGATTGCCATTTACATTAAAGCTTGGGAGGCGCTGGCTCTCTGTCCCTTAGACGCCCCTCACCAGCTGTCTACCCCAGCGCCGAATGATCTGATTGCCACTCCCCCCTCAAGAAGGACACTGCCTTCTTGTCCCCCAGAGATCCAAGCATGTTCACCAGATGCTCAGAGCCATTTGGCCACGTCACACGAGGACCGTGGACTCTGAGCTGAGGATGGGAAAATGGAAACATAGATTCTAACGAGGGTCGGCTGCATGATTTGTAGGGCCTGAGGCAAGGGAAAAATGCAAGGCCCTGGGTGGAGTCGGGGAAGTCGACCTCCCCTTCTCACAGCCCACCAACCCACCCATGGCAGACAGGCGCCCCCCCAATTTCAACCTCCAACCTCCTCTAACCTCTGTGCCATGATACACTTGGTACCTAGATGAGGGGTGGGCAAGATGTCCCTGCTGAGTCACCCACCTAGTGCCCAGGCATTGTCCCTCACCCTGCCCTGAGACACCATCGGGATTGCACTGCACCCACTCTTACTGCACCTACACCGAGGCTCCTGAAGAGGGTTGAGGGTGACTCACAGAGGGATGTGAGTTTTCCTTGCTGACTAGACCCATTTGCTCCCAGAGAGAGGGTAGAGGAGGTCATGGGTTCTGGGGTGCCAACGTGTGTGGAGCAAGCAGCTGAGAGACCACCCCAGTGAGGCAGCAGGAGGCAGGAACACATGGGGGCTGAGACTCCAAGCCCCTGGGGTGTGCTCCATTGTTCCATCAGATGTTACTCATGAAAACAAATTAAAAGAGAAATGGTTAAGAACTACAAGGTTGCAACTGCGGAACCTGAAGCCCCAAGCATGGGGCCTTCTGAGCATAGGACCCCATCACATGACTTTGAAGCCAGCTCTGCCTGGAATGTTCAAAGATCTGAAGTTGCCAATTCCACCTTATGGTGCCGCTGCCAAGCTCTGAACTGATGGTCACGTCAGCTCGGAACTTGAGGTTGAACAAAAGTTTCAGATTCCACACACCTCCTCTACCCTGCACCAGGCACTGTCAGACATGCTTCCTTAGTCAGTCCCCATAGCTATAATCATAGGATTGAATGAGGAAGGGGGCTAAGAGAACTCAAGTCATCTGCCCAAGCTCACACAGCTGGGAGGTGGCAGAGCCAGGACTAGAACCCACGTCTCCTTGTCTACTTGCTAGTCTTGCCACTCTACTCATAGCCTCTTCCCATGTCACTCCTGGGATGGGGGCTTGTCCCGAGTCTAAACCATTCACTCTGAGATTTATCCTAGCCCTACACATATCCCTGAAACCAAGCTGAGTCCTTGTTAGGGACCAGGGAATAGGTCTAGGGACCAGCACCAGGTTAGTGGCTTCATGATCAAGGGTGTCAGGTGTCATTCATTCACTCACTCACTCATTCACTAACTGCCTAATATCAGCTGACCACTGCCTCATCCTCTTCCCCAGGCTCCTCTTCCCTCATCACTTGGGGATCCAGCCAGTGCTGCCTGGTCATGAGCTGTGCACATCTTGGCCTTTGCACATGCTGGGGCTTCTGTTTGGAGTGCCCCTGCCACCCCCACACTTCCCTGCCTGGTGGGATCCTACCAAGCTCGAATGCCTCCTCCTGGGGACTCTCATCCCAGAATGTTCTCCTTGCCCCCTGCTCCCACGGCTTTCCCACCCTCAGCATGCCATGTCAGGGCCAGGTCCTTGGGTGTCTGTCCCCAACCCGGTCTGGTGAGACCTCCTTGAAAGCAGGGGTGTCCATTATCACTCTGTCCCTTCTGCCTCACACATAGTAAGTACTCTGTAAGGGCTTGATGAATGAAGGGCATCAGGCTCTGTGGCAGGCAGTAAAGAGATGGAAGATTCTACCCTTAAGGTCTGATTGGGGTAGAGTGTGATTGGTGCCATAATAGAGTTTGCGGTGTGAACCCAGCTAGAAAATGAGTCATTTTATGGCCAAAGAAGGTGTGGGTTCATGTCGCATATGGCCTTGAAAGGTTTCAGGGGTTGGTAGGCCAGAGAAGGGGTGGGTGCAAAAGGCAGGGCCCTCTCTGGTGCTGGGGAGCACAAAACTGGTCAGTTTTGAGTGAAAGAGTGTGTGTGTGTGTGTGTGTGTGTGTGTGTGTGTCAGTGTGGCAGCAGAGGCCTGTTTGGTGGGAATTTGGAGCAACGTTTTCAACTGAGTGCATTACTCTCCAGGGCAAAGGATTTCTTTAAGAAGACTGAAAGATCAGCTTGGTAAAGCCTTCTGGCTGTAGTCTCTCTCTCTCACTGTCTCTCACTCTCTCTCACTCTCACTCACTCTCACTCACACACACACATCCACATCCTGCAGGGCAGAGGACACCTGTGTGCTCTGGAGGGGCTTTAGGAGGGTGAAACAGAGCCCATTTCCCAGGAAGTAGGCCATCAGGTAGGCAGGAGGCACTGAGAAGCCAAGTAAGTGATGAGTGACGCCCGTGACAAAGATAGAGGGTCTTAGAAAGTCAGAGCTGGGAGGGATCTGAGAACTCAGAGGTCCACAGAAGAGGGAGGACTTATCCAAGGTCACTCCAAGGTCACTTCCAGTGCTAGAATCCAGGCTTAACCTTGGGTCTCCTGGCTGTAGATGCTTGGCCTGTGCCTGCCGCACAACTTATTCCTTCCTTGCTGGGGAGACGAGCCAGATAAAAGGTGCATGTTCGGGAACCACTGTGTCACCTGGATGACCTCAAGCTCTCATGGTCCACCTGATAGCCAGAAAAATTTCTCAAGCCCCATCCCACTTATTCCTGAGGATTTTCAGGGTCTTCCATTTTCATGGCCACGTCTGGCTTCTAATTCTGCTCTCCTGGCTTCTTGTATCACTTCTCACAGCGGCTGTCTTCACTCGGTCTTGACTGCTCCTTACCCCTGTATGGGCACTCCTTGTGTCCATCAGGTGGAGCTAGATTCTGCTGCAATTACAAACAGCCCCCAAGTCTCAGTGGCTTAAAACAACAAAGATTGCTTTTTCTCTCACACTGTGTGTCCATTGTGGGTTCCGCTCCACAACATTCTCACTCAGAGTCAGGGTCACAGGCTGATGGGTCTCCCACAATCAGGAAATTCACCAGTCCCATGGCAGGGGAAGCAACGTGGCAAATGGTGCCTGACAGCACTGCTCACATTTCATTGGACAAAGTGAGTCACTTGAACACACTCAACTTCAGGGGCTTGGGAAGTACAGTCCTGCCCTGTCCCAGCAGGACAACCAGAGTATCCAGGAAAGACCTAATGACACCCAACTGGCTCCTCTTTCAGTCCCCAAGCCCCTGACACCAGCCAAGTATAGACCAGACTTTCTGAAAGCCTTAGATACAGTAGAAGGGGTTTGCAGTACTGAAACAGAAAATGGCTTAAAGGTGAATAGAAGACATCCTTGCCCTCCTGTCACTCAGCCTTTCCTGCTACACGGATTTCTTGCTGACCTCCTCTCCTCACACTGGCCTCTCTCCACATGTTTCCAACGCCATTTTGTTGGTGGTGGGGGTGTTCAAAATCTCTTTATCTGCCAAGACCCTCGCCCCCATCCAGTGATGTGTTGGAGCTGGCTTATACCAATTTGCAAGTTTGTTGTGAAATTTTCAAGACTCTTTCAAGCTTGTTATTCGCCCTTTGGTAGCTTAAAATGGGCCAAGGTTGGAATGATTACACCATGGAAATCAGCCAGTGCTACCAGTCAGAGTTTTTTTTTCAGAGAGCTGGTCATTAATCCTTTACCAATATACCCTTGTATACACTTTCTTCAGGACCAGCTAAATACTTTGCTGGGTCCAGTGCAAAATGAAAATGCAAGGCTCTCAAGAATTTCAAGGCAACAACAACAGAGCCTGAAACCAGGCATTAGGCCCTTCTAAGCGGGCTGTGGACAGGTCACACATCAAGGACATTGGCCCTGTCTCTACTCCATGTATACTCTCCATCCCTGGAGCCCCAACCCACAGCCATGTCTCCCTAGAGGTAACGGGAGAGCATACTCAAACAAAATTCTACACAAAATTTATTAAGCAAAACTATCCAGCTCTGCTTAGTCTCTTCTTTTCCATCTAAACAGCCCTCTTGGGCCTTATCTTTTGTAACCAAAAAGCTCCAAGGACCATCTAAAACAAAGGGAGCATCCTCCTCTGAGAAGAATCCTCCCCTCCTCTAGAATCTTCAGTTTGGCATCATTTCATTGTTTTAATAGTTATTTTTCTCCCATTTATGATTGGAAGTAAGTTTGGATGGCTCAGGCAGCTCTAAAGGGCAGGGTAGGAGTTTAGAGATGGTGGTGATATTTTACTGACTTGGTAGCACTCAGAATCCTGCAAGCCTGACTCTGCAAGAAACTGCAGAGATCTTTAGTTCCGGGTTTAAGGTAAAACTGTAACCATGGAATCAGGTTTGCAAACCAACTTTGACATGGAGAGGGCCGCCTTGACCCCTCCCCAGTCAGCCCCTCTGCAGGGCCCACTCTGTGCCTTGAGTCCTATTTCCCATGTTCCTCCTGCCATCCCCAACCCTGCTGTCCTGCACTCAACACCCTGTCATACTCTGCATCTTTGTTCACACCATCCCCTCTGCTCCAATTCCTTCCATTCTATAACACACTTGCTGGGCTCCGTTTTATCTTTGTGAGGAAGATAAGCCCTGAGCTAAAATCCATGCCAATCCTCCTCTTTTTGCTGAGGAAGACTGGCCCTGGGTTAACATCTGTGCCCATGTTCCTCCACTTTTATATGGGATGACACCACAACATGGCCTGACATGAGGTGCATCGGTGCAGGCCCGGGATCCGAACCCGGGCCGCCAGCAGCGGAGCTCGTGCACTTAACTGCTACACCACGGGGCGAGCGCAATTGGGCTCCTGTTTTGTCCTGCAAAACGTCTGGGTAGCGCTTGTGGCTTCCATGGTGAGACCCTCCCACTGCAGGAGGTGTGTACCTTGTTGGAGTATAAGTTACCTCTGTGGGTATCTGACCCTCTTCTTAGGCTGGAAGCTCCTCCAGGGCAGGGATCTGACTTATCCACCTTTGGCTGTGTCTCACCCGTGCCCAGCATGGTGCCCACCACAGAGACTCCATCAGGACATGCTGACAGCATTGGCACAAAGGGAGACAGAGATGGGCATCTCTTAGGCTTGGAAGAGGCCAGAGGGAATGGAGGAAGGAGAGAGAACTGAGTTGTGTGGCAGCTGTTTGAAAAGCAAGAAGTACAGAGATCTTTAGCAAAACTTTGCTAACAAAAGAGAGAAAACCCAGGACTAGTTCCTCCACCAATGACTGCACTGACTAAATGCATTCTGGATTAAAGACACTGTCTCCAGAGAGGGGACTGGGGTGTGGCAGGAGCCGATGAGCAGTGCTGCTAAGGAGTGTGACAAATGAGGGTTTGCCTCTGATGGGCCAAGAAGGTCAGACTGTGGGGTGGAAAGTGGGCAGGGCTCAGCTGAGACACCAGGCATTGACCCAGTTGGGCAGACAGAGCTGGACTCTAGCTGGCGAGTTGGGGTGTAAGCCAAATTCCAAACTCTCCATGGACATCGTTGAGAAGGGTCAGCTGAGCAGGCCCTGATGTCAGCCAAGCAAACCCAGATCCAAAGCAAATGCATCCCCAGAAGGGACCTGCAGGATAAGGGAAGGAGGCCTCTGCGATCTCAGTGGGGCTGGGGCTCCTGCCACCATCCTGACACTGGTTTGTAGCAGGGTTGGGCCATGGTCCAAGGCTTCTGCAGGGTCCCCAGGCTCACAGCTTTCCAGAGCTTTGCCAACCTGGCCCGATCCTTAAATCAGATTCCCAGACTGCCAGTGTTGCCTATGCAGGGAGCAGAGTGCCTGACCTGATGGCATCTGGTTTTTGCTTTTGTCCCTGGGGAGTAGATGTCTTGTAGACGTATCTGAGAAGGGCGCCATCAGTTTTACATACAGACTAGTCTTACACACACACACACACACACACACACATCCCTCCAGCCTAAAGAGAAAAGGATACCACGTGCAGATACCAGAACTGGCAAAGACAGCAGACTGGCATTAGGGTGATGACATCAGGACAGTAAGGGTGCTGACATCAGGACAGTAAGGGTGCTGACTGGGTATTCACGTGTCTCTGAGCTCTCCACGAGCCTGTGTGTGAGTCCCTTAGCTCTTTAGAGTTCAGATCCAAGAACAGCCATTTTTTCATGTGCCAAGGGTCTCAGAGAATCGAAAAAATAGAAAAGCCTGCATCAGCAATGCATATTTCTCCATTAGATATTTTCAGCCGCTCTTCAAGCACAGGCCGGGGCAGTTTTAGCAACCCAGAAGTGGAGAGCAGGTAACTGTCCCATTTTGCTTTCAAAGTGCTCCATTCACTCAATTGTCAGAGCCCATTCATCCTGCGGTTCAGCAAGTGGCCTTGAGGGGACAAAGCCACGTGCCCTGAAAAGGGAGCAGAGCTGGCTCTGTGGTGTGTTTGTGATTTCCTAAGCTACTATCTTTGAACGTCTGCCACACAGCTCAGGGATGTCTCTGCACCCATTCAGCATCTTCCACTCCTGCTCTTGTTGTACTGAGGGAGTGAGACCCCAGGGTGGGGGTTTGCCCTCAGGCAACACACTGCTGGGAGAGGGGACAGCCCCCAGTGACACATCCCCTAGGAGGACAACACCAGGGACCTCCAACAGCCAAAGTGCTGGGTCATCACAGAGGAGGGAGCAGAGAGCACACGTGGACAATGGGACCAGGGAGGGGCATCTGATGTGGCAGAGAAAGACAGAGACCACGGCAGGGAGATGAGGACAGGCTCCTAGGCTGGGGCTGCCCTGACTCCCGGGGGGGTTCACACTTTCTCTCTGGGCCTGTTTTCCTGTCCACAAATGGGGTGTATGACAGAGTCCCTATGGCATCCCCTCTGCTGTTCAGCTCAAACCCCAGACACACTGGGGAAGTTCTCAGTTCTCCAGGGTGGTAGGAGATGGGGGTGATGAGCAGAGGCAGAGGATGAACAGTTGGGAGAGCAGGGGGCTGCAGGAAGTAGCAGAAGTCTCTCTGGCATCCTTACAGCTCACCCTGGAGAGGAGACTCAGGCTGTGTTCTGGAGCTGGCTGGCTGGGGAGCATGGGTGGAGAGGAGGATGCTGGGAGGGGAGCCACAGCAAATGTGGCTGCCAGGGGTGTTCAGAGGGCCATTACTCAGCATGGTGCTAAGCTGTTAGTGAGAAGGCATGTTCCCCAGTGCTCTTTAGGTGGTGACAGGGCACTTGCATGGGAGAATCTGGGTGTTTTTGCTTTTCTGTTTTCCCTCAAAATGGGGTTGTGGAGAGCTAGCATATACTGAGCACCTTCTCTGCATAAGGCCCTCAAATTGTCCCATTACTTGCAGGGGTGACCTCATTTCACCTTCAGATTCTCCAGGAAAGACCTGAAGTTAAGAGATGTTAGGCATCTTGCTGGAGGTCACACAGCTGAGAAGCAGCATAAGGCGGATTTGAGCCTGCTCTGAGTGGGTCTCAAGCCTTAGCTCTTTTTCACATCATCAGTGGCATTTCCTCTGAATTCTCTAGAGCCCTGAGTTCCTCTAAGATCCTTTAGGGTCACCCCAGCAGGTGGGCATTGAGGGTTCCAGGAAGGCTGGCAGCGAGAGCAGCTCCCATCCTCTGCCGGCTTCTGGGGAGTGTGACCCATGTTTAGAAAAGCCTGTGTTTGGTGTAGAGCTCTGCTGTCACCATCTTGAAATTTTGTCATTTTTTAAAGAAGGGATCCTGCATATTTGCTCTTCACTGGGCCCCACAAGTTACATAGTCTATCCCTCTGATGAGGTTTTCACATAAGGTGTCACTTGAGAAAGGTGTTTGCTGCTAGAGTCCCACAGACGGTGGCAGCCCCTGCCCTTTCCCTGGGCCCCTCAGCTCTGCTGGGACTTGGGGGCAGAGGCCCTTTGAGGGGCAGGAACTCCATGGCCGGAGCTTACACTGTGCTTCCTCTGTCAGTGAGGCCATCGTGTGTTTGCACCACATCCTTACCAAGGCCTGAAGACCTGCATCTCCAGCTGGCCCACTGGGGCCTGGGTGAGCAGCCAGCCCTGGCAGAGTTCCCCAGCCACCACCTGAGAAGTCCCTCTCCAAGGCCCACTCCTGCAGGCTGGCGGCACTTCCATCCTCCCCGACTGTAACAGTAGCCCCTTAAAAACTCACATAATCCCTCAGAGGGAGCAGAAGAGGAAAGACAAGTTGGCAAAAGCTGTTTTTCTAGGAAGAGATATTTTTAGTTTCTTATCTATTTTCCCTTTTAAAAATAATATATATGAACACATTTGAGAAAATTCGACTATCTAGAAAAGCAGAAAATGTTAAAAGCTATATCAACCATAGTTCTCCTTCTCAAAGATAACCACTGTAAACACATTGATGTGCTTTCCTCAAACTTTTTTCTATACACAGGTCTTGGGATTCCCCCCCCATTTGATTTACATAATGTCACACATATGAATATTGAATTTGAATATTGATGTGTTTTTTTTTTTACTTAAGATTAGCACATGCTTTTTGATGGCTGTATGATGCTCCAGTACCTGTGAGCATGCCCTCATCCATGCAGCCATCTCCCGTCATTGGCTCTTACAGTTGTCGCAACCACTAGAAACACTCATCTCTGCATCTGAAATGTTCATATGAGAGAGCGTCTCCTTGGGACAGGTTTCCAAAAGTAGAATGACAAAGAAAAGGTAGAAGCACGGTCAAGGCTCCCACTCCATCCACCCTGCGTCACTGCTCTCCGAGCTGGCTGCACCATCCTGATGGCCCCGAGGGCTGCACAGCAGGACCCCTGCATCGCTCCTCTCCCACACTGAGTGTGACCCTTTTATTGTTCACTTTCCTAAGTCAGAGAGCCCCGCTTTTCCCCAAGATCACAATGAGAAGACTCCCTAGAAGGAAAAGGTCTGCACTTCCTGTAGTTGTGTCATTGAAGGTGCTGTCCCTTGGGTAGTGTAAGAGCTCCCACTTAAGAGTTTATTGCAAAGGAAGCACGTATTTCTTTTTTAATGGAGTTTATAAGCAGAGGTTTCAGTGGGTTCATCCCTGCCAATCAAGTATTGAAGGGCAGGTTTGGGGAGATTGGCTGGGCTTTCAGGGGCTGGAAGGCAGGGTATTGTGTATCCAGGAGGTTGGGACAGAGCGGGCCAGCAACAGACCCACCTTGCTGAACCTGGGGAGGCATGGAAGGACAGGGACACACAGATAAAGGGACAGAGAGTTGAGGGGACATGACCCGAGAGGGCATGTCATGTGAGGAGAAGCCCTGGAATGGGGGACTCAAGAGAGCTGGTTCCAGGCCAGCTACTGATTCACCTTATGACCACGGATGGGTCACTTCTGTCACTGGTGGGGCACTCTGGGAGGCCTCTTGGGGGAGCCAGGGCTGAGGGGGATGTGGAGCTGCAATTCAGTTACCACAGAGGCCTCAGCCAACCCCCCCAAAGCTCCGGAGCTGGGTGGCCCTTCAGACCCTTCAGGCAGTGGGGCACACCACAGCACCCACAACAGCCCTCTCTGGCCTTCCAATACACAGGTGTCAGAGTAGACGGAGCCCCATCTCTATAAAGATCTGTGACTCTGATGTGGTCCCAATGTCTGGGGTCACCTATCTGGCCCTGGATAGGACAGTGGTGCCAGAGTCATCCCCAAAGGCAAAGGGGTCTCTGAGTGGGAGGTCTGAGCCTGGCTTTGACCTCCGTGGGTGGGGCTGGGTGACCGAGGGTTTGTGGGGCATCTCACCGAGCAGACATGTTGGCCATCCTGCTGCCCGTGTTCAATTTCTATCAGGAGCTAGTATCCAGCCAGCAGTACAGCCTGCAGACCCTGGCCAACTGCAAGCAGAACAGTGACTTTGACAAGCTGCTGAAGCACTATGAGGCCAAACTGACTGCAGGGAGAGAGTTTTGGAGACCTTCCTCACTGACCCCATGTTCCAGCTGGCATTTAGCCCTGTCCTTGAGGGCAAATGCATGGGGAGCCCACTGGGGGCCATGACAGTGAGGGCCACATCAGGGAGGAAGCCACACCTTGGGGCACCAGGGGGCCATGGCCGGGAGAGCCCAAGCCGTAACAGGCCCCAGCTCTGGGCTGCCTGGAGAATGGGGTTAGAGCCAGCCCCTGACCTAGCGGACCACAGGCCTGTCCAGCTCCACAGAGAAGGCAGTGTGGGAAGGCGAGGGGGAGCTCCTGGTCCTGAGCCCACCTCCAGGCCCTTCCTCTTGCTGGCTTAGAGCCTCAAGCTCTGGGCTCTTGCCCTAGACAAGACCCTGGAAAAGTCTCCACATTAGAGTCTGAGATCAGAAGTGCTGTGGGTGTCCGTCCTCAGCCCTGCTCATGGGAGTGCTGGGAGTTCAGAGAACCATCCTCCATCTGCTTTCTCTCTCCCTCTCTACATTGCTGCTTTCTCTGACTTGCTTCATCACAGTCTCTCTACTTCCTCATCCTTGCCTCTGTCCCTCTCCCCCTGCCTCTCCCTCCTGCAGATTCCCAGGCACATTCTGACACTGCACCAGCTCCTGGCCCACTTTTCACATGCACATCCAGCCAACAGCCTGGACGACACCAGGGCTAAACTGGGGGGGTTGTCTGGGTGAGCTCGCCTCCCGGGTGCCCCCGCCAGTGGACAGGCCAGGGCTGAGGATGCTCCCCAGCGGGAGTTTCCTGAGCCCCAGATGGTAAATCTCATGTTCAGTTTAGGATCCCAGGAGGTGGTGTTTGGGGGACCCCCAGCCTGCCCCACCTGGAAGCAGGGTCCCAGGAGCAATCTGAGTTCACAGCTGAAGCCCAGGGGGCAGTTGGTGGGATGGTGTGGGTGGTGTGCTGTCCCTGGCACAGTTGTGGTTCGAGGAAGGGCCCTGGGCACTCACGTGGGCCCATCTGCCAGGATGGGGATCGGCCCAGGGACTCACAGGCACTCTGCCAACTTCCTCTGTTCTCCAGTGTCAGTGTCTCACAACCTGTGGCATAGGAGCCCCAGAGGGGAGCCTGAGTGATGGGCCTTCATGAGTCCAAGACTGCAGTCAACAGCAGGCAGTGTCATGAGTGGACAAGCCCGTGACTTGTCCAGTGTCAGAGGCCCCAGCCCTCTGGTCAAGACACCTCCGCTGCCCTTCTTTCAGTCTCCAAAGCCCAGGGAGAAACCTTCCTCTGTGGGGGCAGAAGCAGGGGGACCAGGGAGGAGGCGCCTACAACAGCCCAGGCAGCAGTTGACGGTGGCCTGCACCAGGTGGTGGCAGTGGAGGTGAGGAGGAGGTTCAGATTCGGGGTGTGTTTTGAAGATGGAACCAACAGGAGTTTTTGATGCATTAGATGTGGGGAGAGAGAAGATGGGAGTCAAGGGCGATTCCAGAGTTTTTGGCTGAGCAAGCAGAAGGTTAGAGTTGCTGCTAACCGGGATGGAGAAAGGTGCAGGAGGGGCAGGTGTGGAGGGGGAATCTTTCTTGTTTCTTTGGAGCTTAACTGGGGGCGTGTTGAACTTGAGATGGACAACAGTGGTGGAGAGGACAAGAAGGGAGGAGGGCATTTGAGTCTGGAGTGTAAGGGAGCGAGCCATTCGGGAGCCATCAGCTCGGAGATGGTATTATAGCCACAAGACTGGTGAGATAACCAGAGGAGTGAGTTTAGGCAGGAACGAGATGCGCACCAGGAGCTAGGCCCTGGGCTCTGCACCTTATGGAGGCCAAGAGATGATGAGCAGCCTTGTACTCAGTGATGGGCTACTAGAAGCTGCAAAGGACGGTCGGTCTGCAGCGTGTGAGGTGCTGTCCCCAGCTCTGCCAACCACTCAGTGCCCTAAATGGCTTCCCGAGTCCAACAAGAGGCAGCCAGTAGGGCCACGGATCCCAGCTGGGCAGAGGGAGGACCAGGCTGGACCAGGGCAGGGCACAGGCCCCGGAGTGGAGGTTCATTCAGGGAGCAGATGTAATCAGAGCGTGATTGTAGACTAACAGAAACCATTGTGGGGTGGGGACCCCAGTCCTCTAGTGCCGCAAGTAGCCAAATCCTGCACACTTCCCCAAGGAGAAGACTTGGGACACCAGGGAGGCTCCTCATCCCTGCGGGATGCCCTGTCCTGGTGCGGGCAGGGGTGAGGAAGGCACATGGGTGCCAAGGCATTTATTCTAAGATACTGATCCCATTTCCCGAAGCCTACTCGTCCTTTTTTCCCACCTGATCACCTGTACCTGGCCTGAACACAGCCCTACTGGCACAGAAGAGGGTTTTCCTATCGGCCTGACAGCAGCCCTTTCATCCTCCTCTGTCCCTCAGGGGACTGAGGAAAGCTCCCAGCCCAGCAGGAAGCCATCAGATAACCAACCCTCCCTGGCTGTGCTCAGAAACACTCCTCCCCTGGAGCTGGCTCTCTCCTACCTCTGGCCTTTGTCCCGCTTTTTCTCCTGAACCTCATCTCTTGGGCTCAATGTAACCCAGGTCGTCACTTCCAGTTCCCCTGGGAGCCTGCGGCCCAGGGAACTCCTCCCTAGCTGCGTGGATGGTGTGGCTCTCAGCACAAACCCCAGCCGGGGCTGGCAGGAGTCCTGAGCAGCTGCAGCTGGCACTGGTCTAACAGTGAAACTAGTGTTGCTACTCTGGGATCGCCCCCTTGTTTGTAGCAAATACAGCCCTCCTCAGCAAAATCCCCACCCTCTTCAAAAGAAATGGTTCTGCTTACTTTTGCTAACTTCCAAATATGAGTCCATATCCAGGGAACTAGCATATCTTTGAAAGCTGCCTCCCGAGAAGAGGGCTAGGGCCTGGGTTGCTGAGAGCATTGCTGGGAGGGACGGACTGAGGCTCCTAAGGAAGAGATCCCATCTGCATGCCCCAATCTGATAACCAGAAAACAACGGATGATAATAGTTTTATAATAACAACTTTGAAACCAGTGATAATAGCAACAGTGATCACTGCCCTTTATTCAAGCACCTGCCGTGTGTGCTGGGCCTGAGGTCAGCACGTGAAATGCGTTGTCGGGGGAAGAGGGAGAATCTCCCTCTGCCCTTTTCCTTAAGGTTCTTAAGGCTGGCCAAATAATTAACAAGACAGGTTAGCAGGAGAAAATAATACCAAGTTTAATAACATGTATACATGGGAGAAAGCAGGGACACTGCGTTTCTCAACACAATAGCAGAAATTCTTATCTTAAATACCATGTTCAACCAAAGACAAGGAGGATGTTGGGGGTGGGGGTGTCAGTTACAAGAGATTATCACTAAAGCACTGTAAACAAGAGTAAGGTTTATTATGCAGTTTTAAGGCCTCACCTTCCACATTGATAAGTTTCTAGAAATGACGTCATCCCCCCTCTTCCCAATACAGAGAGGGAGATACCTTTACAAATGGAGACTTCCCTTGTAAATGATTGTCTGGCAACTCCTCGCAGGGCCATCCAGAGAATGTGGCCAGAGAGACAGAACTTACGATAAGATGGGCTTGTTGGTGCCTTTTCTATTGTAACCTCTATCCTACATTATCTTTATAGCAGTCATGATAATAACTCCTTCCTGAAACAGATCTTTTGTTTTAAATTCTTTAGGCAGTTTGGGAGGGGAAACTCAAATATTCTTCCTGAGTTCTCTGAGTCCTTATTGTCTTCAGCTCGAAATAATCCGCATACCAGAGTGGTGCCTCCTGGGGTAGCTTGCCCTGAGCACCATCAGCATTCTCTTCCATCCTCACTATGACCTTCTACAGGTAAGCAAACTGAGGGTCAGAGGGGTCCAGTAATTGCTCGTCATGCTGAGTTCATTAATCACGGATCCAGCTCGACCAGTGTCATCTCTCATTGCTCGGAGGGTTAAATTGGACAGTGTCTACTACCACATACATTAACCAGCCCTCTTGGTGATCTGGTCGTGGTTGTAGAATTTGAGGCATCAGCAGACAAATAAGAGGTTTTGTGCTTTTCTTGGAGTAGGTGGGGTACTTTTTCCAGACGCTCCTCCCCACAAAATTACTAACATCCTAAGACTCCTGAAAACCCACCAAGGCTCTTAGCAAAGTTGGCAACTCACAGGCCTCTTTTCCCACCAATGCTATTTTTAAAAAGCAGTTAAATGGCGCCACCTCCTGGAGGAGGAGTGTTGCGGCAGCCAGAACAGGACAAATAGGAAAGTTGTCCTTATTCTCAGATTAAGGGGCAAGGTGTGTTCTGCTCCCCCCCAGACGTGCTGGAGCCTACGGGAGTCAGTCTTTCCATGAGCCAGCACGATTGCCAGGTGCTCCAAAACTAAGACATTCCAGGGCCCGAACATTAAGGAAGCAACTGTATAAAGTGCATTGGGGAAGGGGTGGAAAGAGTAACTGCAAAGGCCCTGAGGCAGGATGGGTGGGTAGAGTTCGATGGATGGAGATAAGACCAGTACTGGTGTGGGGGACAGAGTAATGAAGAAAAGTTTTTTCCTGTACTCCCGTTCTCCTCTCAGTTTTGCCGTCTCTGTTCCACGTGGTCCAGACTTTTAGATCAGACCTGCTTTCTAGCTATTAATCTTTATTTCCTTCTCTCTGAAATAAGAACACCTGTCTCCTTGGGCTGTCAGAAGGGTGATGTGAGCTCATGCCCATAGAGTGCCCAGCACAGCAGGTATTCAATAGGCATGCTCTTTCCCCATCCGTGACCACAGTCTCCACCTGAGCATCCTGGGTGCCAGGCCTTCTTCCTAGGTCTGGCCAGAGGCCTGGCATTCCCTTCTCCCTGAGAGGTGGGGGCAGCCTGTCTCTGACTTATTTTCTGTCCCCACAGGATAATGCACAATGAAGTAAACGAGACAGAGAGCATCCAGGAAAACATAGCCATGGAGTGGATGATAATCAAAGGCTATGAGACCCACCTGGACACCAGCCAGAATTTTGTGAGATGGGGCATGGCACTCTGCCTCCCCCCACCTCAAGGTAGGCCCCAGCAGTGGTGGAATTCGAGGACACCACCAGTTGGTTTGTCTACCTTGTGCCAAAAACCGGCACGTGTGATTGCGGAGTATTCTAGGGCTGCTGGAGGAACATGACAGCTGTATGTAGATGTTGGTATCTGCACAAATAGATGCAGATATTACTGGTTTTCACAGTTCCCTTCTCTCCAGATGTACACATGGTTCTTCCCAGATGCCCTTGCTGTGTCTGTGGATGTCATAGTAAACAGTGACAGGTCCATTTGGGGAGAGAGGACTGGAGAATGAGGACAGATACTGATTGGCCTGGTGAATCAAAAGCATGTTCTGCATCTGAGGGGAAGTCGTGTGAGTCAGTCCCTCTGTCCCTTGCTCATCATCCTTGGCCCATTGCGGGAGGCTGTGATCACAGCGGTTCTCATGGGTAGGAGTTTGCCTTCACCCTCAGCCTCCACTCTCCTTGGGAGCGGTGTTTGAGAGGCACAGCCCTGTGAGGGGGCAGCTAGAGGCTGTGACTGAGGGGACTGACTTCCAACTCGGAGACGTTAGAGCTGCAAGGACTTTGAGAGTCAGCTCTTCAGATTCCACTTGCTGTGGGACCCTCAGCTTCTGCTTGCATGCCCCCGAGGTGACCTCCACCTCAGATGGGCCTCCTGAGTTCCTTCTATCCAGCCCTGGGACTCTCTGAGCAGAGGAAAAGCTCGCCAGCACCTCCTGTGGCCTGTGGAGCTGCCTTTGGACCCTGCTGCCCTTAGCAAGGGTATCGTCGACTTGGAGTTTTGTCCTGAGCCCCTCTGTGTGGCACCTGTGCCTTTTCCCTAGGCTGACCCTGTGACCTGTTGGGCCCAGAGCCAGCCTCCCTGTGTCCTGGCTCCCCCTGAGCTGCATTGGGTCCAAGTTGGAAGTGCCCCAAAGAATGACCTCTCCTGGGGTGGGCAGTGTCACCACAGTCCAGGAATCTGCTCCATTGTCCTGAGCCCAAGCATTTCCTCCCATCCTGAGGGGCTGGGCTGGATGTGGAGACCAGACAAGGGGGCCCAGAAAGGTTCTCAACAGTGATGGATGTGGGCAGGAGGCAGAGTGGTGGCCCAGAGCAGGCCTGGGGAGATGGAGCGTCAGGGAGGGCTTCCCGAGGAGGCATCACTGGAGTCGAGTCTTGAAGGATAAGTAGGAGTGCACAGGGTGGATGGGGTGAATGAACGCCCTTCCAGGCCAAGGAGCAGCACTCAGGAGCCACAGGTAACTTGCCCTGGAACTAGAGTGGGAGCAGAGAGAGGAGGCGATGGTAAGGAAGGAGAAGAGCTGGAGCAGCCTGCTGGCGGGCCTTGAAGACCTGAGTCCCGAGGACAGTGAGGAGCTGGCGGGGTAAGTGGGGAAAGGAGGCCTGGAGCACGTCTTAGGGGAGCTGGGTCGGCAAATGGGTTCATCACAGTCCCCTGCTCTGACAAGGAGTGGCTTCCGTGTGCAACTTGTTGAGGACTGGGGGCTCTCTGGGCTCTGCAGCCAAGCATGTCGTGACTGATTGGTGATGTCTGCTGTGGCTGTGTGTGGCAGCAGGTGCCCTGTGTCTCTTGCTCATCCCTCTGGGTCAGAGCCAGCCCCACACTTGTCCAGACTCCACCCTCCTCCAGATCCAGCCCTAAAGAGGTACAGCCTTTTAGATACAGGCTACAACCTTCCTTAGAGGGGGAGTACAAACAATACCCTAGTTGGCCTAAATTCAGACACCAATTAAGAAAGCCTTCAGGTTCAACAATATACTTATCTTAATTTCAATCACAGAAACTAACTCCTAATCTAATACTGCCATTAATCTATTAATTCATAGAAGTAGTACTGTTACTATAAGCAACAAGAATTATTTCTCATTGCATAATCTTATATCAGAACAGATAATCACCAAAAGTTAACAATAAAATAAATTCAACCCAATAATTATTTATTACATTAATTGTTAACCCAACACAGGTAGGCATTCAAGGAAAGATTTAAAAAAGTAAAAGAAACTCGGCAAACACAACCCCCACCTGTTTACCAAAAGCATCTCCTCTGGCATTTCTGGTGTTACAGGCACTGCTTGCCCAGTGACACGGTGTAAAGGCTGCAGTGACTGGACCCTGCAAAGGCAGCATCATCATTTGTTGTCTAAATGAGGACTTGTATGAACGGCCACTCGAGGGTTTTACTCTCTTTTACTTTTAATCAGTGAAATTGACCTTTCCCTGAAGAGGCGGGAATGACAAAATAAGATGAGAAGACCCTGTGGAGCTTCAATTAATTCAAAAAAAAAAAAAGGTAAGCCAAATCAAGGGATAACAAATCTTAAATGGACTAACAATTTTGGTTAGGGTGACCTCAGAGAAGAAAATAACCTCTGAGTGATTAGACCAACTAGTCAAAATATTTCATCACTTATTGATCCAAACTATTGATCAACAGAACAAATTAGCCTCGGGATAACAGAACAATCCTATTCTAGAGTCCATATCCACAATAAGGTGTATGACTGCGATGTTGGATCAGGAAATCCCAGTGGTGTAGCCAATGTTAATGTCTCATTTGTTGAATGATTCAAGTCCTATGTAATCTGAGTTCAGACCAGAGTAATCCAGGCAGTTTCTATCTATTCCGTATTTCTCCCAGTAAGAAAGGGCAAGAGAAACAAGGCGTACTTTACAAAAGCACATTCAAACTAATAGATGATATAATCTTAATCTAATATATATATGTATATAGCCCTGGCAATGAACGGGGTTTGTTAGGGTGGCTGATTAATTGAATGAAACGTAAACCTGTATGGCCAGAGGTTCAATTTTTCTCCCTAACAGCATGTTCATAATCAATCATCTTTTATTAATTGTCCCCAATCTACTTTCCATAGCATGCCTTACACTAATTGAATGAAAAGTATTAGGTTATATATGGCTCCGTAAAGGACCACACATCATTGGCCCCATGATCTGTGGAGACAACAGTATTTACATCAGTGTCACAAGGCCATCAGCTGGAGTTCACACTGGAACACGTACCCAGGAAAACAGCCTACAAAGGACCCATTAGCACACAGCAGAACAAGTAATGTGGACTTTTGTCAATGACCTAGTATTTAAAATGGTAGGATAAAGATGCAGGACTCTAAAGTGTTCATGGAAATGCTGAATGCACAACTCAGAAATAAGGAATAATCCACAAAGTAAACCAACTTCAATAGATTTATAATTGCTTACATGTACACAGGAAGAGTTTTTGCTGAACAATTAAGTATTCGTGTATTTGTCTTGATGAAAGCATGAAACTTTATGTTGAATAAAAATGGGCCATTTTCCTGTATTAGTACATTACTACTCATCATTTAGTCAATTTCTATAGTTAATGGAGTTATAAACATAATTACAAAGTCATGCATCCATCAGAAAACAACTATGAATGAATCTGGAAATTGCAGGGCCAAAAATAATGTTTTCAATATTATGTATTAGAACATGTATATACATAACAAGGATGAGAGAAAACTTTGATTAAAGGAGATTAAAATCTAATCTAATCTTAAAAGAGTAAAAAGGGTGTCAGTCCTGGGAGACTGGGGATAGGCAGTAAAATTTCACAGAATTCTGAGACTGGAAATGGGCCATTCCCTACTTTCATTTTTTTATTGTCGTTGCCAAGGGAATTTTTCCACCAAGAACAGAGAGATGGAGGAGAAAGAGGACATGGAAGGATATTACAGACGTGAGAAGGTTTCCATTTTCAGGACACCTTAGAGCAGCCAGGTGTCCTTATTCTAGACCATGTAACCACAAAGAATTTCCCCTGGCAGATGCCTTCTGTAGCTCTTCCCTCCAAATTTACACTCATTGCTCCTGGTGAGATCATCCTAAATGAGAACAGGCTGGGAGAAACACAGAGCTGCCTGGAGGAAAGCCCATCTTGTAAATTTACCCTGCGCTGGAGCTGACTGGGCAGAGGACAGGAGCTGCAAGATGGATACCGACCGCTCTTCAGTCCAGGGACTTTCTTTTATTGCCCAAAGCACTGGCTGTAACACTGAAGTTCGTTGAAGGCCAATGGGATGAGGTGTAAGACTAAGGTGTCGATAAAACACATGATGCAACATGTTTTCATGTGTAGCAATATGTGCACAACTAGGGAGAAGGGCCCTAACGTCTTTATGATCCTTAAGGGGAATTTGACTCACACCAATTTAGGGATCATTGGCAATAATGTGTCATGTAGAAGAAGGATCGTCAATCTAAACGAACTTATTCACACACTTAGTGTCCTAGTCTGTATGGGATGTCGTAACGAAAATACCATAGACTGGGTACTTTATTTATTTTTTTTGCTGAGGAAGATTCACCATGAGCTAACATCCATGCCTGTCTTCCTTTATTTTGTGTGTGGGTCACCCCCACAGCATGGCTGCTGATGAGTGGTATAGGTCTGTGTCCAGGAACTGAACCCATGCTACCAAGAGGAGCTCACTGAACTTAACCAGTAGGCTGTGGGCAGGCCCCTAGACCGGGCACTTTTGGGGTTCCTTTTATGTGTGTGAGGAACATCAGCCCTGAGCTAACATCTGATGCTAATCCTCCTCTTTTTTGCTGAGGAAGATTGTCCCTGGACTAACATCTGTGCCCATCTTCCTCTACTTTTTATATGGGACGCAGCCAGAGCATGGCTTGACAAGCTGTGCATCAGTGTGTGCCCAGGATCTGAACCTGCAAACCCTTGGGCCACCATAGCGGAGCACCCACACTTAGCCACTGCACCGCCGGGCCATCTGTAGACTGGGCACTTTTAACAACAGAAGTGCATTCCTCACAGTTCTGAAGACTGAGATGTTCAAGATCTAGGTTCAAGCTGATTTGTTTTTGGTGAGAGCTCTCTTCCTGTTTTGCAGAAGGACAGCATCTTGCTCTACCCTCATCTAGCAGAGAGAGCTCTGGCCTTCCATCTCCCTATAAGGGCACTAATCTCATCATGGGGGCTTCACACTCATGGCCTCATCTAAGCTAATTAACTCCCAAAGGCCCCACTTCCAAATACAATCACTTCGGGGATTAAGATTTTAACGTATGAAATTGGATTACGTAGACATTCAGTCCATAGCATTCATGAAACCAACAATTAACACATATTTATAAAAGTCATACAGCCCCAACTGAAGAATGTTCTGGAGATCATGTGGCAAATGATACAATGTCTTTCCCTTTACAGAATCTTCTAGTGGAGGCAATAAAAATTAACAGCCAAACAAAGCTTGTGATATTAAAAAGCTAACATAGATCAATTATGACAGATTTTATTTACAATTGTTTTCTGGTAAGACAGGTCTGATTATCAGAGTCCAGATTAAGCAAATTCCCCTGGGTGAGGGCATGTGTGGCAGTCTCACCTAAAAAGGCTCTTTCCTTTTTGAAATTTTATTTCATCTAGTCCTGTTTGCTTCCACATCCCTTTGGTGTTTTCAAACTTACAGTATTTATTAAATCAACGTTTAATTGTTGCTCTGACTTTACCACATCTGACTGGAAGCAGAAGTTACTGGACTTGGCTGGAATGAAATTTCAGTTCATTTTTCCTCCTCTTTCTGCTCAGACTCTCTTCTCTCACTGTTGAAATAGCAAATGCCTTAAGAGAGAAGCCACGTGGAGCTGGTGCTCACAATCTTCTGCTTCCCTCGTCTCAGAGATTGTAGACCCCCAAGTCCTGTCTGCACGGGATGTTCTAAGACCCTTCATACAGCTGTTCTGTGTGCATTGTACAGCTTTTCTAGCTGCCCCAGGAAAGCTACTCAATAAAAGTGGAAGCTGCAGTAATTTTACCCTGAAATGTTTTAAACCAATGAGCATTTGTCATTTTTCAATGAGTATTTCTATAATTTTATAAGAAACATTTAAATAGGAATTTTAACAGCAATAATGGCTGTTCTTTGGCCAGAATTCCATGTCATTCATTGTTTGGAATTATATCTAAGCTTTGATGGACTCTCCTCAGTGCCTTTTAAAATATCACTGTTCCTTACATTTAAATATCTTGTGATGGGTTTGTATCAGTCACTTCTTTTGTACCATTTCAGATCCTCTTGGGTCCTCCTACCCTTGAGTCATATGTCATTTAGCAACCAGCTTTTCAGGTATCATATTTGCTTTATGCAAGTGCCTCCTGACTGCTCCTCGCATTTTGTTCCTGTGCCCTCTGCCTCTCCCTCTCGCCCTGGGGTGTCCATGTTGATGCTGAGGTGTGAAAAACTTCCTGATCAAGCCCACACATGCACGGCCATGCTCCTTGTTGTATGGATGTGTGTGTGTTCAGCAATTCTGTATGGTCACAGGGTGCACGGCTATTATGGCATCTATGTGAAGGTGTGTTTTGTTGATGTCTGTGTGTGTTTAGAGAGTTCAAGTCACTGTGGGCTCTGCGACAGTGAATGGTCTGTAAGTGTGTGAGTTTGTGTGTATGTTCTGAGTATCAGTGTGCATTATCAGGTGTAGTTTACAGTCTGAATGCTGATGGTCATTTACAAATAGTGTGTATGTGTGTGTGGGTGTGTTGTCAGCATTTCCATGTGTTCAGAGGATGTCTGTCATTGTGGGAATGTGTGGAATAAGTATGTTGTTACAGATCAGCATGGGCACCAACACTGTTTGCCTGTTACTAGTTCAACACTCCACACCCCTGAAGAAACATTGAGTCCAGACATTCACAGTCCGCATCAGGCCCACAGAGATCCTACTCAGCTGTTTTGTTCCCATCACAGAAATATGAACAGGTAGCCAAGGACCACTTGATATTTGAGAAAATCCTCTAGCATGAAAAATGGAGCAAGAAACACATACACTGAAGTGAAGGACTAAAGGAGTAGCAAGGAAATCCAGAGATCATAGTGAAACTTCAATTGCATATATAGTAACATCTTCAAAACAATTAGACATGGGCCGGTCCCATGGCCTAGTGGTTAAGCTCAGAGAACTCTACTTCAGCAGCCCAGGCTCCATTCCTGGGTGTGGACCTACACCACTCATCAGTGTCCAGGCTGTGGTGGCAACCCACATACAAAATAGAGGAAGACTGGCACAGATGTTAGCTCAGGGTGAATCCTCCTCAGCAAAGGAAAAAAAAAAGAAGATAAAACATCCATTAAGTGTATATATATATGTATTGATGTTACTGCACAATATTGGGGTTCTGTTGCCCAATGCACATTTAAAAAACCAGTTATTCTGGCATCAGCTTTTGGGAAAAGAATTGTAGCTTTATTTTTGTGAGATTTATCTGCAAGGAGACAGGGGCCATGTGTCTGTCTCAGATCTGTCTCCCTGATCCAGGGCTTGGGGCACAATTTATGGGATGAAGGGCAGGGCGGTCTGACATGTGGAGGTACATGATTGGAAGTAAG